>NC_143568.1:60050000-62450000 GCF_054136105.1 Typopeltis vanoorti
TGGCTTAAAAAGTTCCATTTTGCTCTAGAGCAAAGTTTCCGGACTACATAAAAAATGAATAAAAATTCAAAAAAATCTGTATAAAATCAATAAAATAAAAAAAAAATAATAAATCCTTAACCCACCCACGGTATTAATGTACTAGAGATTCACAAATAAGCTTTTCGCGGGGGAGCCACATAAGGAAAAAAAAAATGGTAGGATATCAACCTCCTCTTGTATATTGATATCGAGATAGGAATTTGATCAATGTGAGAGCAATTTCGATAAAACTGGGATTTCAATGAGCGTCACATTAACAATGATGTGAATGCTCATAATGTTAGCACTGACCATTGAGATAAAACGCAGTATTTTGTCAAACCACCCCAGTAAGATGATATACAGTGACCTGACATTGTTTAGAAAATCGTCTATTACATAAGGAACTTTCACGGGGATTCGAACTCCCTGAGAGAGAGAGAGAGAGAGAGAGAGAGAGAGAGAGAGAGAGAGAGAAGACGCTGTCTGCTGCGTGGCTGTCATATCCTAAACAGTTATTCGACCTTTCATAAAATTGCTGTGTATAAAATTGCCTATGTTTCAGTTTTTTCTTCTTTTGCTATATACACTTATAGCAAAAGAAGAAACTTATATCTTATATGATTTATAAGATATAAAAGTGAAACATAAGCAAATAAACTTCCAAAGCATTTATTACAATTAACGAGAATTCTGACAAGCGCTAGATTTATTATTTAGAATAAAACGGGTTAAATATGCAACTGAAAAGTACTAGGTTACAAAAAAAAAAAAAAAAAAAGCTTTTAATGATGTGTTCCAGTATTTAGTCACCTTAGTTGTTTAACCCGACCATCGATAATAAGTGCCTCGGAACAGCTATCGTCAAATTATCAAAGACATGAGATTGCACTCAAACCAAAGCACCCACAATCACGACCTGTTTACCATTAATTAACACTAACACGAGTATGAAACACGTATTCGACCACCACCACCGAATTATTTGCTATATCTTTTCTACACGATGTTGCTTGAAATATCCTGATATGTATAATTCTCATCACCCCAACGTAAAACTAAATATCATTATCAATATAAAGAGGAAATATACTTTAAAAGAAGGTTGTCATATATGACATCACTCACTTGCCTATCCATTCACGATATGGGTAAAACTCTGAATCTTTTATGTCTGCCAAAATCAACTGAACACAAATTTCATTAGTCGGAAATGTGACAGTTGCCTTCTGAGCCAAGAAGAGGTCACGAAGCCCTAAACAACTAACTACCACTGGATCAAAGGGTGATCAGAAACTGTACAAAATTCTTCTGTTCATATGCAAACAATAAATCAGGAGTTCAAAAAGAAAAGTCTATAGGAATTCAGGTTAGTAGGACATACAAAAAAAACTGTACATGCTTAGTTTTTACGGAAGATCAGTCACACAATAAGCTAAATCAACAGCGCACACTATACTAGTTTAAAGGACATCGTGAATGAACTAGATCGTAAGAAGTCTGTAATGGAGCGATAACCCACATTACAACTCGGTTCATCGCATCTTCTGATCTGATGAGAATGTGTGGAAATGGTGGATGTCTGTGGGACACCTCATGCCCCACAGACATCCAGCTTTATCTCCAAATATGGACTTGTAACTTTAGCTGTATTGCCTGAAAATCTGATGGATGTGCAGTACATCTGGATAATGCAATGGTTCCAGTAGCCTGGCAGTTCTGCAGACAATGTCATATGACAAGCACTCAGTGTCATGGTCTCAGGAAAATGACACAGAAAGCTTGAGTAGCTTGCATAGTCCCAACAGGCATGTAGAAACGCTGAAAGCTGACCAGATCAGTTCGTTCACCAATGTACACGGACTGGTGATGCGTCAAAGGAAGATGGCGAAAATGCAGGAATCATATCAGAACTGATAAAATACTCCTAGGAATGGAAATTATGATGAGGACCACAGAAAGTTCTCTAATGCGATGTAGCAATTTAGATTTCTCTGAAATATAATGAAATTAGGGACCTGTATCCAGAAGGGGCATTGCTTATTAAAGTACGACCTGGGTATGTTAACTGATAAAATATTTGAATCCATTTCTATATTCTTAAAATATCTTAAAAGAGACCTAAATCAAAAAAAAAAAATAATAATAATAATAGTACAGTATGAATACAGAACGGTATTATTATTATTAATCATTTAAAAAAAATTAAAATGTGCTCTCTTTCCTGATCTAAAACGTGAAACCTTTTCTAATAAAATTTTATTTGAAGCCTACGTTAATCGCAAAATGCCACATTTTAGACGCTCGCCATTGCTCTCCCCCAATAATAATAATGTGCAATTTGGTAGTGGATAATCCGTCTTATATTACGGAAGAAAAACTAAAAGGCCATAAAATCGAATTAGACGAAAAGATAGAAAAATTTATAAAGAAAAAAAAAGGGAGAAAGTTTCCAGTTATTTTAATAGATTGTGAAGAAAAATGTTGACAGCTTCGTCAAGCTGGGATATTGTACTGAGAATCAAAATAGAAAGAAGCTGAAAACATTTCATACGAAAATCAACTCCTTAAGGAATATGCTAAGATAAAAAAATAATAATAATAAATGCTTTTGTTAAGTTTCAGATTAATGTTTTTATCACTTAATTTGACTGATAACGAACTTGTTTGAATAGAAGAATCAATCCTATATTTTCCTTGTTGTTCGTCTGATGTAGAAGTACTATCATAATTATCTTCACTTCGCAGTTTCTTTGGAGGAAATTTTTTTAACCACTTATCCATTTTGTGAGGGTTAATTCGTAAAATTTAAATATAATTCATTTACTATTGATAATATCAAACACTTTAAAAAATTGTAAGCAACTTTGATAATATTAATTCACTATTTCTAGTGTAAACGTAAAAGTAAGCACAAAAAGGCGTTGGAATTGCACAGAAACAATATACAGTATACTAAAAAATCATTAAACTTACTACTTATAGTCAAATAATTAATACAACTGTGGTGTCATCTGTAGATAGCAGGATAACTAAGCAATTTTCCTTCTCTAGTTGGACTTGTCAACACTAGGATGCTCTACAAACAATGGCAATGATAAGAAGTAAGAGATTTACTCCCTAGTTTTAAAAAACATGACAGCTTTGCCACGGACGATTATGTGTGCAAAGTCGCCCAATGTGCACCTCGCAAATTTAAGTTTAGAGGATCTTTATAACGTCTTTGTCTATATTAGATATATGTTTAATTGATGAAAGAAAGTAATATTGTTTATCTTTAATTAATTACTTAATTTTTTTTTCCTATCAATATAAAATTTTTTTGACGTATCCCCCCACGTATCGACTCGCGTACCCCCTGGGGTACGCGTACCATACTTTGGAGACCACTGCTCTAGTCGATAGAGTAATGCAGGTAAGAAAAGTTGGCAAGACGGATCCGTAACCTCGGGACAAGGATTGACTGTCAGACTGAGGCGGTAGGGCTGGGGTCCGAAGTAGGTATGGTACAGCACCGAGACTGGGAGAAACTGTCCAGTGATGGAAAAGTTGAGCCGTGATGTTCAGTGATAGAACGGTTGATAGTCGAGGCATTCTTATTGAGGTGGACGCCTTATAGACGTTGGATAGAACTCTGCTCTCTTCCAATAAGCTAGTCAATTTATCATTGTAAATATCTATAATTGAGGAAAATCCATCAGAGAGAGCCAAGCGTGAAGTGTGAAATAGCATATAAGAAAATCCTGTGCGGAAGGCCAGATCTGACATGCCTCGTTGAGGATCTCATAAAGAGAATGCCGAGTGCTTCTCTTAGAAACGTGGGAAATTGTCAACCCACCGGCGCACCTATGCACAGTGCGTAGGGAAATTGCTTTCCAGCAATGGCATCGTTAGATCCGCGAGTAGGTAGAGTACTCCGTATAAACTCTAAAACCCTGCCTTACTGTGCCCCAGCACAGTAATTTTGAGAACCTCCTTGTTCTCTAGCGATGATGTGCTCGCTGAAACAAAGATGGTGGCCTTGATAGGACTCCCTAACGACTGTACCGATGACTAGTTGCGTAAATTTCCTCGGGGGGGGGGGGGGGGGTACGTGTTCGTGCAGAAATGTCGATGTATGCACATAAGGGATGGAGGATTAGGGGAGGTATTAGGTAGGTTTAGTGTAGGTAGATTAGTGGGATTAAGGCTAATATTCGCGAGTATCAGAATAAGATGCAAAGTTCGATTGACCAAATCCATGGCTGGCCCTGACCTGGCGTTAGCGTGATTATGATCAATCTGGCAATAATCTTAGAAATACACATCTGCTAATTGAATGATATATGCACGTAAACACAAGAAAGATATTTAATTAACCAAATATTTCGGTCTGGAAATAGCAGACCATCTTCAGTGATATTACAAGAACAGTTTTAAAAAATACAAGCTAGAATACTAACAATAGATCGTTAAAAATAGAACACGCCGCGTGATGTTATATCACTAAGTCTTAAGTATAATACGGAACATTTTGAAGTAGAGACATGATTGGAAAAAAAAATTAATGAGTAATCTTGATTAGACTTTCCCAGATTTTTGATATAGATATACAGTCATTACGATTCAGGTTGGGACGGTGGAGCAAGGCCTCCACGCTTTCCTTGAACAAATGTTCAAACCTATAACGGGATCTATGTAAGAGGCGAGTCCTGGACCAAAAGATGCTGTGGTCAGTTTCAATCTCGTGCTGGGCCAATCCAGACTTTTCAGGTTTGTTGTGAAGAATGGAGGATTGATGTTCTTGGATTCTTTTTTCAAGAGAACGTCCGGTTTGTCCAAAATAGGAGAAATCACAGTTGCAAGGAATTTGATAAACTCCAGGAAGAGATAAAGTTGAGCGTTTGTCTTTAGGAGAAGGAAAATGAGAAGACAATTTGTTAATAGGTGAATACGTAGTTGATAAATCATATTTCGTTAAAATTCTTGCGCTAGGTTCTGAAATACCGGAGATATAAGGAATGGGCACTCGACGTATTGAAACTTTGTTGTTTTGTGGAGGATTATAAGAATTGAGAAGACGTTGAGTACTTTTTTCAGAAAAGCCATTGAGTTTCATGTGTTGTTGGATAGTAGAAAGTTCTTTCTGTAGATAATCAAAAGTAGAACGATTAGTTTTGGCTCTTCTGATGAGGCATTTTATAATTCCTGTTTTTTGACATTGATGATGGACTGATTCTTTAAGAATATAACGATCTGTGTACGTTGGTTTCCTGTTTACTGTAGTTGTAAGAATATTTGAAGGTGGCCGGATGAGGAGAACGTCTAAAAAAGATAACTGGCTGTTTTCTTCTATTTCCATAGTAAACTTTATATGATGATGCAAGGAATTAATACTGTTTAAAAAAGAAGATAAAGAGTTTTTGCTGTGAGGCCAAATAGTAAAGATGTCATCTGTATATCTTACCCAAAAGGATGGTTGAGGGAAAATAGATGAGAAGAGGACTTTTTCTAAATGTTCTAAATAAAAGTTGGCTAAAGCAGGAGAAAGAGGACTTCCCATGGCCGTTCCTTCTACTTGACTGTAAAATTTATTTTGATATACGAAATATCCAGAATGTATTACGAAATCGAATAGTTTTATGATGTCTTGAGGAAAGATGTCAGCAAGTAATTTTAAAGTTTCCTTGAGAGGTGGATTGGTATATAAAGATTCTATATCAAAGCTATGAATCATAAGATCTGTAGGTTGTAATGAGACATTTTTTAATTTTCTAAGAAATCTGAGGAGTTTTTTAAAAAAAGAATTAGAGTTGCCAGTGTAAGATTTCAATAATTTAGCTAGATATTTGGCTATACGGTAAGTAGGAGAATCAATACAATCTACTATTGGACGAAGAGGATAATCAATCTTATGGATTTTTGGAAAGCCATAAAATCTAGGAGGTCTTGCAAAATGAGTTTTAAGTCTTTCAATCGTGTCTTTATCTAAACTGATGACTTCATCTAAGAGAGAATTTAATTTCTTTAGTTGTCTGTTGGTTGGATTATAATCAATTTCTTGATATGTGGAGCGATCTCGAAGCGAAAGAGAAAGTTTTCTTCTGTAATTTGCTGAGTCCATAACTACTGTTGCTTTTCCTTTTTCAGCTTTGGTGATAATGAGGTGATTATTTTTTTCTTAGGGACTGTAAAGATTTCATTTCAGAAGGAATATGTTGGAAGGAGGAAGTTTGGCCTTAAGTAGAGAAGAAGCGACTTCTAGGCGAAGAGCATTAGCTTCATCACTAGTTAGATGATTGAGATTCCTTTCAATGTTAACTAGGAAATCTAGATATGGTATCTTATTTGGAACAATAGAAAAATCATGTCCTTTTGACAGGATGAGGGTTTCGCTTTCAGTCAAAGGACGTCCGGATATATTGACAATCCAATTATCTGGAGTTATGAAGGGGCTTGGATTGTCTAGACGAAAGAGATTCATATTTACGGTTAAGATATTGACTTAGTTTATTATAAGCACGTTGAGTAGAACCTTTAGCCACATTTAGAACTATGTGAGAAAGATGTGGATCCAAATTTGTGGAAATATAGGTGTGCAGATCAGAAATGTGATGACTGTGAATAGCAAGGTCACGTTTAGCAGTTTTAAATTGATTACGGATTAGAGATAAAGTAGTGTTCCGGTAAATATTATGAGCTCTAGGAGATTTTATTGTTTCTTTAATCTTAGCGAAATTGGGAATAATCTTGTTGTCGCGGCACTTTTTTAAGAAATTGATCTTTGCTCGTAATCTACCTTGTATAACTGAAAGTTTTCCTAATTTAACGGTTAGTTTGGCATTTTCCCCGTGAAGGATAAGAATTTGCTGTTTTAAGGATACTTGTGACATAAGACTGAATGATATATGCACGTAAATACATCTGATCTCATCTCCTTTCTACCCTCTTTTACCTTGCCGTGTCGAGGGTCCATTGATCATCGGACCTCAATCCGTTTACAGCATAAGGTGGTCAGCCCTATGCCCCGGTATATCCTATGGCCTGTAGTGTTGAGTTCTCAAGGCCAGTTTGCCTGATGAAAAACCCCAGAATAAACTGAGGAAAAAACTCTGCTGTCCACGTTCAAGACTGGCTAACTTGGCTATGGCTGAGGAAGATGCTTCAGCTCCTCACGTCACCGACGGGAATCGAACCTAGGACACTCCTTCCTCAGGCATATGGTTGCGAAGCGCATAGCCACTAGGCTAACCGCGCGGTTAATTGGTTAATTAAATATCTTTCTTGTGTTTACGTGCATATATCATTCAGCCTTATGTCACAAGTATCCTTAAAACCAACATCTCCTAATTATCTAAATAGTATGTTGTGGCGAGTATGGTTAAGGTCATATTATGGTAAAAGCACGAACTGACCCTTTATGTTCATATACCGTCACACATTAAGAACTGAACTTCTTTAGGTACTAAATGTGGAAGGTTGACTGAACGCCTCAAGTCAGAATCCCGTCTCGACACTGCAACGATACCGTTCGTGCCTGGCGCGTTGAAAGGCAGCGCAAGCCGGAGTTACTTTTGTACTGTTACGATGCGATCGCTCTGGTGATGAAACACTGAAACGAAGGCCTCAAGGCAGCCGTTGAGACTATGCAGCCGCTGCTTCCTACGATGTATTATTCAGGTGTAATGTGCTGGCACCAAGTCGTCCGCAGACGATCTAGGTACTGGTCGGGGTGTTGTGCTTAGATGAGCAGCCACCATACTGAAATTTATTGAGACTCGTCCTTCTCCCCCGTTAGTCAATGGCGAGTAGATTTTGCCAGCTGTAGACTAGCTGCAGACTACACAAAATAAAATATTTTTTCTGTAATAAACAAAGTAACATTCTAAGCAATTTTCTAATTTTGAGAACACAGAAGACTGCATAATATAAAAAGCCATTCTACTAACAGAAATTACAGTAACAAATCTTTTTTTTCTTACATGTTATTCATTTTAATATGAAATTCAATTTTATCCTGCTCAAGACTAAATAGTGATCACTTCCAATTTCAAATCCTCCATACACTCTGGTGTCCTGCACCACAATTCTTCATCATTTAAATATCTTCTGAAGGTGTAATATAATAATCTAATCTACTGAGATTTTATGACTATCAGTGACTAGTTAACAATTAACATGTTGCCACAACGCTGATCTATAACATAACACTCCTAATGTATCCATATTCTACTCTTACTCTGAGTTTTTCCTACTCCATCATTCATTTGCTTCAAACTGTTTTATGCATATTCTGTTTGTGTCCATCCACACTTTCTTTCAACTCTATACACTGATGCACATTACTAATATTTTTTATCTTGATTTTTTAATATGATTATGCCAATGATTTCAACTATTCATTCATTTTAATCTCCCAAAAATCTCAATGCATGGGTCTGTTCCCATTCCCAGTCTTTGTCAGACTGGTTGGCCAAAATAAATACCACTAATCTCCAACCAACAGACCAGATCATGCTTTGGACAAGAAACTCTGGAAACATCTCAAGGTGTAAGATGAATTTCCTTACTTGTCATGAGACTATTAAAGGCTTGAAAAAGTTAATGTTTGTTCTCTAGACCTGGATTTCTGCATTATGTTAAAAAAACATGATGCACAAATTTTTATAATATTCTAAAGATTATATTTACTTCAATGGATGCTTTGAACCATGTAATTATAGACATATATACACATCACAGCCAGTACGCTGGTGGCTAAACGAAATGAGTCCAACATCCAGTTGTAGACAATTAATTTTAGCTTTATAGAAACTATGAAATGTTATGACAAGGCAGTTAATGCTGTCTCATACTCTACCATAGCTATTAACTATGTGTATTCTCTGGTCTCGTAGAAAGGAAATCCCAGTCTCCAAAACTGGCTAACTCATCTTTCACTGAAAAATTGAGTTAGAAATATGAAGATAAAAAACAACCCAGTCTTATGTTAATTTAATACAGAACTATCTTGCTGCACATCTTTAATTTTAAATGCTGATTTACGATTTATGTATAGGCTGTGTATTGTACTATATAAGATTTCATGTATGCATTACGGGTTTAAAATATTAAACTTTTTTCTGGTGTGGTATGAAGTCAGCTGAATAAATTTATACTGAATAAGAAAGAAATTATAAGACAGTGTTCAAACCAATTTTAACTTATGGATCTGAGAACTGGGTTAGAAATAAACTACTTGATCTAAGACTGGAGACGTTTGATAAGAGTTCTGAGAAAGATTAGTGGAGTGAACAGATGGCATCAATGCAGTATCATATTAATCTCAGTGCTGTGAAGTATCTCGTGAACGTTAATTTTAAAACTGAAACTGAAACCGTGCGAAGTATAAGGAAGATGTACCGTTGTACAGAAGACTGATATGAAGAAACAAAAAATTAAATGGTTAAATAGTGGAATGGGATAAAATAATGGGGACAGTGTCACTGAAATTTGAAAGTCTCAAAACCGATTTCGCATTGTTTTGGGATCATTATCATTTTTATTATACAGAAAATGCTTTTTTTTTACAAGCAGAAGCTCTGTAAAAAAATCTTTGGACGCATTGTTTCTAGATGGACCAGTCAGAATGTAAAAATGTTACTCCTTTCATTTTATTGAGATTCCATTGTAATCATGCGCCCTAACTGAATGTTATTCTTAGTATTGTTTGAATTACTCTACTTGGGATGAAATATTTACTATTGAAACTAATCATTGTGGTTAGTACGTGTGTTTTAGTGATTTCTTTTCTTTTTTTTTTTTGTATTTTGCTTGGCTTTTTCGTGTCATCATTCTCCAACCATCAGTCTGTAGGGTCAAATGCTGTGATAATGATGTTTTGTAGAAGTCTTTAAGTGGCAGACGATATATCATCCTGTTTATTGGAGGCAGAAATTAGCTTAAAAGAATTCCACATTTGATCTCGAAAACAGGGATCATGATTATCTTACTCAGTCCACCCAGTACTAAATGTTCGATATGTTTACAGCCTTTCGTTTGTGGAATTCACATTTAAAACCAAAGGAGATCTGAAAAGATATTTTTGAGAGGAATGTCTCAGGATATTTTAAAGTGAAAGATAAATTTAATTAAGTATGTATGCCATACGAATGTGTCTAAGATTGACAGATTACTGCTTTTTCATTGCTAAAAGATTACATTGTCAAATTAATTCGGACACTTCTTTTCCCAATAACCTAAAGAAGTAAGGCGTGAAACTTAAAACACTTCAAAACCAGCTGTTGGAATATGTTTCAACATTATTCATCAATCACTTCGTTCTCTTGCAATATAATCCGAGTATCTGCCATCACCTGAGGCTTGCATCAAAAGGTGGAAACATAATGTCCAAAATACACCCAAGAAATCATTAGATAGTTCTTGAGATTTGTTAGCATCATCAAAGAGAGGAATAAGAAAGTGGTGAAAGAGATGCACATTACTTTTATCGTGAATTAGAACAGTGGAGGATTAATATATTCTTAAAGAATCTGGATAAAGGGACTTTAGTTTCTCCTCTTTGTTACAGTATTTTCTAAATATAACAGTCAACACATAAGATATTATTAGATTGCCTTACCAAGTAAAGTGCGTAATATATACATTATGAAATCCAAGAAACCTCATAGCATGAGAAGCTTCTCTCAATCAGAAGTGAACAGATACAGAGATTTTGCAATCTGAGCATCACGTACTGAATTCCATAACTTAGACTTCCGTGGAAGAACTGCTGTGACATTCCGCTCGCTACCTAAAGGATGCTTGAATTCAATATCAGAAACATATATTTGGGCACCGTATCGCTACTGCTATGAGAATGGTATTTACTGGAGTGATATTATCATGGGACAGCACTTCAATTTTAGAATATGTCCCCTTAACCTAGTTTCCAGAAAAACGAATTCTAAATTTATACAGATATGGAAAATGATGCTTGCCATCGCTGGGTAGAAGTGCGACAGCTCGATCCATTAAGTATCGTTAACAAAGTATAACACTCCAAATCATAGTGTTACAGAGATCATCAAGACGCAGGGAAATGGAAATATAGACAAGTGTTTCACAAACATTTATCTATATTTCCATTTCCTTACGTCTTGATAATCTCTGTAATGTAAACATAACTAAGGTGGCCCACTAGTCCCGGTACACTAATTTACCGATAGGTTATATATTACTACCAGAAGTGAAGCTTCATTTGCAAAATTATGGAGTAGTTGGCATAACGGTCACAACCATAATATTTTTCAGTGGAAAATTATAGGAAGAAAATTAGGACAGAGTGGGATATATTGTGAAGTATACCAAAAAGTGAGATTAAGTATACCAAAAAATAAAATTAAATATATTAATAGTAGATAAATATATTAATGGCACTGGTGTCTTTTAGACTTCTGTTAACATACACAGTGCTTAGAAAAAAGTCAATGAACACCATCGTGTTAAGAATTAGGAACAAACAGCATTGTTAAACGTCTTAATAAGATTTTGGACATCCTTTCGCTGCGGTGAGTGCAGTAATCATACGGAGCATACTTTCCACAAGCGTACGATAGCGATCAATATGAATTTTGGGTCATTCTTCCTGTAGGCATGTAATGAGGTCCGGGACTGTTGTGGGGCGAACGTCCCTTGACGTTCCACTAAGATTCAGATCAAACTCTGTAGAGGTCAGTCAAGTGTCGTGAAGTTAATGTTCATAAACCAAGCAGTTACAGCAGCAGCCTTAAGACAAGATGCAGTTTTGATGAAAAAGTTCATTTCCGTAGAAATACCGTAAAGTAGGAAGCATTGTATCAATGTTGTGACATAACACAGATCCGACGTCAAACCAGGAAAAACGGAACAATTCCGTCACCCTACAATTCCGAATTTCATTCTTGGGGTTATGCATTCTGGTAAGAGACGTTCACTGGGCATCCGCCACGCCTTACACTGCTCAGTCTGCTTGGCTCAACAGAGGATGTAGCTCTCTGTATGGAACGACGAATCAACGTGATTCGTCGTTCCATACAGAGCTTTCCAAGCTTCCACGTCCACTGAACAAGCTCTATGCACCACACTACCAAACTATGTTGGTAGGGTAGTGGCTTGCATATTGCGGTCCTACCATCGAAACCCATGTTGGGAATGTTTCTGTGCACCAGTCGATGCTCTGAACTCCAAATTCGTCGGCCGACGAATGGCGGTTTTTACATATTATCTTTCGTAACATCCTACGATCACGTTCGGTGAAGTATGGTGGATCATCCACTGCGAATAGCAGTTGCTTTCCTGCGCTTCAATCTCGGTATGATATCACTGACTGTTGACCTGGGATGGCCCAATTTGTCAACCATTTGCGATAGGCCTACACACAGTTGCACTAACTTGGGAACATCATATTCCTCCAATTTTATACCTGCTACAAACGTGACGCGTTACATAGCACCATGCACCTTGGCCATTGGTGTGCATTGACTTCTTTCCAAGCAGTGTATAAAGTTTAAAGTTCCAAGGTGGAAAGTTTTAGTCTCATATCCATCCAGCTCCGCTTTTAGCAGATATTTTTAAGACAAAAACAGTACAGAAATCCTAACGTTTAAATCTGAAAATTCCGAACTAAGATAAAAGAAATATTTATTTACTAATAAAAATTCTCTTGCGACCCATTATTAGACTACGAACCACAGTTTACGAAACGCTGCCTTAGACTGTATTCATGATGCTATCATCTGAAGCCTAATAGTGTTTTTCTTTTCTTATATCCTGATGGAGATATAAGAAAGAAATATTTCTATAAATGTACTGGTGAAAGATCTATTCCCACTGAACAAAAACAAAACAAATTATGTACTTTATCTGAAAATAACTTTCAGTTATTTTCTTAATTATAGTAATTATTTAGTAATAATTAGTAATTATTAACTATTGGAGTTAACATGCACATGTCCTTAATTTTCAATATATGCTTGAAATCGTTTCGTCAAGCTATCAAAAATCTTGGCAGGCTGCTAGGCTTACCTTTAGGAGAACTTGACGACTATGATACGACTCTCCATAGGAACAACTCCAATAAATTTCGTTAAGCTCTAGGCCAACGTGCCTAGCTTCACTTGAGAAACTGACTGCTATTTCAGCAGAATATGCTAAAATACCTGTGACCATTTAGCATGATACATTAATATCATTGTAAAATGCAAAAAAAGCAGTGTATGGTTTTATCACAAATACCAGTTTTTCGAAATATTTATTTGAAATGTACAATTAAATCACAACGCATTTAAAAAAATAAGTGATTTATGCTTATGCGAAAAGCTATATAATTTAAATACTTCTATTGAGGAACTCAAAGAAATTATTTTCACTGGCACATAAAAGAAGGATCATTGACTAATGTCCACTTATCTCTGATATCCGATGGATTATGACCATGACTACTAATCATTTCTTCATAGAAGCACGCATGGAAATTTTTCTTTGAATTATATATTCCTATTTGAGCTATTCTGTTTACTCCAGCTTTTTCAGCAACAATTCCTGTTATGTACACGTCTTCAAGATATAAATAAGGCGTATCCAATGAAGCATTAAAAAGGAATCCAACAGCATCTGCGGTAAAGATATAGCTTGGTCCTGCTACAAAATCTGGAAAAAACGTTTTATTATATTCCTCATAACTTACATACCATTTACTTTGTGGGTTTCTATGCGGAGCCCAATTAACCGCTAACATACCCATTATCGTCCTAGACACATTACTCTTTTTCAAAGTATCCATTAAAAGTTTCACGTTAATAAACATATCATCATCTGCCTTAAGGACAAATTTCACTTTCGGGCAAAATTCATTTACCCACTTGAGCATTGATAAGCTTTTAAGGGTTAGGTTTTTGTAAGAGTCGATGAAAGAAGACTGTACAATATCGTGGAACTTATTGTTTTCCTCAATGATTCTTTGTTGCAGAGCTACATCGGAGTATGCTCCCAGTAAGAATATCATTTTGGCACCTCTGGATCTGGCATAACCACCCCACGTCTCGCGGATTGCATTCCTTCCTTCTAGGTGCAATGCAGCTGTGATAACTACTATAAGCAAGTTAACGTTTTCTCCTTTATTTTCACACAAATCAGGATCATTGAGAGTGAAATTATAAGGATGCGGATTGACATGTTTAACGGATGTATTTGACGCTGTCCCGGTGTGCTTAGTTTCATTTAATTGCCTATGAGGTTGCTCAGAATTATTTCTCGATTCACTCTTAAAAGGAACAGCATAAAATTCAGTAGAATTAAAAGAAGGTCCATCCTCCACTAAGTGGATTGCTCCCTCATCAATCGTGTCGTTAGCAACGTCCCTGTTGGATTTCATACCAGCAACCAGTTTGTGTCGGAGTGAAAGTCCATTTGATCCTTGGATTTGTTTATGGAATAATCGAAATTTTTGGGTTATGAGCCTCTGGTGGTATTTAAAAGATTCTGAATAATACTGAATCCCGATTAATGAAACAACGCTACAGACAGCAACTATTATAAGAGCCACACGAAAGCAGTTTGTATTCAGATATGTCTTTAGGATCACCATGAGAAAACACCTGAAAATACAAAAAAAAAAAGAAATATTTCATTTTAAATTTCTTTTTCATTTTCATGAATTCCTTAATAATTTCTAAATTTATCACCAGGTTACTCTATAGTAATATCAATAACTGAGTCACAGAGATTTATACAGATAACAGTAAAAAAGAATCACCACACAAATTCAGTAATGGAATTTGTGTGGTGATATCATTTATTATCAAAATAATGTTTAAATCGTTTTTCGTGTAGTGTAGATAAATTTGTTTTTATTATGTTCTAAAATTGTTCCAAATGAATCTATTTGAGAGATTCCAATAGCCAAATTTCATTATTAACATTATAATAAATGTGTTCCTTTAAAACATCTTGTAACTAAAGCTGATGTACAGTATATGAAGATTTTTTAGTTAGAATAGGGCAACCGCAAGTTTCCTTATCAGATCAAACTAGATATCTGTATAAAGGAGTTGCAAGAGTGGTATGCTAGAGTTGAAGACTATGGGATTGGATTAGAAATTGTTACTTGAACGAGAGGATGCTGACAGCACAGATATAAAAATTGGTGTATAGGGTGGATGAGTCTGCAGAATTTAAGGTAACCCGTGGTATCCCCTCCCAGGATCAGCCCATTGTTATTGTTGTTATCGTACGATGAACAAACAAACGGCTATTTGCTGATGGTGCAAAGATATACAGGATAATCACGAATGAATGCAATTGATATGCAATACTTGAAAAATTATTCGAACAGGCTAGAATTGTGGTCATCTGAAAATGACTATCAATTTTCAGTAATAATAAATGTGCATCATGCTAGATTATTACGCGCACCAGTAACCTCACAGAGCCATGCCAACAATAGCTAAGCTACTGGTAGGGCCTCCCTAGCTGGACAGGTCGAGAGGTAGGTGCAAGACTGAGAGAGACACCCTGGTAAAGTTTGGTCGATAATAAATGGAAAAATAGAATACGAAAGTACAATTTTGTAAATGATCGAATAATATAATTATTAAATTAAAAACAAATAGAATCTACTTAAATATCGTATGGGTATATATCCCTGATGAAGGTATAAAAGAGAATTTTGGCTGAACAGATATAATACTTCTGGAGAATATTTGTGTTTTAATGTTTTTGTAGTTTCTCATATTAAAATATGAGAAACTACAAAAACGGGAAAATAAATGTAATAGAAATGACCATATATTAATAGTAGATCTTAATGCTAGAGCTGGAAATAATAAATTTGCCTAAAACATCCCAAATGTTTTAGGCAAATACGGAGACATTTGCATGAATAATAATATCAAAAACTCTTAGATTCTGTATTTTCAATTATTTAAAAATAATTAATACTTTTTCAAAAAAAAAAAAAAAAAAGAGAACATAAATAAGTATACTTCGAATAGTGGAGCAACAAGAACTATAGCTTACTATATCAGAAACTGCTCAATGTGTAAGAGATGTACATGTTTTCAAATTATTATTTAGTAGTTTCTAAAATAGACATACTGACAAAATGAAGAAAGGAAGTAAATAAGAAAAACAAAAAATAGAACAACTATACAAGTCATATCTTGTAATAGATATGACTTGTATAGAACAAATATATCTATTATAAGAAGATAGCATTAGAACGCTATAGCAATCACAATGAACAGATTAACTATAAGAAACAAAAATTAATAAAGATATAAAAGAAGATATGAAAAACTTTAATAAGGATAATTCATTAAGCAGCCTCTGCAACACTTGGAAAGAAAAACAAAATACTAAAAAGCTAAATATATAAAATTTGGAACATAGATATAGAAAATGCAATGAAACAAAAAAAAATGGCATACAAATCATTCCTTCAAACACAAAGAAATAGAATATACGAGTATATAGAAAAATGAAAGAAATATAGCTAAACCATAGCACAGGAAGCTCTCACCAAGATTCTTGGAATAGATCTATTAATGAAATAGAAGAGGATATACGTGGAGGACAAGGCATAGCTCAAAATAGTAAGGAAATTAAACAACAGAGAAAGAGATACAGCACAAATGGACATAATATAAGAGAAACAATGGATAGAACATTATAAGAATTTATGGTATGACCAAAATTTATTAACAGAAAATAATAATAAAGAAATCCGAACTGATATAGAACCAATGAGTTATATTAGATGGCATACATACAGAGCTATGGAAATATGGTGGAGAATATTTACATCAAAGATTCTTAAAATTAATAAATAACTGTTGCAGAAAATGTGAGGTTCCATCAGATTGGTCAAAAACGAAGGCTATATCTATATTTAAGAAAGGAGATGAGCTGGATTTATCCTGAAATGTTTGTCTCACAATGCAGTAATACAACTTCCTGAAGTGCATGTTGAAGATCTATCTTCCCCATATTAAGAGATTTTTATATGTGGCTCCCACCCATAATATTCTAGTATTCACTCATGAGAGCCTACACCTGAAAAATGTGGCTTACTTAACATATTGTATCACTTTAAAATTATGCATTTCTCTACGCTTTACTATATTCCTGACAATTTTATATTATATATACTGTATATATAACTGCTGTAACAATTAGGCACAAATTTTAGTGAGAATGGCGAATTAAATATGGCAGAAATAATATTCAAATAATTTTGAACAGAACATGGAATTAGGTAAAAATATATATACGAGGAGTATATAAAGTAATGTTTGGGCCAATATTAACTTACTGGATTTGACTGCTGGGCTGGAAATGAAACGGTTAATAAAAGAATAGAAATCGAATATATGAGAGTTCGTAGAAAAAATTAAGGGAGTGAGTGAACAGGTATCATTAACATCTACGACAATACTATATTAAAAATGAAGATATCAGAAGCAATTAACGTTATAAATATGCATGCGTTTCTGATAGAACTGATCAGATAAAAAACCTTTCGTGTGAGAAAGAGAAAAAAAATAATCCTATACGCTCCTTGAGGATACATATAAGAAAATACGGGTGAGATTTATTATTTCTGTTATTATTATTTTATTTAGCGCATGATGTACAGGTTATTACATACAAATTGCATAAAACAGCATAAAAACAATTGTAAAAATCATATTAAAAGGGGTACAATAGGTTGAAATGATTAAACATCAAAATTAAGAATCAGGAGTCAGAGCGTAATTCTTAAATCCCGGATCCCCATACTCCAGGGATTCTGGGGTCAGTTTAGAAAAGTACCTTAGAATGAGTAGATAGGGCACTCGAGCACAATGCGATTGATAGTCTCGATCCCTCTTCTGCACCCACAGTTTGGATTATCGGACCAGTTCTATTTATGCAAGAGATGCTTACATCTCCCATATCCTGTTCTGATCCGATTTAAAGTGGTCCATACATGTCTAGGGAGATCGAAGCCCTCCAGACGAGATGTTAGATTTGAAATGGAAATTTGAAGATTGGAGGTACGTTGAAGCCAATACTCTCCCCATGACTCGCATAGGTCGAATTTCTGATCGTTCAATTTATTTCACTCCTCCTCCAGGCAGGGCGCCTGGATTTCAGTCTTTGTAAGGTATGGAAAGAAATGGCTTGGTGGATAGGCAAGGAACTGTTTCCAATTATTTTTGTCCATAATTTGTTTAACGCTTGGGTCCTCCTAAGCGAGGGAGGTGCTATATTACCGAGAGTTGGAAGTCAGTAGCCAGGAGTAGATCTTAGAGCTCCAGAGATTATCTTCATAGTTTGATTCAGCTGGACATCGACTAAAGAAGCATGTGCGCTGTTCAGCACAATACTCTTCTGTAGAATAGACCAAAGATAGTGCGGTAGTACGCAGTGTGTTGGCATCAGCACCACAAGAAGAACCAGTAAGTTTATGCATTATATTATTACGAGTTTTTAATTTTCCAGCAATATTTTCTAGATGATATTTAAATGTCAAACTTCTGTCTAGGGTAAAACTCCTAGGGATTTCTGGTTTTATGATTTCTGTTAAACTTTGTCGAATCATTTAAATTTGGGTTTCATCCATTTGTAGTGGCAAACTGCGCAAAAAATAAAAATAAATAAATAAATAAATAAATAATGAACACGCTTATATTTCTACTCCAGTTTCCTTTCTTGTTTTTAATATAAGCAATTATTATTATTATTATTATTATTATTATTATTATTACGTGACTCATTTACGGAGTCCAAGAACTCATCGCGGGAGGCCACAACACACAACTGAACGTCTCCCCTACTTGATTCTCTAACTATATGCAACATTGTAGTACGTTCAGACAAGCAATGTTTTGGTAGCACTCTTTGTTGCTTGTACTTGACTATGAAACTCCAGTCTTTGGAGAATGAAGTGGATTTTAATTGTTTTTAACTGGTAAGATGAATCCTTCCACCGTAGTGGAAACCAGTCAACTTCAATTGAAAGGCGAGATTATTCGAATGCCGATCCTTTTTTTGCAATGAAAACGCATTTTGTCTCTGTCTACTGAAATACGAAGGCTCTATTTCACAAATCGATCTTTGAAATACAATTGCTGAACTGAAGAAAAAAAAATGAAGTGGAGCATTTCACTAAGGTCTTTTTTCTATTATTTATCATATGTGATGAAGTCTGATAGCTCACTAGATAGCGTTTCCACTCTCCAACTTTTTAAGTGACTTCAAAGTCCCATATTTATTCTCTAGAGCAGTGATTCCCAACATTTTTCCACTTGTGCACCTCTTTTAAATCCATTTCGATAAATTGTGCCCCTTGATTTTAAAATAGCTGTTTTAAAATACTGACATTTATTGTTCCATAACGTTTTGCATTTTGTTTACTTTACTTGTTTTCTGCCATTACTGATTACCGTATATGTCGGCGTATAAGACGACTCTCAAACACTACTGAAAACCCGTCGAAATCTTGGGTCGTTTTATACGGCGAGTATAAAAAGAGAAGCTTACATTTAGGTAGTTACAATACAACGTTATATAAGAAAATAGGCAATGCTTATAAACAAATTAGATTAATTTTTTTGTTACATAAATTTATTTAAATATTACAATAGACGTAAGTCGTAAAAAAACAAATAATAATTATAAACCTCAATTTTCATGTTAATTTTCTTCGTCATCTGTTGAAAACAGTTCTTCAGATTCATTGTTTAAATGATCGTCATATGGGTCCCAGTTCGGTGAATTGATTTCGTTTTCATCGTCATCGGTGTCCCACAACAGATCATCTTCTGTACCGTCCATAAGATTAGAGATACCACACTTTTTAAATGATTTTATTACAGTCTCTACTTTATTCCATGCTTTGATCACAAAATTGCACAACATATCAAGTGATGGAGCGCGCATAGATCCACCGTTTGTAAATGATTTTTCACCAGTCAGCATCCAATTATTCCACTCTTCTCGCATGTGATCTTTAAATGGTTTGTTCAAACTGACGTCTAGTGGTTGCAATATAGAAGTTAAACCAGCAATTTTTGTCTTATTTTTTTCCAGAAGAGTTTTAGTATTCTCAGTTAAATGACTACGAAACATATCCCATACTAATAAACTGTTTCTTCATTATACCGTCTGGTCGCGTGTTTCATACATTATTTATCCATAATTTCACACCATTTTCCATCCATCCTTTTTTCGTGAAAATGTACAAAAACACCTGAAGGAAATTTTATCTTAGGTTTAGTTTTACGTTTGAAGATGATCATTGGTTTTAACTTGGTTCCATCAGCCAAACATGACAACACAACCGTAAACCTTGTTTTTTCATGACCTGTACTTCGAACTAGCACACTCTTACTACCTTTATACTCCACTGTTTCATTGCTTATCATATCAAAACTCATAGGAGTTTCATTCATATTTCCAATATTTGACAATAGAAATTTATGTTCTTGTCTCAACTGAACAAAACATTTATGGAAACTGGTAAGTTTGTGGTCAAGATCTGCTAGTAGTTTTTGAGCAGTTTTCGTTTTTTCTCGTATTACCAGATTTTGTCTGTTCATAAAACGATTAAACCATCCTGAAGTAGCTTGAAATTCGTTATTTTCATCTGGATTCAATCTTGACCGTTTTAGTGCATATGCTCTAATCATATTTCTTATAACAAGATAACCATTCTGTCTTTGTTCGAATACCCAATCTGCAACGTGATTTTCCAGTGCGGCCATCTGGTGATCCTCGTTCTCATTGCACATTTTTTCTTTGGCGATTTTTTAAAAATATCTTCTTTCTTCCTCCATTCTCTTACCATCTTCTCGGTTATGTCAAACTTTCTTGCAACAGCACAGTTATTAGTTTGTTTTGCCATTTCAATTACCCTTATTTTAAATCGAGCTTCATACTTTCTTCGTTTTGTTGCTTGTTCCATGATTTTAACCACGCTACCGGCCAAGACGTCTATAGACGTCAAGGTTATCATGGATGTGAAGTGCATATTAAAATTGTAATACTATTGATATTACATTGAAATATATGATGGATACGAAGCGTATGAGGATGAGTATTTGATCCATAATGGCCGGTAAGGTGGTTTTAAATTATAACAATTTTAATAATCGTAAAATTTTTAAAAAATGCAAAATTAATAATTAATTAAAATTGGGACTAATCACTTTTAATTAGGGTAATTTTGCGTAAATACTAAATCTATGCTATGTAAAAAAATAGCGGATACGCATAGATATAAAAATAACGGATATAACAACAATACCTAAGGTTGTATTATTACAAGAAAGAAGAAAATAGCCTAAAATTTAGGCCTAGTCTTATACGCCGGTCGTCCTATGCTCCGACATATACGGTATTTTTCGTGTACCCCTGAATGGCCTAGCACGTACTCCAGGAGGTACGCGTACCACCGTTTGGGGACCGATGCTCTAGAGTAGATAGATCATCTAACGCAGTGCTTCCCAAACTTCTGGATGTCAGGGCCCCTTTGGAAAAACTAAAATATTTCACGTTCCCCCTCGAAAAAAAAATGGTAATATAGAATTATAATATTTATTGTATTATATTATTATAATATTATTGTAATTATATTCAATACAAAACATACACAGCGAATATTGCAAAAATCAAATGCAAATATTACATTTTTAGCATCTTACATACACATTCGACATGGCACATTATCTCATATTTTTATATGGATAGATATATTGTTATTGTACATTTGCAGTACAAGCACTTGAAAAGTAAAACGATTAGTAATAAAGAAAGAATTAAAAATATAAAAGAAGATTAATAACAATTTAATGTGATGGATGTGTTTCAATACTGCTACACCAATATCAGGTGAAATATTTGAAACTGTAATTCTTAGATTTCTACTTCGAAATGAAACTTATATGAATAAGCATATATTTACTAATATTCATAAAGCGCAGAAATACGCAGGAAGCAAAATATGTGAACCCGTACCAATGGTTGCTTTCCCCCCCCCCCCCCCCATTAAAATATAAAAAATAAAATAAATAAATAATAAAAATTAAATTTGTTTCTTTTAAGGTAAAACAATCTACTTAGTCTTAAAACATTTTCAGTTTGTTTTCATTATTTCACGGCCCCCCTCAACAAACCGTACGGCCCCCAAGGGGGCCGCGGCCTACAGTTTGGGAAGCGCTGATCTAATGCTTAGCCTATCCGCAATAATAAGTTATGAGAGTCAACTTTTCTTGGGTGAGATTCACATAAAAAATTATATCTTATTTGGTAGTTTATTATAGTTGCTACAGGCTAAGTGTTTAAACGCTTCATTAAAAATATTGCAGAGAAATCTGCAATATCTCTAGCTAATAAATAACAATTTAATGGGTCCCGAAGTACTAGCAATATATAGTAGAAATCGTAGATGGTTTTCCATTAAAACAAGTAAATAAATTAAAGTGACAAGCGTTAATTGCATTGTTTTGTATTTTTACAAGGACATTGCGGTAATGAACTTTACTCCGGCAATACTGAAGTGAAATATTAATAACTCATCAATAATTAATAATAATTAATTATCCTTTTAGCTGATGAATCATCGTTTATTTACTAAAATATATGACGGAAGCAATTTATCTGGCTCTACTATTCGAATAAAACTACTTTCATAAATATTGATTAAACATATCTCTTAATTCGATCACAAACTACATGAATTTTGTATTCTCTAAGTTTATTAAAAAATATTATTATCATGCAGTTGCTTTAAGTTCACCTACCCTGATTGAATAACTGAATGAATAAGCTAATACTACATGAATCGATGTTAGCTTATTCAAATGACCATCGATACAGGTACAGTAGATATCAGCTTTAACTGACTGTCTTCACTGCTTCCCAGTCTGTTGAGGTTCACCTTTTCTGTTATTAGCTCTTGATGATACTTATCAATTATGGTATTTATATTCTCATTACTGTTACGTCTGCTGATTTCCGTATTATTCAATTCAGAGCACTGCTTTGTGTCGTTTCCAAATTCACTTCACTATCCTGCTGCTTGAATAATTTATTTCAGTTGGCGACTTCTGACTACTTGCTTAGTCATCTCTTTAATTACGTTTACGTTATTTTTAGCTTTATTATTAAGGTGCCATAGCCAAATCGAATTCGAGTGACAATTGCAATTTATTAATTCTGGCTTTAAATAACTCCTCCTCTCCTTCAGTTAATTTAGAAGCATCGCTTTTAATTTCTATCTTTTGTGTCCTTTATTTCCTGTAAAAATTCTTTGCTTGTTTCATCTTCCTTTTTATGTGAAGTATTAGCCGAATTATACTTGTTAAAGGTTAATATTGTAATTATTATACTAAAGGCTAATACAATAATGTAATTATTGTATTAGCCTTTAGTATAATATACATTTAAATTTGTTATCGTATATTCAAATAAGGCTACCTCGAGTACACATTTTAATAATTACATTTGGATTTATAATCTTTAACCGTCTTCTCGTTGGCAAATGACTTCATAGCATTCTAAAGAAAACTGCAGGAAAACCTTAAAACCTTAGCTTCTCGAATCTGATGATTTTCTGAAGACGTTGCTATAGAATTTGTTAACCATTCTGTTCTCATTCAAGGAGTGAACCATTTCGATGTTTAAGCGCTGTTAAGATAGTTCGCTTCTTGAATGAGAACGGAATGGTTAACAAATTCTGTAGCAACGTCTTCAGAAAATCATCAGATTCGAGAAGCAATGTAAATACATAAATTGAAATGTTGGATTTTCATCCAATGTCACAAATGACCTTAACGATCATAAATACACACGGGATGATTTCATAGCATTCTAAACAACATCGCAATAAAATCTTACTTTCGCGAATTTAATCTTGTTCATCGATATCGATAATTAATAAAGTTTAACTGTTAATTTCTATAAAATGTTTGCTATTAAAGAATTACAATTGTACTTTCTGTTTCACTTTGCGTTTTTTCTAAGATACTTTTTATGGAAAAAAATAACTTGCCATATAAATACATAAATTGTGATGTTGGATTTTGATCCAATGTCACAAATGATCTTAACGATATTATTTTTCTACACAATCACTATCATCATTGATATAAGTAACCACAAGTACTATAACATGTTGTTTACCATTTGTGCTCACTAGAAAACTACACGAGCTTACGCCCCGAATGCTGTGCATCTGAAAACATGTTTACGTACCTGGAATACATTTCACTGCAATACTCTTCCTTTGTAATAATGGAATGTCAACTAACTAAGAAATGTGTAGGTAACTACAGGACCCTTGTAGGGTATTCGCCGCCCCTAAGTGAGCACTATTTTGCCGCCTCTAAATACAAAAAAAAATTTAACTTTAAAAAATGACGTTTAATGAGTGAAGTACAATTTTGCCGCTCTTTGCCGCTCCTAGGCACCGCTTTAGTTGCTTAGTCAGTCACCAAGGTTCTGGTAACTAATAGAAATAAATAAACATGTACTTACTGACTGACACGGCTGACTCCTTGGAAGAAAATACCCACAATTCTGAATTGAGAAATGATATAAATATTGCTAATCCCAAACTGTGAAATTGCGAAATACGTTTGAACACTATGGGTTGACATAAGCATACATAATGAACTAATTAAATCTGCTAGTTCATGAACTTCCTTAAAGATACTGTCTTTGTTACATTTTCATAAAATATATGGATCATCAATTCTGCAGGAAATCACACAAATCAAGTGCACTGGAGCAAATAGTATCATAGTACAGCAATAAAATATACAGGTATTTATAAAACTTGATTGCCAGTTCATGCACGCGTCTGTATGGTGGGGGGGGGAATCGAGTAATATCTGCATTCGTGACGTTTATGAAACAACAGCAATGTTGAGCAACGTAATCACACTCCTACTACCAAATACTACTATTAAGCACTCTGGTGGCCAGGCGCAGAATGACGAGTCCTAGTGCAGAGCAAACTAAGTGCTTTTTTTCCCTCTCAATCAGAAGAAATTAAGTGTTCTATAACAGTTCAGAGGAGTTTTTACAAACAGTATCGTAAGGCACAACCCAGTAAGATCTAGTGAAGTAAGAATTTTTGGCAACACGGTATTTTGTACGTCATGCTCAGAAAACCATCAGTGAGGTGCGGGTGGATCGCGTCTGGGAGCCTTTCGTACAAAGCTAATCTAATCAATGTCCATCGTCAAAGCTCACCTATGTAGTACGCAACTGGATGTCTCATCAAATGTTCGTAATTCAGAAATTTTATAGGAAACTGAATGTCTGGCGACTTATGCACTTTTCTAACTCATATCAACAGGCATTCATTGTCAAGCTACTTTATGAACATCTCTAATGTTTGAAGAAAATTCTGATATGTTTAAATTAAAATCAAAATGTCGATATTGTAAAAATAAGACAAATTTTCACCTGAGCACAAAAAAAAAATTAATATTTACACTGATACTCAAATGGTGATTTGCATTTCGTAGTCAAAAATCTTAAAAATGTCTTGCTTTCATAAGAAATAGAGATTATTATTGCATTATCATTATGACAGTTTGGCCACGAATGCTACTTTAAGAAACACCATGCACGAGATTATTTTTATTTTACTTTTTTTTTCTTTTTTCGTTTCATCTAAAACCCGTTGAAAATCGTCCACATCTGTTAATACTTCAAAACGAACCTCTCTTAACCCTTAGATATAAACGAAAAATCAGTCATTGATGCAAATGACATCGTGAATGGACTGTTCAAGAGCTGGAAGTCTGTGATATGGAAGACAAATCATGCTGCATTTTCCGATCGGATGAGCAAGGATGGGTATGACCGATGGCAAAATGTACAGTGAAAAAGCCTGAATAAATCCCAAATGTGAAGTTTGGTGGAGAAGTGTAATGATATGAAGTTTGTTTGAAAGTCCTTAGAATAAGCAACACTGCTGAATAGATGCGATGTTTCTTACGATGCACAGTGTTATTGCGACGAATTTTGAGCAAAATGATGCAGAAAAACTTCCGATCAAAAACCAGTAACATTTATGGAATAGGACTCAGGAAATATAACTTAAATCTGCTAACCAGGAGAAAATTTTACTCCCCCTAGGTATCTGTCTACTTTACATAAATATTGTTATATGCGATTAAAAAAATAAATAAATAAATAAAAACTAAGTATAACAATGACAAAACAAAGCAATACATTTCTTGATTCTCGTTATACACGTAATTATACAGAAATAGACTTTCTTTGAAGATGGGTTTAAAATGTACACACAACCAAGTTTGTGTTTCTTTCGTTTCTTGTTCATAATTAAGGGCAAATTTATATAATGTATCCACGAACGATTTAACAGGGAAGACAAATAATAAAATTCACGAGTGGGTAGCACTCGATGTGGAGTCAGACTCATTTTTACAATGCATTCAGTCAGAGCCGGCGCTAGGGGTCTTTGTCGACCGCATGCAATGTCTATCTAAGCGCCCCTGTAACGATCCGGGAGTGTGTGGTTCTTTTACAATAATAAAAATTTAAATAATTTGAAATTTCTTAAATAAATTTTGACAAAACAGCCACGCGTTGGTTCGCTAAATGTAACGAACCGGGGGTATTGACCAGGCAGGATAATCGTTAAAAACCCGAATATTCAAAAAAATTCTCAAAAGTTAAAGGAAATTTTGATAAAGCCACTTCACTTTAATCGTTGAATATAATGATACAGGGATTATAGCCTTCTCACCGACCCGAATCGCTAACAAAATTAAAATGAATTTTAATTTAACTTAAAATTTATTTGAACTAAAGTTTAAAATATTTTTGCATTTTACAAGTTACTAAATTCTTAGCAACTTGTAAAAATTTTTAAATAATTTTTATAAGTGGAACTATCTTTTAGGAAAATAAAAGAAACTCAAGATAGATGAAAAAATAAGAAAAGAATTCAGAAATAATTAGAACATTTAATATAAGTATTCAAAAAAATAACATCCTTACAGAATAACAGAAAATAAATTAAATGACGTAAATATACTTGACATTTTTTTTTAATTGAAATTTTAGGGTTTTTGATTTCATATTCACAAAATTAGAAATAATGGTCTTAACGTATAATTCCGCACATACATCATTTTCAATAGCTATTAACGCCAAACTAACAAGCCTTTTTTTGTGACATACTTGTTCTTAAGTAGGTTTTAATCAATTTCAACTTGGAAAAGGAACGTTCACCGCTCGCTACACTAACAGGTAAGGTTAATAGTATTCTTAAAGCAATTGAAAAGTTAGAGAAAGATAAATTATTGGACACAATAAAATTAAGAATATCGAAAGGGTTTTGAAATATTTAAATTATCCTTCCGAAAAATATCCCGGAAAGCACATAACTCGTCATATAGTTCTATTGCATTTACATCTTTATTGTCGCCGTCCTTCAAAAGAATCTCTAAATCGTCACAATTTTTTTCGTAAATCTTCGTTATTAATTTGTAGTAATCTATACAAGAAATTGAAATTATAATATGTTTTTAGCTGTTCAAACCGTTCTATTAACGTTGCAACGTCTAGAAGTGTATAAAACACAATCACTCTAAATTTATTTTCTGACAATTTTGACTACGAGCATCATGACGAAACGTCACAATCTGGCGATTGTGGCGTTTCGTCATGATGCTCGTAGTCAAATTGTCGGACTTCCGTACCAGTTTTAAATTCTTGTTCTCCGTCCACCTCTTCACTCAGTTCTTTTGCCGTTTTAGAACTTCTTTAAAATTTGTATCTGATCGATACTCTTGTGTGAATATTTTTAAGTTTTCGATAGAATCTAAAGCAAGTGTAATGTTCATATTTTTGTCTTGAAGCATTTTACTCACAGCGTTTATTCTGTTAAGTAAATCATGCCCAGTTATAAGAGACCAAATAAATTTGTAGTCCTTTATTTTAGCACATAATGTTTGTGCTTCATGCTGAGTTTCTTTAATAAAATTTTCATTATTTAAAATTTTAAAAGGTGCATCGTAAATTTCTCCTAACTGATATCGTAGAGGGCGAATTGCATTAATTTTACTTTCCCATCGCGTTTCTAATGGCTGTTTCAATGTTAATTTTTTTACGAACTTTAAAAGGTTGCCCAACGTTTGTAAGAGAATGAAAAGAAATTGTATATTTCTTGAATAATTGCGAAGAAACTAATTGTATCTGCATTCACTTTGGCTGCATCGTTAATGATTAAATATAGAGTATGAGCAGCACATGACACGTAAAAAGCTCGAGGATTTTTGTTTAAAAGCAAATTTTGGAGCACATATTTTTTTCCTATCATATTTTCCCCATTGTCATACCTTTGACCTCGCATGTCTTCAATGGGAATGTTCCATTTTCCAGTTGTTCCATTATTGTTGCACATAAACCAAGTCCTGTGGAATCTGATATATCAGGGAAAACCTAAAATGTTTTCCCTGATCTTGACAATTCCATTGTCACAGGAAACAAAGCGAATAATAATGATAATTTGTTCTGTTTTACTTACATCAGGTGTGAAGTCTAAAATTATGAAATAATATTTAGATTTTCGAATTGATAATAAAATTGTATCCCTGATTGCGTTACTCAAAGTTTCCAATATTTCATTTTGACTGTCTTTACTCAAATAGTGTACTCTATTGTTTTGTTGTAGGGTCCTTTCAACATGATTTTCCATAACGGGATCAAACTTCGCAAACAGTTCGACTAATTTTAAAAAATTGCCGTTATTCCTTTCATATAATTTATCAGATGATCCGCGAAAAGTTAAATTTTGGCTTCCAAGGAATTTTATAATATCAATCAAGCGTTCTGAAACACTCGTCCAATGTTTCTTTTCCATTCAGTCTGGCAATCAATAGTAATTTTGTTTTTTAAATTTTTATCAAGTTCCTTCCATTTTAAGAAAATTATCATGTGAGTTAAACTAGTCACATGTCTATGCAAAGTTGTATTTACATTTCTCCAATCGTTATAACCTTCTACAAGACTACTTGATTCGGTAGGTGCGAAAGGTTTGCAAAAAACTGAATTTCAAGTTTCGGAATAAATGTGCCATGTTCTTGGCATGAGCTCACCGTTTTCCAGTTTTCTATTATAATACGTGTCGCCAAATTTATGACCATATGTATCTCTGGGATATATTATATTTTTCTTTTGAACAGGCCCCATTTCAATTAAAACAACTCGTAATTTTTCATCAATATTTCCTCTTCTAAATTTACAGAGACTAACAATGTGTTAGTTTCGTGGTGGTGGTCAACTACAACTAAATCTTCTAACTGTTTTTCACTTAAATCATGCGTCTTATTATCTTGCTCAGTAGTTACAATAGTACTTTCATGCAAACTGGATGATGTGCACGGTTCTTCAACTCTGTTTTCTGATGTATCGAGTTGGTTACAATCTGCATCAGAATATTTTAATATTTTAACAAATTTATTTATTGAGAGCCCCAGTTTGTTTCTTACTATCTGCTTCTTTTACAGCATGACGCTTACGATTTTGTGCACCGGATAACGTTTTTTTTAATTTTTGATTCCATTTCTATTTTATACCCGCAAGAAATTATTACACAACACGACACAGAGACGAAATAATAGTCCGCACTGCGCTACTGTCAGTAGCCTACTGAGATGCGTACCATATGATGACTGGTTAACTAGCAACAAATGTTTTGCACGAAAATTCGTTTCTGCGCATAAAAACCGTTCACCATTTCCCTTTAGATAGACTGCAGCAGCCACAACATTCTGTAGGCAAGCATTTAGCCTGCTATCGCTGCAAAATTGTAAACAGCCGGCTGATCAAAGAGGCGGCAATATACAATTTTTTTACATTTTTATTCGGTGTATCGGGCCTTATTTATTTTAGTATTGATCATTCTAATAATTTTTTGTTTTCATGATAAAAATTTTGTTTCTTAAAAATGAACTTATGAACGGTACCCTGGCAGCGGCGCTCCTTCGTAGCGGCGCCCGCATGCACCGCATGCTCTGCATGGTTGCTTCCGTCGGCCCTGCATTCAGTCACATGACCGGTCTTTGACTTGTCTTTGTGAGATAATTGTATTTCTTAACATAACAGTATTAAAAGCATTTTTGTTACGTAAAATTTTCTAAGCCTTTAATTTTACTAAGCTGAATATTGCGATCTGTTAAAATAAGCATAGGACAACATTATATTACAATTGCGAACTTACTTAAGGGATAATTGTGCTAATTTTAATTTTTGTGTTTATAGTTACCGCTTTATTTTGTTAATGAAATTAATTGCGAAAAAGTACGACTATTTTTTTTTAATAATAAATTGTCTATTATACATGCCGTGCGTATACTTACATACGTACATGTAAGAGTAATATTGAATAATTGGTGGATTTTTATATAGATAGAGTATTCATATATATTATCTTAATATTATTAATCCTACCATAGAGATGATCTCTGTTTCTAACAATTATTTTTTTTTATTCCGAATGTACCTATATGTTATTATATGCACAAGGGTTCACTCCAATTGGTGCAATGATCTTAACTCTTTCTTTCAAAATCCAAATAATCACTGACTCAAGACCAAAATACAAAATAAACACATTTAATAAAACAAAAACAATATATATATACACTTCAAACAAATATTACATAACTAACTACAAATTAATTGGATTCAAGGCCTTTTTAAATAAACTTACACTTAAGACTAGACTAAACACTTTGTTTACACAATCATAAAATGTTCATAGCCAGTTTCTTTCTCTGTCAAGGCCCTTTTCCGAAGATATATGACTTTATTCTTCATTTTCACAGGATCCTTTATCATCACTTATGTAACACACACATTAATTCTATCTATTTTCTTCAGTAGAAATAATAGTCAGATCCGGCGTCCTTAATACAGATGAAACTTCCTAATCAGAGTTTTCTGGAACATTTCTTTAGAACGTAAATAGCAAATTCTTCTTTTATTCACTAAATGCTTATTGACAGTCTTAACTATTCAAATAAAAAAAAAAAAAAACTTACAGTTCTACGATTCCCTTTTCGGAATCTACTATTAATATTTCAATTAGTGTTTCCTCCAATATTCCGTTTAAAACGCATATAGCAATATTTTCCTTTTATTCATCAATACTTATTCCACTTTGAAACTTAATAGTTCCACGATTCCTTTTTCGGAATACACTATTAATTTTCTTCCGACTGTCACTTAAAAAACTTAAGTTCCTTCGAACCTAAATAGCAGCAGGCCTGTGTTCTAAATTCTTTCCGAACGCTCTCTTGTTTACAGCCGTTACTCCGATAAGCGAACGCTTTCTTGTCAGCTGTCAATCACACATCAAACTTCTCGGCGAGCATGCGCACTCCTCGAAAATGACAAGCGAGAAACTAGGTGTATAATGGTTGACACGGTTGTTTCCGTTAGCGATAAGAGAATGTCCTCATAAAACACAACTTTTGATAATGTTAAATTACAATAAAATTTGTTTAAAGCAACACAATTATTCAAATCCGGTAAGTACATAAATTTTTAACTGCTTTACATATCACTTTTAACAAAACAATTTCCATAACGGGCACATCGCAAATGCCGACAATGCGTGTTATGAAAACAAAACTAATAAACATACTAACATAAACAATACGTAAAAATATTCAGAATTTTAATTATGATTATTTTTACACTAACATACGTACAGTAATATTGAACTAAATGAATGTCTTTATTTCATTTAAATGACTACTGGATTTATAATTGCAATTTAAATTAAATATATTCATGATATGATTAACTTATTTGGTTTCAAGTAAAGCACTGTAACTGATACAATGGCGGCATATTTTTCTCCTTTCATGACAAACGAAAACCGGAAGTGAGATACGTATTGGAGCATTGTTGGAATAAAAAGAACCCTATGATGTTGCTGTGAGAGAAATTGGGGAAAAGTTTTGGAAAACTCAAAAGCATATATTTAAGAAGTCTTTCATAATGGTGTCTGGTTTACTCTTTCTATAGAAATAAAAATGTTTGTGAATGTTATCAATTGTTGTTAAGATAATAACGGCAGAACTGGGGGGGGGGGGGTACGGCAGGTTGAGTTTTTAATTACTACGAAATTACAGGGCGGAAGAAAGTGAAGATTATTCGTTTACATCAAAACTTTTAGAGAAAACCAGCACCAAAAATTGCAAGTCGTTTTGTGATTCTCTAAATGGGAACGCTGCAATGTTTGAATTAAGGATTTCACATCCAGAAGTTTCATTTCCATGGAGCTGGAAATTAAATTTCTCTAGCGAATGAGATTATATATTTTTAAATAAAAAAAAGTGTAAATTATGTGAAGAAAATAATATATAGTATTTAGAACGAGGCTGAACATTCACTCGCCACTTCTGTCATAATTCGCCTGTGGCGAGTGGATTTCTGCATCAGGTGTGGGCTTGGCCAGTGCATCCAACATATGAACTGGCGAGTAAGAACGATCCAAAATGCCTGATACATTATCTCTAACTGCATAAGAATTCTTAGAAGGGTGGAAATTATGATGAAGGTCACAGGAGGTCTACTTATTGAGATGTTTTTTTTTCCTGAAATATAACGTTGTGCCATTACTTATTTAAGAACAGTGTACACTAATTTTTAATGACTACGTCGTCGTAGTAAGTTGTGAACTTTCAAGTACATTTGTGTTCTTGAAATTGAACACTTTTAAAACCTTCTAGAAACGGAATATCAGTGAACACGATATTTGCCTCTCAAAAAGCAATGCGGCTTTTCTCTAAGGATAAACATGAATAGATGAGAGGAAAGTCACATCAATGTGTGTGCGTGCGTGGGGGGGGGGGGGGGAATTATGTCTCCTCACTGAGGAGATACTGGTGTCTAGCTTGTTGTTTCTATAGGATATCATTCCACGAGGTTTACCGATGTTTTTTTTTTTCCCTTATTTTATTCAAGTTTTTTTTTTTTTTTTGTCTGTTTCACATTGTTTTGTGTCTGGTGGCTATACATTCCATTTAAGCACTACTTCCTGACATTTTCTCTAATTCTTTTCATTAATAGTATTCTATAAGCCTCTTGTATAATCAGTGAACGGAAGGAAAGAGCCAGATAGAGAGATAAAACAATCCCGACTGTCGCAAACACAAAAGGATGTCGTGATATGAATACGTTCACGAAAGTCGCAGAAATCTCAAGGTTCACGATCGAACGCTAGTAGTCGAAGTAAAGCACAGTATTTAATTCGTTTATTCCAGTGAGTATACTCTTAATCTCTTTCTTTTTTTATTCGAGTTTGCATTTCAGAGGGAATTTTTCATCCTTTTCCTTTCTTCCTGTATTACAGAGCATTCTCTAGTACGGAGGTCTGTAGTACGAGCATTCTCTGATAGAGAAGAAAGGTGTTAGTTTTGGCTCTTTTTTATCACGAAATTCCTATTTCTGTTAAATTTTGTTTCATAAAACTTGTCTTTTGTTAGTTATCGTTTCTTTTTTCAATTTCAATCAGATACATAACCTGAAAATTCAAAAAAATAATTTTATTTACTTTTTTCATACACATGCCAATCACGAAATCGCACATTTTCGCGATTTAGAAAATTTCGACAAAAAAGGGCCTTCAGTTCATATTTAGAGTGCGGCTGCTATTTGCAAATTAAACAGAATGATGCAAGCAATTCCTTGCTTTAAACTGTCTAAAATTGGAAAATATTATAAAATAAAAGAAAACTAATTAGCACTTAGAACTCACAGAACAAAAGAAAATAATATCCTTGTCTTGCCATGCTGCGTTATTATACTAAAAATCTGGGGGGGGGGGGATAAAGAAACTAAATTCAATAATTGTTGAAACCTAGTGGGCATGATCTGCTATATATCTCATCTCATCATCTTCCTTTTACCCTCTTTTACCTTGCTTCGTCGAGAGTTTATTAATCATCGGACATCAAACCGTTCACAAGATAAGGTGGTCAGCCCTACGCCCCGATCTGGTATATATGTTACGGTTAAAGTGATAAATCCGGATATTATTAATAATTACCGGTTAAAGTGAATAATTTACGAGAATTAATCACATTAACCGGTTAAAGTGAATAATTCCTAGAGAAGTCTGGTAAATGTAATAAAAACATGTTTATAGGTTTTATATATGGGTTTTCATTCTCAATAGAAATTATGACAGCTTAGGTTAGGTTAGGTTAGTTTATAAAGAAAAAAATAAGGAAAGTACTTCTTTTGTACTCAATGAAATCAGAAATCATTATAAACTAACCTAACCGAACCTAACCATTACCGGTTGGAAATCATTACAAACTAACCTAAACTAACTTGGATGTCGCATGTCGAACCAGAGTGTAGTCGTAGTTTGTTTTGGGCAGATTAATGGGGATGAAAGATAAACGTTGTTGTGTGCCGAGCTTAATGATTGCTGGCAGATAAATAGGGATTACAAATAAAAGAGTTGTTGTGGGCAGATGAATGGGGATAATAGATAAACGTAGTTGCTGTATCTCTTTCCTCATCAATGGAAAAAAACACTGATCAGTTCCTCTCTAATTTATCTATTATCCCCATTTATCTTTCATCCCAATTAATCTGCCCATGACAAACTACGACTACACTCTGGTTCGACATGCGACATCCAGGTTAGTTTAGGTTAGTTTATAATGATTTCTGATTTCATTGAGTGCAAAAGAAGTACTTTCTTACTTTTTTCATTATAAACTAACCTAAGCTGTTATAAATTTCTATTGAGAATGAAAACCTATATAAAAAACGTATAAACGTATAAACGTATAAACATATATATATATATATACATATATATATATATATACATCCATACAACAGTAATGTTTGAACCCATAGTCTCTTGAGTGCAAAGCAGAGGACCATCCACTCGATCACTCAATCTTAAAGTACTGGAAAAGTCATCAAGAAGAATATTTCAGTGGACTCTGTCCTACAACTTCCTTGAGTCTTAAAATAACTTATTACAGTTGACCATTGAAGAGCGCGGGTTTGAACTGCGCGTGTCCACTTATACGCGTTTTTTTTTTTTTTAATGAATGTAATGAAAAATTTTTTAGAGATTTGGACAATTTGAAAAAAACTCGCAGACGAACCGCGTCGCTTTGAAATAGCGAAAAAAAAATTAAGAAAAAGTTAGGTATGCCATGAAGGTGCAGTATTAACTCATAACTACATAAAATTAACTTATTAATTAGTTAAATTAATTAACATAACATAAAAAATATAGCGATTAATTCATTAGCGTATAGGCTAGGCTACCGCGAAGCAATCGTAAGGATTGCACTAGGCTACCATACAATCATATTATTGCTTCTTCGTCATCAATGCATGAATTGATGACGTAACTTATAATTTATACTTATAATTTATACCTGTAAATAAATGTGAATGATTTCTTTTTCACATTATCTTTTCTTTTTTTTACGTTTAGTGTTGGTAATATGTATAACATCTGCAGTGTTTTATATCATATAAGGCAATATCGGTATTACTGTAAATGTATTTTCACTTCCTTATGATTTTCTTTAATAACATTTTCTTTTCTCTAGATTACTTTACTATAAGAATATAGTATAATACATACCATATATTATATACTATATTCTATATGGTATGTAATTATATACTATATTATATAATACATATGGTATGTATTATATAATATAGTATATAATTACATACCATACAAAATGTGTTAATCGACTGTTTATGTTATTGGTAAGACTTCCGGTCAACAGCAGGCTATGAGTAATAGTAGTCACGTTTTGGGGAGTCAAAGTTATATGCGGATTTTCGAACAACGTGGGCGTGGGGAGATCAGTGCCCCTGAACCCAGGCGGCGTTGTTCATGGTCCACTGTATAAGAATAAAATACGAGAAGAACAAAATGGATTAAGAGATTCAACACACACACACACACACACACACACACACACACACACACACACACACACACACACACACACACACACACACACACACACACACACACACAGAGAGAGAGAGAGAGAGAGAGAGAGAGAGCTAGTGCATCTGTTCTCCAATTAACAGGTTAAGATTTCGAATCCCGCCGTGAGAACTGATGTTTGTTTTGTGATTGTCGTTTGATGAGAGATAGATTTAATCTCGTTGTGTGAGACCCCTTCAATAAGGGGGGATGGGGGCGTTGTCTCTCAGTGAGCAACTGAAGCGATGAAAAAGTTCTGCTTTCGGTTTGAAGAGCAAGGCTTCCGAATTATATAAAAAAGAAATTTACAAAAACATATATGTCTAAAATTAATAAAAATAGTAAAATCCTCATCCACTTTACAACCTTTCTTAGGGTGCACATAAAGGGGAAAAAAGGTATTCACTGTTACTAGAAACAGGTGCTGCAAATTCTGTTCAAGAAGTAAAATTGAAAAGATTAAACTTAGAGGATATTAAAGTTAGAGAAAGTAGTAAAGGATGAGTGGATCCAAATAATGACAGAGCCAAACATGCAATCATTTCATTTTTAATAATAAATAAATGCAGGGCTTCCCCTTTGATAAGAGGCGCGTTTGGTCAAAGTTATATTTCAACGTCCCCATAAAATAGAATTTGCAGATTAAAATGAAATTAATTTCAAGAATTTTTTATTTATTTAATATATACATACAAGATATACATACGTGTACATAAAAATAGAGCATCTCAAAAGAAATGTTTTTTTAATTATTACAAAAAATCACAATGCAATTCAAACCTGCTTAGACGCACAACTAATGAAGCGGTAAGTCACAGCAAAGTGGCTAATCGGTTGTCGAGTTTATTGTTCATTTTGTATCGCCTTACTGTTCAAGTTGTGCAATCTATGTAGTAAAATTTTACTTCATGAATAAGAGCATTGTATAAAAATTTACTATTATTGTCATGAAATGGCGCCCCTCCTGATCAGGCGCCTTTGTGCAGGACACAACCTGCGCACCAGCACGGAGCGGCCCTTAATAAATAAATTAAAACCTTATACACCATTAAGAGACTGTTTCAGGGGGGAAAAAATTGTAGTCTGTGTCTTACAGAATCGCGATATTGGAAATTGTGCAGACACATTAAGGATATCTCTCGAATGCATACTAAGACTGAAATAATTTCTTGAGACAATGATGGTTTGATGGGCTCAAGCTGGCCAAGATTTTAAAAGAACACTGATCCAGTTTGCAGTGAAACCTGATTTGGACGGATTAATTCTTTGTGGTCATAGAAATTATCTATTTGTCATCAGGTAAATGCATGTAGGATGTTCACATATTCCAAAATGTATAACATTTTCTTCAATTATAAATAAAAAATAGGAGCTTTTTTCTTTACGAACTCTAGGCATTAGGAAGTTGCTGAGCTTTTACTACGAACTTCACGAAAAAGTCAAGAACGACTCTAATCTAACCGTTAATGTTCTGACACTTTCTTTTATAAAAAAAAAGAAAAAAAATGCTTCTACTACGTAGAAGCATGAAGCAATTTGAAAAAAAAAAAAAAGAAAAGAAAAGAAAATACGTAGATTATATAACACTTGATCCATCCACGACACTACTATCCTATAGACTTGAGAATCTCGCGCGTGTAGAATTAACACAAAAAGTATATCTAACCACAGAATTTGTTCATTAGTTTCAAATTTTCCGTCAAAGGTGAGTAATGTTCACGAAACAAGAATCGAGTAAAATAAATCGATTTGCTTTTAAGTTCAATTAGTTTCTCTCTTAAATTCCACTGCAGCAAAATGGAGTTGTATAAACTGGAAGTTACTCGCTATAATGATTATTAAATTAATGAGAACAATTCATTTTCATATTTCAATTTAAACTATATATATATATAGCTCGAAGAACAAGAGTTAGATATTTTATTTTGTTTAACTTGATAAAATATACACTGAAGATAGGCAACAAAACGACTATTTACATAGTATAAGAATATATTAAGAGAAAAAAGGATTTTCCATTTGGATATATACAATAGAAAGGAGGCAAAAAAAAAAAAAAAAACATGAGTTACCAGTAGAGAGGATTTGTCTTTATAGTAAAAGAGTCAACATTACAGTGCAGTATCGCTCTTAGCTGTCATCAGTTGAAGTATATCGTCGTCCGTAATTCAGAACAGGGTACACTTGGATTCAACTCCTTTTTGTTTCTTTGTGATAATCATATTGTAATGAAAGCCTGCTTTGTAGTTTCCTACGTAGGTTTCACATGAGGGTTTGTTCCGAATCAGTGATGGATGGGTGCTGGTTATTTCATTGTGCTTGAGGTAGAAGCTGTAGATGACGGTTTTTGCGTAGATAAAGATGAAGTTGCATGTTCTGTGTCTGTTCTCTTCTGTATAGACTAAATGACTAAATTCTAGTGGTGTTCTTAGCTGTGTGTGTGGGGGGGGGGGGGTTACAGGTGCTGGAGGCAGTAGTAGCGGCATAGGTGATCATCGCTTAGTTTGCAGGTACCTAAGACTTCGCAGAGGAGATACAAATCTGATTCTCTAATTTTAAATTTGTAGAACTTAGTAGGAGTTTGCAAGATATTGCGTCATAGTCTCCACTGTATGTCGGAATCTGGTTTGATGCACTTTGATTTGTATGGGAGATCCCACTGAAAATTGAGTGGCATGCGTAGGTTTGTAGATGAGAGGGATACGGATAAATATGCGAAGGATGAAATTAAAGACACTGACATGAGGAAGGAATATTTTCTTGTAGTTGGAAGGAAGAATTGGAAGTGAGGCTTCGGATGATACAAGATGAAAAGTGAACTCCGTGCTATTTCTAGAAGGAATTCGGGGTTCCCTGAGGCATAGCGATATCTGGAAAGATTTTCATAATTTTTCAGCATCTGTTGACATTGAGTTTCGATTTTCATTTTTTCAGTGGCAGACATGTAAATGTTTTCCACTTTAAGGTCTGGGTCAGGAGGTCCCCTATGATTCTTATTCCTGTCCAGTTTTATTTAGAGAAAATAAACTGCTGCCATTGTGAGACTTATGTTTTTGTAAGTACAGCTGACTCTGTCATTGTGTGATGAAGTTCTGTATTTTTCCACCGCTGTAGAGCATCTCTGCAAAATGAGGTAGTTTAGGAGGTGATGGCGCAGAACTGGCCATTCGGAGGATTCTGGACAGTGCAAGCCCTCTGGTGGATAATTTCATAATATAATCGAATGGTTTTTCATTTTTCAGGACCATCCTTTTCTAAAGACACTTCAGTCCAATCATACTTATGTGTCTTTAGACACATAAGTATGATTGGATCATCCTTGTCTTTAGAAAAGGATGGTCCTGAAAAATGTAATATTGTTTTCAAGGGAAATCAGGCCTTGGCCTGCCTTATTGAGTGGTTTGCAGAGTGTAGAGTAAGTTGTCCAGTTATGTTCCAGAGGAAATATATAACTTTTGTATGTGATCTACGGCTTTTTTGATTGTTTATAATTATACCTTCTCGGCCTCGACCATAAATGGCAACACTATCAGCAAGATTTTCTTTTTCTAAGTTGGTACATCTGTCATAAGCATCCATGTGAAATTGGAAGTCATTTATCAAGTAGTTTGTTTTATACAGCTGTCTGAAGCAAAAATGTTGTCTTTTCTCTTGAAATGGATAAAATTGAGTATATCGCGGTTATAAAATTCTTTGTAAAAGAAAGTTTAAAGCCAAACGAAATTCATTCGAAGTTCCTAAAAGTTTATGGACACACTTCGCCTTCGTTTTCGACATTAAAAAAATGGGCTGCCGAGTTTAAACGTGGCCATACCAGCCTTGAAGATGATCCACGTGAAGGACGTCCAAAAAGTGTATCAACACTAGAAATCATTGATCAAGTGCACGATATGGTATTGGATGACCGGCGAGTCAAAGTGCGTGAAATTGCTGAGACTATAGGCATTTCAAAAGAATGTGTAGGATATATTTTGCATGAAGAATTACAAATGAAAAAGCTTTGCCCAAGATGGGTGCCGTGCTTGCTCACAGCAGATTAAAAACGCACTCGATGAAAATCTCTGAACAGTGTGAGTTTTCATCGAGTGCGTTTTTGATCTGCAGTGAGCAAGCGAGGCACCCAATTTCACGCACTTTGACTCGCCGGTCAACCAATACCATATCGTGCACTTGATCAATGATTTCTGGTATTCTTACACTTCTTGGAACGTTTTAAGAAGAACAATTCGACGCACAAAACTGATTTTGTGCGTCGATTTATTACTATGGATGGGACTTGGATTCACTATTACACACCAGAATCCAAACAGCAGTCGAAGCAGTGGACAGAAGCCGGTTGTTCAGCATCAAAGAAGACAAAGTCATGGCATCGGTATTTTGAGATTGCTATGCTTTTGTTTATCAATTATCTTGAAAAGGATAAAAAAATAACCGGGGAATATTATTTCGATCTTTTAACCAGACTGGAAGAAAAAATTCGAGAGAAACGACCGGGTTTACAGAAGAAAAAAATCATCTTTCATCAGGACAATGCACCCGCCCATAAAGGTGTTTTGGCAATGAAAAAATTAAGGGATCTGCACTATGAATTGTTGGAACATCCGCCCTATTCCCCAGATTTGGCTCCCTCTGACTTCTATCTCTTCCCAAAACTAAAACTCTTCCTCGCTGGTCAGCGTTTTTCTTCGAATCAAGAGGTAATTGCAGCTGTAGAGGGGTATTTTGCAGATCTTACTGAGAACCACTACACGGACGGGATAAACATATTAGTCTTAAGGGAGATTATGTTGAAAAATAAAAATAATTTTGAAATTATAAATTCGTGTTTGCATTATTAAGCCGAGAACTTTTCAGACCACCCACGTATAGTTGGTGATTATTTCCATAATCACCAACTCTGCAATTCCATATATTTCATTTCTTAACTGAAAATTACATCTATGTTTAGCCACCTCCCAGTCAAGAATGGCATGATAGCATTACCATCATGCGGGTCAATTTGGTCATGGAGAAATCCTTTGATACTATCACCAGGGTCAGCTCCATTATAAGCTATTTCAAATAATAAAATTATTATTATTATTATTATTATTATTATTACAAAGAGACCGCAGGTAGTAAGAGACTTATTGAGGGAGCTCATGTATCATTAACACCACATGTCATACCTTCTCTTGAATTCATTCACACTGTCTGCATTCACAAAGTCTAAAAACAAGCCATTCCAGTCAAGCACCACTCTATGAGAGAAAAACCTAGTTATCATAGAGGGGTGCTTGACTGCAATGGCTTGTCTGTCTTTGGCGGTTGTGCATTCAGAATGATTGCATTGATTCTCAATTTCCATGGCTTTCCTCTCTCTCATCATCTATAAAAGGAAACTTCTATTCACTGGCATCCTGTATGGATCTTAAAGGCTTTTAGAGTCTGTAGGTCTATATTACACCATCTCTCTTTCTCCTGTTTGCTAGCGTCTGCAGTCCACAAATTCTCAATTTCGCATCATAAACTACATTCCACAAACCCAATATCATATTTAACACCAGGGTCACCTCCATTATATGCTATTTCGAATAATAACAATATAATAATAATAATTATTATTATTATTACAAAGAGACCGCAGGTAGCCAGTCTCATTGAGGGAGCTCAATGAGTCTCTGACTCATTCAGCGGAGTAGTTCATCTAATTATACAAATTACACTTTAGACTATTCATGTTTGGTCTTTATATACTGTAATAAACACAGACCCCTATTCTGATTACAAGACCATCGGTTTAATACACATATGTACAAGAACGCCGACTAGTTTCGCTAGCAAACTGTCTAGCTTTGTCAAGATCAAGACTAAAAAACATGAAAAAAATAATAAATGCAAAAAAAAACGAAAGAACACAGTAACCGTTTACAACAGTTAGGCAACCAAATTGGACAGCTCACGTGACCATGTATGCATGTAGCGTAGCGAGATGCTTTAGTCATTATTGTGAATACGCGTTATTACATAGTTTTTAGCGTACTGTAGTTCCGCTGTACTTAATGAAGTAATGAGATTTTTCCATGTATCTTTCAATACTGCTTCTTGATTTCTGTTCAGATTATTTCCTGTTCGTAGGACCACTGCTGCTTCTTTGAATATTCGGCATCCGAAACCATCCTCTATATATGGCATTGAGCTGTTTTCCCAATCTATTGCGTGGTTAGAAGTTGAGAAGTGATGCGCCAAACCTGAGTTATATATTCTGTTGTGATTTACATCTCCAACGTGTTCCTTCTGTCTAATTTCCAGGCTTCTTGTAGTTAGGCCTATGTAGGAAAGTCCACAAGTGCATGGCATTCTATAAACACCTGCATATTTGAAAAATGGAACGCTGTCTTAAAAACTGTCTAATAATTGCAGTCGGTTTAAACACAACTCTGATGTTGTAAGACTTCAAATTTCTAGCTATTTTAGTGAAGACTGAACCAACATAGGGGATTACTACGGATGAAACGTACTGAGTTGCTATCCTTTGTTCCTGGAAGTTATTTTTATAAAACAATTTGTTGATTATGTTTATAGGATAACCATTTTGAGATAGTGATTTCGATATTTGAGAAAGTTCTGTACGTACATCTTGGTCTGTGACTATGTTTTGGGCTCTATTTTGTAACATATGGATGATGCTTTATTTTTGTGTAGGATGATGATTAGAAGTAAAATGCAGATACCGTTCAGTATCTGTTGGTTTTCTGTATATAGTAAGTTTAATATTATCATTCTCTTGTTTTTTGGCCAGTATATCTAAAAAAAGGTAGTTGTCGATTGTTTTCCAATTCTAAAGTAAATTTGATTTTGTTGTACAACGAGTTTATTTTATTTAAGAACACATGTAAGCTTTCTATTTTTTTCTTTCCAGATGATACAAAGATCATCTACGTATCTCCACCAGACTGATGGTTTTGGAACAATGTTGGCTAGAATTTCATTTTCTAAGTTCTCCATGAACAGGTCCACACATGGTGGTGACAGGGGACTTCCCATGGCTAGACCTTCCAATTGTTGATGAACGATGTTTTGACTTTAAAAAAGTTGGACTTCAGGCAGTGATGGAAAAGTTGTGTGATATCCCTAGGAAAGAGATCTTTTATGATGTCTATGACCTCCTCAACTGGAACATTCGTAAATAAGGAGACCACATCCAGAGTGGCCATTATGTCTGTTTTTGATAGCTTAACGCTCTTGAGTTTCTCAACAAAGTGTTGAGAGTTCCTTATATAAGACTCCGATTGTCTGATTTTTCCTTTAAGTAGGTTGACAAGTTGTTTGGCAAATAGACATGTGGGGGAAAATCTGCCATCAACTATAGGACGAAGTGGAACTTCTTCTTTATGCACTTTGGGTGCACCATAAAGGCGAGGTGTTATAGGATGTGAAGATTTTAATTTTCTTTTTTAACTCTTCAGGCCAATTATTCATATTACGAATCAGAATGTTTGTCTCGTTATGGTTAGTCATGGTTGGATCTTTGTTAAGTAATTTGTACGTGGAACGGTCAACAAATTGCTTTATAAAAATAACTTCCAACAACAAAGGATAGCAATTCAGTACCTTTCATCCGTAGTCATCCCCCCCCCCTTATGTTGGTTCAGTCTCCACTAAAATAACTAGAAATTTGAAGCCTTACAACATCAGAGTTGTGTTTAAACCGACTGCAACCATTAGAGTTTTTAAGATCCCCTAAAGACAGCGTTCCATTTTTCAAATATGCAGGTGTTTATAGAATACCATGCACTTGTGGACTTTCCTACATAAGCCAAACTTCAAGAAGCCTGGAAATTAGACAGAAGGAACACGTTGGAGATGTAAATCACAACAGAACAGATACCTCAGGTTTGGCGCATCACTTCTCAACTTCTAACCATGCAATAGATTGGGAAAACAGCTCAATGCCATATATAGAGGATGGTTTCAGATGCCGAATATTCAAAGAAGCAGCAGTGGTCCTACGAACAGGAAATAATCTGAACAGAAATCAAGGAGCAGTATTGAAAGATACATGGAAAATTCTCATTACTTCATTAAGTATAGCGGAACTACAGTACGCTAAAAACTATGTAACGCGTATTCACAATAATGACTAAAGCATCTCGCTACGCTACATGCATACATGGTCACGTGAGCTGTCCAATTTGGTTGCCTAACTGTTGTAAACGGTTACTGTGTTCTTTCGTTTTTTTTTTTTTTTTTTTTTTGCATTTATTATTATTTTTCACCTTTTTATTCTTGACAAAGCTAGAAAGTTTGCTAGCGTAACTAGTCGGCGTTCTTGTACATATGTGTATTAAACCGATGGTCTTGTAATCAGAATAAGTTTTTGTGTTTATAAAATTATATTTTAATTCAAAATAACAATGGTATTAAGTACTGTTATCTTAGAAACTGGTATTCTACTGAATACTGTAAGCAATGCTATCACGTCATATGATTAGGTGGGAGAGAAGTAAATTATTTGAAAATTAAAATTATGCGTTGATTTCACACTGATGTGAAATCGACTAATAAAATCATTTAGGAAATTATTTTCATAAAGAAAATCGTTTTACATTTCAGCACTGTACTGGTTTACATTTGAAAAATCGTCTTGTTGGATTATCACCAGCACCAGAAATTGCCGTTGAATTGCACGCTAATGGCACAGACTAAGGGGGAAGATAAAAACTAAGTAGAAGATAAAGCGAGTGCAGTATTTGTGGAAGTATTTGCGAAATGATAGATTTCTAGCATCCAGCAAATAAGATAACGTATTATTCTTGATGTGTGCATTTCCGCTAACAATCGAATCGTTGAAAAATAAAAAAAAATAATAAAAATAAAGTAGAATGCAGAGCAACAAACGTAATTTGTTCATGTGTCTCTCTCTCTCTATATATATATATAGATAAAAACTAAGTAGAAGATAAAGCGAGTGCAGTATTTGTGGAAGTACTTGACAAATGATAGATTTCTAGCATTCAGCAAATAAGATAACGTATCATTCTTGATGTGTGCATTTTCGCTAACAACTGAATCTTTGAATAATAAAAAAATAATAAAATAAAGTAGAATGCAGAGCAACAAACGTAATTTGTTCATGTGTGTGTGTGTGTGTCTCTCTCTCTCTATATATATATATATTGAGAGAGACAGACAGACAGGGATAAACTGCATTGAATATATAAAGATATGATACTGTGTGTGTGTGTGTGTGTGTGTGTGTGTGTGTGTGTGTGTGTGTGTGTGTGTGTGTGTGTGTGTGTGTCGTATCTTCCAGTAATCTGTTACCTAATAATCTGTCAGGTGAAATGAAATTAAATTTATGAAAAGCTTACATTGTAATTAGGTGGTTATTAATCTTGTCATAATCTGCTATACTTGCCAATCTGTGTTTCCTCTGGCCGGTTTGCCTACTTTTGGAAGGAGCGGATGTGTCCTCACCCCATGCAACCACACATAACAGATTGTGTTAATATTCTCCCGGCAGCTGCCACAGGAAATCACTGTCGTCTGATTTGAAATGTGTACCCCAATTCGTCAGATTTGAAATGTGTACCCCAATTCGTCAATTCCAGTAGCTAACCGCACATCTTAGGTAGAAGTCGACTTTCATAGACTAGTGGCGCACCCAGTGGGGTGAAGAGCCCTATCCCCCCCCACCAAAAAAAAAGGAAAAAAAAAAAAGGAAAAAAATACCAGAAAATTTTCCGAAAATCTTTTCCTAATTAAAATTATTATTATTTTTATTTATGTTGTGTCGTGTCTTCTATTTCTATACTGCTTATGAATTAGCGGTCACATAAAGTGGGAATACCGTATAGCTCTTGGGAATCACGGCCGCTGTGAACACAAGGCGAACGAAGTAGTGCTCAGGCGGACCGAGCGCTACTTCGTTTGCCCGAGCCGGGCCAGAGGAGATCACGGATATCATGTATTGGCGATCACTGCATATGCTCAGTCGTAGGTCGTATACAATGCATAGTATGTATTCTCAACTCATCTACTCAACTCCCCCCCCCCCCCAGGATTAAATCCTGAGTGCGCCACTGAGTGCAACCATCATCCTGCGTACGAGAAGTTTTCAAGTCTGAAGTGGCCTGAAAAGTTTCCAGTGTTTGGTTTGTAGAACAGGTTTCAGATTATCTGAGCCCTAACTCACCGCGATACTAAAGTCTAAATATTTAAGTCTACAGTCTTTAGGTAGGGGGACATTAAAAAAAAAAAAAAAAAAAAAAATTGTTCATGTGCATGGCAACATATAAACTCTAACCACCTGCAGTCGTGTGATTTTTTTGGCTGCACGTGTAATAAGATTTTGAGGTTATCCAGCTTAGCTGTTTTTCGCATGTATTACAAACTTGTAGTGAACATGTAAAATTCTCGCATTAGACGTGTTTCAATGTATAACACACCCAACTGAAACCACGTTTTTATTCTTTCGTATTAGTAGGCTGTTAAAATTTATTAAAATAATTAATATTGTTTTTTCCATCAATCTGACATTCGATCTATGGGACCGAATATTATTGAAAGGTGACTGAAAGCTCGTTTACGATAAACTAGTAGTCTTGCCTAGAACTCTTACTGTGCGGTCAATGGCCGTTCTTCTCCTTGGGTTTCGGCTACAGCCATGACCAGCACGTACAGTAGTCGATCTTTCTGTAAATGAAGTGTAATTAGTGCAACCATTACTTTGCTTTGCCACGTAGCTTGTTATTAGCATGGAATATCCAAGAGTAAAGGGAGTAGCGAGATAATTTTCCACGACAACGTATATGGAAAGCACGGGGTGATAGATAAGTAGTTTTGGTAATGGAAAAAGCATACAGATAATGTCGACTGTGGAGACTATTTTTGAAGAAAGAAATAAGGGGTATATTCTTTTCCGTACTGCTCTAAGATTCCAATTTCAATTTAAAATACTGTAATGCAGTTTTCCTAAAATATGACAATACTGCATTACTGAATGCGAAATAGTACAAAGAAATCTTTTTTTTTTTATTTCAAACAGTATATAATTTAAGCAACTTTATATTATGCTTAGTGATGCTGTAAGAAACGAACTCATTAACTCTTTAGTGTTTAGGTGATCGTTTGTGTAATACTTCTAATATTACACAGAGATAGTATTACGTATAAAAAAAGAACACCTCAGACACCGTTCTTGGAAATCTGACTTGTCCATTCGCTACTTCAAAGTTTTAATATGAACAATTAAATTCTACTGATTTCTTTAACTGAAGATAAGAATTATTACAGTAATGTTTCTTACTGTTATTTATTATTGTGATGTTTTCTCGTTGTAATTAAACATTGCGATTTTATCTTATCTTACTTGGTGTCCATATATTCTAAAGTTCAGATTACTATTTCCTCATGTGCTAAAAGTCAATTTTGAAAAAAAAAGAAAAAAAAAAAGAAAGAAAGTATTTTTTTTCCGCAAAGTTGTAATATATATTTTTTTTAAATAAAATGCGAAATGAGAGAATGAAGATTAGTTGTTAATTGGTTTGAATTCACAGCCGAAACAACTAAGGCTGTAAAGCCAGTGGATTATGCCTGTAAATTGATTGTGTTTTTCTGGCTATCTTGACTGTTTTCAGGGATGAAATACCCAGCCACCTTCCTATGAAATAAGCTAACTTTTCTTTGCATCCTTCAGGGGGAGGGGGGTTAGATAACAAAGATGAATTTTTTATTGCTAGACTGCAGCATTAAAAAGGTAAAAATTAAAAAATGTGGTTGCAAATACCGTAGTTTCACTTTCCTACAGAGCGAGTTTCTTAAACATTTTCAATAATGTATAATAAATTTTAGAGCCTCCGTAGTTCAATCGATATAGACGAAAACTCTTTGGTCGGAAAGACCTGGGTTTGATTCCCATCAGTGAGATAAGGAGCCTTTATCTGGTCTCTTTCGACGTAAGGTGAGTTAGTTGTTCTCATACGGAAACTCGAGTTTTTCGTCCCCCAGAACAGGCAAACGTATTTTGGAAAATAATTCTGTATGGTAATTATTATATTAATTTTTATTCTTAGTAATTAATTATAGCAATTACTAAATATAGTAATTATTTGCTATATAAAAACAATTTTATAGCGACTATGCTCCCTTCGGAAACATTTGTTAAAACGACTGGGGAAACCAAAAGTGCTTGTTATCAGAACTGGCACTCTCGTGACAATCGAAAGATATTTCTGTATTATTATTGCATTTCCCATGCATTGAAAACGAATGTCTCATCATATGCATTTCCATTAAATGGTGGTTTACTGCAGTACATTGCAAAATTTTATGTGCAGCAACACAAAATTTGTTTGGTACTGCTGTGTATAAGATTTTCTATACAACAGTAACTTATTGAAAATTGACTTGCAACACACTGTACAATACTAGTGAAGTTTAACTTATTTACGTAAGAGGATTAGAAATGACAGCGTAGCCAAAATTTTAACAGTTAGCAGCCGTTAACTTCTCAATTTTTCTGTCGGTTCCACGAATCACAGAGGGACAGGCACCGACATGTAGGTACGGGTTCGACGCTGTAACTGAGTTGTGAAATCCTATCTAAGCAAAAATTTCTTACCTGTTAAGTGTACAGAATGGTGCGAAATTGAAAGTACTGTATACTTATCACAGTTCGTGCTAATAATTGAAACTTACCCTTTTTCCTCGGGTTATGTTTATCCTTTTTATCGTTTTAATACAAAAGGCAAATTCCTTTGGAATACACTTTAATTTATTTATTTAATGCAGGAAGTGTGCATCATTATCTTTTCCCGCTCTCACATAAGTGATGACATCATCTCGTTAAATGTTCTTGACGTTATTTCATTATAGATGATTTTTTACAAATTCCGTTATGATTTTAACCATTAATCAGATCTCAGTGAAGAGCACCGGTTAAACGTTTCCCGACAAATACTTAAAAGCATGAAAAAGACAGTGCACCTATCAATCTTTTATTGCTCTAATTGTAACTGATGACTTCTGTGCGTGTAACTAGTTTCAGGATGACAAGCAATCACACAGCGTATTGATTCAAACATGAATATTTAATTCAACGTTTATCTAATGGTCAGGAATCACTTACGTATGGCGGATTAAATAGAATCTGGTGAATCGAGAATGCGAAAGAATAAGGAAATCACTTACCGAAAGTCCGAGAGAATTCTTCAGGGAATTAATATACGGGAAACGACTTGATACTTGAGATGCATTTTACTCCATTTATAGGAAAAATACTGGTAAAACAGTTAACAGCGGTTGGTTCGCGTGTTTGTAAACACGCTCAGATCCACGCCACTCCATGCGTAAAGTGTGCGCAGCCACCTGTGAGTTCTTTACCCAGACTGACAATCAGTGTATATTTGTTGCTAGGAAACCAGTATCAACATTTATAAACTGACTTATATTAATTGATTTTTTGGGAAGCACTTGGGTGTTTATAGTTGTTTATAGCAACTTAACCTTTTGTCTCTTGGTCTACGCAAAGATAATTTTATTCCTTCGCTTGCTTGACAATTTTGAATTTTTCCAAACTTTTAAATTTATCTTATGTAATCAGACCAATGCAAAAAAATTATGGAAAGTTACTTTATCAAAATTTTAAACAGTTCAAAACTTAGCATTGCGATTTAATCAATAATAAATTAATCAAACTATTCTTACATGTCTACTTCAAGATCAATTTGCTCCTCAATATGCTTAGATTCGATATATCATATATTAAAATAATTTATGTAATACGGAGTACTTTTTATTTCATTTGGGGGGGGGGGGGGGTGAATGCTTCACATTGCAAACAGAAGCGAAACCTATTTTCAAAAATTGAAGAACAAAGTACGCTACTTTAAAATAATTAAATTTTTCAAATGCACAATTTGCGCATTTTTAAGTACAAGGTACAGATTTCTGTGTACAGAAAAAATAAAAAATTAATAATAAACAAATAAAATAAATTATTCATCACTTTTTTAAAAATCTTATTTAAAAACGTGCCGAATATTTTTATATAGGTGCCACACTCCTTAGCTCCAATTCTCATCAGCATATGCATAAACAATACGAAGAATTTAACTCAGATTATATATTGTGTGATCATATATTTATATATATACAGGCCGTCGCCAGATTAGGTCGCGCCCTGAGGCAAACAATTAAATATCGCTTCTGATGGCTTATAAGAAAATCTCCAATTGCCATTTTGTTTTTATTACAAGAGAAACATTAATGCAAAACGATTACATAATAATATTAATTAAATGTTTGTTCTACGGGGATATCGCACAATAAAAGTATTTATAAGCTCTTCTAAATTTAAATTATAAGCTATGTCCGCCTCTATCGATATAGATAGACTAACCAATCTTTCTTGGGTCTTTGCTGTTCGCAAATAATTTTTAATCAGTCTCTACGCTAACAGGAATTTGGTAGCGTAGCGACGGCGTATATATATATATATATATATATATATACTCTAAACGTTAGGGACTTCTTAGCACCGAAGAAACAGGGACCAGATCTGGAAATTGATGCTCCTGTAAAATATTTCGATTCTAATTATACAGGAGACAAATGTTTCCAGCCACAACAACAACAACAGAAAATGTATGGCACATTACTGGCTTTGGTGGACCCAGAAGTAGGGGGAGGTAGAAATACTGGTCAGTTCCCATTCTGGGGAGTATGTTTAAAGTCCACAGGGACATAGAAGGAAGAGTAGCAAACCAGATTATTAGGGATTTATCCACCAAACAGCGGCGGGACTGGACCCACCTTCTTCCCAACCTACTGGGAGCCCAGCACATCCTGCTTAAACTTGAACTGTGTGGTGGACGAGGTATTAGATAGGATTAACTGTAGTGCAGCAATCGGAACCAGGGGTATAAAAGAATTCAGAACACTCTTATCAAACCATCGGTTAATAGTTATCTGGAGAACCAAAAACCCCAATACTCGTACTGCAACATGGTTTGTTCTACAGAAAGGTGGCTCAAGGGTGGATCGAGTTTATGTAACTTCCAACATCAGCAACAGGGTGCTTGACATCAGGCATATAGCAATCCCAGACCAAAGGGAAGTTTCGGACCACCGTTTAGTGCTATTTAGATTCAATCCAGCCAGTCAAATAGGCAGAAAACCATGTCTCTGGAGACTAAATCCTAACCATCTGGTATTATTATGTCAAGCAAAGCTTAAAGAACTCCTGGATACTTGACGCTTCAAGAAAAGCACAATACCATCTTCGGTGGCTATACACATTTCATTTTTTCATCCCTCGCATTAGAGAAGTCGCTACTGGGAACACCAGATTTCGGTAAACAGTGGCGCGATCCGCCCATTTTATGTCAGTCAGATCAAGGCAAGATTATAATTCAATCCTTCCTTTCTCATAATAGTACCAGCAATGTCACAATTTAAAGAGGCAGTGCGACGTGAACCTGGGCTGCGCAGACCAACTTGATGTGAGTTCCCTCGAAAGACTGAAATCCCAGGCGCCCAACACGCCTCTTCCTCCCCTCCACCCTCACGCGAAATAAGAAAGAGAAACAAAAAAGATTTAGACTGTGCAAATGCAACGGACGTAATCCAGTTCCGTCACCTCGGACGACAGCATAAAATGAAGCTATGATTTAACTACAGTTAGATCCGTGATGATTAAATAGATGAGGGATGTTTTTGAACATGCCATCGTGCTCTTCCGCGTGAAATGGCTGCTACTGTTACAGAGAAAAGGGAACGGTAAGTGAAGCTTTGATTTTCATTTTCCATAGAAAATTACGGTTTTCACCAGACATTCTTTTTTTTTTTTCCTGTTTTATTGCTGGCACTGTCCAAGCAAAGACAGTGCAGGATTGATGCTAGTATTAATTCGACATCACAGGATAAACTACTAGCACTAAATCACTAGTGTAGGATTATTGCTACGGCTACTTATAGCACAGGGTCAAATTTTGCTGGCACTATTAAACAGTGCGAGATTTACAAACGACTGCGACAGCGTTTACCTTTCAACCCTTCTCTTCTATTACTAGTAGTTAGCAAACTACTCACTACAGGATAAAATGTTTCCCAAATCCTCAAACACATTGCAGAGTTTAATTATTATTTAAAATGCTCCCAATCCCCTTCCCACAATAACAAGGAATGTTGGGAGGAAATCCCAGGCATGGAAGAACCGAGGAAAGTAGCAAAGTTACTTAAAGAATTAATCGATGCTGAGATCATCTTCTCCTTCACTCCTTACGGAAGGGGGGGGGGGGAGTATATAGTGGTAGTAAAAGGCGCGCGCGCACACGCACGCACACACACACACACACACCAGAGATAAACTACTAGCCGGTTTGATTTTGAAAATCAAAAAATATAGCCTGCAGTGATAGGAAGTTAGGTCAGGGTGGTCAAAATAGAGATTTCCCATGGAATACATATAAGCAAATTACGAAATATTAGTGCAAACCTTCTCAAAATGGGGGAAAGTATCCAACGCGAAGACGAGTATTTCACTTCAAGATCCCAAGTGGTACTCGGCCGAGATCACCTTCATATGTAGATAAAGACGCCCGTCCCCAACTTCGTCCATATCAGAACTTCGCGGCTGATAGTCAACTAACCAGGAGTCCAAAAGCAGTGTCTACGTTGTGACTCTATGAATCACCTGGAAGGCAGCTGCCCCAGATCAAAGTGCTTCAATTGTTTAGGCATGGGGCACACCCGAATCAGTACGAAAAGCAGTGCCGGAAATGCGAAAGCACGAAGCATAAGTATACCATATGACCGCAGAGAACTTTTGCAGAACACGTCGGTTTCACTGGGTGAACTAATACCCGGAGTTCCAATTGATCTCACTGTGCATGGTCGTAAAAAAAAGCCCCAGCCAGAGCCCGTTAAGCCTGTCGAAACAACATGCGAGCATTTGAGGGAAGACACCACAACTTCGTCAAGATGAAAATAGTTTTGAAGACGAAATTAGAGAAGAAGCTCCTATAATGCCTACTAGGTAAATAAAAAGAAAAGAAAAAAACAAAAAAAAATGAAGAAAAAAAGCAAACAAAAAACCCAAGACAACAGATAAGCACAAGTCACACGAAGAGGACTTGTCCGATTCCGCAGAGGCGATGAAATTGGAAGAGGTATCCGCACAGGTAGAAACGCCGGTAGACTCGATCACGGAAAAAAAAATTAAAGAATACAGAGAAGATCAAATTTAATAGTTATTTTTATAAAACAGAAGGTGACGACATAACAAGTATTTCAAATCCTAAATACTAATAACCAATTCGAGATTAAAAACAGTGCCTGTGCGAAGCTACAGAGACTTGCAAGAGGATGGCTAAGCGCCTTATCCCTTGCATATTGAACCTCTATAAGACTAGTAAAAAACCTAGAAGTTAAAGACCTTTTGCTAAGTGAAACATGCAGTTCCCTTTGGGTATTGCCACATTGAATGTAAGGGGATTTCACAACTTCCAAAAACAGCAGGCTGTATGAGAAATGATGTTAAAACATTACATCCGTTTCCTTTTCCTGCATCAAATGCATTTCTGCAGTTTCCAAGATATTCGGAGACTAGAGAGGAAACATCCACTTATTTCCTTTTGGATTTCGGAAGGGGTGACCGCCCCGCAGTAGGGATTTTAATCCCCCTTTCATTCTAGGAACCTTCCGTAACATCCACAAGGGCACTGCAGGAAGAATGTTAAGCATCGATTGGGAAAACCAAGGCACCGCCATCAGGCTCATGAATGTCGATGCACCAGCGGACAGGACAGAAAGATAAGGGTTTTCCCCAACCCTACAGCCCTATTTGCACAGAGCTCACCACGCAGTCGTCGGAAGGGACTGGAACTGTGTAGAAAACTCATAAGTTGACAATAGGAACTTCAGGATACCAACAGTTTGCACAATGTATAAAAACGTTTCAACTAATTGACATTTGGCGTTTCAAACGCCCAAATCATTGAACCTACACCTGATCATCTGGAAATATCGGTAAAAGAATAGATTGAATACGTATCACATTACTTAAAGGATAAAACCCTTGAAACAGAACACCTAGATGAAGGAATAGCAGACCATAGGTTAGTTATCCTGAAGCTTCGGCCTGTAACAGGCACTGAAATAGGCCCCGGACCTTGGAAGCTTGCACCAAACCTTCCAGCAATCCTCTCCAATAAACTACAAGCCCTCCCGCTATGAAGATTGGAAAATAACTGACTGGAGTTGGAACAAGTGGGCACATTTTAAAAGTACAGTCAAAAACAAAACGATAGTGGTCAATGAACCTAGCGTACGAAAAGCGAGCAATGTTAAGGGGATTATATAAGGAGAGGAGCTGGTTTGGGACCAACCAGCACAATGGGTTGATTGCGCTAAAATTATAAGAAGAATCAATGTGGATATTGAAAGGCAAAAGATCCAAGATATGGAAAAGAAAAAACACAAGGTAAGAATTTTTCAGAGACTGGCTGATTCTCCAACACCAGTCTTCTACAGCAGGGAACTAGCCAAAAACAGAGAAGAGAGAACGATCGCCCAAATACATAATACATATGCGAGGGGGGGGGGGGGATCACGTGAAGACGGAGAAAATATTAGCAATATTCAAGAACCATTATGGGAAACTGTTTGCAGACACCCAAAGTATAAACATAGCAACTAGCTGCAAAGATGGGGAAATAGAACATCCCCCTTCCAACCATACTTGCAAACATCTTTTGACAGACCCATAACGGGCAGAAGAAATAATAGATGCCTTCAAAAAATGCCATAACAAGAAATCCCCAGGACCAGACGGTCTCGGGAAAGGACTCTACAGCGAGGCCTGGAAGTTCGGCTTTCCAATTCTGGTTATAGTGTATAGCGCTTCCCTTCACACAAGGAACAATACTTCCTGAGTTCATCTCCAGCAACTATACGTTTATTCCCAAGCCCAACAAAGAAAGGAAAAACATCAATAACTGGAGACCAATTTCGCTTTGTAATTTGGACTATAAGATTCTATTCCAGGTAGTTAATAACAGATTAAAAATAGGCTGACCATACGTACCGTTTTGAACTGGAACTTCCCGTGGTTTTAATAAAAATGTCAATTTTGTTCCGTTTTTAATAAAACCTATAAATATACTTTAATATTGGTCAATCATATATTATTATTCATCACCTATAATCCTATATCAATATTATGGATACCATACATTTGGATAACCATGGAGTCGCATTGTTCGATACTGAATATCGATGCCTGCAGTGATTTATTCAGAGAAAATAAAAAATCCATTTTGGCAACACTTGCGGAACCCTGCTGAACACCTGCAGAACACCTGTGTTTGGTGTTTGGCACCACCTGCTGAAACAAAAACTAACGCTATAGCAGAATAGACGCTATAGACGCCACGTCTGAGACGTGGCGTCTATTCTGCTGTAGCGTTAGTTTTTGTTTTGCCTGTATGCTAACCGGTAGCTTTATTATTCAATGTGGGTGGTTTAAATTTCATATTTTTTAAAGCTTTAAGTCAATCCTTGCAATGCCAAAGAGGCGAAACTGCAGTTTTAATGACGATCTCCAAAAAGAATTCAAATTTATTAAAACGGACAAGTTGTGGAGTGATGGAACAAAAGTGGTATTCCAACATTGTAATCACCATTTTTCCGTTGCTCATGGAGGTAGAAGCGACATCAACCAACATCTACATAGCCAGAAACATAAGGATGCTGAAAAGACTCTGGCTTCAATTTAAAAACATTAGCTCGTTTATGGAAAGATGTGATGGTGATAGTGGAAGCGGTAAAATTGCAGCAAGTGAAGCTCTTGTTGCCTATCATACTGTGTGTCACGGCCAAAGTTTTCGCGCAAATGACTGCTTGTCGACATTGATAAATGAAATTTATGAACCAAAATTTATTTCGGCACGTACCAAATCAGAAGCAATAATTATCAATATTTTATCACCAAATATATTGGGCAAGTAAAACTTTTTTATCGCCTTACTTTTTCATGAGTACAGGATATTACGTAACCCCCGTCCCGTTTTTGCCATCGCAATGTCTTGTTTTTGTTTCAAGGAAATATAGTCAGCCTAATTAAAAATGGGAATAGAAAGCGTTGTACAAAGCACACAAACCTATTGAATCCCAAGCCGAGCTGCCGAATTCAAAATATATTCCTTCTCCAAGACCTAAAAAAATTAGGTGATATCATCAAAGGAGCTTACCAGAAAACCTCGACTTGCCTATTAGTCAATGGGGGCCTGTCAGAGCAGATCCCAATCACGAAAGGCGTAAAGCAAGGCTGTCCATTTAGTCCCTTAATGTTTGCGCTGGCCCTAGAATCATTTCTGAGAAAAACAGACCAAGCACATGCAGTGCGAGGTATCGACATCCCCCTCCTGAGGAAAACAGAGCAAAATAATAGATTTTGCAGCGATGTAATAGGAACTGTAAAAGATAATGACTCCATACATTCCTAGCTATTCTAGAGAAATTCTCAAACACCAGTGGACTGCATCAATGCAGACAAAACTAGGTTGCAAGCCTAAGGGAATTAGAGGGTGCAGGAGATCCCGCCCGGAATATAACTAGCCACTGAACTAATTCAATACCTAGGAGTATCCTGTTTAGACGTTTCTCTATAAATATCCACGAGCAAAGTAGAAGTGGGAATTGCAAACATCATTAAAGACTGGAGCATTGACCCTTTGAACTTAACAGCTAGAGCCGCTGTCTTAAAACCAATAGCTTTCCCAGCACTACAATACACAGCTAACATAACAGGTATTTCAGAAATAGAAGCTATACAGACAGCCATTAATTTTTTTTTTCTGGCAACATAACTACAAAGAAGTGGAAACAGAGTTCCTACAATTATCCGCTAAGAAGGGGGAGGGGGGGGGGAATACTGCTTACCAGTCTCCCGTTACAAACACGTCAGTAATACAATCTGTACGCTTAGAAAATTGCTACACTCAAACCACCAGAGTTCAGAGCTAGCAAAGTATTTTAGGTCACAATCTTCTGTTTTCAACATCGCAGAAAAAGCAAGAGCTAAAGCTGAAATCTTGTCCATCCATTACCACCACACCTGTCAAATCATACGACTACTAAAGCAAGTGTTGTAAATATCCTAGACGAGACCTGAAGCAAAAGCTGCTATGATAGCATATTTGACTTTAAGACCAGAAAGAGCCAGAACTTGGGACTAACAACGCCATTCTGTTCCCCAACTTAACAAAAACTAGGACTACCCAAGAAGAGACCTTGCTTGGAGAACTGCGTATGGGAAACTGCCAGTCAACGCACACAAATTGCGGTATACAGGTTACGGAGACCCCTACTGCGAAGAATGTCCAATACTTGACAACGTGGAACATGCCTTCTTTCATGTCCCTTGGCCATAATCTGGGAAGATTCTGCGAATGCAGTAAAACATCACTGCTAACAATGGAAGATATGCTCTTTTTACAATTCCCTCGGGTACTTAAGAAAGCAGACAAAATCAGAATATTCATAATAAATGAGCTAAAATTTCATATCTGGAAAGTCTGGAAGAAGTGTCCAGTCTTTTTTATAGTAAATATCGGACAAGCCTGTAACATCACATTACGAATGTTTTTATGGTTCAGTCAGACTTTTACAAATAGAAAGGAGCATATTCGGAGATTAGAAATTCATGACATTATGGTGGATCAAAACGGCACTCTGCACATTTAAGAAGGGGTGGAATAAAATTTTATCTGCTTATGCTCTGAAGGAAGGAACAACATCTTAAGAATGATAGACTCTAGCTATCCGGGCGATGACTGAGTAACGAACCCGTGCGTGCAGCGCAGGCCTACTCGAGGCGGTTGGTTCAGAAGGGACCAATCACACAGGCGCCAACCATTTCCCCGGGTAGTTATTCCACCTATCGACAAAGTGAGGAAGGAACACAAGCAACAAGAACAAAACGAGAAGAGAACTAGAGTGAAGTAATCCTGAATATAACACATGAAAAGGGAACTGACGGAGTGTGAAAGAAGAGTTCTGAAGGCTACCATGTCGTAGGCCTATCTGTTCGGCAAATTGTTGACAAACTGGGTTATCCCAGGTCAAACAACCAATGGTAAAATACTGAGATGGAAGTACAAGGTGTCAACTGCAAGTGCTAACCGCAGTGAACGACTAACCACACTCACTGAACATCGCCGCTGGGTGCTACAAAGGACGATATGTAAAAACCGCCATTTGTCGGCCGACACGTTGAATGTCGAGGTCGGAACATCGACTGGAACACGAATCTGCACAAAAACATTTAAAACTGAGGCTCATAACATGAATTTCCATGGTAGAACCGCAATATCAAAGTGTCACATTGCCCGAATCAACATACAGTGTCGACTTCAGTGGCACAACAGCGTGTACAATGGGGCTTAGAAAGCTTTGTTATGGAAAGACGAATCACGCTACACCCTCTACCTAGCAGATTGATATGTGTGGCGGATGCCAGTGAACGTCATTCACCACACTCAGGGCAGGTTTTATCATTAGGTGAACCTAGGCAATCGTCTATGGGCGCCAGATTTTGCTACATATAAAACTATATAAAACTAACAGGAACTCCTGTATTCCATAAAATCCGTGTATGTAAGGCATACCATTTCTATGCTGGGCGTATATACACGTCCAACAAACCTGGACAATATTCTGTCCACCTGCTGAAAGAACATGGGTAAGAAGTGTAGTTAGACAGTCATGTCCATTAGAAGGGGCAATAATCCTTCATGCTGAAAAGAACACTTAACTACATTACCTGGCGTACGTAGTAGCTATGTTCAGTTGCCTACAGCAAGAAACGCAATTGCTTGCCGTTTGCTTGGTAACCAGAATCTAAGTTATATCGGACTAAATACCTATGAGTTATATTCATTTTGTTGCTTGTTTTTATCGTATAATTATAGTTTTTAATGCCAGCGTAAAATAAGAAATCCTTTCATACTTTCTTCACTTCATATTGTATCACTTTGGAAGATCAATGTCACTTATCAATTTTTGGGCTAATTATTTTAATCGCCAATGCATTTTAAAATTCTCCAAGAACTTGATTGAATATAATTATTTTTGTCAAACAATTATTTTATAAATTCATGAAAATCCGAATCTAAAAATGAATACAGCCTCCATCTGTTCCAAATTAAGTTTTCTTTTTTATTCATAATCTTAGTTCGAAGGTTAGTTCACAGATTGCGTGAAGGTTCGCACTTTTAAATTTTGCTTTATACAGAATCATGTGTAAATCTAGAATCATATCATGTAATGCATAATTTTTATAAACGTAATCTGTAGGTTTTTGCATTTCAACTTTCTTGGTTTCCTCCAATCACTCCATACAAATCGAAATAAACGGCAGTTATGAAGTCAACTGTTATGTACATATTTTCGGTATTATGCGGCAGTTTTGAAGTAGCGATTTTATCCTTCGAAACATGTGTAGGTGCATGCCTCAAAATGAAATTTTATTTCCAAAATATTCATAACAGAATTAATTCGCCTTTAATAACTAACTCCCCTCCAAAAAATTATCCCCCCCCACACACACACAGACGCACGCACACACAAAATACTGCTAGATAACATATGTGCACTTTCTTTTTGTTTGAAAAAAAAAAAAAAAAATCAGCTAACGCCTTTTTATTCCCGTATATACGGGAGTAGGCGAGGCCATTTAGCCCTATCTAACTTTTGGAGACTGAGTGGGCAGTTCAATCTCCACTGGTACCCAATCAGAGACAGATGGCCCAAGGCTATCACTAATTAAGCGGTACGCAGTGAAGAGAGACGGCTCAAATGTGCCGCCATCTCGTGGTCTCTAACCCTAACACAATATATTTAATGTCTGAAATAATGTGGGTTCTACGGTCGATTTTCTTGAGTTTACAGGACGAAAAACCCGAGTTTCCGGGAGGAAAAACCTGCTTGCCCGTGCCAGAGATCGACTAACTCGGGAACCGGTCGAAAAAAGGCTTAGAAAAATTTCCTCTAGTCGCCGACTAGACTCGAAACCAAGACTTCCTTCGTGCGGTCTAGCGCGGTGGTGTGCAAACGCCACATCCACTGAGCTACACAGGCTCCTTCTTTTGTTTGAATTCGTTATTTTTCCAAAGTAATTACACTGTTGCAGTTTTAAGCAAAAGACAAAGGCGAAGAATTTCTGATAAAATACCATTGGATATAAATTTTTGATATTAAAAAGACTCACAATCGGAAACCCCGAGTAATGCAGTTTAACATCATTTGTTGTTCATTAAAAAAAAAAATCGTTCCTAAAATTGAAATGTGCGACCCATATAATTTTATTTTGCAAGGAAAGAAAGCAAAATGTCATATTTATTTCAATAAATGTTATTTAAAAAATATAAACACTTGACATAATATTTCCAATGTAAACAAACGTTTTGATTATTTATTTTCGCACATGTGAAATTCGTTTTTATTTGGGAAGAGACACAATAAATAAATTGTGCAGCAAAAAAGGGTCAAATATCGTAGAACAGTAAAGAAATTCCAAGTAATACAGTGCACATAAAGACAATAATCCGTTAACGGCGGGGGGATAATTGCATTTTATTTTAACAGATAGACTGCTGATAAAGTTTCATCAGCATTCTACATTTTTATTAGGTCAGGGATTTTGAGTATATTTGCAAACAGATATATTCAACATAACTTAGCCAGTTTTGTTGTAAAAAGTGCCGCATTTGAAGAAATATTAGCGGCATAATAATAAAATAGCAAAATTCATAATGCTTCAGAATAACTTGATAATACCAAAACAAGATGAGACCATCTCTGTAGAAATCTATTATTATTATTATTATTAGAGTCCTAATTGGTTGTGTTTTTAATTAGATAAACTAGTTTCATTTTTTCACAGATGGTTTTCGCTTCTGAACTACCTGGACTATTGTTCTTATGAATATTACTAAATTCCAATCTCCTTCTCTGGAAATGTTCTCTTACTAAATGTTTGACTTGTGTTGACCAATCACCGACATATTTAATCCAAAAATTAAATATATGGTCAGTTTAATCCATAACGTTCTTAAGAATATTTCACCCTGCGATTTTCCAGAATCCTGTTAGGAAAGAACAGATCGCTGAGTATTGAACTTGCGATCATTTTGAAACAGATATATGACAACTGAGACACCAGAGCTTTGTGTGTGTGTGTCTGCGCGCTGCTGCTGCTATTTGTATTATTTAGTGGGTAAAAACAGTTTCTATATCACATAAACAGAGCATTTGATTTTCAAATTTATTGTTATTTATAAATTAAATTGATTTTTCAGTTCATTTTTTTGTGCATAAAGATTCTAGTTATTTTAGGGTAAAATGTCGAGTAAAAAAAGTGGATGTTAGCGAGCAAAGCAAGTTATCATTACTATTGATTGCTTCTACGTTTTAACTAAAGCTGGAATTATTATGCTTATTACTTAACCAAAAAAAAAAAAAAAAAATCAAATGTGGAGCTGAATAAATCTTAATAATTGTGCGATAAAGTTGGAACTGGATTATATATATATATTATGCTTTTTATGTGAATGCCAGGCCTCTAGTAAGTAAGGTAGTCTCGTACTAGGCGACAAAATTTACCTTTCACCTAAATTTGGGTGGTTAGAAAGCAGATACGTTAACCATTCTGTCAACCAGGGAGGCATACTGTACATGTTACTGCAAACTGAAACGTTTTATATTTATATTTAGATCCATGTTGTAATTCCATAAATATAATGTTTTTTTTTGCTACAATTTTATTACAGTAAATTCAAAATTTTTATTTTTAATGAGAATATCTGAACTTTACAGTTGATGAAGTTCCTAGTTTTACCTTGATTAGTAAGCTTAATTTGATTGCATATAAATTCTTTTCTTTTTCTTTCTTTTTTTTTTAAAAAAAAACTTTTATCCTTATACAATTATTTAAGAGGCAACTTGCACCAAAATAAAACAAGTGACCTGCCGTTATTATGGATTGAATCAGATATAATGGACTCGATTAATTATGATGACATTATAGATATATTTGCTAAAACCAAAGCCAGAAAAGAAAAAAAAAAACTTTTAGTTATTGATTTTTTTAATTTAAATTTGAACTGATTTATTTTTATACTTTTTTTAAAAATACAAAAATATATGTATACCAATGTTGTATTGTGTTATTAAAATTAGTTATCATGGAAATGTTGACTTTTATTTTCAATAAACTAAAAAAAAGTACTTACTTTTGAGGCCTCATAATGACGTTGCGCCTCAGGTCTCCAAAAGTATAAATGCAGCCCTGGACACTGTTTGTTTGTAATGCTAGCGGTGAACGCTCATTTTCTGTACTTAAACGCGTTAAAAATAATTACACAAATCGTTAAGTCAGATGCATTTGAGAAATTTGTCAATTATGTTCTTAGAAAACGATATTGTTGAATTATTAGATTATAAATGTATGATGGATAAGTTATATAGTTATAACTTATAAGGTATATATCATTGATAAATACTTCATTAACTAAATGTATAAAAATTTATTTATGAATTACTGAATAGTTTTTTCAGTCCATATGTTTATAATTAAGTTTATTTTTATTTATAAATATTTCAGTTACTGGATTTTGAAAATGGATAAAAAGAAATCGGGTTTTCAATATCGCAAACGTAAAGCGGAAAAGGAAGAAAGTTTGAAAAAACAAGAAGGTGCATTTTTAAAATATCTTTGCCGAGAAGATCGTAATCGAATACAAGAAGAAAATCTTCAAGATTATTCGTTGGATAATTCGTCTATAGTTTCGATTAATGAATTGGAGGATAATTCAACAGATACCAAAAATTGGATTAAAACATCGATGGAGAAATCTACAGATCATCTGATTGATCTGTAGATTTCTTTTTCAGATCATTTTTCAATTATTGATACCACAATTGCATCTGTTGATGAAAAATGCAAGCACATGTCTACGATTAACGAAAAGTTTGGTTTTCTTTAAAATATATATGAATTTCAAAAAATTACTTCAGCAGAACTGCTTAAAAAAAGTTTGATATTGGAAAATTATTTAACACATGATAATTCTAGAGATATTGACGGAACAGATTTATGTAGTGAATTACAAATAATAGCAAGACAAATTCCAGAAAATACTTCCTCATTAGATGTCCTGTCATACATATGCAAAAAAATTTAGACAATAGTGTTCCAAATGTGTTTATTGCTGAGAATTTTTTCGACATGGCCAGTATCGGTAGCAAGTTCAGAAAGGAGTTTCTCGAAACCAAAACTTACACTCGCTCTACGATGGCTCAGGAACGACTCACTGGTCTAGCAATAATATCTATATCTATATAGCATGAAATTGCATCTACAATCAATATAGATGAATTAATTCAAAACTTTGCCAAAGCAAAAGCCTGAAAGATTAATTTTTCATAATTTTTGTATTTAAGATGTAATAATTTTCTTGCTATACAGATATTAGGAGTAATCATATATGTATACAAATGTATTGGTTTGATTAATAAATTTTATATATAAATAAACATTTATATATAAATGTTCGTAATGATATTATTTTTATAAATATCCACATGTGTAGGTGTGCTTGTGTGATTATGACAAAATATATATATAGCAATCCCTCGATTAGTGCGCCTAATGCGTTCTTTAAAACAGGCACATTAATCGAAAACGCACTAATCGAATATAATAACCTATGGGAAAAATTATAATTCGTTCCTCAAATTTCTTTTTTGAACCTTAATTATTTTATAAAAGAATTAAGGCATGTCTCAGGGCCTAGTTAAAGTAAAATCATGAAGCTGAAAGACTATAAAACATATTCAGAATATAAATTTTATTATTCTACTTCTTAACAAAGAATTGAGCCAACGTAGTTTGGCGGGCATTTTGTTTCTTTTTTTTTTTCATACAACCGACGGTATGACCCTATTGCCTCTTCTACTCTTCTGCAAATTTTACAGCTTCTCTATTCATCAGGGTCAGCCTCTGCATTGCTGCTTAAAAACTTCGCTTGTACGAAAAATATTATAAGCCGCAGATTGTTATAATCCACTTGCAGGCAATTTTTATGACCGATCATAAACAGCGGTATTCTCTTTCCCAAATGTTGAAAGGTTTCGATGTGTGAAAATTAACGATACACGAATGTTAATGGGCGTTTTGGGTCCGAGGTTCTCGACATATTCTCGATTATTCTCCTTAGAATATTCCCACTATAAAATATTTATTCATAAAAAATGCTTAGAAAACTAAAATGACAAATTCCAGGAGAACTTCTCACGGAACACTTATTCACCTTCTGCAGAACACAGTTTGGGAAACCCTGGTATACATAGTGTACATGGAAGTAGTGTAGTATGCCATTAAAAATCACTTTGTAAAATGTTTCAAATCGGTAAATTATTTCATTGTGGTGAGTGATTTTTTAAAATAGTTAGCCATAAAAATGTATAGACAGAAAATTTTTAAAATCTGTAACATTTATTTTTAAGATGTATATAGGCGCACTAATCGAATTTGGGTATCGAAAAAAACGACGCACTAATTACTGCATAGAGACATTGTATAGGGGAGGCTAAATTATCTTTGCTTAGGGTGGTGGTGGGGATGTGAAGGTATGGTCTTGTTTTTCCTGATTTGGTTCGAACATCTGTTTGTAATGCAACGAACATTGAACTCGGTGAGTATCTGAACATTCTGGTCAATGCAATTCTTCCTATTTTGTGGCATTCCGGAAATGTCACAAAGTAGGAAGCATTTCTACAGAACTCGCCATTCTCTTTCAGCAACACTATGCACCATGGCATAAGGGTACTGCTGTGACTGCGTGGTTTGTGAACATCACCCCAATTGACTGGCCTTTAGAGAGCTGATCTCAACCCTATTGAACACCTGTGTGATGAACTGGAGCATCGAGTGAGCAAGGGACGTCCGCCCCACAATAATCCAGGACCTCGTTACATGCCTACAAGAAGAATGTACCAAAATTCCCCTTAATGGCTATCGAGCGCTTGTGGAAATTATGCCCGTAAATTTGCTGCAGTTATCGCAGCGAAAAGCGGGTTCTACACCTTATCAAAGTGGGTACCATGGCTGTTTGTTACTCACACTATGGTGTCAGTGGACTTCTTTCCAAGCAGTTTGTATAACAACCCAGTCACGAAATGGAGCAGAAGCTATAGCCTATCAGTACCATGTGTAGGCCAAACATCAAAACTTCTTTGTCTGTTTGGGTAGTCTTATAGAAATCTCATTTACAGTGAAGATGAGATTTTTCATGTTTTAATTAAGCAATTTCAAGGATTTCTAATAACTTTTGGACCACTAGAAACTGGTAATGTGCAATAACAACCCCTCTCGGTAAAGTCAACCCCAGCTTCTCATGGGATGACCTATTTTCACTAAAGGAGATCTGGCGTCAGCGAGTATTGCTGCTGCAAAGGGATACCTACCTAGTTGGAGCAAATCCCAAATAGTCATTGTCCGCTTAGTAAGTGGACGAGGACTTTCCTCTCCCGTTGAAATATCACCATTAACTTGCTTATAGGGACCTAAAGTAGTTGTCGCCATGTTTGGCTCCTAAAGCAAGGGTTTCCACTTACATTTTCCCCGCCCCTCCAACATTCTACATGCAGTGTGTGATACCCCATCGAAGGATATCAGTAATATCAATAATACTGCAGAAACTCAGCACCTTCCCCACCTAGTTTATAGTCGCCATTTAGTTTATAGCACCAAAAAAATGATAACACGTTTTAGGAAGCTTCCTGATCAACTGGCGCATAGTCTTGCTACCATCTACACCACCAGGTTGTGCCATGAAGAAGGCTGTCTAATGGTCTGCAGGGAGGGAATTTCGATGCCAGCTATAGTTTTTAGAACTGAATGTTCACTGTATGGATGACATGATCAAAATCCGTTTTTCACTTATTGCATGATCTTTGTCATTTTCTCTTCATCTTTAGAAACATTAAACATGAAAATGATCCTAAATATAGTATCTCTATGATTAAACTAAAAAATAAACCTGCATCCAAAATATCCTCCCACAAAAAAAAAATCTTCCATATCCACTTTACCGACATTCATTGCATCAACAATAACTTAAATGACATGCATCATCACCTTCAGACACCAAAACCTAATGTTCTCTTTCTGATAATAATAATAAGCTAATGCCTTGTTATTCCCATATAGGGAGTAGGCGAGGCCTTTAAACCCTATCTAGCTAGCTTTTGGAGACTGAGTGGGCAGTTCAATCTCCATCAGTAGCCAATTAGAGATAGCTGGCGCATTTCTATCAGTAATTATATGTATGCAGCCACCAAAGAAGAGACCGGCAAACGAGTGCTGCCATCTCTTGGAACCTAATCTAGGAAGGAATTGGAAGAGAAGATTGAAGCCGAGTCTTTAGGTGATAATTCTAATATTATGGTGAGAAAGATGAGGTAGCATAGATGGACAAACTTGCACCCAAGAATTTTGGCTAGGAAATAGAAGGCACAGCTGCCAGTAGCACAAGCCTTGAGTTTCTACATTTCTACGAATCTGCCCAAATACATTCAGAACCGAAGCTCACAACATGGATTCCCATGGTAGGACTGCAATATGCAAGCCCCACATTACCCAAACCAACATACAGCATCATCTTCTGTAGTGTGAAGAGGGCGTACAAGAAGCTGTTATGGAGTGATGATTCACACTACACCCTCTATCAAGCAGATAAGTGGATGCCCAATGAACATCTTTTACCAGAGTGCATAACCCCAACTATGTAACTGAGGTGACTGGTTGTATGGCCGTTTTCCCTGGTTTTGCCTAGGATCTGTAGTGCCACGAAGTATCATCTGAACATTCTGGACAATGCAATGCTTCCTAAAGAAATGACTATTCTCTTTCAGCAAGACAATGTTATAAGTGCATGGTTTGTGGATTTGAATGTCACCACAAAGTATCTGAACGCTACTGAATATCTGTGGGATGGTGTTGGGCGAGATCAAGATATATCTGCCCCTTCGAGTCCAGGACCTAATTACATACCTACCTAATGGAATGATCCGAATTTCCCACTGATCGCTATCGTATGCCCTGCAGGATTGCTGCAATCATCGCAGCAAATGGAGTCCCTACATCTTTAGGTTTAAGCCATGGCTGTGTGTTCCTCATTATGGTGTCGTTGACTTCTATCCAAGCAGTGTATTAACAATAAAAATAGCATTATTATATTTCCTGTAATTTACATACATACACTGCAGTTATAAACATGTAAGTTTATTATATAGGAAAAGTGGATATTAGATCTAACATTACAGTAGACTCTCGACTATCCGGCCTAATGTAACAGAAGGGCAGGCCAGAGTTCTAGGCCTCTTTTCACACAAATCTGAAAAGGTAGGCCTAAGATGAAAGAATCAAAACTTAGTTTTTGAAAAAGTCCTTGATAGATGACTGCTTCACCCTTTTAGCCCTCTTTGGTGACACAATGTCCTTCCACTTTTATTCCACTTCCAGTAGCTTGGGCAGCACACCACTTTTCAATTTCTGCTCGATTTTTCTTCGTCTCCAACTGTACTTCTCTCGACTCCTACCACCGAAGCAATAATTTTAGCCGTTACCCCAGTCTAGTCGCTTTATAGCGCATAGTTTCTCCTTCATAGTCATTAAACTTTATTTCGTTTATCACGCATTTCGTAATGTTGAATAAAACAACAACGAAGCACACCAAGAAATTTACTAACGTAACCAGGAACAGTGGCAAACATATTCCGCACTTGTGAACACAACTGACGAAGCATGGAAATCTGCACTTTGCGTGTCTCAACTTGTGTTATGCACACGGTACGTAGGATTGTAGCAGACGCCCGCTTGCAACGTCTTGGTAAAGTAAATTACAGTACGTATTCCTCATTTTATTACGGAGAATTACTGTATTATAATTCTCCATGATAAAATCGAGGCTCCGGATAGGCGAGTCTACTGTATCTCAAAGCCGAATGTTTGCTGAAACTATGAAAGTTGCATAAAAACGAAGCTTACGAAAATATAATTCTCGCCATCGGAGTTGCTCTGGTTATTTTTATGAAATTTGCATTCTCTACAAACATTCCGATTTGAAATAGTTAGGTCTTATATCCAATTTTACATCTCCAAAATGAAGCTGTATGGCCCTTTTTTTTTACTAATTAATGTAAGCTTATTTTTTAATGTAGCAGGCGATACAGCTTTGACCTTGTAAGACTGATAAAATGTTGCATTTTGTGCTTCTAAAAGCTATCTTATGGAATTTTCTCTAGTGAAAAAAATATAGAACTGTGTAAAGAAAAGCATTACTCTTTACTGTAGTTTTCCTGCTTACAGCTGAAGTAATTTTTGAAGATAAACGTGAAATGTTTGCTATTTATCAAAGATACTGGTATGTATTAACAAATATCTGGCAGTAATGCACTTTCATATGTTGCACAATATATCATTTGATAAATATACAACTGCCAAAAGTTGCAGCTGCTTGTGTAGCTCAATGGAAGTGGCGTTTGCATTTCACGGTGCTTGATTGTCCGAAGGAAGATCTAGGTTCATTTCTAGTTGCTGGTTAGAGGAACATTTTCTAAGTCGACAGGTTCCCACATTAGTCGATCACTGGCACATGGACAAAAGATCCGTATTTTCCCCCTGTAAACTCAAGAAAATCGACTGCAGAACCCACACTATCCCAGGCAATATATTATATTACTGGGATGAAGAGATAGCAGCACTTGCCAGCTGCCTCTCTTTAGCAAATGCCAGATAGTGAGTGTTGGGAAGCTACAGTATCTCTAATTACCCTATGGTGGAGAATAAACTGCCCCCGATATCTCCAAAAGTTAGATATAGCTAAAACAGCTTCGCCTACTCTGTATAGGAGGAATCGGGCATTAGCAGATTTTTGTCGCAATATTCGTATAGCTGACGATTAAACTTCTTGCTTCAGAAATAATTTATGTTTGCTTTTTCTTTGCTACCAGACCAGAGAATCTCTCTCATATCCATGATTGGATGAAAGGTACTTCCGATTTATGGACGACTTCATAAATTGGGAGTAAAGGATGTTTTGATGTTTGCAATTTCTTCAAGGCTAATTTAGTATACAATAACTTTTTGTCATTGGTTTTAGCATTACTGAGCCTAGGATCATTTTTAGAACAGTAACTGGAGACATACTAGTGACATTTAGCCTACAGCACATAAATCAAGAAACAATTTTTTAGACTAAGTACTGAATGGTGTCACTGCATATGCAAGACATAATTAATTGAATTCTTTTATTATGGTCTGTAATCATTTCCTTACTTGTGTGCTGTACAACTTATCTTTTAATCTATTTGCCCTACAAATGGTACAGAAACAAACAAGTAAAGATTCTGAATTTCATTAAATCCTATAGAGAGTGTGAAACTGTTACTGGTCAAATCAGTTTGCCTATATCCTCTAAATCCCACCCAGCCCAAGTTTTAACAAAATATAATTTTGTCACAATCCACCAGTGGAGCATATAATAAAACTTGGGGCTATATGAAAATTTGATAAGGGCATCAAAATATTAATAAAATTTCTGTAAATTACCAACAAACCCGACCAGCTGAGTGAAAACTTGGCATGCCGGTCCCAAGCCCAGATAAATGGAGAAGGTTGAGCACAGGGCTAGCAACCCAGTATAAAAATATGCTATGCAAACTGAAACCTTTCAAATGTGATACCGGATGAAGAAAATAGAATACGAACTGACACGAACAAGCCCTTCTGGGGAAGCAGAGGTGCGGAAGAAAGTGACAGATGCCTTATCAAAACACATTTAGAGTGGGATGTTGGAATATTAGAACCATGTCTGAAACTGGGAAAACATACCAAGTCTCAAGAATTGTAGAAAAATACAGATTAGAAATAATGGGATTAAGTGAAATGAGATGGATAGGAACTGGAAAAATCAAACTCTGGTCACTACTTAATCTACTCTGGAAATCAAATTACAAATGACCACAGAAAAGGAGTTACACTAATGATGACAAAGAAAGCTAATGGAGTGGAATGCAATATAAAGCTGGCAAGCACTATATTACAATAACTGCCATATATGCACCAATAATAGCACGATCCAGGAAGAAAAGGATAATTTCTACATGCTACAGAGAAGTATAGAAACAACAAATAAAAAAGATATGCAACTTATAATTGGAGACTTAAAGAAGCCTTTTATGAGAAAGTATGCAGAAGGAGAAATAAATGAAAATGGAGTTACTTATAAGACTACTGTGTGTTCAACCAGCTTGTAATAGGAAATAGGAGGGAGTCTCTTCCAACAAAAAATACATAAGCAGACATGAATAGCACCAGATAAGACGACAAAGAACCAAATAGACCATATACTTATAACAAGGAATTGGAGGAAATCACTCCTGGATGTTAGTTACAAGAGGAACCAATGCATATTCAGATCACTTTCTCCTAACACTACCATAAAAGTAAAAATATTTAAATATAAACAATGAACAATAGGAAGAGGTTTAGAACTGAAAAACAAAGAGATTAGAAATAAATTTACAACTCTACAGGATAAATGGGATAAAACTCAAAAAAAGAGGAGATAACAGAGGAAACATGGACAAAGATTAAAGACATACTAATAAGCACATCAGAAAAAATATTAGGGTTTCAAACTAATAGACAAAGAATGGATATCAGAAAACACTAAATTAAAAACAAAGGGGAGAGAGAAAATAAAAGGGAGACTGTCACAGACTGGCGAGCATGTTGAACAAGAACAAGCAGAAAGATATAGAGCAATTAACAAAGAAATAAAAAGAAGTTATAAAAGAAATTACAGAGAATCCAGCACAAGAGACAGAGGATGCTGCATATATAAACAACACTAGAGTAAAGCTGTATGATATAACAAAGAAATTAAGTGGAAAAATAAAGAAATAAATGGATAGTTCCCATATACAATAAAGAAGAAAACTATTATTAAACGACAAAAGATAAATAGATGGGTGGACTTCTTGGAGAAATTTCAAGAAACAACTGATGGTGACCAGAGCCTAGAATTAAATGAACAAAATGCATCATTAGATATAAATTTGAATGAAAGCAATAACTCAAATCAAAACAGGTGAAGCACCCAGAGCAGATAACATACCAGATTTACCAAAAGCAAATCCAAAACTTATAGCAGAGATATTATATCCCTTAGTAAATGGCCTAAGGAATGGAATACTGGTTAAATTAACCAAAAAAAGGGAAACCTATCTGAATGAAAAAAATTGGAGAGGTATAACTAAAATACTAGCAAGGATAATATTAGAAAGAATCAAAAGAGAAATAGAAAAACAACTAAAACAAGAGCAAGCAGAATTTAGAGCCAATAGATTATGCACCGACCACACTGCTACTTTATGAATTATCACAGAACAATCATTGAAATTGCAGGCAAGCTTATATTTAAATTTTATTGATTTTAAACAAGCTTTCGACAGTATGAACAGATCTTCCCCGTGGAAACAACTTAGACATTAACTCCCAGAAAAAATACAAATTTAAAAACATGTATGAAGATTTTGAAATTAAAGTAATACATGGAAATACCCTCTCAAGAACTATTTAAGACAAAGACAAGAGTAAAGCAAGGTTGTATACTCTCCTCTACTATGTTTTTAATTACCATGGACTAGGTGATGAGAAAGGTATTACATGGAAACACAGGATTACAATGGTTACTTCAAAACCAACTACATGATCTAGATTTTGCAGATACCTGCTGACTTTCACAGAACCGCCAACATACCGAAGATATAAATAGAAGGAAACAGATGGTTTATTAACTTTTGGCCAACTTGGAAATATTTGGAAAAACAAGAACTTGTCTATAAAAACTAAAATGAGAATGTTTAACTCAAATGTAAAACAAGTTGTTTAATGATACTGGGAATATATTGCCCAAAACAAATATCAAATGAAGAACTATGACAGAGAACAAACCAGAAACCAATGTTGCAAAAGATAGTCAAAAGGAAATGGAGGTGGTTGGGGCATGTGTTGAGGAAAGAAAATAAATAGTGAAACGGGCTCTAGATTGGAACCCACGGGGTAAAAGAAGACAGAGAAGGTCAAAAGAAAAATGGGAAAGAACAAACTAAAAGAAATAGCGTATATTAATAATAAAAAAAAACAACCCAAATAAATGCAGAAGCAAAAAAATAGTCTGATGGAAAATGGTGGCGGAAGACCTATGCACCCCAGGTGGAGTGATGAGAATTAAGTAAGCAAATTACCAACAAAATATGCTACAATTATGCACTGGTCTGGTTTTGAATTATACATATACAACTAAAGCTATGTAGCTAATTGTACATATTCTACTTCTGGCAAATTATCTGCTTTGCAAATGAAATCATTTCTGGAAGGAAAATCCCTGCTACTGTGGGACATTTGTATCAAATGATTTTTTAAAATAGAATATAGGCATCTATCACAAAACACAACTTTTTTTAGAACACCCTACCCTCCTTTAAATAAGCAAATCAGTTTAACACACCTTAATGAGATCAACCTTCAGTTCAAATAGGATCAAGATTCATAACTACTACCATAAAATGGATGCTTGCAGCTGTATCTTTTCAAGTACAATTCTGTCCAATTTGTTGCATATAAGCACTATTATAGTGCTAAGGATTACATAATTCAGAAATTCTGCACTAGGAATTAAATGCATATTGGAGTGATAGCTAAAAAAAAAAAAAGGAATGCTAGTGGCATTCCTTGCTAAGGAGTGGTAACGAAAGATGCACCCAAAACCTAGAATAGTTTCTGAATTATCTAATCCTTAACCTACTCACAGTGCTTATATTCCAAGATGATAATGTAAGTCACCTATCACTTAATGACATTCACAAACACCCATACATGTGGTAATGTAACTGTTCTGCTGGTTGGTGACACAAACCAGTTTAAGTGATAAATATATCAGGTTAGAAATAAAAGCAGAATGAGTGAAGAATGCTAGCCACAGATATCAGGGCTCAAAACTAAAAAAGTGAGCAGGAGGCTAAACCATACTGAAACTGCCAATAATCAGAACGACTATGCAAATGGCATATGAGAATATGTAAACTAAGGTAGGCAATGAAAGATAAAATATTTAATTCCAGAATGGTAGGATCAGAACAAAAACTACAGATAAAGTGATGAAGTCAGCAAGGCCTTAGTAGAGAAAAATATAATGAGATTTCAGTATATTGGAGATGTGACAAATAATCAAGATATTGGAAATATATTACACACAAGTTGACAACAAAATGGAATTGTCATACATGCCAAATTATCTAGTGTTCCAAGCAAATAAATGAACAATCAAAGTAACAGGCTGCCTACTGTATCTCAGTATTAAGATTAAAGTGTACAGCCTAGCTTAATTTTTATGTAAAAGTCAGCTATGTTTTGTGTTTCGGAAAGAACTATTTTACATTTTCAAAGAATATATCGTTTCGGTTGAACATAAAAATACATGAAATTACTACTGCAGCATTTAAATCCATAAGGCATTATCTGTTCTCAGATCATGTCTGTTTTGCAGGAGTCAAAGAGTTTGTTACACACTAACGTTTTTTTTAAGCAAGATAGTAATTGTCTGAAAAGAATCCCCTTCCCAAATTTTTATCCTAAACAACAAATTACATTTTTAAGCACAGTTTATTTTGAATACAAACTCAAATTTTTATAGTTTATGGAATTGTTTTTTAGCACCAGCAGCCTTTGTCACTTTGAGGACATTGAATCTCACAGTCTTGCTCAGAGGACGACACTCACCAACAGTGACCACATCTCCTATGGCTACATCCCTGGAAATATAAAAAGGTGCCAAGAAGACATGACTCATTAATGGCAATGACCAATAATTCATTTTTAAAAATAACTAACAAAATTAACATTTACTAAAGAATCAAAAGGTTGATAATATTTAGAAGTCAAAAGCAGCATGTTCCAATAAATGTCAAAATACACTGGAATAGCATAACATGAACCAAAGAGATTTTTATTATATTTAGTTTCATTGAATTTCATTTGATAAACTCCTAAAACATTGTTAAGCAGATTTCTTTAACACGTTTGTTGTCATGCCACTTTGGCATAGTCTGTTCCCCTACGCCGAGCAATTTCACTTCTTCAAGGTCAGTACGGTAATCTCGTTGCCGGCAGTAAGCGTCATACGAGTATACTCGTAGCTGGTTTACCAACTACAAGTATACTCGTAGTTGGCAGCGAACGTGTTAACAATAGTTTTGGAAGTATGTCAATCATATCAGAAAAGAAAACTATCAGAGAGCTCACAAACGTGCAAGCTCACAATATGTTTTTAAATTCTTTCATAAATAGATCTGAAAAACTATAAATCTGCAGTTACCCCACATGCAAAACAGTTGAATACCATATATTCAACTGTTTTGCATGCGGGGTAACTGCAGTTTATAATTTTTACATAAAAATTAAACTGATTATTAGAAATTATGATCCACAAGTAGTTATTAGGCCAAATTAATTGACAGAAATACTGTACAGCCAACAAAAGAAATCAGTATTTCTGAGGTCATCTGCTAATCAAATAGATCAAAAGGAAACTAAACAATCTGATGTGTATTGCACTTCATGAGGATCTTTGTGTATGAATTCTGGGATACTTTCTTTTCTCTCTCAGCAGCAGAAGAAAGCTTTCAGACTGTTGCTAGGGAAGAGAAGAGAATTATTTTAATCTGAACTGATGCCAATTGCCTAAAACAGTGTTTCTCAAAGTGTGGTATGCATACCCCGGGGGTACATGGCAATTTTTGGTTGTGCATCATTAAGAAAAAAAAATTAATTTAAACATATATATTTCTTAATAAATTATATATATTAAATTATATTATGCATGAATTCTACTCAAATTGAGAATTACTATCGCCCTGACGTTCACGTCAGGCGATAGTGACTCGCTCCCTGTGGTAAATAACGCACCCTCCACAACAGCTACTATACTGCAGACGAACGAAAAATGATTAGTTTTATTATGCCACTGAATAGGGTACAGACATTTGCAGGCTGTATAATATATTTCTCAATAAATAGTGCAATTAGATAACTGGGATAAAAAATCACATGTTAAAAAATCGTGGTGCAAGATATATGCGAGGATTTTAGGAAACTAGTTTTTTCAGGAAAAAAGTGAGTTGACATTTATAATTAAAATCCTCAGCATTTATTATAATTGCTCACAGTATTTATAAAATGAATGCATTTAAATTTTACTGATCAAAGTTATTTATGTGACTGGCTGCTCACCATTACATGATATATTTGAATCTTTAGTGACAATGCTTCTGTAATTAACTTAAAACACAGTTTCATTCTTGCTTGTTCTTTTATCATTTCAGAATCATAAGATCTTTGAGTTTAAAACCAACACAGTAACTTGAACGTCTCTCCATATTTCAAGCAAAAATTATTAGTAATTTACAAGACTTGAGATACATAATGACCAATCCTTCACAAATGACTAATGAGAAATGAAAGCAGAGCATGAAATGGACAATGGTAGGCCAGTAGAGATAGAGCAACTATGAAGACGTGCATGATTGGTGCAGTATTAACAAAAGATCATGCAACTCAACAACTGTTGAGCTGAAATGCTGATTCTCTTCAACCGAATTGCAAAATATCTGAAACTGCCATAACATTCACTATATATGTATTTCTTAGGTTTCAAGAAGTTCATGTCGGAGTGGTGTTTCACCTGTTTATTGTTCTGAAGGAACTTCTCATTCTGTTTGTGTACCAATTCCACATCATGTAGGCAAGTTCCAATGAAACAAAGTTTCAACCCTCTGGTTGAATTTTATTGCTGTTTTTTTGTGTGCTGCTTCTGCAGTAGGCTGGTGGGTGGACTCACAGACACATTAAACGCATCTTAGGTTCAATTCGCTAGTAGAATTTTATTTGAAGTTAGCCTTTGTGATCAGTCTTAATGACATCGAAAATTTCAAATGAAATTTAAATACTTCTTTCATATAATCGAAAATTTGGACACTAGTTTTTAGTTTTTGGCAATACGATATGGTTTTACTTAAGTCTATACAGCATAGTTTCTGTGGAAGTGGCATGTGATTTATATAGTGCAGTTGTCTTTAACTGCATTATCTGTTGACAAATATATTACAGACTGCAAATGTCTTTGTACCTTATTCAGTAATACAATAAAACTACTTGTTTTTCTTGCATTCAGTAGGGAGGGTGTGTTGTTTACTGCATCTAGCAAGTTACTATGGTCTGACATGAACCTGTTTAAGCTTTTTTCTTGTGCAAAACGTTTTGATTTCTTTTAAAGTTTCTCATAAAGTAAAATAAGGGGTGCGAGTTATACTCAAGTAAATACGGTATTGTTTTAAAACTCTTTCTTTAAATTTAAAATTAAAAAAACTCTTTAAATTTCTTTCTTCCAAGAAGATTTAAGCCACATCTGAAAGCTCGACTGATTCTTTTTAACTCTTGTATGTTTTTGTTTTCAATGTGATATTCAATTTTCTTCTGCTCAAAACTAAATTTTGTCCACTGCCTATTTCAAATACTATGTATACTCATGTCCTGGATGCTGCTATACACAATAACAAAGCCAATGAGAGACTTTTCTTGTCTTCTCTCTGTGTAAATTTCTGCACATCATTATGATAGAATATGGTATAAATAATGACCACTCCACATCCTGAACAGAAATCTAGCAGGTAATTTCCATGATTATTATTATTACGTTTGCACTTTTCTCAAAATTTTCCCAGATATTTCCTACTCTCTTCACAAGATATGCAACAAAGGAAAAATCTTATATTTTGTCAGAGTTGCCTCACTTCAAATAATTCATATTTCTCTGTCGTGATATTTGCTCATATCACTGTACCTGATAATTCCTGCAATTAAAGATGATAATCCTTGTATTTAGCATTGCATACTATAGCTATCCCTTATTTAACCTTATTATTATTATTATTGCCTGAATACATCTCGTATTTGCTGCTTAGTTGAGTCTCACCGGTTGATTCTTTCTTTCAGTAACAGCTATTAAGTTGATTTGGTATTTCTCTAATTATTCTGCTAGGGTGCACCACAAGAAAGTGAAGATTTGACATTGGGTCAGAAATCCTGGTCAGTTCTCCACTTGCCTTAAAATGCTATGTGGAGGTTGGTTCTCGGTTATCTAGCTTTAATCTTTAAGCAGTCCAAAATGTGCTTGTATTTCCTGGGAAACTCCTCATATAATTCTCTGATTCGGTCCTTTTCCTTTTTATAAATTAGTATGGTGTAAGCTCTATTTCATTAGGATTCAGTCTAGGAATAAATCCCAACTCAACATCAGCAGAGTTCAATCAGCACCATCAACATAAGCAACAGCAATGGAACTAGAAGAATTGGATAAGTACCAAATTGCATAATAGGTGTTACTGAAACAAAAGACTAAAACTGGTGACATACTTCTAAGCAACAAATATAAAATATTACATTCAGGCAATACAGATCACAGTACTCAACACTAAATATGAGAATAATAATATTGAATAGTAGGCAGTATAAGTAGTGATGTGGGCAAATATAAGAATGAGGAAACTAAATAATGACTCATTTGTGCCCATTGGCATAACAATCAAAACTAATGTTTCTACTGTTGTGATGTCACTCTGCTTGTTTTATTTATCATTTTTTTCAAAATAATTACCCAGAGCGAGCATGTTTTCATGTCACCTTTATCATCTTTGATTTCTTTTACAGTACTCTTTCATTTCTAAGCTTTTTTAATAGCCTACAGAATATTTTACCATATATCTCGTATTTATTTCTTATGTTCTGACCAGTCTTCTCATGAATTTTTTTTTAATGCAGTCAGGAGTACATATCGATATCTGATTTAGAAAAATCCATCCAAAACCTGAAATATAGAATGGCAGTGGGAGTAGATATTCAACCAGATATGCTCACATATGAGGGTGTTGTGAAAAGTCATGATAATCACCATGAAGGAATTGATGTCTTTTTATATATGCTAAAAGAGAAATAAATTATTACAATTTGATGAAATATGGGGGTTAAAGAGTTTTAAGATATGTTCTTTCTTGTGGTTATATCAGTTTTGTTCACTAAACACCCAAGGTGAACTTTTCAGGCTCACCCATCCTCCTCGTATGGAGGTATAACATTTTTACAATAACTACGCTGCATAATTGAAAATACTTGGTCAGAGAAATAAATTCCAGGTGACAGGAGTAGAGCTTTCGTAATACCAATCTATAAAAAAAAAGAGAAATAAAATAAAATAATGTGAAAATTATGGAAGAATTTCCCTATCGTGGTAAGATTTATGCAAGTATACTTCAAAAAAGGCTTAGAAAAATTTTAGAACAAAAGCTTGGAGAAGTAGGCTAGAATCAGATTTTTAAGACAAACAGTTGGGAAATCTTGGAATATAACCAAGATCTCTATTTAAGTTTTGTAGAACTACAAAAGGAATACAAGGTGCCAAGGGGAAAGCTGCTCAAAATACTATTTTTCACTATTATAAAGTGATAATGTAAATTCAATCTGTATATAATCTGAGTTGTAAGTCAACAGTGAGAACTGAAGGTGGTTTGATGGAGGAATTATGCAAGGCTATCCTGACAAAGCTGCACATTATTCTAATTTTGGCAGCAAAAGTCCAGAGGAAAAAAGAGCAGGATCCAGCAAGAAGTGCTTTAGATGACAGATAAGAGTAATTCGAAGCAAAATTGTGGTATGAAGTTATTGATGATGTAATTTCTTAGCACAGCAGTATCATAGCATGTACACTCTCTCCACTAAAAGGTGCATATCAGAAATTTCGTGACAAATTAAAAACCTTGAACAAAACTTTCTGGATTAGGTAGCAAACCAGAAAAACATACTATCAAATTTGGTATTTCCACGGTATCTCAGCAGCCCACATTACTTCTGATGGCTTTTTCTGCCTCATTAATTGCAATCTTTTTGGATTTCTTCTGTCACTGGTCTATTTCTTTTTTAACTTGATTTAATCATTTTTCAAAATAATCACTCTAGCAAACCAAAACATTTATAATTTCATATAACCTTTATGGACTGACACATTCTGTTGCTCTTTCTTCCATTTCTAAGCAATCTCTTAAATACCTGTTTTCATAAAATTTATTTTCATATTATTTTCAAAATATTCTCACAACTTTTACAAACATTTAGTTGGAAGAATCAAATACAACATGTCCACATTACAAAAATATCTAAAATATCATGTAAAAACTTAATGCTATATATAAACAAATTCATAACACATTCCCTGATCATACTTCAGAAAATGCCCTTTGGGCAAAATTCAGCACTGCTTGTCAGCAGACCGTCATGATTAATTCATCATCAGTTGGAAGAATCAAATACAACATGTCCACATTACAAAAATATCTAAAATATCATGTAAAAACTTAATGCTATATATAAATAAATTCATAACACATTCCCTGATCATACTTCAGAAAATGCCCTTTGGGCAAAATTCAGCACTGCTTGTCAGCAGACCGTCATGATTAATTCATCATCAGTTGGAAGAATCAAATACAACATGTCCACATTACAAAAATATCTAAAATATCATGTAAAAACTTAATGCTATATATAAACAAATTCATAACGTATTCCCTGATCATACTTCAGAAAATGCCTTTTTGGGCAAAATTCAGCACTGCTTGTCAGCAGACCGTCATGATTAATTCATCATCAGCTTCAGAGATTTTATTTCATAATATATACCAAATTCAAGCAAACTAGAAATTTTAAGCAAACTTCAGAAAATGTCATGGATTCAGCACTACTTTTCAGTAGACCGTCGTGACTATAAATCATCATTAGTTTCAGGGATATTACAACCGTCATAACTATTTTAAATTTAAATTCCTAGCATTCAAACTAGAAATATATGCATAAGCAAACTTCAGAAAATGTCATGGAAAAATTCAGCACTACTTTTCAGTAGACCGTCGTGACTATAAATCATCATTAGTTTCAGGGATATTACAACCTTCATAACTATTTTAAATTTAAATTACTAGCATTCAAACTAGATATACAGCAATCCATCAATTAATGCACTCTTTAAAACAGGCGAATTAATCAAAAATGCACTAATAGAATATAATAACCTATGGGAAAGTGTATAATTCGTTCTTCAGATTTCTTTTTTAACCCTTAATTTTTTTTATAAAAGAATTAGGGTATGTCTCAGGGCCTAGTTAAAGGAAAACTATGAAGCTGAAAGACAATAAAACATTCAGAATATAAATTTATTATTCTGCTTCTTAACAAAGAATTGAGCTAACGTAGTTTGGCAGGCATTCTGTTTCTTTTTTTTTCATACAACTGACGGTATGGTCCTATTGCCTCCTCTACCACTTCAGCAAATTTTACTGCTTCTCTCTTCATCAGGGTCAGTCACTAAACATTGCTGCTAAAAAACCTTCGATTGTACTAAAACTATTTTCAAATTGTTTCTGTGAAACCTCTTTGGGCTTGTCGGTGATTAAATTTTCTTCATATTCTTCAGGATCTTCCCACTGTGCATCTAAATTTAGCAGGTCAGAATCACTCAACTTCTCAGAATGAGATTTAATTAACTTAGATTCATTTGAAAAGCCTCTAAAATCATTTGCACAATGTGGAAGAACGTGCTTCTAAACAGCTCGCATATTGCTAGCAGTAATTTCATTCGACTTTGTGACTTTATAACCAGGCTTGAGATTTCTCTGATTTGGCTAGAAAAGTCTTGGAAGGCATTCGCTTCTAAAAAAGACTGGTTTCATCGACATTAAATATTTAATCACAACAGTCCCCTTCTTACACAATTTTCTTCAAAATCTCTGGATATCTCCTTATCTGCACTTGCAGCTTCGCCTATGATTAGAACATTATGTAGGCTATTTCTTTTTTTGAAACGCTCAAATCACCCGTCACTAAAGTGGAATTCTTCTTTTCCACCATTGATAGCCCTTTCTTTCCAGGTTACAAAGAGGCAATGCTTATGATTTAATAAAGGCCAGTGTTTAGTGAGATCTGTTTTTGGTTACAATCTTCGATCCATATAAAAAGAAGTCTCACAAATTCAATCATTATAATACTTTGATTTTGAATGCATGCATGATGAATTTGAAGCAGCCTTACCTTTCTCTTTGTCTTCATTCACCAGACAGTTCATTCACAAATGGGGGAATGAACTGTCTTCATCAGTTTCACCCATTTTTGTGTTCTTGTCCTATCTTTGCTCTGGACTAGCCTTGTTCATTTTTCTTTATTATTTCAAGTTTTTATTCCAATCAGATTACTTTGTGAATCATTTTCACACTTCTATTTTTGGCTCATTAATTCTTTTACTCCATTTTTTTATATTGGTTCGAGTTAAACAAGAGAACAAGAACCAAACCTTGGTGATTCAGTGGCAAAACTTGAAGAAAACCCTGATTGATTCAGCCAGAGAGGCACGTGGCGAAGTTGTCTGCAAGGACAGAAAAATCAGAACTCCATGGTGGACATAGGAACTTAGAGGCAGTGAAGGAAAAGAAGAAAGCATATCAAAAGTTCCTGTCAAATAAGTGAGCTTTTGCTCTTAGAGAATACAGAGACAAATGTAAGCAAGCTAAACACTGTAAAACTAGCTAAACAAAAGTCATGGGAGGACTTTGGCAAGAACATAGAAAATAAATATCAAGAAGGTGGTAAGATATTCTGGAGGTTGTTGAAGAAGCTTAGAAATGAAGGAAAGAGTGCAGTAAAAGATGATAAAGGTGATATGAAAACATGAGAAAAAGATATCCTTGAAGTATGGAGTAATTACTTCAAAAAAATTGCTAAATGAAACAAGTAGTGATAGCAGTGGTAAAAAACACTCAACAGGAATACAGTCAGGAATACATATCCATATTTGAAGTAGAAAAAGCCATCAAAGGCTTGAAATGTGGAAAGGCAGCAGGAGTAGATGATATTCGACCAGAAATGCTGAAGTATGGTGGTATAAAAGTCTTACAGTTTTTGCATAGTTCAGAAAGCCAGGACAGAGAGACAAATTCCTGATGATTGGAGTAGAGCTCTCATAGTACTCATATAAAAAAAGGGAAATAAAACTGAATGCGAGAATTACAGAGGTATTTCTATTGAGTGTTCCGGGCAAGATTTATGCCAGTATACTTTAGAAACAGTTGAGAAGAATTGTGGAAGAAAAGCTTGGTGAAGAACAAGCTGGATTCAGGCTAAATAGAGGCTGTCAGGATCAGATCTTCACTTTACAACAAATAGTCGAGAAAGCATGGGAATATAACAAAGATCTGTATTTAAGTTTTGTCGATTTGGAAAAGCCATATGACAAGGTGCCAAGAAAGAAGCTATTCAATATGCTACAGTTATATGGTGTCAATGGGGCATTATATCAAGCAATACTTAGTCTGTATTTGAGTTGTAAGTCAGCAGTTAGAATTGAAGGAAGTACAGGAAGATGGTTTAATGTTAAATCTGGTGCGAGACAAGGATGTACACTATCCCCTCTGTTATTCATTATCTATATGGATCACATTATGAAGGAAAGTGGTATTAAACATGATATCAGAATTGGAGATGTTATACTTCTAAATAAATCCGCTACAAGTTTGCAAGATTCCCTGACTAAATTGAATAACTGTTGTAATAGATATGGTATGAAGGTCAGCAATAAAAAGACAAAGACAATGAAAATAGGCAGAATCGTTGAAAATGTCAACTCTGTTTTGAATGGAGAATCTGTGGAACAAGTAAAACTTTTCAGCTACTTAGGCACAATTTTTAGTGAGGATGGTATATTAAATATGGAAATAGATAACAGAATCAACAAAACTGGTATGGTAGGAAGTCAATTGAATAAATTCATATGAAATAAGAGAAGATATGAGAGTCCTGAGACCGATGAGAGGTGTGAACGGATGGCATCAATGGCAATATCATATTAAAAACAAGGATATTAGGAAAGAACTTGACATTGTCAAGCATCCAGGAATGTATTAAGAGCTAATCTCAGGTGGTCATTTAATTAGTCATTTTTATTTTTGTTTGTTACTAAATTACCACATTCGCGTTAAGAGCCCGGGTGTGCTTTCGAAATGCATACACCTTTGAGCCCTTCGAAAAAGATGTCAAGAGGGTGCAGTGGGTCAAATTCTTAGCTTTGTAGTATTTTTAAACAGCTGAGAAGGCAAGGCTGGGTGAACTAACATTTTGAGCTCGTCCAGCTCTGTGATTGGTTATTGTGTCAACCAATCCAATTGAACAGTCACTTATCATAAATTGAGCGCTTTCTGTATCGAATGGCTGTATTAGAAACAGTTGTTACACGTTTTCTGGAACTGAAAATTTGAAAGTGGATGTTAGGAGAAAAAAGCTAATTGTTTTATCTTTTGCTTGGGCAGCATAGCATCTGTTGAGGTTGCAAAGCTTTTTAATGGCATACAGACATTTTTATTCTAGTCTTCGGAAACAACAGACAGTAAAAAGTATCTATTCCTAAATAAAAATGAATATTCTGTGTATTATAAGATGTTGTTGATCAAATTGATAAGACAGAAGAACCGCTGAAACAAAAAATAAATAATAAATAAAAAATTTAAAAAAAATGAATTTAGGATTCCCGAAAGTGTGGATAATTCCGATGATGATCGGATGTTATGTATACTGAGTCTCAGTAAATAAAATTCTTGGAAAACTAAGCAAAATACACATAACGTGCAACAAATTTTATGAGATAATTTCCTGCTACATCAAACCACATCCACATTTATTCCTGCAATACTCTCTCCCTTCATTAGTTTTTTTTTTAAATTATGCCATCATAAATTCACCTATTCATATTGAGACTTTATAGGATCGTGCTATTCGCTCTACCCAGCAACTTATAGGACACACATACCACAAATGATAATTATTAATAATTCGTTTACCATTAATGAAAGTGTTTCTACTCACACTTATTCTTTTCTATTTTTACGTCTTATAAATGATGGTTCACATATTTTCATCTTTGAGTATTTCAAATATACCAAATTATCTTAATTGGTCCTGCAATTAATTGCATTGGACCAATTAAGATGCGCGATCATGCGCTATGCCCTCTCAAAACTTTCATACATGGATAAAAATGCAATCACGTGGTCATGGGCGTCCGCTGAGATCATTAAAAAAATTCCACAAATTATAATTGTAAAATTGATTGAGATATGTAATCTTACACCCTTGACCTGGGACACTGTCTTAAAATTTTATTATGGGTTGGCCTGTTTTGGCCCACGGCAGGGTAGCCATAGAATAAGTGTTTTATTGCAGCAATAAAACATGTGTTCCTGTTTTTCTGATTTATGAACAGTGACCGCTTAGTTTGCCCTCTGTGTCTAGTGAGTCACTGAGTGAAGTGTGAATTGTAAATTTACAGTGAAGCTGGCAAAGGTTGGTCGATTGGTAGAGCCTCTGCTACTAATGGCTCAATTAAGTAAGTTTGAGCGCGGTTAGTAGTTGGAAGGGGGCCAATCGATCGATGCTGTCGGCACACTCTCCCTCGATGAGTCTTTGGACTCCCTGGAGGTGTCAAAAAAAAAAAAAAAAAAAATAATAATAATAAAATTTAACCCTTTCTGACCTGAATTTTTTTTTCCAAGTGAAAAAAATTTTTCTTTCTATTTATTTTGTCTTTAGGTTTAAAAAAAAGCAAAAGTATCAAGTATTTTCTGAAAAATACATTTCAGGTAGGAATTCTGACCGGCTGATTATTCCATATGGAATCATTATATTCTGGTAGCAAATATTCAACTTTGAGCTTATACTCTATAATCCAATATATGCATATTATTCTACTAAGTCGTAAAAACCGATATTGGTAAGATTTATACGTATAATACATTATATTTTAAAAAAAAAAATGGAACTACAACGTACAATACCAATTGGAATCATTTGCCACGTAATAGGGGCTACGAAAGCCAAGATTGATTCCAATTGGAATCGCTAGGGCAGAGAGTTAAACAGAAAAATACATTTTTAAAAGTGTATGTAATTTAATATTATTTTACTTGTTAGTTTTATGAATATTTTATTTAAACTGGAATAATTTAATTTAGGATTAATTAATTAGTTGATTTTTAATAAAATATGCCAGTCAATTTTTTTTATATATGAAGCTGTGCTAAAAACTATTAATTCTGAATACTTTTTTCCACAAGAATTAAAGATCATTAAAATTGATGCAAAATCAAAATAATGTATTTATAGTTTACATTGACAAATAATTGCATCAAAAAAAAAAAAGAAAAAAAAGGTGTTTATTGATGTAATTATTTAAGTAAATCAATAATTAAAAAAATTTATTGATGCAATTATGTCTCCAATTATGTCCCCCCCATGAAAAATTTTCTACGGACGCATGCATATGGTCAAATTAACGTGAAATTTGTAATGCGGGTTGTATAACCCACACAACAGCACACCTAACCGAAATGGGCAAGCGACGCCACTGGTACTAATATATCATTAATTTGAATAATACATAGCCTCAAATAGTTCAGATAGGTAAGCAACCTGTTCATACTTGTAGACTATATTCACATCAACTGAGGTACAAAAGGATATCATGTCTCTCAGCGACTTTGTTTAGAAATGGTAGCTCATCAACATAACTTTATTTATTTGTATGGGGGTCCTGCCCGTTCCTCAACTGTCCCTTAGGATGTTTTGAGCTCTCCTAGTGAGGGATTAAGTATGTATTTTATGACTGTATATCCACGTGTGTGTTCACAGGCCAGTTTGCCTGTTCTGAGAAACGAAAAACCAGCTTCAGGGTTTAAAACTCTCTACCTCTGTATAAGACTGCTATCAACTGCACTTCATGCATAGTAGAAAATTTCCTAAAAATGCTTTAAATTAAAAGGGAAAAGCTTTTGATACTTATACACTAATTACAACTAAAAGCAAAATTCTCTGATCAAACTTCAGAAAATGTCATGAAAAATTCAGCACTACTTTTCAGTAGACCGTCGTGACTATAGATCATCATTCGTTTCAGAGATTTTATTGCAATTTTCATAAAACTAATTTTACATTTAATATAGAACTCTTTACATTCAACTAGCTCCCCAACCATACGATATGCTTATTCGGATTACTTTTTTTCCAAATTAGAAATCAGCCTAGCACCAAACCCACAACTATTATATGTTGAACTGAATATATTAAAAATTTCTCCTGTACATACAACCCAGATGTAGATATATCTGGGTTGTACTGTACATCAGGATGAAATTTTATGATTAAAAAAAAAAAACACATTCTGTCCTTCACATACATCAGTGTTTCTCAACGTGGGACATACACCCCAGTGGGGACAATTAGAAAATGTACATATTTATATTATACTTTTTTCAGAACTTGGCTGACTATTATGCTTGGGGGGGGGGGGATCAAAATCTTTGAGATGTTGAGGTGGGGTATGATCCAAAAAAAAAAAAAAAAAAAAAAAAAAAGGTTGAGAAATGGTCACATCTTTAAATAAGGAGAAAAAGTCCATCTTTGTATAAAAGCTAGATGATCCCAAACTTAGCTATTTACTATGCTTTCCAACATTGCTTGAATCCAAAGCAAATTTATCAAAATACAGTATGTCAAAAGCAAGGTCAGATATTATTTAATGGTATATTTATCTCACTGTCTATTTCACATATCAGACTGGATTACCTGTTATGGACAAGTAATTTGGCTTTTTTGAAAATCCAAACTATACGTATTAGAACACAGGTATCTACTTGTCTATCAAATATTTTCACTAGTTAACCAATGTTTTTTACATATTTAGAGAATTTATACTGACTTTCATTGTCAAAGATAGCAAATTATTCCTATCAGAATGTTTCTTGTACAGAAATTGGTTCCAATCCAAACAAGGAACTCCAGTGTGATTTGCTGATTTTTAATCAGAGACCACTCATGCCAGCCGGGGATTACATTTTCAACAGTAAAATGTGCACCTAAGTGCATAATGATCTTCTTTCACTATGTGTTATTCCCGCTTCCTATGCAGGGTCCACATGTTACTTAGATGCGACTACTTGTACCACTCCCAACTGACCTGTCGCCTGGCCTGCCGCTGTGTGTGTGTGGGGGGGGGGGGGATATATTTTTGGCTGCAGAAGCGTATGTTCACGGGGCCGGTTTGCCTGCTTGCAGGATGAAAAATGCCAGATAAACTGGCAGAAAAAACCCTACTGCCCGTGCCCAAGACCGACTAACTTGGCTATGCCTGAGGAAGATCCTCAAGTTCATAAATGATACTTATATGAAATGCAATTAATATTATCCACAAAATTTTGATTAGTGGAACATGACTAAGATAATTTAAACTATGTTCAAATTCAGCATGTCAAAATCAATCAGGCTATATTTCTGCTTCAAGCCAAACAAAAATTTTCATTTTGTTGCTCAATACTGCACAAATATCTTGTAACAGGCTTTAGGAGAGGGGGAAGTGCTCACTAAGAAAATCAAGAGCCACGGTGCATTCTGGTCAGTGAGGTATTAAAATAAGTTTGAAGGAGTTAAGATACACAACTCCAGTAATCCCCAAATTATCCAACTATAGTGGGGGAGGAATTGGCCAGCTAGGTAACTGCATATATAATTATGTGGTGCTGTACCAGAAGTTGCCTGACATGCTAAACCATTTAGTTAATTTATAAAGTTCATTCATTTCAAGGATGGATAACCAAGAGATCACAGTAATTTTAAGTGCAAACTGCTGCTAAATTATTATTAACTGCAACCAATATTTTTTTTTAACTTACCTAAAACAAGGTGACAGATGAACAGACATGTTTTTATGTCTCTTCTCAAACCTGTTATATTTGCGAACATAATGGAGATAGTCCCTTCTGATGACAATTGTACGCTGCATCTTCATCTTAATGATGACGCCTCTCAAAATACGGCCTCTTATGCTTACATCACCAGTAAATGGGCATTTTTTGTCAATATAGGTACCCTCGATGGCCTAGTAAAAATAATAACCTATATTTAAACTATGCAGAGAAGACAAAAAGCATACTTAAGAAGTTTCAGTTGTAACCAGACCTTTGCAATAATATTTTTGTCAAAAACTTCTAAATCCTAACAAACAACTCATTGATTTCAAGTCATGGAATATTACACTGGACAGTAAAAAATAAAAGTTCTAATCCTGATGTTTGGCAAAGTTATATTTGACAAATGTTATGCCTTTCATTATCACTTTCCTCAAATACTTAACCATTCAACCGTTAATGATGCACTAAATCATAAAACTTTTTTTAATCAATATTCTTATTAAACTTCATTAGAAGAAATTAGTTCAAATTATCATAACTTGGGAACACCATTTTTTCTGAATGTTTTTGTGCCCCATTTAATATTTTTAAATTATGATCCTGTAGTAAATTCATAATAAAATCAGTTCTAATCAACCCTTTCACTGCTAAGCTCAGGTTTGTGGCTGAAGTATTTTCAGGGCTAGGGCAACTCATGGTAAAGGTGCCATAAGTTCTGATCACTTGCTTTAGTATCCCATAATGAAAAGCACATATCCTTGCAGACATTTACACTGCTATGCATTAGGGCAGTGATGGCAAACCTATGACAGCCGTGTCAGCACTGACACACCTTAGATGTTGAGAAAGATATTGGTATTCTGATGAAAAAACTGAGATAAATCGTGTAAGATCACTCTCAGTTAAGGCGAAGGTAGGTTTCAGTTCACTGAAAGAATTATATTTTATAGTTAGCCTATTTCTATTTTATTTTGTAGTTAGCTTATTTTTATTTCATTTTGTAACTAGCCTATAAACAACAAGCATTTTTTAAGTTTACGTTTTCTTTCTTAATCATTATAATTTCTGCAGTCATACGATATTATAAAAACTTATAAAATATTATATGATACAAACTTATAAATACGTGCTTTATATATTATAAGCTTAAAGTTTTCATTTGACTTCTGTGTGAAATTCGTTCAATGCATGCATTCCAAGTCTCTCAACTGAGTAATACAAGTTCTAAACATATTTAAAACCACTTTAACAGAAAATATAATTCACAGCATTAAATGTTGAATTTATCTGAGTAAATAATGAAAACATTTTTATAGTTGCAATAAATTTTGTTAAATAATGCAAATAGTAACAACTTGCGATGACATCGCAACAAAACCTACTAAATAGCTGCTATTTAGTAGCATGATAGAGAGTAAAACACAACAAGGTTGCTATGAACGTACCGGTAATAAATCTGGTAATCTGGAAAGAAGTAGTGGTAGTCCTGCATGGTCTACCACTTAAGTAATCTGAGTTGCTGGTGTATAATTCATTTCCAGTAATTGTTAATTCTTATTAATTATTACCTTAATCACCGCTGTACAGGGAGTCCTCGAGTTATGTCGGAGATCCGTTCCTACAGACTGACGTAAGGCGATTTCGATGCAAGTCGGAATTAAAATAGCCTAAGTTACTTACCTAACCTAAAACACCCTAAAGTCACACGTATATCAAGAAACTAGGCCATAAGAAAATGAAAGGGAGAACATAATTACTGTATAGTACAGAAAAATGACAAAAATGAAACTGTAATAAAAAAAATAATAAAAATGAGAAAAATTCCCAAAATGACAAATGAAACTGTACATTCTGTATACAGATGATTAAAAATAAAAATAAAAAGTAATAAATAAATAAATAAAAAAAATGAAAACAATTTTTTACCTTTTATCCTGTGGTTGGCTTGCACACTGGAAGGTGCAAGCCCTCCTTCCTATTATCTCAGCAAACCCCTCAGAAAACTCACCAGCTGCTTCATCATCACCACTAGCAGCATCACCTTAAGGTTATGTAAATTGCCCTGAGCCATAAACCGCATAAACCAACCTTTACTGGCATTAAACTCTCCACCTGCACTCGTTCCCCCCCCCCTCTTTTCACTTTTCAATGCCTCGAACAATCTTTTCATATTTTCTTGAATTAACATGAGGCTAATTGGGATATGGGGTTGATGCTGGTCTTCCAGCCAAAGAACAAGAAGCCTTTCCATCTCAATCATGAGCCTACTATGTTTTTACGTGATCACAGTCTATTTCATGGGCGCCAATCCTTTCACGTGTTCAAGGATACGAACTTTATCCTTGATAATAGTCCCGACTGTGGTACGACTTAAGTTCAACACGCGGCCAATGTTCATTGGAGTTTCTCCCTTTTTTGCCCTTTTAATGTCTAATTCCACATTTAATGTAATGGCTTTCCTTTTCTTTGACACACTACCATCAGAAGAGTCTGCCTTACGTTTGGGAGCCACATTGAAGGGTAAAAAGTCACAAAAAACACAAACACAAAAGTGAGAGAGCAGATGTAAACAAAGCACGCAGTACCCAAAGAGTGTATGCTGGGACCCAAGCGACACCACCTCTCCCAAACAAACGGCACGTGATGGCATATTCTTCCGCCGCACTCACAAACTATTCACCCGTGATGTTTGAATTTTATGTTGTGCTGCTTCAAGTCGAAATTTATTTTAAAAATTATTTATGGGATTACTGCCGTAAAGTTGAAACGACGCATGTCGAGGACTCCCTGTATATAATTGTGCTCTTTTTTAATTTGTGAACATTTTTACAATGGCAACTAGCACTAATAAAAAACTAAAATTATCACAGAAAGGAAGTGGAAGAAATTTCCAAGATGCCTGTCTGAACAATATGGTGTTATTGATAGAGGCGATAAAGTTCTCTGTAAATTGTGTAGTGAGCTATATGTGAGTAGAATTTGGAATGCAAGACATTTTGAAACTAAGCACAAATGGCTCCTAGAAAACTTTTAAAGAATGCAAAGAATACATATCACAACATCTAAAACTGGCAGAATCACAATCAGGACTTTAAATTTGTTTCAGGACCTTCAAATTTAGTAGCCGCAAGTTACAGTAATTCATATACTATTGTTGAACATGGGAAACCACTTAGTGATGGCTATTGTAAAGTGCATGAAAGAGGTTAACATTAAGTAGGAATACTATTGAAGACAGAGTTATATCAATGTTTGTTGCATTTCATTTTCTATACTAGCATTCATGGATTATAACTCTAGTATTCCTGTTTAATGGCAACTCTTTCATGCACTTTACAATAGCTTTCTTATTATGCAAATCCTGAAATAAAAATGGTGCACACTTTACAAAAGCTTCTTTAATATAATCACCATCACTAAGTGGTTTCCCATGTTCAACAATAGTATGTGAAATATTGTAACTTGCGGATACTAAACTTGAGGGTCCTTAAACAAATTTAAAGTCCCTGATTGTGATTCTGCCAGTTTTAGATGTTGTGATATGTATTCTTTGCGTTCTTTAAAAGTTTTTCCATTTGTCTCGATAAAACTACAGATATTACGTCATCAGCTGGATTGGCTATTATTGAGTATGTTCAAGGTGATCTATGCACAAGGAATTCATAGTTAGAAAATTGACCTCAAAACACAATAGGTAAAGACATGCGACTGTGTTCTTAAAGTGTTCCGTGAGAAACATAGATTTATCGAAAATATTTTCGATTACAACTGATGGCGCATCTAATATGGTTGGCCGCAATGTTGGTTTTATCAAACAATTCACAGAATATGTTGGTCATCCCCTGGTTTGTTTCCATTGTATTATACATCAGGAGACACTGTGTGCAAAATCAGGCTTAAAGGATTTGGATGATGTGATGAGAATTGTGACAAAGGTAACTAATTTTATTGCTGCCAGGGCTTTAAACAAACGAGAATTTAATTCACTTTTAAGCGAAGTTGAATCAATGTACAATAATATTCGATGGTTTAGTCATGGCCAAGTACTTGAACAGTTTGTTGAATATTTAAAGGAAATTAGATTATATTTAAACATGAAGGGCATGGAGCACGAATTTTCTCAGTTGAACGATTCTGCTTGGCTCAGTAAGCTGATGTTTTTCACATTTTTCATTGCACCTAAATGAACTTAACCTCCCAACCGGCCAGGACGTCTATAGACATCCAGCTAAATCTGGATACAATGCATGCTATCTGTTGAAAGAACATGGATAAGAAGTGCAATTCGGCCAGCATGTCCATTAGAAGGTGTGATAATCCCTCATGCTGAAGAGAGCACTTAATTAGATTATCTCAGGCTCATAGCTGTGACTCAGTTACCTATAACACGAAATGCAGTTCCTTGTTCCATGCTGGGTAACTGAATTTTAGTTATATTGGATAAACTAAAAATATAGAAATTATTTTTATTTTCTCGTTTTATTGTACAATAAAATTTTAATGGCTGGACAAAATACAGATCCTTGCATAATTTCTTCACTTAAATATTGCGTTACCTTCGAGATCCAATTTAATTTTTAATTTTTTTTTTTTGTGTGCGCTAATTTTTTCTAATCGCTTACTCCACAACACATTTTCTTTGTTCTTCTTTGTTAAAGAAATTAATTCACGATAATTATTTGAAATATTATTTAAAAAAACCGGCTGCAGACGTTCAAGATTATGTTATATTTTTGTTCAAAAATCATGATTCGAAGAATACTTCACAGATTTCCTGAAGGACGTGCTTGAGCGACTTTGCTTTATAGAGAATAATGAAATTCTTTAATCATATCACTAAATTTTTTTTCTTTATATTGTAATCTACTGTTCTTTGTGTCCGCGCGGTTAGCCTAGTGGCTTTGAGCTTCGCAACCATATGCCTGGGGAAGGAGTGTCCTAGGTTCAATTCCCGTCTGAGACGTGAGGAGCTGAAGGATCTTCCTCAGCCATAGCCAAGTTAACCGGTCTTGGGCGCGGGCAGTAGGGTTTTTTCCCGCCAGTTTATCTGGTGTTTTTCATCCCGCAAGCAGGCAAACCGGCCCCTTGAACACACAGGGATACAGCCAAGAATACCTTGAGGCATAGGAGTGATCATTCTATACTCGTATTTCGGTTACGAAATCCAAACATACTTGGAAGGTTGTGGGCCTTAAAGGCCTGTTAAAGCCATTGGGATAGGATAGACTGTTCTTTGCACTTTCCCCTTCTTGGTTTCCCTATAATTGGTCATTACAAAATAAAATTAATGCTTATAATTTAAATTGATATGTATATATTTTCTGCTAGTTCAGATATTATGCTCCAATTTTAAATAAATTATTGTATAAGTCACCATCTATGATTATGTAGTTAAATTTATAATGCATGTATGCAAGTGGCATATCAACAATGTCGATATTTAAAAAAAAAAAGATGTTTGAGACACATGGGTAAAAAAAGTTTGCCATCACTACATTAAGGGAAGGGTCACTCCCCATCAGCTAAGCTCAGATATTTTCAAGTGCACTTTTGCATTAAAAAAAAATCTCTGAACTAACTTTTAAATACATTTGAATTTTGCATGCACGAGGTGACATCCATTATGAATATAATACAGTTAAACTCAAGCACATCTGTCATCTTCTATCTAGAGGAGCAACATTTGTAGTAGTGCTCACAGCAGAAAAAATCTAAAATCAGATGGTCCATGTCTTCATTGGGATAGTATAAAATTTTTACTATCCATAGGAAGGGCATGATGCCCACAAGTCATAAAAATTACATTGCATGAAATTACATTAGGAGAGGGACAGGACAATTAGTAATGAAGCCAACTGTGTAATACACTGTTGGCTTAATATTAATATTATTAAATTAATAATATTAATATTCATAATTGTTATTATATAATAATAACATCAATTGACAGGTGAGACATGAGTAGTTCTGCTGAATGCTTGGATAAAAAAGTAGAAGTAGAAAAAAGTTCAGTTTTCACCATCTGCACATACCACTTCTAAATTCTCAGATGTGCAAAGTAGAAACAGGGATTGATCACCGATTTATATGAGTGTCCAGGTTATTGTTTAAGCCACTGGGTTGAAGGGTGACAGAGGTCATGGTCACCCTTGACACTCCCAGGGCTTTCAGTCATATTTGGCATTGAGGCTTCCTTTGCAAACTACCTTTCTTCAACCTATCACCCTCCAACTGGATAGCAAGCTTTTTATGGTTGCTCACTGCATGTGGCAGTGAGTAACCATATAAAACACTACAGATGGATGGCGCTGTCTCTTTGAGCCCACTTATGCAGGAGTACCTCTGACTCTTCACCTGCCCTCTTTCTCTTATACATAAATGACCCACTCTCGTTACAACCAGTTTTCTCCACAGTTTTGCTAATGATAACACACTCCATTCATCATACTCCTTTGACTATGGTTTGTCAAAGGAGTTTGAAAGGAACAATCTGTGGGCATGGTGACAAACTGAATGGGAGTAAAATAGATGTTTGATGCCAGGAAAAAAATAGACCCAGAAGAAGACACTGTCTATTGTAGAGTGACAACCTGAGTTGATTATCAACATTATTAACAATGCACATTTTGAAACAATGTAGAATCTAATTTTTAATTATGGCTCACAGAGTGGTTAAACAATTGTACCTGTGAGCTGTGATTAAAAGGCCATAGAATGATCCAATAAATGTGCTATCTTAGATAGTTTAGAATAAAAGAAAGTTAAAGCATATCCAGAAAATAAATAATATCAACTTTACAACATAACGAATTCAACAATACATTATCTCATACTTGCCTCTCTAGGGGTTTTAAAACCTAAACCAACATTTCTCACATAACGAAGGGTTTTCTTTGATTTTGTTTTTGCTAGACCTAGTTTCCTATTTAGGAAAACAGTAGGCTGTTTCTGAAATGCTCTTTCTGTCTGAAAAATAAAGAAAACAATTAAGTTTTTAAAGTATTAATAATTATTAATTAAATTTATTTAAAACTATGGTATACATATGCACATACACTGGGAATGACCTCTTGTGTTAACTGACAAGAATGTTTTGTGAATACCTTCCCTAATGCAATAGGAAGTGCTTTTCATTAACATGACAATGATTACTAGGAAGAACTTTTAAGTATTTGCAAAAAAAACTTATTTAAAATATTTTGCAGAATTTTTTCCAGTACATAAACATTTGTAGTGCCTTGCGCAAGTGTTTATTAAAACACTACAGGCATTAATCGTGAACCTAAATATGAGTCCCATGCTGATAAACCAATCAAATCTCATCATAATTCTTGAATATCTTCGCCACTTTACTGCATCAAGATCAATTACACTATATGCACAATAGTAAGAATTTATGATGACTGCAAAAAGAAGGGGAGAAGTCAGAACTACGTACTGCCACATCAATACATTTCGAAATGCTCCCACGACACACAAACAGAAATGACTATCATGTACATTGAATTCTTGATATATACCCTCAAGAGATTTATTATTATTATGTGACACCTCCAGGGAGGAGTCCAAAGACTCATCGAGGGAGAGTGTGCCAACAGCATCAAACGATCAATCTCATTCCAACTACTAACCGCGCTCAAACTTGCTTAACTTTTTGTGAGCCATTAGTAGAGGCTTTACCAATCGACCTATGATAGCACTACATGAAGAGTGCGTATTACTGAATTCCTACTGACAATTATCCTTTAACTCTGACTAATAAATATTAACAAATGTACTGATATTAATCTTAGAATGGCAATGTTATATAGTTAAAGGCAAACAGAAGTTTGACAAGTTTACCTAGAAAAAATCCTCCATCAGAATTTAACTTTATAACTTTTATTTCAAAAAAAAGTTGACCAACCAGGCTTGCCAAATGATTAGCATATCCGCTCTCCAGCCAAAAGGCTGTGGGTTCGAATCCCGCTGTGGGTATGGATGTTTGCGATTGTCTGTGGAAATACTAGTGTTGATGGAGATGGGCAGTAGATGCTGTTGGTGTAGTTGCAGTTAGTGAATCAGTCATAGTCTTATCATTCTAAGATTAATAAGAGTTCATTTTCCAAATTTATTAATATTCATTAGTTATTTCTGACACCATTCATTTCAGTCTGTTAGACAAGCATTTTGAAAGGCACCAGTATGGCACTACATGCTCTTGGACCCTATTTTGTTCAACAATTTAGTACTGTATATACATTTTCAGTGATGAAGCAAACACCAAATGCAAATAAGAGACATTTTTCTTAACCTCCAATGGTAAACCATTATCAAAATTATTACAAAAAAGTAATCAATTTATTTTCATAAAACTGGCAAATCACGTTTATCAGAGATAATTGTGACAGTGCTTATGTTATGCCTAATGGTAAAATGTAAAACTCTTTGGATGTTAATGTCATTTTTTTTCTTTTTTTTCAGCCAAACAACTGGAAGGAATAATAACATTCATCAACTTGCAGAAGCCTCAAGCACTAATAGGGCTGATAACTGGCATTAGTGGAGGATAACATAAAACACTTCCAATGATAAAAAGATAAATAATAAAAAACAATGATTGTACACAAATAATTTCAAATGAAGATAGTTTAAACTAATAAAATATGATAGTTATTTTCTTAAAATTTAACAATATAGAACAAAGAAATAATTTCTAAGGGTGTCAAAATAAATAATATCTGATGTTATCAATTACTGTATGGCATAGCAGTTTAACATTGATTATATAGGTATTTCCTCCATGGAGTCAGAAAACTCATTATTCACAAAATATATATCACACCTCTCTTTGAACTCATTCACTGATGAAGCACTCATGACTACCATTCCATCCATTCACACCCCTCAAGCAAAAAAGTCCTCAAACACCTTGCTAACTACACTCATACACCTTCCAGGAGTGATTCCTTGTTCTCTCCCTTCCTGCCATATACAGAAGTCTTCAGTGTCAATCCTATAAAACTTCCTTTAACACTTCTGTCATGTCCACTCTTTTTTGCCCATTAGCTTTTTGAAACCCAGACCTTCACAATCTATTTTCACAGGGAGCATTCCTAGACCTCCAACAATCTTCACTCACTTCTAGATCATCTCCACCAACTTCATTCACACAGAATCTAGGTGACCAAATCAATATGATTAATGCAATTTTTTGAATCTGTAATAGTGTTTTCTAGTGCACTATTTATCTTTTTGCAATTCGCACATTATTTTCTCTACAATGATGACTGAACATAGTTCCATTCAATGTCTGTTCAACCACTTCTTCATTCAGTGGTACTAACAAGCACTTAAGCACCTTCATCACAACCGCAACTCAAGGATAAGGTGGTTAGCCCTATGCTTCCCAAAGTGTCCTATATTTGTAGATGCATGTGTTCATGGGAACGGTTTGTCTGTTCTGGGGATGAAAAACAAGAATTTCCGGGTGAAAGCTCCTACCTCCATAGTAGACTGGCTAACTCACCTTTGATTGAAAGAAACTAGATAAAGGTTCCTAACGTCTTGGACGGGAATCGAACCCAAGTCTTTCCAACCAAGGGCTTCATTTATACTGACTGAGCTACAGAGGCTCTGTTCAACCACTTAGCTGACAGAGTATATTTCTTCCAACCAAAACATGATGCAAGGAAGTGCACCAATAAAATTACAATACCAGTGAGATGCCTTTGAAATGGACATGACATAGATAGGAAGTGTAAGATTGACATATTTCATTCACCATAGCTGCTTGATTGCAGCTAAAGTGGATGAAATATTATTGCAGCTATATATAGCAGCAATCTTGTTTTTCAAGTATACATGCTCTGATGATACAACTGTTATAACAGAAAATTCTTAGAATTACTAATAAATCAGTAACTGATGCTGATAACAGACACTGAATATAATGTTACAAAAGATTTTTTTGTTGTAACAGTATAACATTATAAACATCTGGAAATCTGGATCAGGTTAATAAATCTATAACTGTCAAGTCAAACACCTCCACAGATGACACTGCAAATTTTGTAAATAAAGTTCAAAATATGGTAAACACAGATTGGAAAAAAGTTCATGTTAATAAACTTACTCTAAACACTAGAGAAAAAAAAATTTTTTTCTTCTTATATATTTGTACATAAGTGGAGATGTAGAAGTAAATTAAATTGTAACTGCATCAAAAAAGAAAATATGAATACAGTAACATTTAGGATTAAAATGGACAGCAACCAAAGATGGAATCCACATATTAAAGAAGCATGTGCCTGGCTCCAAACTGAGAAATGTTAGACAAAATCAGACAAAATGAACATAAATGACACATTAAATATAATAATTATGGTGAAGCTGGCCTTTCTGATTATGCCTTGAACACCTTACACAGAATTAACTGGAAAAGTACTAGTTGTCTACATCAGTGCTTCCCAAACTGAGGGCAGCGGCTGAGGGGGGGCAGTGAAATAATGAAAACAAATTTAAAATGTTATAAGACTAAGTAGATTTTTCTTATCTTAAAAGAAACGTATTTAACTTTTATTATTATTATTTTTGTTATTTTTTTATATTTTAATAGAAAAATTCACACATTGGTGTTGGTTCACAAACTTTGCTCTCTGCGTATTTTGGCACTTAATGAATATTAGTAAATACTGCTTATTCATATGTTTCATTTCAAAGCAGTGGTTAATTGTATTTACTTCGAATGCTCTCCAGGGAAGCTCCAATTCTTCCCGACCCTTTCATCACGCGTTCGTAATCAGGGACTGTTGATATTGACTTTATATACATATCAAAACTCGTTTTATATTATCACTGTCATCCGAGCTAGTTTTCTGTTACCAATAAAAGTTTCGCATATACTTCACACATGAAAAAAAGCTAAAACAAGTTCATGTGGGGAGATAGTAACTCATTTGCAGTGGTAAACAACACGCTCTCCCTAACAGCCACTATACTGCAGAGGCAATAAAAACAAGTACTTTTATTATGCCAGTGAATAAGGTATGAGGAGTCTGTGTAAAATATTTCTCAACAAATAGTGCAATTAGAGACAACTGGGATAAAAACACTAATGAATCACATGTCCCCTCATACAGAAACTATACTGTATAGACTGAAACAAAACCATATGTTGCATGGGCAAACACAGTATCTAACTAAAAACTATTGTTATTAATTAGATGTGTGAGAGTTCGATTTCGCAAGGCAGCAATAAATTTCAACCGAATGTGTTAAAATTTGTAAACGTGTTAAAACTAAGAAATATATATATATAGTCAATGTTATGGCAGTTTCACATATGGAATTCAGTTGAAGAGAGTTAGCATTTCAACTCAATTGTCAGCTATGCTTTTATCTTTCAGTCGCGCAATCGTTTGTTAATACTGCACCAATCATATCCACGTTTTAATAACCTGCCTTTGCTGTCTGTTTCACGTTAGGCTTAATTACCGTAAGGGAGAAAAGTCACAAAAGAGAAAAATGTTCCTGGTCCGGGGATTCTCTTATTCAGGTAATATTCACTAATTTCATGTTGTTAGTCTGTGGCGTGCCAGTATTGGCAAGTGGTGCTATTATTTGATTTATTCTACGTTAAAAATTCAACCCTGAGATGGATATAAGTGGCTGATAAAAAAAAAAATCCAACAATCAGAAGAAGCAGAAACAGACTCAAAAAAAAAAAAAGTATTTCATATTTCACCAGAACAGCCCGCGTCATCTTCATCACCAAACAGTAAGATGCAAAAAATGTAGCATGAAAAAATTTTAAAATACGATCCTCCTTATTTGAAATATGGGTTTGTACCATCATATAATAATCCAAACAAACCTATGTGTGTGTAATCTGCTGTAAACAGTTATCAAATGATTGCATGCGACCCGGAAAACTTTGTCGCCATTTAGATACTGTTCATGGGGAATATAAGAGTAAGACAATTGAGTTTTTTCAAAGAAAGGCTGAAGAATTAAAACAACAAACTAAATGTTTTTCAAAGCATGCTAAACTGAATGACAAATTAGTAAAAGTATCTTTCGAAATTGCTTTGTTAATTGCAAAAACAAAGAAACCTCATACAATTGGTGAAGACTTATCTTACCAGCAGCAATAAAAATTTGCTAAACTATCTAAGGTTCCGAAATATCAGAATCTTTAAAAAAAATTCCGGTGTCTAATAATACAATTAAAAGAAGAACAGATTGCATTGCTGATAATATCATGTCTACATTAATTTCACGAATCAAAGTAATGCATTTGCCATTCAGCTTGATGAATCTACGGATAATACAAAGGACACTAATTTAATGGTTTTTGTTAGATACCTCTATAATTTCAAATTAATGAAGATCTACTGTTTTGCAGAAATCTTTCTGGTACAACCAAAGGAAAAGATATATTTGAAAAAGTGAATAATTTTTTTTAAAGAATATGAACTTGATTGGCAAAAGTGCATCGGGATTCGCACTGATGGTGCCGCACCCATGACGGGGAGAATTTCAGGTTTTGTAGCAAAAGTAAAAAGTTTATCGGAATGCAAGACATGTTCATTGCCTTATCCATAGAGAAAACTTAGTATTTCAACAAATGGAAGAATCACTGAGTAAAGTGTTATCAGAAGTTTCTACTGTAGTTAATTATACAGAAAGTAATGCTACTAATTCAAGACTGTTTCGTATTTTATGCCAAGAGATGGATTCCAATTACGACACTCTTTTATATCACACAGAAGTAAGCTGGTTGTCCCATGGAAAAATTCTAAAACGAGTTTTAATATTGAAGGATTAACTATGAAATTTTCTTGATAAGAATCCCATGTTAGCATCTCATTTTTGTGATCAAAATTGGTTGTGTTTCATTTCTTATCTGTCGGATTTTTTCGAAAAAGTTAATGAATTGAATCTTTCTCCGCAAGGAAAAAGCACGAATATTAAATTGCAAGCATTTCAAAGTAAATTTTCTGCATGGTTAAAAAGTTTTAAGGATAATAAAATGGAAATGTTTACTTCTGTTCATAAATGTTAAAGAAAATAATATTTTACTATCAACAGAAAATAAAAGGATAATAATTAACCACCTCACAAATTCTGTTTTTTTCGAAAAATATTTTCCTAATTTGAATGAAGATTGCTAAATTGCTCCTTCTCTACAATTTAGCAATCTTCCATGGTCATCCCAAGAAGAACTAATTGATATGACAGCAGATTCAACCCTTGAATTAGAATTTCTTAACAGTGATTTATCCGAATTTTGGATTCAACGACAAAAAGAATGTTCTTCATTAGCACAAGCAGCCTTAAATATGTTAATTCCTTTCGCATCTACATACCAAACAGCATTTTCATCATTATTGATGAAAATGCTGTTTGGTATGTAGGACCTATGTTTACTTAAAAGTAAACATAGGTCCTGCTTATCAATGGAAGAATTGGAAAGAAATCTAAGAATAGCCATTTCAAATATTTCACCTGATACTGAGTATTTGTGTAGCAGTATTGAAACACATCACATTAAATTATTATTAAACTTCTTTTATGTTTTTAATTCTTTCTTTATTACTAATCGTCTTACGTTTCATGTGCTTGTGTACAACATGCAAACGTACAATAACAATATATCTATCTATATAAAAATCTGAGATAATGTGTATGTAAGATGCTAAAAATGTAATATTTGCATTTGATTTTTGCAATATTCGCTGCACATGCTTTTGGATATAAATTAGTACTGAATATAAATACAATAAATATTATAATAATACGTGTCTCAATCACGATTTTTTTCCCCAGCAGGACCCGTGAAATATTTTAATTTTTATAAAGGGGGCCCCGACATCCAGAAGTTTGGGAAGCACTGGTCTACATTATACCAAAACATGGTATGAACGCAAATTTATGGAAGCCTGTGAGATTATTACCAACCACCGCAATCTGTCCAATAATGGTCTAAAATCCCAAACATATGGAAGGCATATTTCGACCTACGGAACCCACCTCTCGAAAAGCAACTATAAACAGAACTAGATAATCCAATCCTAAATCAAAAATAACAATTGTAATGCTAAAAATAGGACATCATTGTTACAGAAAGAACACTATCTGTAAGAAAGAATGTTTATTCATGTTATGCATTTTTGAAAATTATGGAGAAAACTACCGTGTTTGAATAAAAAACTTTAGTTTAATATAACTAAAATTACATTCAACGTTTAGACCTTTATGTCAAGGTCATCTTCTGGAGCATACAACTATACACAGAAAACAAGCTACACTACAATCAAACTGGTTTGGTAAAGATACTGACCAACCACTACAATTATTGGCCTGACCTCTGGTGAAAAAAAAAAAAAAAAAATTATACATCAATGCTAGAGTCCTATTATTAGTAGTATCTGTTGTTGAAGAAATACATTGGGCGCAACAACAAGTAATTATCTATATACATATATTAACATCATGATTATACTTGTACATTCCAGCCAGTTGGTATGGAATGGTTTCTAATACCAGCTGAAAATTGGCTAAAATCCTGACTTATGCTGGATCTTATATTAGGTAGACTGAATGTGTGCCATCCAAATCCTTGGAATTTTCACGCCATCTTTGTTGTTGGTATTGGGTGATTTATCAGGATTTCGCAGGTTTCCTTAAATTTCCTTTCATACCAGGTTTTTGTGTGAAAGTGGCTGCTTTCCCAGTTGATTTGGTGTAAGGTGTTGAGCACGTGATCTGAGAGGCCTGCTTCACCATAATGGTTATATTTAATGTGTTCTTTCATGCGTATAGGGATTGTCCGTCCTGTTTAACCAATGTATGGCAAGTTACAGATGCAGCAGATGCAAGAGACTCCAGGATGTACTAATGGGAAGAGAGGATCCTTAGAGGAGTTGAATATGGTTTTAAGTTTAATGGGTGGTTCAAAGATGGCATTGAGGTTATAATGTTGTAGGATTCTGTTGATTTTTTCTGATAACCCTTTAATGTATGGGATGGCTATGGTTTTACTGTAATCTAGCTTCGTTTTTGTTGTTGTTTTATAGAGTATTTTTGTTGTAGCCATTATTTATGAATGTGTCGCTGATGATTTTTAGTTCTTGTTTCAGGGCTTGCTGGTTAGAGCAAATTGTTGTAGCTCTGTTTTTAAGGGTGTTAATGACTCCATATTTTTGTGATGGGTGGTGGTATGAATTAGCATGTATGTATTGGCCAGTATGTGTCGGTTTTCGGTAGACCATGAAGAATAGACTGTCAGAAGGAAGACGTGTGACTAGGAACGGGAGCGAATTTTGGTTTTCGATTTCGATGGTAAATTGTATGCGTTTAAGGGTAAGTTTTAAAGTATTATCTTAAAATTTAAAAGGTAAGGAAAAGGAAAAGAACAATTGCTTACCTTCCTAGACACCTTAGTCACACGCCTGCCTAATGATACACTTGCCTTCACTGTATACAGAAAACCCACACACACAGGTAGATATATTTCACAAACTCTCCCACTACCACGCCTCTCAACAATTTGGCATTATTAAAACTCTTACCAAGAGAGCCCACAATCTTTGTTCCAGTGGAACCGCCCTCACTACTGAGCTTAACCACATACACAACACCTTCCTCTCCAATGGCTACAGTGATCACAGTATCAAAAAAAAATCAACTCCTCCCCCATTCCCAGTCCTTCTCGTCAACAAGAATTTAAAAATGCCATCACCATACCCTACATCCGTGGCACATCCGAAAAAATAGCCAAGATACTAAAAAAGTACAACCTACACACAGCATATAAGCCCCACCGCAAACTTGCTACCCTTATCCGTTCTACGAAAGATCAGCTCCCTCCTCTCTCTCTGCCTGGAGTTTACAAAGTACCCTGTTCCTGTAAGCTGGCGTACTTTGGACAGACAGGCAGATCAGCATCCATCCGCTTAGAGGAACACAAGTCTTACACCTGCAAACACAACTATGGCCATTCAGGCTTGGCTGACCATGTTTTGGATACCACCCACAAGGTATCGTGGAAGAAAACCACCATGCTCCACCACAGCAAATTCAAGAAAGAGAGACTTTTCTTGGATGCAGCAGCAGCTCTCAAAAAAACCAAATCTGAATAAATACAGTTGTATTAAGCTTCCGAAGATTTGGGAAACACTCATCACCAGAGGTCCCACCTTGCATTCCAGGCCACCTACTACTGCCCTTAGAGAGCACTCCACTAGATAGGACATTAGTGTCACCCACGTGGTTGGGCTCAGTATTGTTTATTATTTGTGTGTATGTTACATTAACTGTTTTTGTAATCCCCGTAGATGTCCTAGTGACTAGGACGAAATATAGGAAGTGTTAAATTCTATTTTAATTCTTTTTGAGTGCTGTAAAAAATCCATTAAGCCTCCAACATGATGGCTAAGGAATGTGTTTAGCATATGTCGCTCGTGCGTCCAGATCGCAAATACGTCATCAACGTATCTAAGCCAGACTGTCAGTCTTAGCGTGGCAGAATCAAAAGTCCTTTGCTCAAAGGTTTCCATGTAGAAGTTAGTGATTAGACACACTAGTCATGTCTTCTGTCAGGTAGTCTATCCTTCACGGCCTACCGAAAACCAACACACATACACTGGCCAATACATACATGCTAATTCATACCACCACCCATCATCACAAAAATATGGAGTCATTAACACCCTTAAAAACAGAGCTACAACAATTTGCTCTCACCAACAAGCCCTGAAACAAGAACTAAAAATCATCATTGACACATTCATAATGGCTATAATAAAAATACTATTAATAAAATACTCCATAAAACAACAACAAAAACGAATCTAGATTACAGTAAAAACATAGCTTTCCCATACATTAAAGGGTTATCAGAAAAAATCAACAGAATCCTACAACATTATAACCTCAATGCCACCTTTAAACCGCCCACTAAACTTAAAACCATATTCAACTCCTCTAAGGATCCTCTCCTCCCATTAGCACATTCTGGAGTCCATTGCATGCACTGCACCTGTAACTTACCGTACATCAGTGAAACAAGATGGACAATCCCTATACGCAAGAAAGAACACATTAGACACATTAAATATAACCATTATGGTGAAGCAGGCCTCTCAGACAATGCACACAACACCTTACACCAAATCAACTGGAAAAGCACCCGCTCTTTGCACCACACAAAAACCTGGTATGAAAGGAGATTTAAGGAAGCCAGCGAAATCCTGATAAACCACTCAAATATCAACAACAAAGATGGCATGAAAATTCCAAAGATCTGGATGGCACACATACAGCCGACCTAATATATAAGATCCAGCATAAGGCAGGACTCTAGCCAATCTTCAGCTGGTATTAGAAACCATTCCATACCAACTGGCTGGAATGTACAAGTATAACCATGCTGTTAATATGTGTATATAGATAGATACTTGTTGTTGCGCCCAATGTATTTCTACAACCAACAGATAACACTAATTATAGGACTCTAGCATTGATGTATATATATATATATATTTTTTTTTTCACCAGATTTCAGGCCAACAATTGTTGTAGCAGTTGGTCAGTATCTTTAACAAACCAGTTTGATGTAGTGTAGCTTGTTTTCTGTGTATCGTTGTATGCTCCAGAAGATGACCTTGACATAAAGGTCGAAACGTCAAATGTAGATTTTGGTTATATTAAACTAAAGTTGTTATTCAAACACAGTAGTTTTCTTCATAATTTTCAAAAATGCATTCGGATCACCGTGTAAGCTTAAAAGAAAGGGTTTAATCATGTTATCATAAATAGAATTTAGCTTGATGTAGTTTATAAATAATAATAATTTTTTTTCCTACTAGAGATCATGCTAGTAGAATAACTTGTGATCAATTCACTGTTTCTTTTGCTTACTGTAAGTAATGTAACCTAGCTTGTCCTGTATATTTGTATATGCTCCAGATGATGATCTTAATATGAAGATCAAAACGTCAGGATATTAAAAGTTATTTATAACACAGTTGTAAAGTCCATAATTTCTAAAATGAATGCTGATCGTTGTGTAACACTAAAAGAAAGGTTGAGAAATGTTAAGAATTATGCAGTAAAAAAAGCGAGAGAAGAAATTGAGTTTATTGCTCAAATATGATAATACAGAACTGAGGAGAAGAGCATTAATAATTCTTGATGTCATATCATTCATTATTAATGCTCTTCTCCTCAGTTCTTCTCTTCTCCAGCCAAAACAGAGATTAGAATACATGGATGCTGAGAGTGCATTTTAACATGGAAGGGAATAGGCATCTAGAGATCGTTGTTCTCTGTGCAGGTGAGCATGGTAGGACAGTTGCCAGAGTGGATGTTAGAGAATATGGTATAATGCAGTCTGGAGGAAATAATAGGAGGTACAGAATGGATGACAGTGCATTCATGTTTTTTTTTTTTTTTTTCCAAATGTCAGAAATATTGGGAATAAAAGAAGTGAATTGGTAGCACTGATAGCTGCAGCCTGTCCAAAGATTACTGTAATCAGTTAAACATGGTTGACAATGCCCTAAGAAGAATAGAAGGGTATAGTATATTTCAGAAGATAGGAAAGGCAAATGGGGTGAAGCATTACTTTTGATGAATGATGAGTTGTCCTCTTGGAATTTGGAAAGAAATAGCACTCAGTTTTGTAAGCATATAGTCTTAGTTGGCACAGAACAAAATATTTAGCAGGATGTTACTACAGGCCAGGGAACACAAAGGATGATGAGCAGGAAATATTTAGACAGATCAGTTTGGTGAATGATGATTATTCATCATTCACCAGTGAAAGAGGATGATGATTGTTATGGGAGATTTTAACTATAGCAGCATACAACAGTGAGGGAATGGAATTTCTGGAATTCTTGAAGGGCAAATGCCTCGGGCAACATGTAGTAGAGGAAGCATGAATATCAAAAGTTTTGGATTTTGTATCAGAGGACCTGACTGAGATGTCAGTGTTGCCCCCCCCCCCCCCAGCCACACACACACTGTAAGGTTGATCATGCAGTCTAAACTTATAAGATGAATAGATGCAGAAGTATCAATTTATGTGGAATTATAGGCAAGTGACTATAATAATCTTCAAAATCAGCCAGGGACAGTTCTATGGATGGTAGAATTTCAAGAGAAAGATATCAACCTGATATCAGGTAATATCAAAATTGGAGATGTAAATATCAGCTCTTTACTTTGTGCAGATATTATACTTCTAAATAAATCCAGTACTAGTCTGCAAGATTCCCTGACTAAATTGAATAACTGTTGCAATAGATGTGGTGTGAAAATCAGCAATAACGAGACAAAGACAATGAAAATGGGCAGAAGCATTGAAAATATCAAATGCATTGTGAATGGAGAACCTATAGAACAAGTAAAACATTTCACTACTTAGGTGTGATTTTTAGTGAAGATGGTAAATTAAATGTGGAAATGGACAACAAAATCAAAGCTCGTATGGTAGGAAGTCAACTGAATAAATTTATATGGAATAAGAGAGAAATTAATGCTAAAAAACAGTGCTAAAACCAATTTTAACTTATTGATCTGAGAGCTAAGTTACAAATAAAACACTTGATCAAAGACTGGAAGCTTCTGATATGAGAGTTCTGAGAAAGATTAGTGGAGTGAACAGATTGCATCAATGGCACTACAACATTAAAAATAAGGATATTAGGAAAGAATTCACCGTTGTTAGCATTCAGGAATGTGTTAGCAGAGCTAATCTCAGGTGATATGGTCACTTAAACAGAATGGGAGAGGAAAGATTACCAAAACAAGTGTTCTCTACCATGTTGGCAAGAAAAAAGACTCAGAAGAAGACCAAGACATAGGTGGATTGATACAGTAAAAAGTGCCTTAGAAGAAGATCTGATAATGTTGGAGTCTTGACAGGCAACAGATTGATTTGGAAAAAAATTGTAGATAGGAAGTAAATTAGTAATGATGTAAGTTTTTTCATTTTGTACTATCATATCCTGTACACCCTTTGAGGGTACATGTCAGGAATTTGATGACGATGAAATATCAATTGTGCATGTTGGCTAGTGAAGAAATATTTACGAACAGCAATGGCAAATTGCATTTCTCATGTGAAAAAGATACCAAGATTTGCTGCAAAGTAAATGACTAATGAAATCAAAGAGGAAGAACTGTAGACGAAAAGAGGTTATTGAAAAAGTATAACTAGAGAGGTAGAGAACAGGTGCACAAGGAACATAAGATAAACTATGAACGTGATATAGTAAGAAAGATGGAATATGAGAAAAGATTAGCCCTAGTCCAAGGAAAATCCAAAAGGAATTATTTTTGTTATGTAGCTAGTAGGAAGAGAAGTGAATGTAGACCAATGGCCCTGTTAAATTTGAAAAGAAGCCAAATGACCAATATAGATGACAGTGAAACAATGTAATGATCAGTTAAAAGCAGGTTTTGTTTCAGAATGTATGGAAGGGGTTGAAGATTATGTAGAAGTGCATGAGGAGAACATGTTTTATATACAGTCAATGAAGCATAAGAACTGAAGATGGAATTTCATGCGTGGTTTAATTAAGAGAATGTACCAAGAACCGACAGCTCCACTGACCTCACTGTTCACTGAAAGTCTGGCTACTGGGAGAGTGCTAAACAAGTGGAAAGATGGTTTACCTTTCTTCCACTGCCCTTGTGCAGTAGCACAAGGGGAGCAGTAGAAAGCAGGTAAACTATACACCAGTTTGTGTTTCTTGTGTAATTAAGATTTTTGAGAAATAAGCAAGATTGTACACAAAATTGGGCAGAGCAGATGAGAGCAATATCATCTGCAAAGATATGCATGGATATTTGTTGAGTGCTCTAGTTTCAGTAATTTTCTTGACCTTTATAATAACCACCATTCTTTTGGTTTTCACAAGGGCATCTGACTGTCCCACATGATATGCCAATGTTTAAGTTGCAACAAATGGGATTAGATATTAGGTTAGTGAACTGAATTGGAAACTGGCCTTCTGACAGCTACCAGTTGCATATGGGTAAGTATTATCAAGGAAAAGAAATGTAACAAGGGGAGTTCTAGAGTGATCACAGTACTGGGATGTTTGCTTTTTAATCTTTATATTAATGATATTGTCACTGGGTTGCAGGGAGGTATTCAGTTATTTGGAGATGATGTGAATCTTGGATTATTAGTAATAGTGGCAATGAGGTAGCACTTCAGGAAGATTTAGATAACATGGGCAATAAATATGACAGTTTAATGCAACTAAATGTTAGGTCTTGAAATTTGGGATAATTCGTAGCACAAATGTGGTATTTTAACTTACATGTATACATGCACCACACCCACACAAAAGATGACCCTATCAAGGTCATCTGTTGAAATCCTCACTCTGCTCAACAGAATAAAAAATTTTCAAAGATTTTAGTTGCTCTGCTACAAATGTGGGAAAAATATTCCACCATGCAGATTTGGGATTTGTACAGAACAGATGAGTGAAAGTGCCAAGATTTTTGGAAGCCAAGAATGCTATAGAACTAATGACAGGAAAGGGCAGGAGGGAGTTGGCTTTTGAACATTATGAAAGGTAAGAGAAATAAGTTTTTTTTTTTTTTTTTTACAAAAAAAGAAAAAAACTGTTTTGGAAACACTGAAGAATGGAGTAGAGTTTAGTATTTAATATACATTGTAATTTCATTAATGCTATTGATTTTATTTTTTGATGATTTGTGAAAAAAAATTACTTTTAGTCATCATTTTTGTAATTACATTGTATTTTATATTCTTCCAAACCTTACCAGCAAAACTGGCACTATCTATTTTGAAATTATCAACTAATGTATGTATGTAATATGGAGGGAGGATTGCAATTTTAACATAGACCAATAAAATGAACCACAACCAAACCCTACTTTTCAAAACCAAAACTTTCAATTTACCTCTGACTACCAATGTGATTTCCATTTCAAGAATCACCAACTACTTAAATTCATCATTGAGTTTTATTTACATATTACACATTTCTATGAATGAAAATTTTGAAATAAAAATAAGTTTATTCTATGCACACCTTTTGCTACAATGCAAAAAAAAGTGTACACACACACACACTGCAATGGTTAATTAGCATTCTCAACAGCAAAGTGCATTGTCATCTTCAGTTGGGCATATACTGTAATTAAATCCTGAAGTCGAGAGATTACAATTTACCATTGAAGTACCAAACCATTTACCCAAAAAACAGAAAGCAATGAATGCAAACTGATCAGGGACCAAAAAAAAAAAAAAACTATACTGTTTACTAGCTAATTGTATATATAACAATGAGGACTCTAAGAATTCACCAAAATATGAACACGTCATAAAGTGAAAGTATGACTGCAGACTGATACTTGCAATTTGAAACAAAACCTGCTTCAAAAAGTGAAGGAAAGCATCAAAGATACAGAAAGGCCTATTCTCAATTCAAGTTTTAAGAAAATCCATATTTCACTCATAAATAAGCTTGTAACGAGAATTTTGCAATCTGTGCCAAGTGAACAAGTAGATGGGAGCTAATCCAAAGGAATATTCAAAACAAATAAATCAGCTTTCCTCCAAATAAGTCTAATGATTAAAAAAAAAAAAAAAAAAAAAGATGGCTCTGTAGTATTGAAATCAGTACTAGCAGAAAAGTAAATCTCGCCTCATTAATGTTTTCATTCAAAAAACAAAATAATATAGAGCGTGACTAATGAAATGAATCGTAGGCTCAAAAAAAAAAAATAATAATAAATAAATAAATACATAAATAAAATAAAAATAATATGACTTTAAACAAATCCAAACGCTACATAAAAATAATTCTGTACTTGGTCTGGTTCTACCGAACTTCCTTTTCTTTTAAGGTGGACGGAATAGGTAGTTCTGCACTTACAAGTTGATTTATAAAATGTATATGCTCCATATGTAAATCACAAGTTTTAATTATATTATGCCAAAGAATATATTTACAGGAGAAATAATAACCAGGCACTGAATAACAATCACAGCTTAGAGAAAACACCCTAATCTTGTTTCGCTAATCTATTATTCAAATTAAAATATCATTTAAACCATCTTGAAAGAAGCTGTACACGAACAGCAATCAGAAATCCGCCATCACATCGACAAAATCCTTATATCCGACGAATCTGCAGAAATCCACATTAATCCAACTCAGAATTCATTAAGAACATTTTCATATATATTCAGAAGGAGAATTACCACATATCCTATTCGATTTTATTCATATTTTTCAATAAGCAGAACTTTTACATTAAAAGAAAGTGATTTCGTGGCCTAATCAAAACGTGCAAGCTTAATAACAGAACATGGTATTTCAGTTAGCTGATTTATCAATACGATAATAAATTTATAGTAATCAGGATATTATGTACTGTAAAATAACTTTCAACACAAATCCAAATGAGAGTTAAATTCATGAGAAATACATCAAAAATATAACTAACCTGCTCAGCCATCACAGAACTAAACTGAAAAGAGTTCAAAATACAGAATTTACCGATAGATGGCACATCTTCTCAAATAAGCAAAAAAAAAAAAAAAAAAATATATATATATATATATATATAGTAACAAATATATATATATGCGCCAACCTAGAAAAAATAACTTTCTTTTAGACGTTTTACTAAAAAAGAATTTCTCTTTCTTTCAGATGTTTTCCTACAAAAAGATCATTGAAACTTTATAACTTAAACGTACACTTTCTAATAAAAAACTAAATTAATGATTAAAATACTAAAAAGGCTTCAGCTTGCCACTATAATTCATTAAAGAACTAGGATAAATACAAAGTAGACAAAAAAAAAATCAGTACTAAAAGTTTAAATGTTTTTAAATATTACTTGACTCCATGAAGGTGTCAAGTAATAATTATAATAATAATTAACTAGTGACCATCTACACTCAATGGGCAAAGCATCAGAGATGCCTAACTAATACCGTGTCGGTCCTCCTCTAGTGTGACTAACGCCTGAATAACAGAACTTGACTACACCAGATGCCATAGGTAATTCCGGCCATGCCTGTTGCAGCATTACCCACAACTGCTCATTTGACTTTGGTCCCACATACGTGGATCTGATGTCTCACTCTATGACATCCCAGAGAGAAAACTATTAAAGATTTAGAACATCGTGCTCATTCTTTATGTTCTTAAGATGAACTTTTACAGAAATAATTACAGCATACAATATTTCCACCTTTTGGTTCTAAGGATTCTTTCATCAAAAAAACCTTTTATCAATAACGGTATCGCTAACTCTTCCAATTCAGAAGAAATAACACATTCCTCTCTTATATGTGCAAAGCATTTCTGAACGCATAGCGAAAGTTTTGAACCCACTGAACATTTTTTGTTGCCTTTCTCATCATCGGAAAAATCTGCACATTTCTTGTTTCTCCTAATAACAAAAGGTTCCATCCTCAGTTTTTACAAGCGTCTCCAAGATTCCTTGCTCTTGTGAATTATCTTATTTTGGACAAATCGAAAGATCTACTTTTATTCCTCTAGAGCAGTGTTTCTCACCTGTGGTCCGCGACGATGGGACAGGTGGTCCGCAGGCAGACTTAAATTAATTAAATAAATATATATTTTTTAATTATCCAAACAAATTAAAATTGAATAAGTAAAAATTATTGAAATCAAATGGATACTTAAAAAAAACAGCAACAAATAGCGTCAGAGTGCTCAAAGTCGAAAGCAATAAAACTATATTGTCCTTCACTTCACCCCTCTTTAATTTCTCGTCATTCTGGCACTACAATAATTTGTAGTGGCAGAATGATGAACAATAAGAGGGGTTAAGTGAACAACAATATTGTTTTATTGCTTCGGCCTTCCCTTGCTGTTTTGTCAGATTTGAAGTGAACATGTGTTATCCACATTTCAGCCAATTGCTTGTTGTTTATTGATTTTTATTACTGAAGGTTTCCCTTCTTCAACCAAGGTTCAGTATATCTTCAGAAGTGTTAAGTGATACTCGGACAAAGTGTGCCGTGAGTTAACCCCAGTATTATATATTTATATATTTTTCGGAAACACTTTTTAATAATGGAATAGTGTCTTAGAACTAGGACTTAGAAAAGAAGAGCAAATGAAACAGGAGATGCTAACCCTAATTGTGATACACGTGTTGCAACGGTGTGTAAATCTGATACTATTAAAGTAGAAGAAACAAGCAGTTTAAAAAAATACAGTAGGAAATATAACAGCTCATATTTCGAATTCGGGTTTACTTGTGTGGAGATGAAAGTAAATAGAAACCTCAATGTGTTTTGTGTTATGAAGTGTTCTCGAACGAGAGTATGAAACCTGCGAAACTCCGACATTTAGAAACTAAACATCGTGATGTGGAAGATAAGCAAATTGAAAAGAGAAAAAAAAAGCCAATTTCAGCGAAGCTTAGCGACATTAAATCATGGGAAAGATGTAGTTTTGGCCATGGGTTCGATTAATAACAAGGCACTGGATGCATCTATCTCTTAAATTTGCGCATAGCGAAAACATGGAAACCTCATTCTATAGGAGAAATTTTACTACTTCCAGCTATAAAAGATGTGGCAAAAACTATGTTTGGCAACAAGTTACTAAAAGATGTTCATTTGACTCCTCTTTCAATGACACTGTTGTTGCAGAATTAATGATATGGCAGATGACGTAGAATCTCAGTTAATCGAAAGAGTTAAGAGCCCTTATTATGCGTTTCAAATAGACTAGACTACTGATGTTATAAATGATGCGCAGTTAATATCCTACATAAGATATGCGCATAATAACAACACTCATGACGATATTCTGTTTTGTAAAACTTTGTCATCCTGAATAACTGGAGAAGTATTTCACATTCTCAATAATTACATAATACACAAAGGGATCCATTGAGGAAAATGTATAGGCTTCTGTTCGGATAGAGCTCGCACCCTTAAAGGCTGACATAGTGGGGTTGTTTCTATGGTCAAGGCGGTCCGGATACGAATTGGGTACATTGTTTCATACATAGGAAAGCGTTAGCCTCCAAAGTAATGCCACAAGAGTTTAAAACTATGCTATACAACGTTGTAAAGCTAGTTAATTTTTATTAAGGCTCGACTGTAAATAATAGATTATTTTCAGTATTCTGCGATGAAATGGACAGTGAATATAATCAGCTTTTGCTTCATTCTGAAATTCGCTGGATTTCCATGGGCAAAGTACTAATAAGCTTGTTTCAAATAAGACACGAAGTTTTATTATTTGTAAATTAACTTAATTTTAATTTTCCATCACTCCTTGTTGACGAAGCATGGTTATTAACACCATCCTATCTTTCGGACATTTGTTTTCGAAATTAAATGAACTAAATCTCTCCCTTCAAGGAAATTCATTAACTGTTCTTGATGCCTATGACAAAATAAAGGCATTCGAGAGAAAAAAAAAACTGGTGTTGTGCATTAGTTATGTAAAAGTTGTGGAAAATGATCTGTTTTGTTGATTCTGAGTTTCTGGAAAGAGTTTGTGACCACCTCAAAACTCTGAAACAGAATTTTGAAACATATTCTCCGAATAACTTTTATAAGAAATCTCTGTGGGTTCGAGATCTATTTCAGGTTTATAGTCATGAAAACGACCTTTCGTTATCGAAAGAGGAACAGTTAATTGAACTTTCAAGTGACAGCGGCCTTAAAATTAAATTCCGTGATCTTGGGTTGGCTCGATTCTGGATCTCTCCTTCAGTGAGAAGTGAATTTCTCGAATTATCTGAAGAAGCACTGAATATTATCATGGAGTTTTCTACAACCTATCTTTGTGAGAAAGGATTTTCATTGCTCTTTCAAATGAAATCAAAATACAGAAATCGTCTTAGTGTGTGTGTCGATCTTCGACTGAAGTTGACCATCATTGAGCCAGATATCCAGCACCTCTGCAAAGGCTGAGAAGCTGAACCATCTCATTAAAAGTAAGTAGTAACATAATTATATCATATTATTTATTTGGACTATATTTACGATTATTCTCGTTACTGGTTTTGGAATTAATCCATCTCCAAAATCGGAGATGAAACGATATTTATGCAAAGTGACGTCATGGTGAGGCTCAACTCTGCTGGCAAGGAGGATAGCTGTCCGCATCCTGTTTAGCGAAGTTCGGTATCTCGTGTGGTCGCTTGCGGGAATATGTGCCAGAGCACACCCAATCCATCGCATACAGACATCCGTACGGTCGTGGGTTGTTATTCCAGGTCTACCTACTCACTGATAAGACCTCAAAAAAGGTTGAAACCGGTTTGGGTATTGACCTCTTCTCATAATGTAAAAACAATATATATACATCTCTTAGGAGCTGGCTTTTACATTATTTATATTATGAGAGAATATTAAAGTTAGTGAGGGATCTTGCTCCACCTTTGCATGGAGTTGTCCTGGTGTGGTACTACCCAAGTGATCAGTTACACTTGGGCCTGCCAATAGTTTTTTCGGCATGAAACTCCATGGATTTCGATCCGAGTTTCGTACCCGGCTATTAAAACATAAAGGGATTTATGTTTTAATAGCCTCCCATCCCCTTGTGCGAAAAACCTAGGGAGGTAGAAACAGGTCCCGCTGAGTATTCTGGCTTGTATTATGTTTTCGTCGCTGATTTGGGACTTTTTCCGCACTTTCCAAATGTGATACTTGATTACATTGATGAGGAAAATTGTAAATTTCTGAATTTTCTTGACTGGTGGGGGAAATTGCAGGTACAAGACCTCCTCTGGTGTAAGCGGCTGGATTCCCAGTACTGCGCTTAATCTCTGCCAGGCATGTCGGCCAGGGGGGGACACAAGTAAAAGAAATGTCCCACCGTTTCAACACTCTGGCAGACGTCGCATGGTCTTGAATTTTATCAGGACATAACCAGTTTCACCGGTAGCTGACCATAGGCTATTTGCCATGCCAGGTCGCGGTGAAATGGCTGTCCCCAGCTATTTCTGATATATTGAAATAGCATTTCCATGTTAGTTTCTATATTTGGCATATCACATCTGGAAAGTTGAAAGAACTCCCAATATCTTGCTTGTGGCTTTAATTTTAGGATTTCCCTCCGTTCGGTTTTAAATATTTTAAGCTGTTGGCATAATGGATTATACCATTCTGGCACAACCTCTGCACTGGGATCAGCATGTCCCGTGGTCCCAAAGTAGGGAAGAAAATGCCCTAGAAAGTATTTAATTAGGGATTCTGAAATATGGTTAGATTTTAAGGCCTTCCCTATGGTTTTGAGAGTGTTTGCATAGTATAGGCAGTTTAATTTCGGAAGTGAGAAACCCCCTTGATTGGTTTTGAGATATTCTGATTGTTTTAGATATTCTTTTTTAACCTCATGCCTTCTTCCGTTCCAAATAAAATCTATTAGTATTTTGTAAAGTTGATTCTCTTGGGTTTTTTTATATTAGTTATATTTATTGTATGCATCAGCATGGGGATTATTACTGTCCTTCTGTAGAAGGAGAAATAATTGGGTTTAAATGGTTTGTTTCTTTTCGTACTCTTCCCGCAGTTTCTTAACAGGCAGTACCGGGTTCGCCGTGAATGGGATGCCTAGTACTGTTGGGGGCTGAGTTTGCGTGACTAAACCGCAGGGAAGGTTATTTCTATGGAAATTTCCAAAAATTTTAATTTTTGTCTTTGAAGTAATAATGCGAAGACCACTGGCCATGCTGAATCTTTGCAAAATGCCGAAATAAATGTAGATGGACTCAGAGTCTCTGAGCATCGCCACATGCTACAATTTTGCTGTCTGGAGACTAGGAGTAACGGTATTCCTCTAACTGCAGGGGACTTATCTATTTTTCTTATGATTTGTTGTTAGTGATCAAATCAGGCCAGCAAAGTCATACTGAAACTAATATTCTATGGTTTATTGGAAAGAAGTAGTACACAAGAATAAAATAAACAATTGGCTTCAGTAACTCGATATTTCACTCTATCACAGGAACAACAGCAGATGTTTAATATATAATGTATAAAAAGTGTGGCATTACTTGTGTAGGTAATAGAATGGTTAGACAAAACAAAAATTCTAGGAAGGTAGCCTTCTTTTAGTATTAACAGGGAGCTTTGATTTTGAGAGTGCATTTTCATATCAAGGAGATTTTCACAAAACACATTCATTGATATTAGGTCGGTTTTAAAAATCAAATGCTGATTAAAAAAAATTAATTACCATCTGGTGTTTGTTACTTGCTGCAGTCAATCTTTCATATGTTTCTGTGGATAGTCAAGTCTAACAGACCTGACTGGCCATAATTGCGGTTGCACATGTATTGATTATGTTCTTCCAGACAGATACTGAAAGTTCTGATTTGGCTCATAATAAATAAACTCACTCATGTAACCAGTGGTGCACTCAGGATTTAATCTTGGGGGGGGGACCCGAGTTAAGTATATGATTCGAGAATACAAACTATGCATTGCATACGACCAATAACTGAGCATCTGCAGTGATTGCCAATACATGATACCCATGATCTCCTTTGGTCCGGCTCGGGCAAATGAAGTAGCGCTCGGTCCGAAGGAACAATACTTCGTTCACCTCGCATTTAACAGTGGCCGTGATTCCCGAGAGCTATAGGGTATTCCCACCTTATGGGACTGCTAATTCATAAGTAGTATAGAAATAGAAGACAAGACACAATATAAATAAAAAAAAATAATTTTAATTAGGAAAAGATTTTTGGAAAATTTTCTAGTGTTTTTTCCTTTTTCTTTTTTGGGGGCCAGGGCTCTTTGGCCCCCTCCCTGGGTGTGCCACTGCATGCAACAAACCATAAATCTGCAGCGTTCTGGACAGCAGCACTGGCACGAGAGTTAACACATCCCTAAAACTTATGCTATCCAACTCAATATATGAATTACAAGAATGCTACTGCAAGCATAAATAAATAAAAATAAAAAGTAAAATAAATCCAACAGAACCATTTTGTTCACCAAGGGAATAAACGGATACTTTAAGTTCTAGTTTTTTTTTTTTTTTGGTGTGTGTTTGGTGGTAGTCATGAACAATTTACAGCTATCGATGATTTCTACTGCGTTAAATAGAGCCTCCATAGTTCAGTCGGTAGAGACGAAGCCAATCATTCAAAAAGACCTGGATTCGATTCCCTCCATGATGTGAAGAACCTTTATCTGTCTCTTTCGACTAAAGGTGAGTTGGCTGGTCTGACGGCAGTAGAGGGGTTTTTTCACCTGGAAACTCAGGTTTTTTTGTCACTCAAACCGGCCCCATGAACACAAACGGTTCATATACTTGATCCTTCTTTAGGAGGGTTCAACCACCCCTCCAAAGGGAGGGGGGAAAAAGGGGAAAACCCGCACGAATAAATAAATTGTGTTAAATTACCACTGGGAAGGTAAACATGGCAGTCAAGTGTTGCCACTTCATGATTCTAAACCTCAGCTCTATTATCTGAAACTAGTCTGTTTTATTGTGGAATTTCACAAGTAGCTGCAATGTTTCCTTGAGAAAACCCTGAAATGCCTAAACGAAACTCAGAAATTGGCTAATGAAAGACCCAGTAAAATTCGTCTAGTCAGGAAAAAAAAAAGAAAGACCATTATGTATAACTTCTAATGGTCTTTCTTCAAGAGGAGTTGTATTATATGAAGGTAGTCAAGTGTGTTGCCCAAGTATGATGATGATTTGAGAAGGCAAGCGAAGATTTCGAATGGTATGCTAGCAGAGTTGTGTGAGGAGAAAGGAGTTCATTTTGAATGTGTGGGATGAGTTTGAGGGGCAGATGGTGCTGTATATGAGATGGGCTACATTTGAATGGATTTAGTGTGTCAATTTTGGATGCAAGCCAGTTGTGGTATACCTGACTCTTCTTTTGTACAGTGCAAGCACATCTGTGGGAGAACCAGGGCTTAGATAGGGATAGAAAGTTAGAGTAGAGTGGGGAATAAATGTTTCCATGCCAATAAGAATTATTTTGGTGATCTGTTCTGCACACATTTGGCTTGGATTGCTGGAAATAGTAAAATCACCAAGGAAATAAGGTTCAGAAATTTCGAAAATCATCCTCTTGGCTTTCTTGTAATGCCATGCATTCTTCCTTGGGGAAAGAGAACTGCATTAGATTGTGGACTGAGATGCCTAGAGGATCCATCATATTTATAAGGTACTTAGATGCCACTGGTGAGGAAGAAATCCAGAGTGTTTGAGAAGTGGTTAGAGCTCTGGTATTCTAGTGGACATGTGAACAATTTGTGAGAGATTATTTGTGATTGCAAATGTCTCAGCCTCTCTACCTGCTTGATCTGTATAGTTGGAAGAGGACAACCAGCTGGTGTTGTGAATATAGAAATATCCAAGGAAGATTTGCCGTTAGGAAAGTTGGATTGAAGAAAATCAGCATTTAGGGAAAGGTAATTGGGGAATTCAGAGTGGTAGAGACAACATATGAATTTGGTAGAATGAGGTAGAGTGATTTTTAGCCAAAAGAGGTCAAAATTGAGATATTTCTAGGTTTAATAATATACTGATAAAATAACAATTTTATTACATGAAAAACATACAAAAGAATTACATTATTTACAGCATTTCAGAATAAAATTAATTACATGATTGTAAAATCAAATGGCTGGAATTCTTTCTGAAAATATTTAGCCATCTTGGTTTCTTCTTCTTTTGTAAAACTGCATTCTTTCCAGTCTGCTCGATGGGGCATATTGAGAAGTGGTTCACTCGCTAGTACTTCTCTGAAATAAACATTCATGTAATTTTTTATATTTATAATATATGCATGACAATTATGTTAATTCTTTTTCTATTTGACAGCAATTTAGATAACAACATGTAGTTTTATAAAATGAATACTCAGAAATTTGCTGATCAGTAACATGATGTACACTTCATTTGAGTGCAGATGATTTTCACTACCTTCAAACTGTTTAATGGAGGCATAAAGTGGCTTGAAAAAAGTACCATGCTTGGTCTCTCTGGAACAAGGATACCTTGGATCATCAAACCTGTTCATGGTAATTTGGCACTACAGTTTTAGTTAGAATTTTTGTGAATGAGATGGTCACATAAAAAGTAACCAAGCTTCATTGCAGAGGCTCCCATTAATTTATTTGCATCTATAAAAAAAAAGTGTCTGTGGCAGCCATAATTAATCCCCATAAAATGATATTGGAAGTTAATTGTCACACATAGCAGCCTATATGCATATTCTACTATCTGTATCAGCTGCAAGTATTCTCTGGCAGGATTGTCAAGTGGGATGAAAAATCCATGTTTAAACGCTCTTAAAAAAGTTCATGTCTTAGATCAAATTCAAAAGCTCCATAACTCATCAGAAAATGCATTGTTTTTTTTTAGGAACACAAGGAAATGACTTATGTTATTGTGATGTTCTTTTTTTTTGTTGTATTAAATTTAATAGTTATTATCTTTTGAATCTTCATGTGTCACTCTTTAAATTCTCTATTAATCAGCAATTTTGTTCTAAAGATTTCTTCCATTTTTTTGCAGGTAGCCAGGATGGCAGACTAAATAGCCAGGCAGCACTTTGTGAGCTCTTTTAGAGACATTAAATCTATATAGTTTATAGATTCATAGACTCATCCTCGATGAGTCTAAGGACTCCTTGGAGCTGCCCCGTAATAATAATAATAGTTTGCAGCATCTCAATCCTTACATGCAATCTTGATGGCAATGATCAGGGCTTGACAATTTATGTAAAACCCTACTCACTACGCAAACAATTTACTCACTCAACACTTTCCCTTGACTAACAGTGCTGTACCATGATTGGAGAAGTTATTTTATTTTTTATTAAATAAAAATATTCTATATTGTCCAGTCTGCAGCTCCTTGCCAGCTGGCAAAATCTACTCACATAGCCAAGTGGGCAAGGCTTGGTCATAATGGAACTAATAAGTGATGATCAGAGCAACAAGTGTCAACACTTGCATGATAAATGGAATGATGGCAATGTACATGTTTTCATAAATAAAACAAATTCAAGACACTGGATATACCACAATGAGGGCATATCCAGTGTCTGGAATTTGTTTTATTCATGAAAACATGTACATTGGTTAATGATAAAGTCATGTTCAGCACACTCTGTCAACAGGGAAATTCAATTCGAGTGATTTTCCAAAACCTTCCTTTAACATTTTCTGTCAGAGCACTGAGGAACACTCAACTCTCACATAATTTGTTGACCAATATGGTTAACAACTTATGGTAATGATGACTTAAAAGAAGCCATCATCAGTATCTGTGGTTAGGTCACATGCATTGTTAACTGTAGCATGCTGATTTTTGATCACATGTATGCATAAGGTCAAAAGACACTTGTTGATTACAGCTAGATATGGTTGTGTGTCTAACAAGTTCTTTTTGATAGCGAAATGGACTGAATTTGTTTTTTTTTCTTTCTTTCTTCTGTTCTCCTTTTCCAAAAGAAGATGCATCTGCCTTTGTACTCTCTTAGTTGTACCTCCTCAGTATTGTGAGTTTCTAAGATGGATGTTAAGTCTCCTTATTAATAGGTAATAAAAGCAGTCCATCGTTCAGATTAGTCAGCAGTGATTATCATGAGAGTTTGAATGTTTCAGGTTGCATGTTCAAAACAATATTTTGAATGGTGATCCACCAAATACAAGTCAGAGTAGTAAAGACAGACTATTTTTATGACACCTTTTCTGGTTCCCTTTCTATCTGAAGTGAAAAGAGTTGATGTGGATGAAGAAAAGGAGTGCTAATAATAATAACATTGTCAAATTATTGGTTAATGAATATAACATAGTATTTAAGTTGTAGTGAAGACATACTAATGTTACATGAGCAATATTTCAACAAAATTAAGTAATCCATTGAACAGCTAAGATTTCTTGAACACCTGGAATCAACAGAAAATTAGGTCTTTTGTAGATTTCTATAGTACATCCATTTCGGAAAGGTATAAGGAAAAGTTACTTCAGTAATCTTTCCTGAAATTTTCAAAAATTATTAAATGCAATTGGATTTAATTTTTTTACTTAACTAAATTAATTTAATTTACTTAACTAAGCAAAAGTCCATGTACACTTTTGTATGTGGCGACTTCAATGCTAAAACTGGGAAGGGCAGAAATCAAGAAATCTTCATTGGTCCCTTTAGACTATGTAACAGAAATGAAAGAGGAGGGAAACTTCTAAAATTTGCAGAAGCAGAAAAACTTTTCATCGTGAATACCTTCAAAAAAAAAAAAAAAAAAAAAAAAAAAAAAAAAAAAAAAAAAAAAAAGATGGACTTGGGAATCCCAAATGGCAATATAAGAAATGAAATATACTATTAGATATATGAAGAGCCAAAGGCTTCAATTCGGCGACACATGACTTGTTTAAGTTAAGGGATATTACATCCCATATCGTTTCTTAGTTGAATAAGAAACTCAAAGAGTTTCATGCCGAATATAGTAGAAACTATATAAAGTTCGGTGATTCCAAGCGTAAGCAAATACTTGGATACTGCAGCAACTGACCCTTAAGGTAGTGAAGCTGAGGCAACTCATGTCAAAGGTGGAGCAAGCTCTGATCACTATTCTTGATATTTACCCATAATGTGAACTTAGCTCCTAGGAGCTATATTACTGTTCTACATTATGAGAGAAGGTCACTACCCAGACCAGTTTCAACCTTTATTGGGGTCTCATCAGTGAGTAGGTAGACCTAGTTAATATCAAGTTTGTAGCGAACAGAACTTAAACCCTTCTATGAGTATTGCCGAGAGGTGTCCTAATAATTTATTAGATATATGAAGAGCTAAAGGCTTCAATTCGGCGACATATGACTTGTTTAAGTTAAGGGATATTACATCCCATATTTTCTTAGCCGAAATAAGAAACTCAAAGAGTTTCATGCCGAATATAGTAGAAACTATATAAAGCTCGGCGATTCCAAGTGTAAGCAAATACCTGGTTGTAAGTGCTGTTCGCTACAAACCTGATATTAACTAGGTCTACCTACTCACTGATGAGACCTCAATAAAGGTTGAAACTGGTCTGGGTAGTGACCTTCTCTCATAATGTAGAACAGTAATACAGCTCCTAGGAGCTAAGTTCACATTATGGGTAAATATCAAGAATAGTGATCGGAGCTTGCTCCACCTTTGACATGAGTTGCACTACCTTAAGGGTCAGTTACTGCAGTATCCAGGTATTTGCTTACGCTTGGAATCGCCGAACTTTATATAATTTCTACTATATTCGGCATGAAACTCTTTGAGTTTCTTATTCGGCTAAGAAACGATATGGGATGTAATATCCCTTAAATTAAACAAGTCATATGTCTCCGAATTGAAGCCTTTGGCTCTTCATATATCTAATAATTTATTAGGACACCTCTCGGCAATGCTCATAGAAGGGTTGTAAGTTCTGTTCGCTACAAACTTGATATTAACTAGGTCTACCAACTCACTGATGAGACCCCAATGAGGGTGGAAACTGGTGCAGGGGCGGATCTGGCTTTGAGAGGCTCCACTTGGAGGTAGGTTTTTGCCTGTCTCTGAGTGGGGCCACCACTTAGATTATGGCTCTGCTTTGTGGTGGGGTGAGCCTGCCACTGGGTAGAGCCAATGCTGAGAAGTTCTTCTCGGTGACAGGGTGAGCCTGTCATCGAGTGGAACAACGCTGAGTTGGGTGATCTTTCGGGATCGTCTTATTTTTAGAGCCTGCTTCACCTATACATAAGGTTGAAACCGGTCCGGGTAGTGACCTTCTCTCATAATGTAGAACAGTAATACAGCTCCTAGGAGCTAAGTTTGCATTATGGGTAAATATCAAGAATAGTGATCAGAGCTTGCTCCACCTTTGACATGAGTTGCCTCAGCTTGCACTACCTTAAGGGTCAGTTGCTGCAGTATCCAGGTATTTGCTTACGCTTGGAATCGCTGAACTTTATATAGTTTCTACCATATTTGGCATGAAACTCTTTGAGTTTCTTATTCGGCTAAGAAACGATATGGGATGTAGTATCCCTTAACTTAAACAAGAAATAGACTATATTCTAATAGACTGCAAAAGAATAGTTCAAGATGTACGAACAATTGGCAGAAAGCATTCTGACATCCATTCAGACCACCGACCACTAAGTGCTATCCTACAAATTTACCAAAAGGAGGAAGAAAAAATACAGGCACTGTCAAACTATGCAAAGTGACTCGAACATTTAGAGCTTGATTTGTTTAAGCAATCTGCTGATCAAATAAAATGGAATATTACCGAACATGACATCGACAAGAGTTATGACATGCTCCTGGAATGTCTATCTAAGTGCATGGAAAATTCTAAAATCAATCAAGAACATCCCAAAAATGAGACTCTCCATACAAATGGATTTACTAAAAAAGAGAAGAGAATTAAAAGATAAACCAAACTCACAACTTGAATATAAAATTATTCGCAAAGTATTAAGAAAAAAGATCACAGAGGACTATCAAACCTAGGGAAAAAAGACTGAGAAATGCTGCCGAATATAAAAAGAGTATAAAAAGAGTTGAAAGAGAATTAACTATGAAAAAGGTAATCCCAACAGCAATACTAGATCAAAATATCCTTTATGAACTAAAACTCGATAATTATATACAATGTGCCAGAAGTGCTCCCAGACGAAATAGAACGTGCACTCAAAAACATGAAACCCAATACAGCTCCCAGCATCAATCAGATGAAAATTGAGGATATTCAACAAGGAAACCACAACTTTATAAAGCTCTGGCTGAAAGATTTACTTGGTACCTAAAAGAAGGAAAAATATCATCAAAATGGAAGACCTCAGAAACAATTCTTCTCTTCAAAAAAAAGGTAAGGAAGACTTCAAGAATTACCGTCCTATATGTCTGCTATCAATATACATATACATGTATATTGATAGCAGACATATAGGATGGTAATTCACACATATATATATATATGTGCAATTCACATATCAGACAATACACATATATATATATATGTTAATGAAAAAAATTATATGTAACAAAATCAAAACTACCCTTCAAGAAAATAACAGCAAAGAACAAGCAGGATTCAAAAAAGGATATTCTACAACGGATCACATACAAGTAGTTACTCAACTTAGCGAATGATGCTTTTAGGTATCTGTTTATCAACTTTAAAAAAAATCCTTTGATAGCATAGATAGACCATAACACAGTTTTACAGGCACTACTACAGCAAGGCATATCCAGTCTACATTGATCTAATTAAAGAAATTAGCACTCATAGAGCTACAGAAATAACCTTATTTGACGACCCTATAACTATCACCATAAACCGAGGTATGCAACAAGGAGACATCATATCACCAAACCTCTTCACATGTATCCTGGAAAGCACTTTAAGGAAAACTGACTTAAAAGGTGGCATAAACATTGATGGGGAGCTGCTCCAAATATTAATGTTTGCAGACAATATAATACTCATAGCTCAAGACCTTTCACAACATGAAACAATGCTTCATCAAGTGCATGATGCCTGTAATAAAACAGGACTAAAAATTCACCCTGACAAAATCAAATGGGTGAGAAACAGATACTGCCAAACCCACACCATCCAACTAAATAATTTCACCATAGAAAGTGTAGAATCCTATACATACCTTGGTCAAACAATAAACATGGACAATAATATTTCTGAAGAAATATCAAAAAGAAAAAGAGCTGCATGGACCTCCTTTAACCATATCATATCCATAATCAGATCCTAAGCTTGATATCAAAATAAAAGCGAACATGTTCAACAGCTGTGCCTCCAAAACTTGGAGCACTACAAAAGGAGGAACTTAGCCTTCAAACTACCCAGCATGCTATGGAAAGAAGAATCTTAGGGATAAGTAAAAAAGATAAGTAGTGAAAACCATATATGACAGCAAGGCACAGTGGACAAGTCATATTGCAAGATTTGAAGACAACAGGTGGACCCACCATGTCACAAATTGGTATCCAGGATCAACCAAGAGAAAACCTGGTAGACCTCCAACTAGATGGGAAGACCCTCTAACCAGAGTGATAGGAAACAAATGAAAAAAAAATGGCCCAAGATCATCATCACTGGAAACTTTGTAATCTGCATTTGTGGAGACACCTAAAATGAAACAACGCGCCCATCATGGTAAAAAACTAAATTAACATTAAAAACACAAAATATTTAAGTAATAGTAATGACCAATTTTTTTAAATAAATTAAATCTTGAGAATAAAATAAATTTTATTCTCAAGATAAAATAACCAATATTTACCTTCCAAACTGAAGAGGGAAGCCTTTTTTAATTTTACAAAATAATTTTTCTCCACTTTCTAGTTCAACATAAAAATAAGGTGCTTTGGGTGATATAATCTGTAAAAGAAAGTACTGTTCTAGTAAAACATTAAAATTATACTTAATTTTGTAACAGTTTTATCAATATTTTAGCAAAGGTTCACACGAAATATAAAATATATACAAATAACTAATTTTTACATAAACACCATGTAAAAATATTCATTCGGATATTAAAAAAAAAAAAAAAAAAGAATTTCAATTTGTATAGCTGCAGATATTTTGCTGAATTATGAACAAACCTTATCATCTTTTCACAGTACACAGGTACAAACAATCAAGTAGTGGTGAAACAATTCAAATTGCAATAGACAAAAGAACTCAAGTACTATACAAAACAAAATGCTAAACTTTATAGTAATGGAGTTCACCTATTTACCAACCAGCAAGTTTAAGTTAAGATAATGGAATTATTTAATAATTAAAAAATCCCCACAGAAGATTCTAGTAAGGAGGAAACAGAGGAATTTTTCAAGGCATTAGAGAAGGCAGCTGGCACAAAGAAAAAGGAAAAGTTGGTTCCTATTGGAGATCTAAAACAGCAGAGTAGATAATGATTACCAGACATATAGAAATGTTTTAGGAAAATTTGAAATTTTGAAAAGAACAAAGTTAATCATGATGGTAAGTAACTGCTGGATTTCTGTTCAGGGCATGGATTAGTTATTACTAACACTATGTTCCAACATAAAAAGGTGCACAAATTTACATGGAGAGAGGATGCATGGAATAAGAAAAGTCTCACTGACTACGTTATTGTTGACAGTGGTGTTTTCCCACTGGTTCAGGGAAAAACTATACAGAGGATTGGAAATCAGAGGTGATCATCATTTAGTGTTAAGCAGGACAAAACTGAATTTCATACTGAGAACGGTGTCAAGAAAGTTTTGAAACAAATCAAATTTGAACACCATCAGAGGTGAACTGTAAACTCAAATACAAAAACATTATTCAAGAAAAAAGAAGAGTTTAAAAACAAGAACTAAATGTTGGAGATTCAGTAGCAAACACTGAAGAAAGCACTAATTGATTCAGCCAGAGAGAGAGAGGCATGTGGTGAGGTAATCTGCAAGGATAGAAAAATCAGAACTCCATAGTCAACTGAGGAAATTAAAGAGACAGTCAAGGAAAACAAGAAATCGTATGGAAAGTTCCTAGCAAGAAAGTCAGCTTGTGCTCTTAGAGAATACACAGAAAAATGTAAGAAATTGAAGCTCAGTGTAAAACTAGCTAAATAAAAGTTATAGGAAGACTTTGGTAAGAATATAGAAAATAAATATTAGGAAGGTGGCAAAATATTCTTTAGGTTATCGAAAAAGCTCAGAAATGGGGGAATGCATACTGTAAAAGGAACCAGAATGATAAAGGTGTTATGAAAGCTGAAGATAAAGATATTTTAAATCTCGAATAATTACTTTGAAAACTTGCTAAAAGAAACAAGTAGTGACAACATAGTAGTAGAAAACGGTCAATAGGAATGCAATCCAGAATAAATACCAATACTTAAACTAGAAAAGGCCATCAAACACCTGAAATGCAGCTGCAGTAGATGATATCATCTATCATATCAAGAAATATGATAGATGATATACCTACATAATTGAGCATATCCCAGATATGCTCAATTATGTAGGTATAAAAGTTTTACAGTGGCTACACTTTATAACTTAGAAAGCCTGGTCAGAGCAGTGAAGTCCAGATGATTGGGACAGAGTATTTATAATATTCATTATAAAAATGGAAATAAAATTGAATGTGAGAATTACATAGGGATTTCCCCACTGAGTGTTCCAGGTAGAATTTATGCAGGTATAGTGGAGAGAAGATGACGACTAAGAAATTGTGGAAGAGAAGTCTGGAGAAGAACAAGATGGATTCAGGCCAAATATAACTTCTCAGGATCAGATTTTCACTTTGTCAAATAGCTGAGAAATCATGGGAATATAACAAGGATCTATATTTAAGTATTTTGATCTGAAAAAGGCATATAACAGGAGAAAAGCTTCACAAAGTGCTCCAGTTATATGCCATAAATGGCACATTATATTGAGAAATACAGCATTCGTATTTGAGTTCTAAGTCAGCAGTTAGAAATAAAGAACAGGAAGTTGGTTTGATGTTAAATCGAATGTGAGTCAAGGGTGTACATTATCTCCACTGTTATTCGTCATCTATATGGATCACATTATGAAGGAAAGTGGTATTAAACCTGATATCAAAATTGATGTTAATTTCAGCTCTTTATGCAGATGATATTATATTTCTAAGTAAATCCAGTACAAGTCTGCAGGATTCCCTGACTTAAAGTGAATAAATTTGGTATGAAAATAAGCATTAACATTGAAAACTATGCATTAAGGCTTAAGTGCTGGGAGAACAATCATGTTGGAGGTTTAATGAAGTATTGACAGCAGGAAGAAATGATTAAAAAACTATTTTAATGCTTCGAATATTTCATCTCAGTCACTGAGACATCTTCAGGGAATACAACTAATACTTAATGCACACTGAAAACAATACTAAATAAAACACATGGATGTGACTCAGAAGTCATAGCTAGGTGGTAAGTCTTCTATGGGTGTTTGTATGGGTATAAATGGTATGCTACTGGCCGTTTCAGAGGAGTCATCCTCAGATAACAAGAGAAAAAAACTAGTCACTATATAAGTTATTATATATATATTATATATAAGTTACTATATTTAAGTTACTATAAAAGTACTATTTTTTTGAATAATGGCTTCACACATTTACCACTCCTATACATTTCATGAGCTTCTTTTAGGGAGAAGACAGCAAAACTGGTTAACAACATTTAAATTCTGAATACAAGAATGAGTCATACAGCATGCATATAATTTTTTGTTTTAAACATTGTTAATTTAGTCTTTTGCAAGGTAACTTACGTAACGTAGTACATGGCACTGATGCGAAGCAGAACAATGGCATCCAAGTCATCATTGTTTAAAGAATTTAATCACAGGGATTTTGTGCAGTGCAATGTCTGCGAAATGTATGCACTACCAAAGGCAACTGGAATTTGGTTTGAAAGTGATAGTTGTAGGAAAGTGTGCAAAAAATGCCATGAGAGCAACAACCAAAAATGTGTCTCAGGTCACGAGATTGATGTAGTGGATGGAACTCAGAATATGATTGAAAATGTGTGTGATGTAATGCCAGATAGCATTGAGAGTGAGATTAAATGTGACAAGATTGAGAGAGGGTAAAAGTGTTGAATGAAAGAATAGTATGACTGATGTCAAGTATGAAGAGTTGGCTGCAATGAGGGAAATAGCCTGGCTGCATGGAGTGATACACAGGGCAAAGTGGGAGCTGGAGTGAATGCAAAGTCTGGAGAGTGGATCAGCTGATAACAGAAGTGTGAGATAAGAAAAATGAGGGCTTGACCAAGAGAGAAAGAAAAATCAAGGAGTGAGTGTTGTATGGCAATTTAATCAGAAAAGATGTGATTGGTGACAGTTTGACAAAATTGTGCTTTCCTGGTGCAAAAATTAATGTTAGTGAGGCCATTAGAGCACAAAAGGGTAGAATGAAAGAAATGATTGTAGTGGCTGAAACGAATGATTTAAAAGAAGAAAAGTATGGCATGAGAGAGTACATGAAAGAATTACTGGAAGTAGCAAAAGAAAAGAGTGATACACACGAGTCTGTTGCTGTGGTATGACAGAGTAAAGTTGAGAGGGAGGGCCATAATAGCAAATGATTTGATGCGCAAGTTATGCAAGAGGAGTGGTGTGGAGTTTGTGGATGTGTGGAGCGAGTTTGATGAGCAAAAGAACTTATACAAGAAAGATGGTTTGCATCTGAATGGATTTGGTGTTCGGAGATTAGAAAAAGTGTTATTAAATGAAGTGAAAGTGGATGTGCGGGATCAGGGAAACTAAAGCTTTTAGGGAGATGTTTAAGGTGTTGAGTGGATATGCAGACATCAGTGAAGCAGTTGAGTGTAAGAGTGTGTATAATATGCCTAAGTTAGTAGTACCAGTGGTAACAAACCAAAATGGGATAGTTAGTATAAAGCATCAGGATGATGGTGGGCCTAAGAGGCTTTTGCACTTTATGTGCACTAATGCCAGGAGCATTTGGAACAAGCAGGAGGAATGTTTGGCATTCGTTGGTTCATCCTGGGCAAAAGTTATTTGGCATTAGTGAGACATGGCCAACAGAAGATGGTATAGTTAGTGGGACAGAATGTGAAGGGTATAGTGTATTCAGGGAAGATAGTGAGAAAAGAATGGGAGGAAGGAGTGTTATTGATGATAGCTGATGAAATGCAACCAAAGAGAGTAGAAGTTCAACTTCAGGCCAGTGAAAATAGCACATCTGAGGCTATCTGGTGTGAGAATAAGGCCAGCAGAACAAAATATACAGTTCGATGGTGCTACAGACTAGGGGATGGAAAAGAAGACGGAGATAGTATGCATCGGCAAATAGACTCAACGAGTGGAGGACAAGTAATTATTATGGGAGATTTCAACTATGGGAATATAAGTTGGAAGGAGGAGACGACAAATAGGAGGAAAATTAATTTTATGCAGTTACTAAGGGAGAATTATCTAAGACAGCATATAAATTAAAGATACCAAGAAATTATATACAGGCAGCCCTCGGTTTACAACGGTTCAATTTACACCGATTCACAATAACACAGGATGCCTGCATGTGCTTTCTTACTGTAGTGTGGTCTGACTGAGAAAGACGCTAGCAGGCACTCTAGAGTTTGAGTGTTTACCAAGCTACTACGACGTATATGTATCAAACCTAGTTTTACTGTTGAATCTACCTAATTGTTCTATTTAATTTTTTTATTAAATTTAAATGGAGTGCGAATGTAAAAAGGAGTAATCACATCTATTCGACCTTACACTGAACTCCTTAAAGAAAGAAAAAGAAAATCTAGACAGTTAACACTGGATACTTTTTTCAAAAAAATGCAGGTGATCCGAAACCAGGAACATATCTTTTCAAAGTTTCATATTTTTTGTATATAATTTTGTTTTGTTATTAATAATTTTATTTTAACAAATATATATGCATGTATTATCAAAGCTTTAAATATAATAATGTTACACATACTTCATGTGCATATTTTTGACTGCACAGAACATAACTTTGTACTTCCTATTAAAACTGGGTTTGTTTTATGCCGATTCAGTTTATGATTCATTTTATCAGGAATGGAAATGAGGTGTAAACCGAGGGCTGCCTGCATTTGGTTTAATCCTTTATCCAAGTGTAAGCAAACAAAGTTTGTGCCTGAAATATAATCAGGACTGGGGCAACTCATATATAGAAGCTAATGACTTCACATTACTTGCCTTAGTATCCCATTATCCTTACGGGTTCGTATAATGATAGGCATTATGGGAAGGGTCACTATGCATAAGACAGCATGTAATGGAATATACTAGGGGTTCAAGAGTGCTTGATCTAGTAACTGCATCTGAGAATATGACCACGTTGCCACCAACTGGTGTTTATATGGTCTTGACCTGTGAGATGTGGAATTTTCAGTTAAGACAGTTTATATGTGGAATTACAGGGCTGGTAAGTATGACATGCTTAGGAGATTGCTTGGATTGGTGCCATGGCATGTAAAATTGCAAGGGCTGGATGTTGATACTGCATGGGAAATGGTAAAGGAGTGTTTGAGGGAGGTAATGGCAGACTGCATACCTAGAGTTAGGAGAGTAAATCAAGTGGGAGTTTAATGGATGAATATCATCATCAAGCTGGAGCTGCAAAAATAGACAGAAACAATTGTGGAGGGAATTTAAGGAGAAAGGCGACTCTGCATGCACATGAACAGTATAAGGAACAGGCCAGAGGGTAACTAGTGTGGTAAGAAAGGCAAAAGCAGATTATGAAAGGAAGTTAGCAATGAAGACTACAGAGAATCCCAAACACTTCTCTAGATATGCTGCAAGTAAAAGAAAGAATGTATATGGCAGAATGATTTTAAGGAATGATGATGGTAAGGAGGTGACTGAATCAGTCGAAATAGTAGAATTACTAAGTGAACACTTTTCAAGAGTATATCACCCAGGTCGTGATATTGCAGGAATGAGAGAGCCAATGGCTTATATGAGAACTGAGGTAAATGAAATGGAGGTTCATAGCATATTACAGAATCTTAATGTGAATACAGCTGTGGGAATTGGATGGTATACCAGCTTGAGTTTTATGTGAAGTGACAAGAGAATTGTCAGTACCCTTGACCATATTGTTTAATCTAAGTCTCAGCTCTGGGTTAGTCCTGAGAGGGTGGAAAGAGGGGAAAATAGTTCCATTGCATAAAGGAGGCTCCAAGACTGATGTAGCAAATTACCAACCAATCAGCATATCAGTTGTTGTCGAAGTATTGGAGAAGTTGGTCAAGAGCAAAATACAGAAATGGATAGATGGAAATGGGATACTGTATGGGGAGCTGCATGGTTTTGTGAAGGGTAGGTCATGCCTCAGCAACTTGCTCATGTTTTATAATACAGTGATAGCTGAATTGGATAAAGGTAATGGGTTTATACTGATACTACTGGAATTCAATGTATTACCTTGTCAAAGGTTTTTGACAAGGTAATACATTGAATTCTAATCAGTAAACTCAAGCACATGGAGATGGATAGGAGGGTGGTTGATGGAGAGAATTCAGAGAGTAGTTTATTCAGGAGTAGAGTCCAGAAGAAGGCCCATGACTAGTGCATGCTGCAGGATTCTGTTCTTGGACTGCTACTGTTTAATTTGTTCATTAATGATATAGGAAAGGATTTGAGAGGAACTGTTCAGTTATTTGCTGATATGAAATGAAAGATGAAAAGTTGGGTAGAACAATAATTAATACAGATGAGTCAAAATTTTGCAGGATGATTTGGGTAGATTGGCTGACCAGTCAAAAAAGAATGGATGTCAGTTTAATGTGGAAAAGTGTAAGTTATGGAGAAGAAAAAATTACCAGATTAAAAGATTATTATCTTGTTGGGTCTCTAGATCAGTTTCTGGACCAGGTAAAAAAAAAAAAAAAAAAAAATATATATATATATATATATATATATATATATATATATATGTAAAAAGGGGTGCTTAAGGATCAAAGCTGTATAACTGAGAGGAGACCTCCACATAGCCTTTAAAGGAATGAGGAGAACTAACCAGGGCTTCTGACCTAATGTCCAATCCTCACCTTCTCATGGTGCACCCTGTTGGGTATCTACCTGGATACTGAACGAACGAAAATGGGCTAGCAATTTGGAATTTAGCCGACCAAATTGTATTCTTATTGCCTTAAACCAATATAGAAAATGATAGAACAACATGACAAAATTTTATGCCGGATGGGGCATCGCCCGGTTAAACAAGGCCCCCGTTGTTTTCGCCAGGGAACCAGGGCGAACAGCGAAAAGTCAGCTACTGGAACAAATCTGAAAACACACCCCAACTCAACATCACCAGAGTTAAAGATTGGTACTATCAACATAAGAAGCCTGAATGGCAAAGAAATGGAGCTAGCTGAGGAATTAGATAAGTACCAGATTGACATAATAGGGGTGACTGAAACAAAAAAGACAAAAACTGGTGAGATCTTTCTGAACAATAAATACAAAATGTTATATTCAGTAAATGACAATCAAGGAAAAGAAGGAGTGGCCATAGTATACAACACAAAATACGAGGCTAATCTTCTTCAATGGTAAGCAGTCTCAAATAGAGTGATGTGGGCAAATATCAGAATGGGGAATTGGACAATGTGACTTATTCATGCCTATGGTCCCACAGAAGGTTCTACTAAGGTAGAAGTGAAGGAATTTTTTGATGCTTTAGAAAAAGCAACTGACACAATGAAAAAGGAAAAGTTTGTTCCTTGTTGGGGATCTAAATAGCAGAGTAGGAATGATTGTCAGACATACAAAAATATTTTGGGAAAAATTTGGAGAAAAGAGCAAAGCCAATAATAATGGCAAATATCTGTTGGATTTCTGCTCAGGACATGGACTGGTTATTACTAACACCATGTTCCAACATAAAAATGTGCACAAATTCACATGGAGAGAAGAGGCAAGGAATAAGAAAAGCCTCATTGACTATGTTATTCTTGATAGTGGTGTCTTTTCCCTGGTGCAGGACACCAGAGTGTACAGAATATTTGAAACTGGAAGCGATCACTATTTAGTCTTAAGCAGGATAAAATTGAATTTCATATTGAAAAGAATAACATGTAAGAAAGTTTTAAAGCGAATAAAAGTTGAGCAGCTCTCAGATGTGAACTGTAGACTAAAAACACAAAGATTATTGAAGAAAAAATGAAAGCGTTTGAGAACAGGAACCAAACCTTGGAGATTCAGTGGCAAGCCTTGAAAAAAACCCTGATTGAATCAGCCAGAGAGGCAGTGAGGTTGTCTGGGATAGAAAAATCAGAACTCCATGGTGGACATAGGAAGTTAAAGAGGCAGTGAAGGAAAAGAAGAAAGCATATCAAAAGTTCCTGGTAAATAAGTCAGCTTTTGCTGTTAGAGAATACAGAGACAAATGTAAGCAAGCTAAACACTGTGTAAAACTAGCTAAACAAACGTCATATGAGGACTTTGGCAAGAACATAGAAAATAAATATCAAGAAGGTGGTAAGATATTCTGGAGGTTGTTGAAGAAGCTTAGAAATGGAGAAAGAGTGCAGTAAAAGGAGTAAGAGATGATAAAGGTGACATGAAAACATGAGAAAAAGATATCCTTGAAGTATGGAGTAATTACTTCGAAAAATTGCTAATTGAAACAAGCAGTGATAGTACAGTGGTAAAACACACTCAGCAGGCATACAGTCAGGAATACATATCCATACTTGAAGTAGAAAAAGCCATCAAAGGCTTGAAATGTGGAAAGGCAGCAGCAGCAGAAGATGATATTCGACCAGAAATGCTGAAGAATGGCGGTATAAAAGTCTTTCAGTGGCTGCACTGCATAGTTCAGAAAGCCTGGACAGAGGGACGAATTCCCGATGATTGGAGTAGAGCTCTAATAGTACTCATATATAAAAAGGGAAATAAAACTGAATGTGAGAATTACAGAGGTATTTCTCTACTGAGTGTTCCTGGCAAGATCTATGCAAGTATACTTGAGAAACGGTTGAGAAGAATTGAGGAGGAAAAGCTTGGTGAAGAACAAGCTGGATTTAGGCCAAATAGAGGCTGTTAGGATCAGATCTTCATTTTATTACAAATAGTTGAGAAAGCATGGGAATATAACAAAGATCTGTATTTAAGTTTTTTCGATCTGGAAAAGGCATATGACAAGGTGCCAAGAGAGAAGCTATTCAATACGTTACAGTTATATGGTGTCAATGGGGCATTATATCAAGCAATATTTAGTCTGTATTTGAGTTGTAAGTCAGCAGTTAGAATTGAAGTACAGGAAGATTGTTTAATGTTAAATCTAGTGTGAGACAAGGATGTACATTATCCCCTCTGTTATTCATTATCTATATGGATCACATTATGTAGGAAAGTGGTATTAAACATGATATCAGAATTGGAGATGTTAATGTCAGCTCTTTGCTTTATGCAGACGATGTTATACTTCTGAATAAATCCGCTACAAGTTTGCAAAATTCCCTGACTAATTGAATAACTGTTGTAATAGATATGGTATGAAGGTCAGCATTAAAAGACAATGGTAAATTAAATATGGAATAAGAGAGAAATTAGTCAGAACACTAAATTACCTGTATACAAGACAGTGTTCAAACCAGTTTTAACTTATGGATCTGAGGGCCAGGTCAGAAGTAAAACACTTGACCAAAGATTAGAGACCGCAGATATGAGAGTCCTGAGAAAGATTAGAGGCATGAACAGATGGCATCAATGGCAATATCATATTAAAAACGAGGATATTAAGAAAGAACTTGATATTATCAGCATCCAGGAATGCGTTAGCAGAGCTAATCTCAGGTGGCATGGTCACTTAAACAGAATGGGCGAGGAAAGATTAGCAAAACAGGTGTTCTCTGCCAGGTTGGCAGGAAAACGACCCAGAAGAAGACCAAGATATAATTGGATTGATATGGTATAACGTGCCTTAGATGATAGAAATGTAAGATCTGACAATGATAATACTGGAGTCTTGACAAGTAACAGACTGATTTGGAGGAAAATTGTAGATAGGACGTTAGTCATGATGTAAATTTTTCATGTAGTAGTATCATATCCTCTACACCCCTTGAGGATACATGTCAGGAATTTGATGATGATGATGAAAAAAAAATCCTTGGTTCACTTCCAGTATAAAAAATCTACTATAGCTTCACATAAACCTTTCATAGGTAGGAGTCATATAAAAACAACTATGAAATGATCTCCTAACCTCAACAAATATGGTTGCATTAATCTGCAAAAAATTTAGTGGGCAGTCTTCTAAAATTCAGCATCAACTCAACAATGGCAAAAAATATTTATACAACACTGGGGGCATGAAATTAGGACTTTAGGCCTTTTATCAATACAGTTTGAATCATTTCCTATACTCATTGTTGCTTGTGGATTACAACAAACAGTTGTGCTCTGAGGAAGCTGGTTTGAAATCGAGCAAAATATAATTTTTTTTTTTTATGTGAATCCTACTTGAAAGAGGATGTAAACCTATAGTACATTGGTATTGTGGGTGTGTGCTAATGGTTAGATAATCTGGGAACTTTGCTACTGAGATTAAACATGGAACTTTTTCAATCCACTTGGGTCCTTTTATCCTTGAGTCCTCCTACCCCAGATCTCCTGGGGTAGCTTGAATTTAATCACCTAGTCTCACACCAGGTGATAAATTCATATACTGCCTAAGTTAAAATAAGAAAGAAATAATATTTGAAATAACAAGCACATTAGTTGAAGAAATTTATAATGATAAAAATATAAGTAAACCTAATGCATTAACAATTTTTGTCTTTACAATAACTGGTAAAAACCTCTTTACACATTCAATAATGGCACACGTGTATATTTAGTAGGCATGTACCATTATTGAATAAATTATGAAGGTTCACCTTTTAGAAGTTGGAAGTTCAATGAAAAAGTATCTTACTTGTTTTAAATCAGAAAGCTTTGGAATTTCATTTAAATCCACTGATTTGCTAGATGCAATATCTTCAAATACTTCTTTTAGCCTTGATTGATGTGATTTGGGCAATGGCACAACCTGGAAAGTGTTAAATTATTGCACTTTCTGTACTATCAGATACTGCTATCACTACATCATAAAATACCACTATCAGATAAATCTAGAGCACAACAAAATATGGTTATATAGTAAAAACTAATACTGTTGTAATAAATAATAAAGTGCTATAAATTCAAGCCACTATGAACTGGTGATGCAGCCTTCTCAATAAAACAACAAAATTAAAAAAATAAAAATAATTTCCACCACAATGCCTCTGGCAATACCAAAAAGCATTTCTGCTGTAAAAGGATATCATTCTGTTTGGAGGAAATGGCAACTAGACCTAACAGATGTAACTGAATTTCATCATACAGTAAAATACAACTGGCTTACTTACTGGACTCCTAAAGTGGCTGGGATCGTGTTTGGTCTCCAGAGTTGGGGGTTGTTCCAGTTTCTGTTTCTCCCAATTTTCTAACAAGCAGTGAAGCAGTGCAAGTGATGTCCTTCAAGGGCATGCTAAACATATTGTGGAACCATCTTCAAGAATACATTAGTAGAGAATTCTGCTGGCTGCCAGCAAGATAGTGTATGGGATTACACCTGATGATAACATCGTTAGAAAGCTTCCCAATCAGCTGGAACATAATCTTGCTATCATGTAAGCTGCCAGACATGCCAGTAGCAAGCAGTGTAATGGTACTGGAAAGAGCACTCACACAGTATGTTCTCTTTCTTTTTTTCTTTAACCCTGAAATACTAACATGACAGTAGACCTAAATAATGCCAATGTGGTTAAAATAAACAACCCTCCCTCAAAAAAATTTCCCCAAAAATTTAAAACTCAAAAACCTTTACAAAAAGAAATTTCTTCCACATACACTTCACCAACATTTGCAGTATAAACACCAATCTAAATGTGCATCATCACTTACAGACATCTCAACCTGATATGTTTTTAACAGAACCCCAAACTGCTGCTATAACAACCACAGTCCATGTTAACTGCCCAAACTACACCGTGTATGATTCCTTCCAACACAAAAGTGGTATGCTTTTGTGCAATTTGAATATACCTTGTCAGAGGATGCCTGGTGTAAGATTTCCTCGCTTCATTATGTATCATCTATTCCTCCAATTCTGAAAATTATTCTGATCTCTCTGACTTCCTGTCCTTGAAGATTGATTTCCAGTGAAACAGTGATGTCATCTTTTTTTGGCACATCTTTAATGTTCACAACTCTAAGTGGCTCAGTTTTTCTAATTCCGCTGATCAAGCCTGAAGTAACGAGTATTCTATAAGCAATGATCTAAAACAAACTGTTCATCTCCCAACCAGAATTCCTGACAATCCTCTCCACTCACTCAACATTATGGATATTTCTTTAACCATCTCTCTTTCTAGGTACACTGCTGAAATGACTGCTGCTCTTGAGAATTCAGATCACAATCTCATCCAAGTTTAATCTCTGGTGAAATGTTCTCCTCTGTCGTGCGCAATATCATAATAGATAATAGATTTGGAGCCAAGGGCTTCTCCGCAAATTGCCAGTTCTCTTTCGGATCATTTAATGAATGTAATTGTAAAGGATGTGCTCTCTCTCTCACATCAGATTTTCCTATCATATCAATATAAGTGTACCTTAGGACTCTGTTGCCACTCTTTCCCTCACATATTGTACACAAATAACCTTTTCTAACTGATGTCAAGCCCTATCCACAGTTTTGCTGATAATGACACTCTTCACTCACTCTACTCACACCTTGAAATGCTCAAACATCTTAAGCTTCAAGATCATCTTACAATAAGTGCCCTGAACTCTGATCTCCACTTTATTGTGCAATAGGACAATAACAACTTAGTCACCTTCAATGCTTCTAAAACAATTCCCCCTCCCTTTGCAAAAATACCTTAGTTCTTCTTTGAGGGTGCTCAATTTAACAGTCAAAACCAGGTCTCTCTTCTCAGATTGACTTCCCAGAAAGGCTAGGAATAATCCTAGCCTTTCTGGAACAAGCACATCACCTCTATGAAATCCTCAACTTTCAAAAAACCTAGCATCCTTTTTCACTTAAAATATTACATTTCATCTTTCTAGCTACTTACTGTGTACAAATCCTAAATTCACTCAACCTTGGAATACTGCTCTCACATTTGAGTGTACCTATATCTCTAAAAATATCAAGAATTTTTAGAGATATAGGTACACCCTGCACTGTTCTCTTCTACAAATATTTCCATGGGTACTGTTCAGAAGAACTGGCATCCATTATGCCTCTATTCCTGCTAAAGCTACAGTAATATGAGATGAACTTCTCTCTCTATCTTTCATTCCATCTACCTGTGGAAAAGCCTTTCCATAGTGTATTACTCAGATTGCAACCTCCAGCTCTTCAAAAAGCATATCAACTTTGCTCTTGACTCTGGCCTACAGAAAGTGTTTGTTTGTAGGCCAGAGTAAAAAAAAAAAAAAAGTCTGAAGTACTCCAATGCTCTGGGAAATGACTTTCACTAAAATGTATGGTAGTCAATATATATTTTCTAAGATGTGCTCTGCATTATATGATACTTAGATAACTACTGATGAAGTTGTCTTTTGGTATGCAAAACTACTAGTCATGGATAAAAATGGAAGTATAATTTTTTGACATGTACAACAGCGAACAAGCCAAATTTTTGTCAAGTTTCTGGTTTGGTTTTTGTTTTAGTTCGCAATAACTTTTGTTTTTGTTTACCATTTTTGGGTTTGGTTGCATGTTTTTACTGTCTCTCTATGATGTTTATTAACAATGATGTGCCTTTTAAAGAATATAAACAAGTTGACGTTTAATGTTTTATTCATTTTGCGTAGCTATAAATTGGATGCATGTCCAAGAAAGCAATGACAAATGTGTACTCTTTCTCAGCACACATCCATGACTCAAAGAAAAATTGCCAATGAGTTTAATGTTGGTTGGGGAACTGTTAATGTGATTTTAAAGAGGTTTAAGTAGACAGGTATCTTTTCTCCTGACATAAAAGGAAAATGTTGGCGAAAAAGGAAAACTACACTTACTCGAGATAATTTTCTAGTTAGGAAAAGCAAAATGAATTCAAGATTGTCTGCTGAAGACCTAAATAGAGACTTGGTACCTGAAGATTAATGTTTTTGACATGACAGTCCATCGAATATTGTTGGAAGCAAGAAGGACTGTCAACAGACCAAAAAAGAAACAACTGTTAAAGGCGATGCAGAAAGAGAGGCTCTAGTGGGTAATAGTGTACAAAGATTGGACTGTTGAGAAATGGAAGAAGGTCATATTCTCAAATGAGAGCCATTTCTTTGTCCAAGGAGAGCAATACCCTATGTTTGCAAATCAGCAGCTGAGAAGAATTCTCTCATCCACCTTCAACAAGCTCCTAAACACCCAGCTAAAAAGATCGGATTGTTTTACACATGACAGTCTAGTATCACTTGTGTCTGTTGATGGCATAATGAAAAGTGACAAATACATAACAACTGGAGAAAAGAGTGGTTCCACAGATCCAGAAAGACAAAGAACTCATCTTGCAACATGCCACACTTCAAAAAAAGTGAAAGAGTTCCTCAAAAATCAAAACATCCAATTGCAGTAGTGAGAAGGTAACTCTCCTGACTTTGACCCAATAGAAAATTTGGGCCATAGAGAAAAAGAGACTTGGAAAATTAAATTGTGATACAAAGGATAACTTAATACAATCCATTATAAAACTATGGTTTCGAGATGGCCCAAACTCTATATGTTGATAGAGTTCCATGTCTAAGTGAATTAATGAACTTATTAGGAACACAGAAATGCACATATAAATTATTAGGTAAAGTTAGAGTTTTAATTTTGGTACTTATTTTCTTGAAAAATTAAAATTTTTCTTTAAAATGGGAGTGTTCAGATTAATTTGTTTGCTACTGTATAAGGTCTTGTTATAGGTCTTGGGACCTTGCGTGCGCACGCACGCAAGGTCCCAAGACCTATAACACTGTTTGTTATAGGTCCCAAGACCTATAACAAACAGTGTGCCATGTCTAAACAATAATAATTTGAAAGAAAAAAAGAATCTGTTATTGTACTTTCTTGAAAAGTTTGGAGACTGTATTCATTGGAGAGAACAATATAGGAAATACACCATCAAATTGCATGGCATCTTCAAACTGTAGATAGCTAATGGCAATGGTGGTCTTTCAGTGGCTGCATTGAAATGGTTCCTTTACTGATTCTTCACCAACCAGACTCTTTTACAGGTGGATTCATAGTCTTTGAGATGTTGATACAGGCTCTGTTTCTCACATTTTCTATTAAACTAACGTTGTTTATATCAGAGCATTCACTCTTGAGCTAATACTATTTTAACTACAATGGTATCTTTAAAAATAATGAAATATACTCATGACAGCAATGCAGAAATAAAACTCGAGTCTCTTTATTAGAAAAAACTAACTACATTTCCAATAAACTGAAACAATGATTTTCTGTTAGGTTTACAAGTATATTACTTCTTTTCTAATTATCCTGTATTTACTCTTTTTTTTTGTTATAAATAATGGAAGTTTTTTACAAAAAAAAAAAAAAAAGAAAAAAAAGAAAAAGAAACAACCATTTCTCTCTTCAGAAGCATTTTTTACATAAAAAATTTGTTTCCCTCATCAACTTAAGTTATATTTAACATTTCCTCTTATCACAAACAAACCTGCATAACTTTTTTTATATAACCATATGATATTGTATTTAATCTGTATCAACTATAGTGAGAAGATTGTTAGCGAAGAATAATTACTTTCCGACGTAACTGTCTTATGCTTTTTCTTCCTGAGAATTAATTTGCACTAATCATTACTAACACCAAGTTCCAAGATAAAGATGTGCACAAGTTCACATGGAGAGAAGACACAAGAAAAAAGAAAAGCCTCACTCACTATGTTATTGTCGATCGTGATATATGCCGGCCTGGTTGACCGAGTGGTTAGTGTATCTGCTCTTCAGCCAAAAGGCTGCAGGTTTGAATCCTGCCGTGGGCCTGGATCTTTGTGATTGTCTGTGAAAATATTAGTGGTGGTGGGTAGATGGCATCGGTGTAGTTGCAGTTCATTGTAGTTGGTGGAGACAAAGAGTTGTAGAGTAGGTGCCCTCCCTTGATGAGTCTTTGGACTCCCTGGAGGTGTCATGTAATAATAATAATATATGCATGCTGGTTCAGGATACAATAATGAAGAGAAGATTATAAATTGGAAGTGACCATCACTTAGTTTTAAGTAGGATAAAATTGAATATCACATTGCAAAGAAGAGTAAGTATGCAAAAATGTATTAAGAAGAATTAAAGTTGAGCAGCAATTTTGTACAGTAGAGTCTATACAAACACTATTGAAGAAACAATGAAACAGTTCATAAACAAAAACCAAACCTGTGAGTCTCAGTGGCAAACTCTGAAGAAAATATTGATTGATTCAGCTAGGGAAGCATGTGGTGAAGTTATCTCCAAGGATAGAAAAATAAAAACATCATGGTGGACACAAGATGTAAAAGAAACAGTCCTGGAAATGAAGAAAACATACTGAAAGTTGATAGCAAATAATTTGGCAGATATCCTAAAAAACATAGAGAAAAATACAAGAAGGCTAAGCTATGTGTGAAAGTAGCTTAACAAAAGTCATGCAAACACTCTGGTAAGAATATAGAAGGTAAATATCAGGAAAGTGGCAAAATATTTTGGCGACTATTCAAAAAGATTAAAGATTAGAAAGGATATTCTAATAAGGATATTCCAGATTCTGGAGAAATTATTACAAAAGATTGTTAAATGAAACAAGTTCAGGCCAAATAGAGGTTGTCAAGATCAGATTTTCACTTTTCAATAAATAGTCAAGAAATCATGGCAAGATGACAAGGATCTGTATTTAAGTTTTGTAGATCTGGAAAAGGCATATAAGCTGCCCAGAGAAAAGCTTTTCAAAACACTAAAATTATATGGAGTAAATGGAACATTATTTAGAGCAATACATAGTCTATATATAAGTTGTCAGTCAGCAGTTAGATTTGAAGGAAATACAGGAAGATGGTTTGATATAAAATCAGGGGTAAGACAAGGATGCACATCATCTCCACTCTTATTCATCATCTATATGCATCACATTAAGAAAGAAAGTGACATCGGGTCCAACATTAAAATTGGACATGTCAAACTTAGTTCTTTGCTTTATGCATATGATGTTGTATTCCTAAATACATCTAGTGCTGGTCTCAAGGATTCTCTACCTAAACTGAATAACAGTAACAAATTTGGCATGAAAATCAGCAATAAAAGACCAAAACTATGAAAATAGGTAGGAACATTTAAAATTTCAGCTGTATTCTGAATGGAGCTGCTATAGAACAAGTAAAATATAATCAGCTATTTAGGCACAATTTTTAGTGAAGATGGCAAGTTAAATCTGAAAATAGACAACAGAATTAGCCAAGCTGGTGTATTGGGAGCCATCTGAATAAATTTATATGGAATAAGAAAGAAATTAGCCAAAATACTAAACTAGCAGTATACAAGATAGTATACTGTTTTTATACTGTATATAGTATACAGTTTTAAGTTATGGATCTGAGAGCTGGGTTAGAAATAAAGCACTTGGTCAAAGATTAGAGACCACAGATATCAAAGTTCTGAGAAAAATTAGGAGAGTGAATCAATGGCAGAATCATATTAAAAATGAATACATTAGCTAGTGATCTGTGTGACTGTCTGTTGCACTAAATCATGAATACTACTGCTCTCAAGTTTCAAATAATAGTTTTCTGTGTCATACATTTTTATGTCAATTCACATTTCCATCTAGGTATGGTAGTTTGCAAACAAAGGGAAGAATGGTTACCGATAATGGTTTCCATAATTTCAAGTTGCACAACAAAGTAAATTTTTCTATAGTTGCTAGGATCACAGAAGTTTCTTTTTTGAAGACTGGGAATTACAACACTATGAAGCTAGAAGTCAAGCAGACTTCAAAAATGGTTGACAGAGGTAGAAAGAAGTAAAGTTTCTGGTAGAAGAAAGCAACAACAGACTGGACCTACAAATAAGAGGGTTGGAATTTACTTAAAGCTCCCAATACTGAATGCATCAAACAGTGGATCGGTACTGTTGTCAGAACCATACATTTTGAACCATATAAGATGGTGTTTACGATGTGGGATCATGTTACCTTTGATAAAAATGGAACACACTAGAGCATACTGGATGCATCTACTTTATCTTTGTTGTTGTCTCAATATTTACTGAAGTGTCTTAGTAATTGACAGTTTTTTCCTCAGTGTGAGTTCACAAAATATTGTAATGAATTTGATGGTCTATAAGGTAGCTTTCTGTGTTATACAATGTTAATAATGGTTTTTGGAAATGACCATGCTAGAGATATTCTTAAAGGAAGACAGAGGATATTTGCAATGTTCTTATTGCTATTCCAACTTTTTGTTTCTGTAGAATAACCCTTTCTACATATATCTCAGGGAGATTGTTTTTTTTGTATATGTTACTTTAACTGTTGGAATATACATTCCATGACAATATTAAGAATGTAGAGGAAGGAAGAATAGAGATCATTAATAGGAATGCAGGCCTTATATGAGAACACAGCCTTTATCATGGCATGAGTGAACTGTAAAGAAAACTAATTGGGTATGCCTGTTCTTAATGCCTAATACCAAATTTATCCTAGCTATTCTCCTTTAGATGGATGCTTTAAATGACTAGTACTGGAGGATATATATCTAGAACTATTAATCAACTCATCAACGTTAATTAATAAGTATAAGCATATGATTTATTTGTTGCAGAATGACTAGACATCACTGAAATTCAGTACAACTAAGCTTGAGATGATTTGAACATCACAAAATATATTGGCAATAAATTTCTCCCCCCCCCCAATTTCATAATGCACTGAAAAAGCAGAGACATAACTAAAATGGAACTTATACTAAAACAAGAGAAAACCATTTTTTCAATATTGTTCATTCTTAAATAAACAAAAGACTAGAGAATGCAAACAAACCTGTATCTGAAGATGTGAAGTTTTATAATTTCGTTCAAAAAATACAGCTGTCTTATTTTTTGAATGATAATATTTTAAGAGTGCAGCTTTATATTTATCAATTTCTTGAAGGGCATCATCAGGAAGTTCTACTGTTGCTTGATAATGGCCAACTGGTAATATCAGAACATGATCAGGTGTTAGTCCTCCTTTTGCTAAAGCAACATAATTCTGTAAAAAAATATAAATAACAGAAACAGAATAAATATATACACTACATAATCACAAAATATATAGATCCCAGTTACCAAAAGTTGATGCATTATCTAGGAGAAGCTCCCAGATAATATATCAATTTCTGAGGAAACAGATAATTTCTAAAAAGACAGTGTGTTCTATGAATGCTGCTTGCATGAGAATTATAAGCAGTGATTTGTTTACATACATGTGCAAGAGATTAATGCAAAACAATGCTTTAGAAATATATCCAAACAAGAGTTAATAGCACTCAGAAACCTTTGTTATAATAATGACAGTGAATTAAGAGTAGAAAAGGCAATCTGAACAGTTATCATGGATGCCAATACATATTCATTCAAAATGGAAAACTTCTTAATGATGAACATCTATACATGACTAGATGTTGACCTGACAAAACAAAAATAATTTGCTAGAGGCTTCTGAAATGGCTCAAATAAATTACTGACTGTCTGACCTCCAAGCATTCAGTAGTTCTAAGAATTACTGAACCAATTTAAGCAGTTGAACTATTACCTAAACTGCATAAATGGAAACTGCCATTAGAAATCAAGTACAATAAGGTTCTAGGAATGGATATGATACAAACAGAATTAATGAAAAATGTAGGTAAAAAATATTTCAAGGCTCTGCCAAAATCCAGATTAATGAAACAATTCCAGATGAATGGAATCAGCATCATATCCATAGGTAGTGTATAGAAAGGTAATGTAATGATCTGCTCCAATTACAGGAGAATCAATTTATGCCCAATATGTGCACTCGAGAATTAACAGCCATCCTATATTGCCTATACAAACTGTCATACTCATCTGACATCTACCTAGTAGCATGGAAAGAAGTTCTTATATTCATGTCCACTCTCAAAAAAGAGAAAGAGCAAGAAAGAGGGTGGTGGGCAGCCATCAATACTACTATCCCACTGTTCATATTTCAATCCTCTCAAACTCAAAAACAATGGAGAAAGTCATTAAAAGCCAACTACTTTTATTTTAAAAAAAATGGATCCTACCCAAGAAATGCTGGTAAACCTAATAATACATTAGTATTAGTAATGTTTCGAGACACTTAAAGCCTCGAGTGTTGCTCTCTATAAGCGAGATAATAATAATGAAAAGAAACTCACATGGTCACTCTTGGCATTTGAAAGAGCATTTGATGAGAGGCCTGCTTACTATGCTACCACTTATTTTACAATGTATTTTCCTCTGTTTACAGCCAAGTCACCATTTTCTCCTTCATCATTCACTACGTTATGGTGGACAGTTTCCTCTTTCAAGATTTTCCCAGGGTTCTGCACTTTCACCTGTATGTTAACCACCCTACCAGCCAAAGTGAATGAAATACAGAAACCACTTTAGAATCAAAACACAAACAGCTTTCTGTCTTTTATCAAGTAATTACCCTACTCTATCATTAAACCTTTAATGTTGACGATGACTTATGGTTTTAGTGGTGTAAGGAACGAAAAGATCATACCATGCTATATCAATGGTTATAGCAGTATACAAGGTAAGTTTTACAAATACATTTCATGTTATATTTTCACTAAATAAAAACTGTTCATATTTATCCCATAAATAAGAAATTATCGTTTTAACTGTTTTTTTTTTTTTTTTTTTTTGGTCCTTAAAAAAAAGTCCTGAACGTTACTATCTCTAATGCTGCTGGTTGCCATTTTTGAAATAAGTTATGTCTTAAATATACCAGCTAATAATCCTCTCTGCCTCAGCAACAGGATGAAAGCTAAGACTGCTGACTGTTATTAAGAAAGAAAAGAAAGAACATCACAGAAGTCACATAAAGAGTCCAAGCAGTAGAGGAGAAGGCCTCAGAAATTTCTTGTTTCATTTTCATGTGTTTAATATCCTAAACAGAAATACTGATATTTCTTTGGAAGGCTGATACAGTATTTTTATCAAAATTAATTCTGCCTTATCACTTTAAGATCACAGACTTTTTTAATTTATAATAATTACAAATTCATTTCAATATCAAAAAAATTGTCTGATATAAAAAAAGTGCAGCTATAAATTACATAGGCATTTAACTATATTTTTGAGGGGAAGGGGTTTAAATGCCTATTCAAAATACATAAATTTCAGATTACAGTTTATTTTGAAATAAATTCAAGAAAATTAAAAATGTATTTCAGTTGAGAGAATGGATCTAATGAATCTATATATGTTTAGTGTAACACAATACTAAAAGTATAGCTGCTTCAAAAATGCCAAATAATATCAAAGTGAGCTGTAAATCAGTAAATGTATTTATTTTCAAATATTCAGTATTTTCTTCTTAGGGTGGGTGATTAGAATTTCATAGGCTTCTTTAAATTTGTACTTGGGCCAGATGCCTTTCCAGTCAATTCTGTGTAGAGTATCCAGGGAATGATCAGAAAGGCCTGTTTACTACAGTTATTAAATTTAATGTATTGTTTGTGTCCTTTTTCTGGATAGGAATCATGCATCCGGTTTCACCTATATAAAGCAAGTTACTAGTGCAGTGAATACAGTATCAAAAGAGTTTATAAAAAAAGGAAGCGGATTCATGGAGGATTTGAAAAAATTCTTTAATTTTGCAGGAAGTTTAAAGGTGGCATTAAGGTCATATCTGTGTAGTGTTCTGTTTATTTTTTTTCTGATATCCCTTTTATGTATGGAACAGAATTAGTTTTACTGTAATCTAATTTTTTATTTTTAGATGCAGCCTTGTGAAGAATTCTGTTGATAGAATTTTTAATGTAGCCATTTTTTTGAAAAGTATTGCTGATAATTTTTAATTCATGTTCAAGAACTTGCTCATTGGAACAAATCTTTAGAGCTCTGTTTTTGTTGTGTTAATAACACTTACTTTTTGTGTTGGGTGGGGGTAAGAGTTTGGTATATGTACTGGATGTAGGGTGAAGGATAGACTGCCCAAGGGAAGATGTGTGTTTTGACTTTCAATTTCATTGGTGAATTGTATGCATTTGTGTTGTTTATTCAGGTGGCTGAGAAGGTGTCTAAAGGTCCTAAGCCAAATGTTTGATTTTGAAGTAAAGGAATCTAGATTCCTTACTTTAAAACCCAAAGTTTGGCTCAGGTATAAGGACAAGTCAATAGATGTTGTTGTCAGAGACTAATTGATCATTTTTGTAGGTAAGCTGTTCAGTTTAAAATAACAACAGCACCACCTTTATCGGCTTTAGTAATCATGATAACCTAATTTGCTTTTAATAGTTTCGGAGCTGGTAATTTTGTTTTGGTGAGGTTGCTAGTTACTCCTTTAGTATTGTTAAAATGTTAGAAGATTCTTATCACATTTTATCAGTTAAACCTTATACTACTTTAAATATGATATATGAACTCCAATTTGCTAACAGTCCTATGTGCCACAGGACACCTAGAAAAGTATTTACTAAATGATGCAAGTTCACCATTCTTCAGGATGTGGCTTGACAGGTTAATTGCATGAATGTCAATTATAGGTGGTTGGTTGCTCCTATTATCATTTTCTCATTGTGGTTGACTGTTCCTGAAGTCATTCAGTCATAATAAGATATTCACATTTATCTGTTTGGCTATTAAAAACTTGCTGCTGTTTCAGTCTGATAAATCTGGTTATAAGATTTATTTCCAGAATGTGTTTAGATGAGCTGTCAGTAATCCTCTTGAGGATTTATCTGTTTGGCTATTAAAAACTTGCCGCTGTTTCAGTCTGATAAATCTGGTTAAAAGATTTATTTCCAGAATGTGTTTAGATGAGCTGTCAGTAATCCTCTTGAGGATTTCCCAACTATATAGGATTTAAATAACTGCAAAGTTCTGATTTTAAATTTAGAACCTGATTTTGGGGAGGTGCTAAGGTATTACAAGAAGTCTTAATTTGCCATCTGAGTATTGCTTTCTTTGTAGACACTTAAATTTGGAGTGCTTTCACTGAGGTAAATTTCTTTTTTAGCTTGATGCAGTTCTGAATCAGATGCTACCACTACACTTTTTTTAAAATGACAGCTGACTGATCAAAAAAGAAGCATATTTTTATCTTACCATGGTGATTGCAATGTTTGTGCATTAAATCCTCATGGATTATGATTCACCATGTCAACAGTAAAAACTCCAATTTTCTGATGTGTTTCAACCTTTATGTTAAGCTCCTCATCTATCTCACACACACACACAGTAGAAGCTACACTATAATGAAAAGGTAACTTGTCTTATATAGGTGAAACAGATGCATTATCCAGTAAAAGGAACACAAATGACACACTAAATTTAATAATTATAGTAAATCTGGTCTTTCTGTTCATGTTCAGGGTACCATACAGAAATAACTGGAAAGGCACCTGTTTTTTACATCACACCAAAACCTGGTATGAGAAAAATTTAAAGAAGTCTGTGAAATTGAAATCCTAATCAACCACCCTAATCTCTACAATAATGATGGCCTAAAATTCTCAAGAATATGGATGACACATAGTTGATTCACATACCTTTTTATTCTAACAGATCATAATAATTTCGGATGATAACAAACTTCATCCCATATTCTAAATACTACCACTATTGGTATCATTAAAGGTTAATATAAATTTAATCTCTGGCCATGTAAAACAGGATGCAGCATTGATGTAGTTTTTTTTTCCACCAGAGGACAGGCCAGTGTAGTAACAGTTAATCTAATTAGGAAACTCTGGCAAAATGTTTGCATTGTAATGTAATTTTTTTTTCTCTGCTCTGTATGTGTGTGTGTGTGTACTATAGATGATGATCTTAATATAAAGGTCAAAACATAGAGAAATTGAAGTTTGTACTCTTGAGATGGTAGTTCTCTCCATAATTTTACCAAAATAAATGCTGAACACTATAAAATATTAAACGAAAAATCAAAACCATTTTTGTGTAGATGATTTATTTATTTTATTTAGCATATGACATATTAAACATCACAAAGCATAAAATTTATGACAAACAATAAAAAATTACAAATTAACATCTAGATTACAAATAAAATCAACTGATTCTTCACTTGCAAACATCAAGTCACTAAGATCTCCTTTATAGGTTCATTATACAGTGCATTAAAAATTCAGGATGGATGCCATCAAAGCCAAGGACTTTTCTATCTTTTACATTCTTCAAAGCAGATGAGTTGTCCTCCACAGAAAAGAGACAGAAGTACTCATATATTGACTCACTCACAGATTTAAGAGTTCTGAGTTCATGCTTGACCTGGATGGTATGATCTCTGTCTTTTGTTGCTCTTGATAGATTTACTATACGTGAAGCTACTGCATCTGGAGTTACAGATGTATAGGAGGATTCTCTCTTTCTATTTTCCATAAGAGGGACCATGCCTCCCAATTTGAGTGCCTGAAATCCAGGTTTTTGACTGTCTCTGTCCATTTTTTTTTCTCCGTGTAATATCAAGACTACGTATTAATTCGTCTACGATTTCTTGATCTCCATTTTCTAAGAATTCCCGGTATAAGTTGTCACTTGTCTCATTCCACCCAGGGATATACTCTTTACGATATCCCCTGGGATGGTTTTTTTAGCTGCAATTATTACTGCACCCACAAATCTGTCATAATTGCCAATGGAAGGGGTTATCCATCCTTCGCATTTGTCAAGTTTTTCAGCGTCAGAGAAAGCAGGTCAACTGGCCTTCAATAACTGGGCAGTGCTGGCTATGTGAGGGATTCTGTCAAGATCTGTCTGTAGGTTGGTAGGAGCTGTTTAAATCTGTCAGAGGTGACAAAACATAAGTCAGGGTTATGGATATTTAGCATCAATGTGTACCTAAATGTGCTATGGTCCTTAGCATTAAATGTATAGGTGATGTCTGGTCTGTAAAGTGGCAATTCATATCAATATTGGTTTTGTCAGTGTCTGAGTGCACCACACTGCTGAGTTCTGAAGTGCTCTATCATTGTTGAATTTCGTTGTAGCCTTTTTTCATTGTTGCTTTGTGCAGTAAGGATAATGGGCACTTGGCCATGGCTCTTGAGGCACTTCATAAGTTATGAACTACACAGGAATATTTAGCCCCTCAAGCTCTACTGCTGTGATTTCATTTGGTGGAGTTTATCAAGAAAACATTTTTGAAAAAATAAAATATGGGAGCACATGACGGCAACTTATTCCAAAGTGGCACCTCTATATCTAAATTAATTAAGCTTAATTTACAGAAGCTTCATCTTCAAGGAAGTTATTGGCTAATATCCATATCTACAGGTCAGATATCATCCTGAGTTCATAACCTCCACTGTTAATATATAAATTGAATTCTAAAAAACTATAGTGTTGTACACACATACTCCACTCCCATCCTTGGAAAGAAACTGAACACTAGATTCTCTTGAGTCTGATGGAATGTTCTTTTGCAATTCACATTCAATACAGTTAAAAAATCAAGTTTTTAGATGCTAAATTATTCTTTATAATGTTGTCAAATAGCATTTATTAGTTGATATAAGCATGACATTTTTTTACACAGAAAAACCAAAGGAAGAATAATACACATGCATACGAATAGCTGCAGTAATATTTTATCTAGCAAACTGAAGATTAAGTTCTCTCATGGTGCATGCATACATTCATTCATGGGGTCACTGTTGTTTGCAGTTCTTTATTCTAATTTTTGCATACAGTAGCATAAATAATTAAAGCGAATCCATGAGAAGTATTACATAAATATGCATACTCAGAATGCATAATATTAAATATGAAATATAAAAATGTATATACTTACATAGTCTCCAACACTAACAACTAAATGCTTTTCTACTTCAGGACTTGCTAAGCAAAACCAACAGGGACCTTGTGCTTGTGCTGAGTGGAAATTAAAGACCTCATAAATTTTAAGACTATAAATTTTATTAACTTATGCTAATTTTCTTTAATATTATATATAATATGAAAATTTATACTAATAATTGAAGTATGTTAGGAGAGACATCCAAACTTCATGTGTTTTGACTAAACTCCAAATTACCACTATAACAATACAGCTCATCTTAACTGTCAAAATTGCATTTTGTACAATTCCTTCCATTGATCATACAAAATGTAATACGTGTGCTTTTGTAGAATCCAACATTCCTTGCCAGCAGATGCTTAATTTTGAATTTCCCCTTTTTTGACCTTCTGTGGCTTAAGCTTTTCTTGTCTCATTATGAATCATTCATCTGCAGTCTACCACTCCTCTAATTCAGAAAGTTATCCTGATCTCTCTAACCTTGAAGTTTGAATTCCTGCAATCCAACTAGCCTAACAGTGAAGTTATCTTCCTTAGCAACTTTAATATCCCATCATATTGAAGTTTCTGGAATAAAAACTACATGAAAGTAGAATCAAAAATAAATAATTTACTAACTTAATTAATTATTTACACACCGACATTTTGCCAGCGTTATCAAAGGAACTCTAAAGACAGTGATGATCGGGAGTTTTGTATGTAGGTATTCTATATATTTTGTCCATTTAAGGTGGCAATCTATGTGGAGACCAAGGTATTTTGCATGTGTTACAGGCTTGATTTTGGGACATTGGCAGGTTTTTTTGTTGTTAATGCAGAGGTATGTGTGACAGTGTATCGATAGTGGTGCAGGACGCATGATTCTTGGGTTGTGTATTATAAACATCTATGTTTTGGTGCTGTTGATTACAATTGCATTTTGGTAGAAGTATGTTGTGATTTCATTTAGGTTTTGTGCTTTGGAGAGAGCCAGTTGATGTCTGTGTGGATTGCTGGTAGTGTGGTGTCATCTATGTACTGAAATATTTGACTTCTTATGGCCATGTTATGAACATCGTTAATGTATATATTGAATAGAGTGGGTGATAATATGGTGCCTTAAGGGACACCGTGTTTTATTTGTATATCCTGGCTGTGGCATGTACCTATTTTTGTTACATGTGTTCTGTTTGAGAGGTAGTTCCTGAACCATGTATGCAATGTTCCTCTTATACCTATTGAGTATATTTTGGTGAGTAGTATGTCATGTTCAAGTCTATCAAATGCTTTGGTTAAGTCAAGCAGTATAAAAACAAGTGCGTACTTGTCTTTATCGAGAGCTTTGTTTATTGCATTGGTGATGCCTTCTAATAATGTGATGGTGCTTTTTGTTTTCTGAATTTGTGAATTCTGAATATTGGTTTTTTGAGATGATGATGTACTTCTGTAAATAGTTCTGTAGTCTAGTGTGTGTTATTTTTCCTAGAATTTTTGAAATAACTAGTAGGGTAGCTATTGGTCTGCAGTTCTGAGTAGCGCTGCTTTTACATGTTTGTATATTGGCGTAATTATTGCAGTTTTTAGTTATTGTGGAATAATACCAGTGTCAAATATTATGTTCATGAGTCTCAAAAGTATTGGATTTATTTACTTAAATATAAAGAGCTAATACGCTTCATTTCAGCGATATAAACAATATTTTAAGTTAAGGGGATATAAAATCCACATTGTTTTAAAACCGAATAAGAAACTCAAAGATTGGAATCAGAGAGTTTCATGCCGAATATAGTAAACTATAAAGTATCGGCGATCACTAGCGTGAGCTAATGCAAGTGACCCTAGTACAATACCGAACAACTTGTTGCAAAGGTGGGGAAAATTCAGATCGCTATTCTTAGGTATTTTCCATAATGTAAAAACACATTTCCTAGGAAATGTATGCTGTTATTACATTATGGAGGGAGGTCACTACTCAGACCGGTTTCAGCCTTTTTTGAGGCTTCATCAGTGAGTAGCTAGACCAAATTAATACCAAAGTGTATAGTGAAAAGAACTTATATACTCTGCTATACGAGTTTCCAAAGAGGTGCAACCATTAAGTTACTTAAATATAAAGAGCTAATAATGAAGCGAAATGAAGCTTATTAGCTCTTTATATTTAAGTAACTTAATGGTTGCACCTCTTTGGAAACTCGTATAGCAGAGTATATAAGTTCTTTTCGCTATACACTTTGGTATTAATTTGGTCTAGCTACTCACTGATGAAGCCTCAAAAAAGGCTGAAACCGGTCTGAGTAGTGACCTCCCTCCATAATGTAATAACAGCATACATTTCCTAGGAAATGTGTTTTTACATTATGGAAAATACCTAAGAATAGCGATCCGAATTTTCCCCACCTTTGCAACGAGTTGTCCAGTATTGTATCATTAGTCCGGTATCATTAGCTCACGCTAGTGATTGCCGATACTTTATAGTTTACTATATTCGGCATGAAACTCTCTGATTCCAATCTTTGAGTTTCTTATTCGGTTTTAAAACAATGTGGATTTTATATCCCCTTAATTTAAAATATTGGAATTATTTGTTCAAAGTGTGATAAAAGGTCACAAAGAGTGATAAAAACCAAAGACCACTCCAGGAATAGACAAAATAAGATTCTGTGAGTCTTATTTTGTCTATTCCTGGAGTGGTCTTTGGTTTTAATTGTAAGAGTGCTTCTTTCAGTTCCTGTTTTGTTACAGGTGGAAAATACATAGTTTGTTGTTGACTTTGTGTCGGTAGTTTTTTGTTGATCATTGGTAGATTGTCTTTTTTGAGTTGTGTGATATTGTTAGTGAAGGCATGGTTGAATGAATGTGCTAGTTACTCTACGTTTGTGTCCTGACTGAAACTTTTTACAATAAAATCTTGTGCTGAAGTTTTCTTTTTTCAAGTTAATAATTCGTTGAGTGTAGCCCATGTTTGCTTCATGTTGTTGTTATAATCCATGAATTTTTGGAAGTATTAGTGTCTTTTTGCCCTATGAATTTTTGTTGCAAGTTGATTTCTTGTGTTTTTGTATAAGGTTTGTAAATGTGTGTTACTGGGCGACTTTTTTTTTTAGTTTTTTCCATAGATTTTGTTGCCTCGTTTGTGAAGGCTTTGTTGCTTTTTTGTATATTTCTGTGAACTTTAGTTGGACATTCTCATATAATGTTACTGGATCATTTATTTTAAGTAGGCAATTCCAGTCTGTATTTTTTACATGGTTAACGACAATGCTCTTTAATATGATTGAGTTCTGTCAACTTTTGTGATGGTGGAAGGGGGGGGGGTATGTTAGGGGTCCAGGGTCGGGATCCTAGGCTTGCTGTAGTGCTGGTATAGTGTCTGGGTTAGCCCTGGCATTCCACTCCTGAGCGCACTCATTGCTTACTAGGCAGTGGGCATCCATCTGTGGCTCCATGGTGGGGTGGGGAGCTCTGGCGCCGAACCAAAAACTTCTTGAGCATGAACCCTTCATCCTCAAATGTTTCAGGGGTCCTAACAAGTCCCAACCAAGTACTGATACCATAGATACAGCATATGGAAACAGAAGTAAGAAACAAAAGATATATGATGCTAACATAAATGTACCAACATTTTTAATCATTCATGCTACAGGTGAAAAAGCAACAGGGAAAATATCACCCTTCTTTATTCAAAAAGGTTTAGAAGGATTGGCAGGACCTTCCAAAACTATTAAGAAATTGGGTTCTAGTGATGTCCTTGTGGAAATATTGTGTCAGCAACATTCCGAGAAACTACTGAGAGCAACAACAATGAATGGAATAGAAATTACAGTAACACCTCATAAAACACTTAACTCTTGTAGAGGAGCGATATCAGAATGAGATCTCTTTGATGTGCCTGATGAGGAGATATGTTCAGAACTTAAAGATCAAGGAGTGACAGGTGTGAGGCACATCCTGATAAGTAGGGATGGTTGCCTAATTCCAACCAAGAACATCATCCTTACTTTTGATACACCTAAGCCTCCAACAGCTGTAAAAGCAGGGTATCTCAGCTGTCCTGTTAGAATGTACACCTCTAACCCACTGAGATGCTTTAAATGTCAGAGATATGGACATGCCCAAACTGCCTGTCGTGGTTCTACTACCTGTGCTCAGTGTGGCAATAAAGAGCATGATAACAAATCTTGCTGTGCAAAAAAAGCTAAATGTGTCAACTGTCAGGGAGATCATCCAGCTTACTCATGTGCATGTCAGAAATGGAAAGATGAAAAAGAAATACAAAGAATGAGAACAGAGCAAAACATAACATAACAAGATGCAAAAAGAAAGCTAGCCACTATCACACCTGCTCTGAGATCCTCTTATGCTTAGAAGATAACAATTAAGAAAGTGACAGTAGTAACTCAAAACTTGTACGTCTGTTCCACCATCTGATAATTTCACCATACCTGAACCTTATGATCACAAGTACTTCTCTGTTGAGGCACCAATCACATGACCTATGGCCTTACTCCAGAGATAACTCCAAAAATGATCCCACTCGATGAAAACTAAACTTACCAACTGACCTAACACATCAGATGTATCGAATACTCTACCAGAGGAAGAGATGGACACTGGCAGTCCATACTTTCCCAAAACAATTGATAAATATAAATATGACAAAGGTAAGCCCTCAACCTCCAGAAAACCAGACAAGTCTATAAAACCAAAACAATAGGAAAATTTGTACAATGGGACTGCCATGGATTTCGCCAGAATATCGATGATATCAAGATTTTGTTGCAGAAACACAAACCTTTCTGTTTCTGTCTTCTACAGGAAACATACTTAAGACCCAATGAGGACCCTACCTTTATGAATTATAGACGCGTTAACACAACAATATTTTAATGTTTGCCAAATATTTCAGTCTGAAACTAACAGACTATCTTCAGTGGCTACACAGGAACAGTTTTTAACAAGGTGGAATACCAACAATTGATCATTCAAAAGTAGAACGAGCTACGTGCATTAAAGAGAGCATTAAAGAGAGGGGAAAAAATTCTTGTGTTGTGAAAAAATATTCTTGTGTTAACGTGTCTATAATTCCTAATCATAATGTCACAAATGTCTCTCAAGAGTAAAATCCTACTTTTAGAAATTTCACTGTTGCACACAATGATAGAACTGGAGGTTGTCCTGCTCATAGAGAAGTAGCTATCCTAGTGGGAAGTCATATTCCTTTCCATCAGGTCCAACTTAATACTTCTCTGGAACCAGTCGAATCAGTAGCTATTCGCTTTTCCTTGGGATTTCTTATTACAGTATGTTCAATTTATTTACCACCAAGTGCTGAGTTAAATGAAATTGATCTTGATAACCTTATCTCACAACTGTCTGAACCCATACTTTTGATGGGTGACTTTAATGGTCACAATACTCTATTGCCAACACTAATAGACGAGTTCGAATCATTGAAAGAATTCTTGATAATAATAACCCCTCTCTTTTAAATAATAAACTCAATACTTTCTTCCATATGCCTACCCATTCATATTCTTTAATTGATCTTACAATCTGCTCCCCTTCCATTCTTCCACTGCTCACATGGGACACTGAAGAGAACAGACATGGAAGCGATCACTTTCCTGTTCTGCACAATGTCTTCACAGGAATCATGTTCACCCACACGGATACCTATATGGAAAATGGACCAGGCTGACTGGAATACTTTCTCTCATCTTGCAAAATTTAATACTGATGCCATCAGTCAAACGCCTATCGATGAAGCAGTAAAATATATCACAGAGTGCATTGTCTGGGCAGCAATAGCCTCCATCCCAAAAAAATCATCTCGGTTTCCACCCTATCCAAAGCTGTCTGACATTCTGGGTTCCACCCAGAATGTCAGACAGCCAAAAAAGATCAACACAGAGCATGGGATATATTTCGTAGTTATCCCACCACATCAAACCTTATAGCTTTAAAGCGTGCTCGAGCCAAAGCACACTATGTGAGGCATCAGAGTCAAAAACAATCTTGGATCCAATTTACTACATCAATTAATCAAATGACCAGTCCAAAAATTGTATGGGATAAAATCTGGAAAATGAAAGGCAGATATAGAACACATTGTTTGTCTACTTTAGACCATAATGGAATGTTATTGCTGATCCAAAAGCCATTGCAGACACTCTGGGAGAACATTTTGCCAGAATCTCAGCAACGGCTTCATATCCTCCTGAATTTTTAATTATGAAAGAACAGCAAGAGAAACAAAGGCTAAATTTTGCTACCAATGTTTTTGAGCCATATAATCAGCCAATTTGTTAAGGAGGAACTAAAAAGAGCTCTCCTACTATCTCACCCTAGTGCAGTAGGGCCTGATGACATCCATTATGAAATGATAAAACATCTACCATCATCTTCTATGGATCTCCTTCTCTTACTATACAATAGAATACTTGCAGAGGAAGAGTTTAGTCTTGGCATAAGTTAATTGTCATTGCTATCCTAAAACCAGGAAAAGATCCAACACAAGTAAATAATTATCGACCCATTCCTCTGACCAACTGTCTTTGTACGATACTAGAGAAAATGGTTAATGCAAGACTTCTCTGGTATTTAGAAAGCAACAATCTTCTCTCCAATACACAATGTGGGTTCTGTAGACATCGCTCAACTTTAGACCATTTAGTTTGTTTAGAAACTTGTATAAAAGATGCAATCTTTTATAAAGTTTCTTTTATACAAGTTTCAGTTTATATAACTGATGCAAGAACACGTTGTTTCAGTTTTTTTTTGATATGGAAAAAGCTTATGGCACAGCCTGGAGATATGGCATATTAAAAGACCTCTATAACCTGAGTCTTAAAGGAACCTTCCTATATTTTATTAAAAACTTTCTTTCCAGGCGAATTTTCCAAGTCAGTGGGAAATATGCTATCTCGATCATATCATCAAGAACAGGGTGTTCCCCAAGGCTCTGTCTTAAGTGTGACATTTTTCACTGTTAAAATTAACTCAATCACTGAACAGCTTCCTCCCACTGTAGACAATGCTCTATATGTTGATGACTTCACAATTTACTGCCACTCCCGTAACATGAGGGTAATTGAAAGATAACTTCAGCAAGCAAATGATCATGTTTCTCTGTGGGCTCTTAGTAATGGGTTTAGGTTTTCAACAGAAAAAGGGTCTGTGTACACTTCTGTCGAAAATGCACTCTTCACTCAGATCCTGAATTAAGAATGGGATGCACTATTATTCCAGTAGCTACAGAAGCCAAGTTCTTGGGACTGATCTTTGACAGTAAATTTACATTTCTAGCACACATTCGTCAACTAAGAGAAAAGTGCAAGAGAGCGTTGAACATTCTTTGCACTCTATCCTATACTGAGTGGGGTGCTGATCGAGCTTCACTGCTCCATCTTTATCGTGCATTTATACATTCAAAGCTGGATTATGGGTCTCAAGTCTATGGTTCTGCAACACAGAGTAACCTGCGATGGTTGGATTCCATCCATCATCAGGATATACGGATAGCTACTGGTGCCTTTCACACATCACCCACTTAGCTTCTTTATGTTGAAGCAAATGAACCAGCTTTATCACTTCAACAGAAACAGTTGTTTCTTAATTATGCCCTAAAGATAAAGTCTCTCCCAGATCATCCTACATGGACTAGTCTCTTTTCTCTGCTCAATAACACACACTTCAAACTGCCACACGTCCTTTTGGTATAAGTGTTAAAGAGACTATGCAAGCTCTTGGTATAAATGTTGACAACATTGCATACACTAAATATAACAGCATCCCTCTATGGCAGGTTTGCACATCATCCTGCAACTTCTCACTTTGTCAGCTACAGAAATCTCATATTTCTTAATATGTTTACTTCCAATTGTTTAATGCACACAGAGCAGCATACTCTGATTTCTTGCCTATCTAGGATGATGGTTCAAGAACTAATCCTCTGTTGGCTGTGCTTCCTGACATTACTATCTCCAACCATATCCCACCTGATTGCAGTAATTATACAGCAGAGTTACATGCCATCCAGCTTGCACTTGTTCATATAAAAGAAAACTGCTACCAAAAGTGTATAATTTATACAAACTCACTGAGCTCTTTACAGGCTATCTCATCTCCTTTGTATAATCCACATCCAGTATTTTATGAGGTGTTACACCTGTTTCACAAAATGAAAATCCTTAATTTTGATGTTCAGTTGTGCTGGATTCCCAGCCACATTGGAATTAAGGGAAATGAGGCTGCAGATCCAGCTGCTAAATTAGCCTCAAACTTTTACCACATACTGTTTGACAGTACCAATACAGACAGTTTATATGATCAAAGCTAATTGTTCAATGGCAGTCATCATGGCAGGAAGCATTAACAAACAAATTATGACATTAAACCTGAAATTAAGCATTGGCATTCTGGTCGACGAATAAAGAGAAAAGAGGAAGTTGTTCTCACTAGGCTCTGCATAGGTCAGAGCCATCTTACACATTCTTATTCACTGAGAGCTAATGACCCTACCATGTGTGAAAAATGCAATAACATCTCACTATTTATCATATATACTGGTAGAGTGCCAGCATTTGCATGAGAGAGGAATGAAATTTTTGCCTACCTGGCTAGATCATATACACTCAGGCAGATGTTGAGAGACTCAAGCAAATTGCACGATGCTTTTAATTTTTTACAAAGAATTAATATATACAAACACATTTGACTGTAATCTTGTTTATATGTAAATACTGTATTACTTCACTTAACTTTTGTACATATATATTACAAAATATGTAATGTTTTGTAACGTACATGTGCAGGAGTTCAGTACTAATGTATATATTATTCATTAATTTAATTTCTGACCAATCATGTATTTCTGTAGCCTTGTGTTACCTTGTTGTAATTTTGTTAATATGTAAATACCATGCAGCTAAACTTAATTTTTATGCATACATATTGTATAATAATTCCTCTTTAACTTTATGCATTACTGTAATAACATTTGTTGTAATCCTATCGTAGTAATCTTATATGTAGATACTGCATTCCTTCGCTTGGTATTGTGCATGCATTTTGTTTATTAACTTGTATTGTTGTCTAATTATGTACTGCCTTAAACTGCATTAATTTTGTTTGTATGTAGATTACTGCATTGCCGAGCTTAACTTTTGCACATATATATTATTTACTATTTTTTTTGACTAATTATATATTGCTGTAGGACACCTTGTATGTTTTTGTAATCTTCTTATAATTTTGTTAAAATGTAGATACCACATTGTCAAATTTTATTTTTATGCAATGCATGTTGTATAATAATTCCTTTTTGCCTATTTATGTATGGCTGTAAAAATATCTGCTTTAATTTTAACTATATGTAGATACTGCATTCCTTGGCTTGGTGTCTTGTACATGCATTTTGTTTATTTAACTTGTATTGTTGACAATTTTTGTACTACTGTAACCTTTAACCTTATGTGTTGCTGTGCCCTCTATAGCAATTCTGTTTCTATGTAGATGCTGCTTTGTGGAACCTAATTTTTGTACACGCATATTGTTTCAATTTTATTTAACTGCTTATGTATAGTTGTAACCTTAGTATGGCAGAGTATGACTTTTGTAGTTTTTGTGCCAAATAAACTAAAAACCAACCAACTTTTGCACAACAATGCCAAATGGGAAGATTTCCAAGACATTTGCTCCTCCTTTCCATGGTCAGACTACTGTTTCCATTCTCCAGATCAAGATATCTGTTATGATCTTGTTACATGAATTATTTATATTGGAATGAGAGCCTTCAACGAGACTGAACCTGATGGTACTGTATTTAGCAGACTTTCTAATCAACTAGTGCATAATCTCACTACCAGCTATGCCACCTATCCTCACTCTGCAAAATTACTACTTGATATCCTAGCCTGGTCCCCCCCCAAAAAAAGTGGAGACCAGGATAGTTCAAGAAAAAGAGCATATCACAAGCAGCTTGAGAGAAAAACCGTAGCTTTATTCACAGCCTATACTGTAGCCTACAAAAGGCTGTTGGTGTAATTTTTGTCCACTTGTGCTTCACCTCTTTATCATTAAAGTGGCAGTATGGCAACACCACCCAAAGATAAAGCTGATCTCCTGGCATCATTCTTCTCATCTAAATACAGAAGATGACCAATGCAAATCATTTACAGAACCTGCAATGTTGACCTACTGCTAGAAAGACATCGGAAGAAACTCAAAAAAAAAAAAAAAGGATAACAAGGAGGCTTGTGGTCTTGTTGGAATCCCATCAACTGTGCTCAAGAGATGTACTCCTGCATTATCAAATATTCTTTACCATCGCTCTCTCAGTTGGTATACCACACAGCATAGAAGCAAGTTCATATACAATCAATTCCATAAAAAGGAATTGATTGTATATGAACTTGCTGATAAGTGTTTCTTTCAAACTATGGGCATCAGTGACTACTCATATGGATTTCACCAATCAAATATACACAGCAGATCTCCTTGCATACATCACTCAACTCTACACAGGCGCCATGGAAAAGGTTTGGAGAAACTTGCAAATTGGACTGTGAGTTTTCTCTCAAGTTTTTCACTATGGGTAATGGTGGGAACTACTCTCATCACATTTTCCTATTAATGCAGGTGGTCCTCAAAGATCTATTATTTCACCTACCCTCGTAATCATATACAGTGACCTGATTTCACTAATCTCATACTCTTCACAGTTTTACTGATAACAGAACTCTCTACTTATCCTAATCAGATCTCCACATTTTGCAATGGAACAACTTCTCCCCCACCTCACCCCTTACTTTTGGATAATTCACAAATTAACAGTCAAGCCTAGACCTCTCTTCTTGGACTGACTGTTATTCCTTGCCTTTCCTGTTACTTACTCTGTACAAATCCCAAATCTGCCCAATCTTGGAATTCTGTTCTCATGTTTGGGATGGTGAACCTGAAACTTCTCTTCCTTTTACAGTTGAAATTCTGACTCACCAAACCAGCTACTCCCAGTCATCTTTCATTCCATATACCTCAGTTCTGTAAAACAGCCTTCCCCATGAAGTATTCTCTAAGATTATAACCTCTTAAGAGGAATATCAACCAATTACTTTGCTCTTGACACTAGTCCAGATGTGAAATTTATCTGTTATAATTCTTGCAGCTTGTGTGTGTAGGAGTGATATTAAAAAAATTCTTTTAAATAATGTCTTTTAAATGTTAAATTAAATAATTAACACTTAATGCCTGTCTCAATCCTCCTTAATGATAGGCATGATTCATTTACGCTGGAGCAGAGAAGGATGTTACATTAATAATCATTGCAGAATATGTAGATAAAATAAGAGTCAATTTCAAGCAGAATAATGTGAGCAAATGTCAAAATGAGAAAATTAGACTTATTTGTGTCTACGGTCCCAGGAAAGGTTAGTGTAGGGAAGAAGAATTTTTTGACTCATCAGAGAGATGCTGACAAAGAAAAAGGAAATTCTTCTTCAAGTCAGAGACTTAAATTGCAGAGAGTAGAAAATAAATCCCATATATAGAAATCTTTTCAGAAATGTGCAGAAATGAGCAAAGCTAATAATAATGGTTAAGTACTGCAGAATACTGCTTAGGAAATGCACAAGTTAGTAGAACTGTGTTTCGATGTAAAAAAAAAAGAAAGCATAAATTCATAGGGAGAGAGAGAGAACATATATAAATAAGAAGTCATATTAATTATATTATTCTTCATAGTGATGTCTTCATTAGAAGATATAAGCATATACAGGATATCAGTGAAAAGAAGAACAAAACTTTGGATGCAAGCTGTCTGCAATGACAATAATAATAAGATCATCATCAAACAGGAAGTTAAGAAAAAGTCTTTGAAAAGGGAAAAGTCATACAGAAAGGTCTATAAATGGTTTTGGGAATATCTCATCTTCCTTTTACCTTGCAGTGTCGAGGGTTTATTAATCATCGGACCTTAAGCCGTTCACAGGATAAGGTGGTCAGCACTACAACCAGGTGTATCCCATGTCCTGTAGTGTTGAGTTCTCAAGGCTGGTTTACCTGAAAAACTCCAGAATAAACTGGGGGTAAACTCTACTGTCCACACCCAAGACTGGCTAACTTGGCTATGGCTGAGGAAGATTCTTCAGCTCCTCACATTACTGACGGGAATCGAACCTAGGACACTCCTTCCCCAGGCATATGGTTGCGAAGCGCACTAAGCTAACTGCATGGACTTTGGAGAATATATAGAAAGATATTAAAAAGTTTAAATTATGTAAAAAAAGGTAGAAAAGCAATTCATGGAAAGAATACAAAAGATAAACATTATGAAGAAAGTGGGAAAATATTTGGAGAATTTGGTATAAAACAAAGAAAATTAGAAAAAGAATAAAAAATCATAAATTCGATATAAAATTGAAGATAAGGATATCTCCCTGATTTTTCTCACATCTAATCTTTCATCAAGTCCTTTATTTCTAACCTAACTCTGAGATACCATAACTTAAAACTGGCTTGAGCACCCTCTTGTATACTGATACTTTTGTGTTTTGGCTAATTTCTCTTTTATTCAGCTGGCTTTCCATCATACCAGCTTTGCCTATTTAGTTGTCTATTTCCAAAATTAATTTGCATCTTCACTAAAAACCATGTTTAAATAGCTGAAATATTTTACTTGTTCTATAAGTTCTCCATTGAAAATGTAGAAGAAGTTTTCTATGTTCCTGCCTAATTTCAGAGTTTGGTTCTTTTTATCGTGATTTTCATGCTTGAATTTGTTGCAGCTGTTATGTAATTTAGTTAGTGAACAGAGAGACTTGCACTGGATGTGTTTAGGAGTACAACATCATCTATGTAAAGCAATGTATCTTTCAATATATATTGTTTAATGCTACTTTCTTTCCTAATGGGATCCTTATACATGATGAGTAAGAGTACAGATACTGTGCATCCATGTCTTACCCCTGACTTTATATCAAATCATCTTCCTGTATTTCTTTTAATTCTACCTGCTGACTTACAACTTAGATATAAACTATGTATTGTTCTGTATAATATCCTATTTATTCCCTAAAATCATGTAAATATGTACACATTGAAAGGATGGAAGGAGGACTTCTCAGACCAGTAATAGAAGGTAAAGTTCCTGGAAAAAGAGGAAGGGGTAAACTGTCAATGAGATGGACAGATGTCTGGAGTGACTGATCTTCAAAGAGTTGAAGCCTCCAGAAAAGCATACAACAAAACCACATGGTGATGACTGGTGTGGCACATCACTGAGCATCTGAGTTACCATACATGTAGTATCTGTTGATGTCCAATGAACAAATGGATGGACCATAGGAATATTACAGATCTTGACGCCTCTATTTAGTCTGAACCCAGCTTGTTCTTCAAGTTTTTCCTTCACAATATTTCTCAACCTCTTTTGTAGTATGCTTGCATAAATCTTACCTGGAACACTTAATAGAGAAATTCCTCTGTAATTCTCAAACTCAGCTTTATTCCCTTTTTCATAGATGAGAACTATGAGCATTCTATTCTAATCATCTAGAATTTGACCTGAATTATGCAGTGCATCCACTACAAAACTTTTATACCTCCACATATAACCATTTCTGGTTGAATATCATTTACATCAGCTGCATTTCCACATTTCAATAATAAATTTAGTTTAATCCTTTATCCAAGTGTGAGCAAACTTTGTTTGCTCACACTTGGATAAAGGATTAAACTAAAGTATCTTCAGGACTGAGGCAACTTGTGGTAAAGGTGGACCAAACTCTCATCATTCCTTGTCTCTTCAGGAAGATACTTCAGGTGCAAATTTGAATAAAGGATTAAACTAAATTTATTATAGTCTAACCAAGTGAAAATAAAACTTCCAACATCTTTCTCTAAATCCAGAGTAATTTAATAATAAGGTGGTATACCTTTTGGCAACTTGTATAGGTAAATATGACTTCTCCATTGCTTCTGCCTTAGTATGACCACTTCTGGGTCTGGCTCCCACTGATGAGACCTCAATACAGGTCTAAACCGGTCTGAATAGTGGCCCTTCCCTTAATGCATAGCATTATACATGTCCGCAAGGAGATGTGCTTTGCATTATGAGAGATACTGAGAGCTTGGTCCACCTTTACCACGAGTTGCCTCATCCTGAATTTACTTCAAGTGCAAACTTTGTTTGCTTACACTTGGATAAAGGATTAAACTAAATTTATTATAGTCTAACCAAGTAAAAATAAAACTTCCACATTTCAAGTTTTTGATTTTTCTTTATTCTCTTTTCTTTATTTTAATAAAGAAAAATCAACAATGCATAAAATCATGGAAAATAAAATTTCCTTAGACTGTCCAAACAGAATAGCCAACTATCCAGCATTTCCTCCAAATCAAGACAGGAAAAATATAGTTATTTACTAAAATAAAGAGCCAAGAGGCTTCATTTTGGCAATGCACAATTATAAAAATCACGTGGATATTAAATCCAACATTATTTCAAAGCCGAATATAGAAATTATGACAGTTTCATAAAGAAGTTGACCAGAGAGCTTACAGGAACACACTCGCCAGCATTTATGAGTTGCCCTAGCACAGACCATATAGAAGATATTGGCACCATCCAAGCATCTATATATTTATCTTTTATCGGTCCATTTTGATAAGGTTTCACTGGCCTGACAGCTGAGAACCAACCAGTTTAGAACTGGTTAGTTCTCTTCAGAAACCAGGCAGAAACCTTAAGAGAGCAAAAACTCTCGTTCAGTACTAAGGAACTCGAAGTGTTCGAGAGGTGTATTTTTCATGAGCGAACTCTCGGTTGGTGCATAAAGTATTTACTAAAATACAGAGCCAAAACGCTTCATTTCGGTAATGCACAATTATGTAAATCAAGTGGATATTAAATTTTAAAATAATATTAAAATATAGTTATTAATTTTGAAATAAGGAAACATGAGAAAAAAGCCTAAAAAACCGTGAAATTTTGAGATCATTAGCTCTTTCAAAAATAATGAAATATGGACCCGATTCAAAAAAGATCTACACAGATGGCTCCAAAGATCCCAATGGCAATTCTCGGAGTGGCATAATCATCTATGGCTCTTAAAATAGAGAACTAAAAACAACCAACAGTATAGGATGCAACTCATGCCATGCAGAATTAATAGCCATTAACACTGCAGCATTTAGATAAACAAAACCCAAGGGAATTTATATTTTTCAGATTCCTTAGCATGCCTTCAAGCTATTAAGAACTGCTACACTAGCTATCAAAATATACTTAGAGACATATCAAAAAACATAAACAAACTACATAAGGATTTTGAAATAATTTTTCAATGGATTCCATCCAATGTAAGATTAAAGGAAAATGAATCTGCAGATGAAGTAGCAAAAATGGCTGCAACATTAAGTGCTACCACAGATTTTGATTTTTTTAAAAACTACTCAAAAAGAAAACATAAAAAGAATGATTCTCCAGGATATGACTCACCACTGGTATTCAGCAGAAAAACCAGGAGCTATCATCAACTCCAAATTCAATTGCTATGCCACTACCATGATCTCTCGCCTCAAGACTGGCCACACAAGACCAATCAAGTTTAGTAATGGTATAAAAGACTTCCCCCATCTGCAAAATCTGTAACATCGAGGAAGCATCATCACTGCATTTACTAACTTGTATGAATATTTCTAAATGCGAACTTTATAACAATCCACAAAAGGTGCTTTATAAAATACATGAATTTGATCTCTATGATCTGGTGTAATAATACCATGGGATAATAAAAAAAAAGTTTTTGATGTTTCTTTCTACTTCAAGTATTGATATGTACTGCTGTTTACATTCCTCTTGCAAATTTTCTACTACTGTTCTGTCACTGCTTGTTTTGTTTAACAGTCTTTCAAAGTATTTACTCCAGATATCTAGAATATGCTTATCTTCAGTTTGCATGTGACTCACATTTATTATCTTTGATTCCTTTTGCAGTACTCTTTCCTCCATTTCTGAGCTTTTTCAATAGTCTTTAGAACCTTTTGCTACCTTTCTGATGTTTATTTAAATATTCTTACTAAAATCTCCCCATGACTTCTGTTTAGTACTTTTACACATAGTTTAGCTGATTTACATTTTTTCCTCTGTTTTCTTTTAGAGTATCTGCTGATTTATTTGCAAGGAACTTTCAGTATGTTTTATCATGTCCAAGACTGCTTCTTTAACATTTTGTGGCCATCATGGTGTTCTTATTTTCTATCCTTGCGGATAACTTTGCCACATACCTCTCAGCTGAATTAATCAACCTTTCTTCAAAGTTTGCCAACTGGGAGTGCAAGGTCTGGTTCTTGTTTTCAAATTGTTTCAATTTTTCTTCAATAATGTTTGTATAGTTGAGACTATCGTTTACCTGTTAAAGTTGTTAAACTTTAATTCTTTAAAACTTTATTACACACTGTTCTTTTTAATGTGATATTCATTTTTATCCTACTCAGAAAGTAGGATAAAAATTTCAAATCCTCTGGACACTCTTGTATCATGAACCAGCATGAAGATATCACTATCAACAATGACATAGTCAACGAGACTTTTCTTATTTCTTGCATCTTCTCTTCATGTGAGTTTCTGCAAATCTTTATGCTGAAACATTGTGTTAGTAATGAGTAGTCCATATTCTGAACAGAAATCCAGCAGATACTTACAGTTATTACAGCTTTGCCTCTTCTCGAAATTTTCCCCAAACATTTCTATATGCCTTGTGGGATTCATTTCCTACTCTGCTGTTTAGATCTCCAACAAGGATCACTTTCAATTTTCTCTGTGTCAGCTGCCTTCTCTTAATGACTCAAAAAATTCATCCACTTCTTCCTTAGGGTAACCTTCTGTGGGACGATAGGCACAAATAAGTTTTGTCATACATTTTCCCATTTTGATGTTTGTTATCATAACTTTACTTGAAACTGTTCTACAATTAAGACATTTGTCTTAATGTGTGGTGTTGAATGCTATCATTACTACTACTTCCTTTCCCTGATCATTATATAGTAAATATAACATCCTCTATTTATTATGTAATAAGATCTCACCTATTTTTGTCTTCTTTGTCTCAGTAAAGCCAATTATATGGATGTGGTACTTTTCCAGTTCTTCTGTAAGTTTGATTTCCTTTCCATTAATACTCATTATATTGAATGGTTTCAGTATTTAGTTATTCTTATGCTGGTTTTAATCTTCTTCTAGATCTTGAGTTGCAGTTTTTGTTCCATTAGTTGAGTTTTCAATGCCTGCTCTGGTTTCCTGATGAAAACAGCAAGGACCTTGTTTAACCAGTCGACACCCCAGCTGGCATGAAATCTCATGATATTGTACCATCAATTAATGGCTTATGCCACGTGAAGGTGAGGCCTGGACATTAGGTCAGGAGTCCAGTCAGTTCTCCACATTCCTTAAAGACAATGTGCTGTTCTCCTCTCACTATTAAATGAGGTGAAAAGTAATAAAACAGTATCTGAAAATATTCTAGAGGAATGTATATACTTGAAACTAGAAAATCAGCTGGAATAGTTGATTTGATAGAAATGTTTACATGTGAAGGAATAAAATTTTTACAGTTCCTATACTGCATTGCTTAACATGTTCAAGTTGGGAAGTGTTTTGCATGTTTATTGTACCAACAGGACTTTTCATTACAGTTTTGTGTACTGCTTTCACATCATGCAGATGGGCCAATCTGATAAAAAGTTTTCACAAATGTTAGTTACAACCCTTTTGGTACAAGTGTACTATGGCTTTCTTGTGTGATACTCCTCATGTTGGGCTGGCAGATGGCCTCAACTGACACAAAGTTTATGCAGCATGTTTGTTGCAACTCTTTTGGTAGAATTTTATTTGAAGTTGGCATTTGTGATCTGTCTAAATGACACTGAAAATTTCGAATGCAATTGAACAAACACTTATTTCATGTAATTGAAAATTTGGACACATGTTAGGACAAATGCTTTTAGTTAGAGCTATGTTTGGCAGTACAACAGACAGTTTTGCTTGAGTTTATTAACCATAGTTTCTGTGGGAGGAGATGTGTTTCATTAGGTAGTGCCATTTTTATCCCAGTTGTCTCTAAATGCATTCTTTATTGACAAATATATTACACAGTCTGCAACAAGTTTTTTTTAAAAAAATTATACCAATCATAAATGCAAATATGAAAGTCTCTTCTTCCCTCCCACCCCAGATACTTATAACACAAGTGCACATATAGTATTATCACAGATGTAAATTATTCATAATATTTATTTATTCATAATTTACAGTACCGAAAGTATTTTTATTCACATGTATTCTTTCTCTTATATCTGCAATTCTTTACATCTTTTAGTAAATCAAGCCCAAAAAGACCATTCCTTTTCACCTAATCCCCTCTCCTCAATGTGGGATTAGTTACAATCAAAGAAACTGTTACAAAAAGTCCGACGACACACAGGAACAAAAATGCAGTAAATTTGCTTGCTTTGACAATGGTTGGGTTCATGGTGAGCGAGCTACGATCGTCCTGACCTGAACATGTTAAAGAATTTAAAGATCAAACTCCAGATGTTTGGAGTAGAATTCTCATTGTAGAGGAATTGCTTCATTGAGTATTCCATAAAAGATTTTATCATCATCAGGAGTCAAGATTCTCTGCATCCTCAATATCAATCATAATGCCTTAAGCTGATTTAATGCTTTTCTTGCCCTCAACCACACCCTCAGGAATGCAATCCACTCACCTATCACTTTCCAAATACTTTCTTATAAATGTGTCAAAATACTAGCAGCAAGGCAGCACCCAGACATGCTTCATTTAAACTTTGAAGATATCAATCAAACCTTACTTCTTCTTAATTTATCCCTTCTACTTCCATTCTTTAGAGTAGTATATTTGGTAACCTTTTGGAAATGCACATTTCCAAAAATCACAACCCATGTATATGAGTTGTGATTTTCAGAAATAGTTAATAAAGTTTCTTCATATGTGAGTTATGATCTTCCTTTTTAAAGTAAATTCATCCTACCATGGACTTCATGTTATTACCAGACAAAGACAAACAGACAAGTATGAAAATATGTTTTCAAGCTTGTTTCTCTTTATTAAATGACAATATGATGTCCATCTTACTTTGCTTTTTACTTTTTTGTCCATAATTTTATGTCATTTAATTCTTATGTCCAAATGATTGTTTTCAAGTGCATCTCGATTCCAAAGGAAACCATTGTAACTTCATTTCTAAGAATTCTGCTGTTCCAGAGGAGTTACTACTGCAAAGGCAGCAGACCTAAGATTTCATTATACCATTACTTTCACAGTCTTTCTTCCTTTAATTTAGTTTAAAGCAACTTTAGCCAAAAAGCAGTCCATTATTACAGGGAGCTACATGCTGAACAAAATCTTGCTTTATCATTTTATACTTATGAAATAAGTATAAAATGATAAAGCTCAATAAAACACAGTAATTTATTAATAATAAAATGATAAAGCTCAATAAAACACAGTAATTTATTAATAAAAAAAAATCACAGCATTTACTGTTACAATAAACAAGGAGTAAATTATCTATTCATAAATGAAACAACTTACGAGCAGTTTTCTGATGTTTGGTAACCTTAAATTCTTCATGGTGTGACCTTTTCTTTTGCATTTCGCTACTCGGTTGATTCATATCATAAAAATATTGGTTAGATACCTGATTCTAAGTGTAAAAAAAATATATATATATATAATATAAAAATATAAAATATATATAAAAAATATATATATATATTTCTATATATATAAATATATAAAATATAACACACACACAAATCTAAAATTCAATCTACTGTCAAACAGATAATGGCCTTTGATGATGATAATACACTTCATTCCTCCTGCTCATTCAACAAGCTATGAAGCTCGAGCATCCCAAACTTCAAGGTCATTTGCAACTAGTGCCTGTTCTTCATCCTTTAATATGATGAGGATAATCTGGTCACCTTCAATGCTATCAAAATACAGTCTTGTCTTTTTTTTCTTGCAATAGGAATCTCAGCTTGCATATCCTTACTCTCAGTAATACACAAATCATCAAAGAAGATTGGCTCTCACTCCTTGTATACACATTTACTTCCAGCCTCTCCTGTCATAAATACACCACAATAATAGTTTCCTGAGCTTCTAAAAAAATTTTCCACTCAAGATGTTACTTTTCACATCCCGTTATCAACTCTGTACAAATCCAAAATCCACCCATTCTTATCTGCCTGTGAATACTGTTCACATGTTTCAGATGGTACTGTCCGGAGGAGAGCACAGTTTGGCTGATGGTTAATTCCTGTCTCACAGGTATTTCCATGATCAAAACTCCACTGAAAACTGGTAACCATCATTCCTCTGTTTACTGTTAGGTCTGTTAAAAACATGAACAGCAGCTGGTCAATATATCTTTTCTGTCCAACTGCAAACACACTGAACCTGTTTCTCTTCCTCATTTATTTCATCTATCTGTCCTTCTGAATAGTCTTCCTCATTAAAATGTTTCCCAACAGCTAAAACCTCCAATTCTTCAAGAAAATTGCCAACAGATTTCTTCTAATTCTCACATGGCACACTGATTGATATAGGTTCTTCTAACTAATGTTACAGAAGCAGCATTGTGTAATGAGACTGAAGTGTCAGTTTTGATCATCTTTTACATATATTTATTATTAATTTTTTTTTTTAACATCAATCCTCACCTGCATCCCACACACAGCACTGATGTAATATAGTTTTTTTACTTAATGCGTATAGGAATGATGTTAAAAAAATAATAATAGATATATACCATAAAAAGGGTTGTCAAAAATAAACATCTCAGTATTAATACATAATGCAGCCTTTCTATGGCAAATTTGCATTAGGACTATCTTTCATATAGGCTGCAGCATCCAAAATGTGTCCCAGCAATGTATGTCACATTGCCACTTTTGTCTGATATATTATCTCTTTTATCTATCCCATACACAACATATAAAAGGTTCAGGTCCAGAAACTTGAATGGCTAATTTTTTAGATCATGGTCAATCCATTAGCAGAGTAACAATTACTGAGGTGCATTGTGTGCTTCCATCATGCTGGAGCATAGACACACAAACATCAAGTGCCAGTTTATTAAACATATATTCCCATCACCATGGAATCAACTCCACTGTCAGAATTATGTCTATTTCTGTGTTAAATAATGCACAAAGATAGGCAGAGGTTTATATTTTTGATCTCTTATCAACTATTTGCTCCAAATAAGCATACTGCTTGTCATCATCACCAATTTCCTGATGTGTACCCTCAAGGGATTCAGACTACTATAACAGTGCTATATGATTAAGCTTACATTTTTGATCTCCTATCAACAATTTGCCTCCAAATAAGTCTATCACCTGTCGCCACTCCAATAGTCTCATACCTAACATTTCATTATAATAAATTTAGTTTAAACCTTTATCCAAGTGTGAGAAAACAAAGTTTGTGCCTGAAAATATCTTCAGGACTGGGGTAAGGTAGTACAACACTAGGCAACTCGCAGCAAAGGTGGAGCAAGCTAACATCACTCCTATCTCAGTATCTTCTATAATGCAAAACACATCTCCTTGTAGATATGTATAATGTTATGTATTAGGGCAAGGGCCACTACCCAGACTAGTTTCGACCTTTATTGAGGTCTCTTCGGTGGGAGCCAGGCCCAGAGGTGGAGATACCAGGCAGAAACAATGGCAGGTCATCTTTACCTATAGGAGTTGCCAAACAGTGTGCCACCTTTTTATTAAATTACTCTGGATTTAGAGAAAGATGTTGAAAGTTTATTTTTCGCTTGGTTAGACTATAATAAATTTGGTTTAATCCATTATCCAAGTGTGAGCAAACAAAGTTTGAGCCTGAAAATATCTTCAGGACTGGGGTAAGGTAGTACAACACCAGGCAACTCGCAGCAAAGGTGGAGCGAGCTAACATCACTCCTATCTCAGTATCTCCCATAATGCCAAACACATCTCCTTGCGGATATGTATAATGTTATGCATTAGGGTAAGGGCCACTACCCAGACTAGTTTCAACCCTTATTGAAGTCTCTTCAGTAGGAGCCAGGCCCAGAGGTGGAGATAACAGGCAGAAGCAATGGCAGGTCATCTTTACCTATAGGAGTTGCCAAATGGTGTGCCACCTTTTTATTAAATTACTCTGGATTTTGCTTCTGCCTGGTATCTCCACCTGTGGGCATAGCTCCCACTCGCATAATGCCAAACACATCTCCTTGCGGATATGTATAATATTATGCATTAAGAGACGGCCACTATCCAGACTAGTTTCGACCTTTATTGAGGTCTCTTCAGTGGGAGCCAGGCCCAGAAGTGGAGATACCAGGCAGAAGCAATGGCAAGGTCATCTTTACCTAAAGGAGTTGCCAAACGATGTGCCACTTTTTTTTTGGTAGTGGCCCTTCCCTTAATGAATAACATTATACATATCCTCAAGGAGGTGTTTGGCATTATGGGAGATACTGATATAGGAGTGATGTTCGCTTGGCCCACCTTTGCTACTAGTTGCCTCGGTGTTTTACTAACTTACCCCAGTCCTGAAGATATTTTCAGGCGCAAACTTTGTTTGCTCATACTTGGATAAAGGATTAAACTAAATTTATTATAGTCCAACCAAGTAAAAAATAAACTTTCAACATCTTTCTCTAAATCCAGAGTAATTTAATAAAAAAGTGTCACACCCTATAGGTAAAGATGACTTCGGCATTGCTTCTGCCTGGTATCTCCACTTCTGGGCCTGGCTCCCACCGAAGAGACCTCAATAAAGGTCGAAACTAGTCTGGATAGTGGCCCTTGCCCTAATGCATAACATTATACATATTCACAAGGAGATGTATTTTGCATTATGGGAGATACTGAGATAGGAGTGATGTTAGCTTGCTCCACCTTTGCTGCGAGTTGCCTGGTGTTGTACTACCTTACCCGAGTCCTGAAGATATTTTCAGGCGCAAACTTTGTTTACTCACACTTAGATAAAGGATTAAACTAAATTTATTATAGCCTAACCAAGTGAAAAATAAACTTTCAACATTTCATTCTTATAAGGCACTTCTGACTTTGGTATTCCTCTTGGTCTTTTCCCAGCCATCTTGGCATCAAACACCTGTTTTGCTAACCTTTTCCTCTACTATTCTGTTTAAGTCACCATACCACCATAAATTAGCCCTGCTCACACATTCTCGAATGCAAGCAATGTAAAGTTTCTTCCTAATGTCTTCACATTTTTAATATGATTCTGCCATTCACAACATTGGTTCACTTCCCTAATTTTTCTCAGAAACCGGATATATATGGTCTCTAATCTTTGACCATCTGCTTTATTTCTAACCCAACTATCAGACCCATAACTTAAAACTGGTTTGAACACTGTCTTGTATACTGCTTGTTTAGTATGAGGGTGGTCTGAAAAGTTCTCAGCCTTGACCATAGATGGCAACACTATCAGCACGATTTTTTTCCCCTAAATGGTACATCTGTCATAAGCAGCCATGTGAAACTGCAAGTCATTCTATCAAGTAATTTGTTTTATATAAATCTCTATCCTGTCAGGATGCTGTCTACATCCAACCATACCTCACATATTCCGATGAATTTTTTTAACTAATAAATTCGTTCAATGGAACAATTTCAGTCCCCTTATTTTGGATACATCTTCTGCCATTCACGACATTCATTCACTCCTCTAATTTTTCTCAGAAACCAGATATATGTGGTCTCTAATCTTTGACCATCTGTTTTATTTCTAACCCAACTATCAGACCCATAACTTAAAACTGGTTTGAACACTGTCTTGTATACTGCTAGTTTAGTACGAGGGTGGTCTGAAAAGTTCTCAGCCTTGACCATAGATGGCAACACTATCAGCATGATTTTTTTTTTCTCCCCTAAATAAGCATCCATTCTTTAATATCCCCTCTTTTCTGTGGAAAAGAGTGAATATTAAAGAAATATAATTTACTAAAAGGGTTCTTTAGGGTAGATGCTAAAGAATCTTTTCAGTAGATCACTAGATGGAAGAAAACAAAAGGTCACCTCTAAGGCAATGATGTGAGGACTTCATTTTTTGAGCACAGAGTAGTGAATGAGTGGAATATGCTACCCAAGGTGGTTGTACAATGTTACAACTACCTCTGGTATGACTTTATGGTGGGGTATAATAGGCACTGTGGTTAGTGTGGGTCACCCACGATGAGCCTTTGGACCAAGATGCCTGGGTGATAATAACGATGATGTTAAATCCTTGTCAAACAAACTATCAAAAACTCACATTCAATCTTACCACTGTGTAAAACTTGTCAGTTTAGAACTATGGTGCACTAATCATGCTAAAAGTGCAATGGATACAGACTAAGGCATTTTGGCAAGCTAATTAAAACCTTCAGTAGAGGTAGGTGTTTTCAAGTGAATTCCACCTATAAAAGGTTGCGAATAAACTATATTACACTGGCACCATGGATGGATTAGATATTTCAGAAACCTTGCTCTAGAAAATCAAATATGGAGATCAACAAAATCACCACAGAACACACACACACACACAGTACATATAAATAAATACCAGTTAAAATTAGATGATTTAAAAACAAAGTGAATCAAGTTCAAATTTGAAACTAAATTCAACGAATTACTTCTTTAAAGTCTTTGGGAACATAATTTTAACCATTCGTTAATGGTTATTCATAAAAATCAAATGAGCAACAGTACGTGTTTTTGGATAGCATCTCACATACAATATAAAACAGTTTCCAATGAGAAATTTTTGTTTCTAAAAACATGATAACTAAAAAAATTTTTAAAAAAAATTAAATGCAATTAAGTGCATATACCATAAAAGAAAATGATGCAAAACAAATTTCACTTTTTTCTGAACAGATAAACAGGTCCAATTATGTAATCTGCTTTTATAATAGCCCTTGAAAATATATTATTTCACTCATACCCTTTTTAACTAATATTCTACTATGAAGACAGCACAGGAATAGTCTGTCAACTTATAACAGAGATCAGAGTAGAGAAATAATTCTGGTGATATTTTCAACTCTAATACTGTAACATTAAGATTTCAAATAATGCACTGGACAATATTATTTTGGTAGATACATTTTTCTTTCTTTCTGGCATTTGAGGTGGTTAGCAGTATTAGCATAAAGAAAAAAAAAATCTTAGTAGACTCACCTGCCAAAACAGGAGATAGTCTTTAGCAATGAACAATGCTGACATATACAGAAAGGCTGTAATAGCATAAGGCTGTAAGGTGTGTGTGGAACTTTATCCTGCCTATGTGTTTTTCAGAAAAATGGACAAGGTCAATATTTGGATTAACATTAATGTATGCTATATGAATATGAACTATATGCTCATTTGACTTTTATTATAACTGTGAAATAATAAAGTAGTTGCTGTATAATACATTTAGATATTATGTTTATTTAATCTTCATTTTTATATTTGAAGCTTTTTTTTTTTAAACTAAATAAACTGACTTGTTCTAAAACATAATTATTTAACTAGAATAGAGGCAATGGAAGAGTTAAATTTGCATGGAATGTGTGGAATGGGTTACTAGTATCACTGGGTGTTCTGAGAATATCTCTGAATATTTTTAAAGAATGATACGAAAGATATTCAGGTACCATGATCAGGAAGAGGCCTCCTCTCAATGAATCTTGACTCCATGAAAGCAGTTACATAATGATGGTGGCAGAGATTTTTGATTCTTGTCAATTATGATTATTCCTCCCTCAACGATAAGTAAAGTACGTAAAGTAATACACAAGCATTCAACAAACATTACAGGTTGTGAATACCGAACTATCACCTGTTATGATTGAAATGGATGATAATGATAATTTTATTAGTTTCTTAAAGTTTAAAACTATCTCCAAACTTGGAATAGTTATACTGCTCAGATCATAACAATCATTTACCTTCATTTCCTGAATCATATGTCAAAGCAGTCCAATGTAACAGTTCATGATCCATCTTGGTTTTCTCTTTCACTTTTTCTTGTCATTTTAGAGCAAATTTCTTTGTCCATTTTTCTAATCTGCATTTTTCATTGAATTTAAATGATCATATGTACCATCTGAGATCAGCTCCACTTACCACATTCTTCAATATAAATAATGCCATGTTCTTTTACAGCAAAAACAACCAACTCAATATCATAGTGATATATCATATTTAATATTTGTAGCTTATTATGATCTACCTAGTAATTTGGATAATCTTCACCATATTTTCAATACTCTGAACCTTTTATTCACCAGCTCTCATTCAAAATATACTGTAGCTGCCAGTTGTACTTTTGGAAATTCTGAATATGTTTCCTGTATAAATTCCCGACATTTTTTTAATCTTCAGGAATCAGGAAAGAGTAATGGCTGTTCCCAAGAATTCAAGAAAATTTTATTTTATTATTATAATTAAGGCTATTATAGCCTGTTTTTTTTTTTTTTTTTATTTTTATTTTTTTTTTTTTAGGAGTGTCCCTTATTTAAATACATTGGCTATTATTATTCAAAAAAAGGGTATATATATTTTAAGGCATTATGGGTGAGTATAGAAGGCAATTATAGCAGAATAAAAGAGGTCAAAAAATTTTGTACATACCTTGTTTTGATACTGGGATGTCTTCCAATTTCACGATCCTACTGAAGGTTGTTTATAGCAAGAGGGGAGGTGGAAGGGAGCGTGGGGGGAGGGGTTGACGTGGGAAAAATAAATTTGGAAACCCAGGTTTTGTATTAATAATATATATATATATATATACCCATATATAAAAAGGGAAATAAAACTGAATGTGAGAATTACAGAGGTATTTCCCTACTGAGTGTTCCTGGCAAGATCTATGCAAGTATACTTGAGAAACGGTTGAGAAGAATTGTGGAAGAAAAGCTTGGTGAAGAACAAGCTGGATTCAGGCCAAATAGAGGCTGCCAGGATCAGATCTTCACTTTACGACAAATAGTCGAGAAAGCATGGGAATATAACAAAGATCTGTATTTAAGTTTTGTCGATTTGGAAAAGGCATATGACAAGGTGCCAAGAGAGAAGCTATTCAATACGCTGCAGTTATATGGTGTCAATGGGGCATTATATCAAGCAATACTTAGTCTTTATTTGAGTTGTGAGTCAGCAGTTAGAATTGAAGGAAGTACAGGAAGATGGTTTAATGTTAAATCTGGTGTGAGACAAGGATGTACATTATCCCCTCTGTTATTCATTATCTATATGGATCACATTATGAAGGAATGTGGTATTAAACCTGATATCAAAATTGGAGATGTTAATGTCAGCTCTTTGCTTTATGCGGATGATGTTATACTTCTAAATAAATCCGCTACAAGTCTGCAAGATTCTCTGACTAAATTGAATAGCTGTTGTAATAGATATGGTATGAAGGTCAGCAATAAAAAGACAAAGACAATGAAAATAGGCAGAATCATTGAAAATGTCAACTGTGTTGTGAATGGAGAACCTGTGGAACAAGTAAAACATTTCAGCTACTTAGGCACAATTTTTACTGAAGATGGTAAACTAAATATAGAAATAGACAACAGAATCAGCAAAGCTGGTATCGTGGGAAGTCAATTGAATAAATTCATATGGAATAAGAAAGAAATTAGTCGGAACACTAAATTAGCTGTATACAAGACTGTGTTCAAACCAATTTTAACTTATGGATCTGAGAGCTGGGTCAGAAGTAAAACACTTGACCAAAGACTAGAGACTGCAGATATGAGAGTCCTGAGAAAGATTAGAGGCGTGAACAGATGGCATCAATGGCAATATCATATTAAAAATGAGGATATTAGGAAAGAACTTGACATTGTCAGCATCCAGGAATGCGTTAGCAGAGCTAATCTCAGATGGTATGGTCACTTAAATAGAATGGGAGAGGAAAGATTAGCAAAACAAGTGTTCTCTGCCAGGTTGGCAGGAAAACGACCCAGAGGAAGACCAAGATATAGTTGGATTGATACGGTACAAAGTGCCTTAGATGATAGAAATATAAGATCTGATAATGTTGGAGTCTTGACAAGTAACAGACTGATTTGGAGGAAAATTGTAGATAGGAAGTTAGTAATGATGTAATTTTTTCATGTAGTACTGTCATATCCTGTACACCCCTTGAGGGTACATGGCAGGAATTTGATGATGATGATGATGATATATATATATATATATTATTGTGTTTAAGGGTGCTTTTTTTTTGGTGGTGGGGGGAGGGAGAGAGAAGGGGAAGGGTTTACTTATGGGGAAACTGGGTCAGGGGAGAGCGTTAACGAGGTGCAGACCGTTTTGGTCGACTGACCATCATCGGAACATTTTCGGGATGAGTGTAGGGCTATGTCAAGACTGCAAGTTGAATCTGCCAAATACGAGCATTTGTTGTCGCTAAATGGCCAGAGGCATGGCTTAATTTGTAAGTTCTAGATTGTCCAACATTCGGAAATTAAGTAGGGGCAGTGGATGTTGATTGAATTTTCATCGCATTTTATGGCAATAGTTTCGGATATTCTAAGCATTGTTTCGTTGTCTTGTTTGTCTATGATTATGGCCTTGTACTCATAGACAAACAAGACAACGAAACAATGCTTAGAATATCCGAAACTATTGCCATAAAATGCGATGAAAATTCAATCAACGTCCACCGCCCCTACCTAATATCCAAATGTTGGACAATCCAGAACTTACCAATTAAGCCATGCCTCCAGCCATTTAGCGACAACAAATGCCCTTATTTGGCAAATTCAACTTGCAGTTTTGACATAGTCTTACACTCATTCTGAAAATGTTCCGATGATGGTCAGTCGACCGAAACAGTCCACACCTCGTTAACACTCTCACCTGCCCCAGTTTCCCCATAAGTAAACCCTTCCCCTTCTCCCCCCCCCAAAAAAAAGTGCCCTTAAACTCAATAATATATATATATTTCTATATATATTATTAATTCAAAACCCAGGTTTCCAAATTTATTTTTCCCACGTCAACCCCCCACGCTCCCTTTCCCCCTCGTTATAAACAACCTTCAGCAGGATCATGAAATTGGAAGACATCCTAGTATCGAAACAATGTATGTAAAAAATTTTTCCACCTCTTTTATTCTGCTATAATTGCCTTCTATACTCACCCATAATGCCCTAAAATATATATACCCTTTTTTGAGTAATAATAGCCAATGTTTTTAAAATAAGAGACACTCCTAAACAAAAACAGGCTATAATAGCCGTAATTATAATAATAGTGTTTAAGAGGAGTAGCATGGGAATTTTTTCAGAAACTATACCTAATTTATTTTATTATTATTATTAAAAAAAAAAAAAAAAAGACAAGCCTTACAAACTCAAGAGCTTAGCTAGCTCATCCAGAGCAGGCTTTTACAAACTCTGATGCCTGTGGTGGGACCCACAACCTGTTGGTCAGACAGTGGGTATACTATCCACTTGACCAACAAGGCCAGCATACTGTAAAGCATATTCTTCGTTATCAGAATCTTAATTCATTATGTTTCTTCATCACTGTAAACAAAACATCATCATAATAGTCCATATTTCACTGATTTAATATTGCCATTTTTTCTTAAATAAGAATTTTTGTGTTTATTATAGTAATAAAATACAATAACAATGAACCATATACATTTTAGTATATAGGTAAAAAGTAAAATTTATTTAGTATTAGATATTCAAACATATGTCTCAAAGTTTGACAACTGGAAACAAAACATATTATATTGGAACAACATACAGATAGGTAACATTATATATATCTGTTGAAAAACAATGAATTTGAGTTTAAAATAAAAGAAATTCTAAGTATGCACTAATGCTAGGGAAAAAATTAATACCAATATTTACATTTGTTAAAATAGAATTTAAAAAATCCAAAGCCTTAACTGCTTGGTTGGAAAGTCAGAATTTTTATTTAGTTACCAATAAATCTAAAGTAGAAAAATTTCTTTCATTTTTAGGTTGGTGTAGGTCTAATTGTTAGTAGTGCATCTAATAGAATTTTTGTGATGCTGATTTGTGAATAATTCCAAGTAATTGCAAGAATATGGAAGATTCATCTGCAACCCATAAACGATTAATAAGTAGTTAGATTTCACTTATTTTGGTATAGTGTCATGTAGCTTACAAGACGTGTAGTTCAATGTATGTTTTCCTGATGATGACCTCGAAAATAGGCCGAAACATTGTCTCATTTTCTCAATTATAAGTAAAGTAATTGCTCTAACATGTGTGTAACCTTGAAAGAAATAATAGAATTTTTCGATTTGGTGCCAATATACATGTCATTCAATATAAATTAATTTCACATTTTAACAATGAAAATACTTTGATTGAACTGGGATTGATTTTTTCCATCAAAACGAATACATCTCTTTATCTCCATTTTTGAATCTCTTTCTAGTTCACCAAGATCATAATATTTCAAAATTTCTTTGTTCACATTATTATTTTTTTGTAAAATTACTGTTAATTTAGTAAAATAGCAATGCACAAACATTACAGGCTATGAGTTACACAATTTTGCAATTGCATAATTTCAGTTTCATTTGTCTTAACACAAAAATCATCACATACCTCATTTAAACAATAAGTGATACTAAGATTTTATCTCTATATTTGAAAAGTTGCTGTTTAGTTTTTTTCAAAAGCTTCTTAAAAACAGAATTTTGTTTTACAAAATTCTGTTTTTAAGAAGCTTAAAATTTAATTAAGATTCTGATAATTAAGATTTAATTATCAGAATCTTAATTCATTGTGCTTCTTCAACACTATTTACATCATCTCAGTAATTATAACTTTCTCTACTATCATTGCAATCTTTCATTTTTTTTACATAAAACACTTTTATCACAGCAAGATGAAGTGCATGACTGTAACGTAAATTATTGAAAGATTAGCAATCATTTTCTGAATTTTTCATGATTGTAGAACTATCATTGGTAGTTGGAATTGTATCTATTTCAGGAAATCTTGAAGGACAACAATTTTATGTCCATGTGGTATTTTTCCAGTTCTCTAAGTTCGATTTCTTTTCATTGATACTCCTTATACTGATGGTTCCTATCTTCAGTTCTTCTGAGACTGGGTTTATTAATCTTCTTGATGATGAGTCAGACTTTGATCTGGAGTCACTTATTGAAAAACCAAATGTTTTTCAATAAGTGACAATTTAGACAATTTTTTGAGTGGAATGGGGAGGGATAAAGGCCTTTATTTTAGTTGTACAAACAGAGCATATATTTGGATAAATAGAACAAAAATAATAAAGAGGAAGCCAAAAAAAAAAAAAGAGTAGAAAATCAGATGTAATCTATTTGGCATAAGTGTAATGCTAATGGATACAAGATTTAGAGTGGCTGGGTGAAGGACATTCAGTGGGGGGGGATGCATTTGACAATAGCAATCATGTAACCCAGAGAGTTTAATTCACAGGAACTAAACTTGCTGGGTTATTTAAGACTCAAAGCTAAAAAAATCAAAGGAAATCTCCATGCAGCCTTTTTAAAACTGGAGAAATGATCAAGGCTTTTGATGTGATGCAACTCATTAGTAAGTATCTACTGTTACATGAATATAATAACAAAACAAGGATGAGCTGGAAATTTGTAATTTTGCTGAACCTATATGTATTCTTTAATGGCTTTAACCAGAAATAAATAGAGTCTCCATAGCTCAGTCAGTATAGAAGAAGCCCTTTGGTCGGAAAGACCTGGGTTCAATTCCTGTCAGTGACGTGACCTATATCTGGTCTCTTTTGATGAAAGGTGAGTTAGCCGGTCTCATATGAAGGTAAGAGTTATTATCACCTGGAAACTCAGGTTTTTCATTCCCCAGAACAGACAAACCAGCCCTGTGAACACAAACTACAGATATAGGACACACTGGGAGGCATAGAGCTAACCACCTTATCCTCGGGAAAGGTACATCCCTTCCAAAATGTACCTTTTGTTATGGAGCTAAGGACAGCTCCATAACAGGCCACTAGGCCTAATATGTAAAAGGAAGAAGAAGAAGAACAGAACCAGAAATAAACATGATGGTATAAGATAATGACATATCACACCAACTGGGGCATCACCTGGTTAAACAAAGGACCACTCCCTCACTATTTTTGTTAGGGTATAAAGACAAACAGTGAAAAGTAAATTATTGGAATGAACTCCGAATCAATAGAATTCTATAGATGGAGGTTCCAAATCGAACTCCATTCAGAAGAATTAAAGATTGGCATCATCAAAACGTAAGAAATATAAATGAAAAAAATAAAAATAAAAAATAATTGAACTGGCAGAATCAGAAACCACGTTTACATAATTTGGTAGTACTGAAACAAAGAAGATAAGCGAGATTCTTCTACATAACAATTACATGATGCTATATTTAGGCAAGAATGATCAGGGAAAGGAATGAGTCACTATAGTATTCAATACAAAACATGAGGATAAGCTTTTTGAATGGCAAGGTAAGGAAAAATTAGAGGAATTTTTCAAGTCATTAGAGAAGGCAGCTGACACAAAAAGTTGGTCCTTCTTGAAGATTTCAACAGCAAAGTAGGAAATGAATATTAAACATACAGAAATGTTCTGAGAAAATTTGAAATAAAAGAGCAAAGCTAATAATAATGATAAATAACTCCTGTATTGACGTTCAGGACATGGACTATGCACCATGGACCAGGCTTGACAAATTATGCAAAATCATATTTGTCAAGAAAAAAAAATCTACCATCCTCCCCATTTTTCAATGGATAATCCCAATAAATCAAGAGGAGTTACATAAAGTAATTAATAGTGCTGTATCATTGTTTGGAGAACATTTTCACTGAGTGAGAACAATTCCAAGAAGGAAAAATCAATAAATAAAGAATAGGAAGAAGAATAAAAACAGCATTAATTTTTTGGAAAAGCGATTTGTTTAAGTTTTGTTATTAGAAGGTTTTTTATATTATGCATAGGCTTCTGTATTTTCTTAAAGTTAAAAAAATTGTTTTGAAAGTTTATTTTTTATTAAATAAAAGCAGATACTAGCCAGCTGGCAAAATCTACATGCCACAGACAAGTGAGTGAGCAAATCTGTCAAGCCTTGCTCATTACTAATAAGATGGGCACCAATTCACATGGCAGGAAGATGCAAGAAATAAGAAAAGCCTCATTGACTATATTATTGCTGATATTGAAACAGATGTTGAAAGTTTTTTCCCACTTGGTTATACTATAACTTAAAGATGCCAAGAAATTATATTCTTTGTTTAATCCTTTACTCAAGTGTAAGCAAAACAAGTTTGATTGTGAAGTATCTTCATAACTGAGCTTGAATATAGAGGCTAATTACTTCACATCAATTGCCTTTGTATCCTATAATGCAAAGCACACATCCTTTCAGGTGTGCAATATATAATGCTATGCATTATGGGAAGGACCACTACCCAGACCAATTTCAACCTTCATTAAGTATGTTAAAGTGTGGGGATATCTCTCTAAAAATGCTGAGTGATCTGCAAGTTCACTCTAAATCTTACTGAGTGACCCTAAAGGATCACTTCTAAACTCATCACTCATCAACAACAGATAGATGTTGAACATTTTTTTCATTTGGTTATACTGCAAATTAAAGATGCCAGGAAATTATAATCTTGGTTTATTAAACCAAGCATATAGTTTCTTGTCATCTTTATGCTAGTTCAAGAGTACAGAGAAAGGCTAATATAGGAAGTGATCATTTAGTTTTGATGATAAAAATGAATACCATGAAAACAAAACTGTGTAAGAATGTTTTAAAACAAATCAAATTCAAGTAGCTTTCAGAGGTGAACTATAGATGCAAATATACAAATGTTATTCAAGAAGAAAAGACTGGAGATCCAGTGGAAGACTGAAGAAACACTGACTAATTCTGGCAGAGAGGTATGTGGTAAAGTTTTCTGCATGGTTGGAAAAGTAATTATTATTAGGTATTATTTCTGGGAAAATTCCCATGGAAAAATAATTCTATTTTTTTGGACTCAGGACGTTAAAGAGGCAGTCATGGAAAAGAAAAAAGCCTACTGAAAGTCCCTAACAAGTCAGCCAGCATGTGCTCAAAGATAATACAAAAAAAAAAAAAAATGTAAAAAAAAAAGCAATGCATAAAAGTAGCTAAACAAAAGTCGTGGGACAACTTTCCTAGGAATATACACAATAAATACCATGAAGGTGGCAAATGTACAGGAAGATGGTTTAATGTAAAATCACATGGAAGGATGCATACTTATATTCACTGTTATTCATCATCTATATAGATCATATTATAAAAGAAAGTGGAATTAGGCCTAATATCAAAATTGGACATATTCATATCAGCTCTTTGCTTTATGCAGTTATACTTTTAAATGAATCCAGTATAAGTTTACAGTATTCCCTAACCAAACTGAGTAACTGCCATAATAAATTTGGTATGAAAATCAGCAATAAAAAGACAAATACTATGAAAATATGCAGGAAACGCTGAAAATATCAACTGCATCCTGAATGGGGAACCTCTAGAACAAGTAACACATTTCAGCTATTTAGACAATTTTTAGTGAAGATAGCAACTTAACTATGGAAATAGACAACAAAATTAACAAAGCTGATATGGTAGGGAATCAACTGAGCAGATTTATATGAAATAAGAGAAATCAGTCAAAACAATAAATTAACTCTATTATCCCCTCATCAAACACACATCAGAACAAAAGGATATGCTAATATGCTTTTAAGTTTTGCAACTTTTCATTTGTAAGACTGATATGGAAAGAATTCCATACAACCAGAGCAGAGCTTTTGCAATATAGAATTTCACTATATTTTATCTCTTTCAGCCCATGCTAATGGTCTGACAACAATTGGTGTAGTTTAATAAAATTTTTAAGTATTCCAAATATGAAAGTTTAATAAAATTCTTATTAGCTAACATTTCAGAATTTTAAAAATCATGAAAAGATGATAATTATTTAAAAAAAAAGAAGGTAATTTTCTGTAAAATTTGTAAGAAAAAGTTGAAAAGTATGCATTTGAGTCTGTGTAAAATTTTGATAGCAACTGACATGGTGCATGGTGTGCAAATGATCAATATCAATGGAGGTAAAGTGCAATGATGCAGCATCAGGAATGTTTCTTTTTTTTTTCTAACACTTCTAAGGGAAAAAAAAAAAAAAAAAAACAGAACAAGGAACTTAAGAGCACAGTGCAGGAGAATACTACTAATAACTTGACAAGTAATTTAAATCATGTAAAGGAAGAAAGGAAACACTGTTAGGTTATTACAAACTAGTCAATGAATGAATCATAGTAGCAAGATTTCAAGCAAAACCATTTAATATATCAATAGTCCAGATATATGCACTCACATCTGACAGCACTGATGAAGATACTGACTTATTTTACAAAGATATGACAGAGACAATAGAAATAATACCAAAGCAAGATGATCTGTAGCACAAGATTCCAGCAAAAGGAGTGCAGAAAATGGATGTGGAGGTCAAATGATGGGAAAAACAAGAACATGATTGATATGATTAGGATTAAAAGAAGATGGATAACATCAGTATAGCAGTGTCAAACTTTTCAAGGAGCAGATATAGACTTGGATCATAGTTTAGTGATTGCAAACATCAAGTTGAAACTAAAAAGTAAATATAAACCCCACAATTAGAAACGAAGAGACACAGCAAGAATAAGTGAAGCAGAAATAGGAAGAAGGTATAGAAGAAAAACTTAAAAGTGTGGACAGAGAAAAAAAATTTGAATCTAAAAGTGAAAGAAGTAATGAAGGCAATAGAATATGCAGTTGAAGAAACAGTACCAGAAGAGAAGATCAAGAAGAAGTGGATTAGACAAGAAACACCGAAGTTAGTACAGGAGAAGAGAATATTGAAGATAAGAAGGGATACATCAGAACAAATAGAAGAAAGTGTAATGAGGTGAAGAAAGCAGCCAGAATGGATATGATGAAATGGTTAGAAGCCCATTACAATGATATAGAACAGCACTATGGAGAGCATAAAACTAGGGAGATGTACAAAATGATTAGAACTATTAATAGAAGGTGGCAACCAAAACAGACCACAATTAATGATGAAAAAGGCAACGTATTGATGAATAAAGATAAAATTGTACAGCGGTGGACAAGACACTGTAGTGAGTTATGTGAAGAAAAACTAGATTTAGATAGCGTTGGGAAACTGAATGAAGAATTGAAACAGATATCACCACCAGGTAATGAGTATAATATCGACATTTTAAGAGGAGAGTTTGAAAAAGCAATAGGACAGCTAAAACTCAATAAGAGTCCTGGTAATGATAACATCACTGGAGAAATGATTAAATATGGTGACAAAAGTATGATTACAGAAAGAGCTATGTAATATGGTATGGAAATAAAGGAAAATGCCAGAGGAGTGGCTGAAATCAATATCACTGACATTATACAAGAAAGGAAATAAGCTAGAATGTAAAAATTATAGAACAATTGCTTTGACAAGTCACCTTGATAATGTGATGATGATGATACCGACAGAAAGATTGAGAACACAATTGGAAGCATATCTTGCAGATGAGCAAGCAGGATTTAGGAAAGACAGAAGTACACTTCAACAGATTTTGACAATGCAGTTAATGGCAGAGAAAGATAAGAGAAAAAACAAAAACATATATAATATACTTGTTTTGATTTTCAGAAGGCATTTGACATTATCGACCAGAAAGTGACATTAGCAGTGATAGAATCCTATGGAATTGATAGAAAACTAATGGAAGTGTATAAGAATGCAGTTGCAGCAGCTTAGAATAGGTGATGATTTGGGGAAATGGTTTACAACAAGCATAGGTATTAGACAGGGAGACCCAATATCACCAAGCATTTTCATCACACATTTAGAAAGAGCAATGGATAAAATGAAGGAAGATGCAAAAGGAAAATCAGTACATGGGATGAGAATTAACAATCTGAGATTTGCAGATGACACTGTTATTACTGAAGAAGATGAAAGAGAACTACAAAAAACAAAGACAATGATATTTGGTGAGAAGAACATGAACAAAAAATACAAGTAAATGGAATTGATATAGAAAATGCAGACCGATTCACATAAGTAAAATGACATATGATTTGGACTGTAAAAAAGAAATAAAGATCAGGATTGCAAAGGGAAGAACAAACCTGAAGACCATGGATAACATCTGGAAAAGTAAAGTGATCAGCCTTCAAACAAAACTAAGAGTGCTGGAAACATGCATCTTTAGCGGTGTACTGTATGGATCTGAAACGTGAGTGATAAATAAGGAGTCAAGAAAAATAATTTTAGCATTTGAAAGAACTTGTCACAGGAAGATTCTAAGAATAGGATGGGTACAGAAAATTACAAACAAAGAGCTCAATCGGAAGTATAACCAAAGAAAAATCTAACAGAAGATGCAATTATTTGGACACATGAACAGAATGAGTGAGGATCGGAAGATAAAGACATTCATGTTTGGTATTATGGATGGTGTAAACAGAGAGGTAGAACATACAGAGAATGAATAGACAATGTAAAGGACTGGTGTGGAATGGGTGTACAGACACTGCGACAATGTGCACTGGACAAAGAAAGATGGAAGAAGATAGTGAAGGAGGCATCAGACACCAACGAGCAGTGAGCCCATGGTTCGTGGTGGTGAAAGTAAGAAAACAAGCTATTTGACCTCTTCAACTTGAAACATTGCATGAGACTATAAATTAGTCTCATGCAATGTTTCTCAAGTAGCAATAGTATATTACCTTGAGAAATCAAGTAGTAATATACTACAGTGGAAGATAAACTAAGATTCAAGTTTGTGCTATTAATACATGGCAGTTTTTGAAAATAATGTTATTTTTTTTAAGACAAAAAGATAAATAAATGTCATTTTATGCACTCACACAATACCAATCACATCAAGATAATAATAATAGTAAATTACCTGAAAAGTAACTTTAAGTTCCATGTCACTGAATTTGTATGGACACTCAGTAACGTCCAAGGGTTGCTTCACCAATTCTGAGTGTCGCATGGAAATCATTGGAGAAACAGAAAATGCATACAACCACTGATTTAAAATAATAAAAAAAACACATAATAATATATATAATATAACAATAAACAATATATAATAATAAGATAATATATATATATATATATATATATATATATATAAACCAAACTTTAGATATTCAGTGACAAAACCTTCAGAAAATACTAATTCAGCAAGAGGCACGAGGTTGTCTGTAGGGACAGAAAAATCTAAATCCCCCTATGGTGGATTCAGGAAGCTAAGGAGGCAGTTAAGAAAAAGAAAAAAGCATACTGAAAATTTCTTGCAAGTAAGTCAGCATGTGCGCTGAGAAAATACAGAGAAAAATGTAAGAAAATGAAGCGATATAAAGGGGTAGCTAAATAAAAGTCATGGGAAGATTTTGGTAAAAACATAGAAGACAAATATCGGCAAGGTGGCAAAACGTTCTGGAGACCGAAGAAAATCTTAGAAATATAGGAACAAGTACTGTAAAAGGAATCAGAGATGGTATAAGTGACACAAAAACTAATGATAAAGATATTCTTGATTGGAATAATTACTTTAAAAGAATACTGAATGAAACAAGAAGTGACAGTATAAGTAAAGAGGTATGCAATCAGGAGTATATATTGATTATCAATACTTAGGTAGAAAAAGCTACCAAAAACCTGATGTGGGAACACAGCTGGAGTAGATTATATTCAATCAGAAATCCTCAAATATGGAGATATAAAGGTTTTACAGTGAATGCTCCAATATGGAGATATAATTTTACAGTGGCTGCACTGCATAATTCAGAAGGTCTTGACAGAGAGTCAAATTCCAGATGACTGGAGTAGAGCACATAGTACCCCATCAGTAGAAAAATTCAGCAGAATTTTTCTACTGAGTATTCCAGGTAAAATTTATGCAACCATAAATCTTACCTTGAACACATAAGGCCGAATAGAGGTTGTTGGAATCAAATTTTCACTTTAAGAAAGACAGCTGACAAATCTTCGGATTATAAGATGGATATTTTTTTTTTTTTTTTTAAATAACGAAACCTGCGGTGTGTTCATAATTAGAAGAAACACACGTATAAACCACAGTGAAAATTATTTAATTGTAAATATTTCATCCTAAGTATCTTAGTACGTCATCAGTACAGTATTTAAACAAAATTAGGAATAACATACAGTTAGGGCGCATGATTACAATAGAATCTCATGAAAATGTGCTAAATTGTTAAAAAAAAAAAAAAAAAAAAAAAAAAAAAAAAAACGTTATGCATGTTTTCATGAGATTCTATTGTAATCATGCACCCTAACTGTATGTTATTCCTAATTTTGTTTAAATACTGTACTGATGACGTACTAAGATACTTAGGATGAAATATTTACAATTAAATAATTTTCACTGTGGTTTATATGTGTGTTTCTTCTAATTATAAGATGGATATGTATCTCTAGATTTGTAAAAGGCAAATGACAAGGTGCCAAGAGAAAAGATGTTCAAGAAAACTGCAAATACATGACATAAGTGGAACATTATATTGAACAATACATAGTCTATGTCTGAAATGTAAGTCAGCAGTTAGAACTGAAGTACAGGAAGGTCTGATGTTAGGTTAGGTGGGATACAAGGGTGCACATTATCTTCATTGTTATTCATCATTTCATAAATTTTTTCTATTATTGTCATTTTATACAATAATTCTTGTCTGACTGTGCTGATTGTTTTCTTTTCTATCCAACTTGTTCTATTTATTTTTCTTAAGCATTTCATTTCAAATGTCAGCAGTGTTTTCTCCGCTCTTTTCTTTACTGTCCACGCTTCTGCTCCATAGATGACTGTTGGTATAATTATTGATTCGTATAATTTGATTTTGGCTTGCTTAGATATCTTGTTTGTTTTCCAGATTTTCTGTAATTTTCCCATGGTGGTCCATTCTATCGCTATTCTGTGTTTGATTGTTTTGAGTTCATCTATTGTTTCTGTTAGTTTTGATCCAAGATATATGAAGTTGTCTCTTGTTCTATTTGTTCTCCATTTAGGGCTGAGATGGTAGTTCTGTTCCTCTCTATTTTCATAACTTTTGTCTTTTGTATATTTATTGTCATGTCATATGTTTTACAGGTTTCGTTTAGCTTGTTTATCAACCTTTGTAGTTCATTTGGGGGTTCTTGCAATAAGGACGACATCATCTGCATATTTGATATTATTTATGTTTAAACCATTGACATTGATTCCAGGCTCATTGTCTATTGCCTTCTTTACAACTTCGTCTAGATATATGTTGAATAGGTATGGGGATAATGGGCATCCTTGCATTACTCCTTTTTGGATCTCTATGGGTTCTGTTGTGAGTGTGTCCTTTTTAATTATTGCATTTGTCTTAGAGTAATATTTTATCAGAAACTGTATTATATATTTGTCTATTGTTTTTTCTAGTAGAACTTTAAGAAGGATTTCTCTGCTGATGCTATCAAAAGCTTGTTTAACCACGTCGCTGTCAATATGGATAAAATACACCACTCCTCTACACTTCGTATCCATCATATATTTCAATGTAATATCATTGGTATTACAATTTTAATATGCACTTCGCATCCATGGTAACCTGGACACACACACACACACACACACACACACACACACACACACACACACACACACACACACACACACACACACACACACACAGTCTTGGCCGGTTGGGTGGTTAAAGTCCACAAAACAACAATATAGTTCTTTATAGTCTTCCCAGCTGAGCTCTGCTAGTTGGTGCAATGTGAACATCTGGTCTATTGTTGAACAGTTTCCTTGGAAACCAGCTTGTTCTATGCCTATCAGTTCTTTATAGGTGTTTTTTAATCTATTTTGTATAATTCTTATGAATATTTTATAGGTGTGGGAGAGTAAATTGATTGGTCTGTGATTTCTGCAGTCTCTTTTGTTTCCTTTCTTGTATATTGGGATGATCTTTCCAGTTCTCCAGTCATCTGGGATCTCTCCTGTTTGTAATATTTTATTGAATAGGGTTGTTAAATATTCTATTGATGTGCTGCCTCCATATGACCGCAGTTCAGTAGGGATAGTATCAATGCCTGGTGCTTTATTGTTTTTCATCTGTTTTATTGCATATCTAACTTCTTCTTGTAAAATTTTTGAGTGGTCATTATTTTCTTCTATTGTTGGCATTGTAGTTTTGTTTCCTTGGTGAAAGATGGTCTTAAAATGGTGACCAGATTTTTCTTACATCTTCAATATTCCTGGTTTCAGTCATCTTGTTGTTCATCATTGTTACCTGCTTTTGCTGAAAATTCCTTTGTAATTTCTCTTATAGTGTCATGGAAGACTTTTAGGTTGTTTGTTGGTATACTTCTTGGCATTTCTTAGCTTTTTCTTCTAACCATTTTTCTTTGGAGAACATTTATACGCGTGGATAGGCTTATGTGTTCATCAGACATGTTGTAATAGGTTTCACGGTATAATAAGAACACAGATGATTAAGAAAATAACTATTTATTAACTTAAAGCTAATATTTCGCTGGTATTATATCCAGCGTCTTCAGAGCACACAACACAAAGTTTGTTACAAATGTAAGACAACCACAATCCGGTGTAACAGTGGGGGACAGTATAAGTGATTGCAGCATGCAACACAAGACTAAAGTCCTAATGGCACCATCTAGGTAAAAAAAAAAAAAAAAAAAAAAAAAAAAAAATTCAAATTGAAAAAATATAAATTAAAAAATATTAATCTGGTCTTAGGATGACTGTCTCCCAAATCTTTGGTAGATTTATACAGCCATACTTGTTAAGGTTTGGAGTATGTTTTAAGGCTTCTGCTGATTCCAGGAACAACCTCTCTGACTTGTAGAAGCTTCTGTGCATTACTTTTGTTTCTTTCCAATTGATCCTGTGTGCTGGGGTATCCAAAGCATGGTCTGCCAGACCCGACTTACCACAGCGAAAGTGTCGGATATATTTTTTGTGTTCACTGAGGCGGATGTCCACATTTCTTCCTGTCTGTCCATAGTAGGCTTGATGGCAAGCCTACTACTCCAAAACATAACACATAAAACATACTCCAAACCTTAACAAGTATGGCTGGTATAAATCTACCAAAGATTTGGGAGACAGTCATCCTAAGACCAAATTAATATTTTTTAATTTATATTTTTTCAATTTGATTTTTTTTTTTTTTTTTTTTACCTAGATGGTGCCATATTAGGACTTTAGTCTTGTGTTGCACGCTGCAATCACTTATACTAGCCCCCACTTACACCGGATTGTGGTTGTCTTAAACTTTGTGTTGTGTGCTCTGAAGATGCTGGATATAATAGCAGCGAAATATTAGCTTTAAGTTAATAGTTATTTTCTTAATCATCTGTGTTCTTATTATACCGTGAAACCTATTACAACATATTTCTTTGGCTTTTTTTGCATTGGTTATCAACTTTATTTTTTAGTGCTCTGTATTTTTCTCTATTCTCTTCATTGTTTTGTTGATTTACAAGTATCTTGGCCTCTCTTTTCTCTTCTATTGTAGCTATGATTTCTTGGGTTATGCACTGTTTGTTTATTTTGGGTTTGGTACCTAGAGTGTCTTCTGAAATTGATAACACTGTTTTTTTCCCTTCTTCCCAGTATTTTCCGTTGTTCTGGAAGATGGAGGGTTTTAATTTCAAACACATCTGTCCTAAAAAAATCGACTTCTGCTTGAGCTATCTTTTAGTTTTGATAGGTTGATGTTTTCTTCTTTTTTTGATATTGTTTTTCCTGTTGAATTTTATCTTCACTTTGGCACTTAATAGTTTGTGGTCAGTGTCGAAATCAAAGCTTCTTAATGTTCGTACATTATTTACTGATCTTTTCCATTGTTTGTTTATTTTTTACTTGTTTACTTGTCTTATAGGAGAACCTATATGACAAGTAAAACATTTTAGCCATTTAGGCACTTTTTAGTGAAATGGCAAACTAAATAAGGAAACAGATAACAGAATTAGCAAAGCTAATATGGTAGGGAGTCAAATGAATAAATTTATATGGAAAACATTAAATTAGTTAAATAGAAAACAGTGTTCAAATCAATTTTAGCTTAATGAATCTGTAAGCTGGGTTAGAAATAAAACACTTGATCAAAGACTGGGGACCACAAATATAAGAGTTCTGAGAGAAATAAGGGGAATGGACTGATGGCATCAATGTCAGGATCATATTAAAAATGAGGATATTAGGAAAGGAGTCGACAGTCTTAGCATTGCAGAATGTGTGAGCAGAGCTAATCTCAGACGTAAATGAAAGATAACAAGAAATTATATACAGGAATACTTCGATTATCGCGATTCTCGATTTATCACGGTTTATAATTTGATACCAAAATTCCAATTATTGCACTCCAAATTCGAATTATCATGGCCACGAGATGTAGCCCACTACATATGCAACCAGTTCGAGTCACCACTCTCCAGGTGTAGCACTTTGTTTTTATCCGATGACGCCTTCTCACCACTTACCAGTAACTATCCGCACTTGCCTAAAGTACATGTGGATATCTATTTCTCTTGTTATTTACCCCTACAATGAATGCTAAAAGAAACAAGGATGATTTCAAATCTACAGCTATCAAGAAGAAATGTAGAGTGATCAGCTTAGAAGATAAGTTGCATATGATAAATAAGTATGAAGCAGGCATAACCAAAGCCAAAATTGCAAGAGCGTACAGTCTAAATGATCAACTGTTCGCCATATTTTAGACCACGCTGCAAACTCTAGGGCTTCGATCTAGGACTAAAAGAAATGGAAAAAGATGATGTTCAGGACCTGCTTCAGTCACATGATAAGAAGCTGGATGATGAAGACCTAATTAACCTTAAGAGAGAACGTGCTTACGATGCTCAAATCGATGATAATGACGAACAAATTGACTTGGCACTGAAGGAATTTACCCTCAAAGAAATGGACGAAATGTTTAAAATTGCTGAAAATTTTAAAGAAAAAATCTTGAATGGCGATCCTAATCTCGAGTGATCACTGAAAGTTCGTCAGGAAATTGAAAATTCCATCCGTTGCTACCGAGTTTTATATGAAGAAAAAAAGAAAGAAAAAATTCCACCAGACAACTCTACAATAATTTTTATCCAAGAATAATTGTATGTACTGTATGTACTTCTTATATATAAATAAAGATTAAAGAATAATCTTGTTTTTCTTAATTAACCTTCATTTTTTACTTAACACATTTCTTTTTTAGTTGATATATAAAATTTAATTAATAGATTTGAAAAATCCTTGGCATTGATCACCCATTTTACACGCATTATTTATCCCGATTATCGCAGTATTTTTTGCAGCAACAATAACCGCCATAATCGAGGTATTCCTGTACTTGGTTTAATCCTTTATTTTTAAGTGTAAGAAAACAGAGTGTGCACCTGAAGTACTTTAAGGACTGGGGCAACTTTATATATAGAAGTTAATGACTTCACATCACTTGCCTTAGTATCCCATAATGCAAAGCACACATCCTTGCAGGCATGTATATTGCTATGCATTATGGGAAGGGCCACTACCCAGACTGGTTTCGACCTGTCAGACCATGCATTTCAAACATGTTGCAGAATCAACTAGAAAGGAACCAAGTCCCTACTTGCACCAAAACCTGGTTTGAAAGCAAGTTCAAAGAAGCCTGTGAGATGCTGAAACATCATCCAAATCTCAACAAGAATGATGGATTAATAATTCCAAGAATCTGGAGGACCCATCTTCAACCCATATAACATCCTGAATAATCCCAAACAGAAGAAAATGTTAATATGAGAGGGCTACAGAAATTGTTTAATGTAGTTCTGCTATAAAACCCTACTTTTTTTTTTTTTTTTTTTAAATATCATCAGTATATTATTATACTGATATGTATAAAAAGTTCATTTTATTTTGTGAATTAATTTTCATTTTGTATATATTTTATTTAATATTTTTATTTTTTCACCAGAGGTCAGGCTAGGGTAAACGATTAACAAACCATTTAGATTTATTTTACTTTTGTGTAGTGTCATGTTGAGTGTTATTTTCTTAATTATAAGTAAAGTAATTACTCCAACATGTTTTTTTCCATAAATTCTTCACTATGAATTGAAACAGGAAGTAATCATCAGATGATGCTATTACTATATTAAACTCTCCCAGGATATAATTATGTTAAAATTAGTATCACATTGAAAAACAAAATATGCATAAAAGTTTTAAAATAAACATGACCAGCTTGCAGAGGTGATCTGCAGACTCATATATGCAAATATTATTGAATAAAAATGATTTTGAAAACAAGCATGAAACTTCACAGATTCAATGGTAAAATCTAAAAGAGCCATAGAGTGATTCAGCCAGAGAAGCATACATTGAAGTCTGCAATGAAGCAAAGTTCTTTGTAAGACAGTATGTGCTTTAGAGCAGTGCTTCCCAAACTACTGGATGTCAGGGCCCCCATTACAAAAATTAAAATATTTCACCGCCCCACCTCTAAAAAAAATTGTAATAGAGAGATATATTATTATAATATTTATTGTATTTATATTCAATACAAAACATACACAGCGAATATTGCAAAAATCAAATGCATATATTACATTTTTTGCCTCTTACCGTTTGGTTCTGAAGACGATGCGGGCTGTTCTGGTAAAATATGAAATACTGTCCTTTTTTTCAGTCTGTTTCTGCTTCTTCTGATTGTTCATGGGAATTTTTATTTTATTTTTTTATCAGCCACTTATCCATCTCAGGGTTAAATTTTTTAATATAGAATAGATCAAATAATATCACCACTTACCGATACTGGCACACCACAGACTGATAACATGAAATTAGTGAATATTACCTGAATGAGAGAATCCCCGGACCAGGAACATTTTTCTCTTTTGTGACTTTTCTCCCTTTACGGTAATTAAGCCTAACGCGAAACAGACAGCAAAGGCAGGTTATTGAAACGTGCATATAATTGGTGCGGTATTAACAAAGGATCGTGCAGCCGAAAGATAAAAGCATAGCTGACAATTGAGTTGAAATGCTAACTCTCTTCAACCGAATTCCATATGTGAAACTGCCATAACATTCATTACATATATATATTACTTAGTTTTAACACTTTTACGAATTTTAACACGTTCAGTTGAATTTTATTGCTGCCTTGGGAAATCGAACTCACACACATCTAATTAATAACAATAGTTATTAGTTAGATACTGTGTTTGCCCATGCAACATATGGTTTTGTTTCAGTCTATACAGCATAGTTTCTGTATGAGGGGACATGTGATTCATTAATTAGTGTGTTTTTATCCCAGTTGTCTCTAATTGCACTATTTGTTGAGAAATATATTAAACAGACTCCTTATACCTTATTCACTGGCATAATAAAAGTACTTGTTTTTATTGCCTCTGTAGTATAGTGGCTGTTAGGGGAGGGCGTGTTGTTTACCACTGCAAGCAAGTTACTACCTCCCCACATGAACTTGTTTAAGCTTTTTTCATGTGTGAAGTATATGCGAAACTTTTATTGGTAACAGAAAACTAGCTCGGATGACAGTGATAATATAAAACGAGTTTTGATATGTATATAAAGTCAATATCAACAGTCTCTGATTACGAATGCGTGATGAAAGGGACAGGAAGATTTGGAGCTTCCCTGGAGAGCATTCGAAGTAAATACAATTAACCACTGCTTTGAAATGAAACATATGAATAAGCAATATTTACTAATATTCATTAAGTGCCAAAATACGCAGAGAGCAAAGTTTGTGAACCAACACCAATGTGTGAATTTTTCCATTAAAATATAAAAAATAACAAAAAAGAAATAATAAATAATAAAAGTTAAATACGTTTCTTTTAAAATAAAAAAATCTACTTAGTCTTAAAACATTTTAAATTTGATTTCATTATTTCATGCCCCCCCCCCCCCCCCCCCTCAACAAAACCTACGGCCCCCAAGGGGGCCGCGGCCCACAGTTTGGGAAGCACTGCTTTAGAGAATACAGGGAAAATGTAAGAAAACTAAACAAGAGTGATGGAAAGACTTCAGAAGGAAGAACAACTAACACATATGCAGCAAATGTTCTGAAACATTTGCTGCATATGCATGAGATAAGCAGTGACAGAACAGTGGTAGAAAACATTCTGGTGGTATGCATTCAAGAATACATTTCACTAATGAAGATTAGAAAACATTCAGAAATTTGAAACATACAAGGTTAAATGAAATTACCTTCATATTTGAGCAGAAATGCTCAAATGCGAAAGTATAAAAGTTTTATAGCAGATTCATATATAATTTGGAATATTACTCTGTTCGAATAATCTGGAATTCAAAAATGGCCAAATTCCAGGTGATCAGAATAGACCTTTCATAGTACCTCATGGGAAATAAAGCTGGATGTGCGAATTGCAGATGGACTCACCTATTTAATTATGGGAAAATTTATTCAAGCATACCTGAGAACAAGCGAAGAAAAACTGCAGAAGAGGAACATGGGAAGGACTAATCTAAGCTCAGTTAAATAAGTTATCAGATCAGATTTTTTCTTTTTTTTTTTTTAAGACAAATATTTGAAATCAAAAGCTAAATCAGTAAAATCTTGATTTAGCAGACTATTAGGGGCTAAGAGTTGTCCATAAAATTGAAAGTCCGTTAAATCGTGAAACTTGGGAATAGTTTTGAAAATAAAATACTTTCAGTGGTATTAATATATTTTAATGAGAACATTTTTATGTAAATACTGTACCATTTTACTGAGGATTGGGCTTGAAAAAAGCATCAAGTTTCAGTTGCTTTCCACATTTATACTGTTTCTTAATAATTAACAATCGAAATTGCCAAAAATGTTTGTAATAAGCAATCACTTCTGGATCTGAAGATGTGCCTATGAATGAGATGATGTCATCTATGTGTTCTCTATCCACCGATAGTTTCGGACCAGCTGGAACTAATTCTTCTTCTTCTTTGTTGTCAACCTCCTGATCACCCGGTAGAACATCTTCAGCAATCTCTTTCTGGCTGAGAATTTGGTAGCCTGGGTCACCCTCATCAATGTCATTCTCACTAACATTATCATCAGCTTGCATCAAAGTTTCATGGAAATCAAAGGTTTCAAAACCTCTGAAATCGTATTCCGGTTCACTCCTGTTCAGTAACTTGGTCCAGCCATTAGCCAATGTTGTAATCTTTATCTCCTAAGAGGTAGCAAAATTAACTCTCAGCCCATGTTGGTGGGATTTTTTTGTCCAGCCGAAAATTATTGGTTATAATATCTTTTAGGATGGGACAGGTAGCACCATCTGTGATAGTGGTAAAAAAACTTTAGGCCGAGCACTACAATGTAGGCTGGTAGTCCATTAGTTTTTGTCCTTTAAAGAGGCCTCAAAGTTGCTGAAGGACAAAAAAATCCCACCGACATGAGCAATGGGTGTCAAATGAAATACTGAGTTTGTGCTCTTTTTCATTTTTTTACTGTCTCTGGTGATATTTTTGTGCAAAAATTACTAAGAAGGGTAAGATGTGTTAAAAAAATTTTTTTTACAACAATTTTAGCCAAAAAAAAAGTTTTTGAGAAATGCTAATTTTTCTAAATTTTTTAGCTCCAAAAATGGCTCTTTGCAATTCAAATGAGATTGTTTATTCTCTTCGCGAGCATGAGCCCATTAATTATGTCGAGAGCGAGGCGTCCAAAGAAGAAGATAAAGTAGAAGATGAAGACTTAGAAACAGAAAAAGAAGGCAATAATTTTTCCACAGACAAAGACCTTATATTTGAGGTAGAAACGGTCACATGTGGTCTTCAAATTCTCTGGAAACACATGGTCATTGATCATTGGATATTCAAATGCATTTTCTGTCTCCATCAGGAGATGCATTAAATATTTGCTGTCCATTAGACGCATGTAGCTTGCTTATAATGGATGATATTTTGAGCATTATTGTTTTGCATACTAATCAAAACATTCGATCTGCTGCAAGTAACGTAAACGATACATTTTGAATGAATATTTTTATTAAATAAATCGTGTAAATAAAAAAATCATGCATTTATATCATTTTTTTTATCTTTTTATGATTGCTATAGCGTTAATGTACATACATTTACTTACAAAACTAAAAAAACAAACAAGGGTTTTTGGTCTATTACAAGTGGAGATATGAATTTTTAAAATTTTTCAGTCATTTTCGCGCTTTTCCGATGCTTATTTGTTTAAACAATTATTTAAATAATTTTTTTGCTATTGTTATTGATTGTACCATGTTTTGGAATGTATTAACAATGTGCTCTGTGAACACCAGCTTAATTATTCAATAAAAACATAATTTAATAAGCCACGGACACAAAAGTCACACCGACATGGTTAACTTTGATTGAAAACAGTGACATGGGCTGAGGAGGGCAGACTTGATGTTGTATGCATACAAATTCTGAATTGTCCTGGCTCCTCTTGTATCTTCTTTGGGATCGCTTTCATTCTCCAAGACAACCATAGCCTCTTCAAGAGACTTCTTCTTATACAACCTCTTGCTGGCAACAATGACTCCCTGGTCTAAAGACCGTATTATAGAAGTGGTGTTTGGAGGAAGGAAGATACATTTTATTCTTCCATTCCTACTAACCAACTTCTCAGCATTAGGATGGGCTGATCCATTATCAAGAAGTAAAACAGCATTTACATCTTCAGGAGAGATTTTCTGGATCTCTTCATGGTAGATTTGCACTTCAGGTACGTGATTGAAATACCAGTCGGAAAAAATGTGACTTGTAAACCAGGCATTCCTTGAGTTGGAATAGATGACAGGCAGCTGGTTCATAACATTCTTCAAAGCGCGATGCTCTGAAGGCGATACATGTCATTGGCACTAGCACAAAGTAGGGCTGAAATGCGCTCCTTGTTTAACTTGAGACCAGGCGTGCTAATCTCACATTTGTTTGCGAAAGTATTGTTGGGAACAGCATGATAGAACAGGCCGGTCTCATCTGCATTATAAACTTGAGATAAAATAAGACCCTCAGATTCAATGACTTCATTGATGTATTTTCTGAAGGGCTCAACTTGTTCAATATCGGCACTCAGTGCTTCACCACGTTTGCCTGTTCGTAATGTCATGCCATTTACGAAAGTGCCAAAGCCACCCATCACTTGCCTGGAACTGTATGCCCATGTGATGTGTCAGTTTTTCAGCAGCCAACCTTAGTTCAACACCACGAACAACAACGCCACTAGACTGCTGTTGAACGAACCACTCATAAAATCCTTCTTCTAAATTATTATGCTTGGCCAACTTCACGTTTCTTATTCACCAGAGTGAAACCACTTTTGGTGCTCTCAATGCTACATTTTAGCGAAAACTGAGTAAGTTTGTCTTTATTTTTGCATATGTCCGAAACTGTTTGCTTTTTCACTCTGTAAAGTTCACACACACATGAGCAACAGATGCACCACTTTCCAACTTACTTATTAACTCAAGTTTCTGTGCTACCGTCAAGTTTACTCATTTTCTTTTAACACCAGACATATTAACTGATATTAATAATGATTAACAATGGCTTAACTAAAAATTACTCCAGCAACAGCCTAAATACTATATGTTTTGCTCTAGCAACGCTACTGACGCTATGCTACTGAACCAAAGCACATGTACGTGCACGAACTATTACACATGAAATATCACAAATATACACAAATGTATCTAAAGACGCAATTTATAAACACTGCCGATTGCTTCTGATTAACCATCATATTATTTATTTTTTAATTAATTATTTCATTATCTGTATTTATTTGTCGAATTATGTCCATTAAATCCAAAGTCCGCTGAATCGAGATTTTACTGTATCACAGGAATATAACAAGGATACAAAGTATATAGCCCATACCTAAGATCCAGGAGCATATATTAAGGGTGTGTTAGGGGTGCAGTGCACACCCACAGAACAGCAATATCACTGATATTATATTTTTGCATTTATTCCTGTTAGACTCACCTAATTGTTTCCTGTCTTCGCGTGATTCCTAAAATTAAACACAATACACTGATGCTTCATGAAGAGGACACTTTTCGGCATGTAAACATTGCATCATATTTGCATGAAGAGCCCAACTGTGCGGGCTGTTCATGCGAACAATCCAGGTGTGAACACTAGTGGTTTAAAACCACTAGTGTTCTAGTGGTTTTAAACCACCCAGAAGGCAAAGCAAGGTGTGCACTGAGACAACAGCACTCAGAAATCAACGGCTCTAATTGATTATTACATCAGCCAATCCAATTTAACGTTATCATTTGTCATGATTTGTTGTTTTTGATTTTTGAGTTTCACCTATTTTGCATGTGTGAAGTGTGAACTGACATGTTTAGGACACCGATATAGACAAGTTTTAATATATGATTTTCTATAAATAATTTATAACTTTTTTGCCCATATTTACAATGGGAAACAGCACTGACGATCTACTGAGTGTCCTCTGCCTTCTGCTACAGCTTTCGCAGATTGTATGATTATAGTCAAAGGAAGTTGGCACTCATGTATAAATAAGTAAAACAAAGCCTTTGGCTCTTTATTTTAGTAAAATGAATTATTTCAGCCTTTCTTTGGTTCAGTCCAGAAAAAAAAAAATTTCCCAAGTGATTACTTTTTCCGATTTCTGTGTACATCTTATGGCTGTATTTAAAAATTGTATCAATATTCAAATTATCTGTGTCTCCCTCTAGTATTTGTCAATGAAAATCTAATCCCATCATGAAGCGTAAACCATTTGTGCTTCTCACATAAACGGTGCGAATAAAGCATAAATATTGTTCATTTGACCTTTATGATTTTCATATTTAAAATTATATTAATAAATAAATTAAAATATCTGAAGTTAGCCTACAATTAATTGCATTGGAACAATTAAGATGAGTGCTTATGCATTATGCACTCTTAAAACTTTCATAAAAATAACTGCTGTAACGAATCTGATATGCAAATCAGTAATAAAAAGACAAAAAAAAATGAAATAGGCAGGAACATAAAATACAAAAAAAAATTTTAACTGCATTCTTCGTCAAAAAAAAAAAATATTGAGAAAGTAAAACATTTCAGCTACCCCCCCCCCTTTTTTTTTTTGCGAAAATGAAAAAAATTAAATATGGAAATAAATAAGAGAACAAGTAAAGCACTATACCAGCAGAACATAAAACAGAGGTTAAACAATAATAATAATAATAATATTTGGTTGCAGATCAAGTGTTGATCAATTTTATTATTAAACTGAACCAACTAGCTTCGCCACACTTTAACTGTTGGCATCTTCAGGGTACATTATAAGTGTAAACAATCTCACAATTATGCGTAACTGTAAAACTGACAAAATTAACTGTAAAAAACTGACTAGAATAATTACAAATAGGATAGTATCGAACGTGAGTGAGACACGTATCGCATGTACAATGTTAGCTAGCTGTTGCTAAGGAACTTTCTGTAGTTTGTATTAAAGTTCATTTCTTCCATTTTTAAAGTTCTGACTAGGGTTTTCCATATCTCTGGGAGTATTTGGCCTTGATTTCTGTTAAGGTTGACAGTAGAACAGGCGACTGTGGCTGCTTCTTTGAAAATTCTTGAATGGTAATCTTCCTCTATGTAAGGAGAACAGCTTTTGTCCCACTCAATGACATGGTTAGTTGTAGAGAAATGTGATGATAGGCCAGAAATATCCTGTCTGTTGTTTTAGACATAACCAATGTGTTCCTTTTGCCTGATTTCGAGGCTTCTCGAAGTCTGTCCGATGTAACTAGAGCCACAAGCGCATGGAATATTATAAACTCCAGCATATTTATAGAAAGGATGATTGTCTTTTGGAGATCTCAGTAGTTTATGAATAGATTCTATTGGTTTAAATGTTACTGTTATTTTCTGTTGTTTGAGGAAGCTGGCGAGCTTGTTGGAGATGCCACTTACAAACGGAATTGCAATTGTTTTTATATATTGAGTATCTTCTTGTTCTCTTTGTGGTGGTTCAGAGAAAAGGACTTTATTGACTAGTCTTCTTGGATAGCCATTCAAATACAGATTGTTGGAAATAAATTTTAACTCATCTTGAAGGGTCTCGTTGTCCGTTGTGATGCGAATTTCTGGATATTAGATGATATGATAAGTCAGGATATTTCTGGCCTATCATCTCATTTCTCTACAACTAACCATGTCATCGAGTGGGACAAAAGCTGTTCTCCTTACATAGAGGAAGATTACCATTCAAGAATTTTCAAAGAAGCAGCCACAGTCGCCTGTTCTACTGTCAACCTTAACAGAAATCAAGGCCTAATACTCCCAGAGATATGGAAAACCCTAATCAGAACTTTAAAAATGGAAGAAATAAACTTTAATACAAACTACAGAAAGTTCCTTAGCAACAGCTAGCTAACATTGTACACGCGATACATGTCTCACTGACGTTCGATACTATCCTATTTGTAATTATTCTAGTCAGTTTTTTACAGTTAATTTTGTGGGTTTGCAGTTACGCATAATTGTGAGATTGTTTAAACTTTTAATGTACCCTGAAGATGCCAACAGTTAAAGTGTGGCGAAACTAGTTGGTTCAGTTTAATAATAAAATTGACCAACACTTGATCTGCAACCAAATATTATTATTATACTAATTTATAATCAAGAAAATACCTTCATGATGAAGAGGTTAAACAAATTTTAACTTATGACTGAAAGTTGGGTTGGAAATAAAACAGCTAATCAAAAGTTGCAGATCATGATAGAGTTCTGAGGAAAACTTAATTTTTAATGAGGTTTTCCTCAGATAGCTCTGGCTGTATACATTCTTGAATGTACAGCCAGAGCTAACCTAAGTCTGCATGTTTTGATAATCTCTTCCATTCTCCTCTCTAAGTGATACAATTATCAAAAATATTCGTTTCATACAAGGCTGGCAGGAAAAAAGGTCCAGAGGAAGACCAAGATCTAGGTGAAGTGATGAAGTCTGTAATGTTAAATGATGCAATATTGAAGATGTAACAAATAACTGATTAATTTGGAAGAAAACTGTTGATAGAAAACTAGTAATGATGTAAACGTTTATATAAATTATTATGGTATCCTATATGAATTTAGAGCTTCTGTAGCTCAGTCAGTATAGACAAAGTGCTTTGGTCAGAAAGACCTGGGTTTGATTCCAGTCCATGCATCTACAGACATAGGATACACCAGGAGGCATAAGGGCTAACCCTCTTATCATTGAGGTGGTCGCAGTTTAGAATCATAATAGACCATGCCTGATACAAACATAATAGGCCACTAAGGCCTAATATATGTCTAAGGAGGAGGAGAAGGAAGAGGTACGAGCTTAGGGGCATATACCAGAGCAAAAAAGAGTTCATATGCCAAGAGGAAATGCCAACTAGACCACTATGTGGTAGATGTTTTTCATTGCCCAGTGATATACCACAACTTGGGTTAGGAGTTCTGAAGTGGCAAATGCCATGTTTGCTCTTCAGAGCAAGGATTCCTTCTCTACCCCCCCACCTCCCCACATTCTCCATAAAGTGTGAGCGATACCCTTCAAGGTTATACCAAACATACTTAGAGACCCATAACTCCTCTATTTAAAAGGTACATCCATTAAAACGGTGGTGCTACAGGAAGGCCACTAGTTAATGCACTGGTCCGAACCTGTCAGTAATGAGTTATGAGACTTTCCAGTCAAATAGTCCATAATTTGGCTGTCACATACTCTGGAGACTGATTTCTCTCTGTATGAATGTCCAAGAGTATCTTCTCACTGCACGTCAATCACTATATCCTTCCTCTAATCATGATTAAACTTATGAAGATTTACAAACAGTGACAAGTGGCACTGCAACAAAAGTGAACCTCTTTCATAAACTAATCCCATCAAAAAAATCACATCACAACCAGTAACAACATACAAACCAAGCCAGAATCTCTTCACTAAACTCACTTTTACATCCACTTTACTAATATCTGCAGAATTAACACAAACATAAATGATGTGCATCATCACTCCTGACAGAAACCCAGGATGACTGCTTTGGCTCATCTGACCCTAACACCTGCTGCAAACGAGTCACAGAAATTATTCTTGCTGGCATGAAGACCTTCATCATCCAATCAACCCAAAATCCTCAACTGCTTTTCAAGTTCTGATTCAACAGAAAGTGTATCAAAGCAGTCAAACAAAAAATTCTGCTTACTGCAGGTTGCTCACATCAGGAACTCTAGCTTCATACTCTGTCTATACCAAAGCACATAACACATGCAGATCAGTCATCAGTAGATCCAATTCAGACTTTATAAAGGCCAACAGTAGAAAATCTGCCTCTTATCCAAATGAAAGCCATGCTTTTTGGTCCCTTGTTAAGACTGTTGGATGCAACTTCTGCTGCTCACCTGCACTCTACTCCACCACCCTCTCATTCTGATCGTTAATGGTACCACTGTTACTTCACCCAAAGATAAAGCTGACTTCCTAGTATTGCACTTTTCCTTGAACTCCTGCATAGATGACCAAGGGAAATCACCTATCATGCCAGAATACAAGCACTGTATGCCTCCTGTAGTGTTTCAACAAAAAGACATAAGAAACCTACTAAATAAGTTGGACACTAAAAAGCCTTCAGGTCCTGATGGCATCACTCCAGAGCTAATACCCATCCTGTATTGTTTCTACCTTCTATTATACATAGCTAGTACTTATCCCAATGGGTGAAACAATCTCATATTTATCCTGTTGGAAGTTTTTTTTCACTTGGTTATACTATAAATTAAAGATACCAAGAAATTATGTTCTTGCTTTAATCCTTTATCCAAGTGTAAGAAAACAAGGTCGCACCTGAAGTATTTTCAGGACTGAGCAACTCGTATATAGAAGCTAATCACTTCACATCACAAAGCACATATCCTTATGGACATGTATAATGCTATGAATTATGGAAAGCGTCACTACCCAAACTGGTTTCAACCTTTATTGAGGTCTCATCAGTGGGAGCCAGACCCAGAGGTTATATCAAGGTTGAAGTAATGCAGAAGTCATATTTCCATATATGAGTAGCCAAAAGGTTTGCTTACACTTGGATAAAGGATTAAACCAAGAATATAATTTCTTGGTATTTTTAATTTATAGTATAACCACATGAAAAAACTTCCAACAACTATCTCTAATCCAGAGTATTTTAATAATAAGGTGTGACACCTTTTGGCTACTCATATATGGAAATATGACTTCTCCATTATGTCAACCTTGGTATCACCTCTGGGTCTGGCTCCCACTGATGAGACCCCAATAAAGGTCGAAACGGGTCTGGGTAGTGCCCCTTCCCATAATGCATAGCATTACACATGTCTGTAAGGATATGTGCTTTACATTATGGAACACTAAGGCAAGTGATGTGAAGTCATTAGCTTCTACATACAAGTTGGCAAGTCCTGAAAATACTTCAAGTGCAAACTTTGTTTGCTTACACTTGGATAAAGTATTAAACCAAGAATATAATTTCTTGGTATCTTTAATTTATTTTATCATACCAATCCTATTCCAAAAAGGGAGATGGAAATAAATAGCCAACTCCTCTGCTACTTAGAGGCCCATCAATTAATCAGCAACCACCAGTATGGATTCCTTCATGTGGCTTACATCATCCACCACTAGACATATGCTATGGAATGGTTCAAAGAAACTTGTGCTGTTGTTATTGACATTTCCAGCACTTTCACCTATGTCTAGCATACAGGCCTATTAAACAAATTGCTATTCTTTGGTCTCCCTGACACTTTCTTTAATTGGGTAGCTAGTGTTTTCTCTGGTGGTTCTTTATGAGTCATGATGAATGGCTCCTGCTTCCTATTTTCAAGCTTCACCTCTGCCACCAACAATGCTGGAGTGCTTCAAGGCTCTGTCCTATCATCTACTCTCTTTATCCTGTACATAAATGCAATATCTAATCACCACTAATTCTATCCACAGTTTTGCAGACAATAGTACTTAATGATTTGATAAACCATGCAAGATTCTGACATCCCAGCCTACAAGATCATCTACAACTAGTGCATTAAAACATTGATTTACATACTATCCTTTAATCGGACAATTACAATCTTGTCATAATCAATGCTACCAAAACACAGTCTTGTCTCTTTCTCCTGCAAAAGAGATCTCAGCTCTCACCTACCCTTACCCTCAGTAATACACATATCATCAGACAAGTTCAGATCTCTTTCTGCTTGGATTAACATTAATCCAGTCTCTCCTGGCATAAACACATCACATCAATAGCCACCTGAACATCCAAAAAAAACTAGGCATTCTTTTTCATTCAAGATGCTATTTTACATCCAACTAACTCTTAACTATACACAAATTCCAAATGGCAATCCACCTTCTTTTGCATCTGTTAATACAAGAGCAGCAGCTGCAAACCCAAGCTTGCTTCTCTTTTATTCCATCCACCTCTGTCCTTGGTCATGAAGTATTTCCAAACAACAATAACCTGCAACTCTTCAAAAAACTACTCTCTCAGTCCACATGTGCACCCCAACATAAGGGACTAATGTGCTTAGAGATCTCTCGACTTCTTGCACATGGGAGAAATATATAAAAATACACACACCAATACGATTCTAATTCTGGATAGATACTGCAGTACCTATCATGCACTTATCATGATCTATTTATGTAGTGTAGTTCTTGCAGCATTCCCAGAGCTAGTAAACAGCATTTTGTGATGTGCTATTCTGTGAATTTTTTTAAAAATGTGAATATAAACCCAGTGTTTTGTTGTGTGCTACTGCACTGACATCCCTCTCCGTTCTTTAATGTGACTACCATCTATGAAGGTTTATGTAACTCTGCAGGTCTGATGTCATATGTAAGATGAGAAATTGGTACTTGTTGCTAGCTTGATTGTGTCATGGCTTATAGATCAAACAGCATCTCCAAGACGATGCATGCAAATCGCTCTGTAACATGTAGCCATCTGAGAGATGATGTTTCTTTTACGGTGAGCACTAACAAAGAGTCGCACAATTTTTAAACAAAACATTTCTATTTCTGCTTTATTGGTGAACCATTCAAGAGGGAGAGAGAGAGCAATTCATACATCTAATACAAAAGAAATGTTTAAAAAAAAAGTATACAAAGACGTTTTTCCTTCTCTAATGGTGAAACAATGGCCGAGCTGATGGGAATGCACAGTGCAGTAGCAACCCAAGCTAAGATACCATCGTCACCCTAGAGACTGCAATCCAGCTGTAGGGCATGCCATTAGTCATAGGCACGTGATCTTAGAGAACGTTTGGGGATGTCATCCCTATGATGCCAAATGAGCACAAAGGGTTAAGCTAATGATTTTTTAATTAATTCATTTGTAAAGTTTTATTTATTTTTTGTATAATCTATAAAACTCCACTCTAGAGAACAAACATAACTTTTTCAGGAAACTTGAAGACCCCAATAGTGAGGGTGGTGTAATAAAATTCATCTTCTACACCTGTTGGAGGAGAGGAGATATGGTAACAACTCAGCCAACACACTGAAACAATTCCAGCTAAGTTTTGAACTGAAAAATATATGACATCTACTTAACATTGAGAAAATTCTTCCCAGATCTTTTTCTGAAGGGTCTTCAAGATAAAAAGAACTTTTACAATTACATGATGTAAACATAAATGCAAATTTAAGTTTTTACCTTTTTTTATGTGAATTTCCCACAGATGCTAATGAACTTTTTACAATTACATGATGTAAACATAAATGCAAATTCAAGTTTTTACCTTTTGTTTTTGTGAATTTCCCACAGATGCTAATGATATAAAGCGAGTAGTATGTAAGGCAGTTTCAGCTAAAACTTGATGATTCCTGTCAATAAAAATAAGAAGGGGGAAAAAATTAACTAAGATTAGCATCAGACTACAACAGCGTGTGTGCACTCATACACACATTCTGCAGAAAGCACATGTCTAGAGATAATAATCACTACATTTATTTAGTTAATAAATTATTAAGCCAATATTTTGCCTTGGTCACCAAGGCATCTTCATAGGCACAAAGAAATACAACTAACCATGTGCATGCAGGCACACTAACAGAAAGGCAAAGAGAGTGAGTATGAAGGTCAGAATCCTACTTTCCTAATTGGTGCCTTTTATGGATGCAGTGATGGAATCGTGCTGAAGATCTCAAAATAATTTGCTACTGCAAACTTTCATACATTGGATGAAGGGAAAGGACAGCTAATATCCATCTGGAGGAACAAAGCAACTATGTCCATTGTCTACAGCACAGCTGTTCTGGACCAGCAGACCATGCCATGGATCCAATGGCACAAGAAACATCACTTATGTAGATATAATTTGGAGAGACTATTTCTGGAATCTATCACAGCATTATACTTGACAAATATATTTGTCAATTGTTTTGTCAATATATTTATAAAAATATAAATCTCAACAAATTCTGCTACCTTACTTAAAATGTGGGAACAGAATTATATATCCAATAATTGAAATGAGACATGAACAGAAAACAAATCACAAAGAAGATAATGAATCAAACAGGCTGTCGATTTTTAAGGTTAAAAAATTAAAGAGCTAAAAAGAACAAAGAAACTTGCAATTATATACAAAGCCTGCCATATGATGGTATGCATTTAGTGGGAATCACCATTCAATTTTAAATTATCTAAGATATTCAAATTAAGTGGATATTGAATCCAACATTATTTCGTAGCCAAATACAGAAACTACAAGTGTTCCTGAAACAGGAAGATGAAAATAGGTGAGATTCTTCTAAATAACAATCTCAGTAGATCTGCTGGTACAGAATAGATCTACTGAGATTTATGGAAGGTTAGGTGTCCTCCAAGGAATATCTGAACACTGTTGCTGATGAAGTTCATCTTGCAATGTTGACTTTTTTATCCAGAAGGTGACAGTGTTTCAAGGATGACAATGCTACTGTCCATCGTTCAAGAACTGTTTCAGCAGTGGCTCAGCAAGAAAAAGAGATCCAGGAACAAAGGCCTCTTCCATCAAATCAGAGTCAGTTAGAAAACTGTTTGGTGAATGCCTAGTATGTTGCAGATGCAATCCAACACTTTGTGGAATTTATGCCATTCTGCATATGTGCTGTAATTCAGGCTAAAAGAGGTTCAACACAGTATTAAATAAAAGTTTCTAATTCAGTGACAGTATGTGTATAAGACATTTATACTACAAAAAGGAGTTGCTTAAGGGTCAAAGTTAGATAACTCAGAGGAAACTTCCCCATAGTCTTTTTAAGGAATTTGAAAAACTCACAAAGGCTTCTGACTTAATGTTCAATTCTCAGCCACCCTCGATATGCTTGTCAATAGGTATCTGGTACCTGGATACTGAATGAATGGGGAAGGCTGGAAATTTAGGATTTAGCTGCCAAACTGTATTCTCATTGGCTTAAAAACCTAAACAAAATAATGGTTCCCTGACAAATTTTGTTTGTCAGGAAAACAGTGAAAAGTCAGCTAATGGTACAAACTCCAACTCAAGCATCAACAGAATTCGAAACTAGCACTATCAACATAAGAAGCATCAACAGAAAAGTATTGGAACTAGCAGAAGAATTAGAGAAATACCAAATCAACATAATAAATGTTCCTGAAACAAGGAAGATGAAAACAGATGAGATTCTTCTAAATAACAAATACATGTTATATTCAAGTAATAATGATCAGGGAAAAGAAGGGTTAGCTACATTATTCAACTACAAATACAAGGATAATTTTATTGAATGGCAGGCAATATCAAGCAAAGTGATATAGGCAAACCTCAGAATGGGGAATGAGACAATCAGATTTATTTCTGCTTATGGTTCCACAGACGGTTCATGCATTGACTGATTTGCAAACAGCCATTTTCCTCGACTCACTTCTATCATACTATGGTGGAGACTCACAATCTTCACTTTTTCACTGTTCTTATTTGCTTGTGCCAACAATGCTTTCCTATCTTCTCACACGCCATTCTTCTCTCCTGGTAATTATTTTTACATGTCAAAATAATCTTTTTCATTTCTCCCTCTTGGAATCCACACTAACTTTCTAATCTTTGCCCAAGGAAAACACAATTTTGTCATTCTCCTCAAGTGCTTTCATTTTATCATGAAGTTTTCATAGTAAACTCTCTCTCCCCCTCCTTACATTGCTCTTTCTGACGTTTTTTTTTTTTTTCTTCTCTCATCCCCCCCCCTCTCTCCTGTTGCTTCTTTGTCATGGCACTTGAAGGCATTTCTCCAACTGTTCTATCTTACATTTGTCTTAGGAAGGAATCCAAGGAATGCTACCTCTTTCATTACCATCTCACCATTTTCTTCACCTTCCATCATTTCTTTCACACTGTTCACTTGTACCATATTCACCCTCACTAGTTTCCACCACTTTACTTTCAACAACAGCCTCACCAATATTCTTAGTCACACTTTCCTGCCTTCTGTTTTCAACTCTTCACTATTATACTTACTCTCCTCACATTTTTGATACTCACTTTCAAAATTCTTGAATCTTGCTCTCCTTCCAGAAAAAAAATCTGCAATGAACTAAAGCTTATACTAAAGCATATACTGCAATGAACAAAAGCGCACTTGTAATTTGCCACTGTTCTATTTAACATCAGTGCCATAACAAATAACATAACAGATGTTTTTTCCCTTTCTAATAACTGCAAAAGGAACTCTTAGAAACAAACAAGGAAGCACTTATAAAAACAGTAAGCCAGTAAATATGAATCTAATATCACCAATTATTTTCAACATATGATTTGCCTTTCAGCAGTGAATATCACTTTTTATTACAGGCCTGAAGTGTCACATTTGAAGAAGTATCATAAAGTGCATGGTTCAATGGTTTCATGATGCCAATATGATTACTCATATTCGCAGGCAGATAGTAAGTTTTTTTTTTTCTTGTAGAAACAAAAAAATTACCATGGGAAGAAAACAGGATAACCAATATTAGAATACTCATCTTCTTATTAAATATGGCATGTTTTGCTGTCAATTATATAGAAGCTTCATCAGAATGAATAACTCAGCACATTAATATGTGTACAGACTGTTCACAGCTCTGAAACATTGTATGTTATGATTAAGCTTCCACTATTCAACTAATAGTTCACATTCAAATCCCACTAAAGGCAAAGATGTGTGTGTGTGTGTGTGAATGTCTATAGGGTGGCAGATAAATTTAATAAATTAAATCTTGCATATTGGAAGCTTGAACCACTTAAAAAAGTTTCACATATATATAGTGTTCAGAGGGATTTCCAAATAATTATCATCATCATCAAATTCCTGATATATACCCTCAAGGGGTGTACAGGATATGATAGTACTACATGAAAAATTTACAGCATTACTAACTTCCTACCTACAATTTTACTCCAAATCAGTCTGTTACCTGTCAAGACTCCGACATTATCATATCTTATATTTCTATTGTCTAAGGCACTTTTTACTGTATCAATCCACCTATATCTTGGTCTTTATCCTTCCAACCTGGCAGAGAACATCTGTTTTGCTAATCTTTCCTCTCCAATTCTGCCTTAAGTGAACAAACCACCTGAAATTAGCTCTGCTAATGCATTCCTGGATGCTGACAATATCAAGTTCTTTCCGAATATCCTCGTTTTTAATATGACATTGCCATTGATGCCATCTGTTCATGCCCCCAATCTTTCTCAGGACTCTCATATCTGCAGTCTCTAGTCTTTGATCAAATGTTTTACTTCTGACCCAGCTCTCAGATCCATAAGTTAAAATTGGTTTGAACACTGTCTTGTATACAGCTAATTTCTCTAATATTCCATATAAATGTATTCAGTTGACTTCCTACCATACCAGCTTTGTTGATTCTGTTGTCTATTTCCATATTTAATTTACCATCTTCACTAAAAAATGTGCGTAAGTAGTTGAAATGTTTTACTTGTTCCACAGGTTCTCCATTCACAACACAGTTGACATTTTCAATGATTCTGCGTATTTTCATTGTCTTTGTCTTTTTATTGCTGACCTTCATACCATATCTATGACAACAGTTATTCAATTAGTCAGGGAATTTTGCAAATTTGTAGCGGATTTATTCAGAAGTATAACATCATCTGCATAAAGCAAAGAGCTGAGATTAACACCTCCAATTTTGATATCAGGTTTAATACCACTTTCTTTCATAACGTGATCCATATAGATCATGAATAACAGAGGGAATAATGTACCTCCTTGTCTGACACCAGATTTAACATTAAGCCACCTTCCTGTATTTCCTACTTCCTTCAATTCTAACTGCTCACTTACAACTCAAATAAAGACTAAGTATTGCTTGATATAATGCACCATTAACACCATATAACTGTAGCGTTTTGAATAGCTTCTCTCTTTGCACCTTGTCATATGCCTTTACAGATCTACAAAACTTAAATAGAGATCTTTGTTATATTTTCATAATTTCTCAACTATCTGTTGTAAAGTGAAAATCTGATCTTCTGACAGCCTCTATTTGGCCTGAATCCAGCTTGTTCTTCACAGCTTCACTTCCACAATCCTTGTCAACCATTTCTCAAGTATACTTGCATATATCTTACCAGGAACACTCAGTAATGAAATACCTCTGTAATTCTCACATTCAGTTTTATTACCCTTTTTTTATATATGGGTACTATGAAAGCTCTACTGCAATCATCTGGAATTCGTCCCTCTGTCCAAGCCTTCTGAACTATGCAGTCTTACAGTGCAGCCACTGTAAGACTTTTATACCTCCATACTTGAGCGTTTCTGGTCGAATATTCTACTCCTGCTGCCTTTCCACATTTTAGGCTTTTGACTGCTTTTTCTACTTGAAGTATGGATATGTATTCCTGACTGCATGTGTGGTCAGTGATTTTCACCACTCTGCTGTCATCAATGCTTGTTACATTTCACAATTTTTCGAAGTAATTACTCCATACTTCAAGGATATCTTTTTTTCCTGTTTTCATGTCACCTTTATCATCTATAATTCCTTTTTCAGCACTCTTTCCTCCATTTCTGAGCTTCTTCAACAACCTCCAGAATATCTTGCCACCTTCTTGATATTTATTTTCTATGTTCTTGCCAAAGTCCTCCCATTACTTTTGTTTAGTCAGTTTGACACAGTGTTTAGCTTTCTTACATTTGTCTCTGTAATTCTCTAAGAGCATAAGATGACTTATTTGTCAGGAATTTTTGATATGCTTTCTTCTTTTCCTTCACTGCCTCTTTAACTTCCTGTGCCCACCATAGACTTCTGATTTTTCTATCCTTGCAGACAACCTCACCACATGCCTCTCGATGAATCAATCAGTGTTTTCTTCAGGGCTTGCCACTGAATATCCAAGGTTTGGTTCCTGTTCTCAAACTCTTTCATTTTTTCTTCAATAATATTTGTGTATTTTAGTCTGCAGTTCACATCTGAGAGCTGTTCAACTTTTATTTGCTTTAAAACTTTCTTACATGTTGTTCTTTTCAATATGAAATTCAATTTTATCCTGCTCAAGACTAAATGGTGATAACTTCCAATTTCAAATCCTCTGTACACTCTGGTCCAGCACCAGTGGGAAAACATCACTGTCAACAATAACATAGTCAATGAGACTTTTCTTATTCCTTGCCTCTTCTCTCCATGTGAATTTGTGCACATTTCAATGTTGGAACATGGTGTTAGTAATAACCAGTTAGTAATAACCTGAGTAGAAATCCAACAGGTATTTGCCATTATTATTAGCTTTGTTCTTTTCTCCAAATTTTCCCAAAATATGTTTGTATGTCTGACAATCATTTCCTACCCTGCTATTTAGCTCCCCAACAAGGACCAACTTTTCCTTTTCATTGTGTCAGTTGCTTTCTCTAAAGCCTCAAAAAATTCCCCCACTTCTACCTTAGTAGAACTTCTGTGTGACCTCAGGCATAAATAAGTCTCATTGTCCAATTCCCCATTCTCATATTTACCCACATCACTCTACTTGAGACTGCTTGCCATTCAAGAAGATTAGCCTCGTATTTAGTGTTGAATACTATGGCCACTACTTCTTTTCCTTGATTGTCATTGCCTGAATATAACATTTTGTATTTATTGCTCAGAAAGATATCACCAGTTTTTGCCTTTTTTGTTTCAGTCACCCCTATTATGTCGATCTGGTACGTATCCAATTCCTCAGCTAGCTCCATTTCTTTGCCATTCAGGCTTCTTATGTTGATAGTACCATCTTGAACTCTGGTGATATTGAGTTGGGGTGGGTTTTAGGATTTGTTCCAGTAGCTGACTTTTCACTGTTTGCCCTGGTTCCCTGGCGAAAACAAAGGGGGGCCTTGTTTAACTGGGCGACGCCTTAGCCAGCATGAAATTCTGTCATATTGTACCATCATTTGAAATTTTTGTTTAAGCCAATAAGAATACAATTTGGTCGGCTAAATCTCAAATTGCCAGCCCATCCTCGTCCGTTCGGAATCCAGGTAGACACCTAACAGGGTGAACCACGAGAAGGTGAGGAATGGACAATAGGTCAGAAGCCCCTGGTCTGTTCTCTGTATTTCTTTGAAGGGAAGGTTATATGGGGGCTGGTTTGCCTGTTCTGAGGGATGAAAAACCTGGGTTTTCTTCTGAGTTTTCAGAAGAAAAAAAACTGTTCACCCCCGTATGAGACTGGCTAACTCACCTCTAGTCGAAAGAGACCAGATAAAGTTTCCTCACATCATGGACAGGAATTGAACCCAGTTCTTTCCAACCAAAGGGCTTCTCCTATACTGACTGAGCTACGGAGGCTATTAGTTATTATCCTGATGATTCTGCTATATAGATGAAAAACTTTCTTCCCAAAAACATAGCAATGATATTCTATTTAATCTGAATAAAGTATTAATTGACTTGTACCACTCCTTTTCATAGTGTGTGTTATATTCATGATGTTATTTGGGATTACAGTCAAAGCAACCAAGGCTATTTTATATTTGTAAATTGTGTGTACATTCTTCTGGCTGGTTTGCCTGTTTCACAAGATGAAAAACTCAAGTTTCAGGGACAAAGAAACTCTGTCACCTCCACATGGAACCAGATAACTCACCTTCATTTGAAAGCCCTTATAAAGGTTTTTCAAATCCTCGATGGGATCTGAAACCAGGTCTTTCCAACCAAGGGGTATCTTGGATGAGTGTTGTCAGTCAAGATCAATCGAAACAGTGACGTGAAATATTAAAAGAAATATTTAATGAAAGGTTTCTAGAGAAAAGTTTTAGAGATTAATACTTTTGTATTCATCCCCAATAAGAAATATTAAGCTTTGTGAACCATGTATAAATTTCAGCATGATATTTTCATTAACTAGTAGATTTCCTACTCAGTTGTATCTGTGTTGCTCACTCTGGTGACATGCACATCCCCTCATTCTGCAAGCATATTTTTTATCTGTTTATATTTTCAGACATGATTCCTGGTTCTCGATTCAACATTTCTTATAGCTAACACTGGCTTCATTACTAGTACCAACAATACTAGTGATAATAATATCTACATCACATTTTTTTGCTCTTCAAGAACATGACACTGTTTGATCCTGTTGGTTTAATAATAACCTCATACTACCAATACTAGCATCATTATTGGAAAATGGTTGATCAATAACTAAACATTATATCAAAAACATTGAGCAAGAGAATCGGCTGATCCTGTGAACCGAGCCTAGTCAATGCAAACATTCACATCCTCAAGGTTCAATCAGTACCTAGCCAATTCCACAAATTCAGCTAAGACATTACAAACAGCCATGTCTCAGAGCCATAAGATCATGCCTAAAAGCTTTAGCCAAACAAAAGAGCATAACATGAAAAATTGTGGAAATAACCATATATTTAAATTTTGTATCCACCTTTAAAGAGTAAATAACAACTAACCACTGTGCTTTTAATAGAAGTTGTATATAGAAAACAAAAGTTCTTAAACTAGTCTACAGCGCTTAAATACTAAACAATTTAACTAAAATGTAACTAAGAATTTTTATTGTTAAAAGACCATCAGATTTAATGATTACAAAGAGCTAACAAGTTTCACTAGCTGCTGTCTAGCATTTTCAAGGCTGTACTGGTGTGAAAACAAATGCATCAAGTTACATGAAAACATACACTTTAGTAAATGCTAGGCCGTTACATTTGATAATTCGTGTTTGATGGCATGCATTCAAATTCTTCAGTCAGAATCCAGTACATGACCACGTGTTGTGTAGTTTTTCGCATATTGTAGTTCTATTGAGCTGACAGAATTGATGAGATATTTCCATATGTCTTTAAGAATAGCACCACAGCTGCTTCTTTGAAAGTTCCGTGTCTGTAGACATTCTCGATGCAAGGCATAGAACTGTTTTTCCAATCTATAAAGTGATTTGATGTTGAGAAATGATGAGCTAAACCAGATGTGATGATTCTATTGTGATTGACATCCCCCACATGTTCCTTCTGTCTTATTTCAAAACTTCTAGAAGTCTGTCCAATGTAAGAAAGGCCACACGTGCATGGAATTTCATATACTCCAGGAAATTTGAAGAAAGATACCTCATCTTTGGGTGATCTTAAGACTTGTCTGATCGTGGTAGTTGGTTTGAAAACTAATCTGATGTTATGAGCTTTTAACATTCTCGCCAATTTTGTGGATACTGAACTAATATATGAAATGACAGCTGTGGACACATATTGGGACTCCGTTCTGCGTTGTTGGAGGTCTTTAAAAAGAAATCTGTTTAAAATGTTAGAAGGGTATCCATTCAGAGATAGAGTGTTAGCAATTTGTGACAGTCTCTCTGTACATCTACTTCTTTCGAAATAGACCTTAATGCTCTATTACGGAGATATGAATGATGCTGTGTTTTTATGATCTATGATGGTTAGACGAATAATGTAGATATCTACCTGTATCTGTGGGTTTCTTGTAAATGGACAGTTGGACATTGTTATCTTCTCTTCTCAACCAGCATGTCAAGGAAGGGTTGTTCTTTGTTCTTCTCCAGTTTCATAGTGAATTTGAACTTATTATGTAGTGAGTTGATTTTATTAAGAAACACGAGAAGGTTTTCCATGGTATCCTTCCAGATGATGAACACGTTATCGACATATCTCCACCAAATCGATGGTTTAGGTGAAATGGTGGAAAAACTATCCTTTTCAAGTTTTTCCATAAATAGTTCTGCGCATGGTAGTGACAGGGGGCTACCCATGGCTAGACCTTCCAATTGTTTGTATACTATGTTATTTACTTTGAAGAAATTTGATTTCATACAATGATGAAGACAATGGGGGTGCTTAAGGGTCAAAGCTGTATAACTGAGAGGAGACCTCCACATAGCCTTTAAAGGAATGTGGAGAACCGACCAGGGCTTCTGACCTAATGTCCAATCCTCACCTTCTCATGGTGCACCCTGTTGGGTATCTACTTTGATATTGAACGAACGAGGATGGGCTGGCAATTTGGGATTTAGCCGACCAAATTGTATTCTTATTGGTTAAACCAAAATAAAAAATGATGGTACAACATGACAAAATTTCATGCCGGCTGGGGCGTCGCCCGGTTAAACAAGGCCCCTGTTGTTTTCGCCAGGGAACCAGGACGAACAGCGAAAAGTCAGCTACTGGAACAAATCTGAAAACAAACCCCAACTCAACATCACCAGAGTTAAAGATCGGTACTATCAACATAAGAAGCCTGAATGGCAAAGAAATGGAGCTAGCTTGGATTTCTGCTGGATTTCTGCTCAGGATATGGACTGGTTATTACTAACACCATGTTCCAACATAAAAATGTGCACAAATTCACATGGAGAGAAGAGGCTAGGAATAAGAAAAGTCTCATTGACTATGTTATTGTTGATAGTGATATTTTCTCCCTGGTGCAGGACACCAGAGTGTACAGAGGATTTGAAATTGGAAGTGATCACTATTTAGTCTTGAGCAGGATAAAATTGAATTTCATATTGAAAAGAATAACATGTAAGAAAGTTTTAAAGCGAATAAAAGTTGAGCAGCTCTCAGATGTGAACTGTAGACTAATATACAGAAATATTATTGAAAAGAAAATGAAAGTGTTTGAGAACAGGAATCAAACCTTGGAGATTCAGTAGCAAACTCTGAAGGAAACATTGATTGATTCCGCCAGAGAGGCATGTGGTGAGGTTGTGTGCAAGGATAAAAAAATCAGAACTCCCTGGTGGACACAGGAAGTTAAAGAGGCAGTGAAGGAAAAGAAGAAAGCATATCAAAAGTTTTCCTGGCAAATAAGTCAGCTTTTACTCTTACAGAATACAGAGACAAATGTAAGAAAGCTAAACAGTGTGTAAAACTAGCTAAACAAAAGTAATGGGAGGACTTTGGCAAGAATATAGAAAATAAACATCAAGAAGGTGGCAAAATATTCTGGAGGTTGTTGAAGAAGCTCAGAAATGGAGGAAAGAGTGCTGTAAAAGGAATTAGAGATGATAAAGGTGAAATGAAAACAGGAGAAAAAGATATCCTTGAAGTATGGAGTAATTACTTTGAAAAACTGCTAAATGAAACAAGCAGTGATGACAGCACAGTGATAAAAAACATTGACCAGGCATGCAGTCAGGAATACATATCCATACTTGAAGTAGAAAAAGCCATCAAAGGCTTGAAATGTGGAAAGGCGGCAGGAGTAGATGATATTCGACCAGAAATGCTGAAGTATGGTGGTATAAGAGTCTTACAGTGGCTGCACTGCATAGTTCAGAAAGCCTGGACAGAGGGACGAATTCCCGATGATTGGAGTAGAGCTCTCATAGTACCCATATATAAAAAGGGAAATAAAACTGAATGTGAGAATTACAGAGGTATTTCCCTACTGAGTGTTCCAGGATCTATGCAAGTATACTTGAGAAACAGTTGAGAAGAATTGTGGAAGAAAAGCTTGGTGAAGAACAAGCTGGATTCAGGCCAAATAGAGGCTGTCAGGATCAGATCTTCACTTTACGACAAATAGTCGAGAAAGCATGGGAATATAACAAAGATCTGTATTTAAGTTTTGTCGATTTGGAAAAGGCATATGACAAGGTGCCAAGAGAGAAGCTATTCAATACGCTGCAGTTATATGGTGTCAATGGGGCATTATATCAAGCAATACTTAGTCTTTATTTGAATTGTGAGTCAGCAGTTAGAATTGAAGGAAGTACAGGAAGATGGTTTAATGTTAAATCTGGTGTGAGACAAGGATGTACATTATCCCCTCTGTTATTCATTATCTATATGGATCACATTATGAAGGAATGTGGTATTAAACCTGATATCAAAATTGGAGATGTTAATGTCAGCTCTTTGCTTTATGCGGATGATGTTATACTTCTAAATAAATCCGCTACAAGTCTGCAAGATTCTCTGACTAAATTGAATAGCTGTTGTAATAGATATGGTATGAAGGTCAGCAATAAAAAGACAAAGACAATGAAAATAGGCAGAATCATTGAAAATGTCAACTGTGTTGTGAATGGAGAACCTGTGGAACAAGTAAAACATTTCAGCTACTTAGGCACAATTTTTACTGAAGATGGTAAACTAAATATAGCAATAGACAACAGAATCAGCAAAGCTGGTATCGTGGGAAGTCAATTGAATAAATTCATATGGAATAGGAAAGAAATTAGTCGGAACGCTAAATTAGCTGTATACAAGACTGTGTTCAAACCAATTTTAACTTATGGATCTGAGAGCTGGGTCAGAAGTAAAACACTTGACCAAAGACTAGAGACCGCAGATATGAGAGTCCTGAGAAAGATTAGAGGCATGAACAGATGGCATCAATGGCAATATCATATTAAAAATGAGGATATTAGGAAAGAACTTGACATTGTCAGCATCCAGGAATGCGTTAGCAGAGCTAATCTCAGATGGTATGGTCACTTAAATAGAATGGGAGAGGAAAGATTAGCAAAACAAGTGTTCTCTGCCAGGTTGGCAGGAAAACGACCCAGAGGAAGACCAAGATATAGGTGGATTGATACGGTACAAAGTGCCTTAGACGATAGAAATATAAGATCTGATAATGTTGGAGTCTTGACAAGTAACAGACTGATTTGGAGGAAAATTGTAGATAGGAAGTTAGTAATGATGTAATTTTTTCATATAGTACTGTCATATCCTGTACACCCCTTGAGGGTACATGGCAGGAATTTGATGATGATGATGATGACAATGATGAAATAACTGGGTGATGTCCTGAGGGAAGAGATCTTTTAGAATGTTGACCACCTCTACCACCGGTACATTAGTGAATAAGGACACTACATCTAGACTAGCCATAATGTCCATTTGTGATATTTTGATACTCTTGATTTTTTCTACAAATTGTTGAGAGTTTTTAATGTAGGTCTCTATTCGTCTAATTTTTCCTTTCATTAAATTTGCCAGATGCTTTGCTAGTAAGTACGTAGGTGAGGATCTTCCATCAACTATTGGACGAAGTGGTACGTTTTCTTTATGAATCTTCGGTGCATCATAAAGGTGTGGATTAATAGGGTGTAAGGATTTAAGTTGTTTTTTTAGTTCATCCGACCAACCAGTCATATTGTAGATAAAAGCATTAGTCTTTAGATGATTACTCATGATGGGATTTTTATCTAAGACTTGGTAAGTGGAACTGTCTGCTAGTAACAAGTGAATCTTATTAAATAAATCTTTTGAGTTGAGAATGAATGTTGAATTTCATTTGTCTGCTTTGGTTATTATAATGTCTTTGTTGTTACGTAAATTGCAGACTGCTTTCTCATCATATGGAGTAGTATTAGGTATTGGTGGTTTTGTTGAGGCAAGAATAATCGTACTATTGAATCTGATAGTATTTGCTGTAGCCTCTGGAAGATGATAGACTTTTTTCTATCTCGCATATGAAATCCATTTTAGGAATAAAATTCGGGGTTATAGCAGAGTTGAAACCCTTTTTAAGGATATCTGATTCATGATTAAAAAGGCTGTAATCTGATAAGTTGAAAATCACTTTGTTATTAGGGCGACCGTGGTGCCACTGGAATTTTTTCTTATACAGTACCTTCAAATTTTTTAATTTCTGTGATTTTACTCGCTCTGAAAGTTTTTTCGTAGCTACGATGTAATAAGTGGTCTATGTTATTCCAAGTCGTGTAGTCTAAACTGTTAGATATTTCATCAAACTGTTCTCTGCACTTCGCTTCAATAATGTTAAGCTCATACCTGGTATGTTGTATCCTTTCTCTGATTAATCTAACGAAGTCTTGCAGTATATTCTTTTGGCTGTTGCAGATTGGATATGTCCTTTTGCTACTAAGAACTTCGGGATGACAGCAAAATCTCTACTTCTCTTTAGAAATGTAAGGTGATTTAGTAACTTAACTTTTTTGCATTTGTCCTTTTCTAAGCACCGAACTTTATGTTTCATCTGTGAAGTTAAATTGTTCATATTTGGTCTAATGTATTAAAACTAAGAACTTTTATTGTTAAAAGCCCATAAGATTTAATGATTATAAATACAAAGAGCCAACAAGTTTCACTAGCCACTGTCTAGCATTTTCAAGGCTGTACTACTGTGAAAACATATAACGTACCACTTCGTCCAATAGTTGATGGAAGATACTCACCTACGTACTTACTAGCAAAGCATCTGGCAAATTTAATGAAAGGAAAAATTAGACAAATAGAGACCTACATTAAAAACTCTCAACAATTTGTGGAAAAAATCAAGAGTAGCAAAATATCACAAACGGACGTTATGGCTAGTGTCCTTATTCACTAATGTACCGGTGGTAGAGGTGGTCAACATTCTAAAAGATCTCTTCCCTCAGGACATCACCCAGTTGTTTCATCATTGCCTGAAATCAAATTTCTTCAAAGTAAATAACATAGTATACAAACAATTGGAAGGTCTAGCCATGGGTAGCCCCCTGTCACTACCATGCGCAGAACTATTTATGGAAAAACTTGAAAAGGATAGTTTTTCCACCATTTAACCTAAACCGTCGATTTGGTGGAGATATGTCGATAACGTGTTCATCATCTGGAAGGATACCATGGAAAACCTTCTCGTGTTTCTTAATAAAATCAACTCACATAATAAGTTCAAATTCACTATGAAACTGGAGAAGAACAAAGAACTACCTTTCCTTGACATATTGGTGAGGATAGAAGAATCACGTTATAGATTGGAAAAACAGTTCTATGCCTTACATCGAGAATGTCTACAGACACGGAACTTTCAAAGAAGCAGCAGTGGTGCTACGCACAGGCAATAATTTAAATAGAAATCAAGGTGCTATTCTTAAAGACATATGGAAATATCTCATCAATTCTGTCAGCTCAACAGAACTACAATATGCGAAAAACTACACAACACGTGGTCATGTACTGGATTCTGACTGAAGAATTTGAATGCATGCACGCCATCAAACACGAATTATCAAATGTAACGGCCTAGCATTTACTAAAGTGTATGTTTTCATGTAACTTGATGCATTTGTTTTCACACCAGTACAGCCTTGAAAATGCTAGACAGTGGCTAGTGAAACTTGTTAGCTCTATGTATTTGTAATCATTAAATCTTATGGTCTTTTAATACATTAGGCCAAATATGAACAATTTAACTTAACTAAAATGTATTAAGACTAAAAAGGATTCTGGTTTGCATAGCTTAAATGAATCTTTCTTTCCTGCTGCTGCACAGAAATCACTTCTGACACCATATAATTAGGAAAAGGAAGTAACACACTTTTGTTTCATTCATACTCATCTAAATTGTTGAGAGTTCACACTCATATAATGCATCAAAGAACTACAAGAAGAATAATTTCCACACTCTAGGAGTTTCTTTCACATTTATTAATAGACAAATAATAGCTATCACCATCCCTTCACAGTTCGATCTGAAACCCACAAAACAATCTATCCTCCTCTTGGTTCATTCCCTTGTTATCTATTTCTTAAAGAGTAGGATGTAGTATCTGCAGATCTTCAAACCCAATATTAACAAGTTTTCCCCTATTACTCAATTATTTGTTTTGTGCATCCACAAAACTAACGTATTACTTGTTGAACAGCACACTTGTGGAATTATAATTAAAAAAATATATATATACTAAAATCTGCAATTGGCTCCAATTAAGTTTCTGTTCTCAACCTGAATGACCAGGTTGCTGCTAGCAAAATTACATCGGTTTGATAAGATGCGGATAAAGTTCTGAATATCTGTGTTTCTGGAAATGAAATTTACCAGTGGTAAATTTAATTTCCAGGTAAATTTAAAACAGTGGTAATAATCAGATTTTAATCATCAATATCATTAATGTTGATGATTCATTAACACTAATTATAAACAGTGTTAAATAATCAATAGAAAAAACTAACTTCATTGTCTAATGCTGCACATGTACATACTGTATTCATTCAGATGAAATAATATGCTTACCTGTATGGAAGTCGTTCATAATAAATATTCCTTAATCCGCTGAAATGATATCTTGGACGCACTGTAGAAACTAATTTAGAGATGAGCTCAGAACAGTGTTCATCTGGATCAACATCTTTCTAAGAGGTACAAATATTAATTTATTTTATGCAATTATAGATAAAATAATAATAATAAAAAAGTTACTGATAAAAAACAACAACAAATATCTTAAAATCCAAGAGTTTTTCCTTATTTTCAATTTTCCAAAGCTGTTTCAAAATTATTATCATTCACATACAGAGAGTATGCTTAAAAACACCATAAAGGATGATATGTATGTAATTCCACTGCTTTTTCAATGACAAACTTAAATTTGAATCCAGCCTCATTTCCATTTGTAGAAATTAGGTCCCTCAATCCAAACAAAGAGTTATGATTTTCACCACCCATTGTAGTGTGATAGCACCACCTTTACTAGTTTCCATGATATAGCATTACTTAGCCAGGAGAGCAAATTTATTATATCCATGGCTTGAGGGGAAAAAAAAAAAAAGCACTTGTCTGCTCATTCATTCATACATACTTATCCCAATTATTGGAGCCTGCCAATTGCACATTACAAATGTCTGTTTTGTCAATTATCATTAATCTTGTCATCATTAATGTCATAGTTAAATAAAAAGACAAGATATTCACATATCACTTTATCTCTAGAAAGTGCAAAAACCAGCTAATCAAGACAGAATAACCTAAAACAGTGGTAACGAGTACTATTTTAGCTTACGGTGAATATGAGAACTTTGAAAGGTGAAAAAGAAATAAGAAAAAATATTTTATCAGGTATTAAACCAGAAACAAATATGTCAAAGAAATACTGTTTTTATTTGTTTTTATCTTTTGACTAGTTTCATGAAATACTTTGTTTCACTTCCTCAGGAAATAACACGAATAAATAAAAAAACTAGAAAGGAAGTAATAACAGTTAACATCTCTAGCGAAAAATATTTGAACACATTTAAATAATGGAAAATGTGCATTCTCTATTACATTGGCTGCTTGTAATGGGTTGCTGTATACTACTAGTGGATACAAGAGTGTCATGATGGATTAATAAAGAACGCACACATGATGTAAAATCATCCATCGTTTTTTGTTGCACTGTATAGAGGATGCTTCATTTCAACTATTTCCTTGAATGCTCTTGGGTAAAAATGGTAATCTATGTGGATCATAAAACCAACAATTTAATAATAATAAATATGCTGAACTGGTTTGAAGAAACAAAAAAGCACCTTGAACTAGACACCTTCTGCTTCCTAGAATGTGGAGTTCCCAAACTGCATAATGAAGAATTGCCATTGAGACCAATTGTTGATGCAAGATATTCTCCAACTTCTTTACTACTTTTATGATTCTATGATGGTTTTATGCTATAATTTTTTTTTTTAAATCTTACTTATCTTAATTAATTATTACAAATATCTGTTTTGTCAATTATCAATTATCTTGTCACCATTCATGGAACAGACAAATAAAAGGACAGGATATTCACATATCACTATCTTAAGAAAGTGCAGAAACCAGCTAATCAAGACATAATAACCCAAAACAGTAATAATTGACACTGTTTTAGCTTACAGTGAATATGAAAACTTGGAAAGTTGAAAAAGAAATATTAATGTTTTATTGGAAATATCTAACAAATCTACCAAAAATTTATATAAGGCAAAAATCCTCTTATGTAAAGAACACCATACACGTCATAAAAAACATCAAAGACATCACAACGGCTCCTAATGAGATAATTGCAAGCCTGGACATGGTAAATCTTATCATTCACATTCTAAGAACAAATACCATACAACTACTTAGAGACATTTTTCCACTAGATCTCTTTAAACACTGTATCAATAGTACTTTTTTTCAAATTTGAAGATATTTTTTTAGGCAGAAAGAAGGACTAGCAATGGGCTTTCCCCTATCTCCATGGTTAGCTGAAAATATTCATAGAGTGGTTTGTAAAAAGAACCTTCCAGCATCAAGGAACACAATCAAAAATTTGGCAAAGATACGTGATGATATTATCATCATCTGATATGGCAGATCTGGTATATCTGGTTGCATGGGGGGGGGGAGTAAATGAGCACTATTTTGTTGTCAGAATTACCTAGGGGTCTAGTACATTCACTGCTTATTTGGAAGGATCATTGGTGAGGAAGAGATGTAGGGTATTTGGGGAGTGGTTCGGGTTATCTGGTATTCTGGCTGCCATGTGAACAAGTTGTGTAAGATTGTTAGTGATGGCAAATGTTTCAGCATCTCTGCCTGCAAGATCTATACAACTGGAGGAGGAAAGCCAGTTGGTGTTGTGGACATTAAAATCACCTAGGAGGATGACTTTGCTGTTGGGAAAGTGGGACTGGAGAAAATCAATTTTTGAGGAGAGGAAATTAAAGAGCTGAGCCATTGGTGGCATTAGGAAAGCAATAGAGCAGTAAATGAATTTGACTGAGTGGGGAAGGGATATTTTCAACCAAAGAAGGTCAAAGTTGGGCAATTCTAGATTGGGTGTTCTCTGACAAGGTATGTCAGAGCAGATGTATATACAGATGCCACCCTTGGGTCGAAAGGAGTTAAAGGGTGCGCAGTTTTGAAGGTTGAGATGAATAGTGCTAGGAGGGGAGATTTGAGTTTCTGCCAAAAAGAGTATGTGGGGTTTGGTACACTGAAGATGGTAGTGAATATTATTAAGGTTGGAAGGTTGGAGATGAGACCATGGATCAGGGGTGAATGCTGGTCTTGAAATTCATGCTTGCTCTTGCTATCATTCAGGGAGTGAGAAGTGTGAATTGAAGTCTGATTAGCAGAATAATGAATTACTGACCATTTAAAACTATTTATTTAGAAATTTATGTACGTTTAATGACACAAATGCAACATTTATTTTACAAATGATATTCTATCTTTTTCAATTTATCTACTTGAATAGAAATTCTACCCTACGGTTCTTCTTTATGAACTGGTCAATAACATCGTCATATAAAGTTGGTTGTAACTTAATTTTCTCAAGCAAAATGCACACTTGTAAAGGCTAGCTGAAGCTCACTGGCTGGATAGAGCTACGTTGACTGCGTATGGCCTGTGTTTAAGCAACAGAGTGAGATGAAGTGAAATGGCTATGTATGTGCATGAAATCACAGTGCTGCTGCGAGGACCTGGAAGCTCTTACAACCAAGCAAGCCAAGGTAGCTTTGACTAGACGAGCAAGCATTGGCCTTCGATACACAACGCAAAGCTCAATTATTGCAGTGCAAGCTTAAAACGTCTTCTGTCTACAAAAATAAAAGCCTAAATGGAATGCTTATAAATGCATGCATTTATTAACAAATAAATATTATTACTTTCTCAATTAATGAGCTTGCGCAGTAAGCATGGAGAATTCGCCCTTGCCATGGATATTAGTGAAGTGTATATGCAAGGTTCTATGGAGCACATATTTAACAGCGAGGGTCTTGAACATTAGCTACGCAGTGTCTGCATACTGGTCTCCATATTGGCTGCTAGTAGCGTCAACTGATTTTTGCATTGCACTAATTTATCTTGTTTGTAGTCTATGATCCAATTGTTTTATCCATTTTAGCACTTTTCTTCTAGTTGTTTTTGAAGATGATGTCTTTGTTCTCTCTCCGGACAAATCTTAGGTTTGGTCAAGCACATATGTGCAATTAGGGGGCAAGTGTCTTTGAACTTGTTGTTAATCGCTGTTATTAATTTAGATGTGCTTGTTGGTGTGTCACAAGTCACTTTTATGTGGAGTGGAAAGTTTGTTCTGTCCTTTCTTTTAGTTAAGGGTCTGAAACAATAACACCTGACGATATTTCTAGAATCAAAGTTGTATTCTTCTGCTAATTTGGTGATATCTTCTTTTAGTGATTTGCCATTTTCCATCAGAAAGTCTGAGATACCAGGATTGATTTTTTTGTTTTGGGCCTCAATCGAGTCATGTACTGCTGTAAATCGTACAGTTCATTAGCAGGCAGGGGTGAACTTGAACTGTGGTGCTGATCATCAATTAGTTCAAGCTTAGCTTCTGGTGATCGAATTTTGGAGGAAAAGTTTCAATCGGTATTGAAGTGCTGTTCAAGTTTTTTGGCTCATTTGCCTAAGTTCAGAAGCTGTTTTACAGAAGGGAGGCACAACAAACAGAAAAAGGGCTAGTTGAGGTCAATAAATACCTTGTGTGTCATTTCATCTATTTTTACACAGGAAACATGTAGTTAGTGGCAACAGAAATCCTACAATATACCCTTTTTTTAAACCAATTTTACAATTGTAGCACTTTGAATTATTATTGGATATGTCAGCGATCGACAGTGCTGTGCTGGCAAGACATGAGGTGCTCTTTTGTTGTCACCATCTTTGCTTCACACAGTAGGCATAGTGTGTGCTTACATGTGGCTGATTTTTGACTGGAAAGATAAATGATTTGCTACACTATAAGTATTTACAGGTTGTGCAGAAGTATCCAGGATATTTATACTAGTTGTGTTTAGGATTACAACATCATCTGATATAGCAAAGCACTAAGTTTGGCATTAGACGTGATATTAAAATCATGTTTAATGCCAATTTCTGTAATAATGCAAACCATATAGATAAGGAATAAGAGTGGAGGTAATGTACATCCTTGTTTTACCCTTGATTTTTAATCAAACATCTCTTTGTACTCTCAGTCCTAACTGCTGACTTACAACTTAAATATAGACAATGCACTGCTCTGTACAATGTTACATTTACACCATAAAATTATAGTGTTTTGAAAAGCTTTTCTCTGGGCACCTTGTCATATGCCTTTTCCAGATTTACAAAATTTTAGTACAGATTCGTTTCATATTCCCATGATTTCTCCACTCTTTGTCATAAAGTAAAAAACAGATCTTGACAACCTCCAAAAGACAGAGATAATGAAAATATGCAGAAATGTTGAAAACATCAACTGCATCCTGAATGGAAAACCTGAAGAACAAATAAAACATTTCATGTGCTCAAGCACAATTTTTAGGCACAACCTTGCCATGAAAAGATAAGTCGTTCCACCTCTTTTCAAGGCCTTGATAAGCCCTCACTTGGACTATGGTGCAGAGGTTTGGTCTCCTGGTTGCATGGTGCTTCTGATATAGTGGAGAGAGTATAAAGGATTGAAGGTGGCAAATTAAATATGGAAATATACAACAGAATTACCGAAGCTGGCATGGTAGGAATTCAAGCAACTAAATTTATGTGGAATAAGAGGAAAATTAGTCAAAACACTAAACTAGCTGTATACTAGGCAGTGTTTGAACCAATTTTAACTTATGCATCTGTGAGCTGGATTAGAAAAAAAAAAACAAAAAAAAAAAAAAACACTTAATCAAAAACTTGAGACCAAAGATAACTCCTGAGAAAAATCAGGAAAGTGAATATATGGCATCCAAGGTAGTATCAGATTAAAATTGAAGATATTAGGAAAGAATCTGACATTGTTAGCATTAAAGAATGTATTAACAAAGCTAATCTCAGGTGGTATGGTGAAAATGAGACATTTACATGTGGTTTTTTATAACTAAAAAAAAAAAAAATCTGCATGTTTTGTATTTCATAATGAAAAAAAAAAAAAAAATATATATATATATATATATAAATAATTAATAAATAAAAAGTTATGAAATGCTTAAACCCCTTCATGACTTATTAGCCACCACATATAAGATCTAATAATATTGGAGTCTCATCAGATAACAGATTAACTTGGAGGAAAACTGTCAACAGGAAATTAGTAATGATGTAACTTTTTCATGCAGTGCTATCATAATATTCCAACCCACCCCCATCCAAGGGTACATATCAGGAATCCAATGAACTACGGTGTCTTCTGTCTTAAAAGGAGGAAAAAATAATGCCAACTTCATGGAGAAATGTAAAGATTCTTGATTGCCTTCTTTTGTCTATTTCTATTTTTGATTTATATACATCCTTTTTGGATTTCTTGATCCACATCAAATAACAGCCTAGGTGACAGACGAATTTCATTTCCTAGTGTGAGACCACTACCCTGCTTACTGGAAAGCTGAAGTGGCTTGAAAATGCTCCATGCCTGTTCTCTAGGGGTAGGAGGGAGTTCCAGTTTATATAAGCCATGATCCACCTACTTCTTTAATGCACTATAAGTTTGGCACCACTCATGGATAGAAATCACAGAAAAAACACTATTCTGTACATTTTTAAAAATGCTTACTTCTTGCTGAAGGATTTCTTTTTTCTCTTCTTCTTCTTTGGAACAATTCCTGCTTACCTGCCTGGAAGTAGAGATATTTAATTGCTTTCTTAAATCTTTTCCACTTTTGCCAATTTCATTTTTTAGCTTTCAATATTCCAGGCCTCGAAATACAAAAGGGCTTAGAATATCTGATGTTTTTGAGATTATGCAATAGAATGGATGACTTGCATAAATTGGAATATGGTTCTGTATTATAAAATATTAACATGGATAAGAGGATGGCTGACTGACAGATATCAAAAAAGTAGTATATAGGAGATATGAGTTTTCAAAATTTAAGGTAATCAGTGGTGTAACAAAAGGATGTCCTTAGTCCATTGTTATTCAATTTATACATTAATGACATCGAGAAGGATTTTACAGGAGACAATACTATTTGCTGATGATGCAAAAATAGGCAGAGTAATCTGGAATGCAGCTGATATGCAGTACTTGCAGAATGATTTGAATAGGCTGGAATTGTGGGCATGTGAAAATGGCTATCAGTTCAATGTTAGTAAACATAAGTTATTTCATGCACTTTGGTGTGATGAGATATTGAATGTCATATTATATTGGTAGGATTATGCTAGAAGAGACTGATCAGATCTGATATGAATGAGTGGCTTCTGAGTGGCTCAAGGTGGTGGGGAGAGAAACAAAGAACGTTCCATAAATGGTCATAAAGTCATACAGGATATCATAAACATTCATGCCTATAGTGGAATTGAAATCTGTTAGCTTGAAAATGGAAATGCCATTAGTCAAACATCAATCAAGCTCTGAAAACTTGGCTGCCAGTTTAAGTTTTTAGAGGGCATACTGCAAATTTTGATAAAACAGCACATCAAATTACATGGTTGTTCAAGAACACACTGACAAGCAGGAATAGGGAAGTTGTTGTTCCACTTTATAAGGCATTAATAAGACCACATCTGGACTACTGCACACAGATCTGATCACCTGGATTCCTTGGTGATGAAGATATGATGGAGAAGATCCAGAGGCAAGTGATAAAGATCACTGCAGGTCTGTGGAATATTTCCTATAAGGAAATATTGAAGATCTGTGAGCTCCAAACACTAGCTGACATTTGTAAGAGAGGAGATATGATAGAAGCATATAGTTATTAAAGGAGTTTCATAGAATTTCAAGTACAGTGTAGGAAGGGAGAAAATGAGGGTTCATCCCTGGAAATTGTGTAAGAGTGTGGTTAACAAGGGTGTCAGGACTAGATTTTTTGCTTGGAGTGGTGGCGAATTGGCAGAGGTGGTTGTGAGTGCTTTGTCTATGAATGAGTTTAAGAAGTATGATAGGTATTATGTGAAAAATGGTTGGTGTGTCAACTTTGGATCTCCCACGATGAGTCTTCTGACTCCATGGAAACACAGTTATAATAATAATAACTTCCACTGATGTTCCTTCCTGTTCTAGTTTATCATGTTTGCTTATGTTTCACATTTCCACTTGTTTCTTGTTTAATTCTTCTGGACTTTGATGTAGTTGTTGAATTATTTTATTTGTTTCTATTTTGATTAATTCTGATTTTACTCAGTTCTTTTGTTCGATACCTACTAATTTGTTGCTAACTTTCTCTCTCTCTCTCTCTCTTTTTTTTTCTTATTTTTTAAAAAGAGAAGAAATGTTACATGCACATTCCCATGATGGGTTCCACTTGTTAATTCTGCAAAATTATGTTAAGAGCAGGTATTATCTTTGTGTTTTGTACTACTACACATTCACATTTTGCAACTGTAGCATTTTATACAAACATCTGCATCTCTTTGTAGTTTGCAACAATAACATGGCATACTAAACCAATGATGTTTGGTATCACTATTCAAGCTTTCACTGAACATACCTGATAGTGAAAAAATAAATAAATTGCTTAATAGATTATCTGGAAGCCTCCATTCCAGTTTATAAATATGGGCGAAGTTTGCAGGCAACTGTCTTTAACAAGATGCTACATGGAAAGAGCAGGTAGGCAAAGCCTGCCTATTCTTTTAGTTTTTTTATTTTATATTTTTCAGGAAATCATTAAATACATTCTAATACTAAGAGATGAGTTAGGTCGGCTGAAATTACAGCCAAAGAAACTGAAGCTATGATATCACTGCATTATATCTGTTAATCGTGTGTTCTTTAGTTGGTTTGATTGTTCTGCAGTTTGTAGGATGAAAAACCCAAATTTCTTATGAAAAAAATCCTGCCATTTTCATATCTGGCTGGCTAACCCATTGTCTTTATAATCACAGTTCAAATCACACAACATCCTCAACTGCAGTAGGGAGTTACTGTCCCAAATACCAAGTAAAGATATATGAGGTCTGACACAGAAAAAATGAGATTGTGCCTTTATCTCTTTTTATTTAACAAATTGAGAAAATCAACTACGATCCCCTTCAAAATAGTTCCCTTCTGAGGTGACACACAGCTGCATACGCTGCTGCCAACATTCAAAGCAATTCTTCAGATCATTTTCTGAAAGGCTGTGGAGGATCTTCATCATTTTTGCTTTTATATCTTCTAACAAAAAATGGGTTCCTTTGAGCACTGACTTGATCTTTGAGAAGAGGCAGAAGTCGCAGAGAGCCAGGTCTGGCAAATAAGGTGGGTGCTCAAGCACAGTGATGTTGTGATTAGCTAAAAACTGCTTCACAGACAAAGCATTGTGGGCTGGTGCATTGTCTTGGTGCAAAATCCAACCATTTCTCCACAATTCTGGTCATTTCCTTCTCATGCATTCTTGCAGTTTTGTCAAAACTTCAAGGCAGATTTACTGTCTGGCCACTGGGAACCCACTCTGCCATTACAATACCCTGGATATTGAAAACAATGAACATGGCATTGAACTTCAAACGACTCATGGATGCTTTTTTTTGGTCTTGAAGATGTTGCTGAATTCCACTGCATTGATTGTCGCTTGATTTCTGGATCATACATAAATATCCAAGTTTGATCACAAGTAATTACCGCATTTAACAAATCTGGTTCATCCTTAATGCGTTGCAAAAGGTCCAAACACAGTTCCTTCTTTTTGTTTGTAGGACAACATTTCTGAAACCATTTTTGCACAAGCCTTTTTCACGTTCAATTCTTCCATTAAAATGTGTCAAGCACTTTCCCTGTCCAAATCAGATTTCTCAGCTGCAGCTCAAACACTCAACCTTCTGTCTTTTCAAATCACATCTTGTACTTTTTTATGTTGTCATCGGTAACTGCTCTGCGTGGGCGGCCTGAGCAATCATCATCTTTCGCACTTTCTCTGCCTTCTGAAAATCGTTTATGCCATTCAAAAATACTTGCACAAGACATGCAACTCTTCACCATAAGCCTCAGTCAATAATTGAAAAATTTCCATTTCACACCAAGTTTCACAAAAAACTTGATGTTTACTCTTGCACTCCAACATTTTCCAACCGAGGGTAAGAAAATGTCTATATTTGAACATGCGTCCACTCGTACTGAGTAAAGCAATGGAGTTGAGCCTTGTCTCGCGGTGACAGGTTAGAACATGCTCTATAACCATCACTTTGTCTCTCCCTTCCCACTTTCCATTCCCAAGCTATAGGGTTAGTCTCGTTTTTTTTGTGTCAGACCTCATATTTCAATATCATAGCATTCTGTGGAATAAAACATAATTTACTACATACACACAACATGAAACTCTACTGTTAAGACAATCAAAATTTCGATTTTGTGAAATATCCATAATTCGATACCACACTTAGTTTACTAGTATGACATACAGCTGCTAATCTGGTTAATGAATGATCACATTATTCAAGACAGAAATTTCTTTAATCCTTTAAAATTTAATCTCTCTCTCTCTCTCTCTATCTACATTAACTTTCTCTTAATTCTACTTTTGATATTTTGAAGATATTAAATGCATTCTTAAGGATTATGATACTCACAGGAGGTACTGCATATTTAGTTACTCCTTTTGGCCACTGAGATGTTAACAAAATGTCAATTCCTCTAGATCTTCCACCCTCTAGGAATGGCAACTGAAGGTATTCAACATCTTTGACAGTATAGTGACAACAATCTTTATTGCTGCCCTCTAGACCACTAAGATAAACAATACTTAATCCTGAAATACCAGTCAGAACACCCTTGCAACCTGTTAAAAAAATAATAAATAAAATAAGAATACAGTCTTATCACATTTGCTAATGTCAACATAATATATGTTTCTATAACGCATGTAAAGGCTGAGCATGAGTTACAGTATCTTCACAGCTCAGTAAACTGTCAAGATAAGATACTAATCACACCACTGAGTGGGCTCAGCAAACATCAAGCCTTAATTCATGATTCCTATAGGAGCATGTATAAGTGCAAGATTTCCAACCTATATAAATGTACTCAGTTTAGTTTCCAGTGGTACGTATGCTGTGCAATTTTATTCTACACGTACACTAATCAAAGCTTAGTATGGTTTCAACAATAAAAGACTGTTTGTCTATGTCAATGATTCTGAGATTCAAGTATCTAGGTTATGAACATTTAGCACACAAATTTGTTTTTAATATCAATTCTATACGTAAGAGGTAGAAGAACCTATAACATATCAGTATGGGATGAGGGTGAAGGTTGGGAAAGAAGAAATCTATTGACATTTTTCTTGAAGAATGGGAGATTGTGCTGTTGGAAACACTTTATAAGGAGGTCCATTTCTGATGAAGGAAAAGAGGTTCAGTATGTTTGTAGCTGGACTGAAAAGAAATGCTGGGAAGCTGCTGCTCTTGATTTAACAGGCACAACAGAAAGTGGAGGAATGATACAGAGCTAAAACAGGGAATCTGTGACATGGTGGTTGAAATGCAGTCTAATCACTTTTCTCTGAACAGTATCAAAATGTTTAGAGAGGTTTTGGTTGCATCATTCCAAACATATGAACAGTATTCTAAGGATGAGCAGATTTGGGATTTGTAGAGAGAGAGAGTTAGTAGCTGAATGGGTGAAAAGCAGTCTCTTGAAAAGAAGAAAATGTCAAGAGGAACAAGTGCATGTTTCTCCAAACCTTTCCATGGTCAATACTCAATGATGGTTAATGTAGGTTGAGAGATCAGATATAGATCTAGAGTGGCAGAATCCATGGTGGTCATCCATTAATTGATAGGTCTCTAGATAAATCATTGGAGAAGTTGACTGTTCATGAGTTTATTTTAAAGAGGACTGAGATGATGGTGATCAGTCAGTATTTGGACAAAAGTCCTTTATCTTATTTTTTTGGAACAGGTACGATACATGTTTGCTTTTATATAACAAGGTAAATGCCAACAATACCAGAAACTGCACTGTTTCTGGTATTCTAGGAAGCAAAAAAACTGCCTTGGTCATCTATGCAGAAAGTTGGAGGAGAAGGATGATATGAGTCAGCTTTATCTCTATGTACTATAACAGCTGTGCCATCCATCTGAATGTGAGTGAGTGAGCAAGAGAGAGGGGGGGGGGGTATTGGTGAGCAGAAGATGCATCCAATAGCCTTTGCTATAGATCGAAAGTGAATTATTTTGCTAGTGGTCCTGATGAAGTTAGATTTCAATTTGTTGATGCTTACTGTGTATTCACCGCATGCTTCAGCAGAGAGTAAACATGAAAAAGTTTTTTTTTTTGTTGTTTTTTTTTGCAAGCCAATTAGATATACTGAATTTTTTTTCTTCAAATGCTTAATATACCTTGGGTTAAACATGACTGGGAAGGTGGGTGAGACATCTGGATGGAATGGGAATGAAGGCCTTCACACCAGTGAGGAAAATTTCTGTGACTCACTCAGGGCAAATGTTTAGTTCAAAACAGTGGTCTGACTATGAAAAGGAAGAGTAGAAATTCCACCAGAAGTCATCTGACTTGATATCTTTGTAGTGCCAAAGGATACAAAGTTAGACAGGACTAGAGAGAGAGAGAGAGAGAGAGAGGATGCTCTGGGACAGAAGGCTGTACAAGATTGTAATCTGAGTTAATGAGTGGAGTTCTGCTTCCAGTTACTTCTAGAAGTAACTGGAAGGAGAACTGGTTAATAAAAGATCAAGGGTATTGGAAAAGTGAGAGGACTGTCAAGTGTTTGGTAGATGTACAATATCTGTTAGGTCACAGCTTATTGCAAATATTTTTGCATCTCATCTAGTTTGGTCAGCAGTGGCAGAAAAGAAAAGACATCTGGAAATGTAGGCATTAAGGTTGCCTAGGAATATGCCTTCACTATCTGGATAGGTGGATTAAGTCAAGCTTAATGGATAAGAAGATGAAAAGGTTAGAGTGGTTTTTGGTATTTGGAAAGCATTAAATATAACAGGTAAATGTAATCAAATAAAGCAAGAAAACCTAAGCTAGAGGAGGCCAAAAGTAAAGGATTCTAAATTTAGCATTCTCTGGCAAGCTATTTCTGATCTCACAGAGGCAGGTCACTATCCTTGTGGTGAAAGTGTGATTTAAACATTTAAGGTGGACTGTGGTTGTTGTAGCTGTAATTTGGATTTCTGTCAAAAACAATTATTTTTGACAGAATATAAATAACTTATGTTGGCATTTATATCCCACCAATGTTGGTAAAATGGATGTAAAAGTATTTATTTATTTTGAGTGATTTTGGCGTGTTTTGTATATTCCTGGTTGATGTGTTGTTTCTTTTAATTATAGGTCTATTTTAATTGCAGTGACACCACCACCACCACCGATTGTCATACATTTCTTGTTGATTAGGTAACAGACTAAGACAGATCAGGTCCATGTAGTGAGAGGAGAGGGATTTTTGGATATGCACAAAGAGAGAGAGAGAGAGAGAGAGAAACTATTCTCTTTCCATAATGTGTCCTCAATAGAGCTCCAACATACTATAATGTTCCTTATCCTCAATTCAACAGTTCCATTAACAGTAAAATTAGCTATTAGTCATATTAATTCCTACACATTAACTAATAGTTATTAATTCTTACCATACATTATGTAATGTGCTTATGTGTTCGGTGGATGACATAACATTTGTCATACTTATTCAAGTCTTCTTTCCAGTTTCAGATAATCTGCAGTATATTTATAATATGCAATGCAGAATTCTAAATTATAGTGGGTTATATATATATATATATATATATATATATATATATATTATTTAAATCTAGGTGATCAGTTTGCTTTACACCTATGTCCCACTCTGACATAATATCTATGAACAAGGACAAGGATGCAGCTTCACATGTTTGGCAGTAGTGTATTTACAATGGACTACTGCAGCTTAGAATTCACTCACTCAAACTAGCTTAAGACATTGTAACTCATACTGTAAATGTCTGCAGGTCAGCATGCTCCATTTTTGTAGCATCATACCCCTGCACTGCAACAACAAAACTGGAAGCTCACCTGTGAAAGCCTGCAAACTTATCACAATAGGATAAGAGTTTGCACATTCTGATTCCCATGTTCTCACAACCGAAATGGTATTTTTCTAACCACTTGGGGCCTCTAATAAGCTGGTTAGCAGCCTCATATGGGTGATGAAAATCATCCATCATCTAAAGATTTCCACAACATGCATGCCATAGCAGGAATCAAACCCAAAGTATGTTGCTTGGAGAACAGAGACACTATCCGCTCAGTCAACCAGGCAAACATGAGTTCACAAAATAATAAATGATCAAAAATTAAGAGGATTCACTAGATGTGAATGGCACAGTATATGACTACATGGAAAAGCAAGATTGCATCTTCCACTAGAAGTGGAATGCTTTATGGCATGCTTTGTAAAATAAAAAAAATAAAAAAGTATCAAGAACCACACATCTGTAAAGAGGTTTAAATTCATTTAAGCATCTTTACAAAATTTGTCTCTATGGGAAAATTTTCTTGTTAGTTGAAACATTAAGCTAACTTGTCAGAACAATATCCCATTGTACAGAGAATGAAGCTCTATTCATTGAAGTGTCATTCTCAGTAGAAAACTAGCAAGGCCATTAAGCCTAACCATGCCACAAAGTAGAAACCATCAAATGAAAATAACATTTCATTTCACAGTAAGAAAAAGAAGTATCAGCAAAGTGTAGCTACATATTTATTTTTTTATATTATTGGAAATAAACTATTTATACACATTTTCTGCAGATTGTATTGAATAGGCATCAAGTGATTGAGAAGCTTCGTCTCAACTGTGATACAAATAAACATATCTTGTCTGCCATGACTAAACTGTTTTTTACTGTTTCCGATATTCAGCAATAAGATTTGCTCTCTGTAGACTGGTAAAATTCGAAACATTTATGTTTATTTGGTTTTAAAATGATGATGGCTATTTAATATCCTCATTATATTTTAGCTTTCTATATTCTGATACACATGACAAATTAAAAGTTACTTATCACCTTTATACAACTCAAACTAGGCTACTGATATCAAGGAAGATTCAAAGTATAAAAACACTGATAGTACACTACTTACCAAGGTATGTTATATTATGACAAATTTCACATCCTTCTAATGTGGAGAAAAACTGCTTATGCTCAGGTTTGCATGGCCCAAGGATATACGTTGCAACTGGAACTTTAGAAAATGGATTTCATAATTAAAATATAAAGACACAGTAAGTAAAATAAAATAAAAATAACCACATAACATATATGATTAATATCTGAAACGAAATGAAATATGAATGGTTTAAAATAAGATTTGCCAATTAATCTAAGAAAAAAAAGGATACCTTTAGAAGTTCCATTTTTGTAGGACTCCCACTCCTGATTATCATCTCCAAAAAAACTGCCAGCACACAAAAGCATCTGCAAATAAAATAAAATAATAAATAAATCCCAAATCATAAAATATATGAAGTATAACAGAATTCATATGATTCCTGCTTTTACCTTAGTTTTCTCTGTTTTTTTTTTTTAATATTAATTCTTAGGCTTAGTAGTAATTTAAGTGGAGGAAGGGGAAGGAAAAAAAAAGCAGCATATCAAATTGCTTTAAGATTAACTGGTCTTCAAAAGGAAAAAGAAAAATATACCAAATTAATATATATTCCATACTAAATTTTATTGTTCTCAGAAGTTATTTTTATCTTTTCCAAGTTAGCTTTTAAAATATAGTGAATTAAATTCATTATACTCTAAAAAACAAATGCTAATAAAATAACATACACCAGATTTTTCTAGAGTAAAATAATGTTTTCTTCATTATTTTTTTTAATAAACAGTGATTTAAATTAAAAAAAAAAAGAATATATGTGATTGATGAGCATGTTGATATTTTTGACCAAAAACGAATGTAACAAATAACTGGGAGGTAACAATTAACAACACTGGTTTATAGATCATAATAGTTATTTAATTAAACCTACCAGTTTCATCTGGATTTGGAAGAGCAAACAAATATACATGTTGTACTACCATTTTTTATTTTGATTTAACCAATAAGAATACAATTTGGTTGGCTAAATCCCAAATTACCAGCCCATCCTCGTTCGTTCAGTATCCAAGTAGATACCCAACAGGGTGCACCACGAGAAGGTGAGGATTGGACATTAGGTCAGAAGCCCTGGTCGGTTCTCCGCATTCCTTTAAAGGCTATGTGGAGGTCTCCTCTCAGTTATACAGCTTTGACCCTTGCAACTGACACAATGAAAAAGGAAAAGTTGGTCCTTGTTGGGGATCTAAATAGCAGAGTAGGAAATGATTGTGAGACATACAAAAATATTTTGGGAAAATTTGGAGAAAAGAGCAAAGCTAATAATAATGGCAAATATCTGTTGGATTTCTGCTCAGGACATGGACTGGTTATTACTAACACCATGTTCCAACATAAAAATGTGCACAAATTCACATGGAGAGAAGAGGCTAGGAATAAGAAAAGTCTCACTGACTAAGTTATTGTTGATAATGATATTTTCTCCCTGGTGCAGGACACCAGAGTGTACAGAGGATTTGAAATTGGAAGTGATCACTATTTAGTCCTGAGCAGGATAAAATTGAATTTCATATTGAAAAGAATAACATGTAAGAAAGTTTTAAAGCGGATAAAAGTTGAGCAGCTCTCAGATGTGACCTGTAGACTAAAATACACAAAGATTATTGAAGAAAAAATGAAACAGTTTGAGAACAGCAACCAAACCTTGGAGATTCAGTGGCAAACCTTGAAGAAAACCCTGAGTGATTCAGCCAGAGAGACATGTGGTGAGGTTGTCTGCAAGGATAGAAAAATCAGAACTCCATGGTGGACACAGAAAGTTAAAGAGGCAGTGAAGGAAAAGAAGAAAGCATATCAAAAGTTTTCCTGGCAAATAAGTCAGCTTTTACTCTTACAGAATACAGAGACAAATGTAAGAAAGCTAAACAGTGTGTAAAACTAGCTAAACAAAAGTAATGGGAGGACTTTGGCAAGAATATAGAAAATAAACATCAAGAAGGTGGCAAAATATTCTGGAGGTTGTTGAAGAAGCTCAGAAATGGAGGAAAGAGTGCTGTAAAAGGAGTTAGAGATGATAAAGGTGACATGAAAACAGGAGAAAAAAGATATCCTTGAAGTATGGAGTAATTACTTTGAAAAACTGCTAAATGAAACAAGCAGTGATGACAGCACAGTGGTAAAAAACACTGACCACGCATGCAGTCAGGAATACTTGAAGAAAAAGCCTTCAAAGGCTTGAAATGTGGAGAGTCAGCAGGAGTAGATGATGTTTGACCAGAGATGCTGAAGTATGGTGGTATAAGAGTCTTACAGTGGCTGCACTGCATAGTTCAGAAAGCCTTCACAGAGGGACGAATTCCCGATGATTGGAGTAGAGCTCTCATAGTACCCATATATAAAAAGGGAAATAAAACTGAATGTGAGAATTACAGAGGTATTTCCCTACTGAGTGTTCCAGGATCTATGCAAGTATACTTGAGAAACAGTTGAGAAGACTTGTGGAAGAAAAGCTTGGTGAAGAACAAGCTGGTTTCAGGCCAAATAGAGGCTGTCAGGATCAGATCTTCACTTTACGACAAATAGTCGAGAAAACATGGGAATATAACAAAGATCTGTATTTAAGTTTTGTCGATTTGGAAAAGGCATATGACAAGGTGCCAAGAGAGAAGCTATTCAATACGCTACGGTTATATGGTGTAGTTTATTGGGGCAATATATCAAGCAATACTTAGTCTTTATTTCAGTTGTAAGTCAACAGTTAGAAATGAAATAAGTACAGGAAGATTGTTTAATGTTAAATCTGGTGTGAGACAAGGATGTACATTATCCCCCTCTGTTATTCATTATCTATATGGATCACATTATGAAGGAAAGTGATATTAAACATGATATGAAAATTGGAGATGTTAATGTCAGCTCTTTGCTTTATGCAGATAATGTTATACTTCTAAATAAATCTGCTACAAGTTTGCAAAATTCCCTGACTAAATTGAATAACTGTTGTAATAGATATGGTATGAAGTTCAGCAATAAAAAGACAAAGACAATGAAAACAGGAGGAATCATTGAAAATATCAACTGTCTTGTGAATGGAGAACCTGTGGAACAAGTAAAACATTTCAGCTACTTAGGCACAATTTTTACTGAAGATGGTAAACTAAATATAGCAATAGACAACAGAATCAGCAAAGCTGGTATGATGGGAAGTCAAATGAATAAATTCATATGGAATAAGAGAGAAATTAGTCAGAACACTAAATTAGCTATATACAAAACAGTGTTCAAACCAGTTTTAACTTATGGATCTGAGAGCTGGGTCAGAAGTAAAACACTTGACCAAAGACTAGAGACCGCAGATATGAGAATCCTAAGAAAGATTATAGGCATGAACAGATGGCACCAATGGCAATATCATATTAAAAATGAGGATATTAGAAAGGAACTTGACTTTGTCAGCATCCTGGAATGCGTTAGCAGAGTTAATCTCAGGTGGTAAGGTCACTTAAACAGAATGGGCGAAGAAAGATTAGCAAAACAAGTGTTCTCTGCAAGAATGGCAGCAAAATGACCCAGAGGAAGACCAAGATATAGGTGGATTGATACGGTACAAAGTGCCTTAGATGATAGAAATATAAGATCGATAATGTTGGAGTCTTGACAAGTAACAGACTGATTTGGAAAAAAATTGTAGATAAGAAGTTAGTAATGATGTAATTTTTTCATGTAGTACTATCATATCCTGTACACCAAATGAGGGAACATGGCAGGAATTTGATGATGAACAAAAATACAATAAATGGTAAATATGAATCATTATATAACTAAAAACTGAATATGTAGGAACCATGACACAAAAATAAAAGTAAAAACAGAAACACATGGAGCATGGAAGCTGGCATGGATTAGTCATCATTCAGCAGGTGTGCACGATAGTTTGCAGAAAAATCCAATTGTAGAAAGTCCAATGTGTTGAAAGATCTAATAGGTGACTTCCAAATGACACATAAAATTATTCCTTGGTTTCTGTTGAGAGTGCCTTGTGAGTGGATTACCATCGTAGCCTCTTTGATGTTGCAAGCACTGAAGTTGTCATCTATGTAAAGCATGGAGCTCTTGTCCCAATGGACATTCTAACTAGTCTGGATATTGCATCATCGTTCACAAATATTCCAGTGGACGAAGTTATGTCACCTACAGATAATCTGTTCCCTCAAGACATCCCTCAACTATTTAGACACTGTCTAAACTCAATTTTTTGATGGAATGGGAAAATCTACAAACAACTATCTGGCCTTGCAATGGAAAGGCCTCTATCTCCTCCACATGCTGACTTATTCATGAAAAACTTTGAAAAAGATATCTTGCTATCTACAAATCCTAAATCTTCACTTTGGTGGAGATATGTAGATGACATATTTATATTATGAAAACACAAGTTCTTTTAGAACTTGTGTTTTCATAATATAAATATGTCAATGAGTTACATGATTTTCTTTCATCTATTAACTCCTTCCACCATAAAATCAAATTCATTTTAGAACTTGAAAATAAAGGAAAATTATTTTTCCTGGATGTTCTAATTTCGAAAAAAGCAGAAGGAAGAATCTCTCTTAACATATACTGTAAGCCTACTCATACAGGTCATTATCTACATTTCTCTTCATTGCACCATATATTGCAAAAATTAGGTATTGTAAATACACGGGGTCCTCGAGTTACGTCGGAGATCCGTTCCTACAGACCGACATAAGGCGATTTTCGATGCAAGTCGGAATTACCATAGCTTAAGTTATTTACCTAACCTAAAACACCCTAAAGTCATACGTATATATCAAGAAACAGAATTAGGCCATAGGAAAATGAAAGGGAGAACATAATTACTGTATAGTACAGAAAAATTACAAAAATGAAACTGTAATAAAAAAACAAACATAAAAATGAGAACAATCCCCAAAATGACAAATGTAACTGTACATTCTGTACAGGTGATTAAAAAAAAAAAAAATGAAAACAATTCTTTACCTTTTATTATGTGGTTGGCTTGCACACTGGAAGGGGAGTTGCAAGGAGGGAGAGACTGACTTAATGGAAGGAGGAGGATGGAGAGGCAGGACAGGCTGCAGAAGGTGCAGGAGATATTGCAGGTGCAACTGAAGAAGATGGAGAGGCCAGGAGATGAACTGAAGAGACAGTTGAGGTACAGCACCTGCTGCAGGCCTCTCTACCTTCGTGAAAAAACGTTCCAGGCTAGTCTGGAATGATACCATCCTCTTCTCCTCGTATATCTCCCTATAACACTGCAGGCAATCCACAACCCCTCGGAAGACCTTTGTGTACCTAGTAGTGTTGGGATCCTCAGCCTCAAACTTGGCCAGCCCATCCTCAACCTTGGTGGTGAATCTCCTGGGTTCAGGGGTTGGAACTGTTTACTCCTCCTCAATCAGCTGCTTCTCTAACTGAATGAGGTCTTCTGCTGACAACGCCTCCCGGTGAGATGCCAGACGCTCTGTGACATCTTTGGCCTCCACTTCCAAATTCATCTGCTTCCCCAGGGAAACAACCTTCTTTGTGAGCCTCAACTGTCTCCTCATAGCCATGGAAATCATTCACAAACTGGGGACACAGTTTTTTCCATTGTCAGCTTCACTTCACTGTGCTCAATGTTTAAATGCTATACGATTTCCAAAAGTCTTTGAGGGTTAAGTTGCTGTCTTTTTCAGTTTCCCTGAAAGCCACAACAAATGTCATGCAGAGGTGGTAGGCCTTAAAGAAAGCAATAACACCCTGGTCCATAGTCTACAAAAGGGCTGTGGTGTTTGGTGAAAGGTAAACCACCTTAACATTAGGGTGAAAGTCATCCAAGTGGGCAGGGTGACCAGGGGCAATGTCTAGCACTAACAATGCCTTAAAGGGCAGACCCTTGGCTGTACAGTACCTCTGAACATCTGGCACAAAATGGTTGGTAAACCAGTCCTCAAAGATTTGAAGTGTCACCCATGCCTTCTTATTGGACCTCCAGATGACAGGCAGTTGACCCTTCCAAATGTCCTTGGATTTTCAGCCTAATAGACCAACAAGGGCTTCAGTTTTAAGTCGGCAGCAGCATTAGCTCCAAGAAGCAAAGTTAGTCTCTCCTTGATAGTTAAGGAGATATCACCAATAAAGCTAGTTAGTTACTAGCTTTATTGGTGATATAGGTATGATTAGGCATATGTTTCCAAAATAGGCCTGTCTCGTCCACATTAAACACTTGTTGAGCACTGTAGGTCCCCTCCCTTATTATCTCAGCCAACCCCTCAGGAAACTCACCAGCTGCTTTATCATCACCACTAGCAGCTTCACCTTGCACCTTAAAGTTATGTAAATTGCCCAGAGCTTTAAACCGCATAAACCAACCTTTACTAGCATTAAACTCTTCACCTGCACTCGTTTTCCCCATTTCACTTTTCAATGCCTCAAACAATATTTTCGCCTTTTCTTGAATTAATATGAGGCTAATTGGGATACAGCATTGATGCTGGTCTTCCAGCCAAAGAACAAGAAGCCCTTCCATCTCAATCATGAGCCTACTACATTTTTTCATAATCACAGTCGATTTCATGGGCGCCAATCCTTTCACGTGTTCAAGGATGCGAACTTTATCCTTGATAACAGTCCCAACTGTGGTACGACTTAAGTTCAACGTGCAGCCGATGTTCGTTGGCGTTTCTTTCTTTTTTGCCCTTTTAATAATGTCTAATTTCACTTCTAATGTAATGGCTTTCCTTTTCTTCGACACACTGCCATCAGAAGAGTCTGCCTTACGTTGGAGCCATATTGAAGGGTAAAAAGTAAGGGTAAAACTGTGGCCCTGAGGAAAAATAACATCGGCAGGATGGAAGTAGCAGAGATGAGAATGCTTAGGTGGATGTGCGGTGTGACCAGAAAGGATCATCTGAGAAATGACTATGTGAGGGGAACAGTGAAAGTTATGAACTTAGGAGCGAAGATACAGGAGGCAAGGTTGAGATGGTTTGGTCATGTAATGAGGAGGGAGGAAGAATATGTGGGAAGAAGGGTCATGAAGATGGATGTGCAAAGAAGGAGGAAGCGTGGGCGGCCAAAGAAGAGATGGAGGGAGCTGGTAGAAGAGGACTTGAGGATGAAGAACTTGGATGTGGTGACATCCCAAGACAGGAGGATGTGGAGGAGACTCATCATCAACAGTGACCCCACTTAAGTGGGAGAAGCTGCAGAAGAAGAAGAAGATTGAAGAGTAAAAAGTCACAAAAAACCACAAACACAAAAGTGAGAGAGCAGATGTAAACAAAGCACGCGGTACCCAAAGAGTGTATGCTGGGACCCAAGTGACGGCACCTCTCCCAAACAAATGCCGCGTAACAGCGTATTCTTCTGCCGCGCTCACAAACAAGTTCACCCGTGACATTTGAATTTTACGGCGCGCTGCTTCAAGTCGAAATTTATTTTTTAAATTATTTATGGGATTACCACCATAATGTCGAAACGACGCATGTCGAGGACGACGTAGGTTGAGGACCCCCTGTATGCTGAAAAAGAGGACAGTCTCTATTATAAGAGATGAAGAAACACTAAAAGAAGAATTGCATTCTCTCCTCCAACTATTGGTCAGTAATGGATATTCTAAAAAAATACTACAAAGAATACTATTCTCTACTCCCTCTCCACAACAGATCCATGACATTCACTACAGAGCCTCAGTTTCCATCCCTTATACTGGCAATCTTTCTCTAAAAATTATTATTCTCCAGAGACAGAGAATGGCATTTGAAATAAGTACGGATATTGAGGTTTGGGTTGGAAAGTTTTTGAACAGTATAGGGACATTTTTATTCTAGTCTTCGTAAACAACGGACATAGTTAAAAATTATCTATTCCTGAATAAAAATGAATACTTCTGTGTATTATAAGAAGTTGCTGATCTACAACAAAACACTACATTTGTGAGATATCTGTTATTGGTAAGACAGAAGAGCCGCTGACACTTTAAAAAAAAAAAAAAAAGATTCCTAAAAGCGTGGATAATTTCAATAATGATCGGATATTATGTATGCTATTATTGCATAAGTTACTCTAAAGTTTTATTCATAAATATGTTTTGTAATGGGTTGGGTTACAGCACAGAAACTTAAGCTTGCAAAAAAAGAAGTCATATTCTATAAACAGTCACTATATCTAATGCGTCCGTGCAGTTAGCCTAATGGCTATGTGCTTCGCAACCATATGCCTGGGGAAGGAGTATCCTAGGCTTGATTCCTGTCAAAGACGTGAGGAGCTTAATGATCTTCCTCAGCCATAGCCAAGTTAGCCAGTCTTGGGTGTGGACATCAGGGTCTTTTCCACCAGTTTATCTGGAGTTTTTCATCCCACAAGCAGGCAAACTGGCCCTGTGAGTGCACAGGCTACAGTCATAGGATATAATACGGCAAGGAAGGCAATGGAAAACCACCTTGCTCATAATCATTTCCCTAGTATGGTAGCATATAGCTACCACCACCAGCCATATGACTGAGGGAATACAATAGAAATATCTAATGCAGTAATCTACCATTTATTTGACCTTTCAATTGTCAGAATGATGAGTTCTGATAACTGAAGTACAATTACATGGTGCTCTATCAGAAGTTGGTTGATATGCAAGGGTCAGTTAACTGAAGGGTTGATGTTTTGAAGGCGATAAATGACAGATTACTACTGAAACAGAACAGAATAACGTGCATTTTGAATATACTGAATATATGAATTATTATAATATGCTATTTTATCAATGCTGAAAACAAGCTTACCTCAAAAGGCCCACTTTTTTTATTAACAGCTGCAACACGATTAAATAACGTGTGAAACTTGCCTTCCACATCTCCACTAACGAGACTGCAGGGAAAGAAAATGTAAAGAATTCAGTATTGCTGTTCACAGTCATGTATGCACATGAATATGTGCATATGCACACCAGCCACTTTTTTACCTAATTAAACTGTCTCACATAATGTACATAAAGTAAACTCAAGAGCAGCAGAACAAAAATAAATATAAAAATTAAAAATCTTTCAGCCAAAGTGATTCCATAGCACAACTGGAAGAATAAAAGGGCAGTAGCCCTTCAACTGGAAAAGACCCAAGTTCGATTCTTATCGTAACAAGAGGAAGGAATCTTTATATGGGCTTTTTCCAGTGAAGGTGAGTTAGCTAATCTCATATAGAGGTAGCAGAATTTTCTTCTCCTGGAAACTCAAGTTTTCCATCCTGCATACAGACAAAGCTGACATGAGAGCACACACAATTTCCAGACAAAAATAAAATATAATACTTTTAGTGGTGGCAGCTGGTAGATGGTGTTGTTTGTTGATGACAGTAGTGTAGTGGTGATGGTGAGCTGTTTGTAGTTGGAGGATTAAGCAAGTAACAGGGGAGAGAGAGGTGTGTGTGTGTAGTGGAGTAGAGTGCCCTCCTGTGATGAACCCTTGGAAGCATTAGATAATAATAAGAGTAATAAGAATCTTCTGCATCTGGATTTTTGTTCATGCCATTTTTGCCTCAGACTCATTTTGCTTATCTTTTGTCTTCCATTCTCTTTAAGTACAAATAGCATGCTATTTAATAAGCATATTAAATAAGCATATATAAAACAGGGAGAGATGGACATTAACATCTTAGATCAGCTCTGCTTGCACATTCTAATATGAATAATGACAACAAAAGGGATAAGAAATATTATTTATTTAAGGCCATATATTTCAGTCTGAATATCACAAGCCATCATCAGTGGTGCAAATAGTTAATGATGGCCTTAAATAAATAGTATTACTTGTCCCTTGTGTTTTTCATGTTAATCTGAAGAAACCTCTCATGGCACAAGCATCACTTAATGAATAATGACAACGTTATTATTCGATTTTTTTTTTTTTTTTTATTTTTTTTTTAAATATGGTTCCATCCCTGGTATAATCTATGCACTTCCTGTTCCCCAGCCCTCATTTTCCTCAGAATTTTGTATATTACAATCTCTAATCTTTGATAAGCTACTTTATTTCTTACCCAACTCTAAAATACATATGCTAAAACTGGTTCCAACCTTCTCTTGAACACTGCTGGCTTGATTATTTCTTGTTCTCTATATAAATTTATTTAACTGTCTTCCCACCCTTACTTTTTCTATTGCCTTTTTCCATATTTTATTATTATTATTATTACTTAGCACCTCCAGGGAGTCCAAAGACTCATCGAGGGAGGGCACCTACTCCATAACTCTCCACCAACTACAACTAACCACAACTACATCAACGATAGCTACCACTAGTATTTCCACAGACAATTACAAATATTCATGCCCACAGCAGGATTCGAACCTGCAGCCTTTCGGCTGGAGAGCGGATACGCTAACTACTCGGCCAACCAGGCTGGGTTTGGCATTTAATTGGCATTTTAACTAAAAAAAAAAAAAAAATTGCATTTAAATAACAATTAACAGCACCTGAGGAGTGGCTGCTGTTAACTCTAGGTTTTAGTCATCTTATCAGTGCTTTTCATACTGATAAAATGATTTTTCACAGCAATTCTTTAATTTGGCTAAACACTCTTCAAAGGTGACAGCCAATTCATTAAAGACATTTTTGAAAATTATGGAGACAACTACCGTGTTTGAATAAAAACTTTAGTTTAATATAACTAAAATCTACATTCGACGTTTCGACCTTTATGTCAAGGTCATCTTCTGGAGCATACAACTATACACAGAAAACAAGCTACACTACAATCAAACTGGTTTGTTAAAGACACTGACCAACCACTACAACAATTGTTGGCCTGACCTCTGCTGAAAAAAAAAAAAAAAATTATACATCAACACTAGAGTCCTATTATTATTGTTATCTGTTGGGTGTACAAATACACTGGGCACAACAACAACAAGTATCTATCTATATACATATATTAACATCATGTACAACATTCCAGCCAGTTGGTATGGAGTGGTTTCTAATACTAGCTGATGATTGGCTAAAGTTCTGACTAGTGCTGGATCTTATATATTAGGTAGGCTGAATATGTGCCATCCAGATCCCTGGAATTTTCATGCCATTTTTGTTGTTGAAATTTGGGTGGTTTATCAGGATTTCGCAGGCTTCCTTAAATTTCCTTTTGTACCAGGTTTTTGTGCGGTGTAAAGAGCAGATGCTTTTCCAGTTGATTTGGTGTAAGGTGTTGAGTGCGTGGTCTGAGAGGTCTGCTTCACCATAATGGTTATATTTAATGTGTCTAATGTGTTCTTTCTTGCGTATAGGGATTGTCCGTCCTGTTTCACCAATATATGGTAAGTTACAGGTGCAGCGGATCCTTAGAGGAGTTGAATATGGTTTTAAGTTTAGTGGGTAGTTTAAAGGTGGCATTGAGGTTATAATGTTGTAGGATTCCGTAGATTTTTTCCAATAACCCTTTAATGTATGGGATGGCTATGGTTTTACTGTAATCTAGATTCGTTTTTGTTATAGTTTTATGAAGTATTTTATTAATGGTATTTTTGTTATAGCCATTATTTATGAATGTGTCGCTGATGATTTTTAGTTCTTGTTTCAGGGCTTGCTGGTTAGAGCAAATTGTTGTAGCTCTGTTTTTAAGGGTGTTAATGAGTCCATATTTTTGTGATGAGGTGGTGGTATGAACGGGAGCGAATTTTGGTTTTCGATTTCGATGGTAAATTGGTATGCGTTCGTGTTGTTTGTTCAGGTGGCGAAGGAATGTGTTTAGCATTTGTCACCCGTGCGGCCAGATTGTGAACACGTTGTCAACGTATCTAAGCCAGACAGTCAGTGTCTTAGCGTAGCGGAATCAAGAGCCTTTTGCTCAAAAGTTTCCATGTAAAAGTTAGCGATTGGGGGGGGGGGGGATAGTGGTGAGCCCATGGCTGTACCTTTCTTTTGTAGGTAGACTTTGTTTTGCCACAGGAAGTAACCAGACTGCAGTACGTGGGCAAAGAGGGCCATAATGTCAGCGGAAATTTGTTCTGTAGTAGGAGAATTGTGTCATTGACGGAGACAAGTGAAACTGACTAATAAGTCGTCATTGTCGAGTGTTACGTTTTTAATTTGGCTTATAAAGTGTTGTGTATTTTTTATGTAGGAGGGGGAATGACCTACCAACTCCTTGAGTGTGGCCGCTAATTTCTTGGCTAAGTAGTAACTGGGACTGTCTATTCCCTCCACGATTGGTCGAAGGGGCACATTTTGTTTGTGTATTTTCGGGACCCCATATATTCTGGGGGGGGGGGCATAGTGGGTTTGAGTTTTTTAACTGTGTCTGGTGGCCAAGAAGTGACGGATTTGAGTAGTTTCTCTGTTTTATCCTTTATCCTTTTTGTTGGGTTATCTTCTTCTACAGCTTCTCCCACTTAAGTGGGGTCACTGTTTGTTATGAGTCTCCTCCACACCTTCCTGTCTTGGGCTGTCACCACATCCAAGTTCTTCATCTTCAAGTCCTCTTCTACCAGCTCCCTCCATCTCTTCTTTGGCCGCCCACGCTTCCGCCTTCCTTGCACATCCATCTGCATGATCCTTCTTCCCACATATTCGTCCTCCCTCCTCATCACATGACCAAACCATCTCAACCTTGCCTCCTGTATTTTCGCTCCTAAGTTCGTAACTTTCACTGTTCCCCTGACATAGTCATTTCTCAGATGATCCTTTCTGGTCACACCGCACATCCACCTAAGCATTCTCATCTCTGCTACTTCCATCCTGCCGATGTTATTTTTCCTCAGGGCCACAGTTTCTATAACATATGTCATAGCTGGCCTCACTACTGTCCTATAAATTTTGCCTTTCAGATTGATTGGCACCCTTTTATCGCATAACACTCCAGCCAGCTCCTTCCAGTTCCTCCAACCCGCTTGTATCCTGCATCCCACTTCCTTCTCAGCTCCTCCATCTTCTTCCACTGTTGAACCTAAGTATCTAAAGTCTCTCACCTTCCTGATGACATTTCCTTCCAGCTCCAGATCTGTCTCCTGGCCACCGCCCACTGCGCAACACATATACTCTGTCTTACTTCTGCTCAGTCTCATACCTCTCTCTTCCAGTACTTTTCTCCATCTTTCCAGTTTAGTTTCTGCTTCTTCTCTTGAATCTACACAGATCTATGCAGATGAAATCTACAATGTTGTATGCAGATTTCATCTGCATACAACATTGTCCAAGGTGCATCTTCTCTCACCTCCTCTGTTACCACCTTCATCACAATATTAAACAGAAACGGACTTAATGCTGACCCTTGATGCAAGCCAACTGTTACTTGAAAACTTTCTGTCTGTTCCAAACAGGTCCGAACACTTGTCTTCACATTTCTGTACATTTCCTGCACCAACCTGACATATTTCTCCGGCACCTTCTTCTCCCTCAGACACCTCCAGACTTCTTGTCTTGGTACTCTATCGTATTCTTTCTCCAGATCAATAAATGCCAGTTGTAGCTCCTGTTGTTTCTCTTGAAACTTTTCCATCATCTGCCGTAACCCAAAGATAGCATCTGTTGTTGATCTACCAGGCATGAAGCCAAATTGTTCCTTTGCAATCTCCACCTCCTTCCTCAATCTTCCATCAAGAACCCTTTCTAGAATTTTCATTGTGTGGGATATCAACTTTATTCCTCTGTAATTTTTACAGTCTTGTGCATCCCCTTTACCCTTGTAGATGGGGGGACAAGAGTACTCTCCCTCCATTCCTCGGGTATATTTTCCTGTTGGCAAACTTTCACGAACAGGTCCCACAGCAGGTCAATTCCCTCTTTCCCCAGTGCCTTCCATGCCTCCACTGGAATTCTGTCAGGGCCCACGGATTTTCCATTCTTCATCCTCTTCATGGCCTCCGTCACTTCCACTCTACTGATGTTCTGCACCATCCCCTCAGAAGGCTGCCCATCTCCTCTGTGAGTCCTTGCATTTTCCTCATTCAAAAGTCCCTCAAAGTATATTTTCCATCTGTTTCTTATGTCCACATCCCTCCATAATACTCTTCCTTCAGCATCTTTGATCTGCCTCACATGTAAGATGTCCTTAGCTGCTTTATTTCTACATTTCGCTAGTTGGTAAATTTTCCTCTGTCCTTCCTTTGTTTCTAATTGATCATACAGATCTTGATATGCCATGGCCTTCGCCTGTGCCACAACTCTCTTGGCTTCTTGCTTTCTCTCTTTGTACACCTCTCTGTCCTCTTCCACTCTTGACTCATCCCACTTCTGCTTTGCCTTCCTCTTAGCTGTCACTGCCACTTGTACATCATTATTCCACCACCACCAACCCTCCTTCTGCTCTCTAATCTTTCCAGATGTCTCACCAAGCACCTCGATTGCACAGCTCAGGATTACTTTTGAATTATGTTTCCACCAATCTTGTACACTTTCCAGTCCATCCGAAATCCTCTCTAACACTCTCACCCTAAAATGATTCCTCACACTCTCCTCTTTTAAGCGAAACCACTTAATTGTCTTCATCCCATGGCAACCAGAAGTTCTTATCTTCGACCTTATTTTAAAGTCTGCGCACAGCAGTCGGTGTTGTTGTGCTACTTGATCTGTTGGAATTACTTTACAATTTGTCACAATCTTAAGATGTTTTCTTCTAGTCAAAATGTAGTCAATTTGTGAGCTGTTGTTACCACTTCTAAATGTTATCAAATGTTCTTCCCTCTTGAAGAAAAATGAGTTCACAATTGCCAGATCAAACGCTACTGCAAAGTCCACAACCCTCTCTCCTTCCTGATTCATCATTCCCACTCCGTGGCCACCATGCACCCTTTCACAGTCTCTATTCTGTCTTCCTATGTGCCCGTTCAAGTCTCCTCCGACAATCACCATCTCATTTTCTTCCAATTCCCTCATTTCTTCATCTAACACGTTCCAGAACTCATCTTTTTCCTCTGCTGTACAACCAACTTGCGGGGCATATACACATAATACGACCACCCGCTCTTCTCCAAGACCCAATTTCATTCGCATGATCCTGTCGTTCCTTCTACCCACGTCCAGTATTTCATCCTTCATTCTGCCACACACCACAATTCCTACACCATTTCTTCCCTCGTTATTCGCTCCAGAGTAGAACAATTTATATCCATCTCTCAGTTCCTTTGCCTTTCCCCCTTGTCTCCTGCACACATAAAATGTCCAACTTCCTCTTCCTCATCATGTCTGCCATCTCTCTTCCCCTTCCAGTCATGCTTCCAACATTCAGTGTTCCCACTCGCAACATCCTCTCCACCTGCTGGGCTCGCTTCTTTAACCGCACCCACCCTTGATGCGGTAGCCCTCGTCCACTTCTCACAGCTGTAGGGCGATGTGGCTGCGCGTCGCTTAAGGGGTACGCCCTAGCCCTTATATCATTTTCTCTTCGACTCATAATCATAGTTTGAGTTGGCACTGAAGTTTACCAACCGGATGCCCTTCCTGACATCAACCCTCGCATTTATCCGGGCTTGGGACCAGCACCTTGGGTTATAATTTACCATTTTATAGGTGTTGTTATCGGCTACTAGTTGATTCATTTGAAGTACTTATGTTGACCTGTCAAGGACAACAGTGGCATTGCCTTTATCCGCTTTCGTTATTATTATGTTTTGTTTGGCTTTTAAATGATTTAATTGCTGCTAATTCTGTTTTTGTGAGGTTGTTCTGTATGGTTTTCTTAGTGTTCAGGACATTTCTAGTTTCTAGTCGTATTTTATCTGCTATATTGTTAGGTAGGGACCTCTTTCAATGTGGTAGATAAAATCCAATTTGTTTACCTTTTTAGGTGCTATTGCATAGTTCAGTCCATTATTCAGTAGCGTAAATTCGGCGTTGTTCAGGGTGTGGCTTGATAGGTTAATCACAGGGTTCATGCTTGTCATTGGTTGGTCGCTCCTTGTCCCCTTGTTTGTTGTTCAAAATGTGTCCCTTCGACCAATCGTGGAAGAAATAGACAGTCCCAATTACCACTTAGCCAAGAAATTGGCGGCAACACTCAAGGAGTTGGTAGGTCATTCCCCCTCCTAAATAAAAAACAGACAACACCTTATAAACAAAATTAAAAACATAACACTCAACAAAGACGACTTATTAGTCAGTTTCGACTGCCCTTTTCACTAATGTCCCCATCAATGACACAATTCTCTTACTACAGAACAAATTTCCCGCTGACATTATGGCCCTCTTTGCCCACGTACTACAGTCCGGTTACTTCGTGTGACAAAACAAATTCTACCTACAAAAAGAAAGTATAGCCATGGGCTCACCACTATCCCTCCCCCTCCAATCGCTAACTTCTACATGGAAACCTTTGAGCAAAGGGCTCTTGATTCCGCCACGCTAAGACACAGACAGTCTGGCTTAGATACGTTGACGACGTGTTCACGATCTGGCCGCACGGGCGGCAAATGCTAAACACATTCCTTAGCCACCTGAACAAACAACACGAACACATACAATTTACCATCAAAATCGAAAACCAAAATTCGCTCCCGTTCCTAGACACAAGTCTTCCTTCAGGCAGTCTATCCTTCATGGTCTACCGAAAACCGACACACACTGGCCAATACATACATGCTAATTCATACCACCACCCATCACAAAAATATGGAGTCATTAACACCCTTAAAAACAGAGCTACAACAATTTGCTCTAACCAGCAAGTCCTGAAACAAGAACTAAAAATCATCAGCGACACATTCATAAATAATGGCTATAACAAAAATACCGTTAATAAAATACTTCATAAAACTACAACAAAAACGAATCTAGATTACAGTAAAACCATAGCCACCCCATGCATTAAAGGGTTATCGGAAAAAATCAACAGAATCCTACAACATTATAACCTCAATGCCACCTTTAAACCACCCACTAAACTTAAAACCATATTCAACTCCTCTAAGGATCCTCTCCTCCCATTAGCACATCCTGGAGTCTATTGCATCCGCTACATCTGTAACTTACCGTACATTGGTGAAACAGGACGGACAATCCCTATACGCAAGAAAGAACACATTAGACATATTAAATATAACCATTATGGTGAAGCAGGCCTCTCAGACCACGCACTCAACACCTTACACCAAATCAACTGGGAAAGCACCTGCTCTTTACACCGCACAAAAACCTGGTACAAAACAAATTTAAGGAAGCCTGTGAAATCCTGATAAACCACCCAAATATCAACAACAAAGATGGCATGAAAATTCCAAGGATCTGGATAGCACACATTCAGCCTACCTAATATATAAGATCCAGCATAAATCAGGACTTTAGCCAATCATCAGCTAGTATTAGACACCATTCTATACCAACTGGCTGGAATGTGTACATGATGTTAATATGTATATAGAAAGATACTTGTTGTTGTGCCCAATGTATTTCTACAACCAACAGATAATACTAATAATAGGACTCTAACGTTGATGTATAATTTTTTTTTTTTTTTTCCACCAGAGGTCAGGCCAACAATTGTTGTAGCGGTTGGTCAGTGTCTTTAACAAACCAGTTTGATTGTAGTGTAGCTTGTTTTCTGTGTATAGTTGTATGCTCCAGAAGATGACCTTGACATAAAGGTCGAAACGTCGAATGTAGATTTTAGTTATATTAAACTAAAGTTTTTATTCTAACACGGTAGTTGTCTCCATAATTTTCAAAAATGCATTCGGATCACCGTGTAAGCCTAAAAGAAAAGAATTCATTGAAGAAGATAATATCATCAACACAGAATGAAAAACTAAGCATAACATCTCCTATTTGAGTAAGAGTGGATAATACAACTTCAATGATAGTATCATTCAGATTATAACTCTCATAGAAAGGCTTATACGTTGGTTACACATGATTACTAAATAACTTAAGGAATTCACAACGTATACTGGAATATAAATTAAAATAAACTTTAATATATACTTCCTATATTAGAGAAAGAGCTTTCCAAAACACTGAATCACGAACTTTGGTCAATTCTATATGATGTCTCGTGCACTTTGGCAGATAAAGAATTTGAGAAAATACGGAGTCGACATATCAAGAAATTTGATAATTTAAAAAAGAACTCTACCACCGAACCAAAACTACCACTCAACAAGGTAGTCAACCTTTCTTCTGTTGTTTTGAAGCCTGAAGCACTCAACGCTCTAGCAAGTGGCCACAATTTCGCCATTGCTCCTAGAAAAATACCGGCCAAAGAAATCATGATCCAGATTGAACGTGGGATCTGCCACCTTCCAAACCACATCGCCAACAATATTAGACTGGATGTAACCTGTGTTCTCACCAAAGCGAGACCACCAAAAACCAACATATCCAATAGTGAATATAAGGCTCTACAGGAAATGAAAGACAAAGAAATAGTAATCACCAAAGCGGATAAGGGGAACGCCACCGTGGTGCTCAACCATACTGACTACACAGGTAAGCTTAATGCTTTATTATTAGATCGGGCAACTTAACTCCCCAATGAATACAATCCCACTAACTCACAAATCAGAAAACTCAATAGGCTCCTTAAGAAGGTCACTTCATGGCCTGTGGAAATTACTAACAAATTAAAACCTTATAACTCTATACCCCCCCCCCTTCCCCCGTATATATGGGCTCCCAAAAATACATAAACAAAACGTGCCATATTACATCCCATAGTGGATGGCATTGATTCCCCCATGTACAAATTAGCCAAACATTTAGCAAAAGCACTTCACACTATACTGGCAACACACCATCACACATAAAAAAACTCAGCCCACTTCAAAGCCTATGTAGAAAACCTTACACTCCAACATACTGACATAATGGTCAGTTTTGACATCTCCTGCTTATTCACAAATGTCCCACTCAAGGAAACCTTGGCGCTCAACCAAGCCAAATTTCCTCTGATATCTCAGCCCTATTTCAGTTCACAATGAACTCAGGCTATTTCATTTGGCAGGGAAAATTTTACAAATAGATAGAGAGGACAGCCATGGGTTCACGACTCTCCCCACCCTTGGCCAACTTCTTTATGGAGACTTTTGAAGAGAAAGCCTTAAACTCTGCCCGACAAAAACTTACCATATGGCTTCGCTGTATTGATGATGTGTTTGCTATTTGGCCACATGACCATGATACGCTCCTCTCCTTCTTAACGCACTTAAACAACCAACACCCCAGAATCAAGTACACCCTGGAAAAAGAGGAAAACAACAGCCTCCCTTTCCTAGACACACTAGTCACCCGCCACCCTGATGGAACCTTGGTTATCTCAGTTTATAGAAAACTCGCCCGTACAGGCAGGTACATTCACCAACAATTCCCCCCCCCCACACACACACAACAATATGGAGTTATTAAGACACTATACAACAGGGCTAAATTAATCTGTTCAAATGACAATGTCCTAACCACTGAACTAAATCATATCCTTAACACTTTCTCAGCCAATGGCTACAATCGCCAAAAATATTAAAACCAGTAAACTACAGCCCCCCCCCCCACTTCACAAAAAAGATTACTCTAAATCCATCACCATTCCTTACATCTGGGGCACCTCGGAAAAAATTACCAAAATCCTGAATAAATATGACCTGATCTCTTGTTACAGACCACATAGAAAATTGGCATCCCTTATCTGCTCCACTGAAGACCAGCCACTTCCCCTAGACCTACCTGGTGTATACCAGGTCCCTTGCAGCTGTAAACTGTCCTACTTTGGCCAAACAGGCAGGACAGCAAACATCAGAATTTTGGAACACAAGGACTACATCCGGTTTCACCAGTACAGCCACTCTGGGCTGGCAGACCATGCTCTGGATACACGCCACAGAAGCCCTTAGAAACATGTCAAACCTCAAAAAATTTGGATGCATGAAACTGCTCCAAATTTGGGAGACGTACATCTTGAAAACCTAAGCCCAACGGCCAAGAATACCTAATATAGCCAGCTAGGGGGCACCATCAGGACTTTAGGAAAAACAGTAGTTTCCTCGCTTCGACCTCATTTGCTGTTTTAGTGCCTGCGTGCATGTGTCTTAATCTTATGTTCCCATGAAGATGGCAACGTGACGTTGCCGAAATATAGGAAGTATATATTAAAGTTTAATTTAATTTATATTCCAGTTTTCTGTCACCTCTCTTATGAAGTGGCACAATTTTGCCTACCCTCCACTCTTTGGAACCTGACTTTGATGGAATGTGCCAGAGAATTGGCATTTGCCTTGAATATGTCAAGGCAGATGCCAACTCTCTGGCGCATTCCTTCAAAATACTTGGTGATATGTTATCAAGTTCCCACAGCCTAATTAACATGAAGTTTGCTCAATTCTCCAGATTTCTCTTGCTCACAGTCAAGTCGATCCTCCTCATCATCAACTGCTCTCTAATGTCACATTCCAAGAATGAAAGACATTTATGAACTGCTCATTAAATATTTCAAATATATCTTCTGCAGCAGTTGTTGTTATACCATTTTCTCTAATCAATGTTATCCTTCTATAATCTTTTATTAATTTTTTTTTTTATTGTTGGCTACATATCAAAAGAACTCCCTAGGATTCTTTTTGGCTTCACTAGCTAACTGCTGATTATACTTCACTTTTGCTACCCTTACCAACCAAGTCACATCTCCTTGTCTGTTATTTGTAATCCTGATGGAATTAATTATTACCACTCCTCTTATGCTGCCTCTATAATACCTTTTTCTCACTGTATCAAATGCTTAATCTCTTCATTCATCCATTTCACACTTACCGTATTTAACTTTCTGATCCTTGGAATACATTTAGACATTGCTTCTACTAAATACTTCTTGAATATCACCCAAGCTGCTTTGATCTCTTTTCCAGCCAACTCCTCATTCCATACTACACCTGCAAACTGTCTCCTGAGCTTCTTATAATTGCCAGCCTTGTTGTAGTTCCACATATACCCTTTCATCACAGAGGTCCCCCACCACTGGCAACCACCCAGGTTGCCAGTGGTGGGGGACCTCTGTGATGTTGGTGAGAGTGACCAACTTTATGGTCACTCTCACTCAACTGAAGGGTGATATGACACCTCATTTATAATAACATCCTCTGATGAGATGATTAAATCCAAGACCCTCAATCCTCATGTGTGCTCTGTTACATACTGCTTGAGGCAGTTGTCCCTCAAGAAACTCATATTCTTTACTTCCAGTTGTTATCTCATCATCCCAGTCCATATTGTCAAAATTAAAATCACCTATAATGATCACCTTTTTCTTAATTGTTTGGCTAATTTGATTATACATTTCATGGTCACTACAATCCACATTACCAGGTCTATAACAACATCTGACTAAGTATTTCATCCTATTCACACCTATCTCACACCATACTGCCTAAAAACCACTGGCACGATTTACCTCTTGCATCTCTATCCTATATGGACATAACTCTTTCTTTATCAACAATGGCACCCCCCCCCCATTTTACCTTTTCTATCTTCACGAAACACATCATACCCTTCTGTCTCTATTACGTCAGGTGTTATCCCCATCCAACCATGTCTCACTTATTCCAACAATTCTTGGGTGAACAGACTCAATTAATGCAACCGTTTCATTTGCCTTGTTTCTTACACTTCTAGCATTTGTATACAAACATAACAGCTTATTCCTAGATCTAAAGCAAGTTTCACTGATACTACTTATTAGATGTAACTTCTCCATATTTAACTTGAGCCATTTCTTTTTTCCTTGTTGATGTTAGAACTTTCTTCAAATTCAACTATTTTCTATTGATCCCAGGTCATTCCTTTCCCTTTTTGTCTACACACACATTTCACATCCTCTTGGAGCATCAAGTTTCTCATGCTGTGTTCCCCTGTCCACCCTGAATCTCCCCATTTCCCTGTTTGTCTTCTGTTTTTCAACTTACGCTACATTCGTATCGCTTTCATCTTTCTTACCATTGATCATTAAGTTCATCACCAGATCACTTGTTCACTTTTTTTTTCAAAACTTTTTTACCATTTTTGCACTACTCTTTTACACTGTCCCTTTTTTATATCAGACGAGCACTCATCCTCCTCGTAGCATCTCACTACAAATACTTTCAATTACGAATATGTTACCAGTCATAAAGTCCTCACTCAGATTAAAAGGCTGGTCGATTGGTAGAGCCTCTGCTACTAATGGCTCAGGCAAAAAGTTAAGCAAGTTTGAGCGCAGTTAGTAGTTGGAAGGGAATCAAATCGTTTGATGTTGTTGGCACACTCTCCCTCGATGAGTCTTTGGACTCCCTGGAGGTGTCAAATAATAATAATAAGAAGAATATCACAATCTTCGTTCTCTGCCTCATTTCATCACTGCCATGCCTGGGTAATACACTGACTACCTTTCCTATCACACTATTATCTTTTATTCTTCTCAAGAACCTCCTGATATCCAATCTTACATGTTCCTTGTTCCCAGTCAAGTCATTTGTCCCTACCAACTCTTTTGCTCGCTTACTCCTCATATCCAATGACTGAATTCGTTTTATCTCCTGGACCTTGTGCATCATTCACCACACCTCTAATAATTGAATCTCCATACAACACCACTCACGGGTCTTTTGTTACCTCTTTAGAAATTTATTGCCAGCCATACTTGCTTGTTTGCAGTCAATGCTGCCCATCACCTTACTTTTAATTGCACTCTGTTTTTTAATTTCTGTTACATTCATATCGCTTTCATCTTTCTTACCATTGATTGTTAAGTTCATCACCAGATCACTTTTTCAAAACTTGTTTACCATTCTTGTGCTACTCTTCTACACTGTCCCTTTTTTCTATCAGACGAGCAGTCATGAATACACGAATATTTGAAACCAGTATCTTCAGAGCAGAACAACAACATGTTACATGCAACAATGATAAAGTGAAACAATTCAAAGACAAAGTACTAATAAAATATAACCTTCAAACAACATGTCAAATGAGCAACATTGATCTGCTCTCCTAAGGACAAACTCCATCCTCTAGCATATCATGAAAAGCACGACGTTCCCTGTGACTTAGCCTACTATGGACAGACAGGAAGATCTGTTAACATCCACTTGCAGAAATTATTATTACATGAAACCTCCAAGGTGTCCAAAGACTCATCGTGGGAGGGTACTCCACTCCGTTACATACACATCTCACCATCTCCCTTACACTACTTAATTCACCTACTGCACACAACTACCATCAATGCCATCTACCACCCATCACCACCACTATCAACAGTATTTTTTATCTGTAAATTACATGTGTTCTGATAACCGATTGTTCTATAAGCGAGATGAAAGCCTGAGTTTTTGGGAAAAAAAAAAAACCCTGGTACATCCATATAAGATCAGCTAATCCACTTTCAATTGAAAAAGTCCATATAAAGATTCCTCTCATCATGAGAATCGAACTCAGGCCTTTTCCAATCGAAGGGTACAATGTACCGTCGTTCTTCCAATTGTGCTACACATTTGCTACAATTATTATGGCAAGTCAGTACTGGCAGACCACACTTTGGACACCCCTTCACACAGCATTAGATGGAAGAAAAACCAATGTGCTATATGAAAGTCAATACAGGTCAGAACATTGGTGCACCGAGGGAGGGGGCCAAGGGGCACTGCCCCCCTCCCAAAAAAAAAAGGAAAAACGAAAAAAAAAATTTCCAAAAATCTTTTCCTAATTAAAATTCTTTTTTTTTTTTTTTTTTAAATTTATGTTGTGTCTTGTCTTCTATTTCTATGCTACTTATGAATTAGCAGTCACATAAGGGGATTACCCTATAGCTATCGGGAATCCTGGTCGCTGTGAACGAAAGGCGAACTAAGTAGTGCTCGGGTGCTATTTCATTTTCCCAAGTCGAGCCAGAGAAGATCAAGGGTATCATGTATTGGCAATCACTGCAGATGCTCAGTCATAGCTCGTATGCAATGGGTATTATGTATTCTCAAATCGTCTACGCAACTCGCCCCCCCCCCCCCGCAAGATTAAATCTTGAGTGCTCAGCCCCCTCCAAGATTAAATCCTGAGTGCGCCACTGGGTCAGAAAGACTATTCTTAGAGTCAACAATGTCTATGAAGTATTCTCCTAACCTTAACCTACCAAAAATTTGGATGATTGTTCCATTAGGATCAACTGCTACTCATCTGTAGTACTTCAGATCTTTTGTCCATTACATGAATTGTTTTACTTATTCATTGTCAAACTGTAACATGTTATTTTGCTCTGAAGATGATAGTTTGAAATCCACCAAATATTACTCAGTTAATAAACATCCTTTTATAATTAGTTTTGTTTGGTTTGTAATACTGTTAAAATTAAACAGTTGCTCCATAATGGGCGATTTTAATTATGGCAATATAGACTGGAATAATGAGATAGCAACTGGAAGTAAAGAAAATTAGTTTCTTGAGTTTTGGAGGGATAACTACCTCAGACAGTATGAAACAGAGGGCACACGAGGATTGAGGGCCTTGGATTTGGTCATCTCATCATAGAATGCAATTATAAATGAGGAGTCAAATCATCCACCAATTAGTGAGTGACCATGAGGTGATTACCTGGGTGGTTGCCAGTAGTGTGAAAACCTCTCTGAGAAAAGGGTATATGTGGAACTACAAGGGGGGGGGGGAGGATTATGAAGAGCTCAGGGGACAGCTTGCGTGTGTAACATGGAATGAACAGTTAGCTGGAAAAGAAATCAATGAAGCTTGGGGAATTTTCAAAAACTATCTAGTAGATGCAATGTCCAAATGTATTCCAAGGGTGAGAAGGTTAAAAAGGTATGTGTGAGATGGATGAATAAAGAGATTAAGCATGCAATACAGAGAAAAAGGGCATTGTGGAGGCAGCATAAGAGAAGTGAAAATAACCAAATTCCATGCGGTTGGCGAGGGTAGCTAAAGAAGTATGAACAGCAGTTAGAAAATGATGCCAAAAAGAATCCTGAGGAGTTCTTCCGATATGTAGCCAGCCAAAGAAAGAATGATTATGGAAGGATGACAATGATTGGAGAAAATGGTATAAAGACAGCTGTTGTAGAATGTGTGGTGGAGATACTTAATGAGCAGTTCATAAAGGTCTTTCAATTTTGTGATTGTGACTTCATGGAGAGACTGAGAGCAGTTGATGATGGGGAGGAGAGACTGACTGTAAGTGAGCAAGAGGTATATGGAGAGTTGAGTAAACTAGATGTTAATAAGGCTGTGTGTCTTGATAATATATCACCACGTATTCTGAAGGAATGTGCCAGGGAATTGACGCCTGCTTTGACATTTTTTTAATACGAGTCTTGCACTCGGTCAAGTTCCTAAGGAGTGGAAGAAGAGAAAGATTGTGCAACTTCATAAAGGAGGTGATCAAGTTCAAGCATCAAACTATAGGCTTATCTGTGTGTCAGGTGTTGTGGTTAAGTTGTTGGAGAAGCTTGTGAGAACTAGGATAAAGAGTTGGGTTGACAACAATGGTATTATCTTTGATGGACAGCACGGATTTGCTAAAGGGAGGTCATGTTTTAGTAATCTACTTACTTATTACAATAAAGTGACTGCTTCCTTGGACAGAGGAGAAGGATACACAGTAACATACTTGGATTTTGCAAAGGCTTTTGATAGAGTACCTCATGTTAAGTTGACAGTCAAACTAGAGCAGATGAGGTTAGATATTAGACTAGTGCATTGGATTGGAGACTGGCTATCTGATAGGTATCAACAAGTTGTGTATGGGGGAACGATATCCAGGAAAGTCACTAGTAGAGTGCCTCGGGGGTCTGTTTTAGTGCATTACCGTTTAACTTGTATATCGATGATATTGGTGAAGATTTGGATGGAGATATTTAGTTGTTTGCAGATGATACAAAGTTGGGACGAACCATGAAGAGTAGAGAAGATGTTGTGGCCTTACAAGACTTGAATAAATTGAGTAATTGGGCACGGAAATGGGGATGCGAGTTCAATGTTGCAAAAGGTTTTAAAATTTGGAAAACAAAGATGGGATGTAGAATTTATACTTGGTGAGGATATATTGTTGGAGGTGAAGGAAATAAGAGATCTGGGGGTGATAGTGGATAAGGATCTGAAATTTAGGGGACACATTGCCAAAATTGTGAAGACAACACAAAGGCTTCTGGGAATGATGCGGAGGACACTGATGTGTAGAAGTAGGGAGATTCTTGTTCTGTTGTATAAGGCTTTGATTAGGCCACACATGGACTATTGTGCCCAGATTTGGTCACCTGGTTTTTCGAAGGATGAAGAGATGTTGGAAACGGTCCAGAGGTGACTGACTAAGGTAGTTTCTAGCCTCTGGAATGTCGAGTATGAGGAAAGATTGAGAAGATGCAACTTGCAGAGTCTGGTGGACAGGAGGAAGAGGGGAGATATGATAGAGACCTACAAATTATTAAGAGGTTGTTATAGGATCAATGCTGGAGAGGTTCTACAGAAAATAGTGGGAGATCAGTGGAGAACCAGAGGTCATCCCTGGAAACTGTATAAAGAGGGTGTGAGTAGGGGAGTGAGAGGCAGGTTTTTTCGTGCAGAGTTGTGAATGATTGGAATGCCTTACCCGAGAGTGTGGCGTCTGTAAGGAGTTTGAGTGTGTTTAAGACACGGTATGATGAGCTGTGTGCGTGATAAAAGGCCCTCCCAGATGAATCTTTGACTCCATGGGGTCTTGGGATAATAATAATAATATACAAAGAATATATATACACTGCATCACTTATTATTATTATTTTCCTGACCTCCATGAAGTCACAAAACTCATTGTGGGAGGTCAACACAAAGTCAATCATCCACTGTCTGCACGTTTGACACCTTCTCAAGTAATATATTCTATGCATCACCTAAGAGGTGGCAAACCATTTCCATACAAAAAAAACTTAGTTCATACCCTTTTACTTACCACTCCCTTTTGCAACTTTCAGGGATGGCCCCTTGTCCTACCATATGAAAAATCTCCTCAGTGTTAAATGATGATAACCATTCAACAGCTGAAATGTCTAATTTCATAGATCATATCCTCCCCCCCCCCTTTGTCTTCTATCCAGCAAACTCTGCAGTCTGCATGCCCTCAGTCTATCCCCATATTCAATATTATACAGTCCTGATATCATTTTTGTTATCTGTCTCTGTACCTTCTCCAAGTTTACTTCTTCATCCCCTTCAAATCTTGGTGACTAGATCTGAACACAGAAATCTAGATGCAGTCTGATTAAAGCATACAATGGGACATTACCCTTTTCTTGTGGTCAGCATCCTCCTGAATATTGTAGTAATTTTATGAGATATCTTTACAACCTTTGCAATATGCTCTCAGAACTTCAAGTTTCTATCTACAACCACTACAGATACCTTGCTTTCTCAACTTCTCCAGCATAACTCCACCAAGTGAGTACGAGGCATCTCATCTGTAGATCCCACATTTCAAAACCTTGTATTAAACTGACTTCCAAAACAATAGAAGCAGAAATACAGTACTATTGCAAAACGAGAAGGGAAAAAACATAGAGAGAGAGAGAGAGAGATGGAACAATTTCATAACAGAACTATGAAAAGATTTATTTAAGCCACAACCCCAAAAATATAAAGTAATAAAATACATGAAGAAAGAAATAAAAAAGAAAAGATAAAAATACAAACAATAGATTTAGAAAAATAGGTGACCTATTTCCAAAATCTCTGGACAGATGAGAACAATGAAATAAAATTTTATAAAACAAAGAATGACCTAATAGAAAATATCACAATGTTAGAGCTGAAAAATACAATAAAGAAGATGAAAAATAGGAAAACACCAGGAGAAGACGATATAAATATGAAGCTATACAAAAATGCAGGTGAAAAATTTAATGAAAGACTTCTGAAATTTTTTAATATGGTTTGAATATCTGGAAAAACTTCTAACTCTTGGAAAAAAGCACTGGTTATCCCAATCTATAAAAAAGGAAACAAAGATGATTGCAATAACTATAGAGGAATTAGTCTGCTGAATACAGGATGTAAAATATATGCAGGAATATTAAAAGAGAAGCTAAGCAGTATTGTAGAGGACAAACTACTAGAAGAACAAAATGGTTTCTGAAAAGGCCGATCCTGCATACATCTAATTTTTACTTTAAAATTATTAATAGAAAAGAGAAGAGAATTTTAAAAAGAAACAAATGTGGCCTTTATTAATTATGAAAAAGCCTTTGACACAATTAATAGACAAAAATTGTTTAAAATATTAATCAATTTAAACATACCAAACCAACTTGTACAATCCATTCAAGAAATATATACAAGAAATAAAATAGCAGTTAAATTAGAACAAATCTTAGAATGGAAAAATATATCAAAAGAAGTACGACAAGGATGTATCCTCTCACCTCTGCTTTTCAATATATATATAAAATTATAACAATCTGAAAACAGTATACTCCATTTGGTAAATAACCCCACAAATGAAGATAGATACACTACTATTTGCAGATGATCAAATAATATTAGCTACATCAGAAGATGATTTACAAAGATCATTAAAATCATTAAATGATATCTCAAAACAATATATGACAATATCTAAAGAAAAAACAAAAATAATGGCATTCAAAGGAGAAAACCTAATAAGATGTAAAATAGTGATAGATAATAAAATATTAGAACAAGTAAATACTTTCAGATACTTGGGATGTGATTTATCATACGAAGAAGAAAAAGACAGACACCAAAATGTCAAACTTTGTCAAAGTAAATGGCATAATAAATAATATATTTAAACCATCCCTAGTAAAAAAACACACTAGAATCAGACTATATAATGTCTTGTCGAAACCAACTCTACTATACGGAAGTGAAACATGAACCATAAAAAGGAAAGATGAAAAATGAATTCAAACAGCAGAAATGAAGTTTCTCAGGAAAACAGCTGGATATACCAAGTGGGACCATAAAACAAATGAAGAAATCTTACAATCCTTAAAAATAAAAACCAGTTAATTACTACATAAGACAGTATAAACAAAAATGGCTAGAACATTTAAATTGAAAGGACAACAGCAGGCTACCAAAAATATTATACAGATATAAAATAAGTGGAAAAAGAAGAATTGGAAGATCAAGAAAGAGATGGCATGATACTGGAACATGCCACTTGGCCTAAAACCCATGTTAGGAAGAAGTAGTAGTATTAAACTGATATCTCCCATTTGTTTGACCACATTTCCAGCTTATTCAAATGCTCTTAACTCTCCCAAACTTCACATCATCTGCAAACAACTGAATGCCCTGTAGTCCTATGACAATATCATTGACATAAAGATTGAACAGTAATGGTCTCAGTACTGAATCCTGAAGAACTCCACTTGTAATCTTCATAATCAATATAACCAATGTAATCTGTGATGAAAATTTTTTTCCTAGCCTTGCTCAAGCAGTTAGTGTACCTGCTCTCCAGCTAAGAAACTACAGATTTGAATCTCATGATAGGCACGAATGTTTGCGATTGCCTTTAGGTGTGAGATGAATTTCATCACCTAGTCCAGTGTGAAACCACCGTCTCACTTAACGGAGGTGCCTGACATGACTTGAAACAGTATCGTGCTGGTTTCTAGTGCAGGATTTCCAGATTATGTGGGGGAATAAAAATAATATATATATATTATATATTTTATATTATTTTATATTATATATGCTAACTGCTGGCCTGGTTGGCCGAGAGGTTAGAGTATCTGTTCTCCAGCCAAAAGGTTGCGGAGTCAAATCCTGCCGTGGGCATGGATGTTTGTGATAGTCTGCGGAAATACTAGCAGTGGTAGCGGGTGGTAGAATGGCGTTGGGGTAGCAGTTGGTGGATTGAGTGGTGGAGACAGAGCGTTGTAGAGTAGGTTCCCTCCCTCAATGAGTCTTTGGACTCCCTGGAGGTGTCATGTAATAATAATAATAATACTGTATGTATATATATATATATATATATATATATATATATATATATATATATACATACATATGAAATATAAAAGAATAAAAATGGCCTTGTTCTAACATAACATCCTATAGGCTTATAACCTTCCATAAGTGGGAGTCACATTAAAAAAATATACATACTGTATACCCACAGATACGAGACCCTTTGACAATTCTGCGCATGTCAAAAGAAGGAGAATCCATTCGGATAATAGGGTAATCAATCCGTCTTGTGGGATGAGTTGTTTATTATTACACGTCGGAAAATTAACTTTTCTTTTATGAACATTGTAGTTTTTAAAGTGATAACTATTTTGCTTGTATAACAGTTGGAAAATTTTATGTATAAAGCACGTGATTTTGCATGTTGGCGACCAATGCGTACATCCTGTATTTCTTTTTCCCCTTCAGCATGAATTGAGTCTTCTTGGCAGGCTGCCAGACTAGGCTCTCACATCTGTGGTTGGACAGTACATGTGGGCATGCACACAATACATATATGTTAACAGATAATGCAAAAGACAAATATAATACTGGACTTGTAAATTCATAAAAAATTTAATTTACATGATTACTGTCATCTCCTCATGCTATTCCAGAATCATTGTCGATTCTGGAATAGCATGAGGATTATTATCGATAACTATTATTGATATCCCGAGAATGTTCTTGGGATGAAATACTGATATTAAATAAATAATTTTAATAATGTAAATTACTATATAACAAAAATATACTTTACAAAATATCTTCAACATCCACTTCAACATTCAATCCCAACATAAACAATGTGTGTCACCATTTATAGACATCAAAATCTGACCTATTACTCTTAAAAGAACCTTAACTAGCACTTGCAGCCATTACTACCCACTTCAACTTTCCTGTTCAGGAATTTTTTTGCCACAAGAGCTGGACATAATGCACTTGTCAGACTTGACTGCCCATGTTACAGAATAACCTAAACCCTTTTAATTCACTATTTTCAAAATTTTTCTGGCACTCTTTTTTTTTTTCCTTTATTCTGTGATTAATTTATTATTTATACATTATTTATTGCTGTTTGGGTAAATGGCATGTTGGATTATTACTTATGATAAGTTGTGCCCTCTCTGGATACAGAATTTGAAAGTAAATGGTACTAACAGTTTTGACAGCATATCATGAAACTTCCTCAATATTAGGCATCAGTTTGAGGAAGTTTCATGGGTGGAAGAATTGAAAAGAAGAGAAGCAGTGTACAGGAGCTAGATAAGAAATATTTATCAACAACAATGGCAAATTGCACAGGTTATGGAAAAAGTAAAGAGAGGGAGGAAGGGAGAGCAGTTGCATAAAAAATAAATAAGATTCAAGACAAGATTAGAGAGAGACAGAAGCCAATGCAGATGATGGGTTAAAGCTCGATAAGTGTATGAGGAGGTAGAAGACAATAAAGCAGTGTGACTGGATGGGATTTTGTAACGTGTTTTAAAAGAATGTGCTAGGAAACTGATAATTCCATTGATCTGGATGTTTAACAAAAACTAATGGAAAAGGCCAAAAGGAATAGAAAGATAGTAACATAGTGCAAATTACATAAGGGCTGTAACATTTTCTATTTCTTCTGTGATTGTTATGATATTTGATAAATTGATAAGAGATCATAAAAAATTTGGCAGATTATAGTAATATTATCTATGAAGGTCAACATGGGTTTATTACAGGGGAATTTTTTTTCAGTGATCTGGTTGTCTTTTATAATAATGAAGCAGATGATGAGGAAAGGGAATATACTAAGATTTTATTGGAATCTTCAAAGGCATTTCACAAGTTGCCACATAATAAATTGATATTCAAGTTGCAATGTATGAGTTTACATATCACTTAGTGAATTGAACTGGAAATTGGCTTCCTCCAATATGTTATCCTTAGATAGCATATTGGAGGAAGAAGCATCAGGTATCTAAACCAATGGTCACAAGAGATAGTTCCACATGGTTTGTTACTGGGATTTTTAATATTCAACCTTTATGTAATTGATACTGTCACTGGATTGCAGGGAAATACAGATGATATTATTATTATTGTACGGAGACCTCCATGGAGTCCGAAGACTCATCACAAGAGACCCAAACTATCCACACAACCTACCATCCTCTCAACTTCCAGGGATGACTTTTCGTTCTGGCCCTGCTAGCCAAGTGCTGAACCATTTCCCCTGTATCAATCCTACGAAACCCATTCAGCAACTTAAATGTTTCTATCATATCCCCTCTTTTTCTCTTATCTGCAATCCACACACCCTCAATCTATCCTCACTTGGGAACATTCCACAGATCTCTCACCATCTTGGTCGCACCCGTCTGAATCATCTCCGCTGCTTCCACTTTCCCAAGAAACCCAGGAAATCAGACCTGAGCACAGTAATTCAGATGTGGACGTATCAAGGCTGTATAAAGAGGAATAATAACTTCCTTATCTCTACTTGATGTGTTCTTCAATAGCCAAGTAAGTTTATGAGCTACCTTACCAAAATATCCCCTAAACTTTAACTCTCTGTCTACCACGACCCATAAATCTCTAGTTTCATCTATTTCCTGGAGTACAATTTCATCAATGTGGTACACAGCTTGTAATCTATTTATCCCAAAATGTATAACTTGACATTTCTCCACATTAAACTGATACCCATTATCTTTTGCCCATAAAGACAGCCTATTCAAATTGTCCTGCAAATTCTCACATCACCTTGATTAACTGTTACTCTACCTAATTTCATATCATCAACAACAACCAACTGAACATTTCCTTTCAGGTTATTTCCTATATCATTTATATACAAATTAAACAGCAATGTTGGAAGTTTTTTTCACTTGGCCAAACTATAATAAATTTAGTTTAATCCCTAACCAAGTGAAAGCAACCAAAGTTTGTGTCTGAAGTATCTTCAGAACTGAGGCAACTCGTGGTAAAGGTGGATCAAGTTCTCATCACTCCTTGTTTTAGTATCTCCCATAATGTAAAGTACATCTCCTTGTGGACATGTATAATGCTATGCATTAAGGGAAGGGCCATTACCCAGACTGGTTTCGACCTTTATTGAGGTCTCGTGAGTGGGAGCCAGACCCAGAGGTGGTATCATCACCTCTGGGTCTGGAGATACTTCAGGCACAACTTTGTTTGCTTACACTTGGATAAAGGATTAAACTAAATTTATCATAGTCTGGACAAGTGAAAAAAACTTCCAACATCTTTGTCTAAATCCAGAGTAATTTAATAATAAGGTAAGACACCTTTTGGCAACTTGTATAGGTAAAGATGACTTCTCCATTGCTTCCACTTTGGTATCACCACCTCTTGGTCTAGCTCCCACTGACAAGACCTCAATTAAGGTCAAAACCGGTCTGGGTAGTGGCCCTTCCCTTAATGCATAGCATTATACATGTCTGCAAGGAGATGTGCTTTGCATTATGGGAGATACTAAGACAAGGAGTGATGAGAGCTTGGCCACCTTTGCCAGGAGTTGCCTCAGTCCTGAAGATACTTCAGGCGCAAAATTGTTTGCTTACACTTGGATAAAGGATTAAACTAAATTTATTATAAACAGCAATTGTCCTAGCACTGAACCTTGCAGCACATCACATCACCTGTTTTTGCCTCAATTCTGCCTTCATATACCACTTTTTGATATCTGTCCAGCAGCCATCCTTTTATCCACTTAGCCAGTGTTATATCCATCTCCATTTGTTCTAAGTTGTCTAACAGAGTTCCATGTAGTATTCTGTCAAATGCCTTTACAAACTCCAGCAGAATCATCATATAGCCATTTCCTTTATTCAACTCAGTTGTTATTCGATTATAAAAAGTAAGTAAACTGACAAGGCATGATCTACCATTCAAAGCCATGTTGGCCCTCATACAATATCATATTTTTATCCACCCATTCTTGAATTCTCTTTTTGACCAATTTTTCCACTACTTTTACCACCACACCTGAGATACTGATTGGTCTATAATTTGCTATTGTAGTCTCAGAACCTTCCTTATGCAAAGGGATTATTTTGTCCTCTTTCCACTCCCTTGGAACTCTACCAGAGCTGAGACTTAAATTAAAGAGCCTAGTCAGCGGCATTTTCAGTTCCCTTGCACTTTCTCACAAAGCTCATGCTGATATGCAATCTAATCCCACAGTTGTATTTTCATTGAGATTCTGCAATATTCTAAGAACTGCCAATTCATCCACCTCTGTTCCCACTTCAGACTCTGTGACATGTTACAGTAGTAACCTCACTAGGATGACATACCCTTGCAAAGTGATCACTCAGTAGCTCAACTATTTTATCTGCTTCTGTCACCATCAGCACTCATTAAGGTTAATCTTCCATAGTCATTCTTCCTTAGTACTGCAACATAACAAAAGGACTCTTTGAGATTTCCTTTGGCCTGCTCAGCTAGATTCTTCTCATAATCTGATTTTGCCTTCCTTACCAAGCTGACTGCTTTTCTTGCCTGAGCCTTTTACTGTTCAAGAGTTTGCTGGTCACCTTTTTCCTTATACTCTCCACAGCATTTTCTTCTTCTGCAGCTCATGCTTAATGATATTACTCATCCATCTACCTCCTACCTGATTAACCCTTCTTACCTTAGGTATACGATTTAATACTGCTTGTTCTAGATTCCCCTTATCTCCCATGCACTACTAACATCGTTCCCTTGAAGTGTTTTATGCCATGGCACAAATTTAAACTTCCTCCTAAGTTTGTCATAATCACCTGCCTTGTAGTTCCATATATACCCCTTCTTGACAGAATATTCCTCATGTTTTACAATCTCCCAAGTCAAGACCACATGGTCACTTTCACCAATCAGAGGCAATGTGGTCACCTTGGTTATGGATAGCTCTTCTGATCCTATAGCCAGGTCCAATACTATCACATCACTAATCCTCTGTATCACATGCTGTCTCAAGTAATTATCTCTCAATAGGTGTATAAATTCCATTTCTTTCCTGCAATGTGATATTTCTTCCTTCTAGTCTATATCTCCATAGTTGAAGTACCCCATAATAATAATCACTCGACCTGCACTCATATAAAGATTAGAAGAGTCATCAATAACAGTGCTGATGCTGTGGCTCAGAAGGATTTAAATAAGCTGGAAAGTGTGTACAATTAATAGGATGTCAGTTTAATGCAGTTAGTATATCTGAAATCCAGTGAAGAGAGGTTACATACTATACTGTTGGAATGATTTTCATCCAATATTGTAAATTTGGTCTTGTATTTTGTATTGGATATATTGCATTATACTATGTATAAATGTTAATAAAACATATTGTAATTACATATTATAATCATTTTTCTAGTATTTTATCTCATCTTGTATTGCACTGTACTGTTGCATTTGTACTAAATGTTAACATTAATAAATATGATTGAATTTAATTCACTATTTCTCCTAAAGATATTCTATGCATTTGGAAGACAGAGGCTATGTGGTGTGATGGAATTAGGGATTTCATAGTGCTATCATGATATTGTGTGTTCTCCACCTAGTCACTAAAGTATTAAATATACTTATGCAGAACAGCAATTGTTTATTTGTAACACTTTTTATTATTATTATTATTCAGACCTCCATGGAGTCAAAAGACTCATTGTGGGAGGTCCTTCCTAAGAACATAAAGTCTGTCAAGACTCATCGAGGGGGAGGTCTCCCCTAAGAAACACGAAGTCTATCATACCACTCCTTAAACTCATTGACCGTTCTCGCTCTCACCACTCCATCAGGCAATGCATTCCACGGTTCAATGCACCACCCTCCATGCAAAGAAACCACTCCTCACCCTCTTGCTCACAGTTTCCTTTCGTAACTTCCAGGGATGGCCTCTTGTCATCACTCCTTCCCGCTGTTCAACCAAGCGAAAGAACTCCCCAGTGTCAACCCTGTAACCACCTCTCAACAGTTTAAAAGTCTTAATCATATCACCTCTCCTTCTTCTATCCACCAAACTCTGCAGTCCACATTCCCTCAGTCGATCCTCATAACCAAAATTGTACAGTCCTGAAACTATCTTTGTCATCCCTCTTTGTACCCTTTCCACAGTTAATTTATCCCCTTCAAATCCTGGGGACCAAATCTGAGAACAATAGTCTAAGTGTGGTCTGATCAGAGACTTATACAACGGAATGATAACCCTTTTATCTCTGCAGGTCAGTGTCCTTCTCATAATTGCAGCAATCCTCTGTGTTACCTTCACCACCTTTGCAATATGTCCCCTAAATTTCAGGTTTCTATCAATCATCAACCCCAGATCTCTTGTCTCCCCTACGTCCTCCAGTATAACTCCTCCCATAGAGTATGCAGCATCCCATCGATGTTTCCCAAACCTCAAGACCTTACATTTTGCTGCATTAAACTGACTTCCCACAAATGGCTTTCTAGTAATACACAACCTTACCAATGAGCAGAGTTTGTTTCATTACAGATATACCACTATAACATATGTACACACAAGGTTGCAGAAACTATAGAAAACTGATGCTATGTGCAAGTAGGGAATAAAGTGAGAAAGAATCTGTTGGTGTTCTTTTTGAAGAACTATGTAGTCTTTGAGGAATACTTCATGGGGAAGGCTATTCCAGAAAACAAAGGTGATGGAATGAAAGATGAGTGGGAATAGCTGGTTTGGTGGATTAGCAGTTTCGCTTGGGAAGCTGTTGCTTGTGTTATTGTAGTTTTAGTAGAAATGATTCCCTCTCACGAAAAAAGTATCTTTAGAAAAGAAATGACAGAGAAGACAGCCATCTACAACAGTGGTTGTAGTCTTGTGACAAAAGGATCGTCAATATCTCTGCCTTCTTCTAGACAGCATCAAGCATTTTTGAGAAGTTTTTAGCATAACATACAATTGATTATTACTTCATATAAGGATACTAATAATAAATAACCCTAACTTGCATGTCCATGACCTGCCAAGTATCCTTGGCTTTTGTACCATAATGAAAGATAATGAAAGGTCTTAAGCTTAAATATACATTTTTGTGTGTACATTCTTCTGGCTAATTTGCAAGGATTGGCACAGGGAAAGAATCCCTCCAATGGAAAGAATACGAATACTTAACAGAATTAAACAATGATATGCCTATCGCCAAGCAATTATTTTTATGGATTTATTTTTTCAGTATGGGAATGTTAGAACACTAAACTAGCAAATGACAGGATAGTAAAAAGTAAAATGTTTATGGGTGTGATGTAAGCATCTCTCCTTTTACTCAGCATCAAACGTGCGCAAGAAATTCTCAAAGACAGAAAGAACATGCGTGAATTCTTTTCACAGAGAGAAGAATTTCATATACATCTCAGCTGCAGCGAAAGTTAAGATTATTATTATTATTACTACCAGGTGATACAAGGTATTCAGTGATACAAGCATGATTTCTCTTTTTTCTTCCCCTCCCCTTCTCACTGTTCGCTAACCTTCTCTTCTCCCCCGATCCCATAGTCATGCTATCTGGCTGGTATTAGCCAATGAAAATATATTCTTCGCTAATCAAATACTTCTTGGCATCATAAGATCATTGCAACAATGAAAAAAGGTGGAAAAATTAAATATTTTAATATGAATAACCATTTTTTATTGATGCACAGTCCGTGCAGTTAGCCTAGTGGCTTTGTGCTTCACAACCATATGCCTGGGAGGAGTGCTCTGGGTTCGATTCCCGTCGCCAACGTGAAGAGCTTAAGGATCTTCCTCAGCCATAGCCAAGTTAGTCAGTCTTGGGTGGGGACAGCAGGGTTTTTCCCCCAGTTTATCTGTGGTTTTTCATCCCGCAAACAGGCAAACCAGCCCCATGAACACATGGATCTACAGCCATAAATACTTAATCCCCCCCCATGAAGGGGATCAACTCGCCCCAATGGGGACGGGGGAAAAAAGAGAGGAAACTCCATATGAATAAATAAATTGATGCACAGCGGAATTTGGACCCCACTGAAAAGAGAAATCCAGCCGACAATAGTCAGCTTTTAGACATAGAAAATGTATATAAAGAATGGCAACTTTGAAGACCGTAAAAGCATTGAAAAAAAGTCAAGAATTCATGGGTTTTTTTGGAATAAAGTTTTTGAAATGAAAAAAATGCTGTAGGAGAACAAATGTTTCCTAATTTAACAACATCAGTTAAAGCTGTACTGTGCCTCCCTCATTCATCAGCAGCAACTGAAAGAATATATTCAGCAGGGAAAATAAATAAGAATAAAATTAGAAATCAACTACATACTCCCTTGATGAATGGACTCCTTTTGACAAAAGAAAAATTAAAACATTTATCAACTAAAGATTTTACTATTTCTGAATAGTTAATTAATTTATCAAAATCTTTAAAAATAATGAATTAATACTTCCAGTATTTTTCTTGTGAGTGGGAACCCCCCCCCCCCTATATATGTAAATAGCATATTAAATAACTGAAAATTTAATGTTACATTATTTTAAACACTAAAATGAGACAAAAATTATATGGTAAATTAATACACGTTATTAAGTACTAGAGTTACAATTGGGACTACTGTTATGATGATTGACAACTGCAGCTCTTAGACTCATAGATGACTACAGTGAAGTGAGTTTTGACTTCTTTTTTTTTTTATATTTGTCGTACATGTGTTAATTTAGCGGTTTTACACTGCGTTCATCTATGATAGTAATACCGTAAAATGCCCTAAACAGAGTGGATGAAACGAAATCAAATAAAAATTTAGTACTTTTTTTTTTGAGATCTAGTACCTTTTCCCTGCATAAATTGGTACTAAATATTTTTGCTGAGTGGTCACCCTGATTACTACACGACACCTACAATATCTACAATACAATACAAACGGCGGTCGCTAACAAGGCATATCTGACCACGTGAAACTTTGGACAACGTAAATAAAACAACTGCAAATTCACAAGTGCATCGTTTCTCCTCCAGTTCATTCGCAGAGAATGTCCACGAAAACAAACGTTGGGTAATACATCAATTCAGCGCCAGACAGAATTACAAGACGGCCTTCTAACATGAGCTTCGGGTCTTTTAATTGCATACACTTTTAATATAGAAAGCAACATATATGCATATACAGATTTTATTTCGTTTTCCATACTACAGAAAATTAGGTGCGCGTGTATCTGTGTGTGTATATATATATATATATATATATATATATATATATATATATATATACATACACATACACACACATACATACATATATATATATATATATATATATATATATATATATCGTTATACTTGTATCACAGTAGACTTACATTTTTAGAGGTGATCCCATTAAAATTAGAAAACAAATCTTTGAACACAACTACTGTTTTACAGTTTCAGCAACAGATGGCAGCACAAAATAATGTTAACACCTGTAAACTTTTTTTTTTAGGTGAATATTATAATTTCCTTTGGTTATAACCATTTGGACAGACTTCGAGTATGAATATGAAAGAGCATACTGTAAGTATGTGTCCTCATTTTATTTTTTTCTAATTATTTGAAAGTTCCCCACCAAATTACTAGACCATTCACTATATTCTATTAGTTCACATTGACAGATATGTTCGGAACTGAAACTACCTCGAAAAAATAGTGAGCACATAAAGATGATTATACAACTGGTTAAATCAAAATATATACAAAATAATGTTTCGCTGAAAACGACTAGCATTATCTCATCGTAAATACACAGTAAATACACAGATACACTAATAAATGATTGTATAAATTTAATTTCATGATAGATTAATTCCAACTATACAGAATTAGATGGGTTAGCATATCCGTTCTCCAGCCAAAAGGCTGCAGGCTCGAATCTCGCTGTGGGCATGGATGAGTGTGATTGTTTGCGAAAATACTAGTGGTGGTGATGGGCGGTAGATGACGTTGGTGTAGATGATGATGGCAGTTGGTGTAATGAGTGGTGGAGATGGACAGTTGTAGAGTAAGTGCCCTCACAGAGAATGTCCATGAAAACAAACTTTGGGCAATGAATCAATTCAGCCACAGAGAGAATTACAAGACGGTCATCTAACATGAGTTTCGGGTCTTTTATTTCCATACACTTTTAATATAGAAAGCAACATATATGCATATATATAGATTTTATTTCGTTTTCATTCTACAGAAAAATGAGTCATTGGACTCCTTGGAGTGTCACTTAATAATAATAATGACTATCAACAGTGCATATAATATATAGGCACATTAAGAGTCAAAGCTGTGAAAGATCAATTAATAATGAAATATATGCTTCCTAAGGATGAGCACATTGCTGTGCTCGGATTGGCTTCTTTAAAGAGGTGATCATGGATTGATCTAGTGTTTTGGATCTCACAACGTGTGCTACCGATTACTATTTACTCTTAATTATTCCACCCTTTTATCTTTGTTTATAAAACTGGAATGTTTCAGCAGCAAAAGCAAGACACGATCATAAGTTTTGTTGTTGTTGTTCTAAAAAAAAAAAAATCAGCTAACGCCTTTTTATTCCCGTATACGGGAGTAGGCGAGGCCATTTAGCCCTAACTTTTGAAGACTGAGTGGGCAGTTCAATCTCCACTGGTACCCAATCAGAGACAGATGGCCCAAAGCTATCACTAATTAAACGGTACATAGTGAAGAGAGACGGCTCAAATGTGCCGCCATCTCGTGGTCCCTAACCCTAACACAATATATTTAATGTCTGAAATAATGTGGGTTCTACGGTCAATTTTCTTGAGTTTACAGGACGAAAAACCCGAGTTTCCGGGAGGAAAAACCTGCTTGCCCCTGCCAGAGATCGACTAACTCGGGAACCGGTCGAAAAAAGGCTTAGAAAAATTTCCTCTAGTCGCCGACTAGACTCGAAATGAAGTCTTCCTTCGTGCGGCCAAGCGCGATGGTGTGCAAACGCCACATCCACTGAGCTACACAGACTGTTGTTGTTGTTAAAAAAACAAAATATTTTTTTCATGAACTTTTTAAATAGTTAATTTCAAAAATATTGGGGAAGCATATTTTAAATGCAAAGCTATTGCATTGAATTGTTTTAATTTTTTGAAATATTTACAGCTATTTCATTAGCATAGATCCGTTCAAGAGTAATATACATTACTCTTGAACGGATCTTTGTCTTTTATCTACTTTAACTAATTAAACTAATTACACATTATACCAAGAAAGTTATCCATGACTTAGAGTCAATGCCGTATATGACAGTCAAAGTTGTGAGCATTTCTAGACATGAGCAAGATAATTTGTTTAGTAATTTAGAAAAACAAAAATGTTCCGTGTGAGAAAAGTTTAGGGAAAGGGAAGATGTAAGTTTTGGAGAGGGAAAATCCCAATATGAGGGTTTCCCCATGCTATATCTCCAAAACAAAGAGTTTCCATCATCAAATCTCTCTCTCTCTCTCTCTCTATTTTACTTTTTTGTTGTTGCCAAAAACATTCCCGACAATAGGTACTGAAATGAGATGTAAAGATAAGGATGAACACCACCACTTTAAATAATTTAACATAAAACCATACCTTTCGCCTACTGTTTTGAAATAAAGTAATAGTATTTATGCAGAAAAAAAAATTAAATAAATCCGCTAACGTCTTTAAGCCTTTTTTCGACCGGTTCCCGAGTTAGTCGATATCCGGCAGGGGCAAGCGGGTTTTTCCTCCCGGAAACTCGGGTTTTTCGTTCCATAAACTCAAGAAAATCGACCGTAGAACCCACATTATTTCAGACATTAAATATATTGTGTTAGGGTTAGGGAACACGAGATGGTGGCACATTTGAGCCGTCTCTCTTCACTGTGTACTGCTTAATTAGTGATAGCCTTGGGCCATTTATCTCTGATTGGTACCAGTGGAGATTGAACTGCCCACTCAGTCTCCAAAAGTTAGAGAGGGCTAAATGGCCTCACCTTCTCCCGTATACGGGAATAAAAAGGCGTTAGCTGATTTTTTTTTTACCTATGATCGTATATCAATATCATGGATACCAGTAATTTGTATAACCATGGAGTGCATTGTTTGATACTAAACATCGATATCTGCAGTGATTTATTCAGAGAAAATAAAAAATACATGTTGGAAGCACTTGCGCGTCTCAGATGCGGTCCAGCGTTCTGCTGTAGCGTTAGTTTTGTTTTGCCTTTATGCTAACCGGTGGCTTTTTTATTCAATGCTGGTGGTTTAAATTTCATATTTTTAAAAGTTTTAAGTCTTATTTTTTAAAGATATAACTCTTATTTTTTAAAGATTTAACTCTTATTTTTTAAAGCTTTAACTCTATCCTTGCAACGATATGCCAAAGAAGCGAAACTGCAGTTTTAAGGACGAGCTCCAAATTTATTAAACTGAAACCAGTAGTGATGGAACAAATGTGGTATGCCAACATTGCAATGTTCATTTTTCTGTAGCTTACGGCGGCAGAAACGACATCAATGAACACATACGTAGCCAGAAACAAGGATGCTGAAAAGACTCCACTTCAGTTAAAAACACCAGCTCGTTGTTATGGTGAGATGTGATGGTGACAGTGAAAGCGATAAAAGTGCAGCAAGTGAAAATCTTGTTGCTTATCATACTGTGCGTCACGGTCAAAGTTTTCGCGCAAATGACTGTTTGTCGACATTGATAAATAAAATTTCTGAACCAAAACTTTTCTTCAGCATGTACCAAAGCATATGCCAAATTTTTCTTCAGCATGTACCAATGTCCTCGCGGTTAGCCTAGTGACTTTGTGCTGGGGAAGGAGTGTCCTAAGTTCGATTCCCGTCGACGACGTGAGTTGCTTAAGGATCTGCCATAACCAAGATAGCCGTCTTGGGCGTGGACAGCAGGGTTTTTCCGTCAGTTTATCTGGGGTTTATCATCACACAAGCAGGCAAAAAGCATTACAGTCCGTTTAGATGCATCATACAAAAAGGACACTAAACTTTTTCCAATCGCTATGCAGTACTTTTTTCCAAACTGTGGTGTTAAAGACAAAATTAGACTTTATTTCCTTTTGTGAAATATTCGACCTACAGTGTGCTATGTTGAAGGAAGTAAGTGGGAAGTTTGATTACAAAACTAAATTGTTGTTTTGTGATAACACGTAATACCCAAATTTTGGTGGTTGCAAAAGACTTGGCAAATATTATGTGTAGCAAAAACTTGAGATTTAACTGAAGAGGCAGATTATCGGTATTTGTTGTGGGGCACGCATTATACACAATTGTCTCCAGTATGCTGTCGACTTTACCAATTGATATTGAATGTTTTGCGGTGGAAGTATACAAATAATTCAATATATACACAACCAGAGTTGAGGAACTGAAATACTTTTGTCACTTTGCAGGAAAATATTACGCTAAATTGTTAGAGCATGGAAATACAAGATTTTTGTCCTTGGGTCCATCAATTGACAAAATTTTAAGCATGTTTGATGGGCTTCGTTCATGTTTTCTTTCTCAAGAAAAATGTCCTATTATCTTGAGAAAATTGTTTGAAGATCCCTATTTGAAAACTGTGGTTGTCATTTCCAAGATATCAAGTGTCTACGTTCCAAACATACAGTACCTTAATCGAAAAGATAATATTTCAGCTACAGAAGTAGCCATGAAGATTGAAAATATTGCAAACAATTTAGAGTCCAGAAAAAGTGAATTGTCTGTAACTACTGATGTAAAAACAACTGAAAATGTTAGTAAATTCAGGAGAAATTGATGAGGCTAAGTTTTTTCAGGTAGATGAGAGTTTCTATGAAACAGATTAGAATATGTCAACAGGTGGACGTGCAATGGAGAGAAATGGACCTGAATGGAAAGAAATAGAGGACAGCCTGAACGAGGAATTCATCACACACACACAGAAGCAGAAAAAAAACTTGTGTATTCGATCAGTGAACCCTCATAAACTCTATAACTGTGAGGCAGTTGGATAGATGGAATAAAGAAAACATCTCATTCCTGTATCTGATAGATGGGCAGAGATTTTTTTCTGAAATGAGCGAAAAACGCCTAGACTTTCAAGACTTGTAATATTGTAGATTTTATTCTTTGTCTTCCAGGAAGTACAGTACATGTGCAGAGAATATTTTCTGATGTGAACAGTATATGGTCAAAGGAGAATCTATATTAAGTGTTGAGACAATGAGGGCTATCTTAGTTGTAAGACAAAATTGTGTCATGGAGTGTGAGCAGTTTTATGAAAAGGTGTTGAAAGACCAAAATTTGCTGTGTAAGATCTGTAAGATGTGTAAGAATATTACATAACTCCCGTCCCGTTTTTGCCATCCCGATATCCCGTTTTTGTCTCAAGGAAATACGGTTATCCAAACCATAGAGCACTGTAGCTCCTCGGGCCCAGTCCGCCTTGGGAAAGGTGTAAGTACGGCCTTACATTGTCTAACTTTTTTGGAGACCAAGGGATAATCAGTTGTTGTCATACCCAATCACAGATAACCAGCTCAAGACTACCACTAATTTTAAATTGCATCTGGTGAAGGGAGGCAGACAAGTGCTACCAAATGCTAATGTGCGCTGAAAAGTTATGATAATCACCATAAAGGAATTGACATGTCTTCTTATATTTCCTAAAAGGAAAAGAACAAATTATTACACTTTGATGAAACATGGAGTTAAAGAGTTTTAAGATATTGTCTTTCTTGTGGCTATATCAATTGCATTAATGTAATTTTTGTTCTAGGTGTTTATTAGAACTTTTACGCCCCCCCTCGCAATCCATACCACTGACGCAATATATTATCGTCTGAAATAGTGAGGATTATATTGTCGATTCTATTGTATGGACTAAATACCCGAATTTCTGGAGAAAAACCAGCTTTCCCCTACCAGAGATCGATTGACTCGAAATCGGTGTAAGGAAGAGTTTTAAAAAGTTTCTCTATTTGGAGATTATAGTAGAAATCAGAACATCTTTCTTCGTGCGGCCTAGCGTTAAGGATGTAAACACTGTTTTAAAGACTAAACAGAGTTAATGGAATAAATAATTTAATGAATAAATAAGATAACATTTATGCAATAAATAAATCATCTAACTTCTTTTATTCTCGAAAAGAAATAAGCTAAACTCTTTCAGTACAAAGTAAATTTTGAATATCTGTAGACAGGGTTAGTCGTCTCCAAAAGTAATTCATGGACATTAACGATTTTGAAGATGCCATGGAGTGAGATTACGATAGATATTGTTGATGTTATGTTCCTAGACCCTGACTGCTATTATAGCTGAAAGTAATGCTAAATGAACTTTGCAATGCTAATAAACTGAACTACTGAACTTTACTGATATAAAAAAGGATTTTTCGAACAGCAAGGAATAGAGAAGAGTGGAAGATCGTGCTCAGGGGAAGATTCAACCGGTCTTAGAGAGAAGAGGAGAAGAAGGGAAGAGAATGCAAATTGTAGAGTTGATTTTTCTTATGGCTAAATATTGACAAACTTGGGCAATGGCTTAAAAAAAAAAGCATAAAACCGTTTTACCAGCAAGTGACTTAAATAGAATTTTCAATAGTTTGGGAGTTAGAATTAGAGAACTAGTAATACTGCCGTCTTCTGTATAACATTCGTAGTATATAATTGGGGTTTATCATTCATTCATTAATGCTATTATAACTTCTATATTTTTCATTTTTTTATATGCCATTGTGATGTATAAGAGAAAATGGAGAAAATTTGCCAACACCTTTTTATCTGATAACATGAACATATTTACATATTCCTATCTAGAAGATGATCATTCTCCATAAGACAGTTTTTTGTTTATTTTGTTTGTTTGTTTTGTTTCAACGCTGGATGAACAGAGACAAATTTAATCTCTCATATGCAGATTAAGTGACTTATTTATTTATTTGTATTATGGTTGCATAATAGGAGGATAATGGACTGTCCGTCTCTACCCATTGAAGTTTTGTTAACTTGAACTAAATCGGCCGGCTGTGTGGTGCAGTTTGGCAAGTGAAATTCAAACTGCCGCAGTTAATAATTATTTTTGAAGACAGTATGCAAACTGTAAAACAGGTAGGACTTCTTTCACTCCCCTCCTGCCCAAAAAAACATTAAACCATCTTAAGTATTACACCGAAAAAAAAGTTTTGCATTATTGACACTGTCTCCCTATGCTGAACTCCTGCAAGAATTGCTTGCTGATAAATGTCAATGACATGATGGCGTATGACCACAAAAATCACATACTACTTTATTGTTCTGGAATGAACACAGCCAATAAAAACACGGTGTTCTTTTAGTTCGGTACCAGTTATTACCTTTGCAATGACTAACTGACTGATGATAACATAACGTCTTTCATGCACTTGCAAATAAATCATTAAATCCACTACAACCTTTCATTCTCCTGCTGTAGAAAGGATGATGACAGCACACTTACCCTAACGGTTTTTTTTTTTTTTTTGGAAATCAATTAGTGACCAATATCCATCATGGCAGAAAGATTAGTGAAATCTCTAGCTCCTTCATACATCATTAATTCTCAACGTTTCTGGTATATGATTGTTATTAATTGCACAGCCGTTTTGCAGCAGATATCATGAGGTGTATTCAACAAAACGAAATTTCCATTTTGAATTTACTGGTGTAAAAGATAGGGGATCTCCTTAGTATCTTTAAAAGCCCTAGAAAAAACTTCTGTAGTCGATGGCAGAATTGAACGTGTAAGGTCTTTTCTTCTGCAGAGTGAGCTTCATGGACATTATTATTGAAACGACGTAGGTATCGCTGTCCTTTGGTTTTAAATATTCATGGTATTAAAATATCATCCACTAACACTTAAAAAATCGACAGTAGAACCAAAACAATATATTGCATTAGAGTTAAAGATCACAAGTTGGGAACATTTCCATTTCTCTCATCCAATGAAGTGATACACACAAGTGCATGTCTTCACCGGATGCTGCCAAAAAAAATAGTGTTGGGCCAGTTATATCTGATTGGTTAAGAAAGGAGACCGACTTCCCCTCAATCTTCAAAAGATATCGAACGTATAATCATTCGATGTAAGTATGCTGTTAAATGGCTGTTTTTGTTTAAGAAGACAATCTGATCTGTGAAGTATGAAGGGCCTTTTTAAATGTTACATACGTCTGATATTGATGATGATGATGATGGGAAGAATCATGGATCTATTTAGCAGTAGTAAGGTTTTATTTGCCTGTCTTTGGATAAGAATATCTAAGCAAAGAAATGTTATGATTGTCTGCTGTTTCCACGGGAAATTTAAATTTCTATATACGAGTATAAGGATAGGATTAATTTTGTAAATGAAAAAACATCGAAGTACGACAGATATATGTTCCAAATTGCGAATATGTCGTTGCCTTCTCTTCCTTCACTATAAATCTGTTATATAACAATGTGTTCCATGTAATAGCTTCCGGAGGAGGAGAGGTGGAAAATCCCATGTACACTGATTTTCTAAATTAAGGAACAAAGAGAAAATTCATGATAATTCAAAAACTGTATAACGAATTTTTATGTACTTCAGGGAAACAAAATATGAATGAAATGTAGCAGAAACACACAAAAACTGAAAATAAATACTGTACAGGAGAAATTCAAAAGTCTTCACACATTAGGAAAAACTGTCACTTTTAATTTCTTTTATAACAAACTGTCACTTTATTCACAAATCATGCGCCACATGGTTGCCACTTCCCCTAAAAACACTTATATACAGATACTTCTCTCTCTCTCTCTCTCTCACGCACACATGCTGAACTCGCGTTCACACTTCCGGTGTTATGCATATAATTGAATAATGGATACATCATTTCCTACGTATGGCGACTTTACGAACTACCCTGTAGTTTAATTCGCTCCGTAGCGCAATTGGAAGAACGACAGTACGTTGCGCCCTTCGATTGGAATAGGCCTAGGTTCGATTCTCGTCGCGACGGGAGGAATCTTTATCTGGACGATTTTCAATCGAAGATGAGTTAGCCGATCTCATACGGAAGTAGCAGGGTTTTTCATCCCGTATACAGAAAAATCGGCCCTTCAGAACACACGCAATTTACAGACATTGAATACCAGTTGTGGTGGTGGCGGAAATGGGCGGTAAATGGCGTTGATGGAGACGATTCGTAGGAGAGATTCGGTGTGTGGTTGAGATAGTTGTAGGTGTCCTCCCGCGATGAGTGTTCGGACTCCTTGGAGGTGTCAGCAATAATAATAATAATAATAATAATAATAATATTAAGACAATGGTCAAAAACAATAGGCAGAAAACATGATTGTCAAAGTGACTCACCAGGTTCATACAAGGTCCTTAAAAACCAACAGTCACTGAGCCCATCAGAAAAGTCTGTGATGGTTCGATCACGTTAGAGAATGTGGAACATTTGCTTGATTAACAATATAATATTAAAAACTTGCACATGTTAGGAAAAGTGATAACTCAGAATTAAATGGATCGACAATATCAAATAAGACCTTTGTAAAGCTGACATACAAAGCATGGAACAGCTTACTATGACAGTTGATGTGTCTGAGTGCCAGATCTCGATATTTAGTCATTTTTTCCAGTTCTTTGTTGTTAATGTTGTTATCACTGGGTACTGCGATATCAATAATCCAAACCTATCGATGTTCGATAATTGTGATGTCAGGTCTATTGTGTTCAAAATGCCGATCAGTTTATATTCTAAAGTCCTGAGAATTTTTGCTGTTCTTTTTCCAATACAGTCTTTATTTAATGCTGTCACCAGTTATCAGAAGCAGGAAAGCGATATTTTTTGCATACATGCCAATGAATTATTTTGGCCACTTGATCATGGGGGTATTTATAGTCAGTTTGAGCTATCTTGTTGCAGCCACTGATTCGATGTTCTACAGTCTCATCATTCTGATTGCATAATCTGCATTTGCTGTTATTATTGATGGTCAAAATTTTTGCTTTCATTAGAATTATATATATATGTAAATATATTATGTAGCTCAGTGGAAGTGACGCTTGCGTCCTCTGCGCTTGGTCGCGTGAAGTCAGACTTAAGTTCAAGTCTAGTCGCCGCCTGGAGGAATTTTTTCTAAGCCTTTCTTCCACTGGTTCCCGATTCCACCGATTCCCGAATTAGTCGATCTCTGGAACGGGCAGGCGGTTTTTCCGCCCGGAAACTCGTTTTTTTTTATCCCGCAAACTCCAGAAAACCTACCGTAGCACCCCCACATTATTTCAGGCAGTAGCATGTCTTTAATCAGGAATTTTATCAGCTAATGCCTTTTATTCCCTTATAGGGAGTAGGGGAGGCCTTTATACTCTATCTAGCTTTTGGAGACTGAGTGGTGAAAAGTTCAATCTCCACTGGTAGCCAATCAGAGATAGCTGGCCCATGTCTATCACTAATTATAGCAGCCACTGAAAAAGAGGCTGGCAAACAAGTGCTGGCATCTCTTGGAACTAACCCTAAAAAGATATGTCACTGTCTGAAATAATGCGGGTACTATGGTCGATTTTCTTGTGTTTATGGGATGAAAAACCCGAGTTTCCAGCAGGAAAAACCCGCTTGCCCTTGCCAGAGATCGACTAACTCAGGTACCCGTCGAAGGTAGGCTTAGAAAAAAGTTCCTCCAGTCAGCGATTAGACTAGAAACCAGGTCTAATTTCGAGCGGCCAAGCGAAGGATGCAAACGACATTTCCACTGAGATATATAAGTTTTTTAAATTGTATATATATATATATATATATATATATATATATATATATACAGGGTGTCCCAAAATTCAAGCAAAAAGTAATTTTGATAGAAAACACAGGTTTTTAATTAAAAATTGTAATTTCTTATTGATTCATAAAGTATCAGTATAGGGTTATGCATGGAATAGCATATTGGGTAAATGGCCTCCACGGCTTTGCTGGCACATACGAACTCATTTGTCGAAAATTTCCATGACCGTTTTGCATAAATGTGGCTGAATTTCGTTGATACAGCGCTCCATTTCCTCCTTCAAGGCGTGGCTGGTAGTGGGCTTGTTGGCATAAACCTTAGACTTCAAAAAACCTCAAAGAAAAAAGTCCAACGGCGTTAAGTCACATGATCTGGTCGGCCAATTCTGATCACCAAAACGGGAAATTACACGACCAGGAAATGACTCTTGCAGAAATTGAATTGTTTCTCGGGCTGTATGGCACGTGGCACCGTCTTGTTGAAACTACACGTCGTCCACATCCATATCTTGCAATTTAGACACAAAAAACTGGATTATCATGTCGCGATAGCGAACACCATTAACTGTTATTGCCTTAACAGCTACATTTTCGAAGAAGAATGGACCGATGATGCCTCCTGCCCAAATTCCGCACGAAACAGTGACACGTTGTGTATGAATTTGTTTCTCAACAATCACTCGTGGATTTTCTGAACCCGAAATGCTACAATTTTGTCGATTAACGAAACCATCAAGATGAAAATGAGCCTCATCGCTGAAGATGATTTTGTTCGAAAAATAAGCATCCACTTGTTGTTGTTGTTGTTCCATAATCCATTCATCGAACTCTCTTTGCTGTGTGTGTGGTCAGTAGGCTTCAGTTCTTGAGTCAATTGAACTTTGTCAGCATAAAGATGCAAATCTTTCGTGAGAATACGCTGTAGAGAGCTTCTCGAAATGCCCAATTCAAGACCACGGTGCCGAATTGATGTTCCTGGACTCTCAGCAACACTCTCACGAACTGCTTCGATGTTTTCTGTTGAACGACTTGTTGAAGGACGTCCAGAGTGTATAAGATCACTAATTGATCTAGTTTCCTTGACTTTTTTAATTAATCTTTTCAGAGTTGATAAAGTTAAATCACTATTCCGACCATATTTTGTACGAAAATTGGGAACTGTAGCTGCCAAACCTTCATTATTTTTAAAATATTGCTCAACAATGAAAATGCGTTGTTCTTTCATGTAGGGCTACATTTTTAATAACCCTGAACTGTCAGCTGTCTTTTTTTTTTTTTTTTCTCGTTTGCAACACTTTACCGCACAAATGGCGCTAAATTTAAATCTTTCGTGAATTTTGGGACACCCTGAATATAAATATATTCTTTAAAAGGCTATATATATATATATAAATCTGCTAACGCCTTTTTATTCCCGTATACGGGAGTAGGCGAGGCCATTTAGCCCTATCTAACTTTTGGAGACTGAGTGGCCAGTTCAATCTCCACTGGTACCAATCAGAGATAGATGGCCCAAGGCTGTCACTAATTAAGCAGCACACAGTGAAGAGAGACGGCTCAAATGTGCCGCCATCTCGTGGTCCGTAACTCTAACACAATATATTTAATTTCTGAACTAATATGGGTTCTATGGTCGATTTTCCTGAGTTTACGGGACGAAAAACCCGCTTTCCCGTCCCAGAGATCGACTAACTCGGGAATCGGTCGAAAAAAAAGGCTTAGAAAAATTTCCTCTAGTCGCCGACTAGACTCGAAACCAAGTCTTCCTTCTTGCAGCCAAGAGTCGTGATGTACAAATGCCACATCCACTGAGCTTTTTTTTTATATTAAAATATATAAACAAAACTATTTTTAATTCATATATTCTCTACAGTTTTTTTTTTACCTGCTCCCAAAAAAAACACAGGTAAAAAATTACTTTTGTATAAATATAGTACATGCAACTACAAGATCATATTATAGGAATAAATCATCGTGTCAGATGTCTGGTGTCTTCGGGACATGCAGAGTTAGTTCTCGAAGAAATCGCGAGCCATGACTCCTGTAACATTGAACCGTCGGGATGTTGCTTGCCTCTGACGAGATAAAAAGGTTTGGCCACTAATATTCTGAGTTAGCCTTTCTTCTGCTGCTTTCCTTTGAAGTTGTGCGCCCAAACTATAAAATGCTGTACTTATAAGTTTTTCCTCTTCATCCTGCTGTGCCCTAGCTTTTTCTGCCTCTCTCTCAAGATCTGCAATAACTTTATTTTTCTCTGAAATTTGCATCTTTAGCATTATAATCTCTTCTCCATAAGGTTTATTTTTACTTGGATATAAAGTTCGAATTATATTCTTAGCTTTTTCCAAATATTTTGTATATTCTTCTTCCATAGCTTTCATTTCTTTGTCTTTTATGTTTACTAACACTTGTAACTGATATTTTCTGAACTGATTCTTCTATTTGACTTTCTAATATTTCTATTAAGACTCTTTTCTTCTTGAGGTCTTCATCTCTTTCTTTTAATTTACTTGTTGTAGTATTTAATTTCTGTTTAAGTTCTATTTCTTGACTGCTTACTGATGACTGGTTATCTTGCATATCTCTGATGTGTCTTTCTAATTCCAAAATTCTGTGATTTCCTAACCTGTTTTCTTTTCAAGTTCATTAACACGAGCTCTTGCATCATCTAACATACTCTGGAGTAAAGAAAGTTGCTCGTGACCATGACTTTCTTCCTTTAACTTGAGCATTTTATTTTCATGCTGCAAGCGAATTAGCTTTTCCCTAATATTAGGTGACAAAGTTTCTAATATATCTGAATCTGACAAAGATACATATCCCGAAGTCTTCATATCTTCTGTATCATTTTGTAGTTGCATATAACGGAGTTCTTCAATACTTTCTCTTAATGAATCTCTTTTAACTATTAGTTTCTCTTTTTCCTGTTGCACAGAAGAAAGTTTTTCTGCTAAACGGGTATTTTCAAATCCTGCTTTATCAGCTTTGCGAGTTTCTTCAGATAACCTAACATGCAGTTCTTGTAATTGTTTTTTGTAAATATCTACTTGAGATTTTATCATAGCTCCTTTCTTCACTTCCTCTTCTAATTCAACATTCTTCTGCATGTAATGTGTATTTTTTAATTCAAGTAACTTGATTTGTCTTTTGAGGTGTCACTTAAATCTTCTAGTTTTTTCTTGTAGGACCCTATTGTGGCTTCATACTGCTCTACATTTGAAAATGTATGCCTGAGTACATCTAATTCATCCTTTAAGAGCTGTGCTTCATCTGAAGCTTTCTGAAGTTCTTCATTTTTTTGATGAAGTTCCAGAATTTCTTTTTCTCTCAATTCAGCTTTCAATTCGTACTTATCTTTTGCTGTTTCAATCTTGTACAATTCATTTTGAAGTATTTCCATCTTTTTTTGGAGCTGCTGAAATCTTTTTCCAGTAGCAGTATTAGGATCTTCAAGGCTCTCCATGGGATTTAGTCTCTCTAGTAGCTTTTCATTTTCTAATAGTAAACTAGCTTTTTCTTCTTGAAGGACTGCAACCTGCATATCTAGTTCATGACACCTCTGAGATATTTGTTCTTTTGATATATTAGTTACATGAAGTTCTTCTGCAACACGTTTGAACTGTTCATTAAGATCAGAGTACGAATCTGCAGTGTAGGCAGTTGGTGACTCTTTTGTCATAAGTTCTTGAATGGCATTCATTACTACAAGTTGCACTGATTCTTCTAGACCCATGATTGCTTCAATATATTCTTGTTTGCTATCACATTTAACAGCACAACCTAAAATTAATTGCAATAGTCTACCCAGTTCGGCTGGATTATTTTTCTCTCCTACAGCTAAAACATCAGACATTTTAAATTCAGTAATCTGTTGGCCCTAAACCTCGATGTAATAGTCAAGAATTCCCTTCAAAATCTTTTTGAGATTGCTAACCTTAAGCCTCCAACTACTTCCTGTCTCTGGTTTAATTTTGGAAACCCAAGTCTTGTCAAAATATTCTGGTGCTATATGTGATAATACTTGTGACATTGCTACACCATCTGAAAGTTCTTCCACAGAACCATGGCGTGCTTGAATATTAAATGTCTGAAGCCATATTATTAAGCTTTCGGTGAGGTCTTCCATAATGATAAAAGTTTATTTTAAAACCGGTTAAAACAAAGCACTCTCATAGCTAAACACAACAAATTCTCTTCATGGCTAACTTAAAATTTCAATAATAATAAACCAATTGCTCTAAAAAAGTAGGAAAACTTAAACAGAATCATTTGCATTTCACCCCCTTTAGGAGACAAGCAGTTTCTGCCACATCCACTATACAGGCTTCTATATCAGCTATTGGAGTCTTATATATATATATATATATATATATAAGATATATATATATATATATATATATATATTAGATATATATATAAGTTCATCTAATATATATATATATATATATATGTATTGCCCTGGTGGTGCAACACCAGGGCAACTCATTGTAAAGGTGGGTAATGCTCTGATCACTATTCTTAGTATTTTCCATAATGTAAAGCACATCGCACTAAGAGATGTAATATGCAATACATTATGTGTATTTATTTTTAATAATCTTCAGAGATTATTAAAAATAAATACACCTTGTACGAACTTGTATAGGTAAAGTTGATAAGGCTCCATCGTTGTGTTGGAGCCTTATCAACTTCGATAAGGCTCCGACACAATTCTAGTTGCTTCTTTAACTCATTCCACCCATCTAATACTTGGTCTTCCTCTTCTTCTTCTTCCATCAACTTTACAAGAATCATCATCTTCTTCAGACTGTCATTTGCTCTCATAATATGTCCGAAGTATGACAATTTTTGCTAGTTGATCATAGCTTCGAAGGAGCAATCTGGCTTTATCCTGTCTATCATTGATTTATTGCTTTGCTTCGCACTCCATGGCGTTCATAGTAAGCGTCTCCAAACCTATAATTCAAATACATCTATCTTCCTTCTTTCACTCTTTCTCAGGGTCCAACTTTCACATCCATACAGTACCATAGGGAATACTATAGCTTTCACGATTCTGATTTTTGTTGTGAGGTTAATATCTTTATCTTTAAAGATCTTGCTTAAATTTGTCATTGCTTTCTTTCCGAGTAATAACCTTCTTATAACTTCTTCAGTACAATAACCACCTTTATTAATTCAGGAACATAGGAGCACAAAATTGTTGACTGCTTTCATTTTCTCACCATTTACTTCAAAATCATTAAGTTCACATGTTGCCATAACTTTTGTTTTTTTGAGGTTAAGTTTAAGACGATATTTATTACTTTCTTCTCTTTAACTTTCATAATAAGTTCCCCCAAATCTTCTCTGCATTCTGCTAGCAAGGTGAGATCATCTGCATACCTCAAATTATCAGTGTTTCTTTCATCAATTTTAATTCCAACTGAAGACTCCTCCCACCCTGCCATTCTTAAAATGTATTCGCTGTGCAAGTTAAATATGTACGGAGATAAATTTCATCTTGTTGCACCCCTTTACCTATTGTGAAATACTCAGTTTCTCCAAGATCTGTTCGGAGAGTAGCTTATTGTTCGTAATAAAGATTCCTCAGAAGGATAATGAGAATGCTCTGGTACTCCCATTGTTCTTAACACATTCCACCGTTTCACATGATCTACAGAGGCAAAAGCCTTGCTATAGTCAAGGAAACAAAGGTAGACATTCTTTTGATATTCCTGTGCTCTTTCTATTATCCATCTCACATTGGCAATTTGATCTCTTGCTCCTCTGCCTTTTCAAAATCCTGACTGCTCACCTGGCATTGCTCTCTTCATGAATGGTTCCAGTCTTTTCTGAATGATCTTAAGTAAGACTTGCATAAGAAATCAGTGCTATAGTTCTGTAATTTTCGCACTCTCTCTTGCATTGCCTTTCTTCAATAAAGGTATATAAACTGATTTTTTCCATTCCCTAGGCCATTTAGTTGTGATCCAAATTCGCTGACATAGAGCTGTTAAAATTTTAACTGCCTCTTCTCCCAGGGCTTTGAACAGCTCAATGGATATTCCATCTTCTCCTGGTGCATTCTTACTGGATAGCTGTTGCAGTACCCACCTCGCTTCCCTCTCCAGTGGTACTGGCTCCTGTGTATAATACTGCTCTTCAAATTTCTCAGTAATTTTGGAGTCCTTTCTGTAAAGGGCTTCTAAACTTTCCATCTTTCTTTGATGTTTGTAGTTTTTGTAAGATATCTTGTGTTTACTTTTCAATATTGTCACCTTGGCACTAAATCTCCCTGTTAGTTCTCTGATCTTTTTGAAAAGATCTCTTGTTTTTCCTTTCTTGTTTTCTGTAAGAGAGGAAAAATCCGAATTTCGGAGAGGAAAAAACCCTGGTACTTCCTTATGAGATCGTCTAACTCAACTTCAATTGAAAAAGCTCATATGAAATTCCTCTTACTATGATAAGAATCGAACCCAGGTGTTTTCCAATCGAATCTTCCAATTGCGCTACGGAGGTTGCAATAATGATTTTAATAATGTTCTCGGACAGAGACTATTTAAGTCTGAAGGAAATTTTAGTTTTATGCACAAGCAAAATGAAATTGAAATCACCAGAATGATTTTTTTTCGATCGGTAATTTATTTATTTATTTTTATTTTATTATTATTATTTAGTCGAAATGTATATTTTTTAGTAGAATTATTATGGAAATAAAATGAATGCTTCTTAAAAGTGGTTGCTTGGATACCGGTTTGTTGATACAAAGTGCCTTGCCAGGGCAGCGTGAGGATAGAGTAGTTTCTAGGCTTATGTTTTTAAGCATAGGAATGGGTAAAGTTATAGTTAATGAAATTTGTGGATCTATTAACATACTAATCTGCAGTATTTAGCTTTAAATAATGAAAAGCTGAAAATGTAAATAAGATTTAAAATTTCATCTGAATCTTGGTTGTAAATTATTTTAGCTTGCATAACAGAGAAATAAAACTTGTGTTGTTTGAAATACAATTTACTTCAACTCAGCACATTGGAGGCTTAGAATAACCACAAGGACAGGTTATGTGACTCATATTTTTAGGTATAGATAATTATTTTATTTAATTTTTCATGTGACTTCTGTGTACGAAAGGTTGGAAAAAAGCTTCATTCAGTATTGGGCTAAGAATTTTTATCCCCTTATTTTTAACAATTTTATATGTACATATATTTTATATTTCTATTTCAGAAAACATAGTTCAGAAACCCTCCTCTGGAGACCACAGCAGGGTTTCTGGAACTTTTTCTGGCCACCAAATAAGCAGTGGTCCAGTAGATGAAATGAAATCGCCTACCTAAAGATTATTATTATTTAACAACTCCAGGGAATCCAAAGACTCATTGAGGGAGGGCATCTACTCTGCAACTCTCCACTAACCGCAACAATCTTCATCATCTACATTAACGCCATCTACTGCCGACCACCATTACCACTAGTATTTTCACGGATAATCACATACATCCATGCCCACGGCGGGATTCGAACTCACAGCCTTTTGGCTGGAGAGCAGATATGCTAACCACTCAGCCAACCAGGCCAGCTGGTTGATGGTTAAAGATGATCACAGATATCTATGCACATGATGGGATTTGAAGAGAGTGGACATATTATCTATTCAAGTAAACCAAGCTAGCAAATTTAGGTAAAAAAAAAAAAAAATCAACTGTAAAGCATTAAATTGGGCTCCATATTTTTTATCATTGTATTTTTAATTTTTTTCCCTAAATGCCTCTCTGTATATTCCTGTTAAAAATACAGAAACAAATTTCATGCATTCCGGTTGCATTTTTCTTTTTCTAGATGTGGATCCCATATCTCCTAAAAAAAAAAAAAATATATATATATATATATATATATATATATATATATACATACACAGAAACTAAATTATAGCTTTCAACTTATTTTTTTACTAATTCTTCATGTTTTATAAAAGCACCTTTCTTGGTTAATGAATCATAAATAATACCCATTTGTATTATTAAATAAAATCTAGTTATAGCAAAAATTATTTTAAAATCCTTCTTCTTCTTCTTTGAGTGCCATCTCCTATTGGAGGTGGGCGACCACCTTGGCAAATTTTGAGTGATCCTCAGGCACTCTGAACAGTCCCCCGGAGCCTCATGCCAGTCTAATCTCTGATGTATGCCAGCCAAGGTTTTCTTTGTCTTCCTTGTCCTCTTCTTCTTCCATTTATCTTCCCTTTTATAATCAATTGAAGTATCTTATATTTTTCATTACGAAGTAGGTGACCAACATATGCAGTTTTTCTTCTTTTTTTTTATGGTATCTAAAAGTTGACTTGATTTCCCCATTTGTTCCAGTACTTCTTGATTAGATGTTTTTTGCTGTCCATGGGATTATTGACATTTGTCTGTATAACCACATCTCAAAGGTTTCAAGTTTTCTTATTGGTGTTGTCTCCAAGTTTCTGCATCATACAGCAGTACAGACTATACATAGCATTTAACCATGTTTACTCTAACCTCTAAATTTAATTCAGTTACACAGTGTTGATTTCATCATTAGAAATTTTTTTACTGACATTTCAATTCTAATTTTATTTCCATTTCTAGATTACATTCTTCATTTAACCAGCATCCAAGATATTTAAATATTTTCACTCTTTCTATTTGTTTCCCATTTAAAGAAAGTGATGAATTCTTAATTCAGCTATGAACATATAACCATGGATTTTGTTTTGGTGATATTTATTCTTTATACCATTTTTTCATTCTCTTCATTCACTAGTTTGAGAAGATTTTGAAGATCCTGATTATTATCAGCCACGAGAGCTGTGTCATCAGCATATTGGATGTTACTGATGATTTCACCATTTACATTAATCCCTTTTTTTTTTCTTCCTTTTAAGATTTTTTAAAATATGACTTCTGAGTATATGTTAAAAAGAAGAGGCAACAGCATGCATCCTTGCTTTACTCCTTGTTTGATGTTAATGGATTCTGTGATAATGTCATTAACTTGAACAGATGCCTTTTGGTTCCAGTATAAGTTTTCAGTGATCCTGATGTCTTTACCATCTAATCCAATTCTTTTCAATAATTCCATCATTTTAGTATGTTGGATGTTGTCAAATGCTTTCTCTCATTCCCAAACTGTTTCTAAAGCCAAATTGCGTATCACTGATGGTGTCTTCACATTTTCTGTATATTCTTTTTGAATTATTTTTAGAACAGAAACATTTTGAGAACATGGCTCATTAGATTGATCATTCTATAGTCATTGCAAATTTTGACATTTGCTTTTTTAGGTAGCATGATGAAGGTCGACTGTAACCAGTCTTGAGGGTCTGTTTTCAATGGATCTTATTAAATAGCTTTGCTAATATAGTAATGTTGTCACCTTGTAATAACTTTACTATTTCTGCTGGTATTCTATCAGGGCCTAAGGCTTTGCCATTTTTTGCTGAGTTCAACAAACACACATACACACACGCGCACACACATACACACACGCGCACACACACACACACACTCTCTCTCTCTCTCTCTCTCTACCCCTGATCTTAGAATGTATGGACCGTCCATCTGTTCATAACTATTTTCTGGGTTTTTGTCTGTTTTAAGTAAAGAGGTCTTCTACATATTTCACCCTTTCTTGTATTTTATCATCCTTTTCAGATATTATGTCTCCCTTTTTGTTTTGAAGGGTACATAGTTGTTTTTTCTTAAATATACCTGAGGTCTTTCAGCTTTATGTGTTGATTAAAACTGTCATGCATTTCCTGTAGAATCCTAGCATCATGCCAACATTCATTATAAAACATTAGTGATCAAATTTGCAATGATTAGCATTATGGTATGTTTTTTTAGTTTTATCTTCTTTTTTCTTCTTTTAACATTTTGCATAAGAATGTCAATTCTGTTAATGTTTTTTTTTACTCTCATTGCATTTTGTTAAATTCGGTATTATTATGTCCAGATCTTTGAAAACTTCATTTAGCAATTGATGTCACTACCCTGTGTGAGCAGACTGATGGGGAATTATGAATGAAATATTAAAACTGTAATAAAATAAAAGTTAATTATTCTAATTTAGATTTTCACACATGTGTTTAAAAATAATAAATGTAGTGTGGTGATGATGCCCACATTTTTAACTAGGTACTTAATTAGATTATCCCCTTAGCTCACTTATAAGTACTAATGTATTTAGTTGTTGAAAGTTTTCCACTTGGTTATACTATCAATTAAAGATACCTAGAAATTATATACGTAGTTTAATTCTTTATCCAAGTATAAGTAAAAACGTTTGCGCGTGAAGTATTTTCAGGACCGGTGCAACTCATAGAAAAAAAGGTGGTATGACTTCACATCACTTGCCATAGTATCCCATAATGTAAAACACATCTCCTTGCGGACATGTATAATGCTATGCATTATGGGAAGGGTCACTATATAGACCAGTTTCTCTGTTTAAGTGCAGGGTTACCTCTTCTAAAACTCATGCAATCACTCAGATCACCCAACAATGAGTGACCTGAGTGATCATTTAACTCAGTGGTGGCTCTGCTCAGTGACAGGCTCCCCTATCACCAAGCAGAACCATTATTATTCCAGGAAAAGTATCAGCCAAGGAAGCTCTAATACAGTCCATCCCAACAGATCCGAATCCCTGGATGCTCAATAGCTCCCTAAAGTAAAAACCTTAAGGGAGCATAAACTCTGCTCCCCCAGAATCAAACCACCAACCAGTTTTGACCACTGTTTAAGTAAAAGGTTTTTCTAAAAATTAGGCGATCTCTCAGACCACTCAAAATGAGTGACCGAAGGATCGCCCAACTCAGTGTTGGTTCCACTCAGTGACAGGCTCACCCTACCACTGAGCAGAATCGCTCATATTCCAGGGAAAAGTATCCACTGACAAGGCTCCACACAGGCCACACCATAAAACACTCTCCCCAGAGATTCAAAGTGATCTCTCAAAGCAAACCCCCCAAAATCTAAAGCCCCCCCCTCACTCAGAGCCAGACTCAGAAGAAACCTTAAGTGAGCAAAAACTCTCCTCCCCCCAGAATCAAACTACCAACCAGTTTCGACCTTTATTGAGGTCTTATCAGTGGGAGCCAAAGCCAGAGGTGGTACCAAGGTTGAAGTAATGCAGAAGTCATATTTTCATATATGAGTTGCCAAAAGGTGTCACACCTTATTATTAAAATACTCTGGATTATAGATAGTTAGTTGTCAAAAGTTTTCCCACTTGGTTATACTATCAATTAAAGATACCAAGAAATTATATACTTGGTTTAATCCTTTATCAGTGTAAGCAAACAAAGTTTGCACCTTAAGTATTTTCAGGACTGGGACAACTCGTGATAAAGGTTGTAGGACTTCACATCACTTGTCTTAGTATATCATAATGCAAAGCACATCTCCTTGTGGAACCTTGGTATCACCTCTGGGTCTGGCTACCACTGATGAATGTCAATAAAGGTCAAAACTAGTCTGGGTAGTGACCCTTCCAATAATGCATAGTATTATACATGTCTGCAAGGAGATGCACTTTGCATTATAGGATACGAAGGCAAGTGATGTGAAGTCATACCACCTTTACCACGAGTTGTCCTAGTCCTGAAAATACTTCAGGGGCAAACTTTGTTTGCTTACACTTGGATAAAAGATTAAACCAAGTATATAATTTCTTGGTATCTTTAATTGATACTAATGTACTGTTGGATAACAGCCTTTTGTGAGTGTGATTAATATAAAAAAAAAATAGCATCACGAGTGACAACTTCATATTACTATTTGCACCAGTCCTCCATGGAGTCAAAAGACTCATTATGGGAGATCTCCATTGTCATGCATGAAGTTCATCAAACCATGTCTAAAACTTTCAACATTTCTACATTCACCACACTCTCACGCAATGACTCACCAGTCATTCTCCATACAAAGAACCTGCTCTTATTACCTTTCCCACATCATCCTTATACTGTTTCCAAGGACAGCCTCTTGTTCTACCCCATCTCTCTCCATTCTATAAAAGATCCCTTCTACATTAGCCTGGTAACAACCACTTACCAATTTAAACATCTATTGTATTGTACCTCTTCTTATTCACAGGGCTCTGCAAATGCCACTCCCTAAATCTCTCCTCATACAGTTGCTGCAGTTAGTTCAACTTGGAGGTTGAAACAGCAAAAATATCTCTGAATAAAATATGAATTCAAACAATTTAAACTGCAAATTATTACCCTCCCACCCACCCACCCACCCACCCACCCACACACACACACAAGCTATGTTTTTATTATTATTATTATTATTATTATTCAGGCCTCCATGAAGTCAAAAGACTCATCGCGGGAGGTCCTTCCCAAGAAACGCAAAGTCTATCAAGACTCATCGAGGGGAGGTTTTCTCCCCCCCCCCTAAGAAACATAAAGTCTATCATACCACTCCTTGAACTCATTGAGTTCGAGGATTGGTATGATAGATATGATAGTGGCAATGCATTCCATGGTTCAACCACGGAATGCAAAGAAACCACTCCTCACCCTCTTGCTCACAGTTTCCTTTCGTAACTTCCAGGGATGGCCTCTTGTCATCACTCCTTCCTGCTGTTCAACCAAGCGAAAGAACTCCCCAGTGTCAACCCTGTAACAACCTCTCAACAGTTTAAAAGTCTCAATCATATCACCTCTCCTTCTTCTATCCACCAAACTCTGCAGTCCACATTCCCTCAGCCGATCCTCATAACTATCATTGTAGTCCTGAAACAATCTTTGTTATCCGCCTTTGTACCCTTTCCACAGTTAATTTATCCCCTTCAAATCCTGGGGACCAAATCTGAGAACAATAGTCCAAGTGTGGTCTGATCAGGGTCTTATACAATTAATTAGTTATACAATGGGTTGTTTCTTTGAAGCTGCCAACAACATATGGCGAAAGTGATCTTTGAATGAGAAGAACAGTATTAGAACTGCAGTATTATAAGATATTATAAATTTTCATTTATACCACAAATTATAAATATCTTATAATGTATAACTATACATTATCATTTATAGTTATACTGCTGGCAGTATACCTCAAGTTATACTGCCAGCAGTATAACTTGAGGAATAAATGAGAATGAGTAGAATGTCTAGCTATGATTGTATAAATCACACCACATGAACAACATGAGGTTAAGTTACATTTCACAAATAGACTTTTCTTTCTATAATTCATTCAGTGATATATATTTGATTTGCTTTTGTACAGCCTTATGACTTATATTATATAACCAGGTATCCTAAAAATTTAAATTAGATATATTATAGCAAATGCACTCAGAAGTTCTTAGTATTTATTGAACATCTTATAGATATGTTTTGTAAAATAATGATTTTCTAAATTTGCCATTGCAGGTTGTGAATATGTTTTTGTATGAATAGCTGCTGTACCAAAATGACAGCAGGTTCAGGAAGGATAACCTGGTGGGGATTTAGTCCTGCATTAGATTTTCAAACAGTAATAGGTGAGCTGACTGATTATTTATTTCTTTATCATGTGCCTTAGTTTTATGTTTTTATATAGTCTATTCCCTTATTAATCATATGTCTTATATCCAGTCGCGGCTTGTGGCTTGAAATCGTGGGGGTGCTGCAACTTTTGAAATATACATACATGTATACACTGTACTTACGCTGTAAGTACAGTGTATACGTGTTTGGATAAAATATCAAAATTATGGTAAAAATTTTAAAAAAAATTAAACATGGAAAAATATTGTTTATTAATAATAAAATTATACTGTTTGGTATAATTTAAAATTACTTAAAAATAAAATCCATTATCATAACCCCAATAATGTTCTAAAATAAAAACTATAACAAATGTTACGTCTTTAATTGTAATGTCTAAATATTTAAAGAGATGGAGTAAACACAATAAGCATTACGAACACTCTACTACGTGCACAAACTGTATATAAACAACAGTGGAACTGCACGATGGACAGTGACGCATGATGCTAATAGCTCGCATCTCACTATGATATGCTTGTGTGTGTAGCAATATGACACTATGATAAACACAGTGCTGGTAGTGTCCTTCGTCCTCCTAAGTGCTAAAAGATGGATTTTTATTTATTATTATTATTACGGGCAACTCCAAGGAGTCCTTAGACTCATCGAGGCAGGCCCTAAACATCATGTCAAGAACAACTATTCAGCATCCACACAGTATCTATCATACTTTGCCTTGAACTCATTCACAGTCATGGCACCAATAACAGATTCTGGCAACTTATTCCACTCATTCACCACTCTCCAAGTAAAAAACCTAGTTCTAATACCCTTGTTAACCATACTCTTGCCCAGTTTCCATGAATGACCCCTAGTCCTCCCACCAGTCCTGTTCTGAAAAATATCCTCTGAATTAATATTATAGAAACTCTTCAGTAATTTGAATGTCTCAATCATATCACCCCTTTTCCACCTATCATCCAATTTCTGCAACCCACAAATCTTCAACCTGTTCTCATAAGGTTCATTCCATAGACCTACTATCATCTTAGTCACTCGCCTCTGGATCCTCTCTACCTCCTCCCCATCAAAAAGAAACCCTGGCGCCCAGATCTTGGCACAGTAGTCAAGATGGGGTCTTATCAAGGCTTGATACAGAGGAACAATAACTTGCTTGTCTCTGCTCGTCAAAGTATTTTTCAGCAACCAAGTGATTTGATGAGCTGATTTAGCCACTTTTGCGATGTGCCCCCTAAACTTCAACTCCCTATCCACCAACACTGCCAAATCCCTGGCCTCGTCAATCTCTTGGAGCACAGTTCCACCAATGTGGTATACTGCTGCTAATCTTTTCACCCCAAAATGCATAACCTTACACTTTGCCACATTATATTGACATCCAATCTCCTTAGCCCAGTCCACCAATCTATCCAAATCATCCTGCAAAATTTTGACACCATGTACATTCACTATTGCTCTACCCAACTTTGCATCATCAGCAAACAAATGAACAGTTCCTCTCAGATCCTTTCCTATATCGTTAATGAACAAATTAAACAGCAGTGGTCCAAGAACAGAACCCTGCAGCACACCACTAGTCACAGGTTGTCTTTTGGACTCTACCCCTGAATAAACTACTCTCTGATATCTCTCCATCAACCACCTTCCTATCCATCTCACCAACCCTATATCCATCCCCATGTGCTGCAGTTTACTGATTAGAATTCCATGTGGTATCCTGTCAAATGCCTTAGCAAGGTCCAGCAGTATCACTGTATACCCATTACCCTTATCCAGTTCAGCCGTCACTGTGTTATAAAACGTAAGCAAGTTAGTGAGGCATGATCTACCCCTCACAAAACCGTACTGTCCCCCATACAGTATCCCATTTTCATCTATCCATTCCTGTATTTTTCTTTTGACTTCTTTCTCCAAAACCTTGACAACAACTCTGATATACTGATCGGTCAGTAATTTGCAACAGCAGTTTTGGAATCTCCTTTATGCAGTGAAACTATTTTCCCCTCTTTCCACCCTCTCGGGACTAAACCCAGACCCGAGACTCAGATTAAACAAAATGGTTAAGGGCACTGACAATTCTTTAGCTGCTTCACATAAGTCCCGAGCTGGTATACCATCCAATCCCACAGATGTATTCACATTAATGTTTTGTAATATACTATTCACCTCCATTTCATTCACCTCAATTCCCATATAAGCTATTGGTTCCTTCTTACCACACTCGTTACCCTTCTGGTCTGTGATTTATTCTGTTCATGGGACTGCAGGTCACCATTCTCCTTAAATTCCCTCCACAGTTGTTTCTTTTTTTTCAGCTCAAGCTTAATGGTGTTATTCATCCATTTAACTCCTTCTTGATTTACTATCAGGACTCTAAGTACACAGTCAGTTATTACCTCCTTCAAACGCTCCTTTACCGCTTCCCATGCACTATCAACCTGCAGCCCTTGCAGTTTTACATGCCATGGCACTGAATCAAGCAATCTCCTAAGCTTGTCATACTTACCAGCCCGGTAATTCCACATGTACCCTTTCTTAATTGAAAATTCCACACTTGACATCCTTTACCCCCACTGATGCTTGTTTTTGTCCCTGATCTTCTCCCACATTCTTTTGTATATCGCTCAGCAATCTCTGTGTGTGTATTTCTGCACTGTTTAATCCATGCACACACTCATTTAATCCATTACTATATAATCTGTCATTCTCATTCCATGTCATTCTTAATCCCCCCATACTTTTTATTCCATAAAAACATTAGAATGTATTGGAATGCTGAAATATAATAGTGCAGATGTGGTAGCCCTGCAAGAGGATTTGAATAAGCTAGATAGATGGGCAAATGAATGGGGGTGTCAGTTTAATGCAGCAAAATGTAAGGTCTTGAGGTTTGGGAAACATCGATGGGATGCTGCATACTCTATGGGAGGAGTTATGCTGGAGGAAGTTGGGGAGACAAGAGATCTGGGGTTGATGATTGATAGAAACCTGAAGTTTAGGGGACATGTTGCAAAGGTGGTGAAGGTAACACAGAGGATTGCTGCAATTATGAGAAGGACACTGACCTGCAGAGATAAAAGGGTTATCATTCTGTTGTATAAGTCTCTGATCAGACCACACTTAGACTATTGTTCTCAGATTTGGTCCCCAGGATTTGAAGGGGATAAATTAACTGTGGAAAAGATACAAAGATGGTCTCAGGACTGTACAAGGATAGTTATGAGAATCAGCTGACGGAATGAGGACTGCAGAGTTTGGCAGATAGAAGAAGGAGAGGTAATATGATTGAGACTTTTAAACTGTTGAGAGGTGGTTACATGGTTAACACTGGGGAGCTCTTTCACTTGGTTGAACAGCGGGAAGGAGTGATGACAAGAGGCCATCCCTGGAAGTTACGAAAGGAAACTGTGAGCAAGAGGGTGAGGAGTGGTTTCTTTGCATGGAGGGTGGTTGAGCCGTGGAATGCATTGCCTGATAGAGTGGTGAGGACGAGAATGGTCAATGAGTTTAAGGAGTGGTATGATAGACTTTGTGTTTCTTAGGGGGAACCTCCCCTCGATGAGTCTTGACAGACTTTATGTTCTTAGGAAGGACCTCCCACGATGTGTCTTTTGACTCCATGGAGGCCTGAATAATAATAATAATAATAATATAGACTATACAATTTGGTCAGACCAACATATATTACAATCATTTAAAAATATCAGTTCCTTTGTCTCAGGGGAACTTGCACAACACAGTTTACTTCACATGCTTCTATCAGTTACATTGGGATATGACTGTATAAAAAAGGAATGTTTCCTATGAGACTGATGGCACCTAACTGTGAAGTCTTGATGATCATTTAACTTGGGACATTAGACAAACAGATGTATCATCATATATTACACTAAAACTTTGGTGTTTATGCGAGTCAATTAATACAAGCAAAACAGTTGATACATTAAAAGATGTGAAATGGACTGCATTATCTTTCATTTCTGCCTTGACATCAGATTCAAGAAATGATACCATAGACACAATAGATGATAAAGATGTTAAGTAATCTGGATTGACATCCCTAGCAACTACAGAAGAAATGGTTGACTCAGATGAGATATCAAAACTAGAAAATAAAGGATCAATGTCATCACTACCCAAGATTTTGATTTGCAGTTGAGAATTAACTGTAGCATCAGAAACTGAATGGGACAATACACTGGTATGCACACATTCGTCTGAATTGATGAAAGGATTGCTGTCATCACTATCCAAGATTTTGATTGGTAGGTGAGAATTAGCTGAAGAATCAGAAATTGAATGGGATAATACACTGGTATGCACACGTTCATCTGAATTGATGAAAGGATTGTTGTCATCACTACCCAGGATTTTGAATTGGTAGGTGAGAATTAGCTGAAGAATCAGTAACTGATATGGTATGTAGACCTTCATCTCACAGTTGGCCTCCAGCATCCAGATCAAGGCCACTTGAATGTTGATTTAGACCATACTCATTTGGCAAGTCTGACTCCTTATCCTTTAATGATACCAAGTCATCTATAACAGTGTCACTTGAGTTGTCAGATGTTGTTTTCAAATATTTACCCAGCTTAATTTTATTAAGTGGGATAGAAACCATCGTTTCAAGATGTTTAATCTCTGACAATGGCTGCCTTACATTACCTATATCAGACTTTTTGGCCATTTGACTCATAGTGACATTCAGATCTAAGTCCATCATAGGACTTTTTGATGATTTCTCTTGTTGAAGTATAAAACGAGGTTTTGGTATTGTGACCACGTGAAAGTGCGGTGAGTGCTTCAGGCTTTAAAACTGCCGACGAGAGGTTGACTACTGTGTTGAGTGGTGGCTGGGGTACAGAAGTAGAAGTCTTTGTCAGGTTTTCGTATTTTTTCACGTGTCGACTACGTATTTTTTCGAATTCCTTTCTTGCCGATGTGCATGAGATGTCATGAAGTATCGACCATAGATCAAGGCCGAGTGTGTTAGAAAGCTCTTCCTCTAGCGCCCGTAAGGTTTTGTTTTCGTCGGCAAAGAGAACGCGCGTCGCGGTAATTTGTTCTCTTAACAGGGCGAAGCTAGTGCGGTTGTAAATGCGTAGAGCTTTCTCGGAAGTGAAACGGTGCTTTAATTGATTCCCCCACATATAAATTAGCCAAACATTTAGCCAAAACGCTCACACACTACACTGGCAACACACCATCACACATAAAAAACTCGGCCCACTTTAAAGCCAGTATAGAAAACCTCACACTCCAACACACTGACATAATGGTCAGTTTTGACGTCTCCTCCCTATTCACTAATGTCCCACTCAAAGAAACCTTTGAGCTCATCCAAGCCAAGTTTCCTCCCGATATCTCAGCCCTATTTCAGTTCACAATGAACTCAGGCTATTTCGTTTGGCAAGGAAAGTTCTACAAACAGATAGAGGGGACAGCCATGGGTTCACCACTTTCCCCACCCTTGACCAATTTCTTTATGGAGACATTTGAAGAGAAAGCCTTAAACTCCACCCCACAAAAACCCACTATTTGGCTTCGTTATGTGGATGATGTGTTTGCTATTTGGCCACATGGCTCAGATACACTCCACTCCTTCCTAACACACTTAAACAACCAACATCCCAGAGTCCAGTTCACATTAGAAAAAGAGGAAAACAACACCCTCCCCTTCCTAGACACTTTAATCACCCGCCAGCTTGATGGAACTTTGGTTTTCTCTGTTTACAGAAAACCCACCCACACTGGCAGATACATTCACCAGCAATCCCCCCCCCCCTCACAACAATATGGGGTGATAAAAACACTATATAACAGGGCAAAATTAATCTGCTCAGATGACAAGGCCCTGACTATGGAACTAAACCACATCCTCAACACTTTCTTAGCCAATGGCTACAACCCCAAAAAAATCCAAAAAATACTAAAACCTATAAACCACAACCCCCCTCCCCCCCTCCACAATAAAGACTACACCAAGTCTATCGCTATCCCCTACATCCAGGGCACTTCTGAAAAAATAACTAATATCCTCAAAAAATATGACCTTACTTCCTGTTACAGACCATATAAAAAGTTGACATCCCTTATCCGCTCTACCAAAGACCAACCACTTCCCCTAGACCTACCTGGTGTATACCAGGTCCCTTGCAGCTGCAAATTGTCCTACTTTGGCCAAACAGGCAGAACAACAAATATCAGGATTTCAGAACACCAAGACTACATCCGATTTCACCAGTACAGCCGCTCTGGGCTGGCAGACCATGCCTTAGATACCCACCATAAAATTCGTTGGAAGAAGACAAAAATAATCCATCGCAGCAAGTTTAAATACGAAAGACTATTCAAAGAATCTTCAGCAGCTCTAAAAAACGTTCCTAACCTCAACAAATTTGGGTGCATGAAACTGCCCCAAATTTGGGAGACTTTCATTTTGAGAACTTCAGCCCAACTGCCAAGACTACCAAATTAGCCTGCAAGAGGGCACCATTAGGACTTTAGGAACAAAATTAGTTCTTATTTTCTTCCTCATTTGCTTTGTTAGTTCCTTAGTGCACATACCATATCTTTATGTTCCCGAAGATGGCAATGTGACATTGCCGAAATATAGAAGTGATTCATTAAAGTTATCTTTAATTAATTTACTTTATATGCGTTGTCAATTCCGTAAATTAATTACCAAACAGTTTTTTTGATATGTTGCAAGTAAAAGAAAAAATGCATACAGCAGAATGATTTTAAAGAATGCTGATGGCAGGGAGGTAACCGAATCAGTTGATATAGTGGAATTACTGAGTGAGCACTTTGCAAGAGTATATCATCCAGGTGGTGACATTGCAGGAATGAAGGAACCAATAGCTTATACTGGAATGGTGGTGAATGAAGTGGAGGTGAATAGTCTATTACAAAACCTCAATGTCAATACATCTGTGGGAGGGATTGGATGGTATACCAGCTCGTGTCGTACATGAAGCAGCTAAGGAATTGTCATTGCCCTTGACCATTTATTTTAATTTGAGTCTTGGGTCTGGGTTAGTCCCGAGAGGGTTGAAAGAGGGGAAAATAGTTCCACTGCATAAAGAAGGTTCCATGACTGCTATTATAAATTACCAATCGATCAGCATATCAGGAATCGTTGTCAAGTTCTTGGAGAAAATAGTCAAGAGGAGAATACAGGAATGGATAGATGAAAATGGGATACTCTATGGGGGTCAGCATGGTTTTGTGAAGGGTAGATCATGCCTCAGTAACTTTCTCATGTTTTATAACACAGTGATGGCTGAACTGGATAAGGGTAATGGGTTTAAGGTGATCCTACTGGACCTTGCTAAGGCCTTTGACAGGATACCACATGGAATTCTAATCAGTAAAACTGCAGCATATGGGGATAGATATAGGGTTGGTGAGATGGATAGGAGGGTGGTTGATGGAGAGATATCAGAGAGTAGTTTACTCAGGGGTAGAGTCCAAAAGATAGCCTGTGACTATTTGTGTGCCACAGGGTTCTGTTCTTGGACCACTACTGTTTAATTTGTTCATTAACGATATAGGAAAGGATCTGAGAACTGTTCATTTGTTTGCTGATGAAGCAAAGTTCAGTAGAGCAATAGTGAATGCACAGGATGTTGAAATTTTGCAGGATGATTTGGATAGTTTGGAGGGCTGGGCTAAGGAGAATGGATGTCAATTTAATCTGGCAAAATGTAAGGTTATGCATTTTGGGGTGAAAAGATTAGCAGCAGTATACCACATTGGTGGAACTGTGCTCCAGGAGTTTGACGAGGCCAGGGATAGGGAGTGTTGGTGGATAGGGAGTTGAAGTTTAGGGGGCACATCACAAAAGTGGCTAAATCAGCTCATCAAATCACTTGGTTGCTAAAAAATACTTTGACGAGCAGAGACAAGCAAGTTATTGTTCCTCTGTATCGAGCCTTGATAAGACCCCATCTTGACTACTGTGCCCAGATCGGGGCGCCAGGGTTTCTTTTTGATTGGGAGGAGGTAGAGAGGATCCAGAGACAAGTGATCAAGTTGATAGTAGGTCTATGGAATGAACCTTATGACAGGTTGAAGATTTGTGGGTTGCAGAAATTGGTTGATAGGAAGAAAAGGGGTGATATGATTGAGACATTCAAATTACTGAATGATTTCTATAAGATTAATTCAGAAAATAGTTTTGGGAAATGGACTGGTGGTGGGAGGATTAGGGCCATCCATGGAAACTGGGCAAGAGTGTGGTAAGCAAGGGTGTTAGAACTAGGTTTTTTTTACTTGGAGAGTGGTGAATGAGTGAAATAAGTGGCCAGAGTCTGTTATGGGTGCCATGACTGTGAATGAGTTCAAGTCGAAGTATGATAGATATTGTGTGAATGTTGATTAGTTGTTATTGACATGATGTTATGGCTTCCCTCAATGAGTCTAAGGACTCCTTGGAGTTTCCCCTACTACTACTACTACTACTAATAATAATAATAAGTTGATAGCCAAACAGGTGTGGATGGGTTTGGATATTAGATTGGTGCATTGGATTGGAGACTGGCTATCTGATAGGTATCAACAAGTTGTGTATGGGGGAGTGATATCTAGGAAAAGGAAAGTTATTAGTGGTTGCCCTAGGGGTCTGTTTTAGGGCCATTGCTGTTTAACTTGTATATTGATGATATTGGTGAAGATTTGGATGGAGATATTCAGTTGTTTGCAGATGATGCAAAGTTGGGACAAACCATGAATAATAGAGAAGATGTTATGGTCTTACAAGAAGACTTGAATAAATTGAGTGATTGGGCACAGGAATGGGGATGTGAGTTCGATTTTGAAAAATGTAAGGTTTTAAAATTTGGAAAACAAAAATGGGATACAGAATTTATGCTTGCTAAGGATATATTGTCAGAGGTGGAGGAAATAAGAGATTTGGTGTGATAGTGGATAAGGATCTGAAATTTAGGGGACACAGCCAAAATTGTGAAGACAACACATAGGCTTATGGGAATGATGCTGAGGACACTGACTTGTAGAAGTAGGGAGATTCTTGTTCCATTGTATAACACTTTGATTAGGCCACATATGGACTATTGTGCCCAGATTTGGTCCTGGGTTTCAGAAAGACGAAGAGATGTTTGGAAAGGGTTCAGAAGTGACTGACTAAGGTAGTTTCTAACCTCTGGAATGTTGAGTGTGAGGGGAAAGATTGAGAAGATGCAACTTGCAGAGTCTGGTGGACAGGAGGAAGAGGGGAGATATGACAGAGACCTACAAGTTATTAAGAGGTTGTTATAGGATCAATGCTGGAGAGGTTCTACAGAAGATAGTGGGAGATCAGTGGAGAAACAGAGGTCATCTCTGGAAACTGTATAAAGAGGGTGTGAGAAGGGGAGTGAGAGGCAGGTTTTTTTCATGCAGAATTGTGAATGATTGGAATGCCTTCCCTGTGAGTGTGGTGTCTGCAGAGAATTTGAGTGTGTTTAAAGCATGGTATGATGAGCTGTGTCTATGATAAAAGGACCTCCTAGATGAGTCTTTGACTCCATGTGGTCTTGGGTAATAATAATCCTCCCCCCACCCCACTATCATCAACTCTCCCCATTCTTGTTCTTTTTATCCTGACAGAAAAACATCATATCCTTCCATTTCTATTACCATCATGATATCATGATGGTAATAGAAATGGAAGGATATGATGTTTCTCATCCAGCCATTTTTCATTGATTCTAAACTGTTTTCAGATGAATAAACTCAATCACTGCAGCACTTTCATCTCCCTTATTTCTGATATACCTGGAATTCATAAATGAGCATAGCAATTCCTTTCTTCATCTATAACCAGTCCTATCCACGTTACCCCAGCTGTGACTTTTACACACCTTCTCCCATCTTCTCATCTTTAATTTTTTCCCCATATATCTCCCCAGACTCAACTACTTGTCATGCATCTTAGACCATCCAATTCCTATGCTGACCCTCCCTTCCCACACATTCATTACCAAATCCAAAATTCTTATACTGTGTTTCCCTGACTTCCATGGCTCCCCTTAACTCCCATGTCCATCTTCTATTCCTGTCCTCACATTCTTATTTCTCACAGTACTCTCATCTCCATTCACGAAGCCTCTGTCTTACCTGATCCATTCTTCTCAATTGTTCATATCTCTCATTACACTTCCTTTTAGCAACATTCTCTTTAGTTGATTCATACAAAACTATTTGAATATATTTATCTCTCTTATACATTTCCATTTGACCCTCAAATGCATTCTGCTCTCTTTTCTTCATACAGCTTTGCTAGCATGATTTTTACTTGCTATCTCAACTTATCGTTGTCATGCGTGAATAACACAAACTACTCTTCCTTCCACACTGTTTTCTTTCGCTCTCTTTAATAATCTCCTGACATCCATCCTCACATTCTCACTATGCTCGACCAAATTGTTCTTTCCTAGCACCCCTAATTCCATCTCACACATACTTCTCATATCCAATGCATCTGTCACTCTGTTCATCCTCCCTGTGACTTAGAAAAGATTCCTAGACTACTAGAAAAGAGACATCATGCGCCTTCTCATCCACAGTACTTTTTATAATAGAATCTCTATACAGTGCTACTCTTGAATCATTTGCCCATTTCATTTTCTTCACTATCTTTCATTTTATTGTTTCCATATCATAATTTTGTATCTACCAATGTCTGATTTTACTTTGCTTATACTCATCTCTTATACCTGAAACAGGATACCAAAAAATCTCTTGGCCCTGATGGCATCCCTCCAGTTGTTCTAAAGGTCTGTGCCCCAGAGCTGACTCCCACTGTCTATTTACACTTTCTTATTCCACAAGTATCTATCCTGCAGTCTGGAAATTAGCCCATGTACAACCTATTCCTAAGAAAGGTGACAAATCTTTACCTTCAAACTACCCTGCAGTTTCTCTCACCTCAGTTCCTGCTAACCATCAACGGCCAACTCCTACACTACCTTGAAGACTCTCATCTAATAAGTAACTGACATTATGGATTCCATCACTGTTGATCAACAGAGTATCTACTAATCTATATTACCCATCTCTGGAGAAATACCTTGGAAAAGTTTGGTGAATCTCAAGTTGTTGCTTTTGATATCTACAAGCTTTTGACTGAGTTTGGCAAAAAGGCATATTAGGAAACCTCCCATCATTCGGTCTGCCTCTTGACTTCTACAATTGGATAGCCAGCTTTCTGGCTAGATGCTCATTTCGAGTGATGGCTGATGGCTCCTTATCTTCTGTCTATATGATTAATGCTGAAGTCCCACAAGGCTCTGTTCTCTTGCCCACTTTCTTCTTCTTCTTATGCATAAATTATCTATTCCAGCTGACCAATCCAGTACATGGTTTTGCTATTACACTCCTCCTTTCATTTGACAAATCCTGCCAAGCATACCACCATAGCCTCCAGAAATCTAATCTCTACTACCTTAAATTTCAATCTTCAAAGCATTCATGAGGTTTGGATAATGTTATCAACTTCAGTGTCAGCAAAATACAGCTCTGCATTATTTTGCATAAAAAACAACCCTGTTCTTCCAATCTTACCCTTAACAATACTCAAATCTCTATTCAAGATGGGATTTACCTTCTCGGAATAACTCTAACCTCTAATCTTTCTTGGCACAAACATATAACAACTATTGCTTTCTCTACATCCATAAAATTAGGCCTTCTTTTTCACTCAAGGTGTTACTTTAATTCTGAACAGTTTATAATGCTATACAAATCACAAATCCACCTGACTATTGAATATTGGAGTGATGGTGGACAAGGACCTGAAATTCATTAGCCACATTGCACAAGTTGTGAAGACATCACATCAGATAATAGCAATGATGTGGAGGACCCTGACATGCAGAAATAGAGAGGTTATAATACCATTGTATAAGGCCTTGATCAAACCTTATATAGATTATTGTGCACAGATTTGGTTTCCAGATTTTCATGGTGATGAGGATATGTTGGAAAGGTTACAGAGAAGATTCACAAAGGTAGTCAGTAGTCTTTGGAATGTGGAATACGAGGATTGAGAGAATGTAAGTTTCAGAGACTCGTGAATAGGAGGAAGGGGGGGAATATGATTGAGATATATAAGTTGGTCAGGGGTTGTTATCAGGTAGACATGGAAGAGATTTTTCATAGAATGGGAGAGGGGAGTAGAACAAGAGGCCATTGCTGGAAACTGTATAAGGAGGATGTAAGCAAAGAAGTCAGAAGCAGGTTCTTTACATGGAGGGTGGTCGGTGAGTGGAATGCACTGCCTGAGTGTGTTGTGGATGTGGACACATTGAATCAGTTTAAGATGCGGTTGGATGAGCATTGTGTGCAATAGTGAGTACCTCCCACGATGAGTCTCTGACTCCATTGAGGTCAAATGTTGATAATAATAATAATAATAAATCTGGGGCCCCTAAGAGCTCCATAAAAATACTTGATTCTGTAGAGAAAACAACAGTTAGATTGATTGACAGTCCTTCTCTCACTAATATACTCTGCTCATTATTGCATAGCCATTCAGTCTCTGCAGCCTGCATATCCTATAAATATGTCTATGGCTGCTGCTCATCATAATTGGCATCAGTAATTTCTCGATCCTTTTGCAGTAATGTATGCAGCAGCTAACCAACACACTCTCACAGTTCAACTCCAAACTCACAGAATAAATTTATAGTCTTCTTCATTTATCCCTTTCATTGCTTCTATCTGGAACAGTCTTCCACCACATGTTTTCCAAGGAATGCAACTCACAGCTTTTCAAATCAAATGTGAATAAGTTCCTTATTTGCCTATCCATGATACTAACATACAATACCAACCTCTCGTGGATGGGCTTTCCATAAAATTAAAAAAAAAAAAAATCTCATTTCTCACTTTAATTATTTCATTCTAGCAATCATACTCTCTATTGAAGGTAACATTTTTGATATTGCAGTTCTTTAATTTGCAATCTCTGTCTTGGAACCTCATATGTAATGGAGGAATTTTCTATCCCTTACATTCAGTGACCCACCAAGCCTGAGACTTAAGTGAACAGCCTGATTAATACAAGCACTGCCAATTCTCTTGCATTTCATTGTGATACATCCTATCTAATCCCATTGAAATTTCTTAATATTCTTAGCACCTGTTTTATTCACATCTATTTTCACTCGATTCATTATGTTATTTCTGACTGGATGATTCATCTTGTGATATTATCATTCACTAATTTAACTTTTCTTATGCTTGGGTAAAGAATTAAACAAGGATATAATTTCTTGTCTGATATAAATTTCTTTCTAATCAACTGGAAAATGGAAAAACTTCCCAAATCATCTCTCATTCAGTGTTTTAATGATATGCTGATAAACCACTTTGCTACATGTAATCTTTCATGTTCCATTCTACACCCTTGTCCAAAAAGAAACCGAACTTTTCAAAAATAGAAGAAACTAGTGGTGCCACCTGTTGTATATTTTTGTTGTCAAAAGCAGCAACCTTCATTAGTGTTGTGTTAACTGTTTATGACATTTGTTTCATTAGAAGCTGAGTTATAGTGCCAAGAGTCACAGTGTGTTTTAACGAACGGTCGGAAATTGAGTTTCAAACAGAGAGCTGCGATCGACTTTTGTGTTAAACTTGGTAAAAGTTTTACCGAAATGCTTCAAATGCTTCAAAAAGAATATGGTGATGAATGCTTATCCCGTACTCAAGTTTACAAGTGGTTTAAGTGATTTCAAAGTGGTTGTGAGACTCTTCAGGACGACGAAAAGCCAGGCAGTCCAAAAACTGGACTGAGCGAAGTTAACATCCAAAAAGTGTGTGATTTCATCAAAGAAAACCCGAAATTGTCCGTGCTATTGATTGAAGATGAATTGGGGATTCCAAAATCAACTGTGTACGACATTTTGACCGAGAGTTTGGGCTTTCATAAATTGAATTCACGATTTGTTCCCCACAAGTTGACTGATCACTAAAAAATTTATCGAATTGAACACTGCAAGGACCTCATTAAAAAATGCTCGTAAGGACTCAAACTTCCTTGAAACGATCGTTACTGGTGATGAAATGTGGTGTTTTGAGTATGAGACCAAAACAAAGCACCAGAGTGCTGAGTAGAGACCACCAGAAGAGGGGCATCCGAAAAAAAAAAGTCGCTTGGAGAAGTTAAAAGTAAAGATAATGCTGATTTGTTTCTACGATTCCAAGGGCATTATCCACAAAGAACCTGGCCAAAAGGTCAATGGTATCTCGAAGTTTTGAAGCAATTGATAGTGAGAATTCGTCGCATACGGCATGAATATCGTGATACAGGCAGCTGGTCACATTCACATGATAATGCACCATCTCATCGTTCGAACATTGTGAGACAGTTTTTGAGCAAAAACCAAGTTTGCATGTTGGATCACTTGTCATATTAAACTGATTTAGTACCCTGTGAGTTCTTTCTCTTCTCCCAACTTCATTTGCCGATGAAAGCGATACGACACCATTGAAAACATTCAAGCGGCAGTAACCACGACCCTCAACAGTATCCCAAAAACCTATATAAAAAACTCATTTAACAAATTAATGACCTTGTCAAATGCTGTATCGAAGCTGAGGGAGAGTATATTGATTAAAATAAATGATTTGAATAATTATAATTGGCCTGTGCTTTATTTTCCAGTTTGGTTTCTTTTTGGACAGATTGTGTATTTAAGTGAGATTTACTTTGCTCTGGTCACACATTCCTGAGTACTTGCAATGTCAAGTTCTTTCCTAATATATTCATTTTTAATATGATCCTGCCATTAATTATGTCTATAATAAATTTAGTTTAATCCTTTATTCAAGTGTGAGCAAACAAAGCTTGCACCTGAAAATATCTTCAGGACTTGGGTAAGGTAGTACAACACCGGGAAACTAATATCAAAGGTGGACCAAGCTAACATCACTCCTATCTCAGTATCTCCCATAATGCCAAACACATCTCCATGTGGATATGTATAATGTTATGCATCAAGGGAAGGGCCACTACCCAGACTAGTTTCGACCTTTATTGAGGTCTCTTCGGTGGGAGCCAGGCTCAGAAGTGGAGATACCAGGCAGAAGCAATGCCGAAGTCATCTTTACCTATAGGGTGTGACACTTTTTTATTAAATTACTCTGGATTTAGAGAAAGATGTTGAAAGTTTATTTTTTACTTGGTTGGACTATAATAAATTTAGTTTAATCCTTTATCCAAGTGTGAGCAAACAAAGTTTGCGCCTGAAAATATCTTCAGGACTGGGGTAAGGTAGTAAAACACCGAGGCAACTAGTAGCAAAGGTGGGCCAAGCTAACATCACTCCTATATCAGTATCTCCCATAATGCCAAACACCTCCTTGAGGATATGTATAATGTTATTCATTAAGGGAAGGGCCACTACCAAAAAAAAAGTGGCACATCGTTTGGCAACTCCTTTAGGTAAAGATGACCTTGCCATTGCTTCTGCCTGGTATCTCCACTTCTGGGCCTGGCTCCCACTGAAGAGACCTCAATAAAGGTCGAAACCAGTCTGGATAGTGGCCGTCTCTTAATGCATAATATTATACATATCCGCAAGGAGATGTGTTTGGCATTATGCGAGATACTGAGATAGGAGTGATGTTAGCTTGCCCACCTTTGCAACGAGTTGCCTGGTGTTGTACCACCTTACCTCAGTCCTGAAGATACTTTCAGGCACAAACTTTGTTTGCTCACACTTGGATAAAGGATTAAACTAAATTTATTATAGAATAACCAAGTGAAACATAAACTTTCAACATCTTTCTCTAAATCCAGAGTAATTTAATAAAAAGGTGGCACACCGTTTGGCAACTCCTATAGGTAAAGATGACCTTGCCATTGCTTCTGCCTGGTATCTCCACTTCTGGACCTGGCTCCAACTGAAGAGACCTCAATAAAGGTCGAAACTAGTCTGGGTAGTGGCCCTTCCCCTAATGCATAATATTATACATATCCACAAGGAGATGTGTTTTGGCATTATGGGAGATACTGAGATAGGAGTGATGTTAGCTTGGTCCACCTTTGCTACGAGTTTCCCAGTGTTGTACTACCTTACCCCAGTCCTGAAGATATTTTCAGGCACAAACTTTGTTTAATTTAGTTTAATCTAAATTTATTAGACTATAATAAATTTAGATTAAACTAAATTTATTATAGTCTAACGAAGTGAAAAATAATTTTTCAACATTAATTATGTCTGTTCACTCTTTTTCTCAGATCTTTCATGTCTGTGGTCTTTGGTCTTTGATCAAGTGTTTTGTTTCTAGTTCAATTGTGAAATTCATAAGTCAAAATTGTTTTGAACAAAGTCTGTCTTATATACTGCTGGCTTGGTGGTTTGATTAATTTCTCTCTTCTTCTGTATAGATTTATTCAGTTGACTCCCTACTTGTTTAATTCACTAAATTCTGTATTCAGGATGCAGCTGGTTTTTTGAATATTACTGCCTGTTTTCATAGTGTTGTTATTATTATTATTATCATCATCATCATCATCATCATCATCATCAGATTTTCATGACATCAAATGACTCAGTTGTTGAACCATATCTTAAACCAGTTTCACTTCTGAAAAGGTGGCTAAGAAATACAGTCTTGCGACTACCTTCAAACTACACAAGAAATTAGCATCCCTTATCTGCTTTCTTGAAGAGTAGTTGCAATATCTGGATTTACCTGAGGTTTACAAGGTATCCTATAGCTGCAACTTTTCTTACTTTGTTCAAACAATCAGGACAGTCAACATCATGATCTTGGAGCACTAAGACTGTATCTGATTCCACCATTATGATTGCTGGCCTAGTTGACTGAGTAGTTAGCATATCTGCTCTCCAGCTAAATGGCTGCAGGTTCGAATCCTGCCATGGGAATGGATGTTTGTGATTGTCTGTGAAAATACTAGTGGTGGTGGTGGACAGCAGATGGCATTGGTGTAGATTATGTGGTTTGCTGTAATTGGTGGTGGAGATGAAGAGCTGTAGAGTAGGTGCCCTCCCTCAATGAATCTTTGGACTCCTTGGAGGTGTCACATAAAAATAATAATAATATGGTAATAGTGAGTTGAGAAAGAGAGCAGAGATAATGAATAGCACAAGATGGCTGATTTTGTATGAGGCAAAAGGGGTTCAGTTTGTGAGTTTGTGAATCTGTTTCAAGTTGGTGAATTGCATTTGAATGGGTTTAGTGTTGGACATTTAGAGAAGCTATTGGTTGATGAGTAGGCACAGAATCATGAAGTTACTGTAGATAATGATCAAAGGGTGCTTGTGAAGCAGGCTAGCACAGCCAAAACATGTTGTAGGGCTGGAAGAAGATGGATATAAGATTGGAGATGCGATTGTGGCAAAACAAGAAAAATGGTAATCTGAGTGAGGATCAGGCGATTGGGAGTAGTCAGACTGAAGAGAAAGAGGTTTGGTATAGAGGCTACAGTAGAAAATGTCAGTGTTGATGGAATGGCCTCAAAAACTGGGAGGAGGATTGTTATGTTTCTGTACAAATGTATGGAGTATTCAAAATAAGGGAGCTGAGTTGTATTGATTGACTCAGTATGCCCAAAGATAATTGATGTGAGTGAAACTTGGTTGTCTAATGATGTTTTGTCAGGAATAGAAATGGAAGGATATACAATTATCCTAAAATTGTCCTTAAAATTATCCTTCTGGATATACAATTTTAGTAAGGTGAAAAGAGATGGGAGAGGAAGACAAGCAGAGGATTGCAGAGGAATTGTGTCCACAAAGAGTGGAGGTTGAAAATGATTATACGAGTGAAGATTTTAAATCTTTGTGATGTGATGTGAAGTTGAAATTAACAGACTAATATATCTGATAAGATGTTCTTATAGGCCAGGGAATGTAGAGAATGATAATGATGATGTTCAGCCTGTTTTCTGCCCACTACAGGGTGAAGGCCTCCCCCATTGCAGGAGGGTTGGGTATACTTCTCCCATGGTGACCCAGTCCATCTTGGGAGAGTGTTTATTCACTTGTATGAATGAATGAGTGAATGTATGAAGGTGAAAGACAATCACAAACATCCATGCCTAAGCGAGATTTGAACCTGCAGCCTCTTGGCTGGAGAGTGGATATGCTAACCACTCAGCCAACCAGACTAGCATGTAGAGAATACTGATTGTGAAATCTTTAGGCAGATTGGTTAGGAATGTTAAAAGAAAGTTATTCTAATGAGAGATTTTAATTACAGGAATATAGATTGGAAGGAGGAGATATGAGAACAAGTAGAGTGAATTTGTGGAATTTCTGAAGGATAAATATCTTAAGCAGAATGTGACAGAAGAAACTAGAGGTTTTAGAGTGTTGGATTTAGTGATAATTTCACAAGATGTGATTGTTAATGGAGTATTAACACTGATGCCATTTGGTAGAATGGTAATGAGGTACATGTTTGGGAAGTGATGAAACGAGAAAAGTTATTGGTAAAAAAGGATATATGTGGAATTATAAGGTAGGTGATTATGGAAGCTCTGTAGTCAACTAGCACTGATATGCTGGCTAGATGAGCTGTGCAGAAAAGATGTTGACAGTGTATGTGAATTTATAAGGCAGTATCTGACACAAGCAATGTCTGCATACCAAGAGTTAAGCAAATAAATAGAGTATGAGTGAAATGGATGAACAGTGAAATCAAGTAAGTTGTGTTGGAAAATGTTATGTAAAAGATACAAGACAGTCGGTGGCAATCAGATCAATGAGTATAAGGTGCAGGCTAGAATGGTGATGAGCATGATAAAAAAGGAAAGGTGCAGTGTGAGAAGGAATTCACTGGTTAAGCCAGGGATAGATCATGGGAATTCCTCCACTATATGGCAAGCAAGAGGAAGAATAATTATAGACTATTGGTAAAAAGAAATATACTGGAACTTCAGTTTTAAATTTTTAATAAATATTTTAGTTAATCTTCCAAAGGGATGCAGAGTTTGACTTTGTGCATTATATGAAAGGGCTAGACATAAAAAATAAATATGATAATGTCATGCACAGTCATATGATCATGATGCATCTGATGTATGTAAGATCATGCTCATAATGCATTTGATGTTTTACTTCAAGTCACCTGTTAACAATCTGTCTTGCTTCAGCTGATAAGGTTTAGTTTCTTGATGCTTTTATTTTTTAATTTTTGGTTAATTCCATTAAGTTTTGATTTCCTTTAGGAAAGGAGATATATTGTGTGTATAACTGCAATTGATAATTTGTTTCTATCATTTTCTGTATTAATTTATCCTTCTTTATTTTTTCAGATTCATCATGTGGAATGAAACGGTCATCAAATACTGAAGATTGTGAGTTTTTTTTTTTTTTTTTTTAATAAAAGCTAATATATGTTGCATTATTGCTGTTATATATATTCTTTTCCACTTACTTTTGATAATGCTCAGCTAAGAATCAATACCAAATCTCTTTTCAAACCTTTCCTGGCATATTCATGTCACTTTTGTAGCACCATTAGCTTCCAAAAAGCTTGGCATCCTTCTCCGATCAAGATGGTACTTCTCTGCTAAACAGTTACTTACTCTGAATAAATCCCAAAATCTGATGAACCTTGGAATACTGCTCTCATGTTTCGGGTGGTTCAACTAAGACCTCCCTAAAAATTCTTGATGCTCTTCAGAAAAGAGCAGCCTGATTAATTAATGATATTTCTTACAGACTCTCATGCCATTTTTCCCTAGAAGATCAGTTTCTGCATTGTGTCTCTTCTATAGATATTTCCACTGTTCCATGGCCATTGTTCAGCAGAACTAGTATCCATTATGCCTCCCATTTCTCCAGATCAACAGGAACGGGAGCAACAGCTACTCAACATCTCTTTACAGTACTCACTGAACTCTCCCAGTCATCTTTCATTCCACCCACCTCAATTCTGTTGGAACAGCCTCCCTGTGAAGCATTTCCAAAGGACTATGACCTCCAACAGTTCAATGAAAATATCAACAGATTACTCTGCTCCTGATCCCTGCCTACACACACACACACACACACAGCATGTGTTTGCCATAGGTCCTTCCACCTTTTGTGTGTGCGAGTAATATTAAAAAAAAATTAAATAAAACAATTAAGTTATTTTGAAAAAAATTATTGAGCTAAGTTTTATTTTAAAAGGGAATGTTAACCAGTTTCCTACATAATCTTTAACTGAGATTTTCGTACATTCATTATTAAAAATTATGGAAACCATTACCATGTTATAGTAAAACTTTAATTTGATATAAATAAACCAAAATAATCATAGACGTTTCAACCTTCATATCAAGATCATCATCTGGAGTATACACATATATACAAAAAAACAAGCTACATTACACCCTACATGGTATATGCTAAAGCCAGCAATTTAGTCAACCATTAAAACTCCTGGCCTGACTTTTGGTGGGAAAAAAAAAATAGAAGATGGCCAATAAGAGCTGAAATTGCTTAGAGTCATCAACCATCCTAATCATAACAATAACGGTGGCAAAAATACCATCAGTAAAGTTCTTCATAAAACTTCGAGAGAAAATGTTGTTTGAGTAAGAGCTGGTATAAAAGTTGTGTGCTACTAGTATTATTAGTAGTGTGGGATATTTTGCTTAAACTTAATAACAAATTCACTGTTTTTTAGTCCTTAGAGTAGTAACCGGCAGAGGAAAGATGGCAGCTGCTTTGTCAGTGCATGACTTTAACTTAGACTTCAGTCGTTTCGTGAAGTTTGAGGTGTGCTACATGTATTCTTTTGATTACATAAATGATTTGTGGACATTTAGAGCTGATGGAAGGAGGGTGGGATGGAGATGAGTGCTAATATGAATTTGATGACAGAAAGTGTTAGTAGCGAGAATGTTGCGGGAAGAATGAATGCTCGTTCAAAAGAGAAGCATGGTGTGAAAGAAAGGCGAAAAATTGTTAAGAAAGCATTGAAAATGAACAATGAATGATTTAAAAACTGTAATGGATGGTAAAAAGAATGAAAGCGAGGCGAATGTGGCTGAAGGAAACGAAATTGAGAGAACAAATGAAAACGGAAATAGCGTGACGAAAGGATTGAAAGTGGGAAAAATGGAAAGAATGAATGAAAATGAAAGTTGGATGCATGGATCTAAAGTATAGAAACTCAAAAGGATGAATGAGAGTGAAAGTGTGAAGCAGGAGTTGAGAGTTCAAAAATGAGAAAGATTGAATGATAGAGAGAATGTGATGCGAGATTCGAAAGTTAAATTGGGTTGGATGAGGCAAGAGATGAAATGGATGCAGAGTGAAATTAAGAAAATTCAGGTGAAAATGATTAAACAAATCAAGTAGGTATGAAAGAGTTAACGAAAGATGAGTGAGTGGCATAGTATGGTGACTCCATCATTAAATATGTGCTGGACGAGAGGATGCACAAGGTATGTTTTCCAGGCAGTAAAATGAGTAGAGTGATTGAGGTATTGGATACGAGGAGGGAGCAAGCAAAGGAGTTGATGGTTTTAATAGGTACGAATGACTTAACAGAAGACAAAGAGCATGTCAGAATGGATATCAGGAGGCCTTACACGGATAAAAGAGAATAGTGTGACAGGAAGGGTAGTAAGCGTGTTGCCTAGGTATGACTGGTGAGATGAGGCAGAGAGCAAGGATTATGAATGGTATGTTGGCTGAAATGTGTGAGGAGAGGTAAGTACAATTTGTTAATGTGTGAATCAGTTTGAAGGACAAAGTGAACTGTATGGGAGTGATGGACTGCATTTGAGTGGTTATGGTGTGAGTAGAGAGACTGTTGCTGGAAGGTAGAGAAGTGAGTATAGAGAATGAATCACATCAAGTGGGAGGTGATGTGGAAAGAGTAGGAGAGTACGACAGGAGAGATTGAAGTGGTGGTTATGAATGAGGAAGTAAGTGTTGTAATAGATTTAACGGTATTGATATGAACACAGATGGATAAGAAAATAACTATTTATTAACTTAAAAGCTAATATTTCGCTGGTATTATATCCAGCATCTTCAGAGCACACAACACAAAGTTTGTTACAAATGCAAGACAACCACAATCCAGTGTAACAGTGGGGATAGTATAAGTAATTGCAACACAAGACTAAAGTCCTAATAGGGCGCCATCTAGGTTTAAAAAAAAAAAAGTAGTTCAAAGTTTTGAAGATGTAGTCAAAATAATAGTCTTAGAAAGTTCAAAAAATAAAATAAAATAAAAGTAATAAATATTAATTTGGTCTTAGGATGACTGTCTCCCAAATCTTTGGTAGATTTATACAGCCATACTTGTTAAGGTTTGGAGTATGTTTTAAGACTTCTGTTTATTCTAGGAACAACCTTTCTGAATTGTAGAAGCTTCTGTGCATTACTTTTGTTTTTTTCCAATTAATCCTGTGTGCTGGGGTATCCAAAGCATGGTCTGCCAGACCCGACTTGCCATAGTGAAAGTGTCGGATATATTTTTTGTGCTCACTGAGGCGGATGTCCACAGTTCTTCCTGTCTGTCCGTAGTAGGCTTGATGGCAAGAACAGGGCACTTCATAGACTCCTGGATGTGATAAAGGAGTGCATTTGTCCTTAGGTGAATGGATGAGAGTTGCTAATTTCACATAAGGTTTAAATACGGTGCGCAGTTGGTGTTTGTTAAGCACCCTAGATATCTTTTCAGATATGCTTTTAAAATGGGATAGTGATAGTTTTGTTGTAGTTTTCTGTGGTAGATAGAGGGGATTTCTGGGTAGCATTTAGTATCTTATCTAATGGGGATTATAACCATTGGTTAAGAAGGTGTGATGTATGTGAGAAAGTTCAGCAGTGAGAGCAATGTCATTGGAACAGATTGCTCTAGCTCTATGGGTTAGTGTTTTTAAGATACCATATTGTTGAGAAGGATGATGGTGTGATTGTTTGTGTAAGTATGTGTGGGTTTTCTATAAACCGAAAATGATAAGGAACCTTCTGGAAGACATGCGATCAGTGTGTCCAGGAAGAGCAAGCAGTCATTGGTTTCTAGTTCAATTGTAAAGTGGTTTTTAGGGTGCTGGTTATTTAGATGCACTAAAAAATTTAGATGCAATTTCATCAAGATGGCGTTGTTGTGAACCTATCATCGACAACCTTATCCAAAGAGGCCATGAGTACATTAAGTCTTAAACACAATTTTGTCATTATTCCTAAAGAAGTTCCTAAAACCAAAATAAAGGCTTCCGTTGAAAGTGGGATATACCACTTGCCTCCAGCTATAGCCAATAATATTAGGTTAGACATGGCCAATATCCTAATCCATTCTAAGCCTCCCCAAAATAATATCCCACATAAAGAAATAATAGCTCTAAAAGAACTACGCAATAATAACCACATTACAATAACCAAATCAGACAAAGGAAACGGCACTGTAGTAATGGATACAACAGAATATGAAAGCAAAATGCATGCACTGCTCCAAGACCGGTTGATATATCAAATCACAGATCGAGATCCCACCAACTCACAAAAGAATAAGGTGTGCAAGTTACTGAACAAAGTCACTTTCTGGCCAAAAGAAATTGTCAAAAAACTCAAACCCTTGCACATTAAAACACCCAGAATATATGGTGCTCCTATTGTAGATAGTATAAACAGTCCTACATATAAACTAGCTAAACATTTAGCAAAATTACTAGCCATTTACACAAACAATTCTCCCTCTTTTGTTAAAAATTCTACCCACCTAAAAAGTATTTTATAAAACCACACCTTAAGTTAGAAAACCAGACCTAAGGGTGAGTTTTGATATCACCTCATTCTTCACTAATGTACCACTGATTGAAACATTTAACTTACTAAATTCACAATTTCCTCCCCAGATATATTTCAGCTATTTAAATTCACAGTACAGGCAAATTATTTTACATGGAAAGGGAAAATATATAAACAATTAGATGGGACAGCTATGGGTTCCCCCCTTTCTCCCCCCCCCTTAGCCAACTTCTACATAGAACATCTGGAATAATTAGCTATCGACACAGCCACTCTCAAACTTAGTCTCTGGCTATGCTATGTTGATGATGTGTTTGCTATTTGGCCACATGGCCCAGACACATTGAATACATTTTTAGTGCATCTAAATAGTCAGCACCCTAAAATCCACTTTACAATGGAACTAGAAGCCAATGACTGCCTGCCCTTCCTGGACACACTGATCACACATCTTCCAGAAGGTTCCTTATCGTTTTCAGTTTGTAGAAAATCCACACATACAGGGAGATACTTACACAAACAATCACACCATCACCCATCTCAACAATATGGTATCTTAAAAACACTAACCCATAGAGCTAGAGCAATCTGTTCCAATGACATTGCTCTCACTGCTGAACTTTCTCACCTATGTCACACCTTCTTAACCAATGGTTATAATCTCCATAAGATAAGATACTAAATGCTACCCAGAGATCCCCTCTATCTACCACAGAAGACTACAACAAAACTATCACCATCCCATACATTAAAGGCACATCGAAAAGATATCTAGGGTGCTTAACAAACACCAACTGCACACTGTATTTAAACCTTATGTGAAATTAGCAACTCTCATCTGTTCACCAAGGACAAATGCACTCCTTTATCACATCCAAGAGTCTATGAAGTGCCCTGTTCTTGCCATCAAGCCTACTATGGACAAACAGGAACTGTGGACATCTGCCTCAGTGAACACAAAAAATATATCCGACACTTTCGCTATGGCAAGTCGGGTCTGGCAGACCATGCTTTGGATACCCCAGCACACAGGATCAATTGGAAAAAAACAAAAGTAATGCACAGAAGCTGCTACAAGTCAGAAAGGTTATTCCTGGAATCAACAGAAGCCTTAAAACATACTCCAAACCTTAACAAGTATGGCTGTATAAATCTACCAAAGATTTGGGAGACAGTCATCCTAAGACCAAATTAATATTTATTACTTTTATTTTATTTTATTTTTTTGAACTTTCTAAGACTATTATTTGGACTACATCTTCAAAACTTTGAACTACTTTTTTTTTTTTAAACCTAGATGGCACCCTATTAGGACTTTAGTCTTGTTTAAATTAAGGGGATATTAAATCCCACATTGTTTTAAAACCGAATAAGAAACTCAAAGATTGGAATTATTCGGTTTTAAAACAATGTGGGATTTAATATCCCCTTAATTTAAATAATGTTTATATCGCAGAAATGAAGCTTAGTAGCTCTTTATATTTAAGTAACTTTAGTCTTTTGTTGCACGCTGCAATTACTTATACTAGCCCCACTGTTACACCGGATTGTGGTTGTCTTGCATTTGTAACAAACTTTGTGTTGTGTGCACTGAAGATGCTGGATATAATATAACCTGTGAAATATTAGCTTTTAAGTTAATAAATAGTTATTTTCTTATCCATCTGTGTTCATATCAATACCGTTAAATCTATTACAACATGTCTGACGAACACATAAATCTATCCACGTGAGGAACTAAGTGACATGAGTATGGAAAAGGAGAGAATGGGTGTACAAGATAAACAGGGAAATGGGGAGGCTCAGGGTGGACAGGGGGATGCACAGCATGAGAAAGGTGGATGCTCCAAGAGGATGTGAGAGCATGTGTGACAGGAAAGGAATGGGATGACCTGGGATCAAGAGGAAACGGTTGGAATTGAAGAGGATTATAAAATGAATAAGCAGAAAGGAAAATGGCCCCAGTCGAGCATGGAGAGATCACTTCGAATGAGTGTTATCAGTGGAACTAGCTGTAGATTCAAGAATGAACTGTTGTGTTTATGTACAAATGTCAGAAGTGTAAGAAACAATGCAGATGAAATGGTTGCACTAATTGAGTCTGTTCACCCCAAAATTGTTGGAATAAGTGAGACATGGTTGGAAGAGGATGACATCTTGACAGGAATAGAGATGGAAGGATATGATGTGTTTCCTGAGGATAGAAGGGGTAAAAAGGGAGGGGGAGTGCTATTGATGATAGAGAAAGCGTTATGTCCATACAAAGTAGAGATGCAAGAGGGAAATAGTACCAGTGGTTTTGAGGCAGTATGGTGTGAGATAGAAGTGTATGGAATGAAATACTTGGTTGGATGTTGTTATAGACCGGGAAATGTGGATGGTAGTGACTATGAAATGTATAATCAAATTAGCCAAGCAAATAAGAAAAGAGTGATCGTTATGGGCGATTTTAATTATGGCAATATAGACTGGAATGATGAGATAACAACTGGAAGTAAAGAAAATTAGTTTCTTGAGTTTTGGAGGGATAACTACCTCAGACAGTATGAAACAGAGGGCACACGAGGATTGAGGGCCTTGGATTTGGTCATCTCATCATAGGATGCAATTATAAATGAGGAGTCAAATCATCCACCAATCGGTGAGAGTGACCATGAGGTGATTACCTGGGTGGTTGCTAGCAGTGTGAAGACCTTTGTAAGAAAAGAGTATATGTAGAAATACAAGGGGGGGTGATTATGAAGAGCTCAGGAGACAGCTTGCATGTAATGAGGGGTTAGCTGGAAAAGGGATCAATACACTTGGGGGGATTTTCAAAAACTATCTAGTAGATGCAATGTCTAAATGTATTTCAAGGGTGAGAAGATTAAATAAGGTAGGTGTGAAATGGATGAATAAAGAGATTATGTATGCGATACAGAGAAAAAGAGCATTATAGAGGCAGCATAAGAGAAGTGGAAATAACCAATTCTATGAGGACTACAAAGAACTACAAAGACCATGCAAGGCAGGTGACTTGGTTGGTGAGGGTAGCTAAAGAGAGGTATGAACAGCAGTTAGCTAATGAAGCTAAAAAGAATCCTAAGGAGTTCTTTTGATATGTAGCCAGCAAAAGAAAGAATGATTATGGAAGGATGACAATGATTGGAGAAAATGGTATAAAGACAGCTGTTCTGTGCAGAAGGTGTGGTGGAAATACTTAATGAACAGTTCATGAAGGTCTTTCAATCTTGTGAATGTGACTTCATGGAGAGATTGAGAGCAGTTGATGATGGGGAAGAGAGACTGACTGTTAGTGAGCAAGAGGTGTATGGGGAGTTGAGCAAACTAGATGTAAATAAGGCTGTGGGACTTGATAATATATCACCACGTATTCTGAAAGAATGTGCCAGGGAGTTGATGGCAGCCTTGAAATATTTTTTTAATATGAGTCTTGCACTCGGTCAAGTTCCTAAGGAGTGGAAGGAGGGCAAGATTGTGCCACTTCATAAAGGAGGTGATAGAACTCAAGCATCAAACTATAGGCCTATCTGTGTGTCAGGTGTTGTAGTTAAGTTGTTGAAGAAGCTTGTGAGAACTAGGATTCAGAATTTTGTTGACAACAGTGGTATTATCTTTCATGGACAGCATGGATTTACTAAATAGAGGTCATGTTTTAGTAATCTACTTACTTATTACAATAATGTGACTGTTTCCATGAACAGAGGGGAAGTATTCACAGTAATATACTTATATTTTGCAAAGGCTTTTGATAGATTACCACATGATAAGTTGATAGTCAAACTGAAGTGGATGGGGTTGGATATTAGATTGGTGCATTGGATTAGAGACTGGCTATATTGGATTAGAGACCTGTTGTACATCCAGTACATATTTGTTGATACCTGATAGGTATCAATAAGTTGTGTATGGGAGAGCTATATCTAGAAAAAGGAAAGTTACTAGTGGTGTGTCTCAGGGGTCTGTTTTAGGGCCATTGCTGTTTAACCTGTATATTAATGATATTGGTGAAGATTTGGATGGAGATATTTAGTTGTTTGCAGATGATACAAAGTTGGGACAAACCATGAAGAGTAGAGAAGATGTTGTGGCCTTACAAGAAGACTTAAATAAATTGAGTGATTGGACACTGGAATGGGGATGTGAGTTCAATGTTGCAAAATGTAAGGTTTTAAAATTTGGAAAACAAAAATGGGATGCAGAATTTATGCTTGCTGATGATATATTGTCAGAGGTGAAGGAAATAAGAGATCTGGGGATGATAGTGGATAAGGATCTGAAATTTAGGGGACACATAGCCAAAATTGTGAAGACAACACAAAGGCTTCTGGGAATGATGCAGAGGACACTGACATGTAGAAGTTGGGAGATTCTTGTTCCGTTGTATAAGGCTTTGATTAGGCCACATGGACTATTGTGCCCAGATTTGGTCACCTGGTTTTTAGAAGGATGAAGAGATGTTGGAAACGGTCCAGAGGTGACTGACTAAGGTAGTTTCTAGTCTCTGAAATGTCGAGTATGAGGAAAGATTGAGAAGATGCAACTTGCAGAGTCTGGTGGACAGGAGGAAGAGGGGAGATATGATAGACGTACAAGTTATTAAGAGGTTGTTATAGGATCAATGCTGGAGAGGTTCTACAGAAAATAGTGGGAGATCAGTGGAGAACCAAAGGTCATCCCTGGAAACTATAAAGAGTTTTTTATACAGTTTCCAGGGATGCAGGTTTATACAGTTTTTTATAAACTGTATAAACCTGCCTCTCACTCCTGTATAAGTAGGGGAGTGAGAGGCAGGTTTTTTCATGCAGAGTTGTGAATGATTGGAATGCCTTCCCTGTGATTGTGGTGTCTGCAGAGAATTTGAGTGTGTTTAAAGCATGGTATGATGAGCTGTGTCTGTGATAAAAGGACCTCCTAGACGAATCTTTGACTCCATGGGGTCTTGGGTAATAATAATAATAATAATGTATATAATATAGATTACAGTAAGACCATAGATATCTCATACATTAAAGGATTATCAGATAAAATAAATAGAATTTTACACCATTATAATCTTAATGCTACATTTAAACGACCTATAAAATTAAAAAACATATTCAACTTCTCTAAGGATCCTCTTTCCCCATTGACCCACCCTGGAGTATACTATATCCAATCCATTGCACCTGTAATTTACCTTTTATATTGGTGAAACTGGATGTACAATTCCTATTCGTATAAAAGAACACAAATGACACATTAAATATAACAATTTTGGTGAAGCAGACCTCTGAGATCACTCACTTAATACCCTACACCTATAAATAGAATACAGGATTGGGTTGATGAACATAGGATTCTCTGTGATGGTCAACAGGGTTTATGAAGGGCAGGTCTTGTTTTAGCAATCTGCTTATATTTTATGATAAAGTGACAAATATGTTGGATAAGGGAGAATCATATATAGTGATATTCTCAGACTTTGCAAAAGCATTTGCACAGGATAAGAATAGATAGTATATTGGTTAGATGGATCAGAAATTGGCTCTCTGAATGATACTAGCAAGTTGTATACAATGGAGTTCTGTCTCAGAAAAGGTGACCAGTGGCATGCCTCATGGTTCTGTTCTTGGGGCCCCTACTGTTTAACTTGTTTGGAAATAATATTTCGTGTGCATTGACTGTTTTTTTTTTTTTTGAAATGTATGCCAATGATGCAAAGTTAAGTACAATTATCAGTAGAGTGCTGATGTTAATTATTATTATTATTATCTGAGACCTCCAGGAAGTCAAGGGCTCATCGAGGGAGGTTATAAATTATCCAAACCAGCTGTCATACCTTCCCTTAAATTCATTCACACTAGATGCACTCACTACTCCTAAAGAAATACTATTCTACTCACTGCTCTCTACATAAAGATTTGAATAGACTTTTTTCTTGGACAAATGAGTAGGGTTGGAGTTTTAATATTAATAAATGGAAAGTGTTTGGTTACACTCTGATATAAGGCTACATACTGTACTGATGGAGCTGTACTTCAGGAAGTGGATGAGATTCGGGATCTTTTTAGTGATAATAGACAGTGGATTGATATTCTGGGTGCACATTGCATGTGTTGCAAAGATTGCATATCGTATTGGTACTATGATAAAAATTACATTGACATGTAGGGATAAGTAGGTGGTGGTTGCTCTATATAAGGCATTGATCTGACCACATTTGGTCACCTAGTTTTCATTGTGATGTGGAAATATAGAGAGGGTCCAACGATGAATAATCAAAGTGATATCAGGACTCTAGAACAGTGATTTTCAACCGGTGTGCCACAAGAGGTCTTCAGGTGTACCGTGAGATTTATGAAAACAAATTAATTGAAAGAAATAATGCCATAATTTGCGCATTTATTTATTAGTATCTGTCTTCCCTCTTCTTGTGTGTGGAAATCAATCAAAATTATGCCTATTTTTTGCCAGATCATCAAAACATTTAAAAGAATATATTTTTAGTGTGTGGCAGAATTTTAATAATTAGTCTAGGTGTGCCGTATTATGGAAAAGGTTGAAAATCACTGCTCTAGAATGTTGGTTTTGAAGAGCGTTTGAGAGAATGTGGATTATAGAAGTTGGTGGATAGGAGGAAAAGAGGAGATATAATAGAGACCTTCAAGTTAGTTAAGGGATTCTATCTTATTAACACGGAAGAAATTATAAAAAGAGGGGATGTTAAGATATGAACAAAAGGTCATCCCTGGAAGTTGTATAAAGATGTGAAGAAGGATATGAGAAGTAGATTTTTTATGTGGTGAGTTTTTAGTAAGTGGGAGTACATTGCTTGAGTGTGTTGTGAGTGCAGGTAGTGTAAATAACTTCTGAACTCATTATGATAAACATGATGTTGGTGGAGTGTGCCTCCAATGAGTCTGTTGACTCCATGGAGGTTACCAAATAATAATAAATGGTCTTCTGAGTGAAATGCACAGCTAAAGGGTGCTGAGTGTGGATGAGTTTAAGGCATTTCATACGAATGGGACCTCTCATTATGTTAAACACATCATGGCAGTGAAGTATCAATAATAATAAAATTGAGTCTCAAGTTGATAGGTAAATGCAATTATGGAATTCAGTTTTAAATAAAATCTCAAATTACTATGTACTGTGAATGCTATTTGGAATTTTCAGACTGATAATTTTTGACTTAAATATTCTTTCTACAGCAGAACATTGTAATTTTACTCTGTGATGTCTGCCCTTTCACATTTCACTGCAAAATGTACAGTGACAACTTTGACTTCTATTTTTATAAAAATGTAAAAGAAATTTAATTATACTAGTAACAAGGCTATTTTATTTGAGAAAGATCTCCAATAGTACAAGGTATTTTGTTTTAATGTTATGTGATTGAAATCTGTAGCTGCTATTTTTCTTAGTTCAAGTAGTAGACCTAGTATGATAAACAATAGCATTGGTAATGGGCTTTTAATATGCGAATTTTTAGACTAAGTGGTGGTTTATTCTTCTATTAAACTAAAAAAGTTTATAGTTTAAATTGAACTTGATGAATGTGGAAAAAGAGCAACAATATCAGTTATTAACTGGCATATAGATTAATTATATACTGTATATATATTTTTCATATATATGTAAATTCTTTTTTTTTTTTCATTTAATCTCATTCCAGTTAATTTTTTTTTTTCCCCAGCAACCAAAGATTGTAATATTCTAATAACTGGAGCTGGAGATGCAAGACATATAATAAAGACTATTGCACAAGCTTATCGCCACCAAAGAAAACAATTAAATGTTAGTATATTGTTATCTAGCAAAAAATCATATTTTTTAATAATTTTATTTCTATTAAATTTTTTCTGTTATTTTATTGACAATAACAATTTGAAGTAATAATAATATGGAAATTTATTAGTTGTTAAAATTTGAAAATTACATGTACTTCTACTAGTTTCACACACACACACACGCAATAAAACTGGTGGCTTCATCAGGGCATAATAAACATGAAAAATATAACTGCTGATAAAACATTACAAAAAAAAATAATAAAGTAAATAAATAAATTCATGCTAGCAAGTAAACGTGAAGTCTTGTGGCATGCATTAGCTGCTTGCAGTTAATGACAGAAGGTTCAAGTCTGTGATAAAATATTTAATAAGCACACTTTATTACACTAATACCCAAGGGTATATAGAATTCACTGCTCTTGTAGTTTAGCCTACATAGGACAGACAAGCCATGGATTTGAGTTCAGAAAGAAGGAACATTTTCAGATGTCGAGCATAAAAGAAAAGCTATATCTGGCCAACCATACTTATAATACCAGCCATGCAGTTGATTAGAATGTTTCAATTACCTTACCTTACCATACCTTATGTAGAAGAAGAAAAGTTTTATTCCAGAGATCTGAAGGAATTAGTTATGGTCATCCATTCATATAAATTACTAAATAAATACCAAGGACTGGTATTAACCAGTCTTGGTATTTATTTAGTGAAGTTAGTCCACAGACTAACATTGCTAACAATCACCTTCTGTTGTTAACTGCAGACAGCTGATGCATGCCATGCGACTTCACATTTATTTGTTAGCATGAATTTATTTATTTACTTTATTTTATTATTATTTTTTGTAATGTTTTATCAGCATTTATACAACTTTGTTATCTATTTATATATTTTTCATGTTTATTAAGCCCTGATGAAGCCACCAGTTTTTTGTAGGTATGTAAAACTAGTAGGCATAATTTCCATATTTTAATAACTAATAAATTTGCTTCTTATTACTTTTTCTTCCTTCTTTAGTTGTAAAACATTTCCTCTTTAAATAAGTACTTTTTGGTAACATTGATCCACATACTATCATGAGAATCTCAGAGTAATTTGGATTAAAAAAATATTAATTATACAAGGGATTCCAAAAGTGATGCCTACATTTATAATAGCTTCCTACAAAGGAGTTATGTCCAGTGAAATTAAAAAAAAATAGCTTTAAGTCTACTTTATATTTTATACACTATTTTTCAGTGTAATATTATAAAACATTTTCTCTCTTCCATAACAAGTATTTTCAAACATTAATAAATAATAAAACTCTTCATGTTGATTGCAGAACAACTATTTTCTCACTTATACCTTGACCTGTTCATCATTTTTACATTGGATAGCTTTGAAATATATCTTCAATTTATGAAATATGCAGAAGTCTGATGAAGCCAAGTCCTGGAAATAGGGAGCATGTTGCAACTTTAAATATGTTCTTGTATGTTGCCCCATACAATTGTCATATTGCAAAAGTCTTGCCTTTGGTAACATTTAAATAATCTGCTGCAGGTTTCTAGTCTTCTCTGTTTCATTTTTGTAGTGAGCTGATGTAGCACCCAACACACTACTACATCCCAGTTCTGTTTTGTAATGGTTTTGTTGATATATATATATATATATGCAAATCCAATTCAATTTGAATGCTCGTGGTCTCAGACTTGTTCTCTGATTAATTGCTCAGCTTTTTCGTTTCCCATCATTACTTGCATGTTAAGCTCAATGACCTGTCATGGCCAAGTAACTTGGCTTGTTTTCAATCTGATTAATGGGCTGTTAATCCTGTCTGCATGTTTGTTAACTCTGTCTGTTCTTCTTTTTAGTTTGTTTTGTGGGATGAAAAACCAGAATTTCGAGGAGGACCACCTCTGTATGAGACAGGTTAATTTACTTTCAGTTGAAAATTCTGATAAAGATTCTTCATGTTCTAGATAGGATTTGAACCCAAGTCTTTCCAGTTGAAAAACATTGTCAAAACTGACTCAGCTGTGGAGGGTCCCTGCTCAGCTTTCTATCTATGATTAGTTGCATGTTTTTTTTTTGGCTACTCACTTAGTGATCAATCATTTATGTCAGCTCCATCATTACTGTTTCTTTTTGTGTGTGTGAGAGAGAGAGAGAGAGAGAGAGAGAGAGATCGATCAGACATTTCTTGCCAGAAGTTACCAAACTTGGAATCCTCATTATTCTATTTGTTGTGGATCAAGATTTCCTTACCATAGTTTTTATTTGCTACATTAACCTCTCTCCTAATTCAGACAACTACAAGGGGGAGAAGTTCTGATAAACACCTAGAACCAAAATTAATTAATTTTATGACTTCTTATATATTCTATAAGAAGGATAAAAAGCTTACAACAAATTATTACAATTTGATGAAACATTAAAGTTAAAGGGTTTTAAGATATGTTATTAAAATGATATTAAAGCAACTTACATGTTAGGATATAACATATCAGTTGCTTTAATATCATTTTTTTGCTCTAGGTGTTTATCAAAACTTCCTAGACTCCCCCCCCCCCCATCCCCATACGCTGCCAACTTTGATCACTTATCTCCAGAAGTTGATGTTACACAGTCAAGTTACCCAAATTGCATGTGTGCATGCGCTATCAACTTCCACACTTTGCAGACACAATTCCTCTGCACTCATTATCAGCATCCCCTCCCCTCCTTTCACATTTTTATCTTTCTGGAAAATTATATATCCTTCCATTTCTATTCCCGACATGACATGCTCCTCAGACAACCAAGTTTCACTTATTCCAATTATCTTTAGGCATACTGACTCAATCAATGCAACTACCTCAGCTCTCTTGTTTTGAATACTGCTTACATTTGTGTACAAACCTAACAATTCCTGTCTTTGAAGCCATTTTATCAGCTCCATTATTCTCTGTTCTAGCTGCTATACCATGCCTCTCTCTCTCTCTCTCTCTCTCTCTCTCTCTCTCTCTCTTCCATCTGATCACTCCCATTTCTCTGATCCTGACTCTGATTTCCATTCCTACCTGTCTCATTTTCACCTTTATGCATTCCATCCCCTTGTGCTGCTGTAACTACATCTTCAACGTCATATCCATCTTCCTCTTGTTGTACAATCTATTTAGTTGTGCCATCCTGCTTCACAAGTAGACTCTGATCATTTACTACATTAACTTCTTGACTCTGTGCCTTCTCAGAAAACAGTAGCCTTTCTAAATGCCTAACACCAAACCCATTCAAATGCAATCCATCAACTTTAAACCATTCCAACTTTTCTTCAAATTCACTCCACAGATATACAAATTGAATCCCCTTTTCCTCACGGAACTAAGCTATCTCTTCTCCCCTTCTCAATTCACTATTGTCATATCTAGGCAACACGCCTATGACTTTTCCAACAACCCTATTATTATTTACCTGCCACAACAACTTCTTGAAGTCTCTATCAACATTCTTTTTTGCCCCAATCAAGTCATTTTTCCCATGATAACCACTAATTTTGATGCCCAGTCTTTTCTTTTCTGCAATGCATCGGTTATTTGCTTCATTTTTCCACCAGGAAAGCATGTTTTTTGCACTTTATTAGTCATCACATCTCTAATGATATATGACTATTCTTTGACTCTTTCTTCATAAAACTTACTTCCTCGTTCTCATTTTCATCAGCCAATTTCTAAAGAAGAAATTGGCTGATGAAAATGAGAACTTCATTTTGCTTTTCATTCTTCCTAAGTCTTGCTTAAGCTCTTTTACTACAGTCCCAAGACTTGATCCCATTTCTAATAGCTCTAATCTATCAAGACACTTTTCACATATGTTAATGCTTTCCTTCTTCTCATTTACTCAAACAGTCCACAAATCTTTCAAATTTTTCGGTGTATACATATAGGAATTTTTATGATGCATTCACTGCAAAACAAAAAATCAAAGACAGAGCTCAATCTTCATACCAAAGCCTTCCATGCTGCTGACATGCATTTCTTTATGGATGCCATTTTCAGAAGCAGAAATGACACTTGTATCCAAACTGAAAAAATGCAGCACAATTTGCAATAAAAAAGCCACACTATACAGTAATTAAAAACACTTTTTAGCACAGCTCAAATCTACCACTACATTCACTCGCGACACTGTACTGATATGGGCATATTATCTTTGGGCATGCTGATTCAGTCAATGCCACAAACTCAGTCCCTGTATTTCTGATACTCCATACATTAATATACAAGCATAACATTTCTCCATTCTTAGGCCATCCCATCAAGACAATCACTTTCTCTCTCTCTCTCTCTCTCTCTGCTTTAGTGCACTTTTCTCTTCATCCTGAACATCTCCATTTCCTTGATCATGACTCTGATTTTCATTTATGTTCTCATCATCTCCACCGTTTTGCACTGCATCACTTTGCTCTGCTATAATCACTTCCTCACCTTTGTATCCATCCTCTTCCTGTCCTTCCACAACCTGCTTATGAAATGTGAAAAATGTAAATGGGTGATTTTTACACAATATTTGTATTTCAATGACTAGTAGAGATAAGAATGGAAACTACTCCTCAGTTTAATATTTGCATATAAAATGATTTCAAGTTCACTACTTATCATTTGAAACACACTTGCAAATTCTTCTTCCCAAGGAGTTCATATCCTTTCCTCTCATTCTAACCATAACATTTTATCTATCAAGTTTTCTTTTAAGAAAAAAAAAAAACATCTTCAGTTGTAACAAATATATGGTCACTCCCGTTCATAATGAGTGTATATGAAGTGTAACCCCAATATTGCTAAAGCTAAAGGGGATTCCACTGATTTTAATTTTTTTTGTTGTTATTTTTGTACATAATAAAGTATGATATAATCATAAAATTAAAATATCAGTAAGCATTTATATTATATCCCACTCAGTACAGAAACCAACCTATTTGGTTAATGCAAATTTTCAAAAGCAAATAATGTTTGTATATATTATTATTATTTGGTAACTATAAATTATAATTAAATAAATTATATAAATAATTATATAAATTATATATTTAATTTATATAATTATAACTATATAAATTAAACTAAAAATTATAATTTGACTCCTCCATGGAGTCAGCATACTCATCTTTCCATATGTACTGAAAAAATTATAAAAATGTGCCTGCCTAAAAGCAGTAAGAACATAATATACATTAAACAAGTCCCATCTAATGCTCAACAATGCAAGACCGATAATATGTTAAAGGGTATGTGGAGGTCTCCTCTCAGTTATCATAATATATATATATAATGATAATGTATATACTCAGATATTTTAGTGACATGACACCTCCAAGAAGTTCAAAGACTCATTTTGGGAGGGCACTCTGCCCTGTGCAGCCCTCCCACTGTCTTCATCACTTACACCTCTACTTAAACTTCTTAAGCCTGTATACCATTTACATTGTTGATACACTTTCTTGTACTAATTTCATTGTTTGTTACAGAAAAGAAATATGAACATTTTTTCTGTAGTAATCATAGTGTATAAGGAAGTTTTCATCACAGAGTGGTGTATCTGTGACATCTGTCTATAAGACATTCTGAAGAAAAATTATTTATGTTTTCCTATAAATTTAAGACATCACACAGGATACCTGTATCACTAATATTGTAAATAGTTCATGAAACATCTGACTTCTGATAAAGAGGAAATAAATGATTGCAGTATGGCAAACACAGTTGCATTTGTACTGGGATATATTCAGTCCTCAGAATTACTGAATTGGCAGAAGTTGGAAACTAGTTTTGTAATATCACAAAAGAGAATCTTCTTCATAAAACAGAATGTCTTCTTAACAGATTCAGCAGTGAATTCCATTTTACAAACTTTGCTGATATTTGTGGAAATTATTGCCATATAAACTTCCTAAATTTCAACAAGATACTATAACTATTCACAGCTTTTTCACTTCCTTTGTTTACCTGACATCTATGTTTCTTAGACAAATTATTTAAAAAAAAAAATGGATTATGACTGTAGATCTTACTTCACCATATTTCTTTTTCTGAAAACTTTTTAAAGGCTATTCTAATTACTGTTGGAAGAAGTACAGGTTTAGATTTAGGCATGTGGTAGATCAAATTTCAACAATGTAATGTTTCTCTTTGTCATTTGCTCCCTTGAGGTTCATTTCTCTTTGAAAATACTGTAAATAATCTAGAGAAAATGTTACTTAGAATAATAAATTTCAAATGTAGATTGTTTCAGTAAACAGTATTTGTAATATTTATCTTTTCTGATTTTTTTTAAATAAAACAAACCACAGATATATGTTATTGAAAATTCCATGGAACTCTATGCTCGTCAGATGCTGTTATTGGCATCATGTCTAGAACCACAAAATGTCTTTGGACTTCAAGGTAATTTCATTTAAAATTTTTTAAAAATAATTACTACATTCATATGTAGCAATTATATAATTACTATAAATTAACATTGTTCTATTAATTTAGATTGATATTTGCAATATCAAAGGAATGAAGAAACTGATTTTTAGTGTTGTCTATAATAATATGCATTTCACAGTTGATAGGATACAATGGTCTAACATGGTTTTGAGTTGTAGATTGAGTTAAATGAAAACCAGAACATTATATTTCACATATCCAAATAACTTTCAGTATTTATTTTAGTAATAAACAGTAGCACCTTTTTTCTTTTTTTTTTTTTTAATTACATCATCATCATCATCATCAAATTCCTGCCATGTACCCTCAAGGGGTGTACAGGATATGACAGTACTACATGAAAAAATTACATCATTACTAACTTCCTATCTACAATTTTCCTCCAAATCAGTCTGTTACTTGTCAAGACTCCAACATTATCAGATCTTATATTTCTATCGTCTAAGGCACTTTGTACCGTATCAATCCACCTATATCTTGGTCTTCCTCTGGGTCGTTTTCCTGCCAACCTGGCAGAGAACACTTGTTTTGCTAATCTTTCCTCTCCCATTCTATTTAAGTGACCATACCATCTGAGATTAGCTCTGCTAACGCATTCCTGGATGCTGACAATGTCAAGTTCTTTCCTAATATCCTCATTTTTAATATGATATTGCCATTGATGCCATCTGTTCACGCCTCTAATCTTTCTCAGGACTCTCATGTCTGCGGTCTCTAGTCTTTGGTCAAGTGTTTTACTTCTGACCCAGCTCTCAGATCCATAAGTTAAAATTGGTTTGAACACAGTCTTGTATACAGCTAATTTAGTGTTCCGACTAATTTCTTTCTTATTCCATATGAATTTATTCAATTGACTTCCCACGATACCAGCTTTGCTGATTCTGTTGTCTATTGCTATATTTAGTTTACCATCTTCAGCAAAAATTGTGCCTAAGTAGCTGAAATGTTTTACTTGTTCCACAGGTTCTCCATTCACAACACAGTTGACATTTTCAATGATTCTGCCTATTTTCATTGTCTTTGTCTTTTTATTGCTGACCTTCATACCATATCTATTACAACAGCTATTCAATTTAGTCAGAGAATCTTGCAGACTTGTAGCGGATTTATTTAGAAGTATAACATCATCCGCATAAAGCAAAGAGCTGATATTAACATCTCCAATTTTGATATCAGGTTTAATACCACATTCCTTCATAATGTGATCCATATAGATAATGAATAACAGAGGGGATAATGTACATCCTTGTCTCACACCAGATTTAACATTAAACCATCTTCCTGTACTTCCTTCAATTCTAACTGCTGACTCACAATTCAAATAAAGACTAAGTATTGCTTGATATAATGCCCCATTGACACCATATAACTGCAGCGTATTGAATAGCTTCTCTCTTGGCACCTTGTCATATGCCTTTTCCAAATCGACAAAACTTAAATACAGATCTTTGTTATATTCCCATGCTTTCTCGACTATTTGTCGTAAAGTGAAGATCTGATCCTGACAGCCTCTATTTGGCCTGAATCCAGCTTGTTCTTCACCAAGCTTTTCTTCCACAATTCTTCTCAACCGTTTCTCAAGTATACTTGCATAGATCCTGGAACACTCAGTAGGGAAATACCTCTGTAATTCTCACATTCAGTTTTATTTCCCTTTTTATATATGGGTACTATGAGAGCTCTACTCCAATCATCGGGAATTCGTCCCTCTGTCCAGGCTTTCTGAACTATGCAGTGCAGCCACTGTAAGACTTTTATACCGCCATACTTCAGCCTTTCTGGTCGAATATCATCTACTCCTGCTGCCTTTCCACATTTCAAGCCTTTGATGGCTTTTTCTACTTCAAGTATAGATATGTATTCCTGACTGCATGCCTGGTCAGTGTTTTTTATCACTGTGCTGTCATCACTGCTTGTTTCATTTAGCAGTTTTTCAAAGTAATTACTCCATACTTCAAGGATATCTTTTTCTCCTGTTTTCATGTCACCTTTATCATCTCTAACTCCTTTTACAGCATTCTTTCCTCTATTCCTAAGCTTCTTCAACAACCTCCAGAATATTCTGCTACCTTCTTGATATTTATTTTCTATATTCTTGCCAAAGTCCTCCCATGACTTTTGTTTAGCTAGTTTTACACACTGTTTAGCTTTCTTACATTTGTCTCTGTATTCTGTAAGAGTAAAAGCTGACTTATTTGCCAGGAACTTTTGATATGCTTTCTTCTTTTCCTTCACTGCCTCTTTAACTTCCTGTGTCGACCAGGGAGTTCTGATTTTTTTATCCTTGCACACAACCTCACCACATGCCTCTCTTGCAGAATCAATCAATGTTTTCTTCAGAGTTTGCCACTGAATCTCCAAGGTTTGATTCCTGTTCTCAAACTCTTTCATTTTCTTTTCAACAATCTTTCTGTATTTTAGTCTACAGTTAACATCTGAGAGCTGCTCAACTTTTATTCACTTTAAAACTCTCTTACATGTTATTCTTTTCAATATGAAATTCAATTTTATCCTGTTCAAGACTAAATAGTGATCACTTCCAATTTCAAATCCTCTGTACACTGGTGTCCTGCACCAGGGAGAAAACATCACTATCAACAATAACATAGTCAATGAGACTTTTCTTATTCCTTGCCTCTTCTCTCCATGTGAATTTGTGCACATTTTTATGTTGGAACATGGTGTTAGTAATAACCAGTCCATGTCCTGAGCAGAAATCCAACAGATATTTGCCATTATTATTAGCTTTGCTCTTTTCTCCAAATTTTCCCAAAATATTTTTGTATGTCTCACAATCATTTCCTACTCTGCTGTTTAGATCCCCAACAAGGACCAACGTTTCCTTTTTCATTGTGTCAGTTGCTTTTTCTAGAGCGTCAAAAAATTCCTCCACTTCTACCTTAATAGAACCTTCTGTGGGATCATAGGCACAAATAAGTCTCATTGTCCAGTTCCCCATTCTCATATTTGCCCACATTACTCTACTTGAGACTGACTGCCATTCAAGAAGATTAGCCTCGTATTTTGTGTTGAATACTATGGCTATTCCTTCTTTTATTTTAATTTTTTAATTACAGTTGCAGTAAATATTTTCTTCTTTCCTAGTGAGGATGGAAATTTCAGTTTTAATGATATACATACTTATTGATGTCAGCCAGTATTTTTTTTAATACTGGCTTATTTTCCACAGCCATCTGTGGAAAATTTTCCAATAACATTCATATGGAAATCCTTTTTATTTTATAATTTTTTTACTAAATCACTCCATGCATCAACATACCAGACACATTTTCCTCTACAACTTGCACACTGATTTATTTGTTGTCAGACCCTTCCAACCGCTGTAATACTTGCAGTTTTGACAGCAGTTGGAATCCTATCTGCTTCTATCAACGTGTGCACAGCATGTTTTAGCCATGGTTTCCTGTGATAAACATTATTATTATTATTATATAGGCACCTCCATGGATTCCGAAAATTCATCACAGGAGATCCACTCTATTCTCACAATCTATCATACCTCTCCTTGAACCCATTAACTGACAAACACTCACACAACTGACTCCGTCAACCCATTCCACTCATTCACAACTCTCCAAGCAAAAAATCTAGTCCTCACACCCCTACTGACTACACCTTTATTCAACTTTCAGGAATGACCCCTTGTTCTGGTCCCTCTAGCCAAATGCTGAAACATTTCCCCTGCATCTATCCTATAAAATACTTTAAGCAACTTAAATGTTTCTATCATATCCCCTCTTTTTCTCCTATCAACCAACTTCTGCAATCTACACACCTTTAATCCATCCTCATAGGGCATATTCTACAGGCCACTCACCATCTTGGTTGCACTCCTCTGAAGCCTCTCCACCACTTCCACATTCCCAAGAAATCCAGAGGACCAGTCTTGAGCACAGTAATCCAGATGTGGGTGTATCAAAGCCTTATAAAGAGGAATAACGTCTTCCTTTTCTCTACTTGTGAATGTGTTCTTCATTAGCCAAGTAATCTCATGTGCTCCCTTACCATTCTTAGCATTATGTCATCTAAACTTTAACTCTGTCTACCACTACCCTTAAATCTCTAGCTTCATTTATTTCCTGGAGTACAGTGCCATCAGTGTGATAAATGGTTTGTAATCTGTTTATCCCAAAGTGCATAACTTTACATTTCTTCACATTAAACTGACACCCATTAACTTTTGGCCATACTGACAGCCTATTTAAATCATCCTGCAACTCTCCACATTGCCTTGATTAACTATTACCCGACCTAATTTCGCATCATCAGCAAACAGCTGAATATTTCCTTTCAGGTTATCTCCTATATTGTTTATGTACAAATTAAACAGCAATGGTCCCAGCGCTTAACCTTGTGGCACACCTAGTGGTGTGCCATAAGGTTAATTTGTCAAATGCCTTTGCAAAATCCATTGTGTAGCCATTCAACTAGAAGGGCTTTTAATTGTTCTATTTCTCTTTGAAATGATCCATAAGGAAGCTAGCAAATGGTGGAGGGAAATTCCATGATAGTGTCCTTTAACCGTTTGTATAGCTGTTTTGTGCCATGCAAAATATCTGGTGAACATGTACTAGTTATTATAATTTGATTATGGGAAATAGTACATGTCCTTTTAATAATTTCCAGTGGGAACGTATTTTTTTTTTTTTTTTTTTTTTAGAGCTGGTGTTTTGTTATAAGGGTTGTCATATTTTGCAAAAATCGTTTGCAAAATATGACTTCTACATTACTTCAACCTTGGTATCACTTCTGGGTTTGGCTCCTTCTGATGAGACCTCAACGAAGGTTGAAACTGGTCTGGATAGTGACCTATCCCATAATGCATAGCATTATACATTTCCATAAGGATATGTGTTTTGCATTATGGGATACCAAGACAAATAATGTGAAGTCGTTGGCCTCCATATAAAAATTACACTTGGATAAAGGATTAAACCAAGATGCCAAGAAATTGTATAATTTCTTGGCATCTTTAATTTATAGTATAACCAAGTGAAAAACTTTCAGTGTTAGAATTTACTACTATGCATGTTTTTTTTTAAGTCTACATTTTTGATGTAGGCTATGTAGTAGGCAGTGTTTTGAGATAGGTATGTGTATCCTATTTCATGTGATAATAGTTTGACTGATCTGTATAGCATAGTATCATGTAATATTAATCTGAGTAGTGTTCTGGGTTTATAAATTTTTGGTAGTCAGTAGATAGGCAGTGTGAAAGCCTTGGGTTGATTGAGCAGAGTTTCTTAGTTTCTTTGAGTCAGAAAGGTATACATCCACTAGATGGCAGTGTGTTCCCCCCCCTCTTAAGCTAAGAATGAATGTTGTAGTAGTATGCTGTCTTTTAATAATGTTAGCATTTTTGATTTCTGTAGCTTTCGCACTCCTGGATAGCAGGAGGAGTGTAAGACAGTGCCATTGCATAAATGTGGTGGTTTATTTAGCACATGACATATTACACATCACAAAGTATAAAATTTATGACAAACAATAAAAAATTACAAGTTAACATCTAGATTACAAACAGAATCAATTGATTCTTTGGTTGCAAACAGGAAGTCAATAAAACTTCCTTTGTAGGCTCTTAAGTGACAGTCTTGTATAATATTTTGCACTGATTGCTTCTCGGCTCCACAATCACAGTTTGGGGAACCGCATTGTCCCATTTGGAAAAAGCATCAGCACATGTACTGTGTCCTGTTCTGATTCTATTGAGGGATGACCAGATTCTACACAGTAATTCAAAACCAGGGGTTTCTCTGTGATACATGGCACAGTGTGGCACTCTGTTGGTGATTCTTCAAACCACCTTGCTGACCAGGCATCGTTCATGCAGAAGTTGTTTTCCAGAAGCAGCTCTGCAGTTCCTAGTAGGGGTTTTCTAAAGTGAGGTCTGTTAATATTAAGGTCTTCAAGGTCAGAGCAGATGAGAAGCTGTTAATTGGACATGATCTTCTTGCATTCTTGAAGAAGTGCATTCGATCTGTGTAGGTTTGGCAGTGCAGTATGGCTCAGAATTGGGAGCCAATAAATAGGAGTTGATTTAATTGTATCTGAGATCAGGCACATGTTGTACATCTATAAGTTTCACATGGGCACTATTCATCCAAACTGGAGCACAGTATTCTGTGGGAGAGTAGACAAGGCCTACGGCTGATACCTCAAAGTGTTAGCCGTAGCACCCCAAGAGGTGATGCAGAGTTTTTGTATATATTATTTCTCGTTTTCAGTTTTTCAACTGTCCTGTCAAGGATGATTCCAAGGTATTTAGGGTACTGCTTATATGGAAGAGATTATCTAAAGGTCTATTTGTCAATTTGTTTTTAAGGTGAAAGCATGAAAATATTTTTCAAGGGAGTTCACATTGGTAATTAGGATTTCTTCTGTTATATCGACAGATTTATGTCTAGCTGCTATAGCCCAATCATCAGCATACCCAAACTTTTTGGAGTGTCAGCCACATATAAGGAGAATAATCGTGGATAATTTTAATTTATTGTTAAGCTTCCTTTGCTTTCTGGTGGAATTTCCAGTAATAGTATGGAATGTTCTGTTGGTAAGCATGTTTTCTATAAGGCAAGTAGTGATCTGGCAGGGAATTTCACGAAGTTTACAGATTAGTACTTGCCTTCAGACTGTATCATATATCATATGCAGTAGATGTTGATGAGCACCTCTGATGTTTTTTGCTGCCCCTGGAAGCCCACCTCTGTGTGAGAAATAAGAGAGATAACTTGATCCAAGCAACTCCGTTTAGGTTAGAAGCCAGCTTGTTCATGGGGAATTCTTTCAAGTCATGTTGAGCTAATCCTATTATGTAGGAGGCACTCTAGTAATTTATAGCTTGCACTCAGCAAGGCAATGGATCGATAATTTTGGGGAAGGTTGTTTGATTTCCCAGGCTTCAGAATGGTGATTATTTTAGTTCATTTGAACAATCGACAGATGTTTCCGGTCTGTAGGAAGTCAGTGAGAAATCATGCCAGCAATCATTTCGCATATTCTTTCCACAGTGCACTACAAAATCCAGATAGATGTCATCAAAGCCTGGAACTTTTCTCACCATTACATCTTTCAAAGCAGATGAGATGTCTTCCACAGAAAAGGAGCGGGAGTACTCGTATATTGTCTCACTGATAGATTTAAGAGTTCTGAGTTTGAACTTGACCTGGATAGTATGATCTCTGTCTTTTGGTGCTCATGATAGATTTACTATATGTGAAGCCACTGCATCTGGAGTTACAGATGTATTAATACATATGGGGGGAGGGGATTATTCCCTCCTATCTTCCATAAGAGTGCCCATGCCTCCTGACTTGAGTGCCTGAAATCCAGGTTTTTGACTGTCTTCGCCCATTTTTTCTCCATGCGATATCAAGACTATGGATTAATTTGTCTGTGATTTCTTGATCTCCATTTTCTAAGAATTCCTGGTCTAAGATGTCACTTGTCTCATCCAACCCAGGGATATATACTCTTTATGGTATCCCCTGGGGATGGTCTTTTTAGCTGTGATAATCACTACATCCACAAATTTATCACAATCGTCACTGGAAGAGGCTATTCATCATAGGCATTTATCAAGTTTTTCAGAGAAAATAGACCAGTTGGCCTTCTTAGAGTTCCAAGCATCCAGGAATGACCTAAATGTGCTGCAGTCATTAACATTAAAAATAAGGCGCATTTCGTGTGACTCAGCCCAAGTAACTAGTGCTTCTCCATGCTGGTTATTATTCCAATATTTCCATTGTTCATGGTGGCTAATGAAATCACCTTATACGCAGCTGGGTGATTACATGGATAGAGTACTTGCTCAGGCCACGAGGTAGTCGGTGGTTTATAAATATTGATAATTGTTACATGAGATTACCACCAACTTTGATGGTAATCTCATGGATATCGTTGTAGAAGTTGAAAGCAAGGATACATTCTCGATTGTATTTCTAATATATGTATAGCAATCCCATATGATAAGTCAAATGTTGCTCTAAAGACTTTGTATCCTGGGATTTTTCCTCTTTTCCATAATTGCTCCTCATATTTTGCATGGATATTCTGTATTGCAACCAGATCAATGTTGTTATCCAATAAGATTTTTGATTAGTACTGGCATTTAGCCCAGCTTATACTTTTTATATTGATTTGGCAGATTTGGACATTTTGTCCAAGTTTTCTGGTCCTGTAGTCCTTGGGACCTAGGGCTTGATTCATATTCATTTAATCCTTGTGATGCATACTGGCCAGGAGATCTTGCAGATTATTTGGCCATCCGGATTTACTAGTTCATTTAGCATTATCCAGGATGTAACATGGGAAGGCAAACTGGTACCTACAGGGTGTTCGGGATAAATTTGACATATTTATAATTAATTATATTTTTCCATAAATTACATGTATTAACACACACTTCTCTTCATTTAAAAGTTTGGACCCTTCTTCATTCATATACAAGATGTCAGAAAGGATGGATAGCTGGAACCCACCTGAATCATGGAAGAGAATAACTTGTATCATGATGATTCGTGCCCGCCATCAAAATAAGGATATTACGACTGCTGCCCAATGCTCCCTGAATACAGTAAAAACAATCAGGCATGAACTAGAGACTTGCAATGGTGACTACGAGGATGTAGCAAGAAGAAAGATCCCTAGCAGACGATCTGATTGCGTTCGTACAGCAGAATTCCTCGCAAATCTGCAGGAACAGGTGTTGAAGAACCCTGGCATTGGAATTCGGGCTTTGTTCGTGGAGTTGCTAACTGTAGTCAAGCCCTGGATAACAAGGGTAGCCAATGGTAGGCCGTATGTATGGCAGCAGGATTCGGCCCCTTGCCACACCTCTGGGAAAAGTCAAAAATGGTTGTCTGAAAATTTCTACGACTTCACCAGTCCAAATGTTTGGCCTCCAAACTCCCCAGACCTTAACCCCATGGATTATTTTGTATGGGGCGCAGTTGAAAAAGACACCAATCGCACTTCCAGTAATACAAAAGCCCAGTTAATGGATAAAATTAAAACAGTTTTTGCGGATCTTCCCAGGGAGACTGTAGCATCAGCTTGTTCGAGGTTCCGAAGCAGAATTGAAGCTGTGATCGATGCTAATGGTGGTTATTTTGAGTAAATCTTGTTGATAGTATTGTAATTAACTCTGCCTGTAATGTTTTTTTGTCAATTCATTAAATTTAATAGATACAAAGAAGATTTTCTTTTTCCTTACGAAACTGTCAAATTTATCCCTAACACCCTGTATAGTCAAACTATATATGCTAGTTTGACTATAGGTATAGAAATTCCCGCCACTTTACTACCTATAGTAAAGTGGCAGGAATATAGTCACTGGACAATAAAAACTGGACTATAGTCAAACTATAGTCCAGTTTTTATTTCTTCTATAATTGTTAAGATTTTGAAGAAATCAGTAAGAACTTGTATATAGAAATGGGCAGATGAGGACAATATTATTTATTCAGGCCACATGGATTTGTGAAAGAGCACTCTTGTTTTAGCAGTTAGGTTATGTTTTTGCAATAGATAGCAAGAATAACAAAAGACATAATACAAACAGGATTCATGAGAAAGTGACTGGAGAGAGAGAGAGAGTCAATGACAAAGAGAGTGATCATCTATTAATTGGATACCCCCTCTTCTGGATACAGTCAAGGATTTGGAGGGAAGTTTTGGATGCACCAAACTGAATGTGAAAATAACATTCAAAGGATCAGATAGATTTGGAATTTGTAAAGTGGCGGGAGTTGTGCAGAAGTGAAGTAATGATTAGAATAAAAATAATACTAAGTAAAATTATCATGTTGAAGGTTGGATGGAGTATTGACAGCACTAGGAAAGGATTAAAAACTAATTTTAATGCTTCCAATATTTCGTCTCAGTCACTGAGAAATCTTTAGGGAGTACAAGTAACACTCGTAACACACACACACACACACACACACACACACACACACACACACACACACACACACACACACACACACACACAAAAGACAACACAATACTTAATGAAACACGTGGGTGACTCTAAAGTATTTTCTAGGTGGTGCACCCTCTATGGGCATTTGTAGGCATCCCAGGATGTAACCCGAGACCTCTGATGGTTATTGTTTCACATATTTTGGGAAGTTTAATGTATCTGTATTTGTTTAGATTAGGTTGATTTCTGAGTGCGTCTGCAGATTCCAAAAACGGTCTTTCCTTTTTAAATTTACTATGGTGGAGCATGGTAGTTTTCTTCCAGAAGATCCTGCAAGTTGTGTCCAATACATGGTCTGCAAGGCCAGATTGACCATAATCATGATTGTAGATGTAAGATTTGTTCATCTGAACAGATGGTGTCTGCTCTACCTGTCTGTTTGAAGTAAGCCGACTTGTAAGAACAGGGTTCTTTATATACTCCAGGCACTGTGAGGAGGGAGCTGATCTTTGGTAGAACAGATATGTGAGATCAGACAGGACTAAGCATTGAAATCTACATTTCAATATATGAAATACGGGGTAAAATTGTTTTTACCCCGTAAAAACAGAATTCAGGACATTGGTCATGGTGAATCTTCGGGATTCTAATATATGAGCACTACAAGGTTTGCCAAATGAAAAGGAAGAATGGAGTGTACTGTCATCAGCAAAGCTATGGATAAGACTGGAAGTCTGAGAGAGTATGTCATTTATATACAAGAGTAAGAGAGTGAGTGAGAGAATGGAACCCTGGGGTACCCTTGTTTTGGTGGGGAAACCATCCACCACAACTGTGAGCGACTAGTGAGAAAGTTGAGCTGCATAGAGGTTGTACTTTTTATAACAACCTGCTATTTTTTTCTGATGTATCACATACATAGGGGATGGTGCTGGCATTCCTGAAATCCTTCTTAAGAGATGGGTGAGAAATGGGGAAGGAACTGATTATTTTTTTAAATCTGTAATCACTGTAGCCATTGGATAGGAAGGTGTTGTGTATATGGTTGAGTTCAGTTAAAAGAGAGGTTTCACTGGAACAAAGATTATAGGCTATAAAGTTTTAGTGATGTCATTTGAGAAGGGTAGTGGTGGGAAAGTTTGTGAATGTATCTGCTGGGTGTGAGTGGGTTTTCTATATACAGCGAAGGATTACAATGTGGAGTTTTTATGCAATGGATCTGTGTTACTATCATGACAACAATACCCCATGCCACAATGCTGCAGCTGTTATGGAATGGTGTGAAGAAATTGGTGTTAAACGCAGGGTTCTGACCTCAATCCCATCGAACACCTGTGGGACGAATCGGAGCTGTGATTGAGGTCCATAGCAGCACATCCTCGATCTATTGCTGAACTCAGTGCTGCCTTGATGGAGGAATGGAGACCAATTCCACCTGATGTCTGTCGTACATTGGTGGAAAGTCTCTCTCAAAGGGTGCAGGAGGTGATCAAAGCCAAAGGTGGACATACTCGATATTAGGGTTTGCCTTCTGGTATCGACTGTATATTGCTAAAGTGTTCGGACAATTATTGATAAATAGTATAGTTGTACGGTGAAAACAAGGATGCCTATTTTTGTCTAACTTTAAAATATTGTACTATCCTTTTAAATTCAAACATTTCTAGTTTTGTGTCATACTGTGATAACTAAAAAACATGACTATACCATATAAATTACTAGTATATGTTACATATCCTCAAGTGAGCATGTATGAACATTTTAACATTTTGGATATATATATATATATATTTTTTTTTTACAAAATCAACACTGCTAATGTTGAGTATAAGAAGTAATTATGATGCAAATATAATCAAGCACTATCAAAATGTAACTAATTATATATTGGGTTTTATCCTTTATCCAAGTGTTAGCAAACAAAGTTTGCACCTGAAGTACATTCAGGACTGGGGTAACTTGTGGTAAAGGTGGTATAAGTTCTCGTCACTTGCCTTAGTATCTCCCATAATGCAAAGCACATCTCCTTGCGGACATGTATAATGTTATGCATTAAGGGAAGGGCCACTATCCAGACCGGTTTCGACCTTTATGAGGTGTTGTTTAAGTAAAGACCTCTCTAAAAATTAGGCAGTCCCCCAGACCACTCCCTACGAGTGACCATCCAACTCAGCGGTGGCCCCACTCAGACAGGCAAAAACCTACCCCAAAGCAGAGCCTCTCACATCTCAGGGAAAGCAATCACTTCTGCACAAAAGCATATCAGTGGGAGCCAGATGCAGAGGTGGTGATACTAATGTGGAAGTAATGGAGAAGTCATATTTACCTATACAAGTTGCCAAAGGGTGTCACATCCTATTATTAAAATTCTCTGGATTAGAGATAAGTTTATGGAAGTTTTTTCACTTGGCTATGGCTTAGCTATGGAAGTTTTTTCACTTGGCTATGGCTTAGCTATCGAAGTTTTTCCACTTGGCTATGGCTTAGCTATCGAAGTTTTTTCACTTGGCTATGGCTTAGCTATCGAAGTTTTTTCACTTGGCTATGGCTTAGCTATCGAAGTTTTTTCACTTGGCTATAAAGGATAAAACCCAATTATATATTGGTTTTATCCTTTATCCAACTGTTAGCAAACAAAGTTTGCACATGAAGTACTTTCAGGAGTGGGGAAACTCATGATAAATGTGGTATAAGTTCTCATCACTTGCCTTAGTATCTCCCAATATGCAAAGCACATCTCCTTGTGGACATGTATAATGCTATGCATTAAAGGAAAGGCCGCTATCCAGACCAGGTTCGACCTTTATTGAGGTCTCATCCGTGGAAACCAGACCCAGAGGTGGTGATACTGAGGGGAAGTAATGGAGAAGTCATATTTACCTATATGAGTTGCCAAAGTTTGCTAACACTTAGATAAAGGATAAAACCCAATATATAATTAGTAGCATAGCCAAGTGAAAAAACTTCCATAAACTTATCTCTAAACCAGAGAATTTTAATAATAGGGTGTGACTACCTTTGACAACTTGTATAGGTAAATATGACTTCTCCATTACTTCCACCTTAGTATCACCACCTCTGGGTCTGGGTCCCACTGATGTGCTTTTGCGCAGAAGCGGTTGCTTTCCTTGAGATGTGAGAGGCTCTGCTTGGTGGTAGGTTTTTACCTATCTCGAGTGGGGCCATCACTGAGATTATGGCTGCTTGGTGGTAGGGTGAGCCTGTCACTGAGTGGAGCCACCGCTGAGTTCGACGGTCCTTCGGTCACTCGTAGGGAGTGGTCTTGGGAACTACCTAATTTTTAGAGAGGTCTTTACTTAAATAGCACTTCAATAAAGGTCAAAACCGGTCTGGATAGTGGCCCATCCCTTAATGCATAGCATTATACATGTCCACAAGGAGATGTGCTTTGCATTATAGGAGATACTAAGACAAGTAATGAGAACTTATACCACCTTTACCATGAGTTGCCCCAGTCCTGAAAGTACTTCAGGTGTAAACACTTGGATAAAGGATAAAACCCAATATATAATTAGTAGCATAGCCAAGTGAAAAATCTTCCATAAACTATCAAAATGTATTTGATATAGCATCATTGTAGTAAATCTCTATTACTTTCCACTATTAATATTACATTTTTAATCCAACTAATGCAACTTAAATTAACAATAAGTATCATGTAAGTTGCATCATAGCTAATGTAAGTTGTTTTAATTTTAAGGATAAACTGATAATTTATGTCTCAGAGTTTGATAAACAAGAAGTATGATAGAAATGAATTAGAGAAGCATGATGGAGCTGGAAGGAAAGGAATTAGTTATTTAAAACTAATGGAGGTTATTTGTTTCTTAAATTGAATTTGAACTCAGGTCTTTATTCTCCAAAGAGAACACATCTCATTATTCTGACAGGTTTGAACAAGCTTAGAAAGCAGGAGAGAGAGAGAGAGAGAGAGAGAGAGATGGAGGAAACAAAGAATCATTCAAATTGAAAGTTGGATGAATGATAGGGTGAAAGTGTAGGTAGTAGAATTTTTTTATACAAAGACCTTAGCCACCAACCATAGTAAATCTATCACTGACAATGATCTTCTCATAATTAACTCTAGAACTAATTAGAGTTAAATCCTCCACATGTGCGTGCACACACACACACACAATTTCATTAATTATGTAAAGGTGTTCATGATACATAGAAATTCTTTATCCTATGCTATGGATACTACATTTCTATATCATATCTATTTTCTCTTATCTCTTATCTCATATCCAGATTTTATTTTCTGTCTCACTATTTCATTTTGCAATTTTTCATGTTTCATTTTTTTTAGTGAAGATGGCAAATTAAATATGGAAATGGACAACAGGATTAGTAACGCTGGTATGGTAGAAAGTCAGCTGAATAAATTTATATGGAATAAGAAAGAAATTAGTCAAAAGACTGTTGGAAGTTTATTTTGCACTTGGTTAGACTATAATAAATTTAGTTTAATCCTTTATCCAAGTGTAAGCAAACAAAGTTTGCGCCTGAAAATATCAGCAAAAGTGGACCAAGCTCTCATCACTCCTTTTCTCAGTATCTCCCATAATGCAAAGCATATCTCCTTGTGGACATGTATACTGCTATGCATTAAGGGAAGAGCCACTACCCAGAGTGGTTTCGACCTTTATTGAGGTCTTGTCAGTGGGAGGCAGACCCAAACGTGGAGATACTAAGGCAGAAGCAATAGGAGAGGTCATATTTACCTATACAAGTTGCCAACAGGTGTACCACCTTATTATTGAATTACTCTGGATCCAGAATAATCCAGAGTTGCCAACAGGTGTACCACCTTATTATTGAATTACTCTGGATCCAGAGTAATTCAGTAATAAGGTGGTACACCTGTTGGCAACTTGTATAGGTAAATATGACCTCTCCTATTGCTTCTGCCTTAGTATCTCCATGTTTGGGTCTGCCTCCCACTGACAAGACCTCAATAAAGGTCGAAACCGGTCTGGGTAATGGCCCTTTCCTTAATGCATAGCAGTATACATGTCTGCAAGGAGATGTGCTTTGCATTATGGGAGATACTGAGACAAGGAGTGATGAGAGCTTGGTCCACCTTTGCTCGGTGTTGCCTGGTGTTGCATCACCCTACCTCAGTCCTGAAGATATTTTTAGGCACAAACTTTGCTTGCTTACACTTGGATTAAGGATTAAACTAAATTTACTAAATTAGCTGTATACAAGACAGTGTTAAAACTAATTTTAACTCATGGATCTGAGAGCTAGGTTAGAAATAAAACACTTGATCAAGGACTGGAGGTTTCTGATATGAGAGTTCTCAGAAAGATTAGTGGAGTGAGTGAGTGAACAGATTGCATCATAGGTACTTTCAACATTAAAAATGAGGATATTTGGAAAGAACTTTCCATTGTTAGCATTCAGGAATGTGTTAGCAGAGCTAATCTCAGGTGGTATGTTACTTAAACAGCATGAGGAGAGATTAGCAAAACAAGTGTTCTCTGCCAGATTGATAGGAAAAAGACACAGAGGAAGACTGAGATGTAGATGAATTGATACAGTAAAAAGTGCCTTAGAAGATACAAATATAAGATCTGATAATGTTGGAGTCTTGATATACAAGAGGGTAATTTGGAGGAAAATTGTTGGTCGCAAGTTAGGCATGGTGTAACTTTTCATGCAGTAATATCATAATTATCCAGAACATCATCCTCTGAGGGTACATATCAGGAATTTAATGATAATGATATTTCATTTTTTTATGTTTTGCAGATAAGACTGAATTGTTTCTGGAAATTTATGGAAACAGCTTAATTAGATTCCAGACATATGAATACATAAAAAAAAAATCATGTGACTTCATAAAGTAAGTATTTATTATTAAATTTCTTTAGGAAATAAATTCTAGACAAATCTGCAAAGTTGTAGAAAGCTTTTTCACTTAGTTATAAATAAAATTAAAAATGAAAAGAAATTATATATTGTTGTTTAATCTTTTATCCAAGTGTAAACAAAACAAAGTTTATGGGTGAAGTTTCTTCACTACTAAGTTATTTGCATATAGAGGCTAATGACTTCATGCAATATGAAGTAATGAAGAAATTTCATGCACAAACTTTGTTTGCTTATACTTGGATAAAGAATTAAACAAGAAGATATTGTGGAATGACTTTTAATGGAATTATATTGATCAAGTGCATATAATAAACAACTATGTTATACCAACTTGTTTCACCAACTAAGGCTGTTGGCATCTTCAGGGTACATAACTGATGTATGTGCTCTGTTCTTTGTTTAATATAATTGGAATCGGTTGATTATAGTTTGTAACAGTGTTTTACTTTTTAGTGCCTTACATCAGTTATGTACCCTGAAGATGCCAACAGCCTTAGTTGGTGAAACTAGTTGGTATAACATAGTTGTTTATTATATGCACTTGATCAATATAATCCCATTAAAAGTCATTCCAGAGCTTTTTGGTCAAGAAAATTAAACGTTTTTTAAGAAGATATTGTGATAATATTTTGTACATTTTAATACTAGAGGGATAGAGCAGGTTCGAGGTTTAGAGCCACAAGAGGAGAGTGTGTTCCAAATACTAAGTACTCTGGATGTCAGTAAAGCTGTGGGACTGAATGGTAATTCACCACGAGTTTTGTGAGAATGTGATAAAGAACTGACAGCTCCTTTGACCCGGCTTTTCAATGAAAGTCTGGCTACTGGAAAGGTGCCCAGGAAATGGAAGGAAGGTAAGATAGTGCCATTGCATAAGTGTGGAAGCAGACTGTAAGTGTCAAATTATAGGCCAGTTTGTGTGTCATCAGTAGTTGTTAAGATCTTGGAAAAATTAGTGAGGGACTGTATACAGCTTTGGGCAGATGAGGGTAATGTTATCTGCGAGAGAGTCAACATGGATTTGTGAAGAGGCACTCTTGTTTTAGTAATATGATTGCCTTTTATAATAAAGTGCAAGAGCAGTTGATGAGGGAAAGGCATATCTGCCATTTTTTTGGATTTTGCAAAGGCATTTGACAGAGTGTCACATGATAAGTTGATATTTAAGTTGCAGCACAAGGGTTTAAATGTCGGGTTAGTCAAATGGATTGGCTGACTGATAGGTATCAGAGAGTTGTGTATGGTGGGCAATATCAAGAAAACAGAAGGTTTCAAGTGGGGGTTTCAGAGGGCTCAGTACTGGGACCTGTATTGTTTAACCTTTATATCAATGATATTGTCAATGGATTGCAAGGGGACATTCAGTTGTTTGCGAATGATGTGAAGCTGGGAAGGGTTATTAATAATAGTGCAGATGTGGTAGCCCTGCAAGAGGATTTGAATAAGCTAGACAGATGGTCAAATGAATGGGAATAGGGTTTAATGCAGCAAAATGTAAGGTCTTGAGGTTTGGGACACATTGATGGGATGCTGCATACTCTATTGGAGGAGCTATACTGGAGGAAGTAGGGAGACAAGAGATCTTGGGTTGATGATTGATAGAAACCTGAAATTTAGGGGACATATTGCAAAGGTGGTGAAGGTAACACAGAGGATTGCTGCAATAATGAGAAGGATGCTGACCTGCAGAGATAAAAGAGTTATCATTCCGTTGTATAAGATCCTGATCAGACCACATTTAGACTATTGTTCTCAGATTTGGTCCCCAGGATTTGAAGGGGATAAATTAACTGCGGAAATGGTACAAAGGCAGATACAAAGATGGTTTCAGGACTGTACAATGTTAGTTATGAGGATCGGCTGAGGGAATGTGGACTGCAGAGTTTGGTAGATAGAAGAAGGAGAGGTGATATGACTGAGACTTTTAAACTGTTAAGAGGTGGTTACAAGGTTGACACTGGAGAGTTCTTTTGCTTGGTTGAACAGCAGGAAGGAGTGATGACAAGGGGCCATCCCTGGAAGTTACGAAAGGAAACTGTGAGCAAGAGGGTGAGGAGTGGTTTCATTGCATGGAGGGGTGATTGTACCATGCATTGGTGATATAGTGGTGAGAGCAAGAAAGGTATGATAGACTTTGTGTTTCCTAGGAAGGACCTCCTGTGATGAGTCTTTTGATGCCACTGAGGCCTGAATAATAATAATAATAATAAAATGTTTGTGGTTAAAGAGGATTGCAGTCTGTGGATGTCTGATGACAAAAGAGATCTCTGAACAAATGATGAGTTGTATTTGAATGATTATAGCAGATATATGCATTTAGAGAGACTGATGTTTAGCAGTTAAATGAAACGAACCAAAAAATGGAAGAAATAATGGATGTCCCTAGGTAAAGATAATGGCTGTAAAGGAGTAACATTGGATTACATGTCGCAATATTTGATTGAACTTGAAGAGGCCAATAATGTGCATATGACTATTTAGCACTCTATAAGTTCACTGCTTTGTATAAACATAGAAATACAGTGATCCCTAGACTTATGTTCAGGTTCTTTTCCATCCGCAGGAAGTAAGTCGATACATTAAATCAACAGAGTTATTGGGGTTAGGCACTTAACTGTAATAAGTATACTGTCATTTTAATTTTTAAACCTTATTATAAAACTGTACTGTGTGTATTACTGCCACATAAAACAGGAGAATAATCACCCAAATCTTCCTCCATAATCACATCTTCATTACCTTCCCTGTGTGAATGATCAGGTTGTGGCTCTTCTAGTGTAACCTTTGTTTTTTTGATGAAAATGTCCAATGTGCTTTGCTTATTCCTCTTCTTCTTTTCATTGTAAATTTGTTCATAGCAAGCAAACACATCATGTACTTTCGTTTCTATTATTAAGTAGCATTCAACATTGGGATCCATGTCTTCAGCCATTTTGAGAACATCACTAACTGCAAGACCCTTCACTGTAAATTGTTTAACTACCTCTTCCTGTTTCTCTTCCCCCTCCCCTCTTCCTTTTCTCATTTTTCTTCTTCTGCAACAGTTGTTCCTCTAGTTCAACCAATTCTTCATTGGTCAACTCTTCAGAGGAAAACTTTCTATGAGTTGAATTATGTCGTCATCGTTCACTTCAAGATTCAGATTGTTTGATAGGCCCACTATTACAAACTTCCAAAATCATTCACAAACCTTTTTAATGTTTTTTTTTCATATGCCACTTTGAGGGCATTTCGTCCCAAGTCACAGCAATATTTTTAATAGCATGATAAATATTAATGTTTTCAAAATTGCATGAGGGTCTGGTCATTTCCTTCTGTAGCAGAAATGGCTTGTGAAAAAGTTCTCCATAGATAATAATAAGCCTTAAACACTGCAAGAACTGTGAAGATCACCACTATAAGACGTATAAGATAGATGACCTTGAGCATTATCTAGAATTAATAAAATTTTAAATTGTACATTTTCTATCACACAATAGCTTTTTATTTCACTCGCATAATAGTTGATTAAGGCATCCTCAAACAATTTTTGAGTCATCCACGACTTTTATTGCTCCGATAATGAACTGGGAGTATGCTTCTTTAGTTATGTTTTTGAAGATTCATGGATTCTCACTGTGCCATATCACAAAAGGTTTCAGTTTACATGCAACCACATTACCCATAACAGAATCGTAAAATGGGCATTAAGAGCTTTGAAACTAGGTATAGATTTCAACTTTTTGTGGATGAATGTCTGCTCGTGCATTTTTTTCTGAAACAAGGACGTCTCATTCATATTAAATATTTGCTGTGGCAAATAATTTTCCTCCATAATAATTTTATCCAATGTTTCCACAAACTCCTTGGCAGCCTTCTCAGCACTTGCAGATTCCCATACATTTTTACATTATGCAGCGCAAAATGCTGCTTAAATATTATGAACCAAACTTCAACATATTGAAGAGACTTCGTGCGTTGCCGATTATGGTCACAGTGCTAAGGGGGTATGCTCTTTTGGTTCAGGTCCTCTATCCATAATGCAAGTAGCTTTTCCATATCACCTCTAGGATCTTGTCGTTGCTTCATCACTATCGTTGGTTTAATGGAAGCAGATACTTTGACAGCCACTACGATTTTATCCCTATTTTTCAAAATGGTCGTCACTGTAGAATAAGACCATCTGAAGTTATGTGCAATCACACTGACGGCTTACCAGCTTCATGTTGCTTTATAACTTGCAACTTCATTTCAATGTCAATTGCTTGCCTCTTTTTCTGTGATTCTTCACTAGGTTTTTTGATTGTGTGCAGGGGCCATGTTGCACAAAACATTGTGAAATATTTAACAATAAATACACAAATAACCCATTTCTCAAACACAAAATCAACAGAGGAAGAAGACACATGCAGACTGCCGAGGCAGTTTGCTGCTGAAAGTGCTGTTGCCACTGAGCATGCTTTACTTTACGCTCGCTTGCGTCTTGTTCAAAAGTATAGTTGAAAATGTTATTTATTCCCTTATGGGATCATTGACGTATCTTTGAGAGGACATAAGTTGAGGGATGACTCTACATAAATAATGGATTTAGTAGATTCATTTGTCCAAAAATTATCGGTATTAGTAAAATACAGTTAATCAAGAATTACTTTATATTATTCCTCTTTTCTTTTCCTGTTCATATTCAACGAAGATAGAAAAAAATTGTAGAGGAATATTGTTAATTGAAGCAGAAAAGTTATGCTTCCTCAGAGTAGAGAACCAGAATGAAAATAGGGGGGATAGAAATGGTACTGAAAGTATGGTATGAGATGAAGGTAAGAAAAGAATATTTATTAGGATGTTGCTATATTTAGCAATGCTTATGCAAATTAGTTTAGTGATTTCAAGGGGAATCACATTTATGGCAATAGAGACTAAAAGGAAGAATCAGAAATTTAGTTTAATCCTTTATCCAATCCTTCAGGCCCAACTTTTGTTTAAGCAAACAAAGGTTGGGCCTGAAGTATCTTCAGGACTGAAGCAACTCGTGGTAAAGGTGGACCAAGTTCTCATCACTCCTTGTCTTAGTATCTCCCATAATGCAAAGCACATCTCCTTGCAGACATGTATCATGCTATGCATTAAGGGAAGGGCCACTACCGAGACTGGTTTCGACCTTTATTGAATGTTCAAGTACAGATCAAACTCCAAAAACTAAGTGTTGTTCCCCTCAGTAACAGGCTTGCCCTGCCACTGAGAAGAATTTTCAGCGTTGGCTCTATCCTGTGCAGGCTCACCTCACCACCGAGCAGAGCTGCTCATTTGCTCATATGGCATCTGAAGGGTAACAGCAACAGCCATGCATTGCATCAGTTAACTTCATGGGCTACAGCATTGCCATTCCTCACCCAAGCTTCCAACCAGTTTTGACCTTTATTGAGGTGTGTTTAAGTAAAGACCTCTCTAGAAATAAAGTGTTCCCCCCCCAAGCCCACTCCCTATGGGTGACCGTCCAACTCAACATTGTTCCACTCAGTGATAGGCTCACCCCGTCACAGAGAAGAACTTCTTAGCGTTGGCTCTACCCAGTGGCAGGGTCACCCCACCACCAGACAGAGCCATAACCTCAGTGGTGGCCCCACTCAGAGACAGGCAAAAACCTACATCAAGCTGAGCCTCTCATACCTCAAGGAAAGGTATCACTTCTGCACAAAAGCACATCAGTTGGAGCCAGACCCAGAGGTGGCAATAACAAGGTGGAAACAATGCAGAAGTCATATTTACCTATATGAGTTGCCAAAAGGTGTCTCATCTTATTATTAAATTACTCTGGATTTAGAGAAAGATGTTGGAATTTTTTTTCCACCTTGTTAGACTATAATAAATTTAGTTTAATGCTTTATCCAAGTGTAAGCAAAGAAAGTTTGCGCCTGAAGTATCTTCAGGACTGAGGCAACTCGTGGTAAAGGTGAACCAAGCTCTCATCACTCCTTGTCTTAGTATCTCTGACTCCCACTGACGAGACCTCAATAAAGGTTGAAACCAGTCTGGGTAGTGACCCTTCCCTTAATGCATAGCATTATACATGTCCGCAAGGAGATGTGCTTTGCATTATGGGAGATATTAAGACAAAGAGTGATGGAAACTTGGTCCACCTTTACCACAGGTTGCCTCAGTCCTGAAGATACTTCAGGCACAAACTTTGGTTGCTTACACTTGGATAAAGGATTAAACTAAATTTATTATAGTCTAACCAAGTGGGAAAAAACTTCCAACAAGAATCATTAAATGGAATAAGGAAAAAAATTTGGAACAATTATTATCATAGGTATCATATAATGAAGGGAACAGGAGAATCACAAATTCTGCACTTCATAATAGCATCAGGGAATGTGATTGTGAATGAAGCATAAGTTTTGTCTTTGATTGGATAGAGTGATCACAATGTCCTTACATGGGAGATAGGTAGGCATCTATAAGTCTCAAGTAGAAAGCGATATATATATATATATTTATGAAGAATTGAATGACTAGAACCGAGATTTAAGTAAAAAGGTTTTAATTTAAAAACACTACTAGTTTCGGCCTGTAACAGCTTTCTTCAGGTGACATTATAAAAGAAAGAAAAAACACTAAACACTGAAGGTTAAAAGACTATGAACAACATAGACAGTCTCTATACATAATTAGCATGAAAACGTTGTAGTTGTATTTGAAGCTGTTCTTTCATTTCTTGCATTGTTGGGAGAATGAATGCCAGTACATGATTACAGCTGAATGACTATCTGGGAGGTTGTAGCTCAAGTTGTTATTTAGATGAACAGGATTGAACATGATTTCTCTAGATTCCACAATTTTTCTCTCTAGAAAAATGGTCATTCAGCTGTAATCATGTACTGGCGTTCACATGATGCTGCAAGCACGCACTCTCCCAACAATGCAACAAACGAAAGAACAGCTTCAAATACAACTACGTTTTCATGCTAATTATCAGGGCTGGCGGAAGCAGGCATAATGAGCATGCGGTGCATGTGGGCGCCGCTACGAAGGGGGCACCGCCACTGGGGCACCGTTCATGAGTTCATTTTTAAGAAACAAAATTTTAATCATGAAAACAAAAAATTCTTAGAATGATCAATATTAAAATAAATAAGGTTGGATACACCGAATAAAAATTAAAAAAAATTGTATATTGCCGCCTCTTTGATCAGCCGGCTGTTTACAATTTTGCAGCAAGAGCAGGCTAAATACATGCCTGCAGAATGTTGTGTCCACTGCAGTCTATCTAAAGTGAAATGTGAACAGTTTTTATGGGCAGAAACAAATTTTTGTACAAAACATTTGTTGCTACTTAACCAGTCATATGGTACACATCTCAGCAGGCTACTGACAGTAGCGCAGTGCAGACTATTATTTCGTCTCTGTGTCATGTTGCGTAATAATTTTTTGTGGGTATAAAATAGAAATGGAATCAAAAATTTAAAAAAAAGTTATCCAGTGCACAAAATCACAAGCATCATGCTGCAAAAGAAGCAGATGTTAAGAAACAAACTGGGGCTCTTAATAAATTTGTTAAAATATTAAAATATTCTGATGCAGATTGTAACCAACTCGATACATCAAAAATCAGAGTTGAAGAACTGTGCACATCATCCAGTTTGCATGAAAGTACTATTGCAACTATTGAACAAGATAACAAGATGCATGACTTAAGTGAAAAACTGTTAGGAGAAGACTTAGTTGTAGTTGACCACGAAACTAACACATTGTTAGTCTCTGTAAATTTAGAAGATCCAGGCGAATAGGGAAATATTGATGAAAAATTACGAGTTGTTTTAATTGAAATGGGGCCTGTTCAAAATAAAAATATAATATATCCCAGAGATACATATGGTCGTAAATTTGGCGACACGTATTATAATAGAAAAATGGAAAATGGTGACCTCGTGCCAGGAAAATGGCTCATTTATTCCGAAACTTTAAATTCTGTTTTTTGCTTTTGTTGCAAACCTTTCGCACCTACCGAATCAAGTAGTCTTGTAGAAGGTTATAACGATTGGAGAAATGTAAGTACAACTTTGCATATACATAAGACTAGTTTAACTCACATGAAAAATTTCTTAAAATGGAAGGAATTCATGACTTATTTTTTACGGTATTAACAACACCACAAACACTTTTATCAACAAAGATGTTTTATTAACGCTTATATTTCGCTGATTTTCAACTCGGCATCATCAGAGCACAACACACATGTAAATGCAACAGTGAGTGAGTGAAACAATATGATTGCAAAAGGCAAAAGATCTAAAGTCCTATTTTTGGTGCCCTCTAACGAAAAAAAAAAACAGCAGTTAACCAGGAGTTTTTCTTAGGATAACTTCCAAATTTTTGGCAAATTAATGCAACCATATTTGTTAAGGTTGGGAGAATTCTTCAAAGCCATTGCTGACTCAAAAAATAATCTTTCAGATCTATAACGACTCCTAAATATCACATTCGTTTTCCTCCATCTAATCCTGTGTGAAGGAGTGTCCAAAGCATGGTCTGCCAGTCCTGACTTGCCATAGTAATAGTAGCGAATGTATCTTTCATGTTCTTTTAGGCGGATGTTCACTGATCTTTCTGTTTGCCCATAATAGGCCAAGTCACAGTCACATGGAACTTCATACACTCCTGGGTGTGTGCTAAAGGGTGAAGTTTATCCTTAGGCAAGCGGATCAGAGTTACCAGCTTGACATGAGGTTTGAAGGTGGTGCAAAGGCCATGTTTCAACAATACTTTGGCTATCTTTTCCGATGTACCTCTGATATAGGGAATAGAAATGGTCGTGTTCTATTCTTGTGTATTAGGGGAGGGCAGAGTAATGGGCCTATGTAGTATTTTATCTATTTTGTAGGGATTGTAGCTGTTGGCTAAGAACGTATGGCGCAAGTACTGGAGTTCAGTGGCCAGAGCTGTATCGTTAGAACAAATGGCTCTGGCTCTGTGTGTAAGTGTTTTTAAAATGCCGTACTGTTGGACTGGATGATGATGTGATTGTTTATGTAGGTATCTTCCTGTGTGTGTAGGCTTTCTGTAAATAGAAAAAGATAGTGATCCATCTGAAAGGCAGGTGACTAATGTGTCAAGAAATGGTAAACAGTTATTTGATTCTTTTTCTACTGTGAAGTGAATTTTGGGGTGTTGGCTGTTTAGGTAGGTGACAAAAGCATCCAAAGTGTCTTGTCCATGGGGCCAGATGGCAAACACATCATCTACATAGCGCAACCACACTTGTGGCTTGTATGTAGCTGTGGTAAGTACTTTGTTTTCAGTGTTCCATGTAAAAATTTGCTAATGGGGGAGAGTGGGGGAACCCATAGCAGTAGCATTAATCTGTTTGTAGAATTTCTCCCCCCATGTAAAGTAACCTGCATTCATGGTAAATTGAAATAATTCAAAAATATCTGGGGGAAATTCAGACTTGATTAAATCAAGAGTGTCTATAAGTGGTACATTGGTAAATAAGGAGGTGACATCGAAACTAACCATTATGTCTGAATCTTTTAGGATTAGATTTTTAACCAGTGTTTTGAAATGGAATGAATTTTTTTCAAAAGTAGAGGAGTTGCCAGTAAGAGGGGCAAGCGACTTAGCTAAATGCCAGGCCAGTTTATATGTGAGACTATCTATGCTATCAACTATGGGTGCATAGGGGAATATTAGTTTTGTGGATTTTTGGTAATTCATAAATACGGGGTGTTTTAACATGAATTGGTTTTATTTTCCTGATGATTTCTTTGGGCCATGATGTCACTTTTTTCAGTAATTTTCGGACTTTTTTCTTTTGCGACATCGTAGGGTCTCGATGTATAATTTGATATGTGGAATTGTCACATATGAGAACTTGCATTTTTCTCTTATACTCTTCTTTATTCATGATGACTGTTGCATTTCCTTTATCAGCTTTTGTAATAATAATATTTTTATTATTATATAACTTTTTTTAGGGCAGTTATTTGCTTACGTGGCATATTGCTTTTTGGAGGCATATTGCCATACGTTCTTAGCCAACGGCTACAATCCCTACAAAATAGATAAAATACTATATAGGCTCATTACGCTGCCCTCCCCTAATATACAAGAATACAACACAACCATTTCTATTCCCTGTATCAGAGGTACATCGGAAAAGTTAGCCAAAGTATTGTTGAAACATGGCCTTCGCTCCACCTTCAAACCTCATGTCAAGCTGGCAACTCTAATCCGCTCACCTAAGGATAAACTTCACCCTTTAGCACACCCAGGAGTGTATGAAGTTCCATGTGACTGTGACTTGGCCTATTATGGGCAAACAGGAAGATCAGTGAACATCCGCCTGGAAGAACATGAAAGATACATTCGCTACTATTACTATGGCAAGTCGGGTCTGGCAGACCACGCTTTGGATTGGATTAGATGGATTAGATGGAGGAAAACGAATGTGCTATTTAGGAGTTGTTATAGATCTGAAAGATTATTTTTTGAGTCAGCAATGGCTTTGAAGAATTCTCCCAACCTTAACAAATATGGTTGTATTAATTTGCCAAAAATTTGGGAGACAGTTATCCTAAGAAAAACTCCTGGATAACTGCTGTTTTTTTTTTCGTTAGAGGGCACCAAAAATAGGACTTTAGATCTTTTGTCTTTTGCAATTATATTGTTTCACTCACTCACTGTCGCGTTTACATGTGTGTTGTGCTCTGATGATGCTGAGTTGAAAATCAGCGAAATATAAGTGTTAATAAAACATCTTTGTTGATAAAAGTGTTTGTGGTGTTGTTAATATCGTGAAAAATAAGTCATGAATAACCATCAACACCTAAGCTTATCTGTTAGATAAAATGGAAGGAAGTTGATAAAAATTTAAAAAACAAAACTACTATTGATTGAGAGACTCAATGGAAAAGAAATATTGGATTTTTTTTTTAGAACGCTTGATTGAAATTATAAAATTCCTTGGTAGCCAAAATTTAGCTTTTTGTGGATCATCTGATAAATGATATGAAAGGAATAACGGCAATTTTTTAAAATTAGTCAAACTGTTTGCGAAGTTTGATCCCGTTATGGAAAATCATGTTGAAAGGACCCTACAATGAAACAATAGAGTACACTATTTGAATAAAGATAGTCAAATTGAAATATTGGAAACTTTAAGTAACGCAATCAGGGATACAATTTTATTATTAATTCGAAAATCTAAATATTATTCCATAATTTTAGACTGCACACCTGATGTAAGTAAAACAGAACAAATGACCATTATTATTCGCTTTGTTTCCTGTGACAATGGAATTGTCAAGATCAGGGAAAACTTTAGCTTTTGCAGATATATCAGATTCCACAGGAGGTGGTTTATGTGCAACAATAATGGAACAACTGGAAAAATGGAACATTCCCATTGAAGACATGCGAGGTCAAAGGTATGATAATGGGGCAAATATGAAAGGGAAAACATATGGGCTCCAAAATTTGCTTTTGAACAAAAATCCTCGAGGTTTTTACATTCCATGTGCTGCTCATACTCTAAATGTAATCATTAACGATGCAGCCAAGGTGAATGTAGATACAATTAGTTTCTTTGCAATTATTCAAGAAATATACAATTTCTTTTCATTCTCTTACAAACATTGGGCAATCCTTTTAAAGTTTGTAAAAAAATTAACATTGAAACAGCCATCAGATATGCGATGGGAAAGTAAAATTAATGCAATCTACGATATCAGTTACGAGAAATTTACAATGCACTTTTTGAAATTTTAAATAATGAAAATTTTAATAAAGAAACTCAGCATGAAGCACAAACATTATGTGCTAAAATAAAGGACTACAAATTTATTTTCTCTCTTATAATGGCATGATTTACTTAACAGAATAAACCCTGTGAGTAAAATGCTTCAAGACAAAAATATGAACATTACACTTGCTTTAGAATCTATCAAAAACTTAAAAATATTCTTACAAGAGTATCAACCAGATACAAATTTTAAAGAAGTTCTAAAACGGCAAAAGAACTGAGTGAAGAGGCGGACGGAGAACAAGAATTTAAAACTGGTACGGAAGTCCAACGACGAAAGAAGACACGACAATTTGACTACAAGCATCATGACAAAACACCACAATCTCCAGAAGATAAATTTATAGTGAATGTGTTTTATACACTTCTAGATGTTGCAATGTGTTCATTAATAGAACATTTTGAACAACTAAAAACATATTATGATAATTTCAATTTCTTGTATAGATTACTACAAATTAATAACAAAGTTTTACAAAAAAATTGTGACGATTTAGAGATTCTCTTGAAGAACGGCGACAATAAAGATGTAAATGCAATAGAATTATATGACGAGTTATGTGCTTTCTGGGATATTTTTGGGAAGGATAATTTAAATATTCAAAACCCTTTTGATATTCTTAATTTTATTGTGTCCAATAATTTATCTTTCCCTAACTTTTCAATTGCTTTAAGAATACTATTAACCTTACCTGTTAGTGTAGCGAGCGGTGTACGTTCCATTTCCAAGTTGAAATTGATTAAAAGTAGGTTTTAATTTAAAACCTACTTAAGAACAAGTATGTCACAAAAAAGGCTTGTTAGTTTGGCATTAATAGCTATTGAAAATGATATATGTTCGGAATTAGACGTTAAGACCGTTATTTCTAATTTTATGAATATGAAATCAAAAATCCTAAAATTTTAATTTAAAAAAATTTCAAGTATATTTATGTGATTTAATTTATTTTCTGTTATTCTGTAAAGATGTTATTTTTTGAATACTTATATTAAATGTTCTAATTATTTCTGAATTCTTTTCTTATTTTCTCATCTATCTTGAGTTTCTTTTATTTTCCTAAAAGATAGTTCTGCTTATAAAAATTATTAAAAAATTTTACTAGTTACTAAGAATTTAGTAACTTGTAAAATGGTAGAATTTTTTAAACTTAAATTCAAATAAATTTTAAGTTTAATTAAAATTCATTTTAATTTTGTTAGCAATTCAGGTCTGTGAGAAGGCTATAATCCCTGTATGATTATATTCACCGATTAAAGTAAAGTGGCTTTATCAAAATTTGTTTTAACTTTTGAGAATTTTTTGAATATTCGGATTTTTAATGATTATCCTGCTTAGTCAACACCCCCGGTTTGTTACATTTAGCAAGCCAATGTGTGGTTGCTCTGTCAAAATTTATTTAAGAAATTTCAAATAATTTAAATTTTTATTATTGTAAAAGAACCCACATGCCCAGATCGTTACGGGGGGGCGCTTAGATAGACATTGCATGCAGGCGGCAAAGACCCTAGCACCGGCTCTGCTAATTATGTATAGAGACTGTCTATGTTGTTCATAGTCTTTTAACCTTCAATTTTTAGTGTTTTTTTTTTTCTTTTATAATGTCACCTAAAGAAGGCTGTTACAGGCTGAAACTAGTAGTGTTTTTATATTAAAACCTTTTTACTTAAATCTCATTTCTAGTCATTCAATTCTTCATAAAAATATGTATGTTAACTGAGTTAATGATCATTCTGTCATATATATATATATATATTTTTTTTTTAAAGAGAATTGAATGACTTAAACCGAGAGAAAAGGAAAAAAGGTTTATTATTATCACACAACTAGTTTCAGCTTTTGACAGCCTACGTCAGGTGCACATTATAAAAGAAATAACCATTAAACATGGAAGAAACAACTAAACATCACGGAAAGTAAATGTATATATATAATGTTAAAACGTTGCAGTCAATGTATTCAAAGATGTTCCCTTGTTGGCTACATTGTTAGACATGTGCATGCGTATAGTATCTCGTGAGCGCCAGTATTTGATCACAGCAGAATAACAGTTTGAAAGGTTGTAGCGTAGGTTGTTGTTTAGATGTACAGGGTTGAGGATGATTTCTTTAGATTCTATAATCTTCCTCTCCAATTTGTCATGGCAACAGAAAATGTTGTTAGATTTGTCTGAAAGGATTGTATGAGTATGGTTTCATGACATCAGAATTGGCCGAAAATAGAACATGGCTAGATAAAGCACTGGCACGTGTTCTCTTGTGATCGATATCTCTCTCTTGTGCTCCTGAATGCGTAACTCAATTGACTTATCTGTTTGGCCAAAGTAAGGAATGTACACAATCGCACCAGATCTGATAAACACCGGATATTTAAGATTATGATGACTAGGTTTTGGATGACTTACTAGAGAATGGATTTTTGGAAGTGGAGTAAACAAAGTTCTTATGTTAAATTTTTTGAGAATCTGGCTAATTTTGGAGAAACAGAGCTTATGTGTGGTATAGAGATATTGCCTTTTACATTATTCATGTCTTCATTATGGCGACTAGGAGGATTAAATAGGAATTTTTTAGTAATTTTTTGAGAATATCCATTAGTCTTAAAGTAGATCTAAGAAAATTGATTTCTTTATGAAGTTCAATCTGGTCATCAAGAAGAGAGCGAGCTCTGTGTCCCAAAGTAGGAATTATTCCAAATTTCTGAGGAGGATAATGATGGGATTGACTATGGAGATATCTATTGGTGTGGGTAGGTTTCCTGTAGATCAATATTTTTAGTTTTCCTGAAGAACAGATCAGTTTGAAGTCTAAAAAAGGCAGGGAAACATTAGCTTCAAACTCAGCCCTAAATTTGATATTTGGGTATTGACCACTGAGATGTTCAAAGAGAGAATCACGGCCATGGCTCCAAATAAGGAAAATGTTGAAAGTTTATTTTTCACTTGGTTAGACTATAATCCTTTAGCCAAGTGTGAGCAAACAAAGCTTGTGCCTCAAAGTATCTTCAGGACTGGGGTAAGGGGGTACAACACCGGGAAACTCTTTGCAAAGGTGGGGCAAGCTCACAACACTCCTATCCCAGTATCTCCCATAATGCAAAACACATCTCCTTGCGGATATGTATAATATTATGCATTAAGGGGAGGGCCACTACCCAGACTAGTTTCGACCTTTATTGAAGTCTCTTCAGTGGGAACCAGACCCGAGTGTAGATACCAGGCAGAAGCATTAGCAAGGTCATCTCTACCTATAGGAGTTGCCAAATGGTGTGCCACCTTTTTATTAAATTACTCTGGATTTAGAGAAAGATGTCGAAAGTTTATTGTTCACTTGGTTAAACTATAATAAATTTAGTTTAATCCTTTATTCAAGTGTGAGCAAGCAAACTTTGCACCTGAAAGTATCTTCAGGACTGGGATAAGGTGGTACAACACCAGGCAACTCATTGCAAAGGTGGAGCAAGCTCACAACACTCTTATCTCAGTATCTCCCATAATGCAAAACACATCTCCTTGCGGATATGTATAATGTTATGCATTAAGGGGAGGGCCACTACCCAGACTAGTTTCAACCTTTATTGAGGTCTCTTCAGTGGGAGCCAGGCCCACTGTTGTACCACCTTACCCCAGTCCTGAAGATACTTTCAGGCACAAACTTTGTTTGCTCACACTTGGATAAAGGATTAAACTATATTTGTTAAAGGAAAATGTCATCAACATATTTCCAAATTCTTGGTTTTAAGATATATGAAGATAGCTTTAACTTCCAAATCTTCAAGATAAATGTTGACAAGTACAGGACATAAAGGATTACCCATAGCAAGACCATGATTTTGTTTATAGATGGTATCATGAAATTTAAAGTATCCAGACTTGATGCAATGAGTAAGTAAGGCTAAGATTTTTTTGGATAATTTATCCTTGAGTAGTATTAGAACTTCATCGGAACATTTGTGAACAAGGAGACTATGTCCAAGCTAGCCATGATTTCATCTTCCTTGACAATGATGTCTTTAATATATGACACAAAATCCACAGAGTTATTAATAAAAGACGATGACTTGCCGGAAAAAACATTTGAGAGATTTTGCCAGATATTTTGAAAGGTTGCATGTTGAAGAGTCAATACCTTCAACAATAGGATGAAGTGGGGTATTTTTCTTGTCGATCTTGGGAACTCCATATAGACGTGGAATAATTGGATGGGGAGGGCGAAGAGAAAGACGAATGTTTCTAGACAGTTCAGAGGTAGTTTTCAATGAGTTGTTGGTCTGGTTTTGGAGTTCACGAGTGGGATCTCTCTCTCTCTCTCTTGAGGATTAAGTAAGTGTCACTCCATAACAATTCAAACATCTTATTTTTATAATTTTCAAAGTTAAGAACAACTGTTTTACAATATTTATAAAGTTTGTCATCTTAAAATCAGTATTTATTTCAAAAGACATATTTTGGTGATTACAACACATTTTTTATTATTCAGTTATACAATATACTGAAATAATTGTTCCCGACAAGTTTCCTAAATCGTAGGATTTATATCTTCAGGGGTAAATAGTATAACTTAAAGTTTAAACAAGAGAAATTAATAAATACAAATCATAACTGTCTAGCTATTCATAAACTCAAATAACAGAATGCAGATATAAAACGTTATTGACATTGAACAATACTGGACGATGTCACATGTTCTTGTTCTCGTTCATACAGTCCGAGCTCAGATTGAGGTAAATTTTTTATTAGAGCTGACGACACTTGATGGAGAATTAACCTTGATTTGTATTGCATTGGGTTAGGTTTTTCAGCATATTAGCAGCTTCTTTAAATTTTCTTATGTAGCAATTTTTCTATGTATGACATCGTCTTTTTTTGCCAGAGTACATCGTGTCCAGTGGAAGTGGTATGGAAAGCAAGACCTGTTTTTTGTTCTCTTTTGTATTGTACGTCTTTTTGGTGTTCAGCCATGCATATTTCTCCAGATCCTCCTGTTGTCCTACCTAGCAAATCCTGCAAGAGCAATGGATTTTACAGACTCCTGGTTTTTTAAGATTTCCTTCCTATGGAAAAAATCTCAAGATTTTTTCCATAGGAAGGAAGGCTACTTTTACATTGTGTTTGTTCATTAATTTGGCTAGCTTATCTGTAACATATATATAACTTATCTATAACTTAAATGTTACAGATAAACTAGCCAAATTAATGAACAAACACAACGTAAAAGTAGCCTTCCTTCCTATGGAAAAAATCTTAACATATATATAACTTATATGTAACTTAAATGTTACAGATAAGCTAGCCAAATTAATGAACAAACACAACGTAAAAGGAGCCTTCCTTCCTATGGAAAAAATCTCAAGATTCTTTCGTCCACCAAAACCACCTCATCATCCTCTTAAAAAACCAGGAGTGTGCAAAATCCATTGCTCTTGCGGGATTTGCTACGTAGGACAGACAGGAAGATCTGGAGAAATACGCATGACTGAACACCAAAAAGGCGTACAATACAAAAGAGAACAAAAAACGGGTCTTGCTTTTCATACCACTTCCACTGGACACGATGTACTCTGGCAAAAAACGATGATGTCATACATAGAAAACAGTTGCTACATAAGAAAATTTAAAGAAGTTGCTAATATGCTGAAAAACCCAACCCAATGCAATACAAATCAAGGTTAATTCTCCATCAAGTGTGGTCAGCTCTAATAAAAAATCTACCTCAATCTGAGCTCGGACTGTATAAACGAGAACAAGAACATGTGACATCGTCCTGTATTGTTCAACATCAATAATGTTTTATATCTGCATTCTGTTATTTGAGTTTATGAATAGCCAGATGGTTATGATTTGTATTTATTAATTTCTCTTGTTTAAACTTTAAGTTATACTATTTACCCCTGAAGATGTAAATCCTACGATTTATGAAACTTGTCGGGAACTATTATTTCAGTATATTGTATAACTGAATAATAAAAAATGTGGTGTAATCACCGAAATATGTCTTTTGAACCAATTAGCCACAGAAGTCTACGCCTGCAATATCTATTTCATTTATGTAAGACAGTTTACAGCTTAGGTATTTGAAATTATTAACTTGCTCAATTATTTTATTATTTATTACTATTTTACTTCTGACAGGACTATTTCCATAAAAAGCCATGACTTTAGTTTTCTCTGTTGACATTTCTAGGCCATACTGTTGTATAATATTATTGAAATTATAAATTGATTTCTGTAGTTCATCTTCAGTCTTTCCAAAGATGATCTGATCACCAGCAAAGAGTAGTGTGTCTATTTTTGTACATCGATCGATTTGGAAGCCACATGTATTTACTTCTCTCCATATTTTGATAATATTGTCCATATATATATATTGAATAATATGGGTGATAAAGGACAGCCTTGACGGACTCCTCTATTTATTGGTTTCCAAGTGGATATGATATAATTTTGCTTTATTGCTATTTCATTATTATGGTATATGTTTAATAGAGCATTGTATAGCTGGTTTGGAATGTGATATTCCTTTAGAGTTTCCCATAGTTTATTTCTCAGAATTTTGTCAAATGCTTTTATATAACTGATGAAAGCCACGTGTGTTTGAATATTGTATTCTCTATGTTTTTCTATAATTATTTTTAAGATAAAAGCTGAGTCTATACATGATCTTCCCTTACAGAATCTGTACTGTTCTTCTCCCAGTTGTGATTTTATACAGGATATTAACTTGTTTGTTAACATTTTTGCATATATTTTGTATCCTGTGTTGAGAAGGCTGATGCCGCGATAGTTATTGCAATCTGTTTTTAGACCTTTTTTATAAATTGGTATCACTAGAACTCTACCACAGAGAGCTAGCACAGAGCTCTATCCCAGCTTTTTGGAGATTTTTCCTTTTTGTATATTTGGTTTATAAATTTTCGAAATCTGATGTTAAATTCTTTACCTGCAAATTTAATAAGGTCTGTGTTTATATTATCTTCTCCTGGTGATTTGCCTGTTCTGCTTTGTTTGAGTGCATTTTGTAGTTCTTCGTATGTAAACGCATCTATATTACTGACGTTATATTTCAGGGAGGATTCTTGTATCAAGGAGTTATTATGCCATAGCTTCTGGAAATATTCCTGCCAAGTTTCTGGTTTGATCATATCAATTTTTGTTCTTTCTTTTAAATCATTCTTCATTTGTTTGAGGATTCTGTATGTATTAGATCTTTTTAATGTGCAGTCCCATTCTAATTTTGCAATAAAATTTTCATGCATTGCTCTATTTTTTTTCTACAAGCTCTCTTTGCTATTGCTCTTTTCCTTTTATTTTCAATGAGTGATTCATCTGTCTTTAAATTTAGCCATTGTTTATATGCTGTCTTTTTTTCTTCAATTATCTGTTTGATCTCTTCATCCCATTGCATCTTATCCATTTTCTTTTTGCTCCCAAACTCTCTCTTGCAACATTTTCTAATATATATTTGATGTTTGACCAATTCTGATCAATTTGGTTGATCAATTTTGCTCAACCAATCCCTAATTCTATTCTAATACAAGCCTCTAATATTCTCATCATCTCAGAGTTTAATTTTTTATATAGTTCTGTATTTCTATTTTCTTTTGATTGTTTTCTTCCCTTCCATCTTGGTTTCCATTTAATTTTCCCCTACCAGTAAGTAGTGGTCTGATTCTATCTCTGCTCCTCTATATACTCTGGTATCTATGATCATATTTGATAATTTCATATTAACTATTATATAGTTTATAATGCTTTTTGTATTTCTTGCCTGGCAGGTAAATCCGTGAATATCTTTATGTTTAAAGTAGGTATTTATTATTCTATAATTGTTGTATAGGATGAATGTTCTTAATCTCTTCCCATTATTATTATATGTTAGTTCACCTATTGGTCCTATGTTAGGTTTATGTGAAGTATTACCAATTCTTGCATTTAGGTCACCTATTATTATAATATAATCAGAAGGGTTCATTTGATCTATAATATTTTGTAGTTCTTGATAAAAATTCCCTGATTCTTCTTCTTTTCCCAGGCATAAGTGCCTATTATTGTCAAATATTCTCTATCTTTAGTCTTGTCTCTATGATTCTATCATTCCAGTAGTTGTAATGTATAATATTTCTTCTCAAAGATTTATGTATGAACATCATTATGCCTGACTCTGCTCTTTGCTCCATCTTTGCTGTGGAGAAGTATAAACTAAAATACGTCAGGAACAGCAAAAATGATATATAATGGAAACTGCTAAACTGACAGATATAGTAATGAAAGGGAAATTTTAATATGAGAAGAGGCCACAAAACAGGCAAAAAGGAATCAAAAAAAGTTTTCCCATGATGTGTGCCAATATGAAAATAAATAATAATTATAGTAGAATGACTTTATTGAGTAACTAGTGCTGGTGATATAACGTACCTATTTAATGATCACTTGACTAAGTATTTTTCAGTGTGGAAATACAGTATTTCCAGAAGAGCGAGAGCTCTCAAATTGAAAGTGGGTGAATTCGAGTTGTTCAAAATATATATTATTCTAGATGTCTTAACCTGTCGGATTGGTGAAATTTGCAAGTGTCGTGGAAAGTGTACTAAAGATTCAGCAGCATTTTTTTTTTTACTCAATTTAGTAATTGGAAATGCAGCAAATGGTGTAGAAGGAAAATAAAGTGCCAATACACAAAGTGATGCAAAACTAGGAACATTAATTTACAGACTAGCATGAGTTTCTGGAATGGAAATTAAAGTTTTGGAGAAATTGATTAAGACTAGGATACAAAGCTGGGGTGATAGAAATATGATTCTTTGTGAGAGTCAGCATGATTCATTAAGAGATGGCCGTGTTTTAACAATCTAATTACATTTTATAATAGAGTACCAGCAAAGGTTCAAAAGGGGAATCTATATTTCTGGATTTTTCAAAGGCATTTAGCAGTTGTTACATTGCAAATTATTATTAAACTTTGCCAGATGGGATTAGATAGTAAATTGGTTGGGTAGATAGAGTACGGTTGTTGGAAACTTTTCCACTTGGTTATACTATAATTTAAAGATACCAAGAAATTATATATTTGGTTTCATCCTTTATTATTATTATTATTATGGGCAACTCCAGGGAGTCCTTAGACTCATCGAGGGAGGCCCTAAACATCATGTCCACACAACTATTTGACATTTCACAGTATCTATCATACCTTGCCTTGAACTCATTCACTGTCATAGCACCCACAACAGACTCCGGCAGCTTATTCCACTCATTTACCACTCTAATACTCTTGCTAACCACACTCTTGTCCAGCTTCCATAGATGTCCCCTAGTTCTCCCACCACCAGTCCTGATCTCAAAAATATCCTCTGAATTAATCCTATAGAAACCCTTTAGCAATTTGAATGTCTCAATCATATCTCTCCTTTTCCGCCTATCAACTAATTTCTGCAACCCACAAATCTTCAACCTGTTCTAATAAGGTTCATTCCATAGACCTGCTATCATCTTGGTCACTCGCCTCTGGATCCTTTCCACCTCCTCCCCATCAAGAAGAAACCTTGGTGACCAAATCTGGGCACAGTAGTCGAGATGAGGTCTTATCAAGGCTCGGTACAGAGGTACAATAACTTGCTTGTCTCTGCTCGTCAAAGTATTTTTCAACAACCAAGTGAGTTGATGAGCTGATTTAGCCACTTTTGCAATGTGCCCCCTAAACTTCATCTCCCTATCCACCAACACTCCCAAGTCCCTGGCCTCATCAATCTCCTGGAGTACAGTTCCACCAATGTGGTATACTGCTGCTAATCTTTTCACCCCAAAATGCATAACCTTACATTTTGTCACATTAAATTGACATCCATTCTCCTTAGCCCAGAACTCCAATCTATCCAAGTCTTCCTGCAAGATTTTGACATCTTCTGCATTCACTTGCCCTACCTAACTTTTCATCATCAGCGAACAAATGAACTGTACCTCTTAGATCCTTCCCTATGTCATTAATGAACAAATTAAACAGCAGTGGTCCAAGAACAGAACCCTGCGGCACACCACTAGTCACAGGCAGGCTTTTGGACTCTACTCCTGAATAAACTACTCTCTGATATCTCTCCATCAACCACCCACCTATCCATCTCACCAACCCTATATCCATTCCCATATGTTGTAGTTTAGGGATTAGAATTCCATGTGCTATCCTGTCAAATGCCTTAGCCAGGTCCAGCAGTATCACTGTAAACCCATTACCCTTATCCAGTTCAGCCTTCACTGTGTTATAAAACTTGAGCAAGTCACTGAGGCATGATCTACCCTTCACAAAGCCATGCTGTCCCCCGTACAGTGCCTCGTTATCATCAATCCATTCCTATATATTTCCCTTGACTACTTTCTCTAAGACTTTGACAACGACTCCTGATATGCTGATCGGTTCATAGTTTGCAACAGTAGTCTTGGATCCTCCTTTATTCAGTGGAACTATTTTCCCCTCTTTCCACACTTTTGGGACTAAACCAGACCCAAGACTCAGATTAAACAACATGGTCAAGGGCACTGATAATTCTTTAGCTGCTTCACGTAAGACCTGTTCCGGCATACCATCCAATCCCACAGATGTATTCACATTAAGGTTCTGTAATAGACCATTCACCTCCACTTCATTCATCGCAATTCCTGTATAAACTAACAGTTCCTTCATTTTTTCAATGTCACCACCATGATATACTCTTGCAAAGTGCTCGCTCAGTATATCGACTGATTCAGTGACCTCCTTACCATTGTCCTTCCTTAAAATCATTCTGCCGTGTGCAGTTTTTTTTTTTTTTTTGCTTGCAGCATATTGAAAGAACTGTTTGGGATTCTCTTTAGCTTGCATAGCTAGTTTCCTTTCATAATCCGCTTTTGCTTTTTTTACCACACTCGTTACCCTTCTTTAAATTCCCTCCACAGTTGTTTCTTTTTTTTGCAGCTCAAGCTTAATGGTGTTATTCATCCATTTAACCCCTACTTGTTTTACTATTCGGACCCTAAGTATACAATCCAAAAACCTCCTGTAAATGCTCCTTGACCACTTCCCATGCTCTATCGACATCCAGCCCTTGCAATTGTACATGCCATGGCACTGATCCAAGCAATCTCCTAAGCTTGTTATACTTGCCAGCATGGTAATTCCGCCTATACCCTGTCTTAATCGAAAATTCCACACCTTTAGACACCTCCCAGGTCAAGACCTTATGATCACTCTCACCAATAGGTGGCAACATGGTCATATTCATTACAGTCAAATTTTCAGATGCTATTACCAGGTCAAGCACTCTCAAACCCCTAGTATTTTCACTTACATGGTGTCTCAGATAGTTATCCCTTAATAATTGAATAAAATCCATTTCCTTCCTCACATGTGTCCTCTCCTCCTTCCAATCAATGTTACCATAGTTGAAATCACCCATAATAATTACCCTCCTTCCACTCATTTCATCAATTTGTTTATCCATACTATCTCCACCATCTATTCCATCACCTGGTCTATAGCAGTACCCAACTATCTTTGTTTGCTTACACTTATCGAAGTGTAAGCAAACAGAGTTTGCACATGAAGTATCTTCAGTACTATGGCAACTTGTATATAGAAGCTAATGACTTCACATCCATTGCCTTAGTATCCCATAATGCGAAGCACATATCCTTACAGACATATAATGCTCTGCATTTGGAAAGGACCACTAGCCACTACCCAGACAGGTTTCGACCTTTTGGGGGGTGAAAAAGTAAAGGAGTGCTGATCATAGGCCTACAGTGGTTAGTATAGGAGTGCAAGAGAGCCTGGTAGTATTAGGAGAAAGAAAAAACAGATAGATAGCGTGAGAAATAGAGAAAAGGCCTCAACTCTTTTATATCATCATATAGCCAAAGGCTATCAGTTTTCCTTTATCACCAATCTCGTATAGATGAACAACTAAAAGACTAATGGAAACTAAAGCACAAAGATGACTGATACCCATGTGGTTAGTCCTATCTGGGTTAACTGCCTCGAGTTGGCCCTTTTTGTCTGGGATTGTGCTCCAGTCATCCTTGCAATTGACTATAAGACCACATTGAATTAAGAGGAGGGAATTATTTAAAAAACCTCTCATAGCAAAAATAGACAGAATTTTATCTTCCCCTGGTGAATATTGCATAATGTGGGTGGTCTACACCATCTAGTCATAAATTTGATATCTCCTAGAATGCTTCTTTCTAAATACAAAAATTGTCTGACTGAACAATAAAATTTCCACAATACAATATTATAAAGCATTTGGATATCATATTGCTGGTTTTCAAATCCATGTTTCTTTCTAACCTTTCATAAATGGTATTTTAATTAATTAATTATAAAGATCAAAATTCTCTTCTCATTGCTGACAGCTGGTGGGTATTGCAAAAAAATAACCTGTTCTGTTGTAAGCAGTGGAATGTCCAGCTCATTACATAATATATTCCAAATATGCAGGGCAAGAGAGCAGCTGTGGAATGCATGTTCTACTGTTTCCGGTCAGTAACAGATGTCACAGATTGGATCTCTGAAGTTAAAGTACCTCCATTTGATGGTATTGACAGCCATATGCAATTCTCCAAGCAAGATCCCTCCTGTTAGGGTATTCTTGGAACTTCAACAAGTTATGAAACAAAGTATTGTTGTCAGTACCTAACTGTGTAACATTTCAGTGAAAGAGATTAAAGATGTCTTTATAACAAATTTTACCTTTTTTTAATGGAAAGAGTGTCAATTCCAGAGTGTTTTAGCAGTCTTAGAGTTAAGCACAGAGTGTCATAGTATTCAGGAACAATCTCAGCTTTTGGACCTTTGTAATCATTAACTCCAAACATGGGAAGATGAAAACCCAAGTAGTAGAGGTGAGGTTTGCACATGTGTGATTAGTCTGCAATATTTTTGAAGCTGTATTGCTTAAATAGCAGAATTTTAAGACTAAAAGTCCAAATCCTCCATGCTTCTTTGATAGTTGAAGAAATTCCTTTTTTACTTCTTGGTATCGGCTGGATTGAAATTGCACAGGTTTACTATATAATTGCTTTTCTTCAGCTTCTGTGATAATCAGTGGGAGCCAGAACCAGAGGTGATACTAAGGTTCAAGTAATGATGAAGTCATATTTTCATATACAAGTAGCCAAAAGATGTCACACCTTATTATTAAAATACTCTGGATTAGAGATAGTTGTTGGAAGTTTTCCACTTAGTTATACTATAAATTAAAGATATCAAGAAATTATATACTTGGTTTCATCCTTGGAGTATTTTCTGAAGTATTTTCAGGACTGGGGCAACTCGTATATAGAAGCTAATGACTTCGCATCACTTGCCATAGTATCCCATAATGCAAAGCACATATCCTTACTTATGTATAATGCTATGCATTATGAGAAGAGGCACTACCCAGACCAATTTTGACCTTTATTGAGGTCTCATCAGTGGGAGCCAGACCCAGAGGTGATACTAAGGTTGAAGTAATGCCGAAGTCATATTTTCACATACGAGTAGCCAAAAGGTGTCACACCTTATTATTATCTTTAAGTTTATTAGTATATTTCATTTATGGATAGAGGACTGGTTGGGTTGAGAGAAAAATATCAAAGAGTTATGGTTTTGAGAGAGATAGTTGTTTACTGATGATGCAAAGAGCTGGGATAGTTGTAAGAAATGTGATAGCCCTTCAGGAGGATTTGAATGGATTGACAATTGGATAGATGAATGAAAATAAAAGTTAAATTATGTAGTTAGGGAATAAACAGATCTCCACACTTATGTGCAGAGATTTCTTTAACAGGGATTGCCAGTTTCCAATCCAATTCACTTACCTGATATCTAATCCCATCCATTGCAACTTAAATATCAACTTATCATGTGGCAACCTCTCAAATGCTTTTGAAAAATAAATAAATAAATAATAGCAGTATATTCCTTCCCTCTCATCAACTGCTTTTGTCACATTATTATAAAAGGTAAACGAATTCCTGAAACAAGAGCACCTTTTAATAAATTCATGCTGATCTTGATGAGGGTAACAGATATTACCCTCATCTGCCTAATTCTATATGAAATTACTCACTAATTTCTTCAAAACCTCAACAACTATATAAAAAATAAAAATGGTCTACAGCATGATATGCCACTGCCTGTGTGCAGTGGCACTATCTTACTCTCCTTCAACTTTGGGCACTTTCCCAGTAGCTAGACTTTCATTAAACAGCCATATCAATAGAGTTGTCAGTTCCTAAGCACATGCTCTTAAAACTGCAGTAAAATCCCATCTAGTCCAACTGCCATAATGACTTTCAGAGTGCTTAGTATTTGAAACATATTCTCCTCATGCACTTCTAAACCTTCAATCCTTTCTATCCTTATAGGAATAAATCCTGCTTTTCCAGGTTGAAATGTCACAATAAGTGATCATTAAACAGCACTACTATGTGATATGCATTGGTCACTTGACCATTTTTTCATCTAACGAGATCATTCACCCACAGTCATTACTCCTACTGGCAGCATAATGAAATAACTCCTTAGGATTTTCCTTGAACTGTAGAGCTAATCTCTTCTTATAATTCATTTTGGTCTTTCTTACTACACTAGCCACTTTCCTAGCTTGAGTCCTATATTCCTCATGCAACTGTTCTCCACTTCTCTCTCTATACTTTTCCCTTAACCTCTTTTTCATCTCCAGCTCTTATTTGATTTCATTAACCATTCACTTTATACCAAATCATGTTACCTTTATCATTTTTGGAATGCAGTTTGCCATTGCTGGTGATAAATTTGATAAATATTTCTTTACTGGTGCCTTGCACTGTTGATCTTCCTTGCAATTCTTCCATCCATTGAACTCTTCCTTGCTGATTTCTAAAATTATTACAGTCAACTCCCTTATAATTCCACAAATTCTATTCTACCTGGTTCTTCTGCCTATCTATTCAGCCTCTGAGTCAAGACTACACAGTCACTCACCAATGGTGGTGGCGGGGGGGGGGCATAACAGGCATCTAAGTTATAATCATATTCTCCAATGTAAGGACCAATTCCAAAACTTTTGATCCTCATCTTCCCTTTACTACATGTTGCCTGAGATATTTGTCTCTAGAATTCTAGAAATTCCATTCCCTTACTACTATATTCTGTTTTTTTTTTGCCTGATTTGTACTACTACAGTTAAAATCTCTCATAATGATATCTTTTCTGCCACCTTCAGTCCTTTTCAATCCACCTCCACCTCACAGCTTCGAAACTGTTAGTGCCATTTCCTTCCAAATTTTCTATTCTGAGAGGACTGAACTCCACTTATCATAAGTAACACTCCACCACCCTTTTTGCCATTCCTCTCATGTCAAAATATGCTATACCCTCTACTTCTGTTAAAATCTCCTGTCAACCACACTTTACTAATTCCAATAATCTGACAGGCTGCAGCTATCAGTGCTACCAATTCACTTTCTTTATTTCTGATCCTCTTAGCATTTGTATAAAGAAACATCAATGAATTGTCACCACTTTTATACCTATTATTACTCCCTCCAGACTTTATTTAATTCTGCAATGTACCATGCATTCTTCCATCTCCCAGATGATTATCCCAACAAGAGGTTATCACTACTACCAAACCCTGGCACTCTAGTTTCTCTGCCCTAACACTCTCTCTCAGTTGCCCAGAGAACAACAATCCCTCCAGATGCCTGTGCTCTTCTATGTTCAAATGCAGTCTCTCTCTCTCTCTCTCTCTCTCTGTTGCATACAGCTCTGTTCTATCTTCAAATGCACTCCAAGCATCCACATATTCCAGACATCTTTTTTGGCACATTCTCACTATTATGTCATACATTATTGCTGTTCTCCCCCCCCTCAATTCTGCACAATACTCTATCTTTCACTTTTCTCACACTTTTCTACTACACAGTTCCTACTATTAATCTCACATCACTTGCCATTTGATTCACACTTTCTCTGATCATTTATACAAACAGTCACTATCACTCCTCTCACAGATCCATTTATTCCTTGTTCACCAGCATCCTTCACAATCTATCTCCTCCAATACACTCTCCCTCCCTGCTCTCTCACTTATCATCTGCCTTCCTCTCATCTCTCTTTCTCTTGCTCCTGCGCTTTTTTTGACTTTCTCTTATTCTCACTTTTTTGCTTGTTCATTTATTCTCTCTCATTCCCATAGCTTTCTCTTACATTTCTTGTTTGTCTCACATCAATCAGCTTCTCAATTTTTAAAAATTCTTCCCTACTCAGGAACTAGAATTGAACCAATGTTTCTAGTTCCATAAGCCTTATGAAACCAAAAATGTTGCCACTAGGCTACACAGGCCCCATTCATTTTTGACATGAATTAAAATGTTATCAATCTATACAGAAATTTTTTTTCATATTGAATTTAGTTTGTTCACAAAAGTATTTGTTTAGATTCTACATTAAAGCATAACTGCTATTCAGAAGGGTCTTTTGTCAGTATTTGAATGATTGTTATTTTCTATAAATTTCCAGAATGGTGACTAATTTTGATTTTCTTCACAAAATGATGCCTTTGATAAACCTGGATAACTTAAAGGTGAGTTCTGATTAACACATATTATATGTAATGTAATACATATTCTAATCTTCTTTTCATTGAGTGATGTGCGGTTTTGATAAAGTGTAAAATTATTGGTTTTCATTTTGTCTACTTTGTATACTATACTGTATTTTACTACAACCATTGGTTTATGCAAGTGACTATGTAGCATTTGAATAAATGCAAAGCAAATGCACTGATTTAAGTGACAAGAGCAAAAGAACAGTCAGTCCTATAATGCATAATGAAACACTCTTCACAAGCTCAGGTTACCTTTATGAAAACTAGACTACTTAACTCTAGATCATGATATGTGCACATTCAGGTAGCATTACTTCACTTGGAAGAATCATGCATGATTATCTTTCCATCCATCCAGAATAATACGTTGACAAACTGTTTTTTTTTTTGCTTAAAAGTTAAAATTACTCAGATTATCAACCTCTAGTTTGGCAGATTTCTTGGTACATCCTGCATATATATATATATTATTATAATATTATGATATAATAGTTTCAGCATGGCAAGAAGATCAGTTGAAGAGTGAGAACATAAGTAGATATAGATAAGTAATTTATCATTCAGATATCTTATGTATAAAATTATTTATTAACATAAATCTCACTCATGTTTCATAAATACTACATTCTAAATGCTTAAATATTATTAGAAATTATATGATTCATTATGACTGCACTATCTCTCATAAATGATAAAATAGAATCAGAATGAATAGGATACGAGAGAAAGTATGGGTTTGTATAAAGTGTGATATTTGGTTTTACAAGTTAACAAATGTGAAATAGACTGAAGGAATTAAAGCTAGCATAAATGAAAGTAACAGAAATGGAACAAAATATAGTGAGACTGAGGGAGTGAAAGGAAGTATGAATGAGGAAGTGGAAAGAAGATGCTGCAGAATGAGAGGTAGCAAGACTTTGGGAACAACAGAGAGTGAAATTGCCAGAATGCAAGATTTGAGGAAAGAGTTATTCAAAATAAAAAATAAAATGAGGAATATGGGGAGTGATATTAGATGTTTAGTGAAAACAAATGAAAGTATGCAAAAGGATGGAATAAAAGAAAAAAGAGGTCACGAATTCAAGAGTAGCAGTGTATGCAGATTCTATTGTTAGAGGATTGGTTAATGAGAGACTCCATAAGATCTGCTATCCAGGAGGGAGAATGAGCAAGATAATTCATGCTTTAGAAATGAGGAGGAAATAAGCAAGAGAATTAGTGGTGGTTGTGGGGGACAAATGACTTAAGTGGACATAAGGAGAATGTAAGGACAAATATCAGGACTGTTATTGAGGAGAGTGAAAGATAACAGATAGTGGGAAAGGTTGCCAGTGTGTTGCCAAGATATCACAATGATGAGTTGAGATGGAGAGTCAGAATCATGAATGGCATGCTAGTGGAGCTATGTGAGGAGAAGGAAGTGCAGTTTGTGGATGTATGGCATGCATTTGAAGGAAGAATGGGATAATACAGACACGATGGATTGCATATGAATGCCTTTGGAGTGAATGAACTGATGTAACTGTTGCTAGATGGAAGTGCAGTGTATGATGAAAGCAAGATATCAGAAGTCAGAGATGAAGTGAAAGAATAAAAGAGTGGTATTGAAGAGACTGAAGTGCTTGGCAATGGAAGCAGTAGTAGTGCGAGATTTGAATAGAGAATTTGGAATGCAAGAGTTGCAGGGAAACAGGGTGAGTAGGTGGACAGGGAGACATGGCATAGGGAGAGTGGATGTTGAAAGTGCCAGTGAATGTATGTATGGGAATGATTAGCACAGAAATGGAATAGATTGGGGAGGTGAGTGGGGTAGTTGAGATAATCCTCTGTGCTATTTTGCCAACTTTTACAATATGTCCTCTGAATTTCAAATCTATCCATCATCACTCCCCAGATTCCTAGCCTCATTAGTTTCTTGTAGCCCACACTGCTAGTTTATTTAAATCATCTTTTAAGACTACATAATTTTTATCAACTATTGCCCTCCCTAGTTTTGCATCATTGGCAAACAACTGAATGTCCCCATTCAGATCTGCTATATCATTAATATAAAAATTAAACAGTAGTGGTACTAGTACAGAGCCCTGGGGCACTTCACTAACCTCATATCCATTCCCATTTGCTCCAAATTAAGTGTTTTCATAGATTTAATTGTGTATTTTTAGTATATTATTCTAGTTTTTAGTGTAATTATTGTGACACAGCATTTTATAACATAACTGCAGAAATATCATTAATTTTTACTACTCTTAAGAATGGTGCCGAAAACTTGCTGTAACAAGGCAGTGCCTAAAGCTCAAGTTGTTACTACTGAGGAGAGCATTTGTTCTGATGAACAAAAGTACTGCTGCAGTGATGATGATAATTTATCTGAGGATAAATTATCTGAGAATACAGAGACAAATGTTAGAAAGCTAAACACTCTGTAAAACTAGCTAAACAAAAGTAATGGGGGACTTTGGTAAGAACATGCCCAAATATGACAAATAATAAAATAAATATCAAGAGGGTGGCAAGTTATTCTGGAGGTTGTTGAAGAAGCTCAGAAATGGAGCAAAGAGTGCTGTAACAGGAATTGTAGATAATAAAGGTGACATGAACACAGGAGAAAAAGATATCCATGAAGTAATTACTTTGAAATAATTACTTTGAAAGCAGTGATGGTACAGTGGTAAAAATGAAGAAGCAGTGATGGTACAGTGGTAAAAAAAACACTGACCAGGCATGCAATCAGGAATACATATCCATACTTGAAGTAGAAAAAGCCAAGAAAAACCTGAAATGTGAAAAGGCAGCAGGAGTAGATGATATTCGACCAGAAATGCTCAAGTATGGTGGTATAAAAGTCTTACAGTGGCTGCACTGCATAGTTCAGAAGGCCTGGAGAGAGGGACGAATTCCGCATGATTGGAGTAGAGCTCTCATAGTACCTATATATAAAAATGGAAATAGAACTGAATGTGAGAACTACAGAGGTATTTCATTACTGAGTGTTCCTGGTAAGATATATGCAAGTATACTTGAGAAACAGTTGAGAAGGATTGTGGAAGAGAAGCTTGGTGAAGAACAAGCTGGATTCAGGGCAAATAGCGGCTGTCAGGATCAGATTTTCATTTTACGACAGATAGTTGAGAAATCATGGAAATATAACAAAGATCTGTATTTAAGTTTTGTAGATCTGGAAAAGGCATATGACAAGGTGCCAAGAGAGAAGTTATTTGAAATGCTACAGTTATATGGTGTCAATGGGGCATTATATCAAGCAATACTTTGTCTTCATTTGAGATGTAAGTCAGCAGTTTGAATTGAAGGAAGTACAGGAAGATGGTTTAATGTTAAATCTGGTGTCAGCCAAGGATGTACATTATCTCCTCTGTTTTATTCATTGTCTATATGGATCATATTATGAAGGAAAGTGGTATTAAACCTGACATCAAAATTGGAGATGTTAATCTCAGCTTTTGCTTTATGTAGATGATGCTATACTTCTAAATAAATCCACTGCAAGATTCCCTGACTGAAGTGAATAACTGTTGTAGTAGATATGGTATGAAGGTCAGCATTAAAAAGACAAAGACAATGAAAATAGGCAGAAACATTGAAAATATCGACTGCATTGTGGATGGAGAACCTATAGAACAAGTAAAAAAAAAAATCAGCAATTTAGGCACGATTTTTAGTGAAGATGGTAAATTAAATATGGAAATAGACAACAGAATCAACAAAGCTGGTATGGTAGGAAGTCAACTGAATAAATTTATATGGAATATTAGAGAAATTAGCCAAAACACTAAATTAGCTGTATACAAGACAGTGTTCAAACCAATTTTAACTTATGGATCTGAGAGCTGAGTCAGAAGTAAAACACTTGACCAAAGACTAGAGACTGCAGATATGAGAGTCCTGAGAAAAATTAAGGGAATGAACAGATGGCATCAATGATAATATCATATTAAAAACGAGGATATTAGGAAAGAACTTGACATTGTCAGCATCCAGGAATGCGTCAGCAGAGCTAATCTTAGGTGGTGATCACTTAAACAGAATGGGAGAGGAAAGATTAGCAAAACAAGTGTTCTCTGCCAGGTTGGTAGCAAAAAGACCCAGAGGAAGACCAATATATAGGTGGATTGATACAGTAAAAAGTGCCTTAAAAGATAGAAATATAAGATCTGATAATGTTGGAGTCTTGACAGGGAGGAAAATAGCAATGTCCTGATTTGGAGGAAAATAGCAATGATGTAATTAAATTGTGATAGCAATGATGTAATTTTTTCATGTAGTACTATGATATCCTGTACACTCCTTGAGGATATATATCAGGAATTTGATGATGATGATAAAAAATGTAGGGCATTTCATATAACACAGTACAACAAATGAAAATGGATATCTTCCAGCTGAACTATTCAGGTTGCATAACATTGTCAATCTACTGAGGAAATTTTCAGTTGTTGTTGTTTTTGGATTGTATCCATGTAAAGATACAGCTTCATTAAATGGATGCAATCCAAAAACAACTAAAAAAATCATCAGCCACTTCCCTACACATCAACCCAGACAAGAAGAAGCGCATAGGACTCCTCTACCATATATCAAAGGCATCTTGGAACGACTGTCAAAAATTATGAAGAAATGCAAACTTGCTGCTACCTATAAACCAATCAAACTGATCCACAATTTGCTACCTTCTACAAAAGTCACACTCTCACCTATGATGCTATATGAAGTTCAGTGTTCTTGTAAGATTTCTTACTATGGACAAACAGGAAGATCTATAGGGAAAAGAATTTCTGAACATCAAGATCACATCCATCTTATCAAATCACACAACATGGAGTTTAAAACCCTAACTGTCGGATCCAATGGAAAAACACCAAGCTATTACATAGATCCTTATATAAACATGAGCATTAGGATGATTATATAAGGAAAGTGCTGAAGCCTCACATCGCATACCCAATCTGAACCATAATGACTGTCTTCACTATCCTAAAAGTCTGGGAAATTATTATCCTAAATTGTATAAAATAAATTCATCAGATATACTTGAATTTAATTTTAATTACAACCAAATTAATTTTAAGTCCTCAAACATGCTACTCTATGCATAGAGGGATTCCATTGTAAGCATGCGCACTAACTGTTCCTTTATATGTAATTCCTAATATTGTTTGTAATAATGTACTGATGATATCTTTCTTAAGATACTTAGGATGAAATATCTACATATTATTAAAATTTAATTACTGTGGTATATGTATGCATTTTTTAATTATGATATGGCTTTCCTATTTATCATTATTATTATTACCCTAAGACCCCCATGGAGTCAAGGACTCATTTAGGAGGTCCCTTTGTCATACACATAGCTCATCATACTATACTACTACACCTTAAACACATTCAAATTCTCTGCACACACCACACGCTCAGGCAAGGCATTCCAATCATTCACAATTCTGCATGCAAAAAAACCTGCTTCTCACTGTCTCTTGTTCACACCTTCCTTATACAGCTTCTAAGGATGACCTCTTGTTCTCTCCTGATCTCCCACCATTTTATGAAAAACCTCTTCAACATTGATCCTATAACAATCCCTTACTAACTTGTATGTCTCTATCATATCACACCTCTTCTTGCTATTCACTAGACTGTAAATTGCATCTTCTCAACTTTTCCTCAAATTCAACATCCCAGAATACAGAAACTACCTTATTCAGCCACCTCTGGACCCCTATCTAATATCTTTTCATCCTTTTGGAAACCAGGTGACCAAATCTGTGCACAGTAGTCCGTGTATGGCCTAATCAGGGCCATACACGGCCATCTTATGGCCCTGTATGGCCGTAATCTAATGGAACCAGAATCTTACGTCTACAAGTCAGTGTTCTTGACATCATTTCCAGAATTCGTTGTGTTGGCCTCACAATTTTGGCAATGTGTCCTCTAAATTTTAGATCCTTATCCACCATCACCCCCAAGATCTCCTATTTCCTCCACCTCCAACAATATATCTCCAAGTACATCCCATCTTTGTTTTCCAAATTTGAAAACCTTACATTTTGCAATATTGAACTGGCATTCCCACTCCCATACCCAATTATTCAATTCTATTCAAGTTTTCTTGTAAGGTTACATCTGCTCTACTTCTTATAGTTAGTCCCAACTTTGCATCATCTGCAAACAACAATATCCCCATCCAAATTTTCCTCAATATTGTTACCATATCATTGACAAATCCACCTGCAGTTCTTCAGAGAGACACTTTGGCACTATCTCTTTTTTTATTATTATCTTTGATTATATATCCAGACTCACAGGAAACGAGTATGGAATAACTCTCGAAGATTTGGCAGGTCATATCCATATAAGTAATCTGGTTTGCAGATGATGTACTGATTGACTAATATTCAGACTGCCCAAAAACCACTTAGATTATTATTATTACGTGACACCTCCAGGGAGTCCAAGAACTCATCGAGGGAGGGTACCCATTCCACAACTCTCCATCTCCACCACTCAAATCCACTAACTTCCACTGACTATAACTATACCTATGCCATCTACCACCGACCACGACCACAACTAGTATTTCCACAGACAATCATGTCACGGGTTCAAATCCCGCTATGGACATGCCGGGATTTGAATCTGCAGCCTTTTGGTTGGAGAGCAGATACGCTAACCACTCAGCTAGCCAGGCCCTCTAAAATGCAGCGGTGATTGGATTGGCAGTCAACAGCAGTAAAACTGAAGCCCAAAAGAACAGAATAGAAGGAAATATCAGGCTGAGTGACCACATTCTTAAAGTAAATGAATTTCAGTAACTTAGTTCCTACATTAATACGCTAACAGACATAGTGTAAAGAAAGCTCAAAGCTCTTCGGTTCAATAAAAGTCTAATATCTGGAAATCCAATCTCATCACAACAAATACCAAAATTCATCTGCTCAAAACCACCAATCAAGCCATATCTACATATGTAATTCAATGTTTAAATTCCTGTAGCTGTTGCTGTTATTCACATAGAAGTTTCTGGAACATGAAACTATGTGTATACTGAAATGTAAACAAATAATTTATTAGCTTAAAGTAATTATTTACAGCTGATGTTTCACAAGCATTATCAGAGGCAGTTTAACTACACAATCAGTGAAGACAAACATGACAAGAACAATCACGTGAGTGGAGATTGACAGTGGTACTCTTCATCGCAATTCTTGTTGTTAATGCTGATGGAGAGATAGAGCTGTGCACCAAAATCTGTTTAAAATCTTACCATCCGTTCTGTTGCACTTAACTAGGTTTTTTAGAACTTGTGCTGCTTCCAGGAACAGTTTCTTTGATGTCACCCTACACACACACGACTGTCCTTCTTATCCAGGTCATTTTAAGATTGTCTTCACTGATTGTATATAGTGTAAAATTGCCTCTGATAATGCTGGCTTAAGCTAGCAAAACATTATTATTATTATTATTATTCAGGCCTCCATGGACTCAAAAGACTCATCATGGGAGGTCCTTCCTAAGAAACACAAAGTCTATCAAGACTCATCGAAGGGAGGTCCCCCCCCCCCCTAAGAAACACAAAGTCTATCATACCACTCCTTGAACTCATTGACCGTTCTCGCTCTCACCACTCCATCAGGCAGTGCATTCCATGGTTCAACCCCTTCATCCAAAGAAACCACTCCTCACCCTCTTGCTCACAGTTTCCTTTCTTGACTTCTAGGGATGGCCTCTTGTCATCACTCCTTCCTGCTGTTAAAGATACCAAGCAATTTTAAACCTGGTTTTACTCCATTTCCCAAGTGAGCAAACAGACAAAATGTCAAGTTTGCGCCTGCAATTGATGCAAGACTAGCTGATCCCACAGGTAGTGCAAGACCGAGGCAATTCGTGGTAAAGGTGGAGCAAGCTCTGATCACTAATCTTAATATTTACCCTTAATGCCAAAACACATCTCCAAGAAGGGGGATGTATGATGTTTTGTATTAAAGGCAAGGGGCCACTACCCAGACCGGTTTCGACCTTTATTGAGCCAGGCTAGAAATACCAAGATTTAGTAATGCAGAGCTTATAAGTATTTTACCAAAACAAGTTACCATAAGGTGTTTTAACCTTATTAAATAAAAATCTCAGGAGGAGATATAAATGTAGAAAGTATTTTTAACTTGGGTATAATTATGTTAAAGATACCAAGCAATTTTAAACCTGGTTTTACTCCATTTCCCAAGTGAGCAAACAGACAAAATGTCAAATTTGTGCCTGCAATTGATGCAAGACTAGCTTATCCCACAGGTAGTGCAAGACCGAGGCAACTCGTGGTAAAGGTGGAGCAAGCTTGCATCAATTGCAGGCGCAAACTTGACATTTTGTCTGTTTTGTATTTACACGGAGGCAGTAGATATGGAAATCAACAATGCAGAAAACACACAAAAGAGGCCAGCCAGCCCTGAAGAAGTAAATATAAAAAAACCAAAACCAGCTGAAGTTGGAAAAATAAAGTCAACTTCAGAACCCACAAAGTTCCCTCACACAAAGGCCAATGCACCTATATTGCATCTCTTAAAAGATTTCTCCGAGGAGGAGGCGAGACTACGAAAAGCAATAGAAACATTCGGAGACATTCAACTGATACTCACAGGACAAAACGGGCCAAGAGTCGTCAGTGCAGAATGGAACGACGTGTTTGCCGATAATATAGATGAAATCACTCCTGAAAAGATCATTGGTCTTATCGATGCAGAGGACGACATGGGACTAGCACTGCACAGAAGCCTCTACATGCTAAACCACATCTGTGGAGACAGATTAGCAGATCTCATCATTAAAACTCACAACAATAGACAGCAGGAGGATTTAAACCTCGCCTAACAAGTCAGTCGACTCCTAGTATCGATCTGCCAGAAAGGGGGAAAAAAAAAAAAGCCCCTTCTACGTTTCTTGGTTCTGTTTCTGTATGTTCACGCTTAATCCACATAGGAGGGGGCAGACCTGAGAACCCGAGCGGCGAAGGCTTACAGCGAGGCAGTGCAGCTCCTTGCGGGCTGCATCACTCTGGCCAGGCTCTTCCCCCGTTCTTGCAGTAGTTTCTGTTAATTCACCGACTTTTGTTGTTCTGTTTATGCGTGTTCTAGCTCCTTTGTTGTTTCTGTTTATGTGTGTCTTAGTTCTTTTGATTTTCAATTTATGTGTGTCTTCCTGCATTTGTTTTTTCACTTCTTTCATCGGCCAGACATCTGATGAGGTAGCTGGCCGGAGAACGGATGGAGGGAGATAATGTCGGAGATCTGCTTGGTGCTGGCATTTAAGTCAGGCCAAGTAGATCGACTGAGACCTCTTTTAACTATCTACTACTATCCACTCTATCTTCCTTCTCCTCTCTCACTATCAAGCTGACTCTCAGCACAACTTTTTTAAATCTAAAGAGGCCAAGTGATGAAAGGCATGAACTCCCATTCTACCTCAATAAAGGTCAAAACCAGTCTGGGTAGTGGCCCCTTGCCTTTAATGCAAAACATCATACATCCCCTTCTTGGAGATGTGTTTTGGCATTAAGGGTAAATATTAAGATTAGACCTGGGCAGAGCTGACTACTACCGGGTGCGTCCCCAGGTGGCGGATCGGGGAACAGCCTTCAGATATGGAGGTTAGCTGCGATATAAGCAGAGCAATCTGGCGAATAAGCAGCCGTGGACCAACAGCGACTGAGCTATCAGGGCGTGGGGGAGCAGAAGTGGCAACTCTGTCTCACTTAAAACCTCACAAAGCCCAATGACAACTCGGTGACATGGCGAGTAGTGCCGCCATTAAATAAGTACCTGCTGGGGTCACTGCCCCTGACATTGGGAAGCAGCATTGTCAGTACTGACACAAGGTTGAAGCCAAATGATGACAGAAAAGCTTGTGATCAGAGATTTGCAGATGGCAATATGATTATATTGTGTACATCTGTAATACTGCAGAGCAGAAAGCAAACGGAGAAACTACTGCTCAACCTTATCTCCAGAACAACCACCATGGCGAGCAAACCCTTACAATTGGCCCCAAGTTCCCAGCGTCCCTTAAATGGGACAGGGGTGCGAAGAATCTCCGGGCTCAAAATGGTATCCACTTTTAAAATTGCAACTTGGAATGTCAGAACTCTGTATGAAGCTGGCAAATTAAGAAATGCCACAAGAGAAATGAAGAGGCTGGGCATCCGGATTTTTGGAATTTGTGAGACAAGATGGCCAGGATCTGGAAAGTGTCAACAAGATAATATGACAATGTATTACTTGTATTACTCTGGGAATGATGAGAACAAACATCGACATGGTGTAGCTGTAATAGTAGATGAAGAAATCAATAAATCAGTAATAAATTGGATTCCATTTTCTGAAAGGATAATGCTGTTACAACTTAAGGGAAACCCCGTTAACATAAATATCATCCAAGCTTTTGCACCCACAGCTGACAAAAGTGAAGAAGATGTTGAAGAGTTTTATGAACACCTAAAAGAGATTAAAAACCTAACAAAGAAACATGATATAAACATAGTGATGGGTGACTTCAATGCAAAAGTGGGAAGAGGGGGTGATGGAGAAATTGTTGACGAACATGGCTTAGGCACCAGAAATGACAGAGGAGATCGCCTAGTCCAATTCTGTCAGGAAGAAGATCTAACAATAGCAAATACCTGGTTTAAACTTCCACGCAGAAGACTGTACACTTGGAAATCGCCTCAAGATAACCAACATAATATTGTCAGAAATCAAATTGATTATATACTGATAAATAAAAGATTCCACAGTAGTATAAAGAGTGCAAAGACTTATCCTGGAGCAGATATCTCATCAGACCACAATCCCATAGTTGCAGAAGTACGTCTTAGATTAAAATCAGCTAAAAAATCACAAAAGAAGAAAAAGAAAATTGATGTAGAAAAACTGAAAGACCCGAACATAAATAAAAGTGCCAAGACACAGCTTAACCTGCAATTACAACAGATTAACATAGAAGAAAATAAAAGTGTGGAATCTCTTTGGAATAGCTTAAAGAATGCCATCGTAACAACAAGTATTGAAGAAGTAGGTTATGTGAATAATATAAAACAACAGGAATGGATGACAGATGACATTCTTTCTCTTATTGATACAAGAAGAATGTATAAAAACAAAGATCTAGCCAGGTATACAGAAACACATAACATCATCAAGAAAAAAATAAAAGAAGCCAAGGAAAATTGGATGAAAAATTTATGTACTGAAATTGAACTGCTTCAGAAGAAACATGATAATTTCAATCTGTATAAGAAAATCAACGAAATTTCCAGAAAACTGAGGAAAAAGCAAATAGTGTCTCTAAGAGATGAAAATGGAAAAATAGTTCTAGAAGAAGAGAATAAAGCACAGATTTGGATAAAATATGTAACAGAACTTTTCAATGATACTAGACAGAAGCCTATAAATATAAAAGATAACATTCAAGGACCAGCAATCATGAAATGTGAAATAGAGAATGCTATACGAACAAGTAAAACAGGAAAAGCCAGTGGACCAGATGGTGTGCAAACAGAATTTTTAAAATTAATAGAATAGAATAGAATAGAATAGAATAAAATAGAACCAGATAACATCAAACTTCTTGAAAAACTATTTAATAAAATATATGAAAGTGATGAATTTTCATCAGATTGGCTCAAATCTACATTTATCACTATCCCAAAGAAACCCAAAGCGAATTCCTGTGGTGACTTCAGACTTATTAGTCTAATGAGCCAAACATTAAAAATATTTTTGAAAGTAATTCAGAATAGCATTTATAGAAAAAGTGAAGAAACTCTAAGTGAAACACAATTCGGCTTTCGGAATGGTTTTGGTACTAGAGAGGCCCTTTTCTGTACCCAAATATTGATACAAAAATGCATAGAAAAACAGAAATCTGTCTTTATGTGTTTCATAGATTTTGAAAAAGCATTCGACAAAGTCAGACACACTAACTTAATAGAAATCCTTCAACAAATAAGGCTAGACGAACAAGACATAAGACTAATAACAAATCTGTATTGGAATCAGTCAGCTACTGTTCAATTAGACAACATTACCACCAGTGATATTATATTAACATCAAAAGAGGAGTGAGACAAGGATGTGTGCTCTCACCACTCCTGTTCAACATATATGCAGAGGTAATCTTTAAAAAAGCATTGGAAGAATGTCCAGAGGGAATCACAATAAATGGAAAGATTGTTAACAACCTACGATATGCAGATGACACCGTGCTAATTGCAGATAACATTATGGATCTCCAAAAACTCGTTGACAGAGTATACATAGAAAGCCAAAGAATGGGAATAAATATAAACATCAACAAGACAAAATACATGATCATCAGCAAACATCCAGCCTCATCAATGAAACTGACACTCAATGGTAAAAATATTGATCAAGTGTCAAGATATAAATATCTTGGTTGCTGGCTTAATGAATGGTGGAATCCAGAAATAGATATAAAGACAAGGATTGAAGTTGCACGGCAGTCCTTCATGAAAATGAGAACACTATTCTGCAATAAAGACCTAAACATGGAAATCAGATGCCGAATGCTGAAATGCTACGTGTAGTCTATTCTGCTCTATGGAGTTGAAACGTGGTCATTGAAGGCGACAACCATCAAGAAAATCGAAGCCTTTGAGATGTGGCTATACAGAAGAATGCTAAAGATATCATGGACAGAAAAAATTACCAATGAAGATGTCTTAAAATCCATTGGCAAAGCTAAACATCTTGTACAAATAATCAAGAAATGAAAAACATCATATCTTGGCCACATCATGAGAAACAGCAAATACCAACTTCTACAAACTATTTTGGTAGGAAGAATTGATGGCAAAGGAACTAGAGGAAGAAAAAGAATATCATGGTTTGACAACATCAAGACGTGGACAGGAAAGAGCAGTGCACAACTGCTCAGATTAGCACAAGACCGCAGTTTGTTCGCCAAGATGGTTGCTGACCTTCGATAGAAGATAGCACAATAAGAAGAAGGTCAGAGCTTGCTCCACCTTTACCACGAGTTGCCTCGGTCTTGCACCACCTGTGGGATCAGCTAGTCTTGCATCAATTGCAGGCGCAAACTTGACATTTTGTCTGTTTGCTCACTTGGGAAATGGAGTAAAACCAGGTTTAAAATTGCTTGGTATCTTTAACATAATTATACCCAAGTTAAAAATACTTTCTACACTCCTTCCTGCTGTTCAACCAAGTGAAAGAACTCCCCAGTGTCAACCCTGTAACCATCTCTCAACAGTTTAAAAGTCTCAATCATATCACCTCTCCTTCTTCTATCCACCAAACTCTGCAGTCCACATTCCTTCAGCTGATCCTGATAACTATCATTATACAGTCCTGAAACCATCTTTATTATCCGCTTTTGTACCCTTTCCACATTTAATTTATCCCCTTCAAATCCTGGGGACCAAATTTCAGAAAAATAGTCTAAGTATTGTCTGTTCAGGATCTTGCACAATGGAATGATAACTCTTTTATCTCTGCAGGTCAGTATCCTTCTCAGTATTGCAAAACTCCTCTGGGTTACCTTCACCACCTTTGCAATATGTCCCATAAATTTCAGGTTTCTATCAATCATCAATCCCAGATCTCTTGTCTCCCCTACTTCCTCCAGTATAACTACTCCCATAGAGTATGCAGTGTCCCATCGATGTTTCTCAAACCTCAAGACCTTACATTTTGCTGCATTAAACTGAAATTCCCCATTCATTTGCCCATCTATCTAGCTTATTCAAATCCTCTTGCAGGACTGCCGCATCTGCACTATTACTAATAATCCTTCCCAGCTTTGCATCATCTGCAAACAACTGAACATCCCCCTGCAATCCGCTGACAATGTCATTGATATAAAGGTTAAACAATATAGGTCCCAGCACTGAGCCCTGTGGGACCCCACTTGTAACCCTCTACTTCCTTGAAACTGCCCCACCATACACAACTCTCTGATACCTATTGGACAGCCAATCCTGAATCCAGTTTACCAATCTGACATCCAGACCCATGTGCTGCAACTTAAATATCAGCTTATCATGTGGCACCCTGTCAAATGCTTTCGCTAAGTCTAAGAAAATGGCAGTATATGCCTTTCCCTCATCTAATGCTCTTGTAACTTTATCATAAAAGGCTAGCATATTGCCAAAACAAGAGCGCCCCTTCACAAATCCATGTTGACTCTTACAGATAACATTACCCTCATCTGCATACGGTCCTTCACTACTTTCTCCAAGATCTTACTAACTAACTGCTGATGACACACAAACTGGTCTATAATTAGACACTTCCAGTCTGCTACCGCCCTTATGCAATGGCACTATCTTACCTTCAGCTGTAAATAATTAATTTAAGCTAATAAATTCCTTGTTTAGATTCCAGTGTCTCCATAGTTTCATGTTCCAGAAACTTCAACGTTTATATTTACATATGGTGCTCAGACATGGAACATCACTACTCAATGAGTAGCTAATAACGATAGCTTTGGGACGTTGTGCCTTCAAACAATACTATGTACATGGCAAGATCACATTCCTAATACTGTCATTCTTGAAGAAAGCCAGCAAAGACCCCGTAATAAAAAAAGGTTTAAAAAACATCAACTGAAATGGTTGGTACATCAGCCTAGACATCCACCTTCACTTATGCTCAGTGCACTTGCTCTCGACAGGCCAACTAATGGACACAGAGAAAGATCAAGAAAACAGTTTTGACATTACCTAAGTAAACCTTCTTTTTAAAGATGAGGCTTGTGAATCGTCTGCCATTTACCATTTGTAACAAAACTGCAACTTGGCTGATTTTCATCCGATAGACTTTATCTCCATGAGTTTTCTGATATGAATGTTTCTGTATATATTTCCCCTATTCATACATGAATAAATGATAATTTTATTACCCCTTTTGAACGAGAATGTCATGATAGCATTATTCTTCCAGCTGTTTTATATATCTTGCTCTTTTAGACATTTATTAAATAGACTTTTTAGTTCTGTTAATCTTTAATGGTACCTGTGACATGACTATAAACAATAAATTACACGATAACCACAGTAATTAACTTTAATGAAATTAAAGTACAGATATTTTGTATTGAAAATAATAGCACATCATCAGTGTGTAGTATCAGTGTCAAGCAAATCAAAGAAATGGGAATACAAGGTACATACAGCAATTGGTGGTTTATCAAATAAAAACTGTTGCTGCATGCCAGAAATTAAAATTAATAAATAATATTATTAAAAATTATTTTTTTTGATGGTTACATAAAATAAGAATCTTCCAAACTTTTGAGAGGGAGGGACAATCGTCTCAATTCAGATTTGGCTGATGTAAAAGAGTTTTGCAACTTTCTTTGAAAAGGCATTCATATTTATTATTATTATTATTATTATTATTATTATTATTATCCAGGAATCCATGGAGTCAAAAGACTCATCGTGGGAGGTCGTTTTTAGGAAACACAAAGTTTATCATACCACGCTTTGAACCCACTGACCATTCCCACTCCAACCACTCTCTCAGGCAATGCATTCCAAGGTTCAACCACTCTCCATGCAAAAAAACCACTCCTCACCCTCTTGTGCACTGCCTGCTTTCGTAACTTCCAGGGATGGCCCCCTTGTCATTGCTCCTTCCCACCGTTCCACCAAGTGAAAGAACTCTCCAATGTCTACCCTGTAATTGCCTCTCAACAGTTTAAAAGTCTCAATCATATCATCTCTCCTTCTTCTATCCACCAAACTCTGCAGTTCACATTCCCTCAGTCGATCCTCATAACTCATATTGTACAGTCCTGAGACCATCTTTGTTATCTGCCTCTGTATCCTTTCCACAGTCAATTGATCCCCTTCAAATCCTGGGGACCAAATCTGAGAACAATAGTCTAAGTGTGGTCTGATCAGGGTCTTATACAATGGAATGATAACTCTTTTATCTCAGCAGGAAAGCATCCTTCTCAGTATTGCAGCAATCCTCTGAGTTACCATTACCACCTTTGCAATATGTCCCCTAAATTTCAGGTTTCTATCAATCATCAATCCCAGATCTCTTGTCTCCCCTACTTCCTCCAGTATAACTCCTCCCCATAGAGTATGCAGTGTCCCATCAATGTTTCCCAAACCTGAAGACCTTACATTTTGCTGCATTAAACTGAAATTCCCCATTCATTTGCCCATCCATCTAGCTTATTCAATAGCCTCTTGCAGGACTGCCACATCTGCACTATTACTAATAATCCTTCCCAGCTTTGCATCATCTGCAAACAACTGAACATCCCTTGCAATCCACTGACAATGTCATTGATATAAAGGTTAAACAATATAGGTCCCAGCACTGAGCCCTGTGGGACCCCTACTTGTAACCCTCTGCTTCCTTGAAACTGCCCCACCATACACAACTCTCTGATACCTATTGGACAGCCAATCCTGAATCCATGTGCTGCAACTTAATTATCAGCTTATCGTGTGGCACCCTGTCAAATGCCTTTGCTAAGTCTAAGAAAATGGCAGTATATGCCTTTCCCTCATCAACTGCTCTTGTCACTTTATTATAAAAGGCAACCATATTACTAAAGCAATAGCGCCCCTTAACAAATCCATGTTGATTCTCACAGATAACATTACCCTCATCTGCCCAACACTGTATATAGTCCCTCACTAATTTCTCCAAGACCTTAACAACTACTGATGACACACAAACAGGCCTATAATTAGATACCTTCCAGTCTGCTACTGCCTTTATGCAGCGGCACTATCTTACCTTCTTCCTTCCATTTCCTGGGTACCTTTCCCACAGCCAGACTTTTATTGAAAAGCCAGGTCAACAGAGCTGTCAGTTCTTTAGCACATTCTCTCAAAACCCGTGATGAAATACCATCCAGACCAACAGCTTTACTGGTATCCAGAGTACTCAGTATTTGGAACACACACTCTCCTCTTGCACCTCTAAACCCTGAATCTGCCCTATCCCTCTAGTATTAAAGCCTCCTCCAGGATGAAATACTCCAATAAAGTGCTCATTGAACAACTCCACTATGTCCTCTGCATCAGTCACTCTGTTCTCATTTTTATCCCACAATGTAATTCTTCCACAATCGTTTTTCCGCCTACTGGCCACATAGCTAAAATATTTCATAGGATTTTCTTTGGTGCTTAGTGTCAATCTCTTCTCATATTCCAGTTTTGCCTTTATCTCCATTCTGATCACTCTCCTGGCCTGTGTTTTATATTCTTCATGTATCTGTCTTCCATCCCTCTCCTTATATCTCTTCCATAATCTCTTTTTCAACTGCAGTTCCTGTTTGATATCGTTTGTCATCCACTTTACTCCAAATTGTGTCTGCTTCTTCACCCATGGAATACAGCTTACTATTGCTGCTAACAAATATTCTTTCACAATTTCCCAAACACTAATGATATCCTGGCCTTCCAATTCTGCCCTCCATGGAACTGCCCCTAGTTGATACCTAAGACTATTATAATCACCCCCCTTATAATTCCACATACGTTCCCATTTCTTTGATACACCTGCATGTCTGTTCATCTTCCAAGTCAAAACCACATGGTCATCACTCTCTCCAACTGGTGGAAGAGATGTCATCTCACTTATTATCAGCTTTTCTGATGCTATGACCAAATCTAAAATTCTTGAGCCTCTTGTTCCCTCTATTACATACTGCCGAAGACGTTTGTCCCTCAAGAATTCCAGAATTACATTCCCTTCTTACTACTTGCATTTTCCTCTTCCCAGCTTATACTGCTTAAAATCTCCCATAACAATCATTCTTCTTGCACTTGCCAAGCTCAACTGCCTAAAGATCTCCTGGTCACCACCCTCTGTGCTCCCTGGTTTATAGCAACACCCCACTAAATATCCTGTCTTGGCCACTTCTACCATACACCATATGCTTTCAAAACCATTTGTGTCACTGCCTTCCAAAACCTCCACTCATAGAGGACATAAGCTATCACTTATCATAAGCAGTACTCCACCACCATGTTTTCCTTTCCTATCCTGCTGAAAAATGCTGTACCCTGCCACTTCAATTCCGGTTATTATATCATCCTCCATCAACCACGTCTCAGAGATCCCAATAATCTTTGGCCAGGTTGATGCTATCAACGCCACCAATTCATCTCCTTTATTTTGGATACTCCTGGCATTAGTATAGAGCAGGGGTTCCCAACCTTTTTGTTTCCTAGAGCACATTCTAAAATACCGGTAGGGCGATGGGCACCATTCTACTTTTTCAAGCAAATTTTTTGAATTCATTTGTTAAATGAATACATACAAAGTTTACATTATAATCAAATGTTTTATTACTTAAAAGTTTACATTATATAAAAATTTAAATATATATATGTAAGTTAGTGTGATCTTTGGCATTGCATTTCATTGGCTAGTGCTTTATAATTAGGAGAATATGATGATATTCCAATTCTTAAACTAGAATGAACAACTTCGAATGCGCGTCTACTTTATATTGTATGCATTTTATTCTCGTCATGTGTCATTAACGCATGCGTCATATAGCATGCCATGAATTGTTGCGTGATTATTTCAAACTATACGGCACACGGTTGAATAGCGGCGGGCACACACAAGTTAGTCGACGAGTGCCATGGTGCCTATGGGCATAGGGTTGGGAACCCTTGGTATAGAGCATAAAAATGTCACTGCTTCTATATCTATCATTGTCCCCTCTCAACCCCCCCCCTGAGTTCAATGTTATCTGATGTAGTCCCCCTTCCCCACAAGAGGCCACCTTTGCTACCATCCATCCTAGGAATTCTAGTTTCCCTGTATTGACATACTGACTCTTTCAGAAAACAGCAATCTTTTCATATACCTTCGTCCTTCCTCATTCAAATGCATGCAGTCTCTAGCATACAGTTCCCTTCTGTCCTCAAACACCCTCCAAGCATCCACATATTTCGATCCTCTCTTCTCACACATTCTGACTATTATGTGATTCAGTATTGCTGCTCTTCTGCTCAGCTCGTAACTATCATACCTGGGCAACACACACACACACAATCTTCCTTCTCTGCGTTTTCTTTTGCACAACTTCAAGCACCAATCTCAGATCTCTCAGATTTAATCTCAGATTTAAACCTGCTTTTAGGAGAAGACGAGGTTCATCCCACTGGATACTGTGTTTATTGTGACTACTATGTTGTGCAATTTCAGACTTTTGATATTTCATGTACTCAATATAATATTGATGTTTATTAATTCTTTTTTCTATAGAATGGCCTATCTGTCCAAAGTATGTTAGATTACATTCACAAGGTATCTGGTAAATGCCAGCTAATGATAGAGGTGAAAGTTTGTGTTTTGTAAATGGCAACAGATGAGAAATTTTTTTGATAGGAAAATATGTGGGAATAAGATGATACTTCTTCAAAATTCTACCAATCAGTTCAGAGATGCCAGAAATATAAGGGATTGGAACCCTGGTCTGTTGAAGAATCCTGAGGTGTTGGATATGAGTCAATTATCTGCTGGATTTCTTTAAGGTTGTAACCATTAAATTCCATTAACATTTTGACTGAATCGGAATGATTGTCTTTCTCTCTCTCTCTCTCTCAAAAGTTTCGGAGATTCTTATTTTATGTAACCATCAAAAAAATAGTTTTTAGTAATATTATTATTTAATATTAATATCTAGCACGTGGCAACAGTTTTTATTTGGTAAACCACCGACTGCTGTATGTACCTTGTATTCCTGTTTCTTTGATTTGCTTGTTTCTACACACTGATGATGTACTGTTATTTTCAGTACGAAATATCTGTTCATTAATTTCATTAAAGTTAATTATTGTGGTTATCATGTAATTTATTGTTAATAATTCTGTTAATATTTCTCTTGCTGCTTTTATCATTTATATTGTAATTCCATCTTCTCCTGGCATTTTATTATGTTTCATATCTTTCATTGATTGTTCTATTTTGAAAGTTTGTATTTTTCTGGGATACTCTTTTGTTCTGGCTTCCATGTAATACTGTTTTCAATGGTGCTTGTAATGTTATGCAATTTTGAAAAATACTGTCTAGCCCTTTCTACTATGCTTTATTTATCTTTGATATCTTTCCCATTTCACCTTCTAGTGTTATTTTTCTTCCTATAGTGAGATTGTTTCACAGTACTTCCATATTTTTGTTGTTATATATTGTTTCTTTTATCGTTTTATCATCTTTAATATTTTTTCTGATAGTTTTATTTATTTATAAAGAGCCAATGGCTTCATTTCGGCAATATAAACATTATTTAAATTAAGGGGATATTAAATCCCTCTTAATTTAAATTAAGAGGGATATTAAATTTTCAAGCTCTTATCTTTTCTCCAACAGATTTTATTGTTTTCTCTGAGAAGTATTTATTTTTAACCATTTTATCTTTTGCAGTCTCATGTGTGCTTTTTCTATAATGATAAGATTAATATTTTACCTTATTAAGTTACTTAAATATTCGGCATGAAATTCTCTGATTCCAATCTTTGAGTTTCTTATTCAGTTTTAAAATAATGTGGGATTTAATATCCCCTTAATTTAAATAATTTTCCCTTATATTATTATTATTATTCAGGCCTCCATGGAGACAAAAGACTCATCGTGGGAGGTCCTCTCCTAGGAAACATAGTCTATCATACTACTCCTTGAACTCACTGACCGTTCTTGATCCCACCACTATATCAGGCAATTCATTCCACAGTTCAACCAACCACCATGCAAAGAAACCACTCCTCACACTCTTGCTCACACCTTCCTTTCATAACTTCCAGGAATGGCCCCTTGTTCTTGCTCCTTCCCATGTTCCACCAAGTGAAAGAACTCTCCATTGTCAACCCTGTAACTGCCTCTCAACAGTTTAAAAGTCTCGATCATATCACTTCTTCTTCTATTCACCAAACTCTGCAGTCCACCTTCCCCCAGTCCATCCTCATAACTGGCATTGTAAAACCATCTTTGTTATCTGCCTCTGTACTCTTTCCACAGTTAATTTATCCCCTTCAAATTCTGGGGACCAAATTTGAGAACAGTAGTCGAAGTGTGGATTGAACAATAACTCTTATCTCTGTAAGTCAGCATCCTTCTCAGTATTGTCGCAATCCTCTGAGTTACCCTTACCACCTTTGCAATATGCTCCCTGAATTTCAGTTTTCTATTAATCATCACCCCCAGATTTCTTGTCTCCCCTACCTTCTCCAGTACAACTCTTCCAATCAAGTATGCAGCTTTATATCGATGTATCCCAAACTTCCATTCATTTGCCCATCTGTCTAGTTTATTCAAATCCTCTTGCAGGGCTGCCATCTGCACTATTACTAATAACCCTTCCCAGCTTCACATCATCTGCAAACAACTGAATATTCCTCTGCAATCCACTGACAATATCATTGATATAAAAGTTTAACAATACAGGTCCCAGTACTGAGCCCTATTGGACCCACTTGTAACCTTCTGCTTCCTTGATATTGCCCCACCATACACAACTCTATGATACCTATCAGATGGCCAATCCTGAATTCAGTGGACTAACCTGACATCTAAACCCACATGCTGTAACTTAATATCAACTTATCATGTGGCACCCTGTGAAATGCCTTTGCAAAATCCAAAAAAAAAAAAATGGCAGTATATGCCTTTCCCTCATCAACTGCTCTTGTCTCTTAATTATTAAAGGCAATCATATTACTAAAGCAAGAGTACCCCTTGACAAATCCATGTTGACACTCACAGATAAAATTACGTTCATCTTCACAATGCTGTATATGGTCCTCACTAATTTCTTCAAGATCTTAACAAACTACTGATGAAACACAAACTGGCCTCTAATTGGACCCTTCCAGTCTGCTACCGCCCTTATGCAAAGGCACTATCTTACCTTCCTTCCTTTCCATTTCCTTATCCATTTGAAGATTTCTGTTTTCATTCATTTCATTTATTTCTTTGATTGTATAATTTTTTTGCAATTTCTTCTTTTGGTATTTTTTGTTGGCTACTAATGTTTTATTATTTATCTTTACATATATTTTTTTATTCTATTTCATCCTGTAATTTTTTCTTCTATTGCTATTTTCCCTCTAACTATTCTGTGATCACTTCCTATGCCCAGTTTGACTGATGACTGAAATATCTTTAAATCTTCTTATGTGAGGTGATAAAATGTAATCTATTTCTCTTTTTGTTTTCCATTTGGACTAATCAATGTCCATTTTCCAGTTGGTCTTTCAACTGGTTTCTCATCATAAAGTTTAATATCATATTTCCTCACTCATTTCGTTTTCTTGTTCTATATTTTCCTATACACCTTTCAAGTTAATTTCTTTGTCCTTCATTTTGTTTTCTTATTCCATTTGCTATAAACCACATAGTCCATAGTACTCAATGTCATTTATTTTTATTTTTATTTATTTATTTTTTTTTTATTAATGATGGTTAAGGTTTTAGAGAAGTTGGTAAGAGGAAGAATTCAGGAACTGGTGGATGATATGATACCCTTTTTTGGGGGGAGGGGGATAGTTTCATAAAGGTCTTGCCTTAGTAATTTACTCACTTTTTATCCAAAGAAACTTTTTTTGATGAGAGCTGATTTGGAATAAGAAAATGACTACACAATGATACTACTGGACTTTGCAAAAACAGTTCAAGCAGATAATCTTCATGGACCTCTGATATATAAATTAGAGCAAGTAGGAATGAATGATTTGGAATGAAGCTGGTGATATGTATAAAATGGTGGCTGATGGGCAGATATCCAAGAATAGAATTCAGGAGAAGATGAGTGACTAGCAGCATGGTGCAGGGCTCTGTGCTTGGGTTGCTATTATTTAATTTGTACTTTAATGATAGAGGAAATTACTTTCATCTGCATCATCAGCAAATTGAATATTTGCTGATGATGCATAATTGGGTTGAGCACTAGTTAATAAAAGTAATGAAGAGTCCTGCAGGATGATTTAAATAGCTGACAATTTAATATAAGGTTATGAACTTTGGGATGAAAAGTTATAAGCTATGTACTACCTTGATGAAAATGAACTGCAGAAAATTGGTGAGTCTAGAGATTTTAAGTGAATGTTTGATAGGAAGAAGTTGGAGTTCAGAGGGCATATTGCAGAAGTGGATAAAATGCTCTTAAGATCAGTTGTATATTAAGCATGCTGACAAGCAGGAATAAGAAAGTTATTATCTCTCTTTATAAAGCTCTGATACTGCTAACATCTTAACTACTGTGCATGAATTTGGGTTCCTTGGAAATGAGGAAGTGGTGAAGATAATTCCAGAGGCAAGCGACCGTGATATGGCAGGTCTGCAGAATGCTTCCTTAGAAAATAGATTGAAGATTTGTGATTTAAAAAATTGTTGATAGATGGATAAGAGAGAGAGAGAGAGAGAGCAATCATAGAAACATGCAAGTGTCTAAAGAGCAGAAGAAATTTTTTCAGCCCATGACAAGAAGGGAGGGAACAAAGTGCCACTCATGGAAATTGTGTAAGAGTGTGGTTAACAAGGGATAAATTTCTTGTTTGGAGAGTGGGAGAATGAGTTGCCATAATAAGTTGTGAGTGCTTTGTCAGTGAATCTTCTTCTTATTGTGCTATCTTCTATCGAAGGTCAGCGACCATCTTGGCGAACAAACTGCACTCTTGTGCTAATCTGAGCAGTTGTGCACTGCTCTTTTCTGTCCACTTCTTGATGTTGTCAAACCATGATATTCTTTTTCTTCCTCTAGTTCCTTTGCCATCAATTCTTCCTACCAAAATAGTTTGTAGAAGTTGGTTTGCTGTTTCCCATGATGTGTCCAAGATATGATGTTTTTCGTTTCTTGATTATTTGTACAAGATGTTTAGCTTTGCCAATGGATTTTAAGACATCTTCATTGGTAATTTTTTCTGTCCATGATATCTTTAGCATTCTTCTGTATAGCCACATCTCAAAGGCTTGGTGGTTGTCGCCTTCAATGTCCATGTTTCAACTCCATAGAGCAGAATAGACCACACGTAGCATTTCAGCATTAGGCATCTGACTTACATGTTTAGGTCTTTATTGCAGAATAGTGTTCTCATTTTCATGAAGGACTGCCGTGCAACTTCAATCCTTGTCATTATATCTATTTCTGGATCCCACTGTTCATTAAGCCAGCAACCAAGATATTTATATCTTGACACTTGATAATATTTTTCCCATTGAGTGTCAGTTTCATTGATGAGGCTGGATGTTTGCTGATGCTGGTGAATGAGTTTAACATTTGTGATTGTGTATTTGTCCTACTAATGATTAAATAACTCCCTGTGTAATTCTTTGTATAACATTTTTCTAATGTTTTTGTTTAAGGCAGTTCATATACAGCTGACTCTCTCTATAAACAAACTTGTTGAGACCACAGGAATAATTTGCTGTAGTGAATATTTTTGTCTAGCAAATTTCTTTTAGCATAGCATCCTAACAATGGGGATTTGGTTGGGATTCAAGAAATTTGTTATAGTGGTGTTTGATATAGTGAGAGTTGACTGCATCATGTAATTTTAGACAAATCAGCCAATGTTTTATAGTAACACGCTATAAAAGTACCATGTAAAGTCAGCTCTCCTTATTATCTCTTTTTATTTCATATGCTGTTTAGTCTATGCCCAACTTCAGTTACTTTAACTTGAAATTTTGTTATCCAAATAAATAACATCCTGGTTTAATCTTTTCAAACTATTTCATTTTAGTACAAAGAAGTTGATGCTCTAGAATCCATATTTAAATTTTGGAGAAACAATGATGTAGAGGCATTTAATATATCAGCACAATGGTAAGTTGTGTTTAAGAGTTAAGCTGCCATTCAACGTATAGTAATATAATTAGTATATTGTGATATGAAATGGTCAGTATTATTGGATATATATGTCATCATCATCAAATTCCTGGCATATACCCTCAAGGGGTGTACAGGATATGATAGTACTACATGAAAAATTTACATCATTACTAACTTCCTATCTACAATTTTCCTCCAAATCAGTTTGTTACCTGTCAAGACTCTAACATTATCAGATCTTAAGTTTCAGTAAGGAAATACCTTGAGTAGACATATTACTTACTATTATAATAACAGAATTAACTCATGTAAAATATTTTTTATTCATAGAATTTTCACCTGAGTATCACAGGCATCATCAGTGCAGGTACAAAGGCTAATTAAACAATAACTGTTATATTCACAAAGCGCCACCTAAGTAGCCAAGGTTAAATTTCCTAAATTTATTTTTAAAAAAAAAAATTTTATATATTTAAAAAATTTTTTTTTAAAATTATTTTTTTAATATATATATATGTGTGTGTGTGTGTGTGTACAATTACAAGTTAGGAAAGATTTGCTGATTTATAGAGTACTATCTCCCACAAGGGGGAAAGACGTAGACCATCGGATCGTTATTTCACTCCCCTTTAGGTTAGGGGAGTGAAGTAACGTTTCACATGTTTCTTTGTAAAGCCATTCCATTAGGAGGAACCGACTTTTGTGAATGACTTTTGTCTTGTTCCACTGAACTCTATGTGTAGTGTTGATGGCATGATCTGCAAGTCCAGACCGTTCGGGTTCAAGGTACTGGATGTACAACTTGTGTTCTTCTAACCGGATCAGAGCAGATCTTCCTGTTTGTCTGAAATATGATAACCCACAAGAGCAGGGAATCTGGTAGACACCTGGATAGCTGAGATGTGGGAGCTTGTCCTTTGGAGATATGAGGAATATGGAGATTTTTAGAATGGCCACAAAAATATTTAGTGGTTTTAACACTTTAGCTATGCATTCGCTAATGCCTTGCACATAGGGAATAGGTATACGTGTAGGTTCTTCTGTATTTGAAGATGATGCTGAAGCATGACTACTTAAAGCTCGTTTTATGAAAGAATTCTTATAACCATTGGATATGAAGGAGGAATTAATATATTGTAATTCTTTTTGTAATAGTTCTTCTGAAGAACAAAAGGAGTGGGCTCTATGAACCGTGTTTTTATAGTACCTGCCTTTTGACTGGGATGGTGATTCAGCATGGATGTACTGGCCCGTATGAATCTCCTTCCTATAGACTATGAATTGTAGGTTACCATCTGGTTGGTGAAAAATTAAGAAGTAAATGGCAAAGTAAATAAGCTAACTGCTTATTTACTTCTACTTCTAGGGTGAACTGGATCCTTGGATGAAGTGCATTTATTTTTGAGAGAAACTGTTGTCCGAAGCACCCTTCCATATGCCAAAAATGCCATCCACATATCTGAACCAAAGGTTAGGTCTGGGTGTAATGTTGTCAAAGATACGTTGTTCGAAGTGTTCCATGAAGTAGTTGGCAATAGCAGTCAATGTTGTCCACCAACGGAACATTTGTAAATAGTGAAACAACATTTAGACTAATCATAATCTCCGAATCATCTAGATGCAGATCAGAAATTTTATTTCTGAAATCCACAGAATTTTTTATATACGTAGCAGTTCTTCTAGTTGAAGAAGTGAGTAAATTTGACAGAGATTTTCATATTTTGTAAGTGGGACAACCTCTACAGTCTACAACAGGTCTTAATGGAATTCCTGGCTTATGTACTTTTGGAAGACCATATAATTTCAGTGGGAACCCGTAGGAGGTCTTTAGTGTTTTCTTTTTATCTTCATCCCATATCGATATTTTTTCTATAAGAGCATTAAGTCTTTTTATTTGGCTACCTGTAGGATCTGAAGTGAGGGTCCTATAAGTCGAATAGTTGCAGAGTAACAGTGACATTTTTCTTTTGTATTCTCTTCTGTCTTGAATGACTACAGCCTTCCCTTTGTCAGCTTTCATAATAATTAGGTTCTTGTTATTTTTCAGCGATTTCAGTGCTTTTTGTTCAGTGTATGATAGGTTCGGCCAAGGAGGCTTGGCATTAAAAAGAATTTTTGCACACTCAAATCTTCTCCTGTTAGCTGTTTTTTGGGGTAAGAATTGAATACCTCTGTCTATGCTATGGAAAAAATCTATTATGGGTACCTTATTCGAAGCAACGGCAAAATTATGACCTTTGGACAGAACAAAACGTTTGCTGTCTGTTAGCGGCTGGCCGGAGACACATTGATCACTACTCTATCTGTATCACTGACAATATTGCTAGATTTGGGGTGTCTCATCAGTGAATCAAACTTGTGTTTTAATCTATCATGGGAAGCATTAAAAACCTTTTGGTATGACATCGATGATATGCATAAAATGGTGTTAAAATTTTCAGTCTCTAATACTGGTTCTATAGTGTTCTTGATATATACTATTTCTTTGTTCGAAAGGGCAAGAGATTTCTTTGCTTCTTGTAGCTGATAATTTAACAGTGACCTAGTGCCGTTTAAATAAATCCAATGGGCTCTTTGAGACTTAAAAAACTTCTTTTAGTTTACAGCAGGTAGGAATAACCTGAGCCATCTTACAGTGCTTTAGGAATATTATTCTGTTAATGCATTTCACCTTCTTAACTAATACTTTACTATATCTAACACATTGTTTGGATGTAGACTCTCCTTGAAGTCTCGATATAAGTTTCAGTAAGGATATTTCCTTACTGAAAGTGAGTAGACATATTACTTACTATTATAATAATGGAATTAACTCATGTACCTGTACTGATGATGCCTGTGATACTCAGGCAAAAGTTCTACGAATAAAGAATATTTTACATGATTTAATTCCATTATTATATCCAGGGAGTCTGAGACTCATCGAGGGAGGCCACATACTACATACACCAGCTATTATACTCATTCTTGAATTCATTCACACTGCTTACACTCACAACATCCAATGGCAATCCATTCCAATCACGCACCGCCCTCTGAGAGAAAAATCTAGCCCTCACACCCGTCTTGGCAGCCTTCATTCTCAGCTTCCAAGGATGCCTCTCTCGTCCTTTCCTCACCCTCCATAAATTGAAAAATTCCATCAATTGAAATCCTGTATGACCCTTTCAGAAGTTTGTAAGTCTCAATCATATCACCCCTCTTTCTCCTGTTTGCTAGTGGCTGCAGTTTACAAATTCTCAATCTGTCTTCATAATCAGTATTCTACAATCCTGATACCATTTTTAACACTCTCCTTTGTACTCTCTCCATATATCAGAATTACAATGGAAACCAAACCTGCACACAATAGTCCAAGTGAGGTTTTATCAAGGCCTTGTAAAGAGGCAAAATAACATGCTTATCTTTACATGTGAACGTTCGTTTTAGCATTGCAATTATTTTTTAAGTTGTATTTGCAATCTTTGCCACATGGCCCCTAAACTTCAACTTCCTATCTATTAATACTCCATAATCCCTAGCCTCATCAGTTTCTTCTAGCCTAATCCCACCAATATAATACAACATTGGATATCTAATCATGCCGAAGTGAATGACTTGACATTTACTGACATTGAACTGACACCCATTTTCCCATGCTCACAATTCCAGCCTATACAAATCAATCTGCATATCAGCAGAATTCCTGATTACCTTACCTATCTTTGCATCATCAGCAAATAACTGCATGTCACTTGTCAAATCCTTCCCAATATCATTAATGTACAGATTGAATAACAGTGGACCAAGCACTAATCCTTGTGGTACATCTCTTGTTATTTATTTATTTTATTTTTTTTTATTAATCTTTGTACTGGTTATGAGCAGTACTACTCTGACATCACGTCCAGACTTGATATAGGCCTAAGCCTTTACAAGTGTTTTACCCTATGCCTGTTCTAGTTATCATTGTAGGGCCCTCAAGGAAAGAACTTTTATATCCTTCTGCATAAGCCCAAGCTGTTTTAAGTCTTTAAACTTTGCAGACTCAGATCCCCCGTATACCACTTTTTGATATCTGTCAGTCAGCCATCCTCTTATCCATGCTAATATTGTATAACACAAACCCATTTTGTCCAATTTATGCAGCAGTCTGCCATGCTGTATTCTGCCAAAAGCCTTAGCAAAATCCAAATGTATCATGGTGTATCCATTCCCCTTGTCTAATTCAGTTGTAACATTATTATAGAATGTGAGCAAGTTGCTAAAACATGACCTTCCCTTAGTAAACCCATGTTGTTCATTGCAAAGTAGATATTCACTGTCAACCCATTTCTGAATGTGAGCCCTAACCAAGTTTTCCAAAATCTTCATCACAACTCTTGAGATACTAATTGGTTGATAGTTGGATACATTGGTCTTTGTACAACCCTTGTGCAATGGAATTACCATACATTCCTTCCTTTCCTGTGGAATCTTCCCTGTTCTGAGACTCATATTAAACATTCTGGTCAAAGGAATGACCAGTTCAGCTGAACACTGTTTTAGTACACTTGCTGTTTTCCATCAGTCCCTATTGATGAATTCTTATTCAGTTTGTGCAACAGCTCTAATACCTCGGCCTCACCACCTGTGTTTCTTCATCTAGTAAAGAGGTAACAGTGAACTCAATGTTGCATTCACCAGGTTGATAGCTTTTGACGAAATGGGCACTCATTAACTGAACAACCTCTCCTGCATCTGTAACCCTCATGCCATCTGGATTTAGAAGAGTTATTCTTTCGTATTCATTCTTTCTTTTACTTGCAGCATATCGATAGAATTCTTGTGGATCGTCTTTAGCACGCAGAGCCTTTTCATAATCAGACTTTGCTTTCTGTACAACAGTTATGACTATTCTAGCATGCTGCTTATAACTTTCATAACGAACGTCATCCTTATGCAAACGGTATTCCTTCCACATCGTCCTTTTCTTTCGAATCTCTTGCTTAATAAGATTACACATCCACTTGACTCCTATTCTATTTATTCTTTAAGCTCTCGGAACACATTCTGATATTGCATCATTTAAGTATTGTTTAAATGCTTCCCATGCACTGTCTATATTCTTTCCATCGAGCAACCGATCCCATTCCATTGAACTCAGTATACTCCTCAGTTGGTCATAATTTCCTGCTTTATAGTTCAGCATGTAACCTTTTCTAAATGGAAAATTCATAAACTTAGTCACTTCCCAAGTGAGTACCACATGATCACTATCACCAACTGGAGGCAGAATAGTTACGTCTTTAACTGAAATGCCCTCTGACACTATAATCAAATCTAACACTCTTTGACTTCGAGTTCCTTCTGTCACATGCTGCTTGAGGAAGTTGTCCCACAACAGCTCAATAAATGCATTTTCATTCTTCTGATGAGATTCTACTGCTATCCAATCAATATTTGGATAATTGAAGTCTCCCATTATGATTACTCTTTTCGTGCTCACCTGTTCTATTTGGTGATGCATTTCTTCATCACCAGCAACCAATCCACCAGATCTGTAACAACACCCCACTACGTAATTTGTCTTGTTAGATTCCACCTCACACCAGATGGCTTCAAACTCATTGCCACATGTAATATTGTTAGTAGTATTACTACATTCATAGGTCTCAACTCTAACTGGATTTAAGTCATCCAATATCATTAGCAGTACACCCCCTCCTTCCTAAAAATACTGTACCCATGACACTCAATACCAGTTAGCACGTCTGATTCAGATAGCCAGGTCTCACTAATTCCTACAATCTTAGGTTGCAACATATTGACTAAGGCAACAAACTCTACTAATTTGTTTCTGATACTCCTAGCATTCTTGTGCAGACATAATAATCTACCTGCATGTTCTTTTGTATACTCTTGTTTGCAATCTGCCTGACACAGTTGGACATCATGCAGATCTCTATTCTTCTCTATTGCCTTACACATGTAGACATCTTTGCACACATATGATGGGTCTGAACCGGACGAACACAAACCCGAATATTCACGAATATCATCTACTCCTGCTGCCTTTTCCCATTTCAGGTTTTTCTTGGCTTTTTCTACTTCAAGTATGGATATGTATTCCTGACTACATACCTGGTCAGTGTTTTTTTACCACTGTACCATCACTGCTTCTTCATTTAGTAATTTTTCAAGCTAATTATTCCATTCTTCAAGGATATCTTTTTTCTCCTATTTTCATGTCATTTTTAGCATCTATAATTCTTGTTACAGCACTCTTTGCTCAATTTCTGAGCTTCAACAACCTCTAGAATAACTTGCCACCTTCTTGATATTTATTTTCTTATTTGTCATATTTGGACATGTTCTTACCAAAGTCCCCCATTACTTTTGTTTAACTAGTTTTACAGAGTGTTTAGCTTTCTTACATTTGTCTCTGTATTCTCTAAGAGCACAAGCTGACTTATTTGCCAGGAATTGTTGATATACTTTCTTCTTTTCTTTTACTGCCTCTTTAACTTCCTGTGTCCACCATGGAGTTCTGATTTTTCTATCCTTACAAATAACCTCACCACATGCCTCTCTGGCTGATTCAATCAGTGTTTTCTTCAGGGCTTGCCACTGAGTCTCCAAGGTTTGGTTCCTGTTCTCAAACTTTTTCATTTTTTCTTGAATAATGCTTGTGTATTTTAGTCTACAGTTCACCTCTGCGAGCTGCTCAACTTTTATTTACTTTAAAACTTTCTTACATGTTCTTCTTTTCAATATGAAATTCAGTTTTATCCTGCTCAAGACTAACTAGTGATCACTTCCAATTTCAAATCCTTTGTACACTCCAGTGTCAAGCAGCAGGGGAAAAGCATCACTACCAACAACAGCATAGTCAATGAGACCTTCCTTATTTCTTACCTCTTCTCTCCATGTGAATTTGCACATTTTTATGTTGGAACATTGTGTTAGTAATAACCAGTCCATGTCCAATAGGTGTTGAAAGTTTATTTTTCACTTGGTTAGACTATAATAAATTTAGTTTAATCTTTTATTCAAGTGTGAGCAAACAAAGTTTATGCCTGAAAATATCTTCAGGACTGGGGTGTCCTTGCAGATATGTATGATGTTATACATTAAGGGAAGGGCCACTATCCAGACTAGTTTCGACTTTTATTGAGGTCTCTTCAGTGCGAGCCAGGTCCAGAGGTGGAGAAACCAGGCAGAAGCAACTGCAGGTCATCTTTACCTATAGGAGTTGCCAAACGGTGTGCCACCTTTTTATTAAATTACTCTGGATTTAGAGAAAGATGTTGAAAGTTTATTTTTCACTTGGTTAGACTATAATAAATTTAGTTTAATCCTTTATCCAAGTGTGCAAGGATTAAACTAAATTTATTATAGTCTAACCAAGTGAAAAATAAACTTTCAACATCTTTCGCCCTGGTTTCTCTACCTCTGGGCCTGACTCCCACTGAAGAGACCTCAATAAAGGTCGAAACTAGTCTGGGTAGTGGCCCTTCCCTTAATGCATAACACTATACATATCTGCAAGGAGATGTGTTTTGCATTATGGGAGATACCGAGATAGGAGTGATGTTAGCTTGCTCCACCTTTGCTGCAAGTTACCCAGTGTTGTACTACCTTACCCCAGTCCTAAAGATATTTTCAGGCGCTAACTTTGTTTGCCCACACTTGGATAAAGGATTAAACTAAATTTATTAAAATCAACAGGTATTTGCCATTATTATTAGCTTTGCTTTTTTCTCCAAATTTTCCCAAAATATTGTTGTATGTCTGACAATCATTTCCTGCTCCGCTATTTAGATCCCTAACAAGGACTAACTTTTCCTTTATCATTGTGCCAGTTGCTTTCTCTAAAGTCTCAAAAAATTCCTCCACTTCTACCTTAGTAGAACCTTCTGTGGAACCATAAGCACAAATTAGTCTCATTGTCCAGTTCTCCATTCTGATATCTGCCCACATCACTCTACTTGAGACTGTCTGCCATTCAAGAAGATTAGCCTGATGTTTGTAGAATACTAGGGCTACTCCTTTTCCTTGATTGTCATTGCCTGAATATACCATCATGTATTTATTGCTCAGAAAGATCTCACCAGTCTTTGCCTTTTTTGGTACTTATCCAATTCCTCAGCTAGCTCCATTACTTTGCCATTCAGGCTTCTTATATTGATAGTACCGATCTTGAACTCTTGTGATGGGTAGATTTTAGGATTTGTTCCAGTAGCTGACTTTTTGCTGTTTGCCCTTGTTCCCTGGTGAAAACAATGGGGGGCCTTGTTTAACCAGGTGATGCCCCAGTGGGCATGAAATTTTGTCATGTTGTACCATCATTTTTTATTTTGTTTTAAGCCAATAAGGATACAATTTGGTCGGCCAAACCCCAAATTGCCAGGAGAAGGTGAGGCTTGTTCATTGTGTCATAAGCCCTAATCAGTTCTCTGCATTCCTTTAAAGACTATGTGGAAGTCTCCTCTCAGTTATATAGCTTTGACCCTTAAGTGCCTCGGATATATGTGTATATAAAATAATTTTTTTTTCTAAATATATCTTCTCTGAAGTCAGAGCTATGCACATGGGATTTTTGAATGCAGCCATATATAGTAGTTGTGAAATACATATATGTTTGATATGTAAAAATTATGGATAAAAATACCCAAATAATTTTAATTATACAAATTTATTTTATGTTTTGTTATGTTACTCACATTTCTTCAGGAATAACTTGTGTCATGTAGTAATATAATTAGTATATTGTAATATGAAATGGTCAGTATTATTGGATATATATGTATATAAAAGAATTTTTTTTTTCTAAACATATCTTCTCTGAAGTCACAGCTATACGCTAACCACTCCCCAGCTAAAAGGCTGCAGGTTCAAATCCCACTGTGGGCATAGATGTTTGTGATTGTCTATGAAAATACTAGTTGTGGTGTTCGGCAATAGATGTCATTGGTGGATTGTGAGTGTTGGAGACAGAGTTGTAGAGTAGATGCCCATCTTCGATGAGTCTTTGGACTCCCTCGAGGTGATAAATAATAATAATATTAATAATAAAGTTAACACTGACTCTAAGAAATGGTGATGCCCCACTGTTGCCACTCTGTTGCAAACAGAGTGGCAACAGTGGAGATTATAATAAAAATAAAACCTTACCCATTTAAGTTGTGTAGTGATGAAAATCTTAGCTTAGGTGTTGAAAATAATGTTGGAAAACTAATGTCTGCTGCTATATATCTTTTGCATTTTTGAAATGTGAAGACAAATCATTTTTTATTTATGATCATTTTTTAAAGATTTCCTCTAGTTTAAGTGTTTTGCTTTTACAAATATTTATAGGACTTGCACCAGTTTGCATAATCTATATCTAATTTTTATGTTTATGGCAGTTCTATCCATATTGTCTGAAGGAAGGTATATCTAACTGAATCTGCGGATGGTACTGTTTCAAGTCATTTCAATCCTCTAAATAAGCAAGGTGGCAATCTCATATGTGGTGATAAAAATCATCTGTCACTTAAAGACTGACAAAACAACTATGGATTTGAGCCTGCAACACAATCTGTCAGTAAATTAGATGCTTGTAAAGCTGTCCACTTTGCTACCTGTGTTATATTTCTGTATAACACAGGTATAATACACAGGTATATACCTGTGTTATATACCTGTGTATTATTAATTTCAGCTTTATATTGATCTGTGTGCTTGGAAATAATAGCATGAAAAGGAGACCATAACAGAAAAATACTGATTTAAGAGATTCTTTTACATATTACAGTTTACTTTTAATATAATAAATACAACTATAATAAATTCTCTCTCTATATATAACAAACTAGTGAAAAGTCCCAACCAAAATCCCATAGGTATATGCAGTACTTAAAAAAAAAAATAATATATATATATATATATATTTCCACGTATAAGACGAGGCCTAAATTTTAGGCTATGTTTAGGTTTTAAGCTTATATCGGTTGTATAAGATGATCCCCCACTTTCTTCTTTCTTGTATTAATGCAACGTTAGGTATTGTTGTTATATCCATTATTTTTATATCTATGCATATCCGTTATTTTTTTGCAATGCGTAGATTTAGTATTTATGTGAATTACCCTAATTAAAAGTGATTAGCTCCAATTTTAATCAATTATTAATTTTGCATTTTTTTAAATTTTAGGATTATTAAAATTGTTATCATTTAAAATCATGGAACTAGCAAAAAAAACGAAGAAAGTATGAAGCTCAATTTAAAATAAGGGTAATTGAAATGGCAAAGATGCTGGAAGTTTATTTTCACTTGGTTAGACTATAATAAATTTAGTTTAACCTTTATCCAAGTGTAAGCAAAGTTTGCGCCTGAAGTATCTTGAGGACTGAGGCAACTAGTAGTAAAGGTGGACCAAGCTCTCATCACTCCTTGTCTCAGTATCTTCCATAATGCAAAGCACATTTCCTTGTGGACATGTATAATGCTATGCATTAAGGGAAGGGCCACTACCCAGACTGGCTTCAACCTTTACTGAGGTCGCGTCAGTGGGAGCAAGACCGAGAAGTGGTGTTACTAAGGCAGAAGCAATGGAGAGGTCATATTTACTTAAAAGAGTTGCCAAAAGGTTTACCACCTTATTATTAAATTACTCTGGATTTAGAGAAGGATGTTGTAAGTTTATTTTCCACTTGGTTAGACTATAATAAATTTAGTTTAATCCTTTATCCAAGGATCTGGGTAGTGGCCCTTCCCTTAATGCATAGCATTATACATGTCCGCAAGGAGATGTGCTTTGCATTATGGGAGATACTGAGACAAGGTGTGATGAGAGCATGGTCCACCTTTACTACGAGTTGCCTCAGTCCTGAAGTTTGCACTTAATACCTTAGGCACAAACTTTGTTTGCTTACACTTGGATAAAGGATTAAACTTAATTTGTTATGAAATGGCAAAGCAAACTAATAACTGTGCTGCTGCAAGAAAGTTTGACATAACCAAGAAGATGGTAAGAGAATGGAGGAAGAAAGAAGATATTTAAAAAAAATTGACAAAGAAAAAATGTGCGATGAGAACCGGGATCACCCAATGGCCGCAACTTGAAAATCATGTTGCAGAATGGGTATTCAAACAAAGGCAGAATAGTTATCTTTTTTTACAAGAAATATGATTAGATCATATGCACTAAAATGGTCAAGATTGAATCCAGATGAAAGTATAGAATTTCAAGCTACTTCAGGATGGTATAATCATTTTATGAACTGACAAAATCTGGTAATACGACAAAAAACGAAAATTGCTCAAAAACTACCAGCAGATCTTAACCACAAACTTACCAGTTTCCATAAATTTATTATTCAGTTGAGACAAGAACATAAATTTCTATTGTCAAATATTGGAAATTTGGATGAAACTCCTATGAGCTTTGATATGATAAGCAATAAAACAGTGGAGTCTAATGGTAGTAAGAGTGTGCTAGTTCGAAGTACAGGTCATGAAAAAACATTATGGTTGTGTTCCATGTTTGGCTGATGGAACCAAGTTAAATCCAATGATCATCTTCAAACGTAAAACTAAACCTAAGAGAAAATGGTGTGAAATTATGGATAAATAATGGGTGGAACACACGACCAGTGGTATAATGAAGAAACACAATTTATTAGTATGGGATATGTTTCGTAGTCATTCAACTGAGAATACTACGTCTTCTTGAAAAAAATAACACAAAAATTGCTGTTATACCAGGTGGTTTAACTTCTATGTTGCAACCACTAGACGACTGCTAGAACAAACCGTTTAAAGATCACATGTGAGAAATGTGGAATAATTGGATGTTGAACTGGTGAAAAATCATGTACAAATGGTGGATCTATGCATGCTGCATCACTTAATATGTTGTGCAATTTTGTAATCAAAGCATGGAATAAAGTAAAAGTAGAGATTGTAATAAAATCATTTAAAAAAGTGTGGTATTTTTAATCTTATGGATGGTATGGAAGATGATCTGTTGTAGGACACTGATGACGATGAAAACGAAATCAATTCACCGGATTCTAACTGGAATCCATATGACGATCAATTAAACCAGGGTTTCTCAAACTGTGTTCCGTGGAACACTAGTGTTCCGCAGTAGGTGAATAGGTGTTCCACGGGAAGTTCTGAAATTTGTCATTTTAGTTTTCTAAGCATTTTTCATGAATAAATATTTTATAGTAAAAATATTCTCAGGAGAATAATATTCGTGAATATGTCGAAAAGCTCAGACCCACAACACCTAATAACATCTGTGTGTCATTAATTTTCACACATCGAACCTTCCAACATTTGGGAAAGGGAATGCCGCTGTTTATGACGGGTCATAAAAATTGCCTGCAAGCTCATTACAACAATTGGTGTCATATCCTCCGTTCTCAAAACTGAAGGAAATGACATCTGTGTAGCAAATGTCAGTGACCAGGCAGTATATTTTTAAATATGGAAATATTCATGAATTATCGTTAATTTTCACACATTGAAATCTTTCAACAATCGGGAAAGAGAATACCGCCGTTTATGACCGATCATAAATATTGCCTGCAAGCCGATTACGATGATGGGCGGCATGTTCTCAAAACTGAACGAAATAACATCTGCATTGCAAATGTTAGTGACCAATCAGCAAGGAAGTATAAAGAAAATTTTTCCACTGAAATTGAAGATCAAGGTAGTCTGTATCTGGTTCTCAAATCTATTACTACTGAATACTTTCTTTGCAAGTTCTTATTGCAGTGTGTAAGTGCTTGTTCTGAAACCGGAGTGCCATGATTTTTTTAAAAGTAATAGGAATACAGAGTTAAAATCTAATATGAATAAGAGACAAGGCACTTTGTTTAATTTTGGTATTAAGAAATCTCTTATTGAAGGCGTTTATGACGGAGCAGATAGTGAGTCATCCACCTCAAGCCTACAAAGATCTCCAGGATGTACAAAAGGAGGTGGAAACTACCAGCACACAGGAGAAAAAGTCTGCATTCACTCGTAAGTACTTATAATAATATTATAAATATATTTGGTGATCAGAATGGGATACGTCAATGAAAATCAGCACAAATTAATTTAATGATGTTTGCCCAAAGAAACTACGACATGCCACAAGATTTCATTAGTCCAGTGATTGATAACTAATTTAAATGCAATTTATATTTGTCAACATGCCACACCCTATACATAAGTGTACTAATACTCTTTATGATTATGCAATAATTAATTATTAATACTTATGTTAATGTATGAACTTTAAAAACTTTCGGAAAGTATTTACAAGTAAATTTGTTTGGACCGGGCCCTCAGAAAAAAAGAAATCAGCTGATGCCTTTTTATTTCCGTATATAAGGAGTAGGCGAGGCGGCTCTTAAAAAAGAATTCTTCTTACTCTTTAAACTAATTTTATAATTAATATCTGATTTATTTCGAACTGTTTATTTTTTATTACTGAACATTTTATCAAATCATTCTTATTACAATTGCTTTTACATTATTTGATACGGTTTAGTACTTTTCTTACAAGTTTACTTTTGAGTGTTGCAGTCTTTTTTTACTATTTTGCATTATTCATTTACTTTTATATTATGCGACATTTCTTATTTATAATCTTATTGTTTTTCATACTAAAGTTACCTTTTATAACACAATTCTATTTGTTTTTATTATGGCTCTGACAAATATTGGAATTTGAATATTATTGAAAAAATACCCATGGATCCTTGTTTAAAGACAGGAACTTTAACACAAGGAGGAACAAGTACTTCTGCTGACACATCTACTCGTATGATTAGAGAAGATATGGAATTGCAAACTGCGGTTTCTTCAAAAGCTAATATTAAAGAACAAGAGTCATCTAAGAACAGACCAAAACAGAAGTACCATGAAAGTTATTTAAATTATGGATTTACGTGTATTGGCAATACACATGCTCCTGATGCAATGTGTGTTTTATGTAATGAAATACTAGTAAGCAGTTCTTTTGCTCCAGCTAAACTTCGTAGGCACTTCGAAACAAAACACACTGATTACAAAGGAAAAGATATACATTTTTTTTAAGAGACGACGTGACTCGCTTGAAAAATCTAAACTTCAAATGGCTACAATTGCTACAACTGAAAATGCAACAGAGGCGTCTTTTCGCGTGAGTTACCGCATTGCACTTCATGGTAAAGCTCATACAATTGGTGAGACGCTAATTAAGCCTTGTGTGAAAGACATTGTATCATCCATGTTAAACGAGCAGGTTGCTAAAAAAATAGATGCAGTACAATTATCAAATGATACTGTTTCACGCCGCATCAAAGATCTTTCTGCTGACATAGAAAAAGAGAATTCATCGACTTAGACTTTGCAGTGAATATTCATTGCAAATGGATGAATCTACAGATGTTGCAGGACTCGCTGTATTACTAGTGTTTGTTCGTTACATATTTGATAAAAGTATTAAAGAAGATTTACTCGTGTGCGAATATCTATAAGAAAAAACTACCGGAGAAGATATATTCAGCTGTATTAATAATTATATTACAAAACAGGAAATCAGTTGGGAGAAGTGTATTGACACATATACTGCAAATAGCCACAAGAGCCACCAAAAGTCATTGTGTTTTGCATAGACGAGCACTGGTAACAAAAAGAATTCTTACATATTTAAAAACTATTTTGGATGAAGCCGTAAAAATGATCAACTATGTAAAATCTCGACCACTTCACTCCAGATTATTTAAAATTTTGTGCGATGAAATGGGTAGTGCACATAACGCACTTTTATTACATACTGAAGTGAGATGGCTATCCAAAGGAAAAGCATTATTGAGGCTTTTTGAACTTTGTAGTGAGTTAATGGTCTTCTTGATGTCACATAATTTAGGACAAAATTTTATTGAATTATTAAGAAATTCTTCATGGTTGATGAGTCTTGCGTATCTGGCAGATATTTTTACAAAGTGCAATGAAATTAACTTATCATTACAAGGAAAGAATATTACAATTTTTAATACAAGAGATAAAATTGCATCTTTTGATAGGAAGTTGCAATTCTGGATTTCTACAGTTGAACAGATTAATTTTGATTGTTTTCCCACCTTGCATGAATTTTTGACTGAGATAAATTCAAAAGTAAATGAAGAAATATCTAACGTAATTTTAGAACACTTGCATGACTTGCAATCAACCCTTTTGCAATATTTTCCAAAAATTAGCTAAGCCAGTAGGCTTCAGCGCAAGTGACTATGAGAATCTAAGTGACTTAATTAGTGACTCTGATTTAAAACAAAAATACAAGGAACTGCCAATAAATGATTTCTGGACAAATTTAACAGAAGAGTACCCCAGCATGTCAAAACTATGTAAAAAACTATTCTTGTTTTACTTCCTTTTACAATGACATGTTTATGCGAGGCAGGATTTTCATATTATGCTGCAACCAAATCAAAGCGCAGGAACAGGCTCGACGCTACACCAAATATGAGAATTCAACTTTCTAATATTGTGCCTGATATCAAAAAAATTTGTAATTCGATGACCCAAAAACTTCAGAGTCATTAAGAACTTAATTTGCAATATACGTTTTACTATTTTTATGTGTTTTGTTTTTACTAATTAATATTTGACAATAAATGATTGTTTTTTCTTAATGCTTAGATTTATTCATTTATTTTATTTATATTTACCTAACCTACAAATCCAGCACACAGGAGAAAAAGTCTGCATTCACTCGTAAGTACTTATAATAATATTAAAAATTTTTGGTGATCAGAATGGGATATGTCAATGAAAATCAGCACAAATTAATTTAATGATGGTTTAATTGATGTTTAATTAATTATCAATTATTAATTAATTGATAATTAATGTATTGCATTAATTGATAATATATGTAATGTATTAATTATTAATTAATACATTACAAAATAACCAAGTGTTCCGTGAACATTTCAGGATTTGTGAAGTGTTCTGTCGTAGAAAAAGTTTGAGAAACCCTGATTTAAACAATGAATCTGAAGAACTATTTTCAAGAGATGACAAAGAAAATTAACATGCAAATTGAGGTTAATAATTATTATTTGTTTTTTTAAGACTTACGTCTCTTGTAATATTTAAATAAATTTATGTAACAAAAAATTAATCTAATTTGTTTATAAGCATTGCCTATTTTCTTATATAACGATGTATTGTAACTACCTAAATGTTCATCCAAGAAATTAAGCTTCTCTTTTTATACTCGCCGTATAAGACGACCCAAGATTTCGAGGGGTTTTCAGTAGTATTTGAGAGTCATCTTATACGCTGGCATATATAGTATATATACAGGTATCCCTCGATTAACGCAGTTAATTAATCCCTCGATGTCACCACATATATCAAAATCACGTTAATCAAATCTAATAATCAATGGTAAAAAGTACAATTCGTCCCTGATCGATTACTGTACTAATAGTTTGTTTTATATGGTACTCTTTTAGGAAAGATAAAAAATGAATGCAAGGTAAATGTTTAATAAATGCTTGTACCTACATTAGTTACTGCAATTTTTTTTAATTAAAAGAAGTTATAAAGAGTCGTTTGAACACTTTTAGTTTTTTTCTTATCGGCATAAATTCTATGATAACAAGCCAAATGACTCTCCAGATCTCGGCAAACAAGCATTCTTCGATTAACATCTGGATCCATATTCATTACTTGCTGCTTAAGCGATTCTAAACTGCGAAATGTTCCATCCAGTTCATTGACTGTTATTTCCTTTGGAACCTCATCTTCACATTCCATTTGTTCTTTATTTTCATATGTGCGTTGCTCAATTTCAAGAAGATCATTGTCACTGAAATCTTTTGAATTTGAATCTAATAATTCTTTAACATCTTCTGCATCAACAGCATCAAAACCGAGGTCTTCACCAATTCCAATGATTTCTTTGACCATGTTGTTCACAGGATTTTGAAAACAACTTAAGTCATTAGCGCATTCTGGCAGAAGGTTTTTCCAAACAGCTTTCATGCAACTAGAAGATACTTGCTCCCATGAGTCACGAATGTTCTCGATTGTGTGTTTAATGTTAAATTTTTTTCAAAATTCGTGGAGCGTAATCGCATTTTCTCCTTGTTGTTTCTACTACCTTTGAGAATATCTTTTTAAGAAAATAGGCTTTGAAAGTTGCAATGAAGCCCATGTCCATGGGTTGTAGCATTAATGTTGATTTGGTGGGAAAAAACTTTCACATTCTCACACAGATCATTAAGAGAATTTGGATGACCATGAGGCTAGCAGCCTCGTGGCGTGAGCATGATTTTGCGTGGTAAATTTAAAGTAAAATTAATTGCGGCAATCCCTTGATATACGCGGCAAGAGTTTTGATTAACGTGCCTTTAAATTTACCACGCAAAATCATGCTCACGCCACGAGGCTGCTAGCCTCATGGTCATCCAAATTCTCTTAATGATCTGTGCGAGAATGTGAAAGTTACATATTTATATATACTGACTTAGAACTGAGAACTAGAAATAACAATTAAATTTATTCAAAACACAAAATGCTTCATTGGATTGTCTGACTTTTTCAGGTGTGGGAATATAGAAAGCAAATAAAAACACTATAAGAAACATTGTATCACTATAAAAACGACTATTATAAAATTCAGTTAGCTTTGAACTGTAGCTGCAGTCCGTGTTGAAGTTCTGTTGTTGGGCAAGAGTCCAGTAGATTATAACTAAGGTTATTATTTATTTGATGAGGGTCCATAACAATTTCCTTAGACTCAACTATGCGGCACTCGTCACGGCATATATGAAGGTTTGAAGTTGTTGTCCAGTTTATCTCATGTTGACGGCCGTCATCATTTGTGTTTACTGAAAACAGTACGTGGCTTGATAGGGCACTTGCTCTAGTTCTTTTGTAGGCAATGTCCCTCTGGTGTTCTTCCAGACGTAGGAGGATGGATTTTTCAGTTTGGATATACTATTGTTTCCTGCAGTCACACGTGATTTTGTACACTCCGGGGAATTGTAGATGGTTGTGAGCTTGTTTGTATTTGCTTAAAATCGATCTTAGTTTAGGAAGAGTAGAGAAGCAGGTTTTATGTTGAACTTTCGTAAAATTCTTCTTAGTTTTGTGGAGAGCGAGCTGATGTATGGTAAGAAGATATAACCTTTGGGTTGTCTTGTGTTTCTGAGTTGTTTTGATGACGGCAGTATATATGCTTATTAATACTTTTTGATGAGTAGCCATTACTTGTGAAGGTTCTTTGTAGATGTTGTAGTTCATTTTTTAGCTCTTCATTATCTGACAGTATAGATCTGGCACGATGTGCTAGAGTTGAGATGATACCCACTTTCTGTGCAGGATAGTGATGTGAGGATGCATGTAGGTATCTATCCGTGTGTGTGTAGATTTTCTAAAGATTGAGATTTTTATAGAATCAGATGTCTTAGTAAGTCTTATGTCCAGGAAGGGAAGAGATCCATTTTCTTCAACCTCCATTGTTAATTTGATGTCTTGGTGGAAGTTGTTTAAATGATTTAAAAAAGACTGAAAGTTATCGGTGCCGTGTTCCCAGATAAGAAATATGTCATCTACAAATCTCAGCCAAATTTTTGGTTTTAGAGTAACTGAGGAAATTGCCTTTTGTTCGAAATCTTCAAAAAAAAAAGATGTTAGCTAATATAGGAGACAGGGGCTGCCCATTGCCAATCCCTTATTTTGTTTGTAAACTTTTTTCTCATATTGAAAGTAGCCAGAGTGAACGCAATGTGATAGCAAGGAAAACATCTTTTTTGAAACCTTGTTCTTTAAAATATCGAGAACCTCTTCACTTGGAACATTCGTAAAGAGGGCCATCACGTCAAAGCTCACCATGATATCTGAAGGCTGGAGTTTTAAAATTTTGATTTTCGAGACGAAATCTGTACATTTTTTCTAGAAACCTGAACCAATCAAAAAGAGAATGTGTCTAAATTGTTATTTGACTAAGTTACTTCTTGATTCTTAACAATAAAAAGATTCAAATCCTGCATTTATTAAGATTATTATTATTATTATGTTACACCTCCAAGAAGTTAAATGATTCATCATGAATGAATACTCAACTGTTGTTTACACTGCTTAATTCGCCACATACACACTATGCCACTATCGATCCATCCATTTGTTCCCCCCCCCTGCAAGACACACACGCAAACTTTTTTTGTGTGTAAATTGCTTGTGTTCTCTGGCCAGTTTGCCTGTATGCAAGATGAAAAACCTGAGTCTTCAGGAGAGGAAAAAAAAAAGATTCATAAGCATGTTCTACATAAGTCTGTACATGTTTAAACAATTTATTATAACAAAAGTAAAACCAGTCCAACACATATACATCAGTGAGTTCTGATTGACAAAAGAGGATATTATTATAGGAATAGAAGGTGAGGGATTCAGTATATTCAGAGAGGACAGACAAAATATGAAGGGGGAGAGGAATATTGCTAATGATTGCAAAGCTTTCATATATAGACTGGAGGTTGAAAATGTGTAAGACGAGGAAAGAAAAATTCTGATATTTACAGAATATATTCTGATAATTCTGCTATTTACAGAATTACTGAGGGATAACTACTTTAAGCAGTACATGATGGAAGTGACAGGCACAAGAACCTAGGTCTATAGTATCCGTAAATGAGATGAAAGCTTTAGATATCTTTGAATATTTCTTCAAAGATATCTGAAGAAAGCTATATCTAACTGAATCTCCAGAGTTAGGAGAATAAGTTGCATGGAAGTTAAATAGGTGGATCACACTTTAAAAGAGGATCTGCATAAAAAGAGAATATTGTGGATTTGAATTCATGAGAAGATAGATGATGTACCACTACTGTGGCCAGGACTTGCAAATCATCCCTGCAAGAGTACCTGCCACAGAATCTTTTGGAAGCGGCCATACTTCTCAGAAGCAAAGTATGAAAAAATGTTCCTTGAATCTCTCTAATAATGTATCCCTAAGCTGAATAAATTTGGATTGCATAAAATTGCCTCAAATCTGGGAAATGCTTATTTTCAAACTATCAGTCAAGATTGCCTATTCAAATCCCATAGTATAATTTAGGACTTGCCATTATGTTAGTTTTCTTTACTCGTGTAGTGCCTGCTACCTGATGATTCAATTTGTCTTTCACATAATTCTTGTTCATTGTATAAGGCTTTGATTAGGCCACACATGGACTATTGTACCCAGATTTGGTCACCTGGTTTTCAGAAGGATGAAGAGATGTTGGAAAGGGTCCAAAGGCGACTGACTAAGGTAGTTTCTGACCTCTGGAATGTCGAGTATGAGGAAAGATTGAAAAGATGTAATTTGCAGAGACTAGTGGAGAGAAGGAAGAGGGGAGATATGATAGAGACCTACAAGTTGGTAAGGGGTTGTTATAGGATCAATGGTGGAGAAGTTCTACAGAGAATAGTGGGAGATCAGGGGAGAACTAGAGGTCATCCCTGGAAACTGTATAAAGAGGGTGTGAGTAGGGGAGTGAGAGGCAGGTTTTTTTCGTGCAGAGTTGTGAGTGATTGGAATGCCTTGCCTGAGAGTGTGGTGTCTGCAAGGAGTTTGAATGTGTTTAAGACGCGGTATGATGAGGTATGTGTGAGATAAAAGGACCTCCTAGATGAGTCTTTGACTCCATGAAGTCTTGTTTAATAATAATAATAATAATAATAATAATATTGGAAATAATAATCTAGTTATTTTATTTAGTTATCATATAATCTGCATTATCACCTTTCCTAAAATTGCTATTATGAGTAATAATCAATATAAGCATAAACACTAGAATAGAGATACTTGAGGATAAAAAGATGTTGAGGCCTCAGAATCACTATAAAGAGACCAGGAGAATGAATGCCATGGGGAGGAAAGTGAAATCAGAACAAAAAAAAAGTTACCCAAACAAGCTAAGGGAATTAATCCAATAATAAATTCAGGAGAATCTCATGATGGAGGAAGAAACTTAGTCAAGTCAAATGGCAGAAAAACGTAAAATCCACAAATAGCCAAGTTGTTAAGTGTTCCATTTAGTAAGATATACTTTTCAGGCAGATCCATGACCTCTCTGGATGCTGGGGGGGGGGGGTAGGAGAATACTGGTGTAGATGAATTAGAGTTGGTGTTGCTAGAGCTCAATTCAAATACTACAGTGGGAAATTAAATGGGAAATTTAATTTCCCATTTAATTTCCCATTTAATAAGAGCTAAAAGAATGTTCTGAATAAATTGTTCTCACTTTCTCTCTCTCCAAAGCAGAAAAAAAAAATTATGCTATCCATATATCCAAATCTCTTAGAAATATCTATTTATATCTGGAGTTTTGCTCCATGCTTGCTTACACCTGTATTAGCCATTCATTTCAAAGTGCATTGCATGTGTTAAACATTAATCCATCAATTAGCTATAGTTTGGTGTCATTTCTAATTTTTTCCATTGATATTTCTGTTAACTGATACTTCTATTATTTCTATACTATATTAATATACTATTTCTGATATTTCTATTATTACATGATCTAATTGTTATTCATCAGCAAACTTCTGATATATGCCCTCAGGGAAGACATATGATAGTGATAAAGTAAACTTTTCACGTGGTACTAACTTCCTACCAACAATTTTCCTCCAAATTAGTCTGTTATATTTCAGGACTCCAATATTGTCAGATCTTATATTTCGATCTTTTAACTGCATCAATTCACCGAGATCTTATTTCCCTCTGATCTTTTTGCCATCGCCTACCTGTTTTTCTGATCTTTCCTCTTATATTCTGTTTTGTCAAGTTCTTCCTCACATCCTTTCTTTTAGTGTTGTGCGGTGATCAGCATTCATTTTAGAAATTATGGACTTTACAACCACATTAGAAATAACTCTTTTAATATCCCAACGTTTTGATCTTCATATTAAGATCATCATCTGGAGTATATACAAATACACAAGCACAAGCTGAGTTACATTACATACAGTGAGCAAAGAAACAATGAATTTGATCACAGGTTATTCTACTGGCATGACCTTTAGTGAAGAAAAATATTAAAAAAAATTTATTCATGTTATCATAAATAGAATTTAGCTTGATGTAATTTCTAAATAATTAAATTTCTTTTTTTTCACTAGAGGTCATGCCAGTAGAATAACTTGTGATCAAATTCATTGTTTCTTTACTCACTGCATGTAATGTAACTCAGCTTGTGCTTATGCATTTGTATATACTCCAGATGATGATCTTAATATGAAGATCGAAATGTCGAGATATTAAAAGAGTTCTTCCTCACATATTCATTTTTAATATGATTCTGCCATTGATGCCATCCATTCACTCTCCTTATTTTTCTCAGAACTTTCACATCTGTACTCTCCAGTGTTTGATCAATTCTTTTACTTCTAACCAAGCTTTCAAATCCATAAATTAAAATTGACTTGAACACTGTTTGGTATACTACTAGTTTAGTGTTTTGACTAATTTCTCTCTTATTCCATATAAATTTCTTCAACTGGTTTTCCATGCCAAACTAGCATTGCCTATACTATTATCTGTTTCCCATATTTAATTTATCTTCACTAACAGTTGTGCCTAAATAGCTGAAATGTTTAACAAGGTCTATAGTCTAGTCAACAGTCTATGGTCTGTGTCCCTGCCTATTTTCATAGTTTTGGTCTTTTTATTGCTGATTTCATGCATTTGTTACAGCAGTTATTCAATTAGTTAAGGAATCCCGAAAACTTGCACTGGATTTATTTAGGAATATAACATCATCAGCATAAAGTAAACAGCAGAGATTAACAATACCTACAATTTTGTTATCAGGTGTAATGCCCTTTTCCTTCATAATGTGACCTATACAGATGATAAATAACAGTGAAAATAGTTTTACATCTGATTTTACATTCACAAATAGCCAAGTTGTTAAGTGTTCCATTTAGTAAGATATACTTTTCAGGCAGACCATCTTTCTGTACCTCCTTCAAATCTAACTGCTGACTTACAACTTAAATATTATTATTATTATTATTATTATTATTAGCGCCAGACTTTCATTGAGTCAAAACACTCATTGTGGGAGGCACACGCTGTTACACACAAAGCCCATCAAACTGTTTTAAATTCATTCATTCAGTCTGCATTCACCACAATGTTAGGCAACACATTCCATTCACCAACCACTCTCCATTGCAAAGAAACTGCTCCTTATGTCCCTGCTCACACCCTCCTTGTACAGCTTCCAGGGATATCTCCCTTGTGCCCCCTTTCCCCATTCTATGAAAATCCCAAAATGTATAACTTTATATTTCTCCACATTACGCTGATACCCATTATCTTTTGCCCCATATTGACAGCCTACTTAAGTCATCCTGCAAGCTCTCCACATCATCTTGATCAACTATTATTCTACCTAATTTTGCAACATCAGCAAACAATTGAATATTTCCTATATCATTTATGCACAAATTAAACAGTAATAGTCCCAGCATTGAACTTTTCAGCACACCACCAATCACCTGTTTCTGCCTTAATTCTGTCCCTCCACATATCACTTTTTGATATCAGTCCAGCAGCCACCCTCTTATTCATAACCAGTGTCATATCCATCCCAAATTTGCATAACAGAGTTCCATTTGGTCAAATGCCTTTGAAAAATCCAACAGAATCATTGTGTAGCCATTTCCTTTGTCCAACTAACTGTTACTTGATTATAAAAGTTAATAAATTACTAAGGCATGACTGACCCTTTACAAAGCCACATTGCCTCTCATACAGTATCATATTTTTATCTTATCCACCCATTTTTGAATCTTTTTTTTGACCAATTTTTCCAGTACTTTTACCACCAGCCTGAGATATTGATTAGTCTATAATTTGCTACTGCAGTCTTAGAATAGTCCTGATGTTGTCTTGATGTCAGATGACTTTGAGATTGTCATAGTCACTCTTCTCTGGATCCTTTCTGATTATTAATGTGCATTAAAATGAGCAAGATTACAATTTTTCCTCCACATTAATCTTATTATATACCTAATTTTTTTTTTGGATAAAAGATATTTTGAAATGCAGGTTGTATACCTATGTGGATGCTAGAAAAATAAGGATATCTGGATCAAACAAAATAAATAATTCAATTCAGAGTCAATTCTGTAAACACTTCAATTTTTTTGTTGATAAAATTTGTAATTTTTAATGATAAAACTGAAGTTTAAAAAATGATTTATTTATTTATTTATTATTTTTTTTTTTGAAGGGACACAAGACTTCGGCAGTATCTTGGTGTGCGGTATGACAGTAGACATGGAGCATATGACTGGGATTTCCATATGAAATTAATAGATAAAAATGTACAAATGCTATCTTAGATATTCTTTCATTTGATTTAGCAGAGTATACACAAAAAGTATATGCATGTTAATTTTTTAGATTTAGGCCAGATTTAAATCATGTCACTAATCGAAACTTAATTTGCTAATTCCTTTTAGTAGTATATTATTATTATTATTATTATTATTATTATTATTATTATTATGTGACACCTCCAAGGAGTTCAAAGACTCATCGCTCGAGAGTGTGCCAACAGCATCGAATTAAACCCCTTCCAACTACTAACCATGCTGAAACTTGCTTAACTTTTTTCGTGAGCCATTAGTAGCAGAGGCTCTACCAATCGACTCGGCAGACTCATCATAGGAAGTTCATTCTATCATACTGAATCATAAAATCCTTAATACTCCCTGCATTAACAACATATTTCAGTAATTCATTCCATTCACTGACAATGTAAAAAATCTACTCCTCACACCCCTCTTCACCACACTCTACATAACTTCCAGGGATGGCACCTGGTTCTTCTGCTCTCACCATCAACTATTATTGTAATCTTCTCCTGATTAATCTGATAAAATCCCCTCACTAACTTAAATATCTCTATCATATCACCTCTTTTCCTCCTATCCACCAAACTCTGCAATCCACATTTCGTAAATTTCTCTTCATAGCGAACATTTCATATTCCTGATATTGTCAGTCACTCTTCTCTGGACATCTCTTATTGTTAATGTGCATTACAAATTATCAAGATTACAGATTTAACCCCCATATTCATCCCATTATAACTGTTTTTTTTTCTTTTTTTGATAGAAGATATTTTGAAATGCAGGTTGTATACTTGTGTGGATGCAAGAAAAATAAGGATATCTGGGTCAAACAAATTCTTACAAAGCATGGGACTTACAATTATAGCTGATGTAGACTGCTGTTCACAGAAGAAGAAACTAAGATTGTGGGGCTCATGTTTGTATATATTGTTTCTGTTAGTTGAATGTGCCCTGCTTGCCCATTTGTATTTCTGGATGAACAACCGAAATTTCAGAGAAGTAAGATTCTAGTGAGTACGGAACTCGCCTTCAGTTGATAAACCCTTATAACTGATGGTAGCAAAATGCAAATCTCTTCCTGGTAGTCTTTTTCTTGCATGATCCATTAAAAAACATATGAACTAAATCAGTGCTGGTATAATTAGGAAGAGACTTCTACACAGCCTGTTAGTAACATGAAATGACGGAAACTTCTAAACAAATGTCTAATTCCAATATTCTTGTAATGCATCTTGTTAATAGTCATCCACTTGAATACAGAATGAGTGAAAACAGGTTGGAAATGGAGCACCAGATGACCTGGTTTTATTCTGTATTGATTAAACCACAGATATAATGGTGTGGTGTAATCAAATTTTATACTAGCCTTGGCTTCACCCAATTAAATAAGCCCCCCCCCTCCCGCAGAATCAGGGCAAATATTGATAAGTCATGTACAGAAGTGAAGATCAGACATCATGAGTGTAAGAAGCATTAGTGGAAAAGAGGATCAGCAAGCAAAGAAATTACAGAAATCCCATGTCAACATAATTACCATTGCTGAGATGAATACTAAAATACATGCTACTTCTATAGGATTTATTCAGAAAGTGATGATTGGATAAAAGGAAGGAAGGAATAGTTACAGTATTCAACACTAAACATAAACTTCTTGAATGATAGGTAATTGCAAGTAAAGTGATATGGCAAATTTTAGAATGGAAAATAGCTACAAATATGTCTCCTTGTTCAATAGTTCAACTGAAGTGCTAGTTGCAAAGAGAGGATTTCTTTGAAATGTTACAGGATAACTGACAAAGAAAAAGTGGAAAAGCTGGTTCTTTTTTGGGTATAAATAGAGCAAGAAATGAATTGAAATCCTACAGAAATGTTCCAGAAAAATCTGGTTAATAAGTTGATGCTAATAATGTTAAATACCTGCCGGTTTTATGCAATGCAGTGCTATTATCAGCAGATCGCTATCTATTCATTAAGACTCATTGAAAGGGGTCCAATACAAGCAGCAACATTGTCTGTTACATTGCACTTTAAATTCATTTTCAGTCTCTGCTTCTAAGGAATGCTTTCAGAGTGTGGTCTATTCACTCATTCACCAAATGAAAAACCTAACTTTTTTTTGCTTAGTCCATTGTAATGCAAATTCAGAAACTTATGATGTTGTCTTCCCCTGTGTTTTCTGTGAATGAACATGAGAGTTCACATGATAGTAGCATCTCCAAGCTCTGCAGTTCTAAGGGCGTGATTGCTCCAATACCATCAGTGAAATGTTCTGGTTTAAGGTTTTGGTGGCCTTACAAGAAGACTTGAATAGATTGAGTGAATGGGCACAGGAATGGGGATGCAAGTTCAACACTGCAGAATGTAAGGTTTTAAAATTTGGGAAACAAAGATGGGATGTAGAATTTTCATTTGGTGGGATATATTGTTAGAGGTGGAGGAAATAAGAGATCTTGGGATGATAGTGGATAAGGATCTTAAATTTAGGGGACACAATGCCAAAATTGTGAGGACAACACAAAGAATTCTGGGAATGATGTGGAGGACACTGACTTGTAGAAGTAAGGAAATTCTTATTCCATTATATAAGGCTTCGATTAGGCCACATATGAACTACTGTGCCAGATCTGGTTCTGTAGGACAAAGCGATGTTGGAAAGAGTCCAGAGGTGACTGACTAAGACTGATCTCTGGAATGTCGAATATGAGGAAAGGTTGAGAAGATGCAATTTACAGAGTCTGGTGGAGAGGATGAAGAGGTGTGATATGATAGAGACTTACAAGTTAGTAAGGGGTTGTTTTAGGATCAATGTTGGAGAGGTTTTACAGAAAACAGTGGGGAAATTAGGGGAGAACCAGAGGTCATCCCTGGAAGCTGTATAAGGAGGGTATGAGCAGGGGAGTGAGAAGCAGGTTTTTTGCATGCAGAGTTGTGAATGATTGGAATGCCTTGCCTGGGAGTGTGGTGTCTGCAGAGAATTTGAGTATGTTTAAGGTATGATGGGCTGTGTGTATGATGATGAGCTGTGTGTATGATAAAAGGACTTTCTAGATGAGTCTTTGACTCCATGGGGTCTTGGGATAATCATAATAATGTGTCAGATGTGTTCCTCCTCTCCTCTATCCATGCACAATGCGTGGCTTGAGTAGATCATTAATTCAGTTGGAAGACTAAATCGATGCAGTGTGCAAACATTATCTGCCATCCTTATTTGGTCTATTCTTCTCAACCTCAGTAAAACTCCATTTTAATCAAAACCATGCTGCCATAATGATTCCCATTGCAAGGAATTCAAGCCACAAACTTTAAAGATTAAATAAATCCTGAGATATAGCAGGGAAAAAAATTAACTTCTTTCTTCTATATTAGAAAGCTAGGGGAGACAAAATTTGGGAAACAAATTTTGTCTCCCCTATATAACTTATATCTCCCCTATATAAATATAACTTGCAGATAGAGAAGAAGAATTTAAAAAAAAAAATAGAGCCGCTAACAAATACTTGTTTTTAGGAACAAGTGTTTATTTTATACTTCATTTTGGAAGAAAAGTAATAATAATCAGTTTTGTTAATTTCAAGCATTGTAGATATAACCTTTGCAGCCATGTGAGGCCACAGAGCTTTTGCAAACTTCAATACATTTTTGTCCCATTGTATTACTGCAGTTCCAGGTGCTACTCTCCTAGAAAGTTTCCACTAAAATTGGATAAAAGGCAGTCATTTCCTGCAGATGTTGTTAAATTATTGATTGAGAGCAATATCAAAGCACTCAATCAATAATTTAACTCTTCCCAATAGTGTTTTATAGAGTTTAGATTCCATAAAAAGACTCTTTGCTGACCAGGCAGCAAATAGTCTTTTCTTGAATAATAGTCCATGCAGTAGGACATAAGTGCCTTATCATAGTGATATATATATATATATATATATATATATATATATATATATATATATATATATATATATATATATATATATATATATTGTTTTTTTTATGTTGGACTCATTATACGAGCTCTGGCAGTGACTTACACCTTTATGGAGTAGTGCTTGTCCTAAGTAATAGAATTGCAAAATCTCTACAGGGATATTGGCCCATAAATCACAGAATCATAACAGCCAAAATAACTGCACAATGATTCAACCTGTATATTGTTCAAGCATATGCGCCAACCCAAGATCACCCAGATGAAGAGTTGGAACAGTTTTATGAAGACATCCAAACTGCAATCACCAGTGCTAAGTCAGATGATGTTATTATAATGATGGGTGACCTAAATGCAAAAGTGGGCTCAGAAAAAATCTCATTTTGCATGGGAAACCAAGGGCTTGGAATCAGAAATGAAAGAGGTGAAAGATTAATTCAATTCTGTGAAACCAATGACCTAATAATTGCCAACACACTGTTTAAACATCCTCCCAGAAGACTGTATACCTGGAAAAGCCCTGGGGACATCTATAGAAACCAAATTGACTATATAATAATAAGCAAAAGATTCCAAAATGCAATAACACAAACAAAAACATATCTTGGAGCAAACATAGGATCAGACCACAACCCAGTGATTGCAAAAATCAAAATAAAACTTAAGATACCAAGCCAACCATTCATAAGAGAAACTTATAATTCAGACTCACTTAACAACCAAGAAGTTAAAGACTGCTTTATAAAAGAATTCACAAAATCCCTTAACAAGTCTGACACCACAACTCACACAGAAAATAGAACACCAGTTGATGAAATTAACATGAACTGGCAAACATTTAAGAATAGCATCAATGAAGCAGCCAAAAATACACTTTCACAATTAAAAAGCAAAAGGAATAAACCTTGGATGAATGAAAAAATACTGACGTTGATGGAACAAAGAAAAAAGTTAAAGAACAAACCTGAATATAAAAGCATGAATAAAGAAATAAAAAAAGAATGCAGGAAAGCCAAAGAGGAATGAATTAAATATAAATGTATAGATATAGAAAACCTTTATAGAAAACACAGAAGCAGAGAAATGCATGAAAAGATCAGAGAAATGACAAGCAGGATAAATACAGCAAATCATGCAAGTGTCATTAGGGACTCAAGAGACCATATTCTAATGGATAAAAAGGAAATCATGGAAAGATGGATTGAATACAGTAAATTATATGAACAACAAAGAAATGATATTCCAGAACAGACTGATTTAGAAGGACCATCCATTTTACTCTGTGAAGTTGAAAATGCCGTCAGAAAACTAAAACCACATAAAGCTGCAGAAATAGATAATATCTTGGCAGAATGGTTGAGGGCTCTCGATGAAGGAGGATTGACATTTCTAACAAAATTATGCAATAAAATATACGAGACTGGATTTCTACCCAAAGATATTAATCACTCAATTTTTGTTCCAATTCCCAAAAAAACAAAAGCTACAAGATGTGAAGAGTTCAGGACAATCAGCCTCATCAGTCAGATGAAAAGTCCTCAAAAGTCCTCCTATACATTATTCGTGAAAGAAATAAAAGAAGAATAGACATAGAAATAAATGATACACAAAGTGGCTTCAAGGAAAATGTAGGTACAAGAGAAGGTATTTACGACATCAGAACCATCATAGAAAGATATCTAGAAAAACAAAAAGATGTGTACCTCTGCTTCATAGATTACAAAAAGGCATTCGACAATGTCCAACATGAACAATTAATTGAAATCCTTTCAAAAATAGGCATGGATGGAAAAGACATTAGGCTATTAACTAATCTTTACCTGAAACAGACTGCATCTTTGAGAATAAATAGCGAGACCTCAGAAGAATTTCCAGTTCAGAAAGGTGTGAGACAAGGCTGTATCTTTTCTTTGATTCTCTTTAACCTGTACACAGAAGAAATATTTAATAAAATTAGTAACCTCAAAGGAATCACTGTAGGGGGCAGAAATATTAATTATCTAAGATATGCAGATGACATGGTTCTTCTAGCTGAAAACAAATATGACCTCAAAACTCTTATAGATGAAACCCTCAAGTATAGCGAACAGTATGGCCTCAGTTTCAACTTTAAAAAGACAAAAATCATGATAATTTCAAGAGAAAAGAAAATACCAAAAATATGCATCAATATAAAAGGAAATAAATTAGAATAGGTGCAAAAATACATATACCTCGGACACTTGATCACAGAGAATGGCAGGATAGAAGATGAAATTAGAAAAAGGATTGAAATTGCAAGGTCAACTTTCAACAGTATGAAAAATCTACTAACGTCTAGAGAATTAAATCTGAAAACAAGACTGAGAATCTCTAAATGCTACATATGGTCTACATTATTATATGGAGTAGAGATATGGACAACTCTCCAATCTGAGTGTGAAAAAACTGGAGGCCTTTGAAATGTGGATGCTGCGAAGAATTATGAGAATATCATGGAAAAAGACAAATGAAGAGGTACTAGAGATGGCAGGCGTAAACAGGAGCCTGATGAAAGAAATTAAAAAGAGAAAAGTCAGATATTTTGGACATATTCTGAGACATAACTGCCTACAAAGGACACTTCTCAAAGGAACTGTTGAGGGAAAGAGAAAGAGAGGAAGACATAGACTGGAGTGGATGAAAAATATAGAAGACTGGACCTATCTCTCATATGAGGAATGCAGCAGAGAGGTGCAGAATAGGACATGGTGGAGACACATGGTAGTCAATCTCCTGGAGGGAGAAGACACCTGACAGGACAGGACATATACGAGAGGTCGGCTGGTCAACCTATAGTATGTTAGTACTGTATATGGGTAGTGGGTTGGGAAAGCAAAAATTTGTTTACATTTGATTTAAAAGCCTGTATGTTGTATTCCTTAGGAAATACATCAGGGGGAGGCTGTTCCACAGTACAGCAGTAGCAAGGATGAAGAATAAGAAAAAGAAACTAGTTCTATGGGTTTCAAGGTGTACTGTGAATGGATGTTGGGCAGCAGCTGTACATGTTACAATGGGCTTAGTACAGATTGAGGGAATTATTGATGCTTTTTCAGATGAACATTTTCCATGGAAATATTTATAGAATATACAAATTGCAGAAATCAAACATCTGTGCAAAAGTGGGAGGAGTGAGTTGGTAAGAGGTGGGTCATTAATCAATCTAATTGCTCTCCTCTGTATTAAGTCTGTACTGATTTTGAGGGAGCTTTTAGGAGCCCCACTTCAAATGTGAGAGCAGTATTCGATAGCTGGGTGGATTTGCTATTTGTATAAGGCTAACAGCTGTTTAGAGTAATGTCTCGAATAACATCTCGAGCGAAAGAGAAAACTTAGTTTTTTGGAAGCTGAGGATTCAATGGATGTGATGTGTTTATGCCAGGAGAGGTTTGATGTCAGAGTAATTCCAAGAAGAGAAATCTCATCTTGTCTGGGAATTTGAATGTTATCAAAAATAATGCTGGGGAAAATGGTTCTTTTTTGTGAGAAATAAGACAGAACTGGGTTTTACTAGCATTGAAGTTGATGAGGTTATCTGAGCTGAGCCCCATTGGAGGATGGCTTGGAGGTCAGAATTAAGGACAGTGGTGGTTGATGCTCTGTGTGTTGAATGCATTGTGTAGAGCAAGGTTTATCAAATGAAAGGGAGCAGTGCAATGTGCTGTCATCTGCAAAACTCTGTATTGGGTTGGAGGTCAACTGAAATAGGTCATTGATATACAGAAGGAAGAGGATCGGTAAGAGAACTGAACCTTGTGGGACCCCAGCATTAGTTGGATGGTGAGAGGATAGGGAGCCGTCTACCATCACACATAGTGTGCATCCAGACAGGAAGCTGGCAATCCATCTGCAGAAGTCCTGAGACAGTCCAAATGATGGGAGTTTGCTTAGTAAGCCTTTGTGCCAGACCCAGTCAAAGGCTTTAGAGATATCAAGTGCAACCACTTGAGATTCACCAAATTTCTCCATGGCATTTGTCCAGCGATGTGTGATGTACGGATTTCGTTGATGTTGGCATCAACAGAATACATACTGGTGGTCACTTAATAGCTGGGTACTTTCAAGGTAGAATAGGAGCTGAGAGTTAATGGTTTTCTCCATCACTTTGGATAGGACTGAAGTGAGTGAGATAGGGCAGTAGTTAGATGGCAGTGATTTATCACCCTTTTTAAGAATGGGTTGAATATAAGCCAATTTCCAGGCTTTGGGGTATGTACAGACATCATAGGATAGGAGTCAGTTCTGGTGCACAGACCTTCAGGACAATTAGAGGAATGCCATCAGGGCCAGGAGACTTTTTTGTGTCTAATTTAGACATACAAAGCTCCCTGTATCCTTTTTGGCAAAAGGATACAGGGGGCATTGTATGTTGGGCAGTTGGAATGACTGGATTGCATTTGGCATTGTCAGTTTTGTAGAGGCAAAGTGTGAAGCCAGGAGGTTAGCTTTTCCTGTGGGTGATGTTGCAATTGAGCCATATAGGTATGATAGGGGAGTGGGAATAGTGTAGAGCAAAAGTTACGACAAGCTTCCTACATTTTACCTGTTCAAATTCTGTTTTAGAAACATTGATAATTTTCTTGCATCTGTTTCAGGCTTCAGTATAGACATTGAAGGAGGATGGAGTTCTTGATTTGAGCCAGTTGTAGAATGCCTGATTTTTCATTTGTACAGACTTGGCACATCTTTTGAAGAACCAGAGTTTGGATAGGGGACAGCAGTTGAGAGTAGTGTGGGGAATGTATGTTTTCATGCCAGTGAGGATTACTTTGGTGATACATTCGGTGCATATGTTTGGACTGGAAGACCAGAAACAATGATCCAACCATGGGAATGAAGCATAGTAGTCTCGGAGACTGTCCCAATTTGCACTGTTATAATGCCAAACTACTCTTGTGTGGGAGTGACTGTGTAAGTGTTGTTGCGTGTGGGAGGAGATGAACACTAGGTTGTGGTCAGAATTACTCAGGAGGCTCACTACTTTCACTGCATATTTGTAGAGGTCATTGGTAAGGAAGAGATCTAGGGCATTTGGGGAGTGGTTCGGGTTATCTGGTATTCTGGTCGGCTTTTGAACAATTTGTGTAAGGTCAAGTGTGATGGCAAATGTTTCAGCATCTCTGCCTGCAGGATCTGTACAACTGGAAAAGGAAAGCCAGTTGATTATGGATATTAAAATCACCCAGGAGGATGATTTCACTGTTAGGAGAGTGGGATTTGAGAAAATCAACTTTTAAGGAGAGGAAATGAAAGAGCTCAGAGTGGTTGGTGGTATTAGGAGAGCAATAGAGACAGCAGATGAATTTGACTGAGTTTTGGAGGGATATTTTCAGCCAAAGAAGGTTAAAATTGGGCTATTCTAGGTTAGGTGCTCTCTAGCAGGGTATGTCAGAGTGGATATGCACAGACACCACCCTTGGGTCGAAAGGAGTTAAATAGTGTATAATTAGGAAGGTTGAGATGGATAGTGCTGGGGGAGGTGAGATATGAGTTTCTGTTAAAAAGAGTAGGTGGGGTTTGGTAGACTGCAGATAAAAAGACACTATTAAGGTTGGATTTGAGGCCATGGATATTGGTGAAGTGGAGTATGCAAAGTTCTGTGAGGCATGGATTTGACCTCAAGGGTCTTGCCCGTTTCCTATGTAGTTCCTGCATACTGGTCTGTTTGGTGGCCACTAGTGGCATCACTTGGTTTTTGCACTAATTTACCAAATTAGTGCAAAAAGTTTGTTTGTAGTCTGTCATCCAATTGTTGTCTCCATTTTGGCTTTTTTCTTCTAGTTGTCCTCGGAGTTGGTGTCTTTGTTCTCTCTAGGTAAAAGTTAAATCAGGTCGGGCACATACATACGACGGGGGGGGGCAATTGTCCTTTAGCTTGTTGTTTATTGTCATTATAAATTTGGATGTGTTTGTCGGTGTGTCGCAAGTCACTTTAATGAGACGTGGAAAGTTCGTTCTGTCCTTTCTTTTGTTTATGGGTCTGAAATGATGACATTCGACGATATTTCTGGGATCAAAGTTGCATTGTCCTGCTAATTTTTCAACGTCTTCTTTAATGATTTACCATTTTCCTTCAGAAAGTTCAGGATAACAGCATTGAGTCGCCTATTTTCGGCCTCGAGCAACTCATGTACCATTGATGTGATTAGTTCACAAAGTTCATTAGTGGGCACGGGTGCACTTGCGATCGGGTGCTGGTCATTGAGTGTCTCGAGCTTAGTTTCCAACTTTTGGATTCTGGAGGAGAAGGTATCGATCATAGTATTAAGGTGTTGTTTGAGGTTTTCAACTCATTTGCCTAGGTTTAAGTAGCTGTTTTATGGAAGGGAGGTACATCGTAGAGAAGTAAGGCTGGTTGAAATTGGTAGAAGCTTGTGCGCCGATTCGTCTATTTTCATGCAGGAAGTATGTAGCCGGTGGCAACAGAAATCATACAATATACCTTTTTTTTCTGTCAGTAACTTCGATTTCACAGCTGCGGTGCTTTGTATTGGCATTTGGTTTGTTGGCGATTGGCGGCGCTATGCTGATGGGACTCAAGGTAATCTTTTGTCATTGGCCTTTGTTGCTGCCATCTTTACTTCACAACGGTAGGCATAGTGGGCACTTTCACGTGGCTATTTTTAATTGTAAAAAATAACTGATTTGATGGACTATGGGTGCTTACGAGTTGTGTGGAAATAATCAGTTCCTTAGTACCCTCTGTTTGTTTTCCATTTACTGCTTATTTTACACAAAAAACACTTGTAATTACGATAAGATGTGGGAGCACAAATTTAACATAGCTTATTCACAGATGCCATTTTTGATATGCAGCCGAATCATTTCCTTAGAACTATCGTAGTGTAGGAAAACAAAGAATTGTGCAAAATATCAATAGTTTGGTGTCAATTTTTTCCAGACACTGTACCAAGAGATGAGGAGAATAGTGCCACACCACTTCCAGATACTCTTTAGTAAATAACATTTTCCTGACAGCTGCTGTACCTAAACAAATCTGATTTGAAGAACTATATCAAAATTGTTTATTGGAAACAAACTACAGAGTTCAGTATGTAATGTTGTAGCACAAACCTCTGCCAGTGGTTACTTTAGCTTGAGATAATTCACTAATACATATGAAGGAAAACTTCTTTACATCACTGTTATTTTTCATTACTTTATATGATCTGCTCAGCCATTTTTTGTGGGTTTGTTTTCAAATTTCCATCTTTCAGCATGTTGATGCCAGCAGTGTTCACACATGCCAACGCTGCTGTGGGAACTTACTTTACTGTATATACAGGAGGTTATTAAAATAATGGAAACGCCTAGTACTTAAGATAATAGAATTTGGGATCATTCTTCCTGCAAAATATGTCCCAACTGTGCCGATGATGTTGCGGGTAGGAAATGTGATTGAACCTTGGAACCAAATTGGAGTAATGCCTGTCTGTTTCCATTCCTTGCCATAATCTTCAATACTGTGGCTCGTGATACATCTGCGATTTCTGTCATTTTGGTTACTGCAGCTCCTGCAAGCCACACTCCAATGATCATACCTTTTTGGAGGTCACCGAGGTCTGACATTTTGTTCACTAACTGCAAAACATCTAATTCAAATCAACTGTGGCACTGCTATGCGATAGCAGATATCATACTACACTGTATTATATACCTCACTTCATGGATGACCTTGTCTCTGTGATGTTGTAATAAATTTTGTATGAAAATCAGCATTTAAAAGACAAAGACAAAATAAGCAGAAACATTGAAAACATCAACTGTAACCTGAATGGTGAACCTATGGAACAAGTAAAACATTTCAGCTATTTAGGCACAGTTTATAGTTTGAGATAATTGATGAGTTAGGCTGGTTTCTAGTAGGAAATAAGCTGAATAAATTTATATGGAATAAAAAAAAAATTAGTTAAAACACTAAATTAGCTGTATACAAGATGGTGTTCAAACCAATTTTAACTTATGGATCTGAGAACTGGGTTAGAAATAAAACACTTGATCAAAGACTGAATACCTCTAATATGAGAATTCTGAGAAAGATTAGTGGGGTGAACAGATGGTATCAATGGCAGTATCACATTAAAAATGAGGATGTTAGGAAAGAACTTGCCATTGTTAGCATTCGGGAATGCATTAGTAGAGCTAATCTCAGGTGATATAGTCACATAAACAGAATGGGAGAGGAAAGATTAGCAAAACAAGTGTTCTTTGCCAGGTTGGCAGGGAAAAGACCAGTGGAAGACCAAGTTGTAGATAGATTGATACAGTAAAAAGTGCCTTAAAAGACAATATAAGATCTGTAATATTGGAATCTTGACAGATAACAGATTAATTTGGTGAAAAAATTGTTGATTGGAAGTTAATAATGGTGTACATTTTTCATGTAGTACTAACATGTGATGCTTCCTTGGGTAAAGGATTAAAAACCAAATGTATAGTTTCTTGGCATCTTCAATGTATAATAGGTAACTCCAAGGTATAAAAAAGGTAAGGTAACAGATGTCACAGATTGGATCTCTGATGTTCAAATACCATTTGATAGCATTTACTGGAAGGTGATCATACGCAATTATCCAAGCAAGATCCCTCCCCCCTCCTCCTGTTAGGATATCATTGGAACTTCAGTACATTATGAAACAAGTATTGAGTACCCAGCTGTGGAAGTTTGTGGTGAAAGAGGTTAAAGATTTCTTTATACCAAGTTTTGCTTTTATTAATGGAAAGAATGGCAATGCCAGAATGTTGTAGTATTCAGGAACTATCTCAAAAACTTACCAAAAACTGAATGATCTACACAATCACTCTAAATTTCACTGAGTGACCTTAAAGGATCACTGCTATACTCATTACTCCTGACCTGAATCACTCCAGGACATAAGCCTCAGCAATGGTTCCACCCAGTGAAAGTCAAAAACCAGCCACCAGGTGTAGCCTCTGTACTCCCCAGGAAGCAAGCATACCTAATCTTTTTCTTCTTTTCAGCCATTTTCTGTCCACTGCTGGATGAAGGCCTCCTCCAGTTCCTTCCACCTTTCCCTGGTCTTGGTATTGGTTGACCAGCTTTTCCCAACAAAATTTGGCAATTCATCACTCCACCTTCTTTTAGGATGTCCTCAGCCTTAATCCCTCCACTACATTGCCAAGCAAACCTAATGATAAGCATTAATAAACGTCATCACTTGGAGCCAGACTCAGAAAAGATACCAAGGTAACAACGATGTTACTGATATGATGGGTGAAGAGAACTGCTTTTCATATTTCCCTTTATCTGAGCTTTAACAGCTCATTAAGAAATCATGGTGGCAGGAATAGTTTTGGAGCTTTAAGCTCATCCTTTGGGGGCTGTGGGATTAAATATACTCACAGGATAGTAAAATTGCCTTAGGATTGATTAAATTCATCAGCAGCTTGTTTGATCAGTTGATTTGGATGCATGGCTGATAAGAACTTTACTGCTAGAGAGTGAAGAAAATAAGAGATATATGGAATATTGGTATCACAGTGAATCTGATTATTTCTGATGAACCATGGGGCATCTAGTATCATCTGTAAGCTTTTGTTGTAGTTTCGGTATATTAGATTTGAAAGTATGGTTCCATGCTGGCGAGGCATAATGATTATAGGACATATCACCATCTGATAAAGTAATAGTTTGTTCCTTGTATTCAGTTTGCTACAATGGTTAATAATGGGATAAAGTTGAGCGATAGTTTTGGATATTTTTGTACAAATGAGTTTGATGGGACTGTTGAATTGTAGTCCTCTATCTAATTGTATCCCAAGATATTTAGTTTCTGTTTGCCATGGGATTTAAGCATTAAAGAGTTGGATATCTCCTTTGGGGGATACTAGCCTTCTGGTAAAGAGTATAGCTGTGCTTTTTTTTCGAGGATTTACTTGAAGCCTCCAAACAGAGAACCATTTTTCCAGTATGGCAATATACTGGGTGGAGAGATTTTGTTAATATTACAGTATCATCTGCATATAGAGCTGTGAAGGAATACAACACTACTGTGCTGTTTCCAGTTATATCCTATGGTAATATATTCAACAAGTTGGTGGATTTGTGAACTGCACTATGGCCTCGTCAGACAGTGAATTGTTCATTTGGAATGATGTTTAATTTATCCATTGATTCTTGCAGTCTGGATAGGATGTTTTTTTCAGTAATTTTTCCTAGATTAGATAGTAAGCTGGTGGGTTGGTAGTTTTATATATAGGAAATTGTGGATCTTCATCAGGTTTGTGTATTGGAATAATGTCGGCAATTTTCCATATTGCAGTATTTTCATGTGGGAGTCGTTTGATTTTGTTTGTGATGCTGTCTGTGATTTTTTGTTGTTGAGATGTTTGATGTTTTAATTCTGCTGGAGAAGTAGAGTTCATCAGTTCTAAGTTGTTTTTGGATTATCTTAAAGTGCATCCAATTAGTGAACTTTGTACATAAGGTTGATATTTATGTTTTCATATGCTAGACTGCACTAGTTTTTCAGATTGCTGACGAGAGCTTTGGTGGTCTCTGTATCTGTATATACAATACCATGCTCAGCCTGCATAGGGAGGAAAGGTTTACATTTGTTATGGAGAGTTTTCAAAAATTTCTAAATTGAGTGATCTTCAGGACTGAGAAATGTTAGCTTATTTTTTCCATTCTTTCTTTCTCTGGTTTCTGAGAGTTTCTCTAACTAGAATGTTCAATTTGTTAAGGAGTTTTCGATCTTGGGGGGGGGGACATGTGTTGTGATAATTTTTCCTGGCTTTGTTCTTTCCCCTGATTAGATTCATATCATCTGGGAGACAGTTGGTCTTATAAGCAGTTGAAGTCTTGGTGATTGCTGCTAATGCTTTGTTAATTTGATTTGTGAAGTTGGCTATTGCTTTGTCTATTTCCTTTTTTTTTTGTATGATGGGTGCTGAACCAATGTCTTTGGGGAATACTTTGGATAATGTTTTCCAAGCTGGCAAGGAATGGAGAGGAGGGGGAAGAATTATTCCTGAGTGCCTAATTTAAGTAAGATAGGGTTGTGGTTTAATAACAGCTCATTAATTGTTTGCAGCTGATACTGATATCTGATATTTTGTAAGATAGCAAGTTTCTAGAACAATGAGTGGATTCTGTGGGACCTGCTACTGCAACATAATTGAACCTCATGTAATTGTTTGGTATACAACAATCTCTATTGGTATTTAAATTCACTGCAATGATGATGGAATCCATGTTACCTAAGATGCATCTAAATTGCCATCAGTAAAGTTTTACTCGGTGAGTTGTAGCTTGCATCGTTTTCTTTTTTTCAGCATTGTTGATGTAAACTTCAATGCCTGTTATCTCTAGATTTTTGGTCTGGGAGTTGATTATGGCATTGTTTAAGGTAGTTTTTCATAAAGATGTCAGTACCACCACCTCTAGAATCGAGTCTATCATTTCTATACATAGCGTGTATCCTTGTAATTTTGGATTGTTTGCTGGCCGAAGATGCATCTCACTGATTAGAATTACATCTGGGTTGTATCTGAGTGCAGTTCAAGGATTTTGTTGATGAGACCATTGGCATTCCAAGCAGAGATCAGAAGAGGGTTGGTATTTTGTTTCTGTTCATTACTAAGTGCAGATAGAATAGAGTGGGTCTCTTGCAAAAATATTTTTGTAGAAATCAGTAGGCTGGATTTGCTAAAATCTTTAGCATGGTAGCTAGTGAAATGGTTATAACTACAATTAGGTTGGGATTTATTTGATCATGGTGTCGATTTCTTGGAATGCAGCACATCAGCATAAGTTTTTTCAGTGGTAGCTTTCCTTCCTCATTTGTAGTTTATTTAAGTTGGAGAATGATCAGTATGATTGACAATGGTGGACAAATGGGAGGGAGGCTGTGTATTTCTTTCCAACCATCGATTTTATTTGGATAGAAACTACATCCTTTGTAGTTGGCAGGATGAGGCCTGCCTCAATTGGTGCATTTGGCAGGTGTGGCTCTTGGTTTGGCACAGGAGTTAGTTGATTGACTTTCACCACATTTCAGACATCTATAGTCAGCCCTGCACAGCTTCTGGACATGGCCAAATTTTTGGCATCTATAGCATTGCCTGGATGATGTTCTCTATCTAAGGGGTTCAGTAGTAATTTTGAGACTGCAGATTGATGTTAATTCATAAATTTGTTTTTGAGTGTTGTTAATTTCCCCTAACACAAGTGGCATTGGCAACTCACCTTAATTGGAGTCAAACCATGATTGATAAGATCTGTTGTGATCTCTTCTGAGGTGATACCCTCAGGTTTCTTTCACTATTTAGGGCAAAAGTGTGGTATTCTAATTTTAAATTGTCCATAAGTTTAGTTAACTAATGGTAATCGCTAACTGTGGTAGGCTGAATTTTATGCCTTCACAAGGATCATAATACTGCCAGGAGTAGGCAGTATTATGATCCTTAATGATTTGTGTGACCGAAGTCCACTTTTCTTTGTTGCACAGAATTATTATTATTATTATTAAAACAAGACCTCATGGAGTCAAAGACTCATCTAGGAGGTCCTTTTATCTCACACACATCTCATCATACCGGGTCTTAAACATATTCAAACTCCTTGCAGACACCACACTCTCAGGTAAGGCATTCCAATCATTCACAACTCTGCACGAAAAAAACCTGCCTCTCACTCCCCTACTCACACCCTCTTTATACAGTTTCCAGGTATGACCTCTGGTTCTCCCCTGATCTCGCACTATTCTCTGTAGAATTTCTCCACCATTGATCCTATAACAACCCCTTACCAACTTGTAGGTCTCTATCATATCTCCCCTCTTCCTTCTCTCCACTAGACTCTGCAAATTACATCTTTTCAATCTTTCCTCATACTCGACATTCCAGAGGTCAGAAACTACCTTAGTCAGTCGCCTTTGCACCCTTTCCAACATCTCTTCATCCTTCTGAAAACCAGGTGACCAAATCTGGGCACAATAATCCATGTGTGGCCTAATCAAAGCCTTATACAATGGAACAAGAATCTCCCTACTTCTACACGTCAGTGTCTTCCTCATCATTCCCAGAAGTCTTTGTGTTGTCTTCACAATTTTGGCGATGTGTCCCCTAAATTTTAGATCCTTATCCACTATCACTCCCAGATCTCTTATTTCCTCTACATCCCATCTTTGTTTTCCAAATTTTAAAACTTTACATTTTGCAACATTGAACTCGCATCCCCATTAGCTTGCCCAATCACTCAATTTATTCAAGTCTTCTTGCAAGGCCACAACATCTTCACTACTCTTTATGGTTTGTCCCAACTTTGCATCATCTGCAAACAACTGAATATCTCCATCCAAATCTTCGCCAATATCATTAATATACAAGTTAAATAGTAATGGCCCTAAAACAGATCCCTGAGGCACTCCACTAGTGACTTTCCTTTTCCTGGATATTGCACCCCCATACACAACTTGTTGATACCTATCAGATAGCCAGTCTCCAATCCAATGCACTAATCTAATATCCAACCCCATCTGCTCTAGTTTGACTGTCAACTTATCATGAGGTACTCTATCAAAAGCTTTTGCAAAATCCAAGTATATTACTGTGTATCCTTCTCCTCTGTCCAAGGAAGCAGTCACTTTATTGTAATAAGTAAGTAGATTACTAAAATACGACCTCCCTTTAGCAAATCCATGCTGTCCATCAAAGATTATACCATTGTTGTCAACCCAACTCTGGATCCTAGTTCTCACAAGCTTCTCCAACAACTTAACCACAACACCTGACACACAGATAGGCCTATAGTTTGATGCTTGAGTACGATCACCTCCTTTATGAAGTGGCACAATCTTGCCCTCCTTCCACTCTTTAGGGACTTGACCAAGTGCAAGACTCGTATTAAAAAAATATGTCAAGGCAGGTGTCAACACTCTGGCACATTCCTTCAGAATATGTGGTGATATATTATCAAGTCTCACAGCCTTATTTACATCTAGTTTACTCAACACCCCAAACACCTCTTGCTCACTTACAGTCAGTCTCTCCTCCCCATCATCAACTGCTCTTAATCTCTCCATGAAGTCACATTCACAAGATTGAAAGATCTTTATGAACTGCTCATTAAGTATCTCCACCACACATTCTGCAACAGCTGTCTTTATACCATTTCCTCCAATCAATGTCATCCTTCCATAATCATTCTTTCTTTTGCTGGCTACATATCGAAAGAACTCCCTAGGATTCTTTTTCGCTTCATTAGCTAACTGCTGTTCATACCTCTCTTTAGCTACTCTCACCAACCAAGTCACTCTCCTTGCCTGGTCTTTGTAGAACTCATGAAATTGGTTACTTCCACTTCTCTTATGCTGCCTCCACAATGCCCTTTTTCTCTGTATTGCATGCTTAATCTCTTTATTCATCCATCTCACACCTAACTTATTTAACCTTCTCACCCGTGGTATACATTTAGACATTGCATCCACTAAATATTTTTTGAAAATCCCCCAAGCTGCATTGATCTCTTTTCCAGCTAACTCCTCATTCCATGCTACACCTGCAAGCTGTCTCCTGAGCTCTTCATAATCAGCCCCCTTGTAGTTCCACATATACCCTTTTTTCACAGGGGTCCTTGCACTGCTGGCAACCACCCAAGTAATCACCTCATGGTCACTTTCACCAATTGGTGGATGATTTGATACCTCATTGATAATTACATCCTCCGATGAGATGACCAAATCCAAGACCCTTAATCCTCTTGTGCCCTCTGTTACATACTGTCTGAGGTAGTTATCCCTCAAAAACTCAAGAAACTCATTTTCTTTACTTCCAGTTGCTATCTCTTCATTCCAGTCTATATTGCCATAATTAAAATCACCCATAATGAATGACTGGAGGAACCTTCTCATTCTTACATGGCACATTCTTTATAGGAGAGAATCATCCTTCATGTGATCCTCTTCAGTCATTTGTCTTTTACTTACATTTTCCTACTGTGAATCCAACTGATGGAACTCCTTAGGTGGGAAGACCATTAAGTTTATATTTTCATCCTCTGTACCAGCATCATCACCTTCTGGGTCACTTGCCAATGAATATAGATTTAAATATCCCACCTGCTTGACCTCAAACTTCTTCAACAGCTTTTTAAAAAGCTGAAGTTCTTGATTTCAGTCTAAATTTTTGATTAAGTCATGTGAGTTTAAGTTTTCAATAGGAAATTAAATTAAATTCTTACCTGTTAATCAGCTACTGATGTTCACAGACACAAAAATAAAGATCAAATAGGATCATTACTATAAACAACGGTATGACACTAAGGTTATATATTGAATCCAATATCAGATACCAAGATTGAAATAATGCAGAAATCATATATTTTTCATATACAAGTACTAAAAAGGTGTAACAACTTATTATTGAAATACTCTGGATTATCACTAGTTGAAAGATTTTCATTTGATTGTTAATTAAATTAAAGATGCCAAGAAATTATATTCTTTTTTAATCCTTTATCCAAGTGTAAGCAAACACTCATGTGAAGTATTGTTATTGGCCTGTATATGTTCAAGTATTTATAGCTTAGTTGTGAATCTATTTCATGTGCAAACTTAGTTTCCACTTGGATAAAGGATTAAACAATAATATCATTTCTTGGCATCTTTAGTTTAATTTACAACCAAGTGACAAAACTTTCCACAGTGAAATATAGCATTTACCCATGCATGGTACTGATATGCTGTAGGTTTTTAAATCACATGTGTGTGTGTGTGTGTGAGAGAGAGAGAGAGAAAGAAATCTGTGGAATTGGAATTGAGAGAATTTGAGGTGTTCAGAATATTAAATAATCTAGAGGCTGGTAAGACTGTGGGTGTGTTTACAGTGTATTAGGGAATTCATGGTATCTTTACCTCTGCTGTTTAATGATCCTTTCTCTTGGGAAGAATACCAGTTACCAGTGAAGTGGAAGAAAGGTAAAATTTAATGTGACTACATCCAATTATAGTCAATTCTTAGTGGAGATAACAAACCTGCCCACTGTAACAAACTATTGAAAAGTCCTTACAAAATCTCCATATGGAGATTTTGTAAGGACTTTTCAAAAAAATTCACTCTAGCAAACTATTTCTGTGGTCCCCAACTTTGCAAAAGTGAGAGTCAGCTGTAGTGTGTAATTCGATATAGGTTTTGATTCACTACTCCTTAATTGATTAGTACTATACCAGATTGTGTGGGTGGGATCATGATTCCCTGTGAGGACCAGCAAGCATTGTTTGTTCATGGATGCTCATGCTTTAATTACATTTTTCTAGTAGAGAAATGGTGTAAGTTCATCATTCAAAGTGGAATGCCTTTACTGTAGCATTTTCTTGTTTTTCAAGAGCATTTGATAGATTTCCTTAGTAAATTCCATAAGGCAAAGTTATATGGTAGAATAGCAGATCAGATAAAAGATTGGCCAAGAGAAAGATAAAGAAAATGCTTATGGAAGAGTAGTGTCTAAAAGGAGAAGGGTGAAAAGTTGTGTACAGCAGAGCTGTGTTCTTGGTCCGAGACATCTCCTATAAAAACAATTCATCCTCTATATGATGTTGTAAGGAGGTTGGGTAAGAGTTATTCAGTTGTATTCTGATCATATTAAACTGAGGATAGTTTTCAGAAATATGATGGATGGATGTGATGGTCTCATTAGGAAAAGAATTGATTGATTTGCCATTTTATATAGCTAAAAATAAGGTTCTGCACTTTGAATTACAGAGATGGAAGACTGAATACTATATTGGAGTGAGAATGTACTGGAAGAAGTGGAGGAATAAGGGCCTCAGAGTAATGATAAACAGACCTTTGAAGAGAGAGAGAGAGAGAGAAAAAAAAAAATAGAAGAGAACATTACAAATCTGGTGAGAAAGAATGTTTGCAAGTGGAGATGGTTATGTAGTTGATTCTTGTTAAATTCTTTGATCACACTTCACTTGGATAACTATGTTAAATTTCAGACTTGTAAACAATTACAAGTCTGAAAGACTATTTAGACCAAGGTCAAAATAGTCTTTCAGACTTGTAATTGTTTTTATATAGACTGGCAATCCTGACTTGCCATAGTGATTACAGCCTATATTCTTATGTTCTTTAAGGAATGTTAATAATTCTTACTCTTTGTTCACAGAAAGTCACAAAGAACTACATTAAAAAATGTATATAACTGAAAAAAAAAAGACATATTACTGGAAGGAAGGTAAGATAGTGCCATTTCATAAGGGTGGTAGCAGACTGGATGTGTCTAACTATAGGCCAGTTTGTGTTTCATCAGTAGTCGTTAAGATCTTGGAGAAATTAGTGAGGGACCATATACAGTGTTGGGCAGATGAGAGTAATGTTATCTGTGAGAGTTAAATTGGATTTGTTAAGGGGGTGCTCTTGCTTTAGTAATATGATTGCCTTTTATAATAAAGTGACAAAAAAAGTTGATGAGTGAAAGGCATATACTGCCATTTTTTTGGATTTTGCAAAGGCATTTGACAGGGTGGCACATGATAAGCTGATAAATTGCAGCACATGGGTTTAGATGTCGGGTTTGTAAACTGGATTCGGGATTGACTGTCTGATAGATATCAGTGAGTTGTGTATTCTGAGGCAGTATCACGGAGGCAGAAGGTTATAGGTGGGGTCCCACAGGGCTCAGTACTGGAACCTGTATTGTTTAATCTTTATATCAATGACATTGTCAATGGATTGCAGGAGGATATTCAGTTGTTTACAAATGATGTGAAGCTGAGAAAGGTTATTAGTAATAGTGCAGATGCAGCAATCCTGCAAGAGGATTTGAATAAACTATTTGGTTGTTGCAAATGAAATGGCTGATTTTAAGGACGATTGAAAAAGAAGAAGAATACCTGTTTAATCAAAGTAATCTCCAGCAGCATCAATGCATTGTTGCCGTGTGGCAAGGTCATTTATACCACATTTGGTATAAATTGTGCCTTAAGCTGGTTGCTTAAGGCACAATTTGTCATGCATTTTCTGCATATCTGTACAATATCGAGCTACATTTATTGTTTCACCTCGTGGAAGGAATGAGTAGTGAATAACACCAGCAGAAGACCACCATACAGTAAACATCTTCATTGGATGCAGAGGTGCCTTTGGAGCCCTTCCTGGAGCGTCTTTCACTCCCAACCACTGTGACGAACATGTACGATTGTCGTAGAATATCCACTTTTCATCCACAGTCGCAATTCGTTGCAGAAACCCTTCTTCTTTACTTCTTAAGAGAGAAGAGCACACTTCCAAACACCATGCTTTGTTTTCATCAGTGAGTTCGTGAGCCACCCACTTGTCGAGCTTCCTTACTTTTCCTATTATTGCCAAGTGCTGTGAAACAGTTGAGAAGTGTATATTTAGTGTCTTGGCGATCTCTCTTACAGTTTGTCGTGGATCTCATTCGATTAAATCATTTAATTTATTCGAATCAATGGAGGAAGGACGAAGGCCATGGGGTTTGTTTTGTAGCCTCAAATCTGCTGAGCGAAATTTTGCAAACCAATGGCGAGTGGATCTCTCATTAGTTGTTCCTCCACCGAATGCTTTATTGATGTTTTTTACTGCAGCTGCTGCAGAATTTCCCAATTTGAACTCATAAAGGTATAGCAACCTTAATTGACTGGGTTCCATGATTGACTTGATGTCAGTAGTATTCAATGTTTAATGCTCGTTGAATGAAACAAATACTACAATTTCATCACCCACGTGTGATGCTGTCACATGACATAAAAATTTGCATATACTTCAGCGCTTGCTTTCTTCAGCAACCAGTAGAAACCTGACAGTCATTCAATGGCATTTAATTTGCAACAACCCAATAGATAGATGGGCGAATGAATAGGAATGTTGGTTTAGAGTATCAAAATGTGAAGTCTTGAAGTTTGGGATACATCGATAGGAGGCTGCATACTAGATTGGAGGAGATGCACTGGAGGAAGTAGGGGAGACAAGAGATCTGGGGATGATGATTGATAGAAAACTGAAATTCAGGGAACATATTGCAAAGGTGGTGAAGGTAACCCAGAGGAGTTTTGCAATACTGAGAAGGACACTGACCTGCAGAGATAAAAGAGTTATCATTCCATTGTGCAAGATCCTGAACAGACAATACTTAGACTATTTTTCTGAAATTTGGTCCCCAGAATTTGAAGGGGATAAATTAACTGTGGAAAGGATACAGAGACGGATAGCAAAGATGGTTTCAGGACTGTACAATGTTAGTTATGAGGGAATGGCTGCAAAGTTTGGTAGAGGTGATATGATTGAGACTTTTAAATTGTTGAGAGGTAGTTACAGGGTTGACACTGGGGAGTTCTGTAGCTTGATGGAACAGCAGAAAGGAGTGATGACAAGGGGCCACCCTGGAAGCTGCAATAGGAAGCGGTGAGCAAAAGGGTGAGGAGTGGTTTCTTTGCATGGAGAGTGGATGAACAGTGGAATACATTCCCTGATAGAGTTGTGAGAGCGAGAATGGTCAACGAGTTCAAGGTGGGTAGGATACACTTTGTGTTTCCTAGGAAGGATCTCTCACAATGAGTCTTTTGACTCCATGGAGGCCTGAATAATAATAATAATAATAATAATATATTTGCTTACAGATCGTGAGTCAGAGAAATTCACCAGGAATGCTGAATGCAGCAAAATTATAGAGTAATTGGCTTTCTTTGGGCCCTTTTGGTGGACACTTTACAAGTACTTGTTAAATTTTTGAAAAATGAAGTTTTTCTCTTTATATCATATTAAAGAATTCTTTAATTTAGTACCTTTGAAATTTTTTTAAAGAATACATATATATGTATCAATATATATTATGATTTATTAAAACACTACTTTTTTTTTTCATTATACTCATTGTTTCAGGCTGACATGATTAGTATAGAGAAGTATGATAAATGGCGAGACACTGGTGTTGCCTTTGAAATGAGAGAAGGAATATATACATATCCTAATAAAACGCTCTCTTCAAGATTATCCACAATATCAGTAAGTTGGACTTCTGAACCATAGTGATAGACATGTTTAGACATTTAAATATGAAATCTTAAAATTTGCTGAAGAGAAAATATAGCAGGAGGGCCTTACTGTTCATGCTTTGTCATCTTGGTTTTAGGTTAGTCACAGATTTATTCGCTGACATTTTGCTTCTTTCACCTCAAACATGTTATGAATCACTACTTCAGTTAAATAAAAAAATTTTAATTGTCAGTAACTTGATTTTGTAGAATGTGGAAATGTTGTAACACTAACTTAACACAGTAGTATGAAACTATATCTGAAATGTATGCAGTTATAAGTAAATGTTTATTTATTTATCTAACATACGTCACCTATATTGTCTATCACGATTGGAATTTGTATAAATCTAATACAGTTAAGACTGGAATTTTCCATCAAATTAACCTTCAAGATTTTAGTTACTTGCATGTCTTTATTCTATGTGATAGCTCATCAATACTTTTTTTAAGTTTTTCATATAGCCCATTTTTTCATTGGTTCATGTTTTTCTGAAGACTACTCATATTTTATGGTATGGTTATTTCTAAGTGTTTTTTTATAGTGACCACAAATTTTATGGACACCTTGAAATTGTCTGTCATGTTTTTCCTTTTGTCCATTAAATGAAATTTAATGGTTCTATAGTATACTAGCCTATTTCACATCTTTATGATCATGCCGTCTTATTTATAGTGAATCCCAGCTTCATCTATTTGTGTTGATTTCTCAATATCATTATGATTATTATTACTTTCCTGACTTTCATGGAATCACAAGACTCATATGTCTTGATCATGTTGATCATATACCCCCCTCTCCTGCCTTCTGTCCGGAGTTTACAGTGGGCTTTATGAATCTTATTAAGTGTCAACCTGTTTCTTAAAAGAATCCCAGTCAGCTTTGAGAAAGTTCCACCTAGGTTTTAATATTGTTCTTATGATTGGAATATTTAGGCCTACTTTATAGATTATAGGTCGATGTTGGCTATTTGGAAAACTGTCTAATACTTTCCTAGAGATGGGAATTTGGCTGCCATAATCGTCTGCAGTACAGAAGCATAAATTTTCAGTAGCTCAGTTATGTCCACTGATCTACTGAAGTCTCTTGACAATGCTAGAATAGACAAATGGATTAAAACAATGAACAATTTGAATTTTACTCATTCAGTCGAAAAGCTTGGTCCCTGATTAGGAAGCTTTACCCTAATACAAGGACTTCTGGTAAACTGCCCGCCATAGATCCAAACCACATTGCAAAGCATATAGTCTCAATGACTAAATATCCTCAAGATAAAGTAACCACAAGAGAGGTGAAACAAAAACTAAAAAATCTCAAAACAGATCTTCCACCATCATCGCTATCTCAGGCTTTCACTTCCCAGGAACCCAGGCAAATTAACTCATTGAGGACTGGGAAGGCGGCTGGACTCGATAACATCTACCCTGAATTCATTAAGAACTGTGGACCAAAAACTATTCAATGGCTTACTGCTATGTACAATAATATCCTGGACTCTGGCATACTTCCATCAATTTTTAAAAGATCTAAAATCATTGCTGTCTTAAAACCTGGCAAAGACCCTACAATTGCTTCCAACTACCATCCTATTGCCTTGTTAAGTATCTGCCTGAAACGTCTCGAAAGAATGCTATACAACAGAATTTCTTCAAGTATACATAACAGAACTCCACAGGAACAGGCTGGCTTCAAACCTGACAGAAGTTGTTGTGATCAAGTACTGGCCTTGACAACCTTTATAGAGAATGGTTATAAAAAACAATTGAAAACAATAGCGGTATTCGTGGACCTCTCTGCTGCCTATGATACAGTGTGGAGAGAGGGTCTTATCTTAAAATTCCTAGAAACCATCCCATCACCCAAAACTAGCCAACCTAATTAATCAAATACTAGCAGACAGATGGATACAAGTATCTCTCAACTAATCCCAAAGTAAATTCTTTAAGATTAAAAATAGCCTACCTCAGGGATCAGTTCTTGCCCCATTGCTCTTTAACTTATATATTAGTGATATCCCAGAGACAGCATCACGGAGATTCATGTATGCTGACGATATTGCCATTGCAACTCAACATTCAACATTCCAAAAAGCTGAGAACACCTTAACTGAAGATCTGGCTGTACTTGATAAATACTTTAGACGATGGCAATTACAACCTAACCTGAACAAAACTGAAGTAGCATCCTTTCATTTAAGTAATATCCAGGCCAACTATATCCCAAAAGTTTACTTCAGAAATAAACAGGTGAAATTTAACAATCATCCAAAATACCTAGGAGTTACCCTATACAGAAGTTTAACATTTAAATATCATCTAGAAAATATTGCTGCGAAATTAAAAACTCGTAGTAATATAATGCATAAACTTGCTGGTACTTCTTGGGGTGCTGATGCCAACACACTGCTGCTACTGCACTATCTTTGGTCTATTCCACAGCAGAATATTGTGCTCCTGTGTGGTTGAACAGTGCACATGCTTCTTTGGTCGATGTCCAGCTGCATCAAACTATGAGGATAATCTCTGGAGCTTTAAGATCTACTCCTGGCTACTGGCTCCCAATTCTCAGTAATATAACTCCTCCCTCACTCTGCAGGACCCAAGCCTTAAGCAAACTATGGACAAAAATAATTCGAAACAGTTCCTTGCCTATCCACCAAGACATTTCCTTCCATACTTCACAAAGACTGAAATCCAGGCACCCTGCCTGGAGGAGTGCAATACAAATAAACAACCAGAACTTCGACCTATGCGAGTCATGGGGAGAGTATTGGTTTCAACATACCTCCAATCTTCAAATACCCATCTCAAATCTGATATCTTGTCTGGAGGGCTTCAATCTCCCTAGACATGTATGGACCACTTTAAATCGGATCAGAACAGGACATGGGAGATGTAAGCATCTCTTGCATAAATGGAACTGGTCTGATACTCCAAACTGTGAATGCGGAAGAGGGATCCAGACTATCAATCACATTGTGCTTGAGTGCCCTATCTACTCATTCTCGGGTTCTAAAGAGGGCTTTTTTAAACTGACCCCAGAATCCCTGGAGTGGATCTGGGATTTAAGGATTAAGCTCTGACTCCTGATTCTTAATTCTGATGTTTAATCATTTCAACTTAGTGTACCCCTTTTAATATGATTTTTACAATTGTTTTTATGCTGTTTTATGTAATTTGTATGTTTTATTCTGAGACCTGTACATCATACGCTAAATAAATAAATCAGTCTACATGCCCACATTCTATCCTCATAATCAACATTGTACAGTCCAGATATTGTTTTTGTTATTCTTCTCTACAGACTCTCCAAGGTTACTTCATCCCCTTCAAATCCCAGTGAGAGCATCTAAGCACAGAAATCCAGATGTGGTCTAATCAAAGCTTTATACAATGGGACAACTCACTTTTATCTCTCATGGTTAATGGTCAACATTACAACAATTCTCTGAGATGTCTTCACAACCTTTGTCATATGTCATTGGAACTTCAAATCTCTATCCACAATCATCACAAGATCCCTTACTTCCTCACTTCTTCCAGTATAACTCCACGAAGTCAGTATGAAGCATCTCATCTGTGGATCCCAAATTTTAAAACCCTACATTTAGTTCCAGTTCCATTAAACTGACATCCCTATTCATTTGTCTGCTTTTCCAGTTTATTCAAATCCTCTTGAAGAGCCAAAACATCAGCACTATTACTAATAATTCTCCCAAGCTTCACATCATCTGCAAACAACTGAACACCTTGTAGTCCTGTGACAATATCATTAACAAAGATTGAACAGCAATAGTCCCAGGACTGAGCCCTGTGGAACTCCACTTGTAACCTTCCCACTCTCTGATACTGCTCCAACATATATAACTCTCTAATCAGAGAGCTAATCACCAATCACCACTAATCTGATATCCAAACTCATATGATGCAACTTAAAAATCAGCTTGTCATGTGGTACCCTGTCAAATGCCTTGGAAATATCCAAAATATTTCTAATTTCTTCTGTGGAGAGCACAGTGCTTTAAGCATACAGAAACACTATAGTTTTAATGGTAAAAGTCATTTATTCTTTGTTCAATATGAACCTTAAACTTCAGTTTAATCTATGTTTTTTAGAGTAGAAATGTTGTATAAAGAAAAACATCTAAAAGAATGTTTTTTTTCCCACTTTGATTACATTTATATTGCTCTTCTCTGATGAAATGATTCAGAGTTCTGTTTTTAAGAGGCCAGTAGTATTCTGCTGATGGATTGTCCTTTGTCCTTTGCTGAAGGTTCTTTACCCAGCCCCTAATTTGTTACCAATTAGAGGCTGGGCAAAATTCTCACTTTGCCTAGCTCACTATCTCATCTCACATCTCACTATCTTAGGTTCCAATTTAGTCCTTAATCCAGGTTGTCATGTGGTACAATGGGAGATGTAAGATTAAATTGGATCTCCCATGTATCTCCTATGTAAGCATCTCCCATGTACCACATGGGAGATGTAAGCATATCCCATGTGGTACATGGGAGATTAAAACTGTCAAATGCCTTGGAAATATCCAAAATATTTCTGATTTCTTCTGTGGAATTGCATTTTCTGCTGTCCAATTGCATCTCTTGTTCCAGGGGAACAAGAGATGCGATTGGACTGATATGGGACAAACTGCCATGGTGAGAGACATATATGGTACAACAGAACCAGGTATCATTGGACGAGGAGTAAGACAAGGCTACTCTCTGTCACCAGTTTTGTTCAACATGTATTCTGAATCAATGCTAAAAGAAGCACTGGAGAATTCGGAAGAAGGAATAAAGATTGGAGGTAGACAGATATTTGCAATAAGATATGCAGATGACAAGGCATTACTATCAAACACTGAAACAGGACTACAACATCTGTTGAACAGATTACTGGAATCCTGTATTAATTATGAAATGAAAATTAGCATCAGAAAAACAAAGGTGATGAAAATAGCAAGGAAAGAGGAAAATATGGATATCAGAATAAATTGGAAAAATTGAATTAAGTAAAGACATTTAAATATCTAGGAAGTGTTACTATCAGTGATGGAAGATGTAAAAGTGACATAAAAGCAAGAATAGTGATGGAAAGAGATGCGTTTAATAGAAAATGGAATTTATTCAGAAGTGAAATGGATAGAAACCTAAAGAAAAGACTAATAAAATGTTATGTGTGGAGTGTTGCCCTCTATGCTTCTGAAACTTGGACATTGAAGAAAGAAAAAAATAAGATTTTGGAAAGCTTTGAGATGTGGATTTGGAGAAGGATGGAAAAAATCAAATGGACAGATAAAATAACTAATGAAGAGGTCTTAAAAAGAGTAGAAGAAAGAAAGAAGTATGTTAAGGAGGATAAAAAGAAGCAAGGGAAACTGGATCAGACATATTCTGAAAGGGAATGGAATCATCAGAGATGCCATCAAAGGAAAAATAGATGGAAAAAGACCTGGAGGAAGAGTAAGGAAAACAGTGCTAGATGACATGCTCAATGGAGACAGGTACACACCTCGAAAGAGAAGACTCAGAACAGAAGAGAGTGGAAGGAAAGTTTCTGATACTAAAAAAAAAACCTGCTCAATTGCAGAATACTAAAGAAGAAAGAAGAATCCAGGTTGATGAATTTTTTTTCCTCTCCCCAGATCAGGTGTACTGTAGCCCCTCTCTCAGGTTCTACCTCAGCAACCTGTTCATCTAATTCTGCTATTCTTACAACTGCTCTTAACCAAACCTGCATTCAGGTCGCCTATAGCAGGTATTGTCACCCATTTCATTCTGATATTCCTGTTTCAGTTCACAGTTTAAAGATCTCTTTGCCTGCAAAATATTAAGGACCACAACCCTTTCAACAAACATTATGGATAACTGGTAATTAGCTTACGGAATTAACAACGCATATGAAGGATATTAATTAAAGGCAATGTTAATGATTAACTTCTATATTCCTAACACACTTAAACAACCAACACCCCAGAGTCCAGTTCACCTTAGAAAAAGAGGAAAACAATACCCTCCCCTTCCTAGACACTTTAATCACTCACCAGCTTGATGGATCTTTGGTTTTCTCTGTTTACAGAAAACCCACCCATACTGTCAGATACATTCACCAGCAATTCCCCCCCCCCCCACCTCACAACAATATGGGGTTATAAAAACACTATATAACAGGGCAAAATTAATCTGCTCAGATGACAAGGCCCTAACCACTGAACGAAACCACATCCACAACACTTTCTTAGCTAATGGCCATAACCTCCAAAAAATACTAAAACCAGTAAACCACAATCCCCCTCCCCTCCTCCACAATAAAGATTACACCAAATCTATCACCATCCCCTACATCCAGGGCACCTCTGAGAAAATAACCAATATCCTCAAAAAATATGACCTTACTTCTTGTTACAGACCATATAAAAAGTTGGCATCCCTTATCTGCTCTACCAAAGACCAACCACTTCCCCTAGACCTACCTGGTGTATACCAGGTCCCTTGCAGCTGCAAATTGTCCTACTTTGGCCAAACACGCAGGACAGCAAATATCAGGATTTCAGAACACAAAGACTACATCCGGTTTCACCAGTACAGCCACTCTGGGCTGGCAGACCATGCTTTAGATGCCCACCATAGAATTTGTTGGAAGAAAACTAAAATAATACACCGCAGCAAGTTTAAGTACGAAAGATTATTCAAGGAATCATCAGCAGCTCTAAAAAACGTTCCAAACCTCAACAAATTTGGGTGCATGAAACTTCCCCAAATTTGGGAGACTTACGTTATGAGAACTTCAGCCGAATGGCCAAGACAACAAATTTAGCCCGCCAGAGGGCACCATTAGGACTTTAGGAACAATATTAGTTTCTTGCCTTCTTCCTCATTTGATTTTGTTAGCGCTTGTGTGCACATACCATATTTTTATGTCCCTGAAGATGGCAACGTGACGTTGCCGAAATATAGAAGTTATTCATTAAAGTTGCCTTTAATTAATATCCTTCATATGCGTTGTTAATTCTGTAAGCTAATTACCAGTTATGTATGACCAATGTATAAGCCTTTTTACTAGAATTACAAACATTATGGAGTTTCCATATTCTTTTGGCCTTGCTTACAAGGGTGGTTTGAAAAGTACTCGGCCTAACAATGAAAAAACGAATTTATAATTTCAAAATTATTTTTATTTTTCAACATAAACTCCCTTAAGACTAATGCATTTATTCCAGTGCCATTATCCCAACCCTGTAGTGGTTCTCAGTAAAATCTGCAAAATACCCCTCTACAGCTGCAATTACCTCTTGATTCGAAAAAAAATGCTGACCAGCAAGGAAGAGTTTAAGTTTGGGGAAGAGATAGAAGTCAGAGGTAGAGAGAGCCAAATCTGGGGAATAGGATGGATGTTCCAACAATTCATAGTGTAGATACTTATTTTTTTCCCATTGCCAAAACACCTTTGTAAGCAGGTGCATTGTCCTGATGAAAGATGATTTTTTTCTTCTGCAAACCGAATCTTTTCTCATGAATTTTTTCATCTAGTTTGGTTAAAAGATCGGAATAATATTCCCCAGTTATTGTTTTACCCTTTTCAAGATAATTAATAAACAAAATGCCTTTAGCATCCCAAAACACTGATGCCATGACCGTTCCTGCTGATGGAACCGACTTTGTCTTCTTTGACGCTGAACAACTGGCTTCTGTCCACTGTTTTAACTGCTGTTTGAATTCTGGTGTAATAAATCAATATGCAAAATCAGTTTTATTCTTGTTAAAATGCTCCAACCACTATTCAGAGATTTTCATGCTAGTGCATTTTTGATCTGCTGTGAGCAAACAGGGCACTCATCTTGCACAGAGCTTTTTCATATGCAATTCTTCATGCAAAATATATCCTACACGTTCTTTTGAAATGCCTATAGTCTCAGCAATTTCATGCACTTTAACTCGACGGTCATCCAATACCATATTGTACACTTGATCAATGATTTCTGATGTTGTTACACTTTTTGGACATCCTTCGCATGGATCATCTTCAAGGCTGGTACGGCCACATTTAAACTTGGCAGCCCATTTCTTAATTGTCAAAAATGAAGGAGAAGAGTGCCCATAAACTTTTATGAACTTTGAATGAATTTCTTTTGACGTTAAACCTGCTTTTACAAAGAATTTTATAACAGCACGATACTCAGTTTTTCCATTTCAAAGGATACAGACAACACTTTTGCTTCAGACAGCGGTATAAAACAAACGATTTGATAGAATGACTTGTAATTTCACACAGAGGCTTATGACAGATGTACCAATTTGTAAAAAAAAAATTTGCTGATAGTATTGCTATCTATGGTTGAGGCTGAGAACTTTTTAGACCATCCTTGTACATAGGGCAAACATCTAGAAGTTTTGAAATTAGACAAAAAGAGCATATTGGAGATGTTAATAACAGAAGACAGCTCAGGCCTAGCTTTCCACTTCTTCCATACTTATCACAGTATTGAATGAGACAGGAGCTCCATGCCTTACATAGAAGATGACTTTAGTGCCTTCAACATCAAAGAGTCTAAGATGTTGAAGGCACTGAAATCATCTTCTATGTAAGGCATGGAGCTCCTGTCTCATTCAATACTGTGATAAGTATGGAAGAAGGCACACTCAGTAGAAACCAGGGAGTGATTTTATGTGATATTTGGAAGCCACTTATTAGATTTTTCCACATGTCAGACTTTTACTTTTCTGCCAACTATCATGCATACTTACCGAACAATGACTGACCCATGCCAGCTTCCACACTCCATGTTTGTTTTATTTACTGTTGTGTAACGGTTCCTACATGTTTTAAGTTTTAGTTATGTAATGGTTCTTGTTTACTGATTATTGTATTTTTTTTGTTCTTCCTAACCCAGAAGAAACACCAGCATATGTAGCAAAACTAGTCAGTTTAACTATCTAACCATATTATCACAACCTATTAAACCCAGTGTCAGGTATCATTTATCACAATGTTTCATACTGTTTATGATGGTGTCCAGGAGCTCAGCTGGTAATAACTATTGCTCCTGCAAAGCACTCTAAGTCTGTCAAGGTTTTGGGGAGTGGGGGGGGGAGTAGTGTAGCACATCTACTTAGAGCATCCTAGACATGTTCAATAGGATTAAGGTCAGGAGACCTGACTGACCAGTCCATATTTACAGTATCCAGAAAATTCACAGAAAACAATTTATTGAAACACAATCGAATAAACCATAAATTTAAAGACAGTTCATTGAATAACAGTTAATCGAAAAAGCAATTAATTGGAAGGCAGTTTCTTGAAAAAGTATTTCATTGAAAACATAATTTATCAAAAGGCAATTTGTCAAAAACCAACAATTCATTGAAACTACAAATCATCAAATGAACAGTTCATTGAAACATGAATTATAAGATCTGAAATGTAGTGTGTTTATCAAAAAGAACTGTAGTTTTTATTGGATTAGTTTGTGATTCAGTTGAAGCTTAGTATGATATCCTCCTTTGTATATATATTATATGTGTGTGTGGTAATTTTCTTTTTTATTTCTTTCTTTTTTTTTTTTTTTTTTTGAGAGATATGCTTTTCAGTCAGTATATGCATTTCATGTATTTTGTTTTTGTTTTACATAATCTTGAAAAGATTTTGTAACAAATCTTTATATAGACATGGGTGCTTCATAGCATGGAATCCTTACATTCCTAATTAAAGACACCTATTGCTACTAATTACTATTATTAATAGTAGGTGCATTATTATTATTAGTAGTAGTAATAACAATGGTTATTATTATTCCCCCTCATCATCCTCTCATCAACCTAATGGTTGGTGGGATAGCAATGTTACATTACTAGAGAATAATTCGAGAACAACATGGTTTCCTATTGTCTTTCTTGTCGAATAAGTTTTTCATATTTATTGATATGTAAGTATGTGTGTTCATATTTACTGAACTATGGAGGCTCCGTTATTATTACTGTTATTATTAGTATGTGACTTCCATGCACACACACAGTTATATGGAATGAATTTTACTCAGATTTGGTATTTGAAATTTTCACAAAAATTTGTCGAATCATTCTAGTTTTCAGTTCAGCTATATTTGAGGCTACAGAGGGACAATGTATCAAAATGATATATTATAATAACTCTCTGACTTCATGGAATTTGAAGAATTTGTTTGCACAAGACGTTATCTGCTCAGTTTAGTTTTAATTCTAACTGGATCACTTTTATTATAACATTTTCATAAAGAAGTTTTGAAATGATATACTTTCACATTACTCATATCATTTCTGAATATCATGATTGAATTAGCTCATCAAATTTAATGAAATTTTATAGTTAAGATCTATATTAACATTTTTTAGGTTTGATTTCAATCTGACCATTGTTGTTTGTGAAAAAATTAGGTAAAACAAAATTTCTTGTCTAGAGATAAATCACTATGAACATAATGAAGCAGCATGTATACTTACAGACAATTTGTTCTAAAATACAACAAAATAATTATTGCATCTCAGTGACTACTTACATATGTTGTCTCTGTATCTTGAGTAACATTAGGTATGTTACCAAACACTTTTAAACAATAGTTCACAAGAAAATTACTTTTTTCAATGAATTATAAAATAATCATTAAATCATATACACATAAAAAAATTATTTCAACAAATTATAAAATATTGGAAGTTTTTTTTTCACTTGGTTAGACTATAAATTATATATTTAGTTTAATCCTTTATCCAAGTGTAAGCAAACAAAGTTTGCGCCTGAAGTACCTTCAGGACATTGGGCAACTCGTGGCAAAGGTAGACTGAGTTCTGATCACTTTCCTTAGTATCTGATAATGAAAAACATGTATAATGCTATGAATTATGGGAAGGGTCACTTCCCAGACCGGTTTCCCTGTAATAAGTGTAGGGTTACCTCTCCAAAATCTCTTGGGATTCCCTGGATCACCCAATAATGAATCAAAAACTCATCATTGTTCCCCTCAGTAACAGGCTCACCCTGTCACTGAGAAGAACTCTTGGTGTTGGCTTTACCCTGTGGCGGGCTCACCCCACCACCGAGCAGCTCATATTCCATTTGAGGAGTAACAGCAACAACCGTGCCTCAGTTAGCTTCATGGGCTACAGCATTGCCATTCATTACCCCCCCAACACCACCACCACCACCACCATCTGGGTAGCAGCAACAGCCTTGCCTCAGTAAACTTCATTGGCTACTGCATTGCTATCCACCACCGACGCGTCCAACCTGTTTCGATCTAGAGTCTTGTCAGTGGGAGCCTGACCCAGAGGTGATAGGTTGAAGCAATGCAGAAGTCATATTTCCATATGCCTTGACTTGAGTTTGCTTACACTTGTGTGATCAGAACTCAGTTCACCTTTGCCACGAGTTTCCCAGTGAGTCCTAAAGATACTTCAGGTGCAAACTTTGTTTGCTTACACTTGGATAAAGGATTAAACTAAATATATAATTTATAGTCTAACCAAGTGAAAAAAAAAACTTCCAAGATAGTTCTCTAATCCAGAGTAATTTAATAATAAGGTGTGACACCGTTTGGCAACTGGCATATAGAAATATGACTTCTGCATTGCTTCAACCTTAGTATCACCTGTCAAAACCGGTTGGAAACTTGGGTGATAGATAGCAATGCTGTAGCCAATGAAGTTCTAACTAAGGCTCAGCTGTTGCTGTTACCCAGGTAGAGGGATAATGGATGGCAATGCTGTAGCCCATGAAGTCAACTGAGGCCCAGCTGTTGATGTTACCCCCTCAGATGAAATATAAACAGTTCTGCTTGGTGGTGAGGGTGAGCCTGCCACTGGGTAGAGCCAAACGCTGAGGGGAACAACGCTGAGTTTTGATCCTTCAGGTCACTCATTGTTGGGTAATCTGGGGGTTCTCACGAATTTTCAGAGAGGTAACCCTGCACTTATTACAGGGAAACTGGTCTGGGTAGTGACCCTTCCCATAATGCATAGCATTATACATGTCTGCAAGAAGATGTGCTTTGCATTATGGGATACAAAGGAAAGTGATCAGAACTCAGTTCACCTTTGACACGAGTTTCCCCAGTCCTGAAGATACTTCAGGTGCAAACTTTGTTTGCTTACACTTGGATAAAGGATTAAACTAGATATATAATTTAAATTATAAAATAATTCATTGAAAAATTATTGGTGAATTGTTTTTTCAATCAAACGCATTTGCAACATGTGATGAACTGTCGTTTGACAAATGGGGGAGACATTTTCTTGAAGCTCATGGTCCATGAGCTTTGCTCGATGAGGATGAACATTATCGTGTTGTAGGATAAATGTCTCCTCTATTGCACCCACATATGGATGAACATGGGGGTTCAGGACCTTGTCTCTATAAGTTGCAGAATTCATGGTTCTACTAGTAAGTGCATACAGGCCTGAGTGTCCATCCATCATGATGCCTCCCCAAGCCACCGCACTACCTCCGCCATAAGTCCCTTTCACAGATATTCTTCTTCTTTTTATGGTGCTATCTTCTATCGAAGGTCAGCGACCATCTTTGCAAACAAACTGCGTTCTTTCATTAATTGGAGCAGTTGTGCACTGCTCTTTCCTGTCCATGTCTTGATGCTGTTAAACCATGATATTCTTTTTCTTCCTCTAGTTCCTTTGCCATCAATTCTTCCTACCAAAATAGTTTGTAGAAGTTGGTATTTGCTATTTCTCATGATGTGGCCAAGATATGATGTTTTTTTTTTGTTTCTTGATTATTTGTATAAGATGTTTAGCTTTGCCAATGGATTTTAAGACATCTTCATTGGTAATTTTTTCTGTCCATGATATCTTTAGCATTCTTCTGTATAGCCACATCTCAAAGGCTTCAATTTTCTTGATGGTTGTTGCCTTCAATGCCCACGTTTCAGCTCTATAGAGCAGAATAGACCACACGTAGCATTTCAGCATTCACCATCTGACTTCCATGTTCAGGTCTTTATTGCAGAATAATGTCCTCATTTTCATGAAGGACTGCCATGCAACTTCAATCCTTGTCTTTATATCTATTTCAGGATCCCACCTTTCATTAAACCAGCAACTAGGATATTTATATCTTGACACTTGATCGATATTTTTCCCATTGAGTGTCAGTTTCATTGATGAGATTAGATGTTTGCTGATGACCATGTATTTTGTCTTGTTGATGTTTATATTTATTCTCATTCTTTGGCTTTTTATGTATACTCTGTCAATGAGTTTTTGGAGATCCATAATGTTATCTGTAATTAGCATGGTGTCATCTGCATATCGTAGGTTGTTAACAATCTTTCCATTTATTGTGATTCCTCTGGACATTCTTCCAGTGCCTTTTTAAAGATTACCTCTGCGTATATGTTGAACAAGGTGGTGGAGCATGCATCCTTGTCTCACTCCTCTTTTGATGTTAATATCACTGGTGGTAATGTTGTCTAATTGAATGGTAGCTGACTGATTCCAATACAGATTTCTTATTAGTCTTATGTCTTGTTCGTCTAGCCCTATTTGTTGAAGGACTTGTGTGTCTGACTTTGTTGAATGCTTTTTCAAAATCTATGAAACACATAAAGACAGATTTCTGTTTTTCTGTGCATTTTTGTATCAATATTTGGGCACAGAAAAGGCCTCTTTAGTACCAAAATCGTTCCGAAAGCCGAATTGCGTTTCACTTAGAGTTTCTTCACTTTTTCTATAAATACGATTCTCATTTACTTTAAAAAATATTTTTAATGTTTGGCTCATTAGACTAATAAGGCAATATTCACAGATATTAAAGGGATGATAATGTTTCCCTGGTTCTCTTCACATCTGAGCATGCCTGGAATTGCTTTGTAGAGCAAATTGTAGCTCATCCATTGATCTCAGGTCCAGTTGATATGAGCCCTGGCCCATTTTCATCAACCTGTATGCAGACTACTGGTTGACAAGCATACAGGTGACCTTCCTGAGTCCTTCTGTGCACACTGGAAGCGGATACCAATGTTTCTGTAGCCAAAGCAAGGTTGAATTTTATCTGATTCAGGTTAACACTTCTGTTTTGGTGAGAAGATAATTGGAGATATCAGTCACCCACTGCAGTTTTAGCCCTGGCTTTCCCTCACTATATTTCTGGGATGCTGTTTATGATTGTTGTAATTAGTTACACAGTCTGAACCATAGAACAATGACTCAATGCAACAATCTGGCTACCTCTACCTGAATTTGGCTGGCATCTAGTCTTATGATGGTTCACTACCTGAATTCATCAGTTAAATGGTGCTTGTAGCCACATCCAAAAATTTTTTTTTATCATAAAATGTCTTGTTTTTGCTCCAGACAAAATGAAAAAGACTCCAAAACACATGCTTTTATGCCATAGCTCATTTGCATATACTGCTCTGATAGTGCCTTTCGTTTGTATACGATAAGCAGACTCAGTCACATTTTACATAATGTACCTGACTTTTTATATGCCCCCCCCCCCAAAAAAAAAGAGTTATATCTGTTTTTCTATTTGTTCTGTAATTTGTGGAAACCATTATAGATATAATACTTTCATATTTTCAATATATAGAAAATTGGACAATTTTCTATATATTGAAATTCTTCAAAATAAAATCTTCACTTATACCTTTCCTTGAATGTATTAATGACAGAGCACTCATAACAGATTCTGATAACTCATTCCACTCTCCAAATGAAAAATGCAATCCTCACTCCCTTGGTTATAAAGAGGAATGATAACTTTCTTCTCTCTTGTGTGTATATTCTTCACTAACCAAGTAATCCTATTAGCTAATTTGGTTGCTTTTGCAATATGTCATCTAAAAAATTCCTTATCCACTAGCACCCCAGATTTCCTAGCCTCAATTTTCTAGTACTGTTCCCTCAGTGTGGTACACAGCTTGTAATCATTTCATTCCAAAATGCATAACTTTGCACTTTAAACATTAAACTGATAACCCACTGGTTTTTGCCATACTGTTAGTCTGTTTGAATTATTCTGCAAGTTTCCTCCATCACCTTGATTTTGCATCAACAGCATACAACTGAACATTCACTTCATATCATTTATGTACAAATTAAACAGCACTGGTTCAAATACAAGCACTGTGTATACCACTCTTTGTGTAACATGTCATCATATAACCATTCCCTTTATCCAACTCACCTGTCACTATTATAAAAAGTTAATAAAGTATGAGCTACTCTTCACAAGCTATGCTCACCTCCAAAGAACATCATTTTCTTATCCACCCATTCCAGGATCATGTCTTTGACCAACTTCACATGCTATTTCTACCTTTATTACCATTCTGGAGATAGAAAATGGTCTGTAATTTTCTACTGCAATTTTAGAGCTGAACTAGACTTAAATTAAATGGTAAAGTCAGAGTCGATGCCAATTTCTTTGCATATTTACATAATACGTGAACTGATCCCATCTAATTCCACAGCCATATTTGCACAAAGATTCTGGAATACTCCAAATATACTTCCACTTCATCAACCTCTATTTTCATTTCAGTTCTATTACATTTGTCAGTATAGTATTTTCACTTGGATGACCCTTGCAAAATGTCACTCAGTGACTGAACTGCATCTGTCACCTCACTACCATCACCACTTATTAAGATCATTCCATAGTCATTTTTCCTTGTACTTTCCACATTTTAAAAGAACTCTTTGGGATTTGCTTTGGCCTGGTCAGCTAATTTGTTCTCATAATTTGATTTTATCTACCTTACCCTGTTTGTCCTCGAGCCTCGTAACTACTCATGCACTTGCTGATCACCTTTCTCCTTATATCTTCCACGACATTTTTTTTTGCTACAGTAATAACACTACTCATTCATCAAATTCCTACCTGATTGATCTTCCCTGGGTATGCAGCCTGATAATTGCTTCTTGCAGATTGTTATGCTACGGCACCACTTCAGGCTGCCTCCTAAACTTCTCATAATCACTAGTCCTGTTGTTCCACATATACCCTTTCTTAAACAAAATTCCATATATTTGGCAACCAACCTCCCAAGTCAAGACTATATGATCACTTCTTCCAATTGGAGGCACTATGTCCACTTTGGTTATGAATCGATCATATAACAAGATTTGGCATTCTGAATCCCTGATTCTCTTCTATCACTGCTGTTTCTAATAATTGTAGAAAGTTCCAAGTTTTAATGAAAGCTAAAAACTTCAAGTCATTACCTATTAGTAGATGAATAAATTCCATTTCCTTCCCTTTGTGTGATCTTTCCTCCAACCAATCTATATCCTCACAGTTGAAGTCCTCCATAATAATTATGGGGTAAAACATGATGATGCATATTTTCCACGTCACTTCTGGCATGCACCCACTATAGCAGTAACAGACAGTTATAGACAGTTATGACAGTCCTATCAACAAGATAATAATGAAGTATGGTTATTGTTCTCTTAAAAAACATTTCTGTAGGATTTCGGTTCTGTATGTCTAAGGTAATGTACTATGGAAAAAAAATGTTCTTAAGTTCAAAAAAGAACAAGCCTGATCTGTTGTCCCATGCAAGAGTTTGCCAAGTGTTTTTATCATATGTCTATCTGTACCTTGATCAATCAGATAGATCACCATATAGCTGTTTAGAAGAACAAGACTATATTAGATACTAATTCTTACACATCCAGTCTGTGTAGTTACTTCCATTCAGAGTTCGTTGGAACAGAAATATTGCTTCCATTACCTGTTAGAAAAACTGTATAAAGGGACCTATGAAGTCCTGTTCTACAGATAGAATTTAAAAGAAATGATTGTTTTAAACTATCCCAAGTTTGGGAAGTTATCCTACTTTAATAATCTTAAAAATGCTTAATAATTTCATTGTTATTTTCTTTGAATTCAAATAGTTACAGATCACATTCCTCCTCTTAATTTAACATCATATTGTAATTGTTGTTTATTATTTTAACGGTATAATAGAACACAGAAACTAAGTAAATAATTAATTTATTAACTAGATGCTGATATTTCGCTGGTATTATAACCAGCATCTTCAGAGCACAAAAACACTGTTTGTCACAATACGCGAGACTAAAACAACATGGTGTACTTCAACAAAACTGTAGTAGCAACACAAAGACTAGAGTCCTGATTTTGGCACCCTCTATCTGAAAAAAAAAAAAAAAAAAACGCTATCATATATTACTAGAGTCCTAGAAAAGTGCTAGTTTTTTCTTAACATGACTGTCTCCCAGATCTTCGGCAAGTTAATACAGCCATATTTGTTGATATTTGGAGTGTGTTTTAGGGCTTCTGTCGCCTCTAAGAACAATCTCTCTGATTTATATGGGTTTCTGTGTAGTACTTTTGTGTTTTTCCAGTTGATCCTGTGTGCAGGGGTATCCAGAGCATGGTCTGCTAGGCCCGACTTCCCATAATGATATTTCCGGACGTATCGTTTATGTTCGCTGATGCGGATATTCACAGTTCTTCCTGTTTGACCGTAGTAGGCTTGATTGCATGAGCAGGGTACTTGGTAGACTCCTGGATGTGATAAAGGAGGAATGCTGTCCTTGGGTGAGCGGATGAGGGTGGCTAATTTGCTACATGGTCTGAATGTAGTGCGTAGTTTATGTTTATTGAGAATTCTTGAGATCTTTTCGGATGTGCCTTTAATGTAAGGGATGGTGACTGTTTTGTTGTAGTTCTCTGTGGTGGATGGTGGGAGGGGTTTCTTAGGAGTGTTTAGTATTTTGTTTATTTTTTGTGGATTGTAGCCGTTGGCCAAGAAGGTTTGGCATAAGTGAGTCAGTTCAGCAGTAAGAGCCTTGTCATTTGAACAGATTGCTCTCGCTCTATGGGTTAGCGTTTTTAATATGCCATATTGTTGAGAAGGATGATGGTGTGATTGTTTGTGTAAGTATCTGCCTGTATGTGTGGGTTTTCTGAAAACTGAAAATGATAAAACCATCTGGGAGACGTGTGATGAGTGTATCCAGGAAGGGCAGACAGTTGTTGGCTTCCAGTTCCATAGTAAAGTGGATTTTTGGATATTGGCTATTTAAATGTGCTAAGAATGTTTTCAATGTCTCAGGGCCATGTGGCCAAATAGCAAGCACATCATCAACATAGCATAGCCAAAGTGTTGGTTTGAGAGTGGCTGTATTGATTGCTTGTTTTTCCAGGTGTTCTATGTAAAAGTTGGCTAGGGGGGGAGAAAGGGGGGAGCCCATGGCTGTCCCATCAATTTGTTTGTATATTTTCCCTTTCCATGTGAAATATCCTGCATGTATTGTGAATTTGAATAGTTCAAATATATCAGGGGGGAAGTGTGACTTCAGTAGATTGAGGGTTTCTATTAGTGGTACATTTGTGAATAGTGAAGTGATGTCAAAGCTTACTATTAAGTCTGAGCTTTTTAGGGTGAGGTGTTGTAAGATGCTTTTTAGGTGTGCTGAATTTTTGATAAAGGAGGGAGAATTGTTAGTGAGAGTGGCTAGTAGCTTCGCTAAATGTCTAGCTAGTTTGTATGTGGGACTATTTATACTGTCCACAATTGGGCGTAGGGGTGTGCCAGGTTTGTGAATTTTTGGTGATCCATAGATCCTAGGTGTTTTAACATGGAAGGGTTTGAGTTTGTTAACTGTGTCTTTGGGCCAGGAAGTGACTTTTTTTAATAATTTTCATGCCTTATTCTTTTGTGTGTTGGTAGGATTGCGATCTATAATTTTGTATGTTGACTGATCTTGTAATAGTGTGTGCATTTTGTTTTCATATTCAGTTGTGTCCATCACCACGGTTGCATTTCCTTTGTCTGCTTTTGTTATGGTAATCTGGCTGTTGTTGTGTAGCTCTTTTATAGCAATGAATTCCTTATGTGGGATATTATTTTTTGGAGGCTTGGACTTGATTAGGATGTTGGTGAGGTGTGGACAGTATAAATAGTCCCACATACAAACTAGCTAGACATTTAGCGAAGCTACTAGCCACTCTCACTAACAATTCTTCCATTCTGTACTTCAAAAAGCTAGTTTGTATGTGGGACTATTTATACTGTCCACACCTCACCAACATCCTAAGTCATGTTAAGAAAAAACTAGCACTTTTCTAGGACTCTAGTAATATATGATAGCGTTTTTTTTTTTTTTTTTTTTCAGATAGAGGGCGCCAAAATCAGGACTCTAGTCTTTGTGTTGCTACTACAGTTTTGTTGAAGTACACCAAAATAATAAACAACAATTACAATATGATGTTAAATTAAGAGGAGGAATGTGATCTGTAACTATTTGAATTCAAAGAAAATAACAATGAAATTATTAAGCATTTTTAAGATTATTAAAGTAGGATAACTTCCCAAACTTGGGATAGTTTAAAACAATCATTTCTTTTAAATTCTATCTGTAGAACAGGACTTCATAGGTCCCTTTATACAGTTTTTCTAACAGGTAATGGAAGCAATATTTCTGTTCCAACGAACTCTGAATGGAAGTAACTACACAGACTGGATGTGTAAGAATTAGTATCTAATATAGTCTTGTTCTTCTAAACAGCTATATGGTGATCTATCTGATTGATCAAGGTACAGATAGACATATGATAAAAACACTTGGCAAACTCTTGCATGGGACAACAGATCAGGCTTGTTCTTTTTTGAACTTAAGAACATTTTTTTTCCAAAGTACATTACCTTAGACATACAGAACCGAAATCCTACAGAAATGTTTTTTAAGAGAACAATAACCATACTTCATTATTATCTTGTTGATAGGACTGTCATAACTGTCTATAACTGTCTGTTACTGCTATAGTGGGTGCATGCCAGAAGTGACGTGGAAAATATGCATCATCATGTTTTACCCCATAATTATTATGGAGGACTTCAACTGTGAGGATATAGATTGGTTGGAGGAAAGATCACACAAAGGGAAGGAAATGGAATTTATTCATCTACTAATAGGTAATGACTTGAAGTTTTTAGCTTTCATTAAAACTTGGAACTTTCTACAATTATTAGAAACAGCAGTGATAGAAGAGAATCAGGGATTCAGAATGCCAAATCTTGTTATATGATCGATTCATAACCAAAGTGGACATAGTGCCTCCAATTGGAAGAAGTGATCATATAGTCTTGACTTGGGAGGTTGGTTGCCAAATATATGGAATTTTGTTTAAGAAAGGGTATATGTGGAACAACAGGACTAGTGATTATGAGAAGTTTAGGAGGCAGCCTGAAGTGGTGCCGTAGCATAACAATCTGCAAGAAGCAATTATCAGGCTGCATACCCAGGGAAGATCAATCAGGTAGGAATTTGATGAATGAGTAGTGTTATTACTGTAGCAAAAAAAAATGTCGTGGAAGATATAAGGAGAAAGGTGATCAGCAAGTGCATGAGTAGTTACGAGGCTCGAGGACAAACAGGGTAAGGTAGATAAAATCAAATTATGAGAACAAATTAGCTGACCAGGCCAAAGCAAATCCCAAAGAGTTCTTTTAAAATGTGGAAAGTACAAGGAAAAATGACTATGGAATGATCTTAATAAGTGGTGATGGTAGTGAGGTGACAGATGCAGTTCAGTCACTGAGTGACATTTTGCAAGGGTCATCCAAGTGAAAATACTATACTGACAAATGTAATAGAACTGAAATGAAAATAGAGGTTGATGAAGTGGAAGTATATTTGGAGTATTCCAGAATCTTTGTGCAAATATGGCTGTGGAATTAGATGGGATCAGTTCACGTATTATGTAAATATGCAAAGAAATTGGCATCGACTCTGACTTTACCATTTAATTTAAGTCTAGTTCAGCTCTAAAATTGCAGTAGAAAATTACAGACCATTTTCTATCTCCAGAATGGTAATAAAGGTAGAAATAGCATGTGAAGTTGGTCAAAGACATGATCCTGGAATGGGTGGATAAGAAAATGATGTTCTTTGGAGGTGAGCATAGCTTGTGAAGAGTAGCTCATACTTTATTAACTTTTTATAATAGTGACAGGTGAGTTGGATAAAGGGAATGGTTATATGATGACATGTTACACAAAGAGTGGTATACACAGTGCTTGTATTTGAACCAGTGCTGTTTAATTTGTACATAAATGATATGAAGTGAATGTTCAGTTGTATGCTGTTGATGCAAAATCAAGGTGATGGAGGAAACTTGCAGAATAATTCAAACAGACTAACAGTATGGCAAAAACCAGTGGGTTATCAGTTTAATGTTTAAAGTGCAAAGTTATGCATTTTGGAATGAAATGATTACAAGCTGTGTACCACACTGAGGGAACAGTACTAGAAAATTGAGGCTAGGAAATCTGGGGTGCTAGTGGATAAGGAATTTTTTAGATGACATATTGCAAAAGCAACCAAATTAGCTAATAGGATTACTTGGTTAGTGAAGAATATACACACAAGAGAGAAGAAAGTTATCATTCCTCTTTATAACCAAGGGAGTGAGGATTGCATTTTTCATTTGGAGAGTGGAATGAGTTATCAGAATCTGTTATGAGTGCTCTGTCATTAATACATTCAAGGAAAGGTATAAGTGAAGATTTTATTTTGAAGAATTTCAATATATAGAAAATTGTCCAATTTTCTATATATTGAAAATATGAAAGTATTATATCTATAATGGTTTCCACAAATTACAGAACAAATAGAAAAACAGATATAACTCTTTTTTTTGGGGGGGGGGCATATAAAAAGTCAGGTACATTATGTAAAATGTGACTGAGTCTGGTTATCGTATACAAACGAAAGGCACTATCAGAGCAGTATATGCAAATGAGCTATGGCATAAAAGCATGTGTTTTGGAGTCTTTTTCATTTTGTCTGGAGCAAAAACAAGACATTTTATGATAAAAAAAAATTTTTGGATGTGGCTACAAGCACCATTTAACTGATGAATTCAGGTAGTGAACCATCATAAGACTAGATGCCAGCCAAATTCAGGTAGAGGTAGCCAGATTGTTGCATTGAGTCATTGTTCTATGGTTCAGACTGTGTAACTAATTACAACAATCATAAACAGCATCCCAGAAATATAGTGAGGGAAAGCCAGGGCTAAAACTGCAGTGGGTGACTGATATCTCCAATTATCTTCTCGCCAAAACAGAAGTGTTAACCTGAATCAGATAAAATTCAACCTTGCTTTGGCTACAGAAACATTGGTATCCGCTTCCAGTGTGCACAGAAGTACTCAGGAAGGTCACCTGTATGCTTGTCAACCAGTAGTCTGCATACAGGTTGATGAAAATGGGCCAGGGCTCATATCAACTGGACCTGAGATCAATGGATGAGCTACAATTTGCTCTACAAAGCAATTCCAGGCATGCTCAGATGTGAAGAGAACCAGGGAAACATTATCATCCCTTTAATATCTGTGAATATTGCCTTATTAGTCTAATGAGCCAAACATTAAAAATATTTTTTAAAGTAAATGAGAATCGTATTTATAGAAAAAGTGAAGAAACTCTAAGTGAAACGCAATTCGGCTTTCGGAATGATTTTGGTACTAAAGAGGCCTTTTCTGTGCCCAAATATTGATACAAAAATGCACAGAAAAACAGAAATCTGTCTTTATGTGTTTCATAGATTTTGAAAAAGCATTCAACAAAGTCAGACACACAAGTCCTTCAACAAATAGGGCTAGACGAACAAGACATAAGACTAATAAGAAATCTGTATTGGAATCAGTCAGCTACCATTCAATTAGACAACATTACCACCAGTGATATTAACATCAAAAGAGGAGTGAGACAAGGATGCATGCTCCACCACCTTGTTCAACATATACGCAGAGGTAATCTTTAAAAAGGCACTGGAAGAATGTCCAGTGCCTTTTTAAAGTACAGAATGGAATTTTTTTTTTTTTTTTCAGATAGAGGGTGCCAAAATCAGGACTCTAGTCTTTGTGTTGCTATTACAGTTTTGTTGAAGTACACCATGTTGTTTTAGTCTCGCGTATTGTGACAAACAGTGTTTTTGTGCTCTGAAGATGCTGGTTATAATACCAGCGAAATATCAGCATCTAGTTAATAAATTAATTATTTACTTAGTTTCTGTGTTCTATTATACCGTTAAAATAATAAACAACATCATATTGTAATATGTACTATTATTACTAATTGTTATTCTATTTTGTTTTCTCTTAATTGCACTGAAAGTGGTCTTGAGAGAAGCCAAAAATTTTGCTGTCATTAAATAATTTATTTTCATTTATTTTGTAAGTATTCACTTACAAAATAAATAAAATAAATTACACTTACTGTATAATTATTTATAGTTATGTCCACTATTTATGTATTTATATGTCAACATATTCCATTATTATATGCAGGAGCAGTTAAATGACTCATCAAGCCAGACAGACATTGCAATTACATGCAATTATCGGTGATGTTATGAGCTAAACAGATATTATTTATTTCTTTGGCATATGTTGTGTGAATGCCATAGCCCAGTTGAATGCTGTTGCTGACTAAAAAGCTCTTCATGCTTACAGTTTATCCATTTTGTAGCAGTTACTTCCAGGAGCATGAGGATGACTTTACCATACTTCACTGGCCTGCTCAGTGTCCATATCACAGTCCAAATTACCATTTGTAGAATGAGCTGTTATGACAGTGATCTGCTGCAATTCATTCTGAAGCAGCTATGAGATAGAGTCAATTTAGCATGGACCAGCATTCCTGGAACACTTTTCAGTAACTTGTAGGATCCATGTCCCAATGAGAATTGAGAATGATCTAGGCTAAAGAGGTCTCTTCTTACTATTATAAGTAAATGTACAGTACTTAAGAAACCTCATCTATATTGTATAATACAATGAATTTTGCTTACATTGAACAAGTTATTTTTATATGTAAAAAATTAACAATTTAATGCCACAAATTCTCTATACAGGGAGAAGATTGCAATATTTCAACACGTTATTGGGGTGATATAGTTTCCAGCCCATATCTTGCATATGGAATTGAATGTGAAGAGAAAGAGCTCTTGAAAAAATCTTCTGGAAAGTATATAAAGGTAACAGTCTTTATCATTGAATATTAACAAAAACATATCATGCCTTTCATAACTTAAAACATCAAACATTTTATTTATTACTAAATCACTTAAGGAACTGAAAAATGTAGATACGAATATAAATTAAATTACACTTTAATAAATATTTCCGATATTTCGGCAATGTCACATTGCCATCTTCAAAAGGAACTTACAAAAAAAGGCACGTACATGTAGGCAATACAACACAGTAACTGAGAATGAAGAGATGAAGCTATTGTTCTCCTAAAAGTCCTGATGGTGCCCTCTAGTGGGCTAAGTAGGTGTTCTTGGCCATTGGGCTGAAGGTCTGCTGATGTAAGCCTCCCAAATTTGGGGTAGTCACATACAACCAAATTTGTTGAGGTTTGGAGAGATTCTTAGGGCTGAGGCTGATTCCATAAATAGTCTTTCAAATTTGTAGATTTCTTCCACTGTATTCTGTGGCATGTATCCAGAGGATGGTCTGCATGACCAGAATGGCTGTACTTGTGAAAACAGATGTAGTCCTTGTGTTCAGAAATTCTGATATTCGCTGTCCTGCCTGTTTGGCCAAAGTAAGATAGTTTACAACTGCAAGGGACCTGGTATACACCAGGTAGGTCTAGGGGAAGTGGATAGTCTTTAGTGGAGCAGATAAGGGATGCCAATTTTCTGTAAGGCCTGCAACAGGAGGTTAGGTCATGTTTTTTTAAGATTTTGGTAATTTTTTCCGAGATGCCTCGGACGTAGGGAATGGTGATGGATTTAGAGTAATCCTTGTTGTGGAGGGGGGGGGCTGTGGCTTGTAGGTTTTAATATTTTTTGGATTTTTTTTTGGGGGGGGGGGGTAGCCATTGGCTGAGAAAGTGTTGAGGATGTGATTTAGTTCAGTGTTTAGGGCCATGTCAGAACAGATTAGTTTAGCCCTGTTGTATAGTGTTTTCACCACTTCATATTGTTGTGTGTGGGGGGGGGGAATTGTTGGTGAATGTATCTGCCTGTATGGGTGGGTTTTCTATAAACTGAGAAAACCAAGGTTCCATCAGGCTGGCAGGTGACTAGTGTGTCTAGGAAAGGGAGGCTGTTGTTTTCCTTTTTCCAGGGGTAAACTTGATTCTGGGGTGTTGGTTGTTTAAGTGTGTTAAGAAGGAGAGGAGTGTTTCAGAGCCATGTGGCCAAATAGCAAACACATCATCAACGTAGCTAAGCCATATGGTTGATTTTTGTGGGGCAGAGGCTAAGGCTTTTTCTTCAAAGGTCTCCATAAAGAAATTGGCCAAGGGTAGGGAGAGTGGTGAACCCAGAGGGGACAGCCATGGGTTCACCACTCTCTCCACCCTTGGCCAATTTCTTCATGGAGACCTTTGAAGAAAAAGCCTTAGCCTCTGCCCCACAAAAACCAACCATATGGCTTAGCTACGTTGATGATGTGTTTGCTATTTGGCCACATGGCTCTGAAACACTCCTCTCCTTCTTAACACACTTAAACAACCAACACCCCAGAATCAAGTTTACCCGGAAAAAGAGGAAAACAACAGCCTCCCTTTCCTAGACACACTAGTCACCCGCCAGCCTGATGGAACCTTGGTTTTCTCAGTTTATAGAAAACCCACCCATACAGGCAGATACATTCACCAACAATTCCCCCCACCACACACACACAACAATATAGAGTGGTGAAAACACTATACAACAGGGCAAAACTAATCTGTTCTAACGACATGGCCCTAAACACTGAACTAAATCACATCCTCAACACTTTTTCAGCCAATGACTACCCCCCAAAAAATCCAAAAAATATTAAAGCCTACAAGCCACAGCCCCCCCCCCCACCTCCACAACAAGGATTACTCTAAATCCATCACCATTCCCTACATCCGAGGAACCTCGGAAAAAATTACCAAAATCTTAAAAAAACATGACCTGACCTCCTGTTACAGGCCTTATAGAAAATTGGCATCCCTTATCCACTCCACTAAAGACCAATCACCTCCCCTAGACCTACCTGGTGTATACCAGGTCCCTTGCAGTTGCAAACTGTCTTATTTTGGCCAAACAGGCAGGACAGCGAATATCAGAATTTCTGAACACAAGGACTACATCCGTTTTCACAAGTACAGCCATTCTGGTATTTGCTATTTGTATTTACTACAGTAATACACCATAGCAAATACAAATTCGAAAGACTATTTATGAAATCAGCCTCAGCCCTAAGAAATTCTCCAAACCTCAACAAATTTGGTTGTATGCGACTGCCCCAAATTTGGGAGGCTTACATCAGCAGCCTTTCAGCACAACGGCCAAGAACACCTACTTAGCCTGCTGGAGGACACCATCAGGACTTTTAGGAGAACAATTGCTTCATCTCTTCATTCTCAGTTACCGTGTTGTATTGCCTACATGCACATGCCTTTTTTTGTAAGTTCCTTTTGAAGATGGCAATGTGACATTGCCGAAAGATTGGAAATATTTATTAAAGTGTAATTTAATTTATATTTGTATCTATGTTGTTAAATTCCTTAATTGATTTAGTAATGCATAACTAACGTATAAGCCTGTCTACGAGAACAAACATTTTTTTTTGTAGGAACTTTTCATGGATTAAAGCAGTTGTTCGTTTCTATCAGGGCAAGCACTAGCTCCTTGGGATAATATTTAAAATTGGTTAGAATATCCAGTTTATCACATCAATAATGCAGGTTACCACAGCTGTCTAGTATGCAGTTCTGAAAAATCTGAATTATCAACACAAGACAAACGAGATACTTTGCATATGTTAAGTACATTGAATTCTAAGGTGAACAGTCAAACAACACATGTTGATATTTTTATACGAAAAGCATATAAATAATAAAATAAAATAATGTAAATTTCCTATCAGCAACTTTCCTCCAAATTAATCTGTTATCTGCATACTGTCAGATCTTATATTTCAGTCTTCTAACTACATTAGACCACTAGATATTGGTCTCCTTGTGGGCAATTTTCTTGCCATTTTGACATCAGACATCTGTTTTGCTAAGTGACCATATCCATCCATTCCATTTACTCATCCGTCCAAGGACGGGTTGAGTCCCCTCCTAATGAGAGGTTTACTGGCGTATTAATGCAGCTGGCTCGCCACTCCTCTGCCGCATCCCATAAGGGCGGTATTCTTGACTGTAATGCATGTGTGTTCACGGGACTGGTTTGCCTGCTTGTGGGATGAAAAACCCCAGATAAACTAGGGAAAAAAAAACCTGCTGCCCATGCCTAAGACTGGCTAACTTGGCTATGGCTGAGGAAGATCCTTAAGCTCTTCACATCGTCGATGGGAATCGAACCTAGAACACTTCTTCCCCAGGCATATGGTTGCGAAGTGCAAAGCCATTAGGCTAACATGCAGACCAAGTAAGCATAACATCTTAGATTAGCTCTGCAAATACATATTCCGGAATGCTAACAATGAAATTCGTTCATAATATCTTCAGTTTTCAGTATGATACTGCCATTGATGCAATCTGTTCAATCTTGTATTTTTGTTTTCTTACAATTCTATTGTCTATAGCTGATATATTGCTTTATTTGTAATCAAATTCTCAGATTCATAAGTTAAAACTGGTTTGAATATAGTCTTGTATACTTCTAGTCTAGCATTCTTTAATATGGAAAAATTAGTTTATTCAACTAGTTTTTCCATATTAGTTTATTTAGCTGGCTCCTTCTTTGCATCAGCATTGCTTATTCTATTGTCTACTCCCATATTTAATTTTCCAACTTGATTAAAAAAGACACCCAAATAGCTGAAATCTTTTTCTTATACTATAGGCACTCTATTGAGATTGCAGGTAATGTTTTCTGTGTTTCTGCCTGTTTTCATGGTTTTGTCTTTTCATTTGTGACTGTGTCCCACAGGTACAAATAAGGCTCGAGTCAAGAAGCAGCAGCAGCACAATTTTTAAAAAAAGTTCTCTTGAAGAGGATAGTATTATGCTGTAAAGATACAGGAAGAGCTTGTTCTTGTTGGAAATCTAAACAGCAGAGTAGCAGTTTTTTTTACTATTAAAACTTTGCACATGAGGTCACCAAATTTATAACACAATTAAATAATGAAATAAATAAGATATTTCATTATTTAGATGCTAACATTTTGCTGGTTTATACCCATGATCCTGAGAGCACAGTTAGTCACATTATGTAAACATCAACAATTACTTATTGATGGAAGTGGTTTAAAATTGTAATGCATAATACTTAATTTAGTGTTATCCATTACTGGATAAAGAGAAGTTTTACAAGTATTAGTTCAATTTTAAAATGACCATCTTGAAAACTTTTAGCAAACCAATACAACCATACTTGTTGAGCAATACTTCATAGCTGCTGTTGCCAACTCCAAAAATAGCCTCTCCAATTTGTAATAATGACTTTGTGTAGCACTTTGGTTTCTTTTCATTTTGTGGGAAGGTGGTGGGATCCAAAGCATGGTCAGTCATCAGGATGGTGGCAAATGTATTTCTACATCAGTAGATCTTCCTATCTGTCCATAGTAAACCATATCGTAAGTATAAGGCACCTATTTAGTCCTGGATGTGATAAAGGATAAAATTTGTCCTTGATGAATGGATGAGGATTGCTAGTTTGATACATAGTTTGAATATGGTGTGAAGCTTATATTTATTAAGCACTCAGGATATCTTTTCAGATGTGCTCTGAATATATGGGATAGTAACAATTTTGCTTTGATTTTGTGTATTAGGGAAAGGAGGGGGGGGGATCTTTTAGTATTTTATTACTTTTTTGTGGGGGGGGGAGTTATAGCTATTGGCTGAAAGTGTGTGTGTGTGGTGAAGATAGGCAAGTTCAGTTGGATAAGAGCAATATCAATGGTACAGATCGCCTTCACTCTATGTGATTTTAGTATATTGTACTGTTGGGCTGGTGTCATTATCTAAATATCTCCATCTCCCAGTATGGGTTAGCTTTCTATAAATAGAAAAAGATAATGGACCATTTGAAAGGCATGTAACTGTCTAGGAAAGGCAGATAGTTATTTTTTTTTTTTTTTTTTTTTTTTTTTTTTTTTTTTTTTTTTTTGTTGTTGTTATGAAGTGGATTTTTGGTGTTGGCTGTTTAAATTCACTAAATGTGTATCTAATATGTTTAGGCCTTGTCACAAAACAGCAATTCTTTATACTAGTATATAAAGCTGAAAGGTAAAATTAAAGTCAGCTTGGCATTGGACTTTATTAAAAATGATTATAAACAGTACTATTAATTTAATTTATCAAGAGTAAACAATGTTTGCTCTTAAAAACTTAAGTTTCAAAATTGATCAAAAACTAGAACATTAAGATAATATTGCACTATGTAAAAGATACATATTCCATTCAGAGTCCCCATATTTGCTGCTTATTACTGCTTTTTGATTATGTGTTTCACTGGCTTGAACATTGGTTTTGAATTGTTGATTATCATCTGAGATGAGACAAATCTAGTTTCTGACTGATTCACTGACATATTATTATTATTATTATTATTATTACGGGCAACTCCAGGGAGTCATTAGACTCATCGAGGGAGGCCCCAAATCATTTTCATCACAACTATTCGACATTCATACAGTATCTATCATACCTTGAACTCTTAAATTCATTCTTCATTAATTGTGATTCACACACACCATTCAAGAGTTTCCATAAGAATACATTATATAACATTGAATATACATTTTATCTGTTTGGTAGTATTTGTTATATCAACAACAGTATATGCAACTTACATTTACATTGATCTTAATTTATTGATAATGTCAAAATTCTTAGCATCACATTATGTATTTTATATACTTTATAGAATGGACAAGATATTTCATTTCATAATATTTATACTTTACTGTATGAATTGATTCACCATCAAAAACCAAAACAACCATCACCTGTTTCCTCTGATTTGCCATCTATTGAAGAAGTGAAATTAACAGGTAAGTTAACAATATATATATATATATATATATATATTAAACTCTTACATGTGTTTTTGTAAGAGTTGTATGTTAGAATTCAGTACATTTAAAGCCTATGAGTAATATTATGGAGTTAGAGACATAAATGTATTATTATTATTATTATTATTATTATTATTATTATTATTCAGTCCTCCATGGAGTCACGAGAATCATTGTGGGAGGCCTATCTTACAAAACAAACTCTATCATACTTGAACTCATTGACCGTTTGTGCTCTCACAACTATCAGATATTGCATTCCACAGTTCAATCTTCCTTTCATAACTTTCAGGAGATGGTCCCTTGTCCTCACTCTTATCCCCCTGTTCCACCAAAAGGGAAAAACTCCCCAGTGTCAATCCTCCTGTAACTACCTCTCAACAGTTTAAAAGTCTCAACCATATCACCTCTCTCTTATCTACCAAGCTTTGCAGTCCAAACTCCCTCAGCCTATCTTCATAATTAACATTGTACAGTCCTGATACCATCTTAGTTATCTGCTTCTGCACTCTTTCCATGGTTAATTTATCCCTTTCAAATCCTCTGGACCAAATTTGAGCACAATAGTCCAAGTGTGGTCTGATCAGGGCTTTATATAATGGAATGACAACTCTTATCTCTGCAGGCCAGCATCCTTCTCAGTATTGCACTCACGGCTGCTGTATCATCATATGCTAATTAACTAAGTATTGCAGCAATCCCCTGGGTTACCTTCACCACCTTTGCAATACGTTCCATGAATTTCAGGTTTCTATCAGTCATCACTCTCCACCCCCCATACACACACATAGAACCTTGTCTCCCTCACTTCCTCCAGTTAAGTTCCTCAAACAGAGTATGCAGCCTCTCATTGATGTATCCCAAACTTCAAGAATTAAAGATTAAACAATACAGGTCCCAGTACTGAGCCCTGTGGGACCTTACTTGTAACATTCTGCCTCCTTGATACTGCTCCCCCCCCCCCCAATACACAACTCTCTGATACCCGATAGCCAATCCGAAATCCAGTTCATTAAACTACATGTAAACCCATGTGCTGCAACTTAAATATCAGCTTATCATATGGTACCCTGTCAAATGTCTTTGTAAAATCCAAGTGGAAAAAATGACTGAATATGCCTTTTCCCTTATTAACTGCTCTTGTCGCTTTGTTATAAAAAGCAGTCATATTACTAAAACAAGAGTATCCCTTAACAAATCCATTCTGACTTGCACAGTTAACATTACCTTCACCTGCCCAACACTGTAAATGATTCCTCACTAATTTCTCCAAGATCTTAATAACTATTGATGAAGTACAAACTGGTCTATAGTTTGACACTTGCAATCTACTACTACCCTTGGCCAGACTTTCAGTGAAAAGCCAGGTCAACAGAGCTGTCAGTTCTTTAGCACATTTTCTCAAAACCCATGGAAAAGTCCTATCCAGTAACATTGCTTTATTGAAATCCAGAGTACTCAGTAATTAAAACACACTCTCTTCTTGCACTTCTAAACCTCGAAACTGCCCTATCCCTCAAGTATTAAAACCTACTTCTCCAGAATGAATTACCCAATAAAGTGTTCATTGAACAACCCCACTATGTCCTTTGCAAAAGTCACTCTGTTCCCATTTTTAGCTAACAATATCATTCTTCCACAATCATTTTTCCTCCTACTGGCCACATAGTGAAAAAAAATTCCTTAGTATTTTCTTTGGATCTCAGGGCCAATCTCTTCTCATATTCCAGTTTTGCCTTCTTTACCATATTAGTCACTCTCTTTGCCTGAGTCTCATATTCTTCATGCATCTGCTCTCCACGCCCTCTCCTTATAAGAGATATATCTCTTCCATAGCCTCTTTTTTACCTACAGTTCCTGTTTGATGTTTGTCATCCACTTTAAACTCAGTTGTGTTCTCTTCTTCCCTTGCAGTATATAGCTTGCTATTGTTGCTGCTAATAAATATTTCTGATGATTTCCCAAGCACTGATGATTTCTCGTCTTCCAATTCTTCCCTCCACGAAACTGCCCCAAGTCTATATCTAAGACTATTATAATCACATGCCTTATAATTCTACATACATTCCTTTTTGTTTGATACTTCTGCATGTCTATTCATCTTCCAAGTCAGAACAACATGGTCACTCTCTTTCCAACTGGGGCCAAGATCTCATCTCAGTTATAATCAGCTCTACTGATGCTATGACCAAATCTAAACTCTTGAACCTCATGTTCCTTCTACTACATGTTGCCCAAGACATTTGGCCCTCAAGAAAATCCAGAAATTCCGTTCTCTCTTCCCTGTTTATATTACTGTAGTTAAAATCTCCCATAGCAATCATTCTTCTTGCACTTGCCAAGCTCAACTGCCTAAACATCTCCTGCTCTTTACCCTCTCTGCTCCCCAGCTGGTAGCAACACCCCACTAAATATCCTGTCCTACCCACCTCTACTTCACATCATAAGATTTCAAAACCATCAGTGCCATTGACCTCCAAATCCTCCACTCTGAATAATCACTTATAATAAGCAGTACTCCACCATCGCATTTTCCCTTCCTATCCTGCCAAAAAAATGCTATACCCTGTTAGTTCTATTCCTGTCAGTATATCATCTTCCATTAACCGCATCTCAGAGATCCCCAGCTTGTAGCAACACCCCACTAAATATCCTGTCCTGCCCACCTCTACTTCACATCATAAGATTTCAAAACCATCAGTGCCATTGACCTCCAAATCCTCCACTCTGAATAATCACTTATAATAAGCAGTACTCCACCATCGCATTTTCCCTTCCTATCCTGCCAAAAAAATGCTATACCCTGCTAGTTCTATTCCTGTCAGTATATCATCTTCCATTAACCACATCTCAGAGATCCCAATGATCTATGGACAGGCTGAAGCTATCAGCACCACCAATTCATCTCCTTTATTCTGGGTACTCCTGGCATTAGTATAAAGAATCAAGGCATTGTCACTGTTTCTATACCTATCATTATCTCCTCCAGACTCCACTGGATTCAGCATTACCCAATGTATTTCCCCTTCTCCCAATCACCTATTCCTACAAGAAGCCACCCTTGCTACCATCCACCCTGATAATTCTAGTTCCCCTGCATTGACATACTGATTTGTTCAGAGAACAGCACTCTCTCCAGATGCCATTCCTTATTCAAATGCAGGCTGCCTTTCACATACACTTCCTCACTGTTCTCAAATGCCCTCCAAGCATCCATGTATTCTAAGCCTCTTTTGACACATTCTGACTATTATACTATTCATTATTGATGCTGTTCATTAGAAATCAGCCTGAAAGAAACAAGAAACGGAAAATCACCTGGAGAAGATAAACTAGGTTCAGAACTATATAAATATGCAGGAATTAGATTCAAAGAAAGACTCTTATCATTTTAAAATAAAATTTATTCAACTGGTATCCCCCCCAATAGAATGGAAAAAAGCAATTGTGATTCCTATCTTTAAAAAAGGTAATAGAGATGACCCTAAAAACTATAGAGGTATCAGTATACTAAATTCCTGTTACAAAATATATAGCAGAATCTTAAATAGCAAACTAATGAAATATTCCGAAAACTTTATTTTAGAAGTACAGAATGGATTTAGAAAAGGACAATCATGTATAGACCCAGCCTTTTGCCTAAAATGAATAATAATTTTAATAATTAATAATTATTTATACAATTTAGAAACAGATATTGCATTTATTGACTTTGAAAAAGCATTTGACAAAGTTAAAAGAAACATATTATTTAACATATTAAAAGAAAGACAAATACCAAATAATATCCTAAAAGCTATCACAAGTATATATGAAAATAATCAAATACAAATAAGATTAAATCACGAGATATCATATAAGAGAGAGATAAACCAAGGGGTCCGACAGGGATGTCCCCTCTCAGCAACTCTTTTTAATATAAAATATACATCAAGGAATTAAACTTTCTCCTACAGTAAACTTAAACACTCTCCTCTTTGCCGACAACCAAATAATAATTACAAACTCTGAAGATAAACTACAGAAAGAAATGAGATATCCAAAGATTATGGTATGATAATATCAACAGAAAAATCAAAAACTATGGCCTTTAAAGGACTAGATCCAGCAAGAACTAAAATAGTAATAGATAACAAGATCTTAGAACAGGTGAATTCATTTAACTACCTAGGATGTACGATCACATATGAAAATGAAAAAGATATAAACGTAAAAATCACAAAATATTTAAAAATAACAAGTGTAATTAACTCTATATTTAAACCAAACCTAGTTCAAAAACAAACCAGACTAAAAGTATACAATACATTAGCCCTACCAGTCTTAATGTATGGAAGCAAAATCTGGACAATAAAACAAAAAGACAAACAAAGATTAACAACAGCAGAAATGAAGTTTATGAGAAAAACTGCTAAGTATACCCTATTTGATCACAAAAGAAATGAAGAAATTATGAAAGAATTAAACCAAGAACCAGTAATAGAAAAAATTATAAAATATAAACATCAATGGATGGAACACGTTCAAAGAATGAAAACAGAAAGATTACCAAAACAAGCCTTAAAGTACAAGCCATTAGGAAAAAGAAAACCAGGACGTCCTCTGAAATGATTCAACGATGACTTCTAAGGCCGGAATAGGCCATGCCAGGCCTAAATCCTTGATACGCATGATGATGATGATGACTGATGCTCTTCTCTGTGGCTCTGCATTATGATACTTGGGCAACACACATACACAATCTTCCCTCTGTCTTCTTCCATAAAACCTGAAGCATGAACCTCAGATCTCAGATCCACCCGATTCACACTGCCTCTCAAGTCATTCGTGCCTACAATCATCTCATCCACCCTTTCACCTTGCTTAATTGCAATAGTCACACTATCTATCGTTCCTCCAGGCAAATACTCATTAGGCATCCTATTTTGCACACAAACAGATCATCGAATCTTCATACATCACACATCTTACCACTGTTTCTTCCTTGCTCACCTGTATTCCTCACTCACTCTCTCTCTCTCTCTCCTCTAAACACTTTCTTTCTTTGTTTCCCTACTTACCTATCTTCCTATCATTTATCCATCCTTGGTTCCAGCACTCTCACAGTTTTCTCATTCCCTCTCTTTTACTGGTTTACCTATTCTCTCCTCTTTTATCATTCCCATAACTCTCTCTTACTCCTACTCTGATTCATTTTACATTCATTGTTTCCAGTTGCCTAATCTCTTCTTTCACACACTCTCAACTCATTCCCAAGACATTCCACTTTCTCTTTTAGCACATTATCTCTCTCTCTGCAAGCTATTTACTCTTGCCCACCATTCATCCTCCCATGTAACAAAAATCTTCAAAAATTTCACAATGTTTCAAACTTACCATACTCCCTGCTTTTCTGCTTTTATTTTTTCATTCCACATTGAAAAATGTGGATGAAAAAAGTGATCAGCTAAGCTTAAGTTATATGGATCAATCCATTACTCACTAATCCTCAAATTAATAATAATTTTTATTATTTCAATAACCTCCATGGAGTCAAGAGATACATTAACAAACATTAATATCAACAATTCTATGAATATATTTAATATCTTTCAACACTCTTGGTTATTTAAGAGTGTTAAAAGATATACTTCAAGAGTCCTGTCCTAGGTTATAATGAGTTTTGAACTTTCTGAGAAGTTATTTATTTTTTTTTTTTTATTTAGAGATAGAAATTTTACCTGACAATATTAAGTGAAATTTGGAATTAAATGCAAAACAGAAGAATAAACATTAAATCTAAGATTAAATATTAAGTATTGTTCAAATGTAAAGATAACATTAATTTTAAAATTCAAAGATTAAATATGGGACAAGGTTTTAGTTTTCAAAAACATGTTTTATTTGTACTTCTAAAATAATGTGATAAAAGAACAAATTCTAGTGCAATAAACTCACCGACTGTATGATAACCATACCAGCCTGACAAACTAAAATTCTTTCCTTCTTTCATCTAATCAAAACATCTCTCCCTCCCAATACTTTATACTACTGAAAAGAAGAGGAAAACTCTGATCCTGGGTTCCTGGTGAGTGGAAGGAGGATAAGATAGTACCATTGCAATAAGAGTGGTGGTAGAATAGAGATATCAAAGTATAGACTTTGCATTTCTTTTGTAGTTGTTAAGATTCTGGAGAGATTGATAAGAACTCAAAGAATTGGGGAAATGAGGGCAATATTATTTATGCAGGCTAGCATACATTTGTTAAAGGGCATTCTTGTTGTTAATGATCTGGTTACCTTTTACAATAGCTTAGCAAGAGCAGTGAATGAGGATAAGGCATACACAGCCACCATTTTTTTGATGGGTTTGGATATCAGGTTAGTGGAATGGATTGGTGATCTGCTGTCTGGTAGATATCAGAGTTGTATATGGGGGAGCAGTATCAGGGAGTAGGAAGGTTAGTGGAGTTTCACAGGGTTCAGTCTTCGGATCATTACTCTTCAATCTTTACATCAATGATATTGTCACAAGACTGCAGGAATATGTTCGGTTGTTTACAGATGATGAAACTTGAGGATTATTAGTAATTGTGTGTGGGGGGGGGGGAGTTGTGCCCAGCAGACTGCAGATGTCAGTATATGAATAAGCCAGCTGATAACTTAATATGTCTATACACAAATGTCACAAGTCAGGAACAAAGAACTTGAGTTTCTTGATTGGGTCAATATACTGTGGCTAAAGTTGTCAGCATTAGTGAAACGTGGCTCTCAAAGTCAGACCTAGTAACTGGATCGATAGTAAACGTACAGTACTTTTTGGAAGGATAATAGAGAAGGTATGAAAACAATGCTAGTGATAATGTCCATGTAGCAGTGAGTTTGAGACTCTGGTATGAATTAGAGGCTAACAGGATAAAGTATGTGGTGGAGTGTGACTACAGACCTGACAGTTCAGTTAATGGAGATGATGAAGTGCATCACCAAATTACCCTGATAGGTACCAAACTAGTAATCATTATGATTGACTTAATCATATGAATATTGATGGATAGAAGAGTAAACTCATGATAAGAATAAAGGAGAATTTATTGAGATGTTGCAAGACAACTTTCTCAGTCTGCAAGTGAAAGAAGAAACTAGATCCATTTTTTTTTCTTCTTTCCTTTAGCGTTACACAATGATCAGCATTCATTTTACACAAATTATGGAGTCTACAACCATGTTATAAATAATTATTTTAATTTCCCGATGTTTTGACCTTCATATTAAATTCATCATCTGGAGCATACACATATATATATAGAGACAAGCTAAATTACATTTCACACAGTATGCTGAGGAGATAATGATTTGATCAATGGTTATTCTACTGGCCTGACCTCTAGTGAAAATAAAATTACAATAAATAAATGAAATAAAATAAATTAACTACATCAAAGCTACATTAACTACATCAAAAAAGAAATTGGATCAAAGAGTTTGATTTGATAATGTCTTCAGAATGGGGATCTCAGTTAAGGAGATGACTGTTTTGCCACAGCAGGTAACAGCGGGACAGCAAGCAGTTGGATTGGTTGAGATTAGGAGGAGATGATGAATGGTTTCACAAGTTCCAAGGAATTGATGATTGAATTTAAAGTTCTGGGAAGTAATTGATATAAACTTTAATTTTTTTAAAATCAATTATTTAGTTAACTTTGAATTACAAAGCTATACTTGATTCTCTTGAACTTTAATCATGTACTTTCCTGTTCACTAAGCTGTGACAGAGACAAGTATACTCATGCTTTGTGATTCATATATTTTGAGTGTTGTAACCAGTTTTCTGTATTCTCCCTGAATGATAATCATGTTACTATGAGCAAAATATATAGGATTTATATTAAATTCTTTCCTTTACCAATGTGTGTCAAAAAAAAATGCCAAAAGTTTTTGACTATGAGGAATGAAAAGAAAGAGCATGTACTTGTACAATATGAATAGATTGTATTCTTTGAAAAATGAAAGTAGCATGATCAATGTAAACAATTTAAGAGATGGAATTGCTAATAGTGATAATAATGAAATTAGAGTGGAAGATGTAAGAAAGAGTTGGGGACAATGAAGAGTGAATGAAGCATGCGTAGGATGAAACTGAGCATCTCATTAAGTGATTGACTGACATGATAGATTGATTGATAGGGAGGAAGTTAGAAAAATGATTCCAAAGACTAGAAATTACTTTAGTCAATTGTCTCTGGACCCCTTCCAATATCTCTTCTTCCTTTGGAAAACCAAGTGACCACAGTAGTCCACATGGGCCTAATCAAGGCCTTATACAATGGAACCAGAATCTTCTAACTTCTACAAGTCAGTGTCCTCTGTATCGTTGCCAGAATTTGTTGTGTTGTCCTCACAATTTTGGCAGTGTGTCCTCTAAATTTTACATCCCTATCTACCATCACATCAAGATCTCTGATTTCCTCCACCTCCAACAATATATCTTCACCAAGAGTAAATTTTATATCCCATCTTTGTTTTCGAAATTTTAAAACCTTCCATTTTGCAACATTGAATTGGCATCTCCACTTCTGTGGCCATTCACTCAATCTATTCAAGTCTTCTTGGAAGGCCATGATATCTGCTCTACTCCTCATAGTTATTCTCAACTTTGCATCATCTGGAAACAACTGAATATTCCCATTCAAATCCTCCCCAATATCATTAACATGCAGGTTAAACAGTCATGCCCCTAAAACAGATCCATGAGGCACATCACTAGTGACTTTACTCTTCCGGGATATTGTTCACCCCATACACAACTTGCTGATACCTATCAGATAGCCAACCTCCAATACAGTGCACTAGTCTAATATCCACCCAATCAGCTCTAATTTCACTATTAACTTATGATGTGGCAATTATCCAAAGCTTTTGCAAAATTTAACTATACCACTGCGTATCCATCTTCCTTGTTCAATGCAGCTATCACCTTATTGCAATAAGTAAGTAGATTACTAAAACATGACCTCTCTTATGCAAATCTGTGCTGTCCATCAAAGATAATACCACTGTTGTCAACCCAATTCTGGATCCTGGTTTTCACTAGCCTCTCCAACACTTTAACGACAACACCTGACACTCTGATCTGCTGCTCTCAAACTCTCTTTGATGTCGCATTCACAAGGATAAAAGACCTTTATGAACTGCTCATTAACTATAATTTGATGCTAGGATACTGTCACCTCCATTAGAAGCAGTACACTCTTCCCTTCCTTCCACTCCTTGGGAACTTGACCAATGTAAGATTTATATAAAACAAATATGTCAAGGCAGATGTCAACTGCCTGACACATTCCTTCAAAATACATGGCAATATATCACCAAGTCATACAGCCTTATTAACATAAAATTTGCTCAATTCACCATATACCTCTTGCTTGCCTAAAGTCAGTCTCTCTTCCTCCTCATCTGCTACTTTCAAACTCTCCATGATGTCACATTCACAAGGATGAAAGACCTTTATGAACTGCTCATTAAATATTAATTATATCCTCTGCAGAAGTTGTTCTTATACCTTTTTTCCAGTCAGTATTATCCTACAGTAATTTTTTTTCTTTGTTGGATACATAATCAAAAGAACTCCCTAGTGATTTTTTTTTTTTTTTTGGCTTCATTAGCTAACTGCTGCTCATACTGCTCTTTTGCTATTCTCACCAAGTGTGTCCCTTCCTTGCCTGTTCTTGTACTCCTCATGACATTAATTATTACCACTCATCTTATGTTACCTCCAATAATGCCTTCTTTCTCTGTATTTGCATCCTTAATCTCTTCATTCATCCATTTCACACTTACCTAATTTAACCTTCTGACCCTTTGAATACATTTAGACATTGCTTCTACTAGATAGTTCTTAATTAGCACCCAGTCAGCACTGATCTCCTTTTCACCCAACTCCTCATTCCATGCAATGGCTGCAAGCTGTCTCCTGAGCTTCTCATAATCACCATCCTTTTAGTTCCACATATATCCTTTCTTCTTGGAAGTCCTCACATGGCTGGCAATCACCCAGGTAATCACTTCATGGTCACTCACCAATTGCAGGGAGATTTGACATCTCCAATGAGATGATCAAATCCAAGACCCTCAATCCTCATGTGCCCTCTGTGGTATATACTGTCTGAGGTAGTTATCCCCCCAAAAACTCAAGAAATTCATTTTCTTTACTTCCATTTGCTGTCTCATCATCCCAATTTATATTGCCATAATTAAAATCATACATAATGATCACCCTTTTCCTGTTTGATTGCTAATTTGCTTATACATTTCATGGTCACTACCATCCACATTACCAGGACTATAGCAACATCCTACTAAGTAATTCATTCTCTTCATCTCTGTCTCACACCATACTGCCTCAAAAGCACTGCCACTATTTCCCCCTTTCATCTCTACCTTGTATGGACAATTGTTTTCTATTATCGAAGCATTTCACCCCCCTTTTTACTGTTATCCTTTCTGTCTTCACAAAAACATCATACCCTTCCATTTCTATTCCAGACTGTCATCCTCATCCAACCATGCATCACTTATTCCAACAGGTTTTGGATGAACAAACTCAATGTAACCATTTCATTTCCCTTGTTTTTTTTTATACTTCTGGCATTCATATACAAACATAACAGTTCATTCCTGGATCTATAACAAGTTCTACCGATACCATGTATGAGATGTGACCTCTCCATACCTTTCTCAAGCCATTTCTTTTTCCCCTTACCCATCCTAGGACCTTCTTCAAATCCAACTGTTCTCCCTACATCTCAGTCCATCCCATTCCCTTCTTGTCTTTGTATGCTTCCTCTTTGAGCATCAGTCATTTTCATGCTGTGCTCTCCTGTTCACCCTGAGTTTCACTGTTTGTCTTGCAGACTTATTCTCTACACTCATGCTACTCACCTCTATTGATAAGCATGACTTCAGTCTCTTCTTCTTTACTCTTCTGCTCCTTCACATCACTTCTTACTTACTCAAATTCATTTTCTGTACTTATTACTTTCCCTTCCAGCAGAAGTCCCTCCAAATGACTCACACCAAAACCATTCAAATGAAGTCCATTGCTGTTATACAGCTCAATTTGTCCTTTAAACTCATTCTACACATTAACAAATTACACTCCTTGCAAGTTTTTCCACTTGGTTATACTATAAATTAAAGATACCAAGAAATTATATTCTTGGTTTAATTCTTTATCCAAGTGTAAGCAAACAAGTTTGCACCTGAAGTATTTTAATGACTGAGGCAATTCGTATAAAGAAGTTAATAACTTCACATCACTTGCCTTGGTATCCCATAATACAAAGCACATATCCTTACGGACACATATCCTTAAGGTTGGAGTAATGCAGAAGTCATATTTTCCTATACGAGTAGTCAAAAGGTGTCACACTGGTTCAAACTTGTTTGCTTACACTTGGATAAAGGATTAAACCAAGAATATAATTTCTTGGTATCTTTAAATTACACTGCTTTCTCTTTACAAATTTCTGCTAACATCATTTATAATCCTTGATTTCTGCCTGATGTTATCACTTTTATATCTGGGAAGCATGCTGACTACCTTTCCTATCACACTATCTTTTTTTTTTTTATCCTTCTCAACAACCTCCTAATATCCAGTCTTAAGGTCTTGAAGTTTGGGATCCATAGATGGGAGGCTATATGCTCTGCTGAAGGAACTGTAGGAGACAAGGAACTTGTGAGGTGATGATTGATAGAAACTTGAAGTTTAGGAGACATGTCAGAAAGGTTACCCAAAGGATTGCTGCAATAGGAAAAATGTTGACTAAGAAAGATGCTGACCAGCAGGTCAACATCTTTCTTAAAGCTCAGGTCATGCCATTATCTAGATTAATGTGCTCTGAATTGTTTGCTGGATTTGAAGGGAATAAATTAACCTTGTAGAGGGTGCAATTGCAGATAACAAAAATGATATCAGCACTATACATTGCTAGCTATAAGGATATGCTGAGGACATGCAGACTGCATAGTTTGATTGATAGAAGAGATGACATTTAAACTTTTGAGAGGTAGTTACAGGATTAACACTGGGGAATTCTTTTTTGGTTAGAACAGGAATAAGAGGATGAGTTTTTTTTTTTTTTTTTTTTTTTTTTTTTTTTTTTTTTTGCAATGGTGGGTGATTGGACCATGGATGCATTGCCTGATTGGGTGGTGAGAGCATGAATAGTGAATGGGTTTAAGGAATGGTATGATATGATAGAATGTTGTTTAAGATGGACCTCCTATGATGAGTTATGACCCCATGAAGTTCCTGAATAATAATCATTTATTAATTATTTATATTAAATGATTTTTATTATTATGTGAAACTTCTAATGAGGCCAAGAACTCAGTGCAAAACTCTGCTCTGTTTCCTGCTGTCCACCATACCATCTGCACTATTTAATCCTAATTTTGTATATATAATTTTATATAGTTATTTGTAAATACTAATTGTTATATAATGTTCTTTACTTAATTAATGAATGAACCTCCCAGAATGAGTCTGTCGACTCCATGGAGGGTGTAATAATAATAATCACTCTGCTTTATGTTAGAATATTTGTGAGTTTAAAACCATAGTGACACTTGGATTTCAGTAAAGATTTATTTTTATAGATTTTTTTTTCTCTTCATTAGCAGTAACAGTAATTTTTTGTGATTTATATTAATTAGAAAAATATATTTAGTGTTACAATCAAATGACTTTCCTGTCCCTGTTAATTATTATTATTACACCCTCTATAGAGTCAACAGACTCATCATGGGAGGTTCATTCAACTGACAACATATTTATCATATAGAATCTTAAAATCCTGAACACTATTCTAAATGCAAAAATTTACAATCAACTTTTATTTATATCTCTAATTATATTTATGTAGTATGACATTTTCTTTAATTAATATTAAGTAAAATTTTTCAGATTTTATTCCTACAGAATGGGCAAAAGTATGGTTTCTTTCTCTGACGTCTATTTTAGGACTTCATAAGAAATCTATATATGAAAAGTTTTTTGATGTTGTTTATTTTTCAAACAGGTAATTATCATAATCTTAGAACATCATAAAATAATTTGTGAGTTAATTAATATTTCTGATATTATTATTATTATTACGGGTGACTCCAGGGAGTCCTTAGACTCATCGAGAGAGGCCCTAAACATCATGTCCACACAACTATACAACATTCTCACAGTATCTATCATACCTTGCCTTGAACTCACTCACCATCATAGCACCCACAACAGAACTCTGGCAGCTTATTCCACTCATTTACCACTCTAAAAGTAATGAACCCAGCTCTAACCACACTCTTGCCCAGCTTCCATAGGTGTCCCCTAGTTCTCCCACCACCAGTCCTGATCTCAAAAATATCCTCTGAATTAATCCTATAGAAATCCTTTAGCAACTTCAATGTCTCAATCATATCTCCCCTTTTCCGCCTATCAACTAATTTCTGCAACCCACAAATCTTCAACCTGTTCTCATATGGTTCATTCCATAGACCTGCTATCATCTTAGTCACTCGCCTCTGGATCTTCTCCACCTCCTCCCCATCAAGAAGGAACCTAGGTGACCACATCTGGGCACAGTAGCGGAGATGAGGTCTTATTAAGGCTCGGTACAGAGGTACAATAACTTGCTTGTCTCTGGTCATCAAGGTATTTTTCAACAGCCAAGTGAGTTGATGAGCTGATTTTGTTACTTTCACAATGTGCCCCCTAAACTTCATCTCCCTATCCACCAATGCTCCCAAGTCCCTGGCCTCATCAATCTCCTGGAGTACAGTTCCACCAATGTGGTATACTGCTGCTAATCTTTTCACCCCAAAATGCATAACCTTACATTTTGTCACATTAAATTGACATCCATTTTCCTTAGCCCAGAACTCCAATCTATCCAAATCATCCTGCAAGATTTTGACATCTTCTGCATTCACTTGCCCTACCTAACTTTTCATCATCAGCGAACAAATGAACTGTACCTCTTAGATCCTTCCCTATATCATTAATGAACAAATTAAACAGCAGTGGTCCAAGAACAGAACCCTGTGGCGCACCACTAGTCACAGGCCGTCTTTTGGACTCTACTCCTGAATAAACTACTCTTTGATGTTTACACAGGCCGTCTTTTGGACTCTACTCCTGAATAAGCTACTATCTGTCCATCAACCACCCACCTATCCATCTCACCAACCCTATATCCATTCCCATATGTTGTAGTTTACGGATAAGAATTCCATGTGGTATCTGTCAAATGCCTTTGCCAGGTCCAGCAGTATCACTGTAAACCATTACCCTTATCCAGTTCAGCCGTCACCGTGTTATAAAACTTGAGCAAGTTACTGAGGCATGATCTACCCTTCACAAAGCCATGCTGTCCCCCATACAGTACCTCATTATCATCAATCCATTTCTGTATTTTTCCCTTGACTACTTTTTCCAAGCCCTTTCCCTTGACAACGACTCCTGATATGCTGATCGGTCGGTAATTTGCAACCATAGTCTTGGATCCTCCTTTATGCAGTGGTACTATTTTCCCCTCTTTCCACACCTTTGGGACTAAACCAGACCCGAGACTCAGATTAAACAAAATGGTCAAGGGCACTGATAATTCTTTAGCCGCTTCATGCAAGACCCGTGCCGGTATACCATCCAATCCCACAGATGTATTCACATGAAGGTTCTGTAATAGACTATTCACTCCACTTCATCACAATTACCATATAAACTAATGGTTCCTTTATTTTTTCAATGTCACCACCTGGATGATATAATTTTGCAAAGTGCTCGCTCAGTAATTCCACTATATCGACTGATTCAGTGACCTCTTTCCCATTGTCATTCCTTAAAATCATTTTGCCGTGTACAGTTTTTTTCTTGCTTGCAGCATATTGAAAGAACTGTTTGGGATTCTCTTTAGCTTCCATAGCTAGTTTCCTTTCATAATCCGCTTTTGCTTTTTTTACCACACTCGTTACCCTTCTGGCCTGCACTTTATACCGTTCATGTGCCTGCAGGTCACCTCTTTCTTTAAATTCCCTCCACAGTTGTTTCTTTTTTTGCAGCTCAAGCTTAATGGTGTTATTCATCCATTTAACCCCTACTTGTTTTACTATTCGGACCCTAGATATACAATCAGCCATAACCTCCTGTAAATGCTCCTTGACCACTTCCCATGCTCTATCGACATCCAGCCCTTGCAGTTGTACATGCCATGGCACTGATCCAAGCAATCTCCTAAGCTTGTCATACTTGCCAGCACGGTAATTCCACATATACCCTGTCTTAATCGAAAATTCCACACCTTTAGCCACCTCCCAGGTCAAGACCTTATGATCACTCTCACCAATTGGTGGCAACATGGTCATATTCATTACAGTCAAAATCTCAGATGCTATTACCAGGTCAAGCACTCTTACACCCCTAGTATTTTCAGTTACATGCTGTCTCAGATAGTTATCCCTTAATAATTGAATAAAATCCATTTCCTTCCTCACATATGTCCTCTCCTCCTTCCAATCAATGTTACCATAGTTGAAATCCCGCATAATAATTACCCTCCTTCCATCAATTTGTTTATGCATATTATCTCCACTATCTATTCCATCACCTGGTCTATAGTAGCACCCAACTGTATATTTTATTCTGCCAGTCTCAATCTCACACTAAATAGCCTCAAATTAGCTCTTTTCACTATCCTGCAATACAACTTCAATTCTCCTTGGCTGCAGTTCATCAGCTATCATCAATAACACCCCCCCCCATTTTATTCTCTCTGTCCCTCCTAAACACACTATAAACTACACATTCTATCCCACTAACTATATCATCTTCTGTCAGCCATGTTTCACTAATGCCAATAACCTGTGGCCAGGAAGATCCAATCAAGGCCAAAAATTCTTCCTTCTTGTTCCTAATACTCCTGGCATTAGTATACATGAAATGCAGTGATCCCTTTGTCCCACCGCTATCTTGATACGATATTCTAACTATCCCAATAACCATTCCGATTTTTTGTCCTTAGTGCTGGCTCGGGTACATTATATACATTCTTACACTCAACTGTCTCACTTATATCCGCATAATCACTCCCCCCCCCCCCCATCCTTGGCAGTTCTAGTTTACCTGGTTCTGCACATCCATTTTCACTTCATTTAGCAACACTTTTTCCAGTCTTCGCACACCAAATCCATTCAAATGCAGGCCATCCATCTTGTATAAATCCTTTCGCCCATCAAACTCATTCCACACCACACCATCTGCATAACCTGCACATAATGTCATTTGCGATTATGGCCATCCTTCTAAACTCCTCTCTATCATACCGCGGCAACAGACTCACCATTCTAACTCTGACTAATATTCACTAATTTAAATAATACATAATTGATATCTGTTCACACCATTCTTTTCTTTTGTCTAGGCCACTTGATGATAAACAATGAATTGCTGCTACGGTGCTAGCACGCATAGAGATGATTGGTTTGTAGTACTGTGTTACTTAGTTACTCTACCTGGCCTTCTCTTTCCAATTGGTTTATATTTTATTATTTGTTTAGGATATTGGGCGTTGGCCATTCAGTTTATATGTTCTGTCCATTTTTGTTTATTATTGTTTAGTTTTTAGTTCCTTTAAAATATCTTCGTTCCTTTTTTGGTCTAATAATGTGTATTTTGCAGTTCTTCTCATAAATCTAATTTCACTTGTTTTTAGTCTTTATCTTGTTTGTTTTTTGCCCAAATTTCACTGCTAAAGTATTGTATATTTTAACACGTTTCTTTTTTGTACTATATTTGGACTGAGTGTTCTATTTATCAGGTCTATAATCTGTAAAAATATTTAAGTTTTTAATTTTATGTCTTTTTCTCCTTCATATGATATTTCACATCCAAGATAGTCGAAAGTTTTTATCTGTTCTATTATTTTATTATTAATAACTATTTTTCTTCTAACTGGAGTTTGTCCACAAAATGGCATTATATATTTTCATATTATATTTTCATTCCAAACTGTTCTACTATAACGTTTAAATTATATATTGCTCTTTGTAAATTGTCTTCCTTATCTGCTATTATTACCCGATCATCTGCAAATAATAGTGCATTTTTGTTATTCCAGGAAATTTCTATACCTGAATTGTTTAAAGTGTTCCATTGTATTAATATTTCATTAATGTAAATATTGAAAAGTGTTGGAGATAGAGGATATCCCTTGGTTAATAGATTGTTTTTCAGAGAATGAAAAACTTTTCATTTATTTTTATTTTATTTCATTATCTTTGTATATATTCAATTTGCATGTTGTAAAATATTAGGTATATTTATTCTTCATAATATATCAAACGGTATGTATCTTTTTACTTTGTCAAATGCTTTTTCGTAATCTATAAACAAAAGATGAGTTTCTAAATTAAATTTATTCTTTTTTCTATAAGCAGTTTTAAACAAAAAGCTGCATCTATTGTAGAGTGTCTTTTTCTAAATCCATTTTGACATTTTAATAATATTTTTTCGCTGTATATTTTCAATTTTTCATTAAGTATTCTACTATATATTTTGTAGCAAGTATTCAATAAACTAATACCTCTGTAATTAGCAGATTTTGTTTTATCCCTTTTTTAAATATAGGTATTACTATACTTGTTTTTTCTATTGGTATTTGTCCATTTGTATATATTTTATTTAAAAATTTTAATAATTTGATGAAATTTTTTTCCAGCAAATTTATACAGTTCAGAGTTTATCCCATCTTCTCCTGCTGATTTGCCATTTTTTATTTTACTTAGGTTGTCTTTTAATTCTTTCATTGTATTATATCATTTAGAGCATTTTGTAAGTTATTGGCATAATTTTTTTTTATGTTGGTATTATCTGTCCAAAGATCTGTGAAGTAATCCAAGAATTGGATTTTCTGGTGGTGGGAGGACTAGGGGACATCCATGGAAACTGGGCGAGAGTGTGGTGGTTTTTTACTTGGAGAGTGGTGAATGAGTGGAATAAGCTGCCAGAGTCTGTTGTGGGTGCCATGACTGTGAATGAGTTCAAGGTGAAGTATGATAGATACTGTGTGATTGTTGAACAGTTGTTCTTGACATGATGTTAGGGCCTCCCTCGATGAGTCTAAGGACTCCTTGGAGTTGCCTGTAATAATAATAAGAATTCTTTTTCGTCTATTTTGCAATTTATATTTGCAGTTTCTTTTATATTTGCATTCATGTGTTTTAGTCTTTTATATGCATTGGGTCTTATTTTGTATATGTCATTTTCTAGATATGATACAAATTTTTCCCAGCTTTCTCTGTGTCTCTTTCTGGTTTCTCTTTTGGCTGTTGCTCATCTTTTTTTATATTCAATTTCATCTTCTTGCTTTTTGCTACTTAACCATCTTTTAAAAGCTAGCTTTTTATTTTCAATTAAATTGTTTTTATTTCATTGTCCCATATATGTAATTTTTTTGTGTGTTCTAGACTTTCATATGCTGCTGATGTAATAATTTCTTTTATATTATTCCATTCTTTCTCGATGTCTTCATTTTCTTGTATTTTTTCTAAGTAGTTATTAATCCTCTGTTGGTATAAATTTCTTATACTTGAATCATTTAGTAGTCTTACTTTGGAATTAGATTTTGTTTTTCTAGTTTGTTTATTTTTTGTAACAAGGTTGGTGGAAACCTTAGTTTTGCCATGAACACTTGCATCATCTTACAAAAAAATATACAAATAAAGAAAAGGAAAGTGTGTATATATATAAATCTTTATATATATATATATATATATATATATATATATATATATATATATATATATATATATATATATAAGATTTTTTACCTTGGGAATAATGTATATTAGGGTTACCAAGTAATTTTATAAACTTGGTTATTTTACTCCTAATCCCAAGTAAGCAAACAGTTAAGATTGCGCCTGAAACGTAGTTCAAGTCTAAAGATGGTGCAACACCAGGGCAACTCATTGTAAAGGTGGGTAAAGCTCTGATCACTATTCTTAGTATTTTCCATAATGTAAAGCACATCTCACTAAGAGATGTATACTGCAATACATTATGGGTGGGGTCACTACCCAGACTGGTTTCAACCTTTTTTGAGGTCTCCTCAGTAGCTAGACCCTATATACCAAGGTTTTAGTAATACAGAGCCTTATCAACATTACCTATCCAAGTTGCTAAAAGGTGTTTTTATTTTGAATAATCTCTGGAGGAGATATAGATGTAAATAAGATTTTTTACCTTGAGAATAATGTATATTAGGGTTACCAAGTAATTTTATAAACTTAGTTATTTTACTCCTAATCCCAAGTAAGCAAACAGTTACGTTTACTGAAACATAGTTCAAGTATAAAGGTGGTGCAACACCAGGGCAACTCATTGTAAATTCAAGTCTTTATAATTACGGTTATTTTGCCTGTTTCAGTTTAAGAGTGCCCCTGTTTAAATGTCATTGGCTATTTACTCACGGATTCTTAGGGCATTGTAGATGTAATTTACCAAAAAGTATATGTAGCATAAGGAAGAGAAATTTACACATATCTTTTTCTGGGTGTTGCGGCTTTTCTTCTTTATGTGATGTCTGAAAACTACTGAGTGTGTGTGGGGGGGTAGGCAATTTGGGAGAATTAAATTAGAAAAACTCAGGTTTTTTTCCCAGTAATATATATATAAACATATTTATTATATTACTATATTGTATAGGGTGGGGGAAAGGTGAAAGGGTTGATTTTTTAAAAAAAGGGGGGGAAGGGGAAAGAGGGTTGACGGGGTGCGGTCTGTTTTGACTATTCTCGGTCGTCATCTGAACACATTGGGAAAGTGGATGCTATTTCAGGTCGGGTAGGTGCTTCTGTTTTTGAAGTGTTTGTGTTATCGCCTATTGGTCGGGGTTTGACATTTAAACAGGGGCACTCCTAAACTGAAACAGGCAAAATAGCCGTAATTATAATAGTTTATTAAGAGGAGTAACATGGGAGTTTTTCCAGAAATAATATACGTAAAATAACCAAGTTTATAAAATTACTTGGTAACCCTAATATACATTATTTCCAAGTTAAAAAATCTTATTTACATCTATATCTCCTCCAGAGATTATTCAAAATAAAAACACATTTTAGCAACTTGGATAGGTAAAGTTGATAAGGCTCTGTATTACTAAAACCTTGGTATTTATGGTCTTGCTACTCACTGACGAGACCTCAAAAAAGGTTGAAACCGGTCTGGGTAGTGACTCCACCCATAATGTATTGCAATATACATCTCTTAGTGAGATGTGCTTTACATTATGGAAAATACTAAGAATAGTGATCAGAGCTTTACCCACCTTTACAATGAGTTGCCCTGGTGTTGCACCACCTTTAGACTTGAACTACGTTTCAGGCGCAAACTTAACTGTTTGCTTACTTGGGATTAGGAGTAAAATAATCAAGTTTATAAAATTACCTGGTAACCCTAATATATATATATATATATATATATCGATGAGTCTTTTGCTGTTCTAAATAATAATCAATGATGAAAAAAGCCTGAGATGAGATTTTTTTTTTTTTTGTATGACACATAAAATATTAACTATTCACTAAGTGTTTATCTTATATCCAATCTGAATGGCAACAATATATATGGATCATTGAAGCAATATCATGAATAATAATATCTATGCCATTCAAGAAGTGCCAATTCAGTTTTTAAGTTTTTATCAAACTGAGATACATGTACAGGCAGCCCTCAGTTTACGACGGTTCAATTTATGCCGATTCATATTAACGCCAGTTGCCTGCGCATCCTTTCTTACTGTAGTGTGGTTGACTGAGAAACAAAGCTAGCAGGCACTCTAGTGTTTGAGTGTTTACTGAGCTACTACGACGTATATGTATCAAACCCAGTTTTAATGTTGAATCTACCTAATTGTTCTATTTAAATTAATAAAGTACCATGTCTGATAATAGAAGTGCAGAAAAATTAGCAGAACTTGGTGTTAAGAAGGTGTGGAAATCAATCACACTTGAAAAGAAGATGGAGGTGATTCGAAGAATGGAAGATGGGCCGACACGTGCTAACGTCTGTAGAAGTATGAACTTACCTCCATCTGCACCTTCATTTCCTGTGAAGAACCAAGTTTTAAAGCTGCAAAAGATAGACTTACGCTTTTGTTGGGTGCAAATGTCTCCGGAACTTTGAAGCTTAAACCACTGTTGGTGTACCATTCACAGATACCACTTGCCTTCAAGGGTCTAAAAGCCATGCTGACAGTCAATTGGAAATGGAACAAGAAAGCTTGGGTTACACAAGACATTTTTATAGATTGGTACACAAATTATTTTTGTCCTACTGCATGGACAAAATGATTTGTCCATGCAGTAGGACAAATCATTTTGTCCTACTGCATGGACTGTAAAGAAAATGATTTGCCAGCCAAGGCATTGCTTCTCTTGGATAATGCCCCTGGACATCCTTGAAACCTTGCTGAAGTAAGAACACCATTGAATGTCAAGGTTGTTTACATGTTCCCAAACACAACATCGTTGCTTTTGCAACCGATGGATCAGAGGATTATATCAATCTTCAAAGCCTATTACCTCCGTATAACATTTATGGAAATGGTAAGAGTCTTGGACACTTCAGGAAAAACTATTAAAGACTATTGGCGGTCATTCGATATTTTGAAGGGCATTAACAACATCGAGGTAGCTTGGAATGACGTGTCAGCAAAGTGTTTAAAAGGAGCATGGCGAAAACTTCTTCCAGCATTTATGCATGACTTCGAGGAATTAGAGCAAGAGGAGAATGTTATTGAAGATGTGACAGAAGTCTTAGAGAGCCATGATAAACCGCTTTCCAATGAAGACTTAAAAGAATTAGCTGAACAATTAAGTCAACATTCAAAAGAGGAGAAAGAAAACGAAGAAGGTCCTCTGAGAGATATGAAAACAGCCAATTTACAGCATATCCTTGCAAGCATAGAGACATTGACTGATGAACTCTGCAAAATGGACCACGATTTGGAAACAGAGTTCAAACATAAAAAGGAGTGTAATCGCATCTCTTCGACCTTACACTGAACTCCTTAAAGAAAGAAAAAGAAAAACCAGGCAGTTAACACAGGATCAAGCTGATGTTGAAAGTTTGCAGGAGGATTTAAATAAGCTGGTAAAATGGGCAAAAGAAAATGGATGTCAGTTCAATGTGGAAAAGTGTAAAGTCATGCATTTTGGGATTAAAAGATTACCAGCTGTGTACTACATCAATGGAAAGGTACTCCAAGAGATTGATGAGGCTAGGGACTTAGGGGTATTGGTTGATAGGGAGATGAAGTTCAGAGGACACATTGCTAAGGTGTCCAAGATTGCACATAGGATTACTTGGTTGTTGAGGAACACACTGACATCCAGAGATAAAGAGGTTATTATTCCCCTTTATAAAGCATTGATACTTCCACATTTGGATTACTGTGCTCAGGTCTGGTCACCTGGATTCCTTGGAGATGAGGAGGCTGTGGAGAGGGTTCAGAGAAGAGTGACCAAGTTGGTGAGTGATATAAAAAATGCTCCCTACATTGATAGATTGAGAGCTTGTGGATTGCAGAGATTGGTTGATAGGCGAAGAAGAGGGGATATGATAGAAACATTCAAATTACTAAAAGGTTTTTATAGGATTGATGCAGGGGAAATGTTTCAGCTGTGTGAAAGTGATGGAAGAACAAGAGGTCATCTCTGGAAATTAAAGAAGAGTGTGGTTAACAAAGGTGTCAGAACAAGGTTTTTTGCCTGGAGGGTGGTGAATGAGTGGAATTCATTGCCTGACTTAGTTGTGAGCTCTTCGTCTGTAAATGAATTCAAGAAGAGATATGACAGATATTGTTTTGCTAGTTTGGGTCTCCCGCGATGAGTCTACTGACTCCATGGAGATACCCGTAATAATAATAATAATACTTTTTAAAAAAAAAATGCAGGTGAACCGAAACCAGGAATTTAAACATGGGAATATGCAATATCTTTTTGAAGTTTCATATTTTTTGTATATAATTTTGTTTTGTTTTCATTATTAATAATTTTATTTTAACAAATATATATGTATGTATTATCAAAGCTTTAAATATAATAATGTTACACATACTTCATGTGAGTATGTGTAACTAAGAATTTAGGATGGAGTGGAGAATAAATGTTTCCATGCCAATGAGAATTATTTCAGAGATTCCTTCTGTACTTAAGTTTGGCTCAGGTGGCTGAAAATAGTAATCTGTCCAAGGAAATGAGACGTATAAGTTACGAAGATTGTTCAACTTGGCTTTCTGGTAATGACATTTAACACATGGATTCGAGTGGTTTTCTGTGTGTTGCTCCATGGGAGAAGAGATCCGCACTATATTATGGTCTGAGCCACCTAGAGGGAAGCAACATTCACAGCATAATTAGATGGGTTGCTGGTGAGGAAAGGTGATTGAATCATATGAATTTGGTAGAATGAGATAGTGATTTTTAGCCAAAGGAGGTCAAAACTGGCAAAAGTAAGTAAGTAAGTGAAGGAAGAGTAGGTGAGGTAAAAACCTCACCTATTCAGGGTAAGTGAGGTTTTGCAGACTGAAGGTGGAAGTGAACACTATTAAGGTTAGAGCTGAGACCCACATATGTTTGTGAAATGTATCTGGAAGATTCTGTGAAGTTTGCTTTTGATCACATGGGTCCTACATGTTCGCTATGCAGTGGATTAGGTTTTCATGTTGGTTATTTACAGAGTTTGATTTTCTCACTAGTGTCCCTTCTTTGTAATTGATTGTCCATTCTTCATCTTCACTTTGATGTTTCTCTTCCATTTCTTTTCGTAATTGCTCTCTTTTTTTCATGCTGTGCATAGATCAGATCCAGCTGGGCTCATACATATGATTCAGGACTGGTGCCTCCCGACTTGCTGTTCACAACTGATATGAATGCTGATCTGCTTGTTGAGGTATCACAGGTCGCTTTTAAAAAGCTCAGGAAGTTTGCTCCATCTCTCCATGTAATTGTGGTATACCAAACATGTGACAGTTTTCTTGGGGTCCAAGATGCATTGTTCAGGGAGCATGCAAGTGTCATCATTTAGAGTTGTGTGTCAGTTAAATTTCCAAATGGAAATTTAAGATGATGGCATTGTACTTTTTATTTTCTGCCTCAATCATGTCTTGGACTGATGAAACCACCAGCAAGCTTTGAAATCTCATTACAAAGCTTGCTGGTGTCATCTGCAGTAGGCATATTAGCTTCAAGACTAGTCATGGATTGCTTCAAGCTGTTTTTCAATTGTGTAAATTTTCTGGGAGAAGATTTCATTGAGCATGATAAGGTGCTGTTCCATGGGTGATAGAAAAATGGCTGGCTGAGTTTGCTTAAGGGTTTGAGCACCAATTTTTTGATTTTGGCACAACTGGCATGAGTCCACTGGCAACAAAAAAGTGCAAATTAAACTGTTTTTTCCCTCCATAATGTCTATCTTGCAGCTTTGGCATTTTAAAGTTTCTAGAGGTCTATCTGTGGCAATAGAACTCTTAGCACTTTGTCATCACTCTGTTTTGTTGCCACCATCTTTGCTTCGTATGCAGACATGGCTACATGTTGACTGCTAATGCTGTCTACAGCCAATAATAAAGTATGGGAAAACTTTTCTTGAACTGCTTTGAGTACTTAGTACTTATGGTTGGTTTAGCGACCTTTATTCCCTTTAGAACTATTGCTGTCCTTTCTTTTGGGGTAGATAGTTAAGTGAAATCACTTTTAATATGTTATAAAGGAGAGCATAGTTTTCAAGTAATAGAATCCAAAACACCATCTGATTACTGGCAAAAAGTTGCTTTATGGATCACACTGTTTACAAATGTTAATGTTTCAGAAATAAAGGGAATGTTTGTAGCACTAGCTGGCATAAACCAAACTTAGTTACACAATGATGATGAACTGATAGGAATAAAGAATTAAGAATATGGTAGTTTTTGTGAATGTAGGAAAAACAAGAGGTAGGAAGTGTTGTTCATGATAGCAGAGCAATTTTGCCTACTAATTTCCTACTAAAACTGACAATATAAGAGAATAACATTGCAGTGGTTTGAGCCCATTCTGTTTGAAGATGAGATAATTAAACCTAGGACCAAAGCATGTGGAGAGCAGGGATGACTAAAAAATGTTTAGGCATTGTCTTGACAGATACCTGCTTACTTTAAACATGCAAACAGAGATTGAGCTTAAGAGTTTTAGGTTTGATTCTAAATCAAAATGGTGAAAGTGAGTCAGGGCTTCCAGTACTGCAGGTGATTATAAAAGACTTACAAAACAGCTTGGAAGCATCATGGACTGAGGTTGGCAGAGATGCTATAGAGAGGCAGGAGAAATTCAAAAGTTGCATGAAGAGTATAAAGCACACCAGAAAGAAGAATGGTAAGAATTGGAGGGAAACAGAAACCACAACATTATTAGTACTAGGTTGCCAATCAAACCGAACAAAATCCCAAGAAGTCCTGTTGACTGGTGGAAATGGTGGTTGTGTGATCGTTACATAGGATATAAAATAAATAAATCCCATAATACCTTATATTTCCGAAAGGGTATAGGCTGAGTTCCTTTAGCCTTATAAATACACAGCCAGTCTTGTGGTAGCCCCTGGTTGCCACCAGTAATTGAGTTCCTGACTACCAATAACTTCAAGACTTCTAAACTCTAACTAGTATTTGCTGGAAATTTTTCCAATTGGTTATACTATAAATTAAAGATACCAAGAAATTATATACCTGGTTTAATCCTTTATCCAAGTGTAAGCAAACAAAATTTGCACCTGAAGTATTTTCAGGACTGGAACAACTCGTATATACAGGCTGATAGTAATAAACTTAAAGATAACAATAAGGTGCGACAACTTTCGACTACTCGTATAAGAAATTATGACTTCAACTTTAGTATCACCTCTGGGTCTATCTCTTGCTGATGAGACCTCAATAAAAGTCAAAATCTATCAGGGTAGTATCACTCTGTGGGTCACTACCCAGAGTGATACTACCACTCTGTCAGTTGCCTTTGTAAATTCAAAAAAGGCAGTACCATCCTTTCCCTTCACAACTGCTCATGTTACTTTATTAACACTTAATATTTATTAACACTTGGTCAGATTCTAAAACAAGAATGCCCTTAAATCCATGCAGACTCTCATAATGCATAGCATTTTACATACCTGTAAGGATATGTGCTTTGGATTATGGGATACTTAGACAAGTGATGTGAAATCATCAGCTTCTACATACGAGTTGTCCCAGTCCTGAAAATATTTCGGGTGCAAACTTTGTTTACTTACACTTAGATAAAGGATTTAAACCAACTATATAATTTCTTGGTATCTTTAATCTAACTGGTATTATTATTGTCTGAAATATAGCAATTTCTACAATCAGTTTTATTTTTATTTTTTAGTGGCATGGGTAAAAATCTAGGGGAAAAAAAGAACCTCACTTGCCTGTGCTAGACATCAGCCAACTCAGCAATTAGTACAAAAAGAGCCTAGATATAGTTCCTCGTATCAGCAACTAGATTCACAGATTCAGACCTGTAACTTTTTTTTCTGGCAGTCTTTTTATTATGGAAGCAAAAGCTTTTCCTTATGGTAACATAGATACCATTTATAGAAAATATGAAGTTATTAAACATGTATTTTATTAAGTATTTCAATCTGATTAGTAATTTTCTTCAAAGTTAGAGCAATGGGAAATAGACAGATCGAAAGTGAGTAAACTTGAAGTAGTTTCAAGGTGTGCTCTAGGAGTTAATGAAATCCTTGATAATTGTTTATTTAATAAGATCCTTGTAACAGGGAAAGTCTCATAGAGTGAAAAAGGGAATAAAATAATGGCACTACAATTTTTTAATCTGAAACTTTTTTTTAAGGTGAAAATTTTTGTGGTTGTTATAAAGTTACGTTCTAGTCCTGATAACCCCCTATAACTTGCCATGAACCCAAATTGTTTTTTGTAAATGATTCATCCGAGAGTTCTTTTCCAGTTCATATGGAATTTGACTTTCTGACCAAGCATCATGAGTTATGCAGCATAACCAATGTAAAATATTTGAATGTTTCCAATTAAATATCAAACTAATCTAACTACCTTTCCATATTTCAGGTTGTTACTGGCTTTTTTTTATTTTATTTTATAAATACCTCAGCTATTGGTAAATACTACTGACTGCATTTCTCTTGAATATCTTCTGTCACTGTTTACCTCATGTAAAAGCTTTTCAAAGTTTATCCATTTTTAACTTTAACAATTTTTAACATTAAAGTAAAATTGTTAAAGCATTTCTTTTACTGTGAATATTTTTAGTATGGTTCATTACCTGAAGCCTGACATAGATGTGATTCTGTCTTCTGATGCCCTTATTATTGCTGAAACTGCAAAGTAAGTTTGTTTTTTTTATCACTATCATACTTTGTGCAAAAACTTTGTTATTTTACCTTATTTTTTCATGCAACAATTAATGCCAGTATAAACATCTTTTAGATTTATGCTGGACTTAAGACCAGAACACTTGAAGGAATTTCGTACAAAAGTAACAAATATGGCTAAAGAAATTAATTTTCAGGTAAGATTTGATTATAGTTATAAATATATGTGACGAATTTGTCTGAATGAATACTACTTGTGTTAAATAGTATTCATTCACATCAATTACCATACACTTTTTCTAATTTACAATTTGAGTAAGAGGGCGAGAAACCACTTCTCATCTTTTTAAAGACATAATAAATTAACTTCTTTCTAAGGTTATTTTATTGTCTTCAAATCATGGGCAACCAGAATCAAAACCCAATACTCCAGATGTGGTCTAATTAGAACTTTATACAATTGAATGACCACTCTTATCCCTGCTGATCAATATCCTTCTCAGTACTACAGCACACCTCTGGGTTACCTTCATTGTCTTCGCAATATGTTCCCCCAAACTTCAATTTCTACCAATCACCATCAAGATCTCTTATCTCCTTTAGTATAATTCCATCAAGTGAGGATGCATCTTTTCATTGATACATGCTCACTTGCCCAAATGTCAAGACCTTACTTGTTGCATTAAATTGAAATGTCATTCATTTACCCACCTGCCCAGCTTATTCAAATCACATCTAAGTGCCTTGACATTGGCACCATCACTAACAACCCTTCCCAGTTTTGTACCATCCAAAAACAACTGAATATCCTCCTGCAGTCCACTAACAATGTCACCGACATAAGGGTTAAATAGCAGAGGTCCCAGTACTAAACCCTATAGTAGAAACCCACTTATGACCTTTGATACCACTTCCTTGCACACAACTATGTTTATCAGAGAACCAATCCAGTTCACTAACCCGATATCTAAACCCATATGTTGCAATTTGATTATCAGCTTATCATGTAGCACTCTGTCAATTGCCTTTGTAAATTCAAAAAAGGCAGTACCTGCCTTTTCCTTCACAACTGCTCTTGTTACTTTATTAACACTTGGTCAGATTCTGAAACGAGAATGCCCTTAAATCCATGCTGACTCTCACAAATAGCATTATCTTCATCTGTCCAATTTTGTACACAATCTCTCACTATTTCTCCAAAACCTAAGAAGTACAAACCAAACTTGTCTGTAGTTTGATACCTCCATTCTACCACTACCCCACTCTTTAGGTACCTACCTATCTCTTTCTAGCTAAACTTTCATTGAGTAGCCAGGTCAGTTGTTAGAGCTGTCAGTTTTCCCTAGGACATTCTATTAAAATATATGGTGAAATCTCAGTTGGTCCCAAAGACTTCATTAACATCCAGAGTACTTGGTATTCAAAACATATTTTCCTTGTGCTCTTCTAGTACTTGAACTCTCCTTATCCTTCTTGTAATGAAATTTACTTTTCCAGGATGAAATATCAATAAAATTATTATACTAATCTATATATATATATCATATGCATTGGTCAATTGATACCCTCTTATTTCCGTTTTTCCGTAATTATTTCTCCTCTAAAAGAAGTCCTTAGGATTTTCCTTGGATCATGAGGCCCTTCTTGTATTCTAGTTTTGTCTTTCTAACAATGTTAGCTGTTTTCCTGGCATCTTATATTCTCCTGCTGCTCTCACCTCTCTATACTTTTTCCACAACCTCTTTGCATTCTGCATCCATTTTTTAAAATCTTGTTAATTTTTTCATTTGAGAAATGTAATTTATATTTGCTGTTGATAAATATTTCTTCACTAGCCCCATGCAATGGTCGATATCTCCAATACTCCCATCCATACATGTATTTAGGCTCAAGTGCTGTAAGGACATCATGTTGGAGGTTTAATGGAATATTATCAGCACTGGGATTAAAATGAATTTTAATGCTTCCAATATTTCATTTCAGTCACTGAGACATCTTCAGGAATTACAGATAACTTTTGGAACAACACATTCAAACACAACACAACACAATACAATACTAAGTGAAACATGTTGGTGACTCTAAAGTCCTATCTAGGTGGTGCACCCTCTATGGACATTTGTAGGTGGCCTAGGATGTAATGTGGGATCTCTGATAATTAATGTTTCCCAAATTTTGGGAAGTTTTATGCAATCATATTTATTTAAATTTGGTTGATTTCTGGGTGCCACCACAGATTCTAAAAACAATCTTTCTTTTTTGAATTTACTATGGTGGAGCATGGTGTTTTTTCTCCAGGTGATCCTGTGGGTTGTATCCAAAACATGGTCTGCAAGTCCAGATTGACCATAGTCGTGATTGCAGATGTATGATTTGTGTTCTTCTAGACCAGTTTCCCAAACTGTGTTCTGTGGAATACCGGTGGTCCACAGAAAGTGAATAAGTGTTCCATGAAAAATTATCAAAATTAATATGAGCCTGGAATGGTTTTAAATACTGCAACAAGTTAAAACATGTGAAAATCAGGAACTCCTCATTTTGCGTGTGGATTGTGCTATTGACTCCTCCAAGAGCGAGTGAAGTACAGAGGTATCTCTTCTAGGAAACGTGTGCTCACAAGCAAGGTCAATGTGATGTGCTGCCCAGTCAGAAGTGCCTTAGATAAGACACATGTTAGATATGACAATATTGGAGTGCTTAAAGTAATAGACTAATTTGGAGGAAAATTGTTGATAGGAGATTAATAATAATGTAAACTTAATCATGTAGTACTGTCATAGTATGGGGGGGGGTACATATCAGGAAATAGATTATGATGATATTTGTGTATTTGGATCTGCAGTTCATCTTTAAAAGCTGCTCAGCTTTGACTTGTTTTAAAACTTTCCTGAACACTTCTTTTCAATATGATATTCAATTTTTTTGTGCTCAAAACTAAATGGTGATCACTTGTAATTTCAAATTGTCTGTATACTAACGTCATGAACCTGCAAGAAGGCATTGCTATCAAGAGTCATTGAGACTTTTATTTCTTACATTTTCTCTTTGGGCACATCTTTATGTTGGAATATGGTGTTAATAATAACTAGCCCATGTCCTGAACAGAAATTCAGCAGCTACTTACCATTATTATTAGCTTTACTCTTTTCTCCAAATTATCCAAAACGTTTCTATATGTCTGGTAATCATTTCTTAATTGCTGATTAGATCTTCAACACTAACCAAACTTTTCCTTTTTCTTTGTTTCAGCCAATACCTTGAAAAATTCTTCCAGTTATGCCACAAAGATATCATGCCGAAGATTCTCTGAAAACCTGGAAAAAGGAATCACTCCATTGTTATGGTCCAGCAGAAAGACAGGCAGGAGAGGAGAGGAGTGTTATGGTGTGTGGGAATGTTTTTGTGGGAACCTCAGTGAGTCCCGATACCCATAGACTGTGTTATAAATGTTGCTAAGTACCACTCCAGATTTTCAGAGAATCTTTGACAATGGATTTAATCCTTGTATTCACGGATTCTGTAAGACATTTGGCTTCCTTGTTTCAGTCTTACCTTGTTCAAATGCATGCCTACAGGTATCATACATGTGTTGTTTCCTGATGATGCCATTTTCAACTTTTGCTAAAATATAAGGAATTATTTTGGATATTTTAATTAAACGTCTTAATCCTTATATTCAGTACATATAATTTCTCTCCTAAAATACCAAAATGCATATCAATTTTTATTAAACTTTATGCTTGTGCACACTGCCCACTGAATAATGCTCTTGGGCAGTTTAAAAGCTTCTGAATGTCATACTTAAAATTAATTATTATATATATGTATTATATAGTATGCTCTTTTTTTTTCAGCCTATATCTGAAAACTCGGAAAATGATGCATTTATGATATTCTCCAGAAGTAGTTGATGGGATGGACACTGAAATATAAAAAACTTTTCAGTAAAATTTCATATAAAAGCAGTCATCTAAGCATAGCAAAATTTCATGGTAGTTAAAAAAAAATAAGTTCAGAAATATTATGTATAAAATATTGTTAGATTTTTGGGGTAAAAATCACATTTTGAAAGTTGATTATGTACTAATATCTATAGTTGTTGGTTTGAATTTAATGGAAGTAAGTATTTACTGACTGCTTACTGTGTTAGGTGGTTTGCTTTCCACATACTTCAAGAGAAAGTATTAAAAACACTCAAATATTTTGAGATAGTTTATCATCATTTACCATCTGTATAGTAGGTAATCAAGTTACTTTTAGAATGTTCAAAAAGAGACTGGTTTTATTAAAAATTCACTTATAGTATAGGTATAAACAGTACTTTAACAGTGGAAGACGAGAGAAGAAATAGAGGTGGATTTAACTTTTACAGCTAGACTCACATTATTAATATTTATCTACAGAAATAAATAAGCTAGCAGGATGGTTTGATGTTTTACTGAAAAGCAGATGACATCTAGCTTTACATCAAGTACCAGATTTAAGTAGAGGATCATGTTTAAGACTGTTGTGGTTCCATGCTATGACTGTTAAGAGACCCCCCCACACACACACACTGAAGTTATTTTAACTTGACCATATTGCCTAGCTCTACTTTTGTGATGATTTTAATTTTATTATGTTACTTTAGAGAATATCCTGAAGGAGAGCATGTTTGTTTATTGTAATGTTTTTTGTGTGTGTGTGTGGGTGGGTGGGGAATAGCAATTTAATGAATAACTGAACACAAACTGTATTCTTCCTTGTTTCAGTCTTACTTTGCTCAAATGCATGCCTACAGATATCGATACATGTGTTATTTCCTGATGATGCCATTTCAACTTTTGCTAAAATATTAGGAATTACTTTGGATATTTTAATTAAAAGTCTTAATCCTTATATTCAGTACATATAATTTCTCTCATAAAATAACAAAATGCATATCAATTTTCATTAAACTTTATGCTTGTGCACACTGCCTGCATCATCATCTCATCACAGAGTGACATACAATAATTGGACAGTTTCATGAACTTAAAGAATGCACTTAATGGCATTCATTTTCGTAATGAAAACGAATGCCATTAAGTGCATTCTTTTTATTACTTGAAGCTAGCAATATAATAAGAGCCTCTACCTCTTAATATTAAGAATATCGATAATATTAGTTATAATTAGATATTATTAGTTAGATAATATTATTAATATAATTCTGTATATGTAAACAGAAACATCCATATGAGCCTCCATATTTCAGCTGGTATTGACAATGCTCTCTGGTTAGAAAGACCTGGGTTTGAATCTTGTCTGGGACATGAAGAACCTTTATCATTACTTTTCAAGTGAAGGTGAGAGTCAGCCAGTCTCATACAGAGGCAGCAGAGTTTTTCTTTCCCTTAAACTTGAGTTTCTCATTTCATAAAACAGGCAGGCCTACCAGAAGAACACATGCAATTTATAGACATAGCAGACAATTCAGATACATTAACTGCTTTATCATAAGCTTTAAGAAGGATTCTAAGAGGACAACTTACTTGGCTGTGACAGGCCATCAAACCTACATAAAAAAAAGGGAAGTATGAACTTGTACATAAAACAAAGTTTGCTTACACTTGGATAAAGTTTGTGCTTCATGCTCAAACTTTGTTTGCTTACACTTGGATAAAGGATTAAACCAAGATTATAATTTCTTGGCATCTTTAATTTATAGTATAACGAAGTGAAAAAACTTTCAACATCTGTCTATAATCCAAAGTATTTTAGCAATAAGGTGTGACACCTTTTGACCACTTTTATATAGAAATATGCATTACTTCAACTTTGATATCACTTCTAGGTCTGGCTCCCACTGATGAGACCTCAATAAAGGTCAAAACTGGTCTGCATAGTGGCCCTTTCCATGATGCACAACATTACATGGCCATAAGGACATATGCATTGCATTATGAGATACTAAGGCAATGATGTGAAGTCATTAGCCTCTATATACAAATCACCTGGTCATGAAGTGCCTTCCTGTGTAAACTTTGTTTGCTTACACTTGGATAAAGGATTAAACCGAGAATATAATTGCTTGGCATCTTTAATTTCTAATGCAATTAATATGAAGTCATCAGCCACTATATACAAGTAGCCTAGTTGTGAAGATATTCCACAAGCAAACTTTGTTCACTTATACTTGGATGAAGGATTAAAAAAGAATATAATTTCTTAGCATCTTTAATTTACCCTATGGAATCCTCTGAGACAAAATCTTTCTCTAACTCTTTCAAATTTGAAAAACTATTTAAAGAATGATGCTCTGCGATCAGTTATGAATCCCAGTGACTAACACATTCACCTGGTATTTGTCTCTGCTGTATTTTGCAACGCAGCACAAACTTCCTGTTGTGAATGTATTAAAAATTTCGGGAATTGTTGATTTTGTATGATCACTCCTAATTATTATTATTAGCATTTGACCTCCATGGAGTCAGAGACTCATCGTGGTAGGTACACACTATTGAACACAATGCTCATCCAACTGTACCTTAAACCGGTTCAATGTATCTACACCCACAACACACTAGGCAATGCATTCCACTTACCATCCACTCTCCATGCAAAGAATCTACTCTTCACTCCTCTGCTCACACTCTCCTTATACAGTTTCCTGCGATGACCTCTTGTCCTAGCACCCTCTCCCATTCTATGAAAAATCTCCATGTCGATGTGATAATAATCCATGACTAGCCTTATATGTCTCAATCATATACCCTTCTCCCTCTTCCACCTATTCACCAGGCTCTGCAGCTTACATTCTCTCAATCTGTCCTCATACTCCATATTCCAAAAACCACTGACCACCTTTGTGAATCTTCTCTGGACCCTTTCCAACATATCCTCGTCACCATGAAAACTTTGCGACCAAATCTGTTAATTTTTTCCCCTTTTTCTATATATATTTCTTATACAGTTTTTTGTATATTGTATAGTTATTGTTCATGTAGGAGGCTTCCTTTTATATATACATGTACCTTATTAGTAATGCACTCCATATTTTGTTTCAGTTGTTCCTTAGCTTTTAATGTTATACTGCTGGCCTCTGAGCAGTAAAATGAATGCACTTTATGAAGTCTGTTTTCTTTCACTCTTGTAACTTCTTGTTACTAGAAGTTACAAGATTATTATTATACTATGTAAATTTGTGTAGCTATCAATTGTTGTGTATTCACTCTAATAATGGCATGAGATATATATGCCATTATCAGAAATAAGTGTTTTGTATTACTTTCTTTATTTTTTTCTTACATAATTTATGTTTATTATTATTATGTGACACCTCCAAGGAGCCTGAAGACTCATTCAGGGAGCGTGCCTACTCTACAACTATTCGTCCCCACCACTCAATTCACCAACTATAGTGAACTGCAACTATTATCATCATATACACCAGCGCCATCTACTGTCCACCACCACTAGTATTTTTACAGACATTTAAGTTTAGTCATTTAATTAGGTCAGAATTAATAATCAGAAATTGCACCATACAGTTATCTTCAGATGCTAGACAGAAATCAGGAATGCCTGCAAGAACTCTTGGCAAAAGTTATGTAGTATATGTTCTTTTGAAGTAGATAAAAATTACTTTTAATCTTATAGGAAAGATGCTGGCAAGTGTATTCCCATAAGTTCTCTGGTCAAATTTCATATGAAACTTTTATATAGTTTCTGTATTCAGCTTTGAAATAATGCTGGATTTAATATCCACTTGATTTTTATCAATTTTTTTTTTTTTTTTTAAGGGCTATAAATTTTCTTTGGTTTCTTGAAGAGATTCCGGCCTAGATCTTTCCATTGTAATGGGGAATGTTGCTCTTCTATGATATTGCTTTCCTTCCTCCTTACTCTCTGCAACTAGAATTTTTTTTTTTAAATCTTGAAAAATCCCAAAAATTTGCCCTGCCATTGAATATTGTTCCATCATAAATTAGTTCTGAAATTTGCTTAAAAATTAATTTTACCTAAAGAAAGAACGTAGGTTGATTATTAACCATTGTTGATAGTCATTTCATTCATTATTACACAGAATCCCAATTTTTAGGCGTTCCTCATGTACTTTTTTACCTAGCATGGTTTTGTTTTTTTTATAAGGATGGATATGCAGATGCATGGAGTATATTTGAGGATAGAAGGGAACTGTATGCAACAGATGGATTACATTTGGAGAGACTTGTTTTCTGGACATGTTAGTGTACACCGTATTGCAGAGCCAGGTGGAATATACAGAGAGTGATAATAGCTATATGAATATCAACAATGCAGTGTATACAAATGCTGGGAGCATTAGGAATAACAGGATTGAGTTTGAGACATTACTTGACTTAGTCTCTCCAAAGATTGTTGGTATCAGGGTATAGAATATTTTGGCAGGATAGGGAAGCTAAATGTGGTAGTGGAGTGTTACTCATGATAAGAGATGAGTAGAAATAACCTTCGTGGTGTTGAGAGAATATGGTGCGAGATAAAAATTTTATGAGACAAGATTTTTTTTTTTATGTTGCTCCCACTCATCATTGCAAACCTTCTGTATCGTCGATGGGCTAAGGTTTTGTTTTTTTTTCTATTTTTTTGATCAGTTTTATATAATTTGTTTATATTTTTAACATAGTCCAGAAACTCTACTTTAGAGACCAAACGTGGAACTTTTTCAAGCCACTTCATGCCTCCAATAAGTGGGGGCAGTGATCTCACACCAGGCAATGAAATTCATCTCCCATCTAAAGTGGGTTGGAGAATGGGTACGTTAACCACATGGCCAACCAGCCAGTGAAATTTAATGTCTGCAACAGGAGTCGAACAAGCAGTCTTCTGATTTGAAGTCCATTAGCCTTATCCATTAGTCCATATGAACTATAATTTAGTTGGGATGTTGCTATAGATGTGCAGGGAATATTTAGGCAAATTAGCTTGGCAAGTAATCATTATGGGAGGAGGGGGCTTCAACTATAGCAATATAAATTGGGCAGAGAAGGTGGCATACTAAGGGAACTGAATTTTTTGGACTTCTTAAGCTACAACTTTCTTAGTAAGCATGTGGTGGAGGTAACATGGGGATCAATTTTTTTGAACTTAGTCATTGCATCAGAAGATCTGATTGTGACACTAAGATATCATACTTCTCCCTGTTTGGTGAGAGCAACCATGTGGTCCTGATTTGATTGGTGAAAAGGCATGTAGAAGTATCAAAGCATAAGAAATTTATGTGGAGTTAGAGGTAGGCACTTATCATAGACTTAGAAACCAGCTTTCAGCAGTGCACTGCACTGCTGAAAGCTGGTTTGAAAGAAGAAGAGGTCAGTAGTACATGTGTATGAAAGAATTTGAAAGAAGAAGAGGTCAGTAGTACATGGGAAATTCTTAAGAAAAAATTGACAGCAGTGGCAGATGGTATACCTCGAGTGAAAAAGATAAAGCAATTAAGATTCAAATGGATGACTAGAGAAATTAAACAGGAATTGCAAATGCAGATATTATGGGTGGAAAAAGCATAAAGAAAGAGTGAGAGAGAGAGAGGAGCAGAGAACAGTTGCATAAGGAATGTAAGTAAAAAGATCCAGAAGAAAAGTTTTGAATGATGCAGTGCTGTCTCTTCATCATCACCCACATCACGTGTGATGGGTTTATCTTCGATATTTTTGATATACTGAGGAATTTCTATGACCACAGAACAAATTTTGCAGATGGCTCCCATTCAAATATATCTCATAACTGTTCTCTGAAAATGTGGAAACAAAGGACGGCAGTGCAGTGAATTGCTTAAGCATTTCCTGACAATACTCCACCTGTCCTGATCTGTGATTCTTTACAGAACTTGGTTATCTATAAATCTTTCAAGTGACTACACATAAATTATTCAAGGAATAGAAATAGATCTCATTCCCTCCCCTTCCCCCGCTAGATTCGCGGAGAATGAATTTTTCAACATCATGATACACATCATATGTTCGATTTCTGATGAAACGTGGTACACTATTGGAACACCACCTGTGGTGAACAACTTATCTCAGCATTGTTGCTTTTTGTTGACAAATTCACGTGAAAGCGATTTCTGAATTTAATGCATATTTTTCAAATGATATCACCATAAATTGATCTATGTGCTTGTTACCATTCGTTCCAAAACCGAATTCATTTACATCACCATCATTGTTGTTGTTATTTTCCATTGAGTCGTTTTTGACTCCTGGTGATTCTATGAACATACATTCTCCATTCAGATCTGTCCCTGCCCATATCTTTCAGAATTTCCAAGTGCATTCCAATTGCTTCTTTAACTCCATCCACCCATCTAATTTTTGGTCTTCCTCTTCTCCTGCTTCCATCAACTTTAGCAAGCATCATCATCTTCTCCAGACTGTCATTTGCTCATGTAATATGTCTGAAGTATGACAGTTTTTGCTTGATGATCATAGCTTGGAGAGAGCAATCTGGCTTTATGCTGTCTATCATTTATTGGTTTGCTTTGCAGTCCATGGTATTCTTAGTAAGCGTCTCCAAACCCATAATTCAAATGCATCTATCTTCCTTCTTTCACTCTTTCTCAGGTCCAACTTTCACATCCATACAGTACCACAGGGAATACTATTACTTTCACGATTCTGATTTTTGTTGCGAGGCTAATATCTTTATCTTTAAAGATCTTGCTTAAATTTGTCATTGCTTTCTTTCTGAGTAATAATCTTCTAACTTCTTCAGTACAATAACTGTCTTTATGAATTCGGGATCCTCGGAGCACAAAATTGTTAACTGCTTCCATTTTCTCCCCATCTACTTCAAAATCATTAAGTTCACATGTTGTCATAACTTTTGTTTTTTGAGGTTAAGTTTAAGACCATATTTAGCACTTTCTTCTTTAACTTTCATAATAAGTTCCTCCAAATCTTCTTTGCATTCTGCTAGCAAGTGGTATCACCTGAATACCTCAAATTATCAATATTTCTACCACCAATTTTAATTCCAACTGAAGACTCCTCCAGCCCTGCCATTCTTAAAATGTATTCACTGTACAAGTTAAACAGGTACGGAGATAAAATACATCCTTGTCGCACCCCTTTACCTATTGTGAAATACTCAGTTTCTCTAAGATCTGTTTGGAAAGTAGCTTATTGTTCGTAATAAAAATTCCTCAGAAGGATAATGAGAATGCTCTGGTACTACCATTGTTCTTAACACATTCCACAGTTTCACATGATCTACAGAGTCAAAAGCCTTGCTATAGTCAAGGAAACAAAGGTAGACATTCTTTTGATATTCCTGTGCTCTTTCTATTATCCATCTCACATTGGCAATTTGATCTCTTGCTTCTCTGCCTTTTCAAAATCCTGACTGTTCATCTGTTTATGAATTCCTCTCTTTATGAATGGTTCCAGTCTTTTCTGAATGATCTTAAGTAAGACTTTACTTGCATAAGAAATCAGTGCTATAGTTCTGTAATTTTCGCACTCTCTTGCATTGCCTTTCTTCAATAAAGGTATATAAACTGATTTTTTCCATTCCCTAGGCCATTTAGTTGTGATCCAAATTCGCTGACATAGAGTTGTTAACATTTTAACTGCCTCTTCTTCCAGGATTTGAGCAGCTCAATAGGTATTCCATCTCCTCCTGGTGTTTTTTTATTGGATAGCTGTTGCAGTGCTCACCTCACTTCACTCTCCAGTGGTACTGGCTCCTGGGTATAATCCTGCTCTTCAAATTTCTCAGTAATTTTGGAGTCCTTTCTGTAAAGGGCTCCTGTATACTCTTTCCATCTTTCTTTGATGTCTGCAGCTTCTGTAAGATATCCTTTGTGTTTACTTTTCAATATTGTCACCTTGTCACTAAACTTCCCTGTTAGTTCTCTGATCTTTTTGAAAAGATCTCTTGTTTTTCCTTTCTTGTTTTGGTCTTCTGTTTCTTGGCATTCCTGGTTAAAGTATTTTTCCTTGTCTCTTCTGGCTTGTCATTGAAACTCTGCATTCAAATGCCATACTTCCTGCAAATTTCCTGTGGCCTTCATTTTCCTCCTTTCCTGAGCAGCTTTGATGGCATTTTCTGACAGCCATTTAAACTTCTTTTTACAAACTGTTGGAGTATTCTTCTTTGCTTCTGTTTTAATTGTATCTTTAATCTCTTCCCATAGTTCATCTGGTTCTCTTTCACACAGATTGAGTGTGTTGAATCTGTTCTGTATACTAATATTGTATTCAGCTGATATATTTCCAAGATCATATCTGATCGACATTTGTGTTGTTTTCAGTTTCTGTAATTTCACATGTATCGTAACCACTAATAACTCATAGTCTGTTCCACAGTCTGCACCTGGAAAAGTCTTGACAGACTGAATTGCACTTCTCCATTTTCTTTGTCCAAGTATATAGTCAATTTGATTTCTGTATTGTCCATCAGGTGATATCCATGTGTAAAGTCTTCTTTTGTACTGATTAAAGCAGGTGTTAGCAACAAACAAAGAATTCTCTACACAAAACTCAACTAGTCTCTTCCCTGCAGCGTTACGAATATCTAAACAAAATGACCTGTTATTCCTTGTTCCTCAATCTCTCCCACTTTTGCATTCCAATCTCCAATAAGTAGCCATAATCTTGCTTTGGTGTTGCATCTATCACTCCTTGTAACTTGGCATAAAATTCTTCAATGTCCTCTGCTGGTGCCTCTGTAGAGGGTGCATAAACCTGAATGATGGTCATATTCATTGGATGTCCACTCACTCTGAGAGAAATGATTCTGTCACTTGCTGGATTATAACTTAATACATACCTAGCCATCTTTTTCCTGAGTAAGAAAGATACTCCATTTTTACGACTTGTCTCATGTCCTGAGTAATACACCATATAGTCCCCTGACTGAAAATGGCCCATTCCTGTCCATCTAAGTTCACTTATTACCAATATCCATCTTCTTGCCCATTTCCATCTTTATTATTTCCAGCTTACCTTGGTTCCTTTATACTTCTAACATTCCAAGTTCCAATCCTGTGGTTTTTTGTGAAACAGGGAGCCTCCCCTTTCCAACCAGCAACATCTGTGACCAAGCTTCCTTCTGGGTTTGACCTAGACACATCATAAAAACTAGTTCTACTTGTGGAAGCGCTCTGTTCTTCCCCAGTTGCATGCCTTCAGGCACAGGGGCAGGGCTGACCTTCTCTATAAAGGAGATCTGGGTGCAAGAAACCCTTTGGGACCCTAAAATATTTTTCAAAAGGTAAAAATTAAAGGATTTGAAATAAACGTATTATAAAACCTCTTACCTGCAAATGATTTTGGCACAGGAAAACAAAACAACAACAACAAAAAAAAAACACATTTGAAATATAACAGGTTAACATAACGTTTACTGAACACGTTATATTCCTCAATAAATCCCTCAAACCTTAGCCTCTTAACTGAATTGAATAACATCTGAATAACACGTAGAGTTAAATTTAATGTTTCTGGTTTAATATCAGCTTTAATGCGCTTTATTTTCTTATACCTGATTTTACATAATCTTCCTGTACCTCCTTCAAAAGATGTCCATCATACCATTATTGCACTAAAGTTCAATTTTATTAGATCAGTGCTTTTCTTCTAAATTAATCTGTTATTTCTTAGATATCCAATATTCTCAAATCTTACAATTCGGTCTTCTAAGACACTACTAAGTACATAAATCCACAGATGTTTTGGGTAAAAAGTAGATACAGGACGATTATGTAAAATCAAAAAAGTGTAATATACGAGGGGGGATCTGCAAGGTTCTGATAAACACCTAAAACAAAAATATATTAAATCAGCTGCTATAACCACAAAAAAGAACACATCTTAAAACCCTTTAATTCCCATGTTTCATCAAATTCTAATAATTTGTTCTTTTTCTTTTAGGATATATAAGAAGACAAAATTAATTAATTTTTTGTTCTAGGTGGTTTATCAGAACTTTCCAGACCCCCCCCCTCGAGTGTGTGTGTTTGTAGTAGTAGAAAAATGCTAATACTGAGAGTATTTTACAGGACCCCAGCTTGTTCTTCCGATTTTCTCTTATCCTCTTCGTAAATGAGTTGTATGATATATATATATATATATTTTTTTTTTTTTTTTCTTCAGTAAGAGGAGTAAAAACCTCAGTAAATTCCTCTATAGGCAAAAGAGATGTTGCTAATTCTAACTGGTATTTGTTATACGTACTCAGTGTCTTACGCTGAGTACATACAAATAGTTAAGAGTTTCTCAGTTTCTTTCTTCGAGAAAAAATTACTTCCTTGCACTAAAGTTCGACTAACTATGAAAACTGTTTAAAAAGTTCTAGTCCCTAGCAAAATAGAACCTACAAGTCCTGAAAACCTAGCGTAACAGAATTTACAACAAATCTAGGCCAGTACCATCTGGTTTAATGTTATGATTTCAAAATACTGTATACTAATATAATTTATGTAAAAGAATTATCTGAAAATTTTAAAAGCAAAAAACTTCATGTATTTACATAGTTTTTCCTTTAAAAAGCGATACGTGATATGTGGAATAAAAAAAAAAAAATTTCTCGAGAAAGTTACTTCATTTAAGAGTTGTCTTAGATTAACAAAGATATAAGGAAGTAATTTTAAGATAATACTACAATAAAAAGAAAATATTGATAATATGATGCAAAGTATTTGAACTTCGTTAATCAGTAATGAAAATATCACTGATACAATTAGTCTGCCTAGATTTGCTCAAGTAATGACATTTTCATCGTTGCTATTATTCGAATCAAATAATTTTACTAATCTTACCTTGAATACTATCACATCACTGAAATGGAGTGCCTGTGCGAAGCTTTTGATTTCAGAAAGCGTTGTGGGCTGGTCGTTTGTTCAGTCCTAACACAGATATAACAGATTCTATTTCTGTTTGTATTACAAGTAAGACAACATTCAACTATTTTGTCGTATTGAGGAAGATGCGGATTTCTCGCACTGTGGCAGAAAAATAATCATGTCTGACGTACGTCTAACAGAGTGATGTAATAAAACAGGAGCCCCACTTGACAACCCTGATCTGATGTATGTTCGAAGGAAAAGCTTCCGTACGTTATTCCGTGGTCAATTGTTTTTCTTTCGCTCTTTGCCACTGCACATGAACGGTAAATAATTCAGAGTGACGCGTTTTCTTATTCATTCAACTGATCCGCTCGGAAGAAATGCTGCAAGTCTCTACTGATTTCGTCAAGTTGCTCGTTATTTGCACTTGGACAATCATTCTAAATGAAGCAATATTGCTGAATATTGTGTGATTACAGATATTATCTTTCAAGTATTTTACATTCCATCCGCTCTAATGAAGTACGTAAAATTTGAAATCGGCATAATTAAAAAACGTGATCCTGAACGTTTTATATTGCATATAAAGCGCCTCCGTAGCGCAATTGGAAGAACGACGGTACATTGCGCCCTTCGATTGGAATAGGCCTAAGTTCGATTCTCGTCGCGACGGGAGGAATCTTTATCTGGTCGATTTCAATCAATGGTGAGTTAGCCGATCTCATACGGAGGTAGCAGGGTTTTTTCTCCCGGAAACTCGGGTTTTTCATCCCGCATACATACAAATCGGCCCTTCAGAACACACGCAATTTACAGACAAAAATTACTAGTTGTGGTGTTGGAAGTGGGCGGTAGATGGCGTTGATTCGTAGTAGAGGTAAGGTGTAGAGACAGTTGAAGATGTCCTCCCGCGATGAGTCTTCGGACTCCTTGGAGGTATCAGGAATAATAATAATAATAATAATAAAACGAATCTCATTTTTTAATACGTTTACGCTCAAAGTTTTCAAAAGAAAGAAATAATATCGAACACTAAGCAAAACAACTCGCTATTCTTGAACGAAATCCAGATATTTCTTATAAAACAACATGTATATTGAAACTTCTTTTTTTTTTTTTTCCATTTGGTTAGCCGGCCTGGTTGGCCGAGTGGTCAGCGTAACGGCCACGAATTCGAATGTCGCCGGCATGGATGTTTGTGATTGTCTGTGAAAATACTAGTGCTGGCGATGGACTGTGGATGATGCGGTTCGCTGTTGTTGGCGGATTGAGTGGTGGAAACGGAGAGCTGTAGAGTAGGCGCTCTCCCTCGATGAGTCTTTTGACTCCCTGGAGGTGTCACGTAATAATAATAATAATATAAATTAAGATACCAAGAAATTATATTCTTGGTTTAATCCTTTATCCAAGTGTTGCGCTGAAGCATCTTCACCACGACTGGACTAGTATGAAGGCTAATGACTTCACACCAATTGCTTTAGTATCTCATAATGCAAAGCACATCCCTTTTCGGACGTGTATAAAGGTTATGCATTATGCACGTCCGGTTTCGAACTTTGAGATCTCATCAGTGGGAGCCAGATCCTGAAACCGGTCTAGGTAATAGCCCTTCTCATAATGCATAGCGTTATACATGTCCGAAAAAGGGTGCGCTTTGCATTATGGGATACTTAAGACGATTGATGTAAACTTATTAGCTTCTATTATATAAGTAGACCAGTCCTGAAGATACTATATGCGCATACTTTTGTTTGCTTACACTTGGATAAAGGATTAAACCAAGAATATAATTTCTTGGTATCTTTACTCTACAGACATATTAAAATATTTGAAGATTTCTGTTATTGCTTTGTCACATAACCACTTGTTAGTTAAAGCATGATGAGCTCGGCTACTAATCGAACAAAGCATATGGTTGTCATGGATACATAACGTCACATCCGTATGTCTCTTGCCTCTTAAGATCCGTGCAAGGAAATAAAGTTCGCCTTTATTCTCCGACTATTCTAGTACCTATGCGCAAGGAGATGAGGCAGTTAACTTCAGTGGCCAAAAATCTGTGCAGAATTTATTTAATCAAATAACAAAACATAGCATACCATTTATGTTAACGAAATAAAAGTTACAATTAACATAAACATTTTAAATATTAAGTGATCCTATATTTTAAGGAATCATTTTCATTCCTCCTCCCTGCAAAATATATGTGATCAAAAAGTTTCTGATCTCTCTCTCAGAGAGGTAATCGAACTATGCGCTTTTTCCATGTTTTCATTTTTTTAAAGTATTCTTTGTGGGTCCAGCGTTTATAACCGTTATTGAAAACATTTGTAGGGAGGTTTTTTTTCTTAATTTTTTTTTAACTCCGTGCATGCAGTTCCTCCTCCCCCTCCAATTATGACTGTCGTGATATCCTTCGTTTAATGCCAACTTAAATTTCGAAAAACCAGCAGAGTGTCAGATCTGGAAATTAATGTACAACATGCTGTTTCTAGACAAATTTCAGCACAAAGCTGAACGAGAGTATTGTCATGGTAGAGAAATTAATCCCTTCTACTCCTCTCTCTTTTGAATCGTTTTCGCTGACATTTTTCTGCACATGACTCAAAACATCTGCTTAGAACCAGGTTATATTTTCTTGTCAATGAGCATCCAGCTTCAATCAACATATTACTTCACCTGGAAAATTAGTTCTGCGCATTATTTCGAAATTCCCTGAAAACAGGTTCAACATCTCGAAGGTTTTTAGTCGCTCGAAACAAAAACTAGATGCATGAATTATGGAAATTGCAAGCAGCCTACATAGATACTTGACTATGTATAAGGTTAGCATATTACGTCTGTTCATTTTTGTTTGCTTTGTAGGTTGAAAATCCGAGATTTAAAACCCTGCCACTTAAGAATGAAACTATCTAACTCAATTCTAATTGAAGATTTTGTAAATATTCTTTGAATCCTAAACGGGATTTGGACCGGCGTCCTAGTTAGTGCATACACCCTCCAAGTAACCGGCAACAGGTTCGAATCAAACCGCGAGCATGGATATTTTGTGAATGTCTTTAGGTGAGATGAATTTCATCGTTTGGTATGTAGACCAACATCCTGCTGATTGTAAGCCTGAATCGGCTTGAAAAAAGTTCCACATTTGGTCTCTAGAGCAAGATTTCCGGATTATGTAACCCTTAGCCCTTCACTGATACTAAAGGTAATGTACTATGGGGTAACAGTATTTCATAAGTGAGATTCACTTAAAAAAATAAAATAAAATAAAAACACGAAGGGGAAACTTCACATAATTCTCGTGACTACACAATTCAGGTGCTATTCGCAAGAATGCGAGCTACAATTCTGAAATAAATGGTGAATAAGACAGCAGATTATGCTTTACGTACACCTACTGAAGAAATATTGTACTAGCTACATCTGTCAGTCCGGAAATTTTCTTTTCTCACTTCGTGCTGCAAAACACTGTCCAAGACTGTGCACAATATCGCACTGAATGAAAATACCTCTATCGCTGTTTTGATTTTTCAGAAATTTCATCAGAATATTTCTACCCGAAGTATTTCCACTAATTTTACTTCCGTGTGGTGGGTCACCTTTCTTTTCAATTTAGATGTCCTTTGAATATTGAATGATAATTTTAACTATTACGGAGTTTGAATTCTGTACTTCGGTTATGCTCCGAAATTAATGTAAATAGGTCCTTATTAGAAGTATTTCTCAAAATGCTAAGATGGGCACAACCAAAGTTAACTCTAGACACGTTTTGTTTTTAAATTTTTATTTATGTTATTTTTTATAACTATTATCATCATTGAAATTGTATTTCGATCGTTATTTGTTTTAAAAAAATCCACATTAGAAGGAAGACGAAATATTTATCGAGCTATTTCAAGTTTTAATTTCAATCGGGTGATTTGTAGAGGCAAAGCGTCTCGAAATTATATACGGCAATCACTTAACTCTCGCTGAATGGAAGTTAAAAAAAATATAATAATAAACCATAACGGATGTACAATACAACATGTCCATATGGTTCAATTTTGTTGATCCATATGGACAATCGGATCGTTTTTATTGGCAAAATGATTCAACCCAATAGTAATTATTCTTTACTAAAGGTTGTAATTTATGGATATTTGGTATATTGAATTTTGTAAAAATTTGTTGGGTCTTTGTAGTAGCAAAATTAGACAAAAATTATGCCTGCAATGAATAAGCTGAAAAAACCATTTCATAACCAAGCTAACTATTACACACTTTTCGGATTCTTACCAACAGTACTCCCATTCGACATGGTCTTTGAATGCTACAAATTTGTCAGTCATCATGATAGTTTCCACGAAAACGATGGAAATATCAACAGTTGAAAATTCGTTCTAAAAATTTCAAACAGCGTAAACGATTATAAGAGCCTACTAAAGCAGTCTGGAGTATTTGGTCATAAATACGTTCATTTTACGAATAAAATAATTTTCAATCTACCAATCTCAATAATGTTTGTTCTTACTATTTATTGGGTACTGATGGCAAGCCTTCTTGTACTCAAATGCTCTATGTTGTTGTACTAATGGTTCAAATCATAATAAAAATTATCTGTTGCTTCTATCCATCATTAAAGGGGGAGAGGATAAATAAATCCATTTATGAAGTGCGCTAGGTCTCTCAACTTGAGATACGTCTAAAGGTGGAGGCTTCAAATGCTGTTTAACTAGCTCAACCAATAAGACTTTACATTGAGCAAACTAGATTAAACAATATTTGATTCTTCACTTATCCTACTTTTCACCGAAAAAAAATTCAACTTTTGTACGAATTTTCTGCTAAAGCGGTTCGTTTGTTTTACATATTTTAACAATTACTAATACGTCAGTGTAGAATCAAATACTGAGCAATTCTTTAAATAAATTATGGTTTAATTTGCTTCCATCTGTGGTTTGCCATCTGTGCTACTTCAAATGAGGTTGATATAATCGGGAAGTTGCGTCGGGTGGCATGAACTAAACCAGTACGGCGTCAGCGGTTATTAAAGTCGTGGAAACAAGAGGCGAAAGTTATTAAGGAAACGGAATCAGCCACTGTCGAAGACTTGTAGGTGGGCAAAAAAGAGCATGCAAAACCTCTGAAGGGAAAAACGTTTTCTGTTGAAAATCACGTCAGGAATGAAATGCCATTTAATGATTTTACAAGTAGCGGCCAAGTTTGTGTCTGTTTTAATTATAGGTAGGTAACTGACAAATTGTCCAGAAAGAACAGCAACCATTATCGTAATTAAAAATTGGTTTACCAAGCCATGTTTCATAAATAAGAACAGCAGAATAAAACTGCATACCGTTACATTTTATAATTAAAAAAAAAAATAGCAACATCTGACCGATAAATGTTCTTCGATATATTACAGTTTTTATTTAAATTACTTTATTAGAAAATTTATGTTTGCACACATATACCTTCCGATTACTACAACCACAAATTACTACAATAGCCGATATTCGCTTCTGGTATAAACTGCTATAATGACCATATCAAAATGGCCAAATCAGCAATCACAAGCAGACCTAGTAACCTAACTGAAATGCTCAGAGGAGCAATATCAAATGCATCGGACTGCTCAAATGAAACTGATCGGGAAAGAACAAAAGGAAAATACATTGGAAACAGAACATGAGAAATTGGAAATTTATAACCTTTCGTTTCTTAAATCAAAACAAGAACGAATTGAAGAATTAGATATATGTAAAAATAGCATGAATATCGAAAACAAATAAGGAATACGACAGAGAAATGCCTAAATTCAGTTGATTATATTTTTCGTGTAGTACGGAGAACAAATGTAGGTGTAGCAGTAATAACGTGGTTTTCAAACCGATATAAAAGGATGATAATATGTACGGGAAAAAAATGCAGAAAATAAGTGCCTAATAGTTCTGAGGAAGGAAAACTTCAAAATAGTAGCTGAAAATTTTTAAGAAACATTGGAGAAAACCGTGATGGTATCATTTGTTTCAAAACAAATATTAAAATAACACCAGATGAAAAATATCAACGTCAAATTTTGTGTAATTATATTACACTACGCATTTTTTTTAAAAAAAATTACAAGCTTAAAGAAAAAAAAATATCTGCGCATAAAATTATCGAGGATAAATTTCTGAAGAACAAATTTTGAAGAACGAAAATCGTAAATTATAATGACGAACAAGGACCATGATTAAAAGGAGATCATATACTAATGGTACATATTTCTTTTAAAGCAAATAACTAAATTAAACAAGAAATTATTTTCTTGTTTAATCCTTTATCCAAGTATAAGCAAAGTTTGCACGCGAAATATCTTCACGACTAAGCTACATGCATATAGAAGCTAATAACAACTGACATAGTATCCCATCGTGCAAAGCGTACATCCTTTCGGAGTGTAAGATATTTCACGTGCAAACTGTGTGCTTACCCTCGGATAAAGGATTGAAGAATATAATTTCTTGGCAAGTTTAATTTAATTCCTAACCAAATGAAAAAATCTTTCATCTATCTCTAATCAGGAGTATTTTAATGATAAGGTGGTATCTTTTTACTACTTGGAAAATATATCATTTCTGCATTAATTCAGCCTTGGTATCTCTTAGTCTGGCTTCCACTGATGAGACCTCAGTAAAAGTCGAAACCGATCCGGGTAGTGACCCATACCATAAAGCATGTCTTTATATACGTTCGAAAGGACGTGTGCTTTGCATTACGGGATACTATGGCAATGAATGTGAAGTCATCAGCCTCTATGTACAAGTAGCCTGTTCGTGAATATAGTTCATGCGCAGACTTTGCTTACAATCGGCTAAAGGATTCAACAAGAATATAATTTCTTGCAAGTTTAATGTAGTCTGTAAAAAATGAAAAATGCTTTTTATAATAAACTAATAATTAGTAAAAGCTTTTGACAGCTTCAAATTATGTGATACTTTAACGGAACTAGCATCCTGACATACAAACACTGAACATCTTTATTTATAAAAAGGAATACCAAATGGAGAATTTTTAAAGCCTATTTCCCGTAATTACGGATGAAATAAATACCAGCATTTAAAATCAAATTAATCGTAAAAAAAAAAAAAAAGTTGGATGTGCGAGGGTGATCTGAAAAGTTCTCGGCCTGACAATGAAAAAACGAATTTATAATTTCAAAATTATTTTTATTTTTCAACATAATCTCCCTTAAGACTAATACATTTATTCCAGCGCTATTATCCCGTCCCTGTAGTGGTTCTCAATAAGATCTGCAAAATACCCCTCTACATCTGCAATCACCTATTGATTCGAAGAAAAACGCTGACCAGCGAGAAAGAGTTTTAATTTTGGGAAGTGATAGAAGAGCCAAATCTGGGGACTAGAGTGGATGCTCCAACAATTCATAGTGCAGATCCCTTCATTTTTTCCATTGCCAAAACACCTTTGTGGGCAGGTGCATTGTCCTGATGAAAGATGAATTTTTTCTTCTGCAAAGCGAGACTTTTCTCACGAATTTTTTCGTCTAGTCTGGTTAAAAGATTGGAATAATATTCCCCAGTTATTGATTTTCCCTTTTCAAGATAATTAATGAATAATATGCCTTTAGCGTCCCAAAACACCGATGCCATTACTTTCTTGCTGATGGAACCGACTTTGTCTTCTTTGGCGCTGAACAACCGGCTTCTGCCCGCTGTTTTGACTGCTATTTGGATTCTGGTGTGTAATGGTGAATCCAAGTCTCATCCATAGTAATAAATCGACGTGCAAAATCAGTTTTATTCTTGTTAAAATGCACCAAGCACTGTTCAGAGATTTTCATGCGATTGCGTTTTTGTTCTGCTGTCAGCAAGTGTGGCACCCATCTTGCGCAAACTTTTTCATATGCAATTCTTCATGCAAAATATATCCTACATGTTCTTTTGAAATGCTTATAGTCTCAGCAATTTCGCGGAATTTGATTTCTGGTGTTGTTACACTTTTTTGGACGTCCTTCACGTGGATAATCTTCAAGGCTGGTACGGCCACGTTTAAACCCGGCAGCCCATTTCTTATTTGTCGAGAACGAAGGAAAAGAGTGCTGATAAACTTTTATGAACTTCGAATGAATTTCTTTTGGCGTTAAACCTTCTTTTACAAAGAACTTTTATAACAGCACGATACTCAGTTTTATCTATTTCAAGAGATACAGACAACACTTTTACTTCAGACAGCTGTATAAAACAAACTACTTGATAGAATGACTTGCAATTTCACATGGATACTTATGACAGATATACCAACTTAGACACAAAATCTTGCCGATAGTGTTGCCATCTATGGTCGAGGACGAGAACTTTTCAGACCACCTTCGTAAATAGGAACTAAGCTAGCCTGGGGGTGTAAGTGGAGCATTTTGTTCTGGAAAGGGTTGTTGAATAGGCAGTAGTACAAAAGGAAGGACTGGGGAAGGTAATGAGGAGTCATCCGAGAAGTGGTCTGTAGGACTTGTTATAGAACCAGAAATGAGCTGTTGTACGTGTTTATGAATGCAAGATGTATACAAAATAAGGGAAACGAAATTGTTGCATTGAACGAATTAATTAGTTAAAAAATTTCCTCGGAATATGTGAGGTATGGTTGGATGTAGACAGTATCCTGACAGGATAGAGATTTATGGATATAATGTTTTTTCGTGAAGATAAACAAGGCAGAAAGGAGGAGGGGTAATATTAAAAGAGAAATTATGTCCACTTAGGATGGAGATGCAAAGCAAAAATAGTGGCAGTGGTTTGAGGCAGTATGAAATATTTAATTGGGTGTTGCTATAGGCTTGATAGGCCGGCTTGGCTGGCCGAGTGGTTAGCATATCCGCTTCCCAGCCAACAGTCTGTGGGCTCGAATCCCACGTAGGTATGGATGTTTGTTATGTCCTCTTCCAATATGGACTGGGTCACCATGGGAGCAGCAGACCCCAAACCTCCTACAATGGGAGACGCCTTCACCCTGTAGTGGGTAGAAAAATAGACTGATAAATAGAATAGGCTTGATAATGTGGAGGACAGCGAGAAGTCAATGTATAGGTCAATTATCCTGGTAAATAAGAGTGATCATTATGGGTGATTTCAATTATGGTAATATAATATAGACTGTTCCCAGATACCAATGAAGAGATTGGTATCTCTTTGGTACTACTTACTGCCTTAGGCAGTAAGTAACAGAGGGCATACAAGGACCGTGGGCAGCGACGTAGCTAGATGTTTGACGCCCCTGGGAAATTCGTAGCGATGCGCCTTTATTACAGCTTGTGACAATTTCGATAGCTAGTAAAATATCTTTCCACTGATGCCGCTGGCAATTGCCTCAACGCCAAAGCATTTCTATGCCACTGATCAAGGGTCTTTTATTTGATCATCTCATCAGAGAATGTTATTATAAATGGAGTATCAAATCCTTGGTGAGTGATTATGAGATGATCATCTAGAATCTAGATGATGGCAAGCCATATGAGGATTTCCGTGAGAAAGGAATACATGTGGAACTATAAGGCTACAAACTGTCTCCTGATTTTGACAAACTCAGGAGACAGTTTGCAGCAATATCACGGAATGGAAAGTAGATCAATGCTGATTGGGCCCTGCAAAAACTACACATACATACCACTGAATTAGAAACCTTTATTTATTACTGTGTTGGACCTTCTTTATGACAAATTAGCCCGAAATTACTGCACATATGCAGTTTGGCATAGATTCCACAAGCTGTTGGATTTCATCTACATTTGCAACACACCGGCGTTCACCAGACAACCTCGAGTGGCTCAGATTTAACGGAAGGGGACTTTGCTGCTAGATCTGTCTCTCCATAATATGCCATACACTCTCAATGCGGTTCAGATCCAGGCTTTATGATGGCTACGAAAGATGGTGTAAGTCGCTGTCATGCTCGCTGAACCACTGCTGAACAATTCCTTTTTATACCCTTTTTATCCTGCTGTATAAAAAGCTAACATTGCGTGGTTGGACTTCTTCGGCAACAACGATAAGATATTCCTTGTAGGACACCCAACAATATCAGGGGCCCCGTTCCATACCAATAGAACATTCTTCACACCATGACACTACTTCCAGAACCTTGAGTTGTGTTTACAAGCTGGTTTCATTGCTTCATGTGGCTTCTTCCAAACTCTCTGCCTACCGTCGGCACAGAACAACGTGTACTATAACTCGTCGGACCACATGACTGTCTTCCAATACCCAGTCACGGTGTTACTACACTGTAACCAAACTTACCGGTTCTTCGCAAAAATCAGTAGTTTTCGTATAGGTTGCGACAGCCAATACCGATCCTCTTCAATTTCCTGCGCATGTGTGCAGAAACAAGTCGCACCAAGACATGTTTTCTGCACTTCCCGACATGAAGGTTGTCGGGAACAGCCTTTGTTAAATGCTTCGGCCAGTTGCTGCTTACAAAAAGTTCTGCTTATACAAATTTCTCAGACAACGGCGATCTCGTTCTTGACAGGTCTTAGGACCACAGTTATGCTTCTTAGACAAGCATGTGGATTGTTTTTCCACCGATTAAACAACCGGGATATCTCGCCTTTTGAGAAACCAATCAGCTGTGTTGGTTTCAAAATCGCAGCTCCAGCGAGATGGGCACCCACAATAAGCCCTTTGTCGAACTTCGAAAGATCATTTGTTTTTCCCATTGTGATCAGCACTACTGACGATTACTGACAAGCTGCATTCTTAGATAGTTGCCTAGAACACTTGATGAAAGTTATAACAAGTATTTTGCTTATACGCAAGTGCACGTAAAGGTTTATAGTTCAGTGGGCGATGTGTTTATCTGGTGAAGTCAATGTCAGAATATATTCCATGGGTCAGGGGGTTAAATATTACAAGTGTGAAATGGATGAATGAAGAGGCCAGGCATGCAATCTGGAAGAAGGTATTCTGGAAGCAGCACAAAGTGAGTGGTCATAACCAGTTGCATGAGCAGTACAAAAATGACTCTTGGCAAGGGAAACAGAAGAGCAGTACGATTAGCAGTTAGCCAACCTGGCTTAAAAAAATCCCAGGGAGGTCTTTGATACGTGACCAGTAAAAGAAACTATCGTTATGGAAATATATTATGGTTGGTGAAAACGGCAGAATGATAAATGCAGCAGAGGATATGCTCGTAGTTAAGGTATTTGATGAGCAATTCATAAAGGTATTTCATTCTTGTGTATGCGACATCATACAGAACATGAATGCAGTGAGAAGGGGAGGAGGCGAGGATGGCGAGTGAGTAGGGGTATATGATGAATTGAGTAAACTAAACTTTATGTTAATAAGGCTTGATGACATATCGTCAGTGTTTTAAGAGAATGTTCCATGGAATTTAACAAGAACTAGTACAAGAGTAGAACTAGAACTAGGACGAAATGTAAAACGCGAGTTTTACATTTCGTCCAGTTCCAAAGCACTGGAAATAGTGCAAAATTGTTCTGCTTCATAAGGGAGGTGATAAGACTAAAGCTTCGGATTATAGGTTGATCTCTCTCTCTCTGGGGTTGTGGTTAAAGTGTTCGAGAGGTAAGCGAGTACCAAGATTGACAACAGCAGCATTCTCTTTGATGATCAGCATGCGATTACTAAAGTTGTGTTTTAGCAATCTACTATTATAACAAGGTGACAAATTCATCGGATAAGGGTAATACATGCACAGTGGTATTAGATTTTGCCAAGGCCTTTGATAGATTGCTACATGACAATATGGTAATGAAACTGAAATGGATGGAGTTGGATAGTAGATTAGTGAGCTAGATTCGAGACAGGTTGTCTGATAGGTATCAGCAAGTAGTGTATGGAAGAGCAATATTCCTGAAGATAAGTAACTAGTGGTGCTCTCCAAGGATCTGTTTTGGGGCTTTATTGCTTAGCTTGTATGTGAATGATATTGGGAGGAGTTTCAATGATGATCTGCAGTTGTTTGCAGATGGTGGAAAGTTTTTTCTCCCGCTGCTGCTGCTGTACGCCTATAACACCCAAAAAATCGGAAATCATGAGACGCTATGTTACAAAAAATCAAAGCATGACGATGTCATAAGTGGAAACTTATGTTAAGCTAAATAAAGGACTAAATAAAACCACTTTCAGAAGCTTCCACCATCTAAGAACAGTACCAGGACATGGCACAAAAAAAGCTTATAAAAACCGGGTGTTCTTGATTCTGAAAGGAGACCTGTTTGAGCTTGTAAAGGAAGCATTTCTGCGAACCTCCTCAAGTCTCCCCAAGCTGGAGATCGAAAACTGCAAACTCTGGCACCACTTTGAATCAAATTAATTCTCCGCATGAGACAGCATTTCTTTCTCTGAGGTCCATATTTGGCACACATTGGAAAAGGACAGACTAATCCGTGTGCATCTGCAAACGAGACACTTATGCAACTGGATTGATAACATACCTACAGAAAATTTTAATAAATGAGATTTAAGGCAACCCCAAGCTGAACATGTCGTTGGAATTAATGTCCTATTTCATTATCGTGTTTTTTTTTTTGGGGGGGGGGCATTATCGGTAACAAAAGAAACTTATATGTTTCGTATTGTTGCAAGTGGAAGATGTCAAAAGAATACAGGTGGTATGGTTATTGATAAGTGGAGCCACCTATACCTTGGAATTCTAAATGGAGATCGGCGAGAATATTTACTTAGTAGTCTGCTCCATCACCGGACTTTACACGAATGTTTTTTTAAGACATGTAAACATTCCTATTACTACAACAAGAACGTGAAACAGCATTTCAACACTGCTATCAAAGAATTTTAGTTCCATTAAGCGTTCAAGGGTTTTTGTTTCACTCATAATTTTTTTTGTTCTACCTCATATATTCCAGCTGAAACCTATTGTTGCCATAAAAACAAACATAATATCACATTCATCTTCAACCATTCAGAAAGCGAAAATGTTTTATATAAGAGAAAAAAATATGTCTGTTTTTACATCCTGCTGTCGAGATGTAAAAACAGTACGAGGAATTAGAATTTGTTGATCATACAGAGATGAGAATGTCGCAACTGCATACAAATAGGCTATGATATAGCTCTATCATCATTTAGTAATGGCACGCCCTTTGAAATTTACTCTTAATATGACTAGGTGACTCATGTTGCAAGCTAGCTCGAATGCTAAGTAGTTAACGCATTAACAGGACCCAGTGACAGTAAATTGCGTAATATGACATCGAAGTGAAAGCCAATTTCCTGTGACATTTGGGTTTGCACTCGATCAGCAAAATGCTAAATTAAAATAAAATTATCATCTATTAGCCTGATTGGCTGCGTGGATGTCTTTTCAACTTTTCAACCAGTAGCAGGCTGTGGAATGAATGGCGAAAATGTGTTTGGGTGGTAGGTGGTATTTGTTTCTTGATGTGAGACTGATACTCTGAAGCAGCTTGAAAAAAAAAAAAAATAAAGTATCTTGTTTGCTTTCTAAAGCAAGGGCCAGTAGAACTGGACAATCAGAAGATTGTCTAGTTCTACTGGCAGAGTCTAAGACAAATATTGGAAGCCTTCGTGCCCATTTAATGGAATTTAAATTAGTTTAAAGGGTGGTAAACGAGTGCAAATAGCAAAAGAATATCTCCTAGAGAATACATTTTCGTATTCTCTGGGAGATAGGGACAAAAACGCCTTTTAAAAAAAAAGTAAAAAAACGCATATATTATCTTTGAAAAATGAAGAGTTACATGAAAAATACTGAGACCAATCTGCCTGCTACTACTATTATTTAATTAAAAAGTTACTTAGCATTGTTTTTAATCTTCGGTATTTATTTATAATCTCTTTCTGCTATACATCAACATTTATGGAATTAGTTCTTTTTCATTATATCCTTCACTTATTATGCTTGTCGGTTGACTGAAAGCGGGTTTTTAAAAATTCCTTCAACGCTTTCTCGCGGATTTATATTTGAGAATGAGAATATTGGAGGACTAATGGTAAATATCACACTCTTGTGCAGATCTCTTTAGAACTATTTTCAACTCAGTATAACGATTAACCACAATTGCTACATCACAAATGTTGACATTATGTTTGAGCCGTCTACGTCTTTATAATGATACAATAGGTTTAACACGCTGAAATATTGCTTTATTTCGTAACATAGATCTTAATTAGAAAGAAAAGGAATTCATAAATCGTTTGATCTCTATCGCTTGCCATGGCTCCTCTATGGCAGCTGCAATTTGCATCGCTAAACTTCAGTCTTGGTTTTCCACATCGAAGATCGTTGCGCCACTCCTGCTCTACAGTTTTATATCCCAAGACTTTCGTCACCACAATTGTCATTAAGTGAGATAACTCCGGAAGTGATTAAGCATCATTAATCAAATTAGAAGAAGTAATATTCTACAAAAACAACTCAAGCTGACAGAAAGCAAATAATCTCGCATCCAAATATAAATCTAGTTAACGTTTCTAGCATAATCTTGAACAGAAGTATTTGATGCCAAAAAAGAAAAGGAATCGAGAATTCCTCTCATACAATACTGTACATTTGTAAGCTCTGTCAGGTCTATGTTTAATCGATCCCCTTCGTGATTGTTCGCATATTCTCCCATGGTTCAGTTACTTTCGGCCAACTAAATTTCTGTGGAAAATTTAGTTAAAAGGTTATTTTTGAAAACCATGAAATTTCAATATAGCACTCCTTTGAGTGCATTTAATAATTTATTAAATTTTTACTGCATTTAATGGAAACACAGGAAAGAAGTGTTAAGGATTGGGAGCGTTAAACCGAATAGAAAATGGTGGGAATTTGGAGAAAAAGATAGTCACTCTCTTAAATGGGCGAAAAAGACATACACACAGTCCACGTCACAAGGTGAAAACCAATGAAATACAAATATTACTAGACAGAAAATTTATAGATGGCTAAATCCAGAGGCAAAACGGTTGACAAATGCTAATCGAAGAATAAGAAAATCAGATATTAGGTGTAACAGAAGGACACCCTGAATTATAGCATGAGTCGAATAATCTGAGAAAAAAAAAAAAAAAAAAACAGAAAAACTAGTGCAAAAAATGCGATGTGGTTAATAAAACCATCAATTTATAAAAATAAAAAAAACTAATTTCTCCATTGGATGTGTCACCGAGGACTTGTATATAGAAGAGAGTTAAATGTACGATCAACTTTTTGTTATCTCATTGAAGGAATCAGGATGCTCAATATAACATTGTGGCAAGGTTTCTAGTAATCTAATGATACACTATGAAAAGAAAGACTGTTGTAGGTTTGATTTTGTCTCCGACTAGGACTTTTTTTAGTGTTCTTTTTAGCTGGTTCGCAAGTTATCTTTAGCTCAAAAAAATTGGACTTTATCCTAGAAACTCGGGTTTTAACACTGCACTTCAGAAAAACTGACCACAGAACTCATGCTGTTTTAGACAGTCATACTAATCAAGGACTGGGTTCGTGAAATGGCGATAGTTGTTTACTGTACGCACGCCAAGAAGTCATTAAAATCATCAGTAATCACGAAATCAGCTATTGATAAACGGTTGTCTACCAATTTCCAAAATGTTAGAGTTAAAGAGTTCCGTCCACTTCCTTTGAGGAATAAAAAGACAATAGAGGATTTGTTTATGGAATGAGTACTTTTGTATATATACATTGTATACATTTCCTTAGCATTAAATAATTTTGCTGAAGTGATAAAGCTGAGTTATTAAGTAAATGAATAATACTAATGGAATCTTTGTGGCCTTATAACTATCATTAATGTGCTTCAAAATAGTCAGCGTGAACTACTTTATTTAGACACCAAGTAATCGATAGGACATCTCAGCAGCTCACTTAACGAACATTCACCACGAATAAAGATCTAAGTATAGTACTTAATGTAACATTTTGATTATTACAATTTTTATACAAGATCATTTGTTATGAACAGTTGTCAGCGAGATATTTCATGTTTGACAAAATGCAACATGAATTCTCTAAAAGAGGCTAAGCATTCGGTTATTGATTATACTGTACTCTAGTATTTTTCTGAAAAGTAGTTCAAAAAAATGCAAAGTATTTCAAGAAAAAGTAAAATGAATTATTAGCTATATTTGATTATACACATGAGCACACTGAAATAAAAAAAAAGGTGAGTAATGAATTTTCTGCAACATCAACAGTGTCACTTGCCTCCCATGAAGAAATGATTTGCTACTATCTCCTGATAGTAGCAACCCTCGTACAGTTACTCATTCACTGAACATTTTGTTCAGTGAATTCTATAATTAAACACTGTTTTAAAATGATTTTTAGTAAGGCGTATTCAAGTTTCAATTAACCATTAAATTTTGGGTGTCAGGAGTAGGGCCAAGAAAGAAACTATGGATGAAGGAGCAATTTAAAAGCAGCATCCATTTAGTCATAAGAATGTGTAAATGGAGCTAGAAATAAGTAATCAATAAATTTTTTTTTCTTTATTTTTACCACTGAAAAGCATTTCAAGATTAGATATGCAACTGTTAACGGTTCCTCAAATTCTGAAGTAGGAAAGTTGGCCATGATAGCAGAACAACAAATTGAAGATATTGAACAACGGTAACGCTATTGCGGCCTCTAGTATTACAATAGTAACACCAGAGATTATTGTTATTTTTTTTTTTTTTCTGTGTGTGTAAATTACGTCTTTTCTCATGACCAGTTTGCCTGGTTGCGGGACTCACAAATTTTATTTCTGAGAAAAAAAAAAAAAAGAACTTCATACCCTTATGAAACCGACTAAAATCACATTCCATTGAAAAGCTCCGATAAAGGCACTTCAAATGATAATTGACCGGGTACCAGTATTGTACCTGATCAATTATGATTGTGTAAACTCTACTGTGCACAATAACGCACAGTAGAGGGAATTCCCTTTACCGTATCCCGTACGAACAATAACCATACGAGTGAACTCAAAACGACGTTTTCGTCCTCTCTTAAATTACTTAACGGGATAAATCATAACGCTTTGCTTATTATATTTAACTTCTTTATTCATAACACTTATTTTAACATTTTCGTCACGTTCGCCAAGCTTGATGATCATTCCTTTGTGTACACTGGTTTCCTCCACTAGAGTTCACCCTCATTTTTACGAACAGACAACTGCCTAAGGCAACAAAATTATGAAATGGCCGGAATAGTTCTTTTTACGCAGTGCCTTTCCTCCCCACCTCAAAAATTTGGTATCATTTAGATTAATATCATAGTTTTTAATTTATAAAGTTTTATTTTTAAATAAAACTATAATAAATTTATATATTTATTTTATATGAAATTATTTTAAATAGTCACGTACATTTGTGAATGATCAATGAAAATGAACCTGTCGACGTCAAACACGGCAGAACATTCAAAGTAAAAACTTTTCGTTTCCACTATTAATTCCTTGCTGTGGATTCACAGGATGAATCCATGCTGATTTCTTTTTTTAAAGTTTTGATGCAAAAACTCTCCCCAGTTTTAATTCTCCTCGGTAGGAATACTCCGAATATATGAATGAGGGGGGGGGAACATCTAAAACGTTCCACTTCATGTTTTTTATCCTTAAAAGAGCAAAGTAAACAAGGTTAATTTTTAATCTACATGAAGTACTCTGGCAAATATTCATGCTTATAATACAGCATGCACTATTCTGTCATATTTCAGTTCAACGTTATTTGCAATCGGAGATGGCAAATTATGCAGCAGTTGCATAATTTGCCATCGTGAGATGAGATTTACGAATAACAGTTTTCAGAAACTGCGTTGATCTTAGAATGGCAACAGACAGTACAATTTTGAATACTTTGCAGTACTCAAAATTTGTAGTGCAGTACAGAAAATCATTCAAATTTGCTAGGAAGTGTTCAAACATGAATGGGGGGAGGGTATGTGGCAATAATAGCTAGGTCAGATTGCACTGGAAAGCTATAATAAATGTGCATTCAAAATTATAGGCAATCGAGATAGTGATTACTCATGCAATTATTCGTTAGTGATCACAGCCGTAAGTATAGTATTCTACCGAGGTTTAAATGTAACTAAGGAATGCATATCGAAACATTAAAATAGTAAAATCACACATTTCAGAAAAGAAATGATTACATCATTTCTATTGTATGTTATATATTATTAAACAAATTAAATATTTAAAAAAAGAAACGATTAAAAATAAATAAATTAAAATATATGAAAAGAAAAGAAATGACTTGTGCGAAACAAATAGAGTCCGTGGATTTTGATTTTCCTGAAAGGGAGGGGGGAATGAACTGTTATCTACCGATGTGTACGACGAGTAATGAATTCGTATTCAACTCCACCGAAATGGCTGGAAATGATAGATAGGAATATGAAAGAATGTAAGGACAGATTTCTCTGGCGATTCTCCACTGGTATATGAAGGACAAAGGGCAGGAAAATAGAATAAGGAGGAAATCAAAAAGGAAGAAAGATGTTGCAGATCGCTGGCTGGAAAATAACTGCAAAAGATAACTGAAGACGGCATTGCAAAGAATAATAGGAGAGAACTAGCAATTGATATACGGTATGTTATGAAACAAAAGGAAGTTTTTCAGTAAACGTTTCCATATTTTGTCATAACATAAATCATGAACAGTATTCGTTTGCATATTAAATGGCATATTTTTCTCAAATAACATTGGTAAACAAGAATTTCGTAGCTAGCATCAAAACAAATGGTTGCCTGTGTGTTTTTAGGGTGCTCAAGTTTAAAAATATAACTTGACTTTTTTTTTATATAGTATGCTAATACATAAGCTTGGTTAGTATTGTTCAAAGAAAAAAAAATCCCGATTATAAATTTATTTTATATAAAAAAAAATTCAATTATAAAATTAATTTAACTAATATAAACAGCGAAACTTCACAACTTGTATAATGTACTTTATCTACAGTACTAAAATAATTTTAAAATATGCATATCATTTTACATAAGTACTAGTTCTCGGAAGCACCTCTCCGACAGTTGTACCTGAAGTTTATTTTTTCGGTGTCGTTGCTCTATTACCATGTGGTCCTGGTCTAACTGTTCACTCTACCCGTCACCCACTGCACTAATGTTGACAAGAAAAGGAATCCAGGCGATAATATAATATATATTTATTTAATCTTGCAGTTTGGCACTGGAATTTGGGTAGATTTTTGTTGATGCTTCAAAATATTTTATATGACCCAGTTTAAATGTGTAACAGTAGCAGAAATTATTCCTAGGATCAGCGACTTCTTGTTTACTCTCTTTCTGCTGTAAAATCTTTTCAAGGAATATTTCAAAAAAGAAACAAACATTTTTCATTGAAGTAATAAGTTTCATAGTCAAAGACCAGATTTCAACCGTTGGGATTGTTATTTAGAAAATTCAATCTTTAAAGTGGTCGTTTAATTCCTTCTGTTCAATCACATGAAGCTTGTTGACAATTTCATAAAAGCATTCATCTGATGATATACCAACTTCTTATTTTCAATGAAGCAGAAACTTCGCAGTCCGTTAATACTGCAATATCCGCAGCAGTGAATAATGGAAGATCCAAGGAGAAAGATATATTGGGTAATCAAACAGAACTATCAATGACTTACGTAATTCTTTCGGTAGCTATAAGTGAATGTTACTTCAAAAATAATAGGTGGGCCTTTTTTCTGAATCGATCGAATTAAATTCACTTTACATGACGTACAGCATTTATGAGTAATCCACATTTTATGTCGGTCCCCATTTGACATCCAGATTAATGAAAGATGCAGTTGCTGCTGCGAGCGGTAATTGTCACTGCTCAACACTTGTAAACAATAGAGATAATAGATTCAAAGAGTGCGGTTGATAACAAACCGACTGTTCCAGTATTTCTTGATGAAAGAATGTTCAGACGTGTTCATAACCATGCTTTAATTCTTTTTCAAACTGCCGCTACATACCTTGAGAGCCATAACAGATAGAAGAGACAATCAAGTTAAAAAAGTAATTTAAATTTTAATATTAATTCCTAAAATATTCCAAAAACATAGGAAGGACAATAAAAAAAAAAAAAAAAAAAAAAAAAAAAAACACAGCTAGCGCCTTTTTGTTCCCGTATAGGAAGTAGGCGAGGCCGTTTTAGTAGTATGTGACTTTTGGAGACTGAGTGGACAATTCAATCTCCCCTGGTAGCCAATCAGAGATAGCTGGCCCAAGGTCATTACTAATTAAGCGACACGCAATGAAGAAGTTTGCTCAACAAGTGCCGCCATCTCGTGTCCCTAACACAATATTTTAATGTCTGAACTAGTGTGGGTTCTACGGTCGATTTTCTTGAGTTTACGGGACGAAAAACTCGAGTTTCCGGGAAAAAAAACCGCTTGCCTGTGCCAGAAATCGACTAACTCGAGAACATGTCGAAAAAAGGTTTAGAAAAATTTCCTCTAATCGCTGACTAGATTCAAAAGCAAGTCTTCCTTCGTGCAGTCAAGCGCCGTGGTATGCAAACGCCACATCCACTGAGTATATTTTATTAAAACGATAACAAACAAATACATACTAGTATAATATTTACATCATAAATAGATATATACATCCAGATTTAACTCTTAATACCTTTGTACTACTGTTATCAGATCAATAACAAATAAATACATAGTAGTAAAAATAAACACATCACAAGTAGGTATATACATTATATATTTACATTTGTTTTAACCTCCTTAGGGGTACTGTATTACTGTTTGTTACAAGTAATTCATTTTGTGAATTTATTTCTAATAGTCTCAGGGATCAGTTATATAACATTTCAGTTAGTTGCATTTAGGTTTAACTCTTAATACCTTTGTATTACTGTTATTATACAAATAAAAATAAATACACAGCAGTAAAATAGATACATCATTGATAGATATATTCATCATATGTTTGCATATGCTTCAACCTCCTTAAAGGTATTACCATTTGTTACAAGTAATTCATTTTGCGAAATTAATTCTCATCGCCTTTAACAGTGAACAGCTACATGACATTACATTATTAATTATATTCAGTTTTTAAATCTCGATACCTTTGTATTACTGTTATTAACAATTTTAATTGTTAGCTATTTTACCACACCATTATTTGATTACATATTTCGAGTCCTTAAAGTTCACTTAGCATTCTTGATAATTGATGACCCATCCCTCTCCCACACACCAGAAGTAACATAACATAACATAAACACAATTATGAATGTTCTTCCTGTTCAGCTATCTGAAGGGTAGCATTAGTTAATTTGATGTGTGTGAATTCCCAAGGACTCCCATTCCTCTGCATTATTTTCAATTGGATAGAATTCCTCATGACATCTTGCAAGTATCTATTGAATTTTGTTTGGATGTTTTCACCGCGTGTTCTGTCATACATATGGTCACACCTGTATGTCCAGATAGTATACATTGTTATGATAATTATGATTGTTTGTACTCTGCTTAACTTTTTCTCATTTAGCCAAAATATTAGATTTTCATTAATTATTTGATTCTGTGGCATCCATTGTTTCACAAGACTCCAGATTTCTTCTGCTTTTTTACAATAAATCATCTTATGATAAAGTTTTTCTGGCTCTTTACAGAATTGACAGGTTGCAAGACCATCTAGTGGTATCCCTTTGCTACAACCCACATTTTGGTTGGCAAACATGCATGATGCACTTTAAAGAAAAAGTTTTGTAGAACGGACTTATTGGAAGACGAAATATATTATTTAACACTGAACTTAGTTTGGTCTTCCCTCTTTTTTGTTCTCGAAGTTGAGGTAATGGAAAAATGGTTCTAGTTAGCTTTGCATATATTGCTCTTGTTTTCGTATATAGTAATTTGTCAATGCCCTAATTTTTTTCTATAAACCGGTATCCTTCAGCCATTTCGGTGAACATTCTGGGTGGTCTCTTTTTGATCGAAGGAAGAGAGCTGATGACCTTGTCAGGGAGGCACTTTTGTAGAAAAGCAATTGCATATCTATGGTATGATTTATTATGTGCTTTTACTGCAGTTATGGCTCAGATAATCAAGGTCTTTAGATGTATGTTAAACCGAGACCTACAGTTTCTATTTCGTGAAAGAGTGTTGTACGGCGCATTAGTTCATATTGTGAACCCCCATATGTATGTCGCAAAGAGCCATTGAATTTTATCCGCCCACTGTCCGTGGTATGGAATGTTATGTATTTTGTACCACAGTCTTCAGGCTAAGTACATATTGCAAATCCTAGCTTTGCCTCTCACGAAAAGGTGTCTATTTCGCATATTATTATTATTTTTTTAAATTTGGGTTCATACAACTCTTTCCGTTGATCTACAAATGTGTCTATACCTCCAATTTTTATTCCTAATACTGGCAAGTAGTTTTTTCTCAACATTTGGGCCGGTATTTCTGGTTCCTTTTCCAGGTCGCCAACCACCAAACAGCAAGACCTCGCCACGTTCACCCTAAGAGCTGACGCCTTTGCAAAGGAGTCCAATATTTAAGTTAAGGGGATAAAAAATCCCTTATTGTTTTTCAGCCAGTAAGCGAAACTAAGATCGAAAACTACGATCTGAACGTTTTCATGCCGACGAACTGTCGGCAGATCCAAGCGTGACCACTTGGTAGTGCCACACCACGGCAACTCGTTGCAAAGGTGGAGCAAGATCCCTCACTATTCTTGATATTTTTTCAGAATGTAAACACACAGCTCCTAGGAGATGTAGTACTGTTTTACATTATGAGGAGAGGTCACTACCCAGACCGGTTTCAACCTTTTTTGAGGTCTCATTAGTTTCGCTTACTGGCTGAAAAACAATAAGGGATTTTTATCCCCTTAACTTATCAACCTCGCCAGAAAAATAGCCGTTTTGGCTTTTCATCGGAGTCCAATATTTTTATTGTTTCTTTCGTGGATTTTTCATTTTCTAGTGCGAGTGTTATATCGTCTGCATAAAATAGCAATTTTGCTTCGCTTTCTCCATGAATATTTGTTCCTATTTGTGTTTTTGCTCTGATTAGTGGTTCGATTGCTAATACAAAGAGGACCATAGAGAGAGAGAGAGAGCCCTTGTCGTACGGAACAATTGATTTGGACAGGTGCGGAGAGTACAGGCTGTACAAGTTAAAATCCTTATGCAATAGATTTATTTTATTTCAGGCTTAGGTTTTAGATTAGTTTTTTTTAGATGTTTTAAGTAACTCGAAATAAATTAAAATCACATAAATTAATTTTAGTTAAAAATGCGATGACTGCACTAAGGATTAACCGCTAGTGCTGTCATTGCAATTAATAAAGAATTTCTAGAATTTTTTTATTTGTAATAAGTAATGAAGCTTGTTGAAATGAGCTGAAAAAAAGTGAAGTTATGGAATATGTGACTTTAGCTCGAGCTGGCTAGAAAAAAAGATTCCTTTATTGTTCGTTTAGTTTGCTTTTTATAGTTTTAGAAATGCATGCTTTTTTTTTAGTAATGGAACACCAAAGATTGTGATCAACTTTTCCTGTTAACTGAAGTCATATCTCTCCTTTTGATCAAACCAAGTGATTATTAATTTCCTCTTATTTTACTTAGAACAAGGCTTTAAAGCTATTTCCTTTAGTAAACTCTTGCAATAAAAAAAAAAAAAAATCACTTCATACCTTGACCTCATATCAAGAATACGGCAGATATTGTTCATGACACACTAATTTAGCATTGTGTAATGCTCACAGTAAGACTATGTCCTCGATGTTTTTATTGATTTATTTGAACCTCCAGAAGCAAAAGTTATAAACATAAAATAATTGGACTTAAGGAGAAACCTTGCGTTATTCTAATATTGAGTCAGTTACATGGCAATTTTCATGCGATTTCCATCCATGAAAAGTTTTTAAACCTGTTCTAAAACACTTTCCGTGCGTTTGCTAAGGATTTTTTTAAAAATAATGAATGTTTAGTACTAATAATAAAACCTTGAGGCGCATGCGCTATTTGTCAGTTGTGTATTACCGACCTTAAGGCTAACTTTAAGAGCATCCGATAAAAATTTTTGAGTGACTTGACTGTATCTGTTGCATACCTAATACGTTTATAATTTGGTAGGTATCAGAAGCGGCAGTGGATATGGATACAACATATGAGGTATTTATATATTGCTTTTGCTAGAGAGAATAGAGAACTTCTTGGGTTTTCTTAGGGAACCATTTGCTCTTTCTCACACGCAATATTCCAAAGTTTTCACGCGTATGCTACAAGCAATTTAGGAAACTGTTTTCGCAGAATGTGCTTTCGCAATATAAGATATGTTATTTAGGAAATATTACTTATAAATAGAGCAACAGGTGCTGGCACGAGATCATCGAGTTCGAATCCTGATTTCGATATTAATCGAATTGTGTTTTTTTTGTTAATTAAGTAAGGCTATGAGGGCAGTGTGTTCGTACGTTAGTTTAGTTGGTGTGGTGTTCTTGTCGGTTTTGTAGGAGGAAAAAACCCATGAGACCGGCTGACTCCCCCCTTAACTGAAAATCAGAAGTTTTTAGCGTCTTAGACTATATGCGGAAGGTAACAGCAGCGTGCATCGTCACTCAGTGACTTTATTGGTGTATTAAAAAATATATTTTATTCTTCATGTAAAAATTATATTGTTCAAGTTTTACAAATATGGAAGCTTCTCGGCAATTCTTTTTCAAAAATTGTATATTAACTTTCATCAAAATTAGTTCATCCAATCTCGAGTTGTTTCATATGAACATGAAGCTGATGTGCGCTTCGCTTGGTATGAAGGCCTTAACAGTGCAATGAATAATACTTCAGTTTTCTCATTAATGTTTAATGAAAATTATTTAATAAAACTAAAATTTTAGTTGCACAAAACTACGACATTAGTAATACAAATCCTAGATGAAATTTTATTTATTTTAGTTTCAGAGGATTATGGGTTATGGATCAAAAAACTAAATGCCTCATATTATAATATAATACGGCAAAATGAGTACTAAGTTAATTCATTAACTAATTAATTAAATTAATTGAATTGAACTGAAGTGAAAAAAACTTCCAATTAATTGAATTAAGTATATAACTTTCTGTGAAAAGTTAAGACACCAAAACCAGAAGATCTACAAAAATAACTTTTTAAAAAATCTAATAAATTAAATGAAAATATATGTGTAGGATAATACCAAAATAAGCAGCAAACATCGCTCCAGGTTGAGAGTTTCAGCAAAATTACAGAATATTTGATTCGGAAACTCTACAAAGAGATGGCTGCTCATGCAATTATAGGGAGGGGGAGAGCTGACATTTCACAGCAGCCGATTCAACCGGGGTCACTGACCTTATTAAATTTTGACCGTAATAAAATGCATTTTTACGGTTATTTCTATAAAAATGAGTCTAAATGTATCGTTTTCTCTGCTTAAAGTTCCCAATTTCGTAACACGTCAAAAGTTGTAATCACTGAAAAAAAAAAAAAAAAAGTGACAGTAAGGAAACTAAACAGATAAATAGACCTACTTATCTTGGAGTGCATCAAAATGTCCATAAGACAAATACGCTAAGGTGATATATATCAGTTATTTTTAATAGGTGTAATCAAAACTGCAATAAACTAAAACGCCATGACAATATAATGCACATAGGCGAAGTAGGATAGTGGGGAAAAAAGCATTATATTATACATTCACGAAAAGATTATAATTAGAAATCAAATTTCCTTCAGTCATATGTGAAATAATTAAATTTAGCATCATTAACTAAAAATGAGATCACTCAGACACTTCAAGGTCTCTACAGGATAAAAAAAATTCCAAACTTCTACTGCTTACTGAGGAAAGATATATCCAAACATAACAGAAAATTTAAATCTTTATTATGAAGATTCCGATTTTATATAACACACACAAAATTGTTTGTATATTTTATATAATTGCTATCGGTGTATATTTCGTAATATCATTTATTGCTGTGCTGGATCATCTGTTTGGGTTTTTAAGAAGCGTATTGCTTCTTGTGTTAGGCATTTTGCATTAAGATACTTTTTCGATATTATGCGTTATAATAGCTCTATTAGAAAAGTATTATATTATAGAGCTAGCATTCTATATCGTGCTGTACACTTTGTTAGGCTTTGTTTTTAAACTGCAATATGTTACAGTAATTTATTCGTCTAATGCATTTTCGAGTTATGATCCTATGATAAGCACACTCTCCCAAGATTCCTTTATATACGGTACATAAGTTGCCTACGTCAGGCGTTATTCCATGATCTGTGAGAATGCATGCAGATGATTAGTATTTGCAAGGGGGTGATTACAGACAGCACAAACAAATAATGAAAAAGTGAAGAGGGCAGGGTTTATTTTTTAAGAATAATTTGTAGCGCGCAAGTTTCGCTCATTTTCTCAACTATTTCTAAGCTTTCATGTCGGTCGCCGATCACATGATTTCCTGGCTTTCCTTGAAATGATACAGAGTAGTAATTAATTTAAATTCACAGAACAAACTCTAGCCAAGACTAAGTTGTATATCATCTTACCACTTGTATCCTCGGTATTCTCCTTCCTATGTTTCCACCAACAAGTGGAATTACAGTCCGATCTCTTCTTACAGATATTGTGTTTTTGAACTACTGAAATGTTACTTTAGTCCATACTATCTAATAGTTACAGGTATTAGAACTACCAAAAATATCATCCAAATCCAGTAAAAATGTAATATAAGACTATTAATATGAAAATGAACTTAAATGTTATGAACAAATAAAAGAAAAGTGATAACGGCTATTTAATTTTAGCTTATAACTCAAAACGGCATAAAATGAAAAAGTCTGATTTCGTGTTCACACGCTGTTTATAGATTTGTACTGCCATCTACGTGCAGCGTGAATACCAATGAATTTGTCTCATTTATGTGCATCTCAACACACATTAGGGGATAATGTAGCATAATAGTTCGAAAGGGTAGAAGCGCAATGTGCACGACGTTTCTGATCATTCAATACTGACTATTGCCTCGGTGATGTTCTTATCATATTAATAATGTAAGGTGGTTTTCTGTTTGTCATTCAGTTCTGTTCTGTTTAGTCCTCAAAGTCAATCATGATGGACACATAACACGGTCTTCAGTGATGCTGTCAAACTGTCACACTATAAAAATTTCCAAGACGTTCTTAACGGGCTTTTCTGTTATAATCTTATGCATTACCTGACACATACTGCTTGTGTGGCAAATTGTCCAACAGACATGAATACCTCAATGAGGTTTTTTTTTTTTTTTAAATATAATAAAAAGAACTATTTTGTCCAAATGTTTTTATTATATCAATTTCTTTTCACCATTAAAAACTCGAGTAGTCGTCAAAGTATGTCTAGGCGGCCATTTTTTATTTTTTATATTTTTTTTAGTGTAGCTCCCAGTCATGAAAGGTTTTTGTAAACCTATAGTACATTCATACGGGTGTGCGAAGATTTTTTTCATAGTTTTTTTTACTAATTTTCTGCATTTTTAATTTATTTTTACATAGTTCGGAAACTTTTTTCTAGAAACTAAATATGGGATCTTTCTATGCTACTTCAGGACTCCAATAAGGTGACCTCACACCGGGCGATTAAATTCATACTCCACCTAATGAAGACAATCACAACCATTCACACCCACGGCTTCCAAGTTTATTTTTGTGGCAAACTCCGCCAAGCGACTGGAAAATTCAAGGGGTTGGTGGAAAGAGGACTGAATTTAACCAGCGGATAGAACAACACCAACAAAAAATTACTTTTAAAAATTTCAATTTCGTTCTAAGCCTGCATATCAGCTAGTTATTTTGCAAAATAATTCATTGCTAATTATTATCAAATGACATACAATGCTATCTAGAGAATGATTATCATAATGATACGAGTTTCATGGCAAAATCAATTGAAATGTCTTATTTCTACAAATAACACTCTTGCGGAATAAATTGCTATTTGTTTCACAGATATATAGAAAAAAAAGACAATCGCGTTCAACTTCGCAGCGTAAACAACATCTGATTTTTTTTCCGGCCATGCAACTTTTGGCAGGTGTTTTCTTTTGTCAGTTCGTCCGGTTTAATTCGCACACTCCGAAAATGAACAGGCTGCTGCAGATACATAATTCAGAATCATTCTCGTGCTCCCGACCTCCGCATCGATTATCGACACCAATCAAGAAAAACGTGTGCTATTTGCCTTTACTACACCAAGCGCGATGGCACAGCTGCTGACGTTCATTGTGGTGTGAATGTCGCTAAGGTGGTGACCGAAACAGGACAACGTTTTGAACCAAAGAAAATGAGATCACAACGTTTGGGCTTGTTGAACGAAACAACTCATCACTAAGTTTTTCTATAATTTATTTATTAAATGAAATTTTGTCACTTCGCCATTGGGAATGCATCGCTATTGTGCAATAGATAAAAGTATTGCTATTCTGCAATTTACTTATAAATTATAATTTGCACATACTCTGCAAAAATAAATGTCATATGAAAATACAATACAAGATGGAATTATTTTGCTGCTTTTCTTAACAAAAAATCTTATTTCACAGTGAGTAAGGTATTTAAAAATGTAATGCCGGCCCACTGATTCACTCAAATAGTCTGATTTTTTTTTTTGTTTGTTGTTAGGCAATAGGTACTTGGCTATCACCAGCAAGTAAACTTCAAGACGCATCTACCAACAATGCTGATGTACAATTGCAAATTAACCGATATTGAGATTATAATTTCGGGATTAGGTTTATATGCTGCAAGTTCCAATGCGGTTTAAAAAGAACCATCCTATTGCCCGCACACGGCTAATACATAGTCGTTTATGGGTGATTCACATCTCAAATCTCTTGAGAATATTATACATATGGCACAAAAAAAAAAGTACTGAATAATTACAACGATATATGTTATGTACTGAAGGGGGGGGTGTCGAAGTTCAGTACTGTTTTTTTTTTTTTTTTTGCGCCGTACCGTATTATTTCAGACGGATATATAACCATGTATTATGAACTATCATCATCACCCTGATATCCCGAAGGCTTCGTTCGCCTGGTTATCTTTCAATGATCTCAAATCGCATCCAGAGCCTCTTTCGCCTCGAAAAGTATCATTTTCCACTCAAGATGTCATTTTCAACCTGCGTAGCTGATTTTGAACAAATCCGAAACTTAGGGCAGTGTTTCCACATTTGGAATGGGGTACTTGACGGAAACTTTCATATAATATGAAAGTTTCCGTATAGGCCTGCCTGGTTGGCCGAGCGGTTAGCGTATCCGCTCTCCAAATAAAAGACTGTGGGTTCGGATCCCGCCGTGGGCATAGATATTTGTGATTGTCTGTGGAAATACTAGTGGTGGTGGCAGGCGGTAGTTGGTGGATTGAGTGGTGGAAACAGAGAGATGTAGAGTAGGTGTCCTCCCTCGATGAGTCTCTGGACTCCCTGGCGGTGTCATGTAATAATAATAAATATATATTATATATATATTATGCTTGAATCATTAAATCTCTTTCCTTGGTTTGTTTAAGTGATGTTGAAACAAAGATAAGAATATTGATGAAGAAGCGAACATCTAAATGTTCTATCATCTACAGTAACCCCCAAAAAGAAGATAAAAATATATTGTTGTGGTTTGTATTGTTCATCAATTTCATATCGATTTTTTTGTTTTTGTTAAAATGGTAAAAAGAAAAAAAAAATCTGAAGCAATTCGAGTACTTCATATTTAGAGCTATAACAAACCATATTCAATATCCGCATTGAAGAGCATCCATTTTCAGTCAGTGGATGAGGTAAAGGAGAAAACGGTAGCCCTGCTGAAGCAGATAACATCTGATGACTTGCAGCACTGCTTCCAACAATGGAAAATTCGTATGCAACAATTTCAATGTTTCAATGCGTGTGGAAATTCACGATTTAATGCTTCCGTATATATTAAAAGTCTTTTGTAAAAGATTTCTGTACATTCTTGAATGTCGAGTTTATATTCATTAGTGGAATATGTCCGGTTCGTGGGCAGTAGGCTTGGTACCACTGACATACAAAATCAAAATATATGAAGAGAAAACTTCGTTGAAAATGTCCGGTTAAAATTATGACAAAAAAAAAGAAGAAACTTTCAAAAACGAAGAACTAGATGTGAAACAAGCAAATTAACACATACAGATTTCATCGCTGTAAACAATATTTTTGACTGAATGCTAATTATTTGTTTAAGAAAAACAAAAATTGTTCGTTTCATTAACAATTTTAAGCTTTTGGAGTTTGGATTGTTTTTTTTTTTTGTTTTTTTTTTGTTCTGTACGGAAAAATAAATCAAGCTTCGTGGAACTACGTACCAAATAAGTTACATTTTGCTATAAAGATCGTCTAGTTATAAAATAATTATGAAAGAAAAAAGCAGTTTGTGCTGTAGTGGCTGATGTAAATGAAATTCTCCAAAGAAAAATAAAATACTGCGCTCAGGTGCATCGGTATGTTGCTGATATGATCCTTCTAATCTACGGTTGCATGGCCACACAGCAATATGAAATTTAATCAAGCACTTGGCATTAAAACCGAAAAAAGAAAAACAATTGTTCATATTTTATAGGAAAACAATCTTTGCTTAGATTGAATGGATACTTTTAGCTTTTCTTGAATTATAGCAGTGGTCAAAAAACATCGAAATATGTTAAAAAAAAATAATTTCCCTAACACTATCGTCCTGATGACAGCCTGGAGAATGCATTAAGAATGCAAAGTGAAATGCAAACAATGTGGTATCGTGAACTCAGCAGTGAAACAGCAAGTAATCTGATTTCTACGCCACAGAAGTGTTCTGCAGTAATAAAAGGCAAAAGGTGGTGCAAAGAAATAAAAACCATTCGCAGCCAAATATTTCATACGCTACCCAACAATAAGAAAAAAATGACTGATTTTTTAGCATTATTTTATATATTCTACTGTTTGTGAAGTGTTTACTTGCTCGCGAACCACCATCAGTGTGGACTGGCTAGTTGAAACCGAAAAAGCTAAGCATTTTCGACAAGTATTTTGCGTATACGTCATTCACCGATCAAGACAATAATTTTTTTTTTATTCGCCGTGACAATGTATATCACTGTTCATCGTAGTAAAGATAATGACAACACGGATTGTCGATAAAAAGCAATCATGTGGGTAATCGTTTCTTGCTCATGTGTAGTGCACCTCCGTTCTCGATTGGCCTTCATGTGAAAAAGCGCCTGACAAGCATTTCATGACTTGTATTTCGCTATTCTTTTCAATCAAAAAAGGAAGAGATTATAAGGAGGAGGGGGGGGGGGTGGAATGTGACCAACAAGAATGATAAGGCTCTTCATCCCATTCCAGTATAAATTTCTTCAGTCTTCGGTGTAAGACAGTAAACTGTAAAATGCCGTTATCAAGTGCAAAAGGTAGCACCGTAACACATTCGCATGCAACAAACAGTTACCTTATTATAATGATCGCTCAGTATCGTCCGGTCAGTTTACGACTAAATTATCATTTGTTATCATCCCAGTTGACTCCTGGACTGGACTATCGTAAAATACGTTTCATTAAGCCTTTAACTTTTAAAAATTTAAAACTTATTCGCAAGTAACATAACTTTTTCTACACATGACCTCAAATCACAAACTGATCGAGTCTTTACGATGTTAAAGTAATTATGATTTCGGAAATCGTTTATCAGATTTTAAACTTGGACTAAAGTTTGCTGAAAAGGCTTTAATTCTAGAATAAATCTCACCTTTCTGGGGGCTGTTTAATCTTTGGTATTTTATAGTTATTATATAAAAAAAAACATTTATTCTGTTTTTCTTTCTAAAATCTAACAAAAACTCCTCATTCACATTTTCAATCCACATTACTTTCAAACTGAAAACACTTTAAATCTCGAAACCAAATATTCACTTCAGAGATCATCTCGAAATTATTTTGGACTCGAGATTATTCTGAAATGTTTGGTTGCGAAATGCATTTTTCCCAAAGCCTGAACTTAATAGACAAACTACATATTATTTAACTGCAGTGGAAATCACAGGACGACTAATCTCTGCCTGCAGTGAAGATTAGTTCACCCTGCCGTAAGCAAAACTGATCATACGTAATTTTAGAATATAGACATTTAAAATAAAACATATTTGACGTGTTTTGCAATACATCGTCGTAAAGACGTTACCCACTGGCAGTGCATATCACGATCTGGAATATTATTTTTGTTACCAGAAGTATCACACGTCACCTTATTGACGAAGGCTGCACAACAACAACAACACGACAAAAGTCATTCCTCACTTGGATCCAAGAACAAAACCGAGGAACAGTTCATGATTAAAACCGAAAAGGTTTTCCTCGTCTTTTCATTCCACTACACGAGTGAACGGATGAGGAAAACCACGCAGTTAACGCACATAAATACAGTATTGGTCTCATTGTTGCTTCTATCATAAATTCAAACCAAAGACTCATTCTTCTCTGTTGACACCGTCCTGCTTTCCAGGCCATCATCTCTCTTCCATAGTTTAGAACCACATAATCATTCATTCTTGAAGAGAAGAACAAAAAACAGCATTACAGTCAGTGCTACAGCACGAAGAGTCCCAGAGTGACTACCTACAGAAGGGCACATTCGAAATTAATGGCAGAAGGCAATTATTACTGTGCCTTCCCAGAAGTGAAAAAGGATCAAAACTCATGATCATCTCATTACTCTTATCAGTTGCATGAGCAAGATCTTGAAGAAAATGATCCGTGCTTCTCTTCTGTTGTAACTAGAGCAATGAACTTTTTCAATATGGCTTCCGTAGAAACCTATCAACGTTAGACCATTTAGCTTCTAGTGATGAACATCCGGCACATATTTCTGAAATGCCAGCGCTTTGAAGTAAGGAATCTTGATCTTTCCTTTCAGTTGGTTCCGACCGTAGGTGACTTTGTAGTCATTGCCCATAAAGTATTCCTGGTGAAATTTTTACAGGGCAGTTCACCATTGCTCTCCCCAACCCCCCAATTTTATCCGGGCTCGGGACCGGCATATGGCTGGAACGTATTTATGACTGTGCTTCATGTGTGTTCACGGGGCCGGTTTGCCTGTTCTGGGGATCTAAAAACCCGAGTTTCCGGGTGAAAAACTCCTACCTCAGTAGGAGACCGGCTTACTCACCTTTGGTCGAAAGAGACCAGATGAAGTTCCTCACGTCACTGACGGGAATCGAACCCAGGTCTTTCCGACCAAAGGGCTTCGTCTATACTGACTGAGCTACAGAGGCTCGTAAAGAATCTTAAGTGATCTTTATAATCTTCCTCATACAGTCCAAGTGGGAACCACATTTTCTCGGTCATGCTGCCATGAAGAAATTGTCTTCAACTATCTGTCGTAAGAGCAATGCTATTTGCTCTTCATCTTAATTACGAGTATAAGAGAACAACATCTTCCTGCTATAGTGTCAATGCTATTTATGTTGATCCTTTACTATTCTCTGCTATTTGTCTCATAAGAATAAAAATACACAATGCATTCTTGCCGAAAACGCAGTCTTAACCTTATTAAAGCGAAAATATTTCAATAGCAACTTGTCTAAAACTAGTCCCATGCTCACGTAATTAATTTTGATAATGAATGCTGCACATTATTTAAGAGAAAAATGCAAGTGACTCCGAACATATTCCGTATCATATCTTTTACTACATTGGGCGCTGATCTGCATTCTTCTTTTAGTTATAATTACAATCAAATAGAGAATCAGTTCAGATAGATTACGGGCCATATGTATGAGGGTGGTCTGAAAATTTCTCGGTCTAACAATGAAAATACGAATTTATAATTTCGAAATTATTTTTATTTTTCAACATAATCTCCCTTAAGGCTAATACATTTATCGACGATACTCCAGCGCCATTATCTCGTCCCAGTAGTGGTTCTCAGTGAGATTTGCAAAATACCCCTCTACAGCTGCAGTCACCTCTTGATTCGAAAAAAACGCTGACCAGCGAGGAAGAGTTTTAGTTTTGGGAAGAGATAGAAGTCAGAGGGAGCCAAATCTGGGGAACAATGTGGATGTTCCAACAATTCATAGTGCAGATCCCTTAATTTTCCCATTGCCAAAACACCTTTGTGGGTAGGTGCATTTTCCTGATGAAAGATGATTTTTTTCTTCTGCAAACCGGATCTTTTCTCACGAATTTTTTTGTCTAGTCTGGTTAAAAGATCGGAATAATATTCCCCAGTTATTGTTTTACCCTTTTCAAGATAATTAATAAACTTTAGCATCCCAAAACACCGATACCATACCTTTCCTGCTGATGGAACCGACTATGTCTTCTTTGAGAGAACAACCCGCTTCTCTTCACTGTTTTCACTGGTGTTTGGATTTTTGGATTTTGGTGTGTACTGGTGAATCCAAGTCTCATCCATAATAATAAATCGATGCACAAAATCAGTTTTATTCTTGTTAAAACGCTCCAAGCGCTGTTCAGAGATTTTCGTGCGAGTGCGTTTTTGATCTACTGTGGGCAAGCGCGGCACCCATCTTGCGCAGAGCTTTTTCATATGCAATTCTTCATGCAAAATATATCCTACACGTTCTTTTGAAATGCCTATAGTCTCAGCAATTTCACATACTTTGACTAACCGGTCATCCAATATCATAGCATGCACTTGATCAATGATTTCTGGTGTTGTTAGACTTTTTGGACGTCCTTCACGTGGATCATCTTCAAGGCTTGTACGGCCATGTTTAAACTCGGCAGCCCATTTCTTAATTGTTGAGAACGAAGGAAAAGAGTGCTTTTCCTTCGTTATTCTGATAAACTTTTATGAACTTCGATTGAATTTCTTTTGGTATTAAACCTTCTTTTACAAAGAATTTTATAACAGCACGATACTCAGTTTTATCCATTTCAAGGGATACAGACAACACGTTTGCTTCAGACAGCTGTATAAAACAAACTACTTCATAGAATGACTTGCAATTTCACATAGATTGGTACATCATGCTTATGGCAGATGTACCAAATTAAAAAAAAAACATTTAATTGTATATCCCCACTCCCCTTCCCAGCGACTTGCCATGAAATGTGGCAAAAAAATCCCACTCTACGAATAAACCAGTCATCTTTGTAGTTAGTCTGGTTTAAAAAGTTCCGCTTTTTCAGTATAACTCTCGGTATAAGTTCTTTCAGTATAACTGAGTGGAAGAGCCATCACTAAAATAATATCTTCCAAGTGGGAAACTTCTTTTAAATCGCTTATCGAACTCTAAAAAGTGCGAATTAGTACTGCGCTGTGTGTCCGACAGCCATTGATGTATTTCAGATTATAAACAAATCATTTTCTTTTAAACATCGAACAGACTTGTGCATTTACTCAATGAAACGAGTAAATGCTATTTATGTTGTTTGTTTATTATTATTTTATTCATATTTATGTTATTTTGAAAATTATTTTTATTCTTCAATTTGCCATTTTCATATAGAACACCACTTACACCAGTCATAATCCAAAAAAATTGCCTTGATAGGTGGATGTTTGACAAAATAAGCTAGAAAAATAGTGCGTTTTATTTTTTCAGTTTCATCCCTCAGTAATCAAAATAACAGAATGAGACTAATTTTTCTTTATTGCCAATTATTTCTCACACCTTAGGCTTCATAATTAACAGTTTTTAATTTTTTACATATTTTCAGATAATGTTTTTCTTAGAAGGGCTTTATCACGGTGATTTTCGGCCCACATATTCCACTACATGTTTACGTAAAATACACAAACACAATAAGACTAGTGGTTCAACCTAAGGCTGCAGGATAAAGTTCAAGGCAGGGGAAAAGAGCGTTTGGAACATATAAAACAGGTGGCCGTCATCTTGAAAAAAAAAACAAAACGTTTGGTTCAAAGTGCAAATAAGAAAAAAAAACATATCTTGGGTATTAAAATTGCTGTAAACATCAGAAATTGGACAACCTGGAAATAAGTTATGATCATCTATCAAATCTTCCGAAATTGTAAAACTCCTGTGGATCAGCCAAATAAAAATGGAAGCCATAATTAATAGGACGTCATGAAAAACCTTAAAAAATGTCATTCATTCTAAAGGATTTTCATCTAATGTAACCAAATAGCTTACTGTCATCAAAATGCAAAATTATATAGCCTATTAGTTTATTTTTTAATTTGATAATTTCAATGAAATGTCCCGTATTCAAAACAAATATGTATGCCAGGTGCTTTCTGAAAGCATGAATACGAGTGATGAACCCATTAGCGTTTATATTTATACACTTGAAAAAGGTGCACAAATTGAGCAAATGGATTTCACAAAATCACAATCGACGCCAAACTTCATAGAACATCACTGCTTATTTGCTTTCACAATGAGAAGCCATTATTGGACTGGTCGTTGACGCGCGACGCAGAATAATTTATGTAGAAAAACCCACCCGGCGAACCTGTGCCTCAAGTTTCAGTTCATAAACAGAAACGTTTGATGTGTCTAGTAGGTACAGGTGGTATCGTCCATTACGAATTTCAATCCCTTGACCGAATGATCATATGGAACATCTACTCGGCATCATTTTAGAAAGTTCGTGATGCACTACTCCCAACACAGCCTGCAATGACTAGCCACAAAAGTCATTGTGTACATTCAGGACAGTGTGAAGTTGGAACTTTTGTGGGTTATTCATGTCGTGTCTTCACTCATTGCATGGATAGCCAGGGACAAATCACACAGCCTTGAACAGAAATTTATCCCTACTATTCCTCGGTCCTCCCCAGATATCTCGCAGTCTGATTATCAAATTTTCTTATCGCTGAACATCCACATGCGCAACTGATAATTTCGAAACTGGAGACATGGGAAAAATGAAGCTGAACGACTTCTCTCTTCTGAAGGTTTATAGGAATGATATTTATAAATCGATCTTGTTGGTAAAAGGTTGTTAATGATAAAGCTGCCTGTTTTATAATGTTTATATCCAGTTTATAATGTTTTTTACGAATGTTTTGATTTTTTCATAAAAACTGTTCGGACTGTTTTGGTGGCCTTATTTATCGTTCTGCATACGAACTTAAAGAACTTGTTTTTGCGAGTAGAGTATATGAATAATTTGTTCAATTAAAAAAAAAATATATATATATATATATATATGAATGGTAGCTAACTTGCCGGCTTGTTCAACCGAGTGGATTGGGTCTGTGATTTCCAACCAACAGGCTAAGACTTGAACCCACCACCGAGATTCAGCATGAATTCTTGCAAATGCTTTTAGGTTGTAGATGAATTTCATTGATGCGAAATCACCATCCTGCTTATCGGGGATCTAAAGTGGCTATAAAAAATCGTATTTAGATCTCTATTGCAAAATTTCAGGATTATCTAACTCTTATTTCGTCTAAAGTTTATAAAAAGGGTAACAAGTTTTGATGGGATTCACGCACACTATATATTTAACATACATGTATTTTAAAATTAGCTATTAATACATCAATTAAAGCAGGAGACAAAAACTTATCGGTAACTACAAGCTAATATCGATTTTGTTTGTTTCTAGAAAAGGCGATTAAAATATAAACAGAAAATATGATAAATTGTTAGTGAAGTTGTTTTCACGACTGCCAGTTTTGGTTTAGAGAAAAAAACTTAATTTAAAAATTTAGAATAAGGTCAGCCTTATGCCTAAATAAATATTCTTGTGTGTAAATTGCATAGATTTTTCTGGCCGGTTGGAATGGTTGCTGAATAAAAAATCTAATTTTCTAAGAAGTGGGGGGGGGGGGCTTTCAACTGGGTTAGAGGCCGGCTAACTCGCCTTCAGTTGAAAACACATTCAATGCGAGGTGCATTGTAATGAATAGTTTAAAAGTTACCTGGCAAGTAGAAAACAATAAGATTAGGAGAGACATTTAGTAACTACTTTATATTGAAACTGTAGGTCTATAGAGACCCCTATTTTCACAGTTAGTTGTAAGTTCTCTAACTTGTTTTGTAGATAAGGTAGCTTTAATATACAGTACACTAGATCAGCTCCAAAAAGAAGAATGACCTGCTGATGATAATACCATCAGTTAAATTATATTACAAAACAACAGTACAGCTCTGGAGAGTTGATTCTTAGAAGTACCTTAGTGTCTGGAGAGTAACTTGAAACTGAGCACATATACACGTACTTTACGAAATAGGCTGACATCTTATATAGGCTTTATTATTTAAAACAATTTGTAAGAAAATTTTATATACACTCTTCATTACTCTTGGGGGCCACGCAATATTGCAATATGCAGTCTGGGAAATGACTGCAAAATAAATGTACACAATCTAATTACTTGTCCAGAAAAACTCCAAGTAACATTTAACGTTGCGCGCTTCTAAAGCATACAATAACTTCAAAGTGATCACGTTTACAACATTATGACAGATTTGCCTAAACAAAATACTAATATTCCTTCATTTAAATAAACGCTGGTTATTAAACAGAACACCGCCATTAAAAGAAAACATTTAGAGTGCCACCACCATGCAATAATAATTTAAGTTTTGCATACGTGACTCCCAAATGATACAACAGCCTTAACTTCACAATTTAAGATTGTGTTGAACAATTTGACTAAATTAAACTCTAAAGAGTTTAATTTAGTCAAATTAAAAAACTATTTAAAGTATAGCTAGTGTTTAATCGATTCACATAACTTAAAGTAATGAAAGGCCTTTCAGTATAGGAGGTTACTACCTTGAAACTTGCACGGGAATCATATCCCTCGATTTCAAAAAGTAATACAAAATAGCTCTGTTTTCATGTAATTGTTTTTTGTGTTGTTTTTATTACATTATTGTTTCTCATTTCTTGAATAATAAAAAAATGAATAAACTCTTAACGAATTCCAATTTGGTCATTCAGCAAATATAGTTCTAAACACCTGCAAAGCAAAAGACCAGAATGGTGAAGAATACTGCGTTTGATTTGACGGTTCTTAAAGTTCAAGGCCACCGAAATCGCTAAGAACAATCTCGTTCAAGACGGTCACTCTTAATTGATCGAGACACTGCATCAAGACGATGCGGCCAATACGTTGATTGTGGACAGGCACTGTGCATTGTCACATTCTCTCTCTCTCTCTCTCTCTCTCTCCTGAAGTCAGAAGATACTCAAACACTCTGCACGAACTGACATACATCAGAAAAAACTTCACCGCCGTGCTTATAATTCCTTGCCAATCCTCACGATTCCTCATTTTAAACTAATCTGTTATCCGCGATGAAAAGCAGAGCTAATCGAACCTTCCGAACATACAAAATAGATGAATCAACGTAATAAGTAGTCTTGGCAAGGGATCGATTTGCTAACAAAAGACATTTGTGTTTTTTAAAATTTGAGGAACTAACCCAGTTTGATCACGTTCCAGAATCACCACTGACATCTATTTTCAATTACGGTGAGCATGCTGTTCTTTTCGAGCGCTGTTATCAATGGTCAATCGAAAGCGGCAACTCCTTCAATACAATGACAAATCACAGCAGTTCGAACAGAAAAAGAAGAAAAAAAAAATTAAAGAGTACATGTATCCAGTCTAGACGTAGCTTCATCTGACTATCATTTGCTCTAAGAATGGACAGCGCCTTGCCAATGTCAAGACAGCGTACAGATTTTTACTTTTCAAAAAGACCGGACCTAATATGGTCGACTAATCGAACTACTTATTGAGGAAGTAAAACCATAGAATGTATTCTATGGCTTATTCTATTGAGTAATGTTAAAATGAAAATATCAAAATCCGAGACCTGTGTAGGTTCTTGATTTTTAAAACAGGAATGTAACAAAACTGGTTGTAACCAGTTTTACAGAGGGACACGGATATGCGCATATAATTCTTTTGAACTAGTTTCACAACTTTTAAAAATCACACACACTTTTTTTTTTGTGTGTGTGACTTTAAAACAATCCCTCATTTCCTCACCGTATCTCAAAATTTTATAAGAGCTGACACCCATACTGAAAGCGGACCCTGTCTCTCATGATTGTGCATAATATGAACATTAAATGATAGAGCTACCTGACACTGAATCGAAATGGTTCAGTGCCGGATAGCTGTTCCATTTAATGTTCATTTTCTCCTGGCTCAGAAAGTGATAGCGAAGAACAGAACAAAAAAGACTTTTACATGCAGTAAATCTTTTGAAATAAGAAACCATATTCAGTAGAATATTTGTGAGAATACTTAGAATACTACTCATATTCTCTAATGGAAGAAATCAGCAACGGAAGGGCCATTACCGAGACATACACGCAAGTGTTCCGGGTTTCCAGATAATATCTAAAAATGAAATTGCGACTGTATTGATCATTCTGTTTCCCAGGAGATATTTGGAAGTGTGTCAGAGAGTTTTCTTTTATATAAAAAGACACTCAAGAATGTAGTCTCCGTTGCCCTGTCCTACTTTCTCGAATATTGATCAAATCTTAGGTGCTTCAAGATTCACGATAACATATTCTTTCCTGTTACGGATGGTGATAAGCAGTTACACGTGCACGATTTGCAGCAAGGATAATGCAGGATGTAGTGGTTGATATTTTAGATTGATCCGAAATCTGCTGTTACTCTCCTCCAAGCTATCTTTCGTGCATCTAGTCTTGGGGCTCCTGAGAATCTCAAGAAAGAAAAAAAATGCTTTAGGAAAAAGAGTGATGTGAATGTTTCAGACATTTGGATTTCGTACAAGATTTTTACGTAAAATATGCTTATCAGACAAATAAAATAAAATTGCTGCATGCATGCAGTAAAATGAAAGGCGTTTTTATTTTATAATACAGTTTTATCGTTTGCGAAAGTGATATTCGTATTCATGAAGATATGCGACTGTGGCGCGTAAGAAATTTGTGTACACTGCTGCATTTGGGTGGATATGGTTATTTACAATGTTTTAAACTTATCTCGAGCGAAATTCACTTCGATTTTGCCTTTAAATTATATTTTAAAGGCAAATTTATAAATGCAACTTTGTAAAGTTGTACAAAAAATGTATTGAAAGTTGTACTGTTTTATCGATATACGTTATATAAAAATATGCATAATAAGATAGTCAAAGAGCTTCCTATGCATTTCTGAAATTAAACAAAAAATTAATATAATTTCCAAAAAAATTTGGAGCACATCTAAGTATACAATACTACTAACATGCTTGTCTTATGTGAAAAATGTTGGGACATACGCCTTATTATTCATGACGCAAAAAAAAAAAAAATATTAAGTATTGGTGCGTCACGAACATAATTTTCGGTATAGGAGGATTTTTACTTTCTAAATCCTAACTATGTTTATTATACCACCCACATACTCGTCACCAAAAAATAAACGTGAAAAACTGACTTGGGAAATCCTTCATTTTCACTTCGCTGTGAGAATCTGCACTTTGTATGATTTCTGATGTAAACATTTTCCACACTGTCGTATGTAAAATATCAAGTGTGGGACTTGTATAACCCCTTTGACTTACTTCCAGCTAAATGTCTCAAAACTGGCCTGCATTTCTTGGTATCAAACACACTTTGTCACAGCAGAATATCTACGATCATTGAGGACCCCAACGGAACAAGATTTCTCTGGATCTTTTTACACTGATAACTTTTGTTAATCTCCTCGGAGCCTTCATTAGGCCCATGTAAGTTTGATCCCATATTGCGGGTCTCACGGGAAGGTACAAATGTTCCGCTCTTATACTGAATAGCATCCTAAAAGGAGCCCCTTTTCATGCGAATTGCGAAAAATTCCCTGAAACTGCGTAATGAACTTAGTTTCGTCGTTAGAAGAAGAAGCTGGAGCCTTTAACAAATGTTTAAAAAAAAAAAGATTTTAACAAAAAACGCTAAGCCCACTTTTCACTAGTAAAACTCGTTATTTGACGTTGGACTGCAAAACACGCGTGGTGATTTATTACTAAAAAAAAAAAAAAATAAATAACTGGTCTCTCTTCATCCTACACGCCACAAATCGGGAGACAGATATTTTTTTATTTTCTTTTTTTGTACAGCCTACTTAAATTTTAATTAAACAACTTTTAACAGCTCGGAGAATTTTAAGTTCCTGTTAATCGCTTTAAAAAAAAATCAGCCATAATTTCTTATAATTACATTATAAAAAAACGAAATCGATATATCTTTGAAATTATGTTTAGTCCTCAAAATTCTTCATATACAGCATGAGCTTTTTATGGCAAATTCACACTCTGTCAAACTCATTTCTGTCAAATTCACCACTCTTGTGTGTGAATTTGACAGAAATGGACAGAAATGAACTGCAGACAGAAATCGTATATTTTGGTCTCTAATACCAAACGTTATTGGCCGTATCTTTTGCTGAACCTTGTTTCCCCCACTTTAGAAATCCAAAATGGTTCTCTTCCATTATCTCATACAATAAAGATAAATATCCTGGCTTGTATTTTCCTCCAATTTATAATTTCCTTCAATTTTCAGTAAATATCCTCAGAAAATTCTCAGAAAAATCCGAAGAAATAGATTGTTAGTCAGATCAGAAGAATCTGTTGTCTGATCTGTATACTAACGTGTCTCCTCATCTTAATTACGCATATCCGATTCTTCTGAAAGTTTGTGTTCTAGGATTCACCCCGAACACCCATTTTGTGTTCGGAGTGCCTTTTTTATACTTCTCGATTCCATTGGTTTAGTCAACAGTTTGGAAAACAATTTTTTTTTGAAAATTTCAAAACGAATTTATTCAAATTTTTCTAAAGCGGGAAAAATGTAAATAATTTAATAAATAAATAAATTTGAAATTTATACCCTGGAAAATAAATAGTTGATCAAACTTTTTTTCGAGAGTCGAAGAATGCAGATTGGCAGTCAAGAGCGGATCTTTTTGCTTATGTTACCACCTTCGAACAAATACTATGGAAAACTTTGGAGAAATTCAAGTAGTTGCGCTTGATACCTTTAAGGCGTTTGTTCAAATTTGATACAAAGTTCTATTAACCATCCAATTGTTAAATTCTATCTAACAGTCTCTTGTTTTTTGCAACGGGAATGCCAGCTTTCTCTCTGGTCTTTATTCTCAGAACTGAGAATACCGGAGTACCACAGGGCTCCATTCTTTCACTTTTGTCTCCTTTCAACCTTCTCCAAATAGCTACGAATAGAATCCATAATTTTTCCGACGACAGTACTTTGCACTTTCTCGTGAAACAAAATAATATCCAGTTGATGAGCAAACGTGTGGGATCGCCGTTTTTGTAAAAGGATCGGCATCTGTCCACTCCATCTGTATAAAAAATAATTTGCAGTTCGCTTCAAACGTGCAAATTCTTCCCACATTGTCTGCATAGCGGGAAAATACGAATTGCTTACCATAGCGATTGTCAACTTCTGCATACTTGGGTGAGAGTAGGGGTGATACTCGTTTGAAATGGCCTATGAATGTACATAAGATTACGAGATTTCAAAATGATGTTCGTATTAGGGTTTGAAAGGTGGAATTAAATTTTTAATATATCAATTTTTTTCATTCATGAAAAGTAATTTATTGCACCACTCCTTTTTATTAACACAATGTCTTTGGTCCGACTTATGGAGATAGGATAAACCGCCTGGTAATTACCAAAATTAGTTTTTTTCAAGTTATTTGACTTACTTAAAATGACCATTAGGCCAGTTAATATACAAAGGAAGTTCAGATGGAGGATCACGCAAAAATAAGTGAATGAACGAGAATTTTTTTATTCAGAATTACAACGAATGGCTTATTCATACATTGATGTTTCTAAGCACAAAAAAGTGCGTTAGTTTACGAGAATGTGTTTATTTTTTTTAGCAACACATCACCACTCTCTTTCAATGTTGACTTAAATTACTCAAAAATTCTTATATTCAGGAGCATTTTGCTGCGATTTATTTTTTTGGTTTTTCCGAAATCATAATGCTTTTATTTCCCCCCAGTTATTAAAACCTAATTCCAAGTTTTTCAAACGAATCCTAGTGTCTATACTTAGTGCAGATACTACACGTATGGACATTAGTAGGATATGGCATTCGATTAGAGCCTTGTGCCTAAATTTGCGAAATGACATGTGGTTGTCCTAGACACAGGACCTTATTCTTTGGGGAAGGAAAATATATTACAACGACCATTTCAACTTACAGGCATCTTTGAAACCTGTTTTCAGATTTTTACAAAAGTCAGCTTTCTTGGATGAAACGTGAAACAAATGACTAAACGGCGTAGGTAAGAAAAAAAAAGGGGTGGGGGGATGAATTCACATCTATGTTCCGTTGCTGCTTACTAGTGACAGCTGATTATGTTTACTCACAGCGTCATTGTTGTAAGCTGGGAATAAGACTACTTTAAACGGCATTTATATTAATACTACTTATCGCTATATTATTGATATATTTCTTTTCGAAACGAAAATCAAAAAATATCAAGAGTTTCAACAAATGTATTTTAGAAAAAAAAAAGTTTCTTTTGAAGCTACGGAACTAAACCATTTTTTGTCTATAAACATAAACGCGACACGCCCATCTCTTTTCACTTCTGCATAAATTGTGTATTCCCATGTGCCAGCAATTATTGCTTTTCTCTCGTGGCATTTTTGACAGTCATATCCTAGGTTCTCAATTAAATTGGGCATGGTGTATTGTGTGTGCGGGAAAAGGGTTGCAGCATGCTTAGTATCGTAATCTCCGTTAGTTTGGTTGTACCTTAGCTCTTAATCCAAAACGAAAAAAAAAAGAAATGTGCTCACCATTGTGCTTACTTATCACAAAATTATAAAGCTACCTTTAATTTTAGCAACTGTTCTAATACAAGATAGAAAGAGAAAGAAAACCAAAATTATAACGACTACTTAAAACTTCACGCTACCATGCAGCGTGAAATTTGGACAGTCTGGTCCTGTCCAAGCAAACGACTATTCACAATGAATGAAAGAAGTGGCAACTTTGTAGGACGATCTTAATCGCCCATATAAAAGTTATCACTGGACCATCAAATATATACTGACACATACCGTGACTATACGTCGTTCATGATTAATCTTCTGGCTTACTTAGAGGTAATCAAAACACTGTTAATGATGCTTGCGAGATGTTCCAGACTTATCCTTGGCAGCTACAAGAAACAGCGAACATCTCAACATTTCTTGACTGAAGAGAGTGAGTTGAAAAACAACGACACGAAGGAAAGGTTTCAATGCATACTAAACAAGCACTTCGTTTGAATATCACTGAAGCTACGAACACACAAAGGCGTTGAGTATACATCTGCTTAAAAAATCGATTCGTGAGCAGCCACCACAACAAAATCACAACATTAACACATAGTTCGACTTCCCTACTGACAACTGCTTATGATGCTTCAAAAACACGCTTGTTTTACGTTCTATCTCTCACAGGTATATCTTTCTTATTCTTCTTCATTTCCTAAAACAGCAAACCGGCCAGGAGCACAATTTATTGACATTATTCCGAACGCCCACACTCGTCATTATTCTTCTTTTTCTTGTCGAATGGAAAGAGAAAGTTGCATATTTAAAATACGTAGTCAAGATTAGTTCTGTCTTCTCTCTCTCTATCTTCTGCGTCATTTATAACCTGCTATAAAGTTGATTCGTATATTTTTCACGTCCTACTCTAATTTACATATTCACTATTTTTAATTTATAAGAAACAGTTCGTCACATTAAATGTAATGAAAGGAGGTTGAAGTGAAATCGTTAAATGACTGAGAGACGTTGGATGGGGAGGGACAAAACAAGCTGGCGTATTATATTATGTCGATATGCCATAGAATTGCTTGGATGTACTTAATAAAACGTTTAGAATAAAAGACCATTTCCTGATCGAACTTAATAAAATGATACAAAGTAATTCGTTTTTCATGTTTATGATCTTGAATGAATAACGATAAGTAAACGAAAGTCACTTATCAGGACTTCTGAGGGAATGCGAAAGAAAACTATCATTTTAAGAAAAAGGATATCTGTACTTGATACGGAGCAACAATCACGCATGCCAACCCCCAAACAAGCGTTGGTAACAAGCTAAGAAATGGAGGTCAGAGGAAGATACTGACTGATTTGAACGCTCAATGCTTTTTTTTTTTCTTTTTCTTTTTCTTTAAATGTCGATTCAAATTCCTTGTCCTACTGACAGCACTACATTACACCTAATGTCGTCAATGGGCCAAGGGTTGCATAATATGAAACACTACTTTTGAGACCAAACACGAACATGGTACTCTTCCAATTCACTTCAGAACTCCGTCAAACAGAAGGGTGAGTGTCACACAAGGCAGTGGCAATTATAATGCTACAATGGGGTTTGGACTCAGTTCGAACTGTGTTGACTGGAAATCGGAAAGCAGTAACGTAATCCACTTGGATATTCATTCGGGAAAATGGTTACTTCATTTCGCCATCAGATCGTAAAGAATATGTTTGGAGATGCAACGCAACACAAGTAATCCCATAAATATTCCCATGACAGAAATATGTGCCATGAATTTTGGTTGAAGAAATCTTTCTTATCCATAACAAATACGCAGTTGGCACGGGGTATAGCACAAACATTAATTAATTAAACAAAATACTAATGGAAATTGGTTCTGATAAGCGACGGTTACATGCTTTTCTGGCCTGATGGACATGTTCATGTTTGGGCGTGGACGAAGACTGGAGAAAGCTCACTGCCCCAAACGATAACGTTGGAAGGTGATATTGTAATGAAGTGAAGTTGCTTCTGTTGGTAGCGAATAGGTCCGCTGGTCAGAGTGCATCGAATCATGAATGCTGGGTCCTACAATCGATCTTCTGGACAACTGTATCTTAGCGAGGCAATTTTATAGTACCATCCCTTAATGTACAATAGCCTTCCATACCAGAAAGCGGTGATCGTAAACACGTAGTGTGAAGAGATACACAGGAAAAGGTTTGGTGAAGAGATACGCACGGAAGAGTGACCAACACAATATTCCAGTCTGAATTTAAGAACATCCATGAGATGAGATGTTTATTAATCATCATACCTCAAATCGTTCATAGGAAAGGTGGTCAGCCCAACCCCGGTATATCCTATGTCCTGTAGTATTAAGTTCTCAATACTGGTTTGCCTGCTTTGCGGGATGAAAAAGCCCAGGATAAACTGGGGAAAAAACCTACTATCCACGCCCAAGACCGGTTAACTTGGATATGGCTGAGGAAGATCCTTCAGCTCCTCACGTCACCGACGGGAATCGAACCTAGGACACTCCTTCCCTAGGCATATGGTTGCCAAGCGCACAGCCACTAGGTTAGCCTAATACGCTTCGAATAGATTGAATAGATGTAATATTATTCAATAAAAGATAATTGCGGTTAAAATTTTCAAGCGAGATAGGTGTGAGAGGCTGGGGAATAATTTGCAAGAGGAAGACAACTCTTCCGATTGGAATGACGAAGTTATAATGCAGGAAAAAGTATAAAGAGAAGTAGGAAGGAAGAAGAGGTGTGGAATACACTCTTCCTGGATTGCTCAGGGAAAGCAAGAGTGAAGCTCTAGAGATGTACTTGCGATTCAGTATTAAATACTAACTGAAAAGCTGTTAGAATTTCTAACAGATTTTCTTATTTAAGACATAAGAAAATCTGTTGTCAGTGCTTTAAATGGAATCGAATTTTATTCTCAAGAGTGTGTTGCAAGCAAAATTTGGTGGCAATTATACGATAGCTAGATAGAAAAAGTGCTGATTGCGTTTATTAGAGTATTTAGTAAAATAAACTGATTTTTAATTTCCTTTGGGCATAAACAGCGTTAGCAATTCATCAGTCAGTGTACTTTGTTAAATACATGCTTTTCTACATTCTCATTGTTTCTAGGATTTCCCTGCTATGCCCACGCCATTAGCTCGTTCAGTTACCAAACATCATGAATTAGTTGTAAATCTGTATTCACAATGCCGTGTTCCGGCGGTAAGTCCACATTAGTAACAGGAGGTAATAAACGTTTCAAAATCTTGTAATTAATCACTACTGCAATTAAATACCCAATTATAAATAAAATCATTAACTGAGTGAATGCAGTGAGACGTGTTTTGTTGAATGATAAAATTTCCTTTTAACTATTTTCTCTTCTTTGTTTCCGTCATTAAGATTGCACGTGCATTCGTTAAAATACCTCCTCGGAAGTCTATTAAACCAATCCCAGTGTGTAAAAACTGCTTTACAGCTTCCCCAATATAATTCAATCTTTGTTGCAAAACAGGTTATATAAAGAAGTAGAAATTCTTAATTTCCTGTCGCATTAGCTCTTCATCTAACCGCCCCCAGTATATCCACATGAATGCGTCTGGCTCACAGGAAACAAAGTATCACACCTACCGATCAACAATAACTCTTGCGCAGGTGGAAGAATCATTAGAATTGTCTCGTGAATGACACTACTCGCCTAATTGAGTTCTTTTGTGGTGTTTTTCTATCAGGCCGGCAACACATGTTGAATAGATACCTTTTCTGGTTTTTCTGATGGTTGGAGAAGGGATGTACAAAAAAATATCTTTACTGAATGTATTCAGGAAGTTGTTGTAGGCGTCAGTGAAAGTCACGTTTGCAAAAAAAAAAAAAACTTTAATTTAGCATACATATTTGTTGTCAATAAAATTGCAGATACACAAACGAAAGATAACTCCTTATATTTTTTTTTTCCTTTTTTCACAGCGCTAGCTGTTAGTCCATTTAAAAAGCGAGGTGTCTCTTATTTGCATCTAAAAAACCGCACAACAAAATTGCATGCGATTTTTGCTACCGCAGATAGTCATACCAAGTGACATTGATCGGCAGATAACAAGGTGAGGAATGCTCGTTTTCTGCTAGGTCAACAACGTAGAAAGATCTGGTAGGTTAGAATTCAATCACAGTATAATACTGCTACCATGGATTCTGTCACTCAAAAAGCAACAGTCGATTTTCACATTTCGTACGGAACCGTTTACGATAACACTCACGATTATCTGTCTACATAATAAGAAGATTGCGAAAAGGTTGATACCAATGACAGTGAACAGCCAGTCACATTCTGAGGTGTTAAAAACTCATGGAACAAATACATACAAAAATTTGTAGTTAAAAAAAATAATAATATTCCCCTTTCGTTTGTTTATTTTGATGTCAAATTAAAAGCATCTTAATAGAGTGTTTTTTTTTGTTTAATTTGCCTTCCTATTATAAAGTGAGTGAAAACTGCGTACAAAATTTGTGGATCACAACAAGGGGAAAACTGTAGACCTTCAAATTAATGGCTAACTATTAACAGTATAAGGTTTTTGTAATTAAGCGGATGACTACTTCATGTACAACAGTTCTCTAACGGCTTCTTTTTCAAAGGTCATTCATCATGGCAGAGGAAGACAGAAAACTAGCAGTTATAACATTCTGCACAATATATTCGTCAAGAACATTGTGTTCAAAGCAATTCCTTGTCCAGCTTGGATTCATCTCTCGAAAATATTTCTAGATACTGTTAGCGGATTAACGATAGGGACTTCCTTCAGGTCTCGGCACAACGTTAAGCTTGATCCACTTCGTTTTGAGAGAAATGGCATATTGTGTTGACAGAGTATACTGTTTGCGGGACATTCTGCAATGAAAAAAAAAAAAACGAATGACTTTACGGTTACGCAATTTGACATTACAGCCACGGAAACTAAAGCTACGAGACCAGTATGTTCGCTAACTGCGTTTTTATGCCCCCTCCCGCAACCGAGGTCTTCCTCTTCGCAGCTGCGCTGTGGAATGGACATACAATTAGTGCAACTGGAGAGAAAAAAAAATGATAGAAGAATATAGTAGGAATACGAGGGTAAGGTAAGAATATTATGTTCAAAGCAATTCCTCCAGCATTTTGGTTGTTCCATTACAATTTATATAATGCTTAAATTAAGAGTAACCAAGCACCATAACACTACCTTCAAAGTATGATGTGAGCAGAATTCCTTCTTCCAGGAAACATTCTGCAAGTGTGTGTGTGTGTGTGTGTGTGTGTGCCCGCATGCGTGCAGCCTACCCACAAATGGTTATAAACCTAAGGTACATTAGGACAAAGGCCGGGCTAAGACGTAGATAACCCATCCCCCCCCCCCATAAAAAATACTCTAGGAAAAAACATGAAATCAAGGTGGTAGTGATGATCTTCCACCAGGCGAAAATCTGTACTACCGTGAAGATATCTATGCCCACGAGATTCGAACCTGCAGCCATCAACTTAGCTAACCCGGAAAAGCATATATGAGGACTGATCAACATAAGCTAGAATCACGGGACAGAATTTTTTCTTTCTCAAGACCATGAGTCAGACTATGTTGTCTGCCACATTTTAGCCATAGAGAGTTCGCTTACAAATGCAGTTTTGGACAGTATTCACCAAAAATGAAGTATCAGGAAACAGGAGATCCTTAACCGACAGGTTTCGTTCGTTTCCACTTTGAAACGAATGCCATACCACTCAGGAATACACTTAAGAGATGCCTCTGACGAAAAAAGAGTTACAATACGGATGACTTTTGAAAGCAAATTTAAAGTAAAAGATGAAATTAACCCATTATATAATGGATGTTATTAAAAAGAAGAAAAAAAACAATAATGTAATTATTATAAATTAAGTAATAAAAAAGGAACTGTGAATACTTCACTGCGAATCTTGAATGACTTGATAAATGCGAAACTCGATTCTGCCTTTAGACAATCATCCAATTTCTTCCCGTTACTTCATCAGTACATTGATTTTAAACCCTAAGGGATTAAAAAAAAAACTTTTACTTGTGAGCGTTTATGAAAGAGCAGCAAGATTTAGAGGGGGAAAAAGTCTATTACTTTTGATTTTTAATGTGTAACGTAAATGATCCCTTTGGTCTCGCGGAGGCCATAATACAGACCTACAGCGTGCAGCATTTTTCACCTTCACCAACGCCTTCGAAATGCAGATCTTCAGAAATAGTTTCATAAATACCAGATTTTTGAACTATTTGAAGCCGGTCTCTCTCCAGCAACTATTAGCCAAGTACAGCACCACATGTGATTTCATCTCCCCCTCTGCTCCCAACCGTGTCTTCTTCTACAGACCAAGGTGTTTTTCTTCAGAAGAAATGATTTCGAGGCAAAGGATATGGAACTGAATATGACAATGCAACTTGCAGGCGTTTTCCAAACAGGCCCACCAGAGATGCATTAAGCAAATGAAGTTTCGTTGAAATGATACAATAAGGATGGAACTTTCAAGGACATAACGTGAGGGAACTCGTATGTATTTTAACTTTCCTACCAAAATAACTTTCTAAATATCTGACTGATAATAAATACTGGATGAAAAATCCGAGCGGGGCAATTGGTTCGTTCTCGTCTTCGCTTAGAAAGCCCAATAAAGGGTTTTCGTCTTAGACGAGAACGAACCAGTCTTTCCAACGGTAGCACAAATGTGACATCGTCCTCGCCACTGTGCTAAGGACTCTTGTCCAATTAACATATGTGGATATGGAACATACAGTACGTTTGCAGAAAGATTTCACGGTGTCCACATCGAAATTTGAAAAGTTTTGTTGTACGAAATTGTTTGTTGTTTACGCCAAGTGAATTAGTCGCGATGCGTACAACTGGAACGCGTTAGGTCGAAAGTACTAAATACTGGTAGGTTATCTCTTGATAAAAGATAACTGATCTTGGTTACATGGCTATGAAATCCTTCACTAAGCATTATTTTACTGTTTCATTGATTGGTTCACTGTCTTTTATCATTACTAGTGATATAAAGGCATTGACCCTTGACAGCATTACCTCTGCTATACAATACTTTCAACGAATGATTTTAGTTCTACTTGCACTATCTGGAAAAACACTTGCATCCCATTGTGTATCTCGCGTTGATAAATTTTGTTTTTTTACTTTTGTGCTTATGAGTCATGCGATTCCTGCATCTGCCTATTTCAAAATACATGTTGAAGAGCATTACGTGGAGATTTAAAGGATGCTGATTTGAGGTAAAAATAATGACAACGCTATCGATGTAAGGACCAGTCTAACAAGGAATTATCTTCGTAATAAGTGGAAAGAGAAACGACTTTATCATTCATGTATTCGATTGATAGTCTCTGTATTGGTTTTCTTCTTAATGTAACATTTTATAGTTATCGATTTCTTCGTTCTTTTTGTCTTTGTTATAAAAACCGTTATGTTCAAAATGCTCTTTAATCTTTCCGTTTTGATTACAAATTCGCCATTTTTAACAATAATGGTTTTCATAGGAATGGAACAAGATTCTAATTCTGTCATGGAACGAGGCTATATCGCTTTTCTCCCTATCTTTTATTTAATAAGATAATAGCGAGATAGCAACTCATATTCTACAGCTTGACATTATTTGTATTCTCAATTTTAAAATATTAATCATACAAAGCACAAAACAGGACTATTAATCCTGCGCTAACTAAAATCTGTATAATATATAAAACACATCGGTCTTCTGTTCTGTATCCAACTAGAAAAGTCCGAGTGACACAAACTGCTGTCTCTCCATTCCGTTTCCGGCTATTCGCGTTTCCTGGCAATGCTATCGATTCGTGGTATCGATGAATACTTCTTCTGTTTGGTGCCTCGTTTTTCGAAGTATTTCTTTGAATTTAGACAACCCTCCATTTAGATGTTTTTTTGTTGTTGATCTTTGATTTTAGTCGTGATCTAAATTTTTAGTGCTCTTTTCAAGGCAGATCGTTGTGTTGATTTGAGTATATTATCAGCTATGATTTATTGTAGTGAACAGAAAATTTAATGCATTTAATTGATTTGTGTTTATTAAAATACGTTGAGAAGATATGATACTGATTATACAGTGATTAATACAGAAAAATATGCTTCATTTACAAATCATTTTACTGTTTTAATACTAAATACAGTATTTGGAATTAAAAACAATTGTAACACAATCTTGAATTTAGAATTACGTCAAATGAAATATATATATATATATATTCACGTCCTTTCACAATTTGTTGCCGTAAGCATGCCCTTAAACACCAGAACACAAAAATTAATTAAATGATAAACTTCTGTCCTAGATAAAGTGGGTTTATGGGTTACTCGAAACAGCCCTTTTGGTTTATTTTTTATGCAATCAAATATCCTGTAATTATTAAATCACCACATTCAGAACATGGAATTGGCAGTTAAATATCGTCATAAGGTAGAATAAGTCTATCTTTTATAATCAAATAAAAGACGAACAAAAGTATATACCATGAAATCGAAGTTTCTCTTGAGGTAACAGCTATTCCGGCTCCATCTATACCATTGTTTAAACTGGAAGTCAAATATCGCTGCTCTTTATATATTTTCCTTGCCTATGCTTTCTTCCTATCTATATTAAATTCTATCAATTTCCCAACAAAAAACTTATAGCTTCAAACCCAGAAATCCCTACAAAAGTACCTCTTTCCTTGCTCAACTTCCAAAGTATAAATTACCGTGTGAGCTGGTACCTCTGTTACTTATTAACTCTCACTTCAAAATAGCTTAGAGGAAATTATCCGCTTTAGAGCAATTTGAAAACTATTTTATAACGATTTTCAGTACATGCTAGTTTTAGTTATTTAATAATTTCGTCTAAACCTATCAATAGGAGATTGATTGATTTAAGATTTATCGGCGCAAGGACAGCAAAGGTCACACTGCGCCATAGCAAAGGTTACGGCAGTGCCCAAGTTACTGCACTTCCTAGAATAAATTCTTGTGACAAACTTTGAATATATATTTATATATTTAATTTGTATTAGATTAGTTTTCAGTGAGTAATGTATTCCTATATTATCCTTTTAAAAAGCACGAAAATAAGCTATAATGAAGCAGGTAAATTAGTCAACAAACGATCGAAATCTGTTGAACGATAGTACCTAAAGTATTATCTTCGGCATTTTAATTTACATGCTGTCGAATTTTTGCCATAATTACTCTTATAATAAACGTAGTCAGCGAATCATTACCGTGACTCTTGGATTTTGAAATCATTAGTAGCCTATAATTAACTCGTCGCGAAGGAAAAAGTAAACACAATTCTATTTGGGAATAAAAAAAAAACATTCCAAAAACTTGATAATGATCTCACAATTGATTCATAGGATCCTTATCATGGAAAGTAAAACTATTCTCATCAATCAATTCGACTCTTTAGAAGTAGTGCACTGCATTCTTACAAAATCATTAGCCCAAAGTTTTAGAAATTTCAGAGGAAACTTTCATCATCAGAAGGAATGAAAGTTGAAAATGGGTGGATGCCTTCTTAGGCTGCCAGAATTCCCATTGGAAAGCACTTTTGTATTTTTTATGATAAAAAATTCTTATAAACTCAAGGAGTTATACACGCTCATCAAGAGGATCAGGCTTTTATAAACATTCATGACCACGATTGGATTCGAACCCAAGAACTGTTGGTTGAAGAGCGGTTATGCTGTCTACTCGGCCAAACAAGCCGGTTTTTCACTCAAATTATAAGAAATTTCATAGCACATTGGTTGGTTGGAAAAACCTGGGTTCGAAATCTGTCTAGGAATGCAAAGAATCTTTAAACGGTTTCATTCCTCCGTAACTGAAGGTGATGTAGCTGGTTCCATGCGGAGATGCAAGGTTTTCCCCTTTCAGAAACTGATTTTTTCGTCCATAAAACTTGGTTAGAAAAATACACAATAATATGCATAAAACACTGGCCTCAGAGACTTACTTGCTTCGGCCATAATTCAAAAATCAAAAGCATACAGAATGCATTTTCTACGAATCATGTATGTTATGTATCAGTTGCGTGTGTTTTTTGGTCAGCTTGTCTTTATAGAAAACACATCTTTAGAAAAGAAATAGTCGTGATATTTTAATGTTTGAGAATTGCGACAAACACAGTCTTGCTTCGGTTATTTAAAACTTACTACAGTGTATTCGATTAAGTGCAGCATGCTAAAAAGCACTGCTTTAAAGCTAAAGCACACTTCAAAAGAAGATTTCGGCATTAAAGCAGTGCTTTTTAGCATAATGGGATCCTTCAGATGCCGTGAATGTGATAACAGTACCAAGGTTGGTGAATAATTTAAAAAAATCCCGTAATATCATACGAACCGCTTAAAAATGATTTTAAAAGTTTATTTAATGGCTTCCTCCCATCGATAACATTGCATCTCTTGTTTTCCCAACATTTTTATTGCCCATGCATTCTTTCCATTAAATTTTCAGAAATAACTTCCGTAATTTAGGAATAGTTCAAGATATTATAAAGAAGATTAATAAATTAATAATAAATAAATATTAATACATCAGAGGTACTTCAATATTTGCAAGGCTGATCGCATTAGTAATTCACATATATTATTTGGACAATACTTTCCTTTGACAGACACGTTCTCAAAATCTGGAGAAACAATGGCTCAACATAGGGTGTATCCCATTATACGAATTCCAAGTATCATACGTTAAAAAATGCAGGCTCCTTTAAAATTGCTGCACAGCAGATGAATAAAATGTATGGAATGGAAAACAGATTAATAATAAGCTGACTGAAATCCATATCCTTAAAATTAACACATCTCTGAAAAAGAGAGGAATAGCTGGTGTTAATCGATCTTATCCAGGAGATTTGGCAAGATAATTACGTAATTGGAAGAATTAAAGGAGGAGCGATTGTCTATGCGAGGTGAAAGCTAAGTATTTTGCAGCTGCTTCTGAACTACTCTTTATTAAGGATTTATTTAACTGGCTTCTGCTATTTCTTTCTTACAAAATTCTCGATATTTGGTCAAAATGGTCGAAGCAGGTATAGGTTATTTTGCATATATTATGAGTAATTATTTGATGCAAAATGTTTTATTGAAAAACCGGAATAAACGTACCACGAATGCTTCGACCATGTTGACCAAATATTGAGTTCATCCTAATTGTGCATTTTTTTTTTTTAATCGGCGTTTGAGGCAAAGGCCTATTTTAGATCTGGCAGAGAGACTATGTGCCCGTCTACAGCTAGAGAACAAGTGTGTAAAATTTCAGTATATATCTTTATGAAATAAGATGCTTATTTCATAAAGTGAATATGCAGGGAACTGAAGCAATTAGATAAGGAGTAGCAAATAATCAATCTAATTTCAGAAAGAAATATGAAAATTCTGATTATAGTAGAAATAGTGTGTAGTTGATGAACTCGGGCTTTTTATGTGAAGGTGAAACAAAAGCAAATATGAAGCAAAAGGTTCGTTGATGTCCGCTGGACAAGTCATTGAAGGACGCCATAGTTCGAAAATGGTTTGTGAGAATCGCTGTTACAATCCTGATGGATGCCATTTCTTTATCTTTCTATTGTTGTGAGCAATGATGATATTATAACCATGCATGATACCATCATTGCTAAATAATAGCTACCAGAGACTGAGGTATTTTCGGAGAAGAATGTTAGTCAATCGTGTGTTCCATGATTGAAATCCTATTGAACACCTGGAATCATCAGTTGAGGCACTTGACACAGAAGATTCCCAATCTCAGAATAGGAAGTGTATGTGAAGTGTTAATAATTAGACAGAGGCTGGTGAAAGGATTCAAATATTTAATTTCCCGTATAAGGGGACACCACAGATACAGCTGTCTAAATAACACATGACTCCAACTACCCAGTAGTCAGGAACAGCTTAAAACTTAAGCACTGACACAATTGATACAAAGTTTACACTGTACATTAGATGTTTTTAAACATGCACTAATTATTAAACGATTTATCATAAATGCAAATTGTCTACCTTTGGCAAATTCTTTCCAACTCGACTAGTTTCCTACATGTTTATTATAAATTCTCTTAAGTTTCACTATTTAAAAGCTAAAATGTTTTCCAGTCTATTATGTAATTCAATTCTACAAGAGCACTAAATTTCACTTTTAATCTATATTTCAAATAACTGCACACGAATTATTGCAGTTTCTCATTCATTTACGAATATGTGGAATTTCATAAACGCAAAAATGGAAACTGCTATCAGTAAATTACTGCTTACCAAGACGCGAGAGGGAAAATACATTAAAGTTATTTAATCAAAATGTAATTGTGCAAGAATAGTTCACAATCACAAGTGGAAGACTTTAATGGTGTCATGTCTAACATTTCTCATGCAGAAAATGTATGAGTGCACGTGGAATAAATACCATTTCCTCTTGATGAAAAGGCAACGCAATTCTCCAGTTCATTTAAACCCCTGGCGCCGTTTATAGTAAATACAATAATAATGCAGTAAATTATCGACGTTTCATTCCCGATTTGTATTATGCAATTGCTAACAATGATTCTGATATTTCTGTGACGAAAATACATTTGTTTAAATGTACTATATTTACAGCGTTCTGTTCAGAAATGTTTATGAAAAATCTTCCATGCAAGTATAAGAATCGAATATTTTATTATTGCATGTAATAATAATTTTTAATTTCCATTTTCTAGAGTGATTTTTAAAAGCAGTTTGATAATTTGCAAAATATTTGATCAGAGTATTATTCAATGTACTATGTATATAAGAATTAAAAGAATTTGCGGTCATTAACTACAGAATATTTGCTACCTTTAATGAACCAAACTTGTTTGTTATTTAATATGAAATGAGAAAACCATTAATAACGAACTAATCAAATTTTATTCTCTTATTCTCTAAATTGTTGATTATTTTTGAATAACCCGAATAAAATAATCATGAAATTATGTGGGTGTTATAAAAATATGCTATTTATGCGAAAGTATATAAACTGTGAGTAAAATTAATTACAATGAACGTAGTACAAATTAGTTTTAGAGAAACTTTCACTACTCTTAAGAGTTTATTTTTGTGCTTTCTCAACAGATCGGTTGGAAGTTGAACCATTTTTTTTCATTTTAGACTAGAGTCGTAATTTAACTACAGCAGTTCTGCTTAAGGTAAAAATATCTTTCACAAGAAGCAAGTTAAAAGGCACCTTATAAGGGATAAGAAATTGTATCATGTGTGTGTAATAAAAATAAATTGTATCCTGAAAGCGAAACAGTTTTTTTACTGTTTAATTACATTAAGTATGAGGCCCGGAAATATTTTATTAGCAGAATTATAGCAATAAAATATTTTATAATTCCAAAATTTGACTTCCTGATTTCTAAAATTTTTGCATGCAATTTTTGTGTATTCAATTAAACTCGTGGATTGAACCAAGATTGAATTATGTTAACGAACTATTTAGACTATGTGATGTATGTATTGTCTGTATATTCTCTAGTCGATTTGTGTTGTGTGGGAGGGACGAAAAACTCGAGATTCTGGTAAGGCAAAACCGAATCATTCTCATGAAACCTAACTCAAATTCTTATCGTACTGAAGAAAAAAAAAAAAAAAAAAATTAACGCCTTCTCATTTCCAATGAATGACACTTTTAGTCGTATCTTTTGGAAATGCGCCGTCCTAAAGCGCCTGCTGCACGAAGGGATACGAGAATACGGTAGACAATTACCACCATATCATCATGAATTGTAAGGTAATTTTTTTTGAGTTGGGGGTTAAAAGTTAAAATTTCTTCTCGAAAAAAAAAAAAACCGACTGCCTGTCCCAAAGACAGACTAACTCAGGAATCGGCTGAAAAATGTCACAGCAATAAGTTCCTCTAATCCTCTTTAAAATCGAATCTGTCTTATTTGGCTAATTTTTCATCATCGAGATTACAGTTTGCATTTAATTAAAATTTTTTTTTTTTCAATTTCAGACTTTATGTGGACTCATCCAAAAAATTGCAAACCAGTCGATCAAAGAATGTTAGATAATTCGCAAATTACCCTGCTCTAAAGGTCAAACTTGGTCCATTTTCAAGGCACTTCAGGCGTCTCAATAAACCAGACGATGGTCTCATAATAGGGGCGAAAATCGTCTACCACCTAGAGGCCACAAACATCACTGATTAAGGTGGAAATAGATTCGAAGGTGCAAAGTCAGATGATGAATTCTCCTTTTCATCCAAGAATGATATACATTTTAGAAGCCCTCCAAGCGAAGAACTGTTCATATGATTGCTTAAGTAACTCGAGAATGAATAAACCGATTGTGGGAAAACATATGGCCGAGGAAAATGTGAATAATTTTAATCGTGTCAAATCGAATAATAACTATCACTCCACATAAAGACTAAAATGCAATTTTCACTGCGCCAGTTACGCAAATAAGTAATGTTTTGCAAAGTGAACGTAATCTCCCATTTTTTGTTCTTACCTTTTGTTTATTAAGTCGTTAGGTCTATTAATATCGCAAATGCTTCTGCATAGTTACTTTGTAGGTCATTTTCTTAACTGGCACTTGAGTTCTACAAGATATTCAATGGGAATAAATTTCAACACTCATATATTAGTCCCGATAAGTTCCCAAAATGTTACACAAATCAGAATGTTAATTTTATTTTTTTTTAGAGTTAGAAGAGCATTAAAGCTGTTAATAGCAAAAGTTTAGTATTCATCTTAATTGTAAAAATAGATGAATTCGCGTCTTCTACCATTGGTTTTATTAGTTAAAAACTGTTCCGCTTTCGAATTTCAGTGGTTTTTCAAATAATTTTCTTATTGGTTAAAAATGTCCATTCGATAAAATCAACAAAACATGGGATCTTGTGAGCAAGTATCCTTCGATTCTAGAAATCATCTTTACGATTAATACTGTTTCGGTTTCAAAAATATTCCACTTATTTTTCTTCCCTGCCAGATTCTCTAAGAACTGTGATCATGATAATTACATCATGAACACGCAGTTTAATGAAATAAATATCAAATTCAAAGAGAAATGAGTCGTGCAATAACCTTCGACTGCAGCAACATGACTGATAAGTGAGAATAATAAAACAGGTTTTAAAAATGGGTCAGTGATTTACGAACTAGCAAACGCACTTTCGGAAAGATGAAAAATGCCAGGTGGGATACTGTCTCGCAACAAATAGCTCAGAAGTACTGAAGCATAAGGACACTTAACACGGCGCACAGCTATGTTAGACAAAACAAGTGTCTCGTTGATTAAAATTAGAAAATTGTAAGGAAGATAAATATTTTTATCACTAATTTCAAATATTCTAATACCGTCACTAGCCAGATGGCCACAAAAGTTAATGGGAAATTTCTAAACGTCCCACGATGCGGTATGTGCTACTGAAGTTAATGTAAATTTCTCTGAATAACCATTTCGATTCGATGAAATGTCCCTTGAGTCAAGGGAATGTGAGACCGCAGTAAAAATAGTGTTCTGTATACGCGAGGGTATTGGTCTCCATAAATGCAGCGAATGCGAAGCAAATTACAGGCACATAATGTTCAAAAATCCGTTGGTTTCAAGATGAAAGAAATGGCAGTATGATGTCGTTCAGAATGAGTTATGTTGCAAATATATATATAAAAAAATAAGATGACAATACATCTGTACAATGCGGGTGCCTTAGCATGCAGCCAAATAAATAAAGAACAAAGTGCTAACAATTATTAGTGAACAGACAAGTAATAAATAACAATCATAATAATAACACATCTTCACTCGTCCTTGTTTGAGTTCGTTATTATGCCTTTAATTTAACAGGAACTTCCAAACTTGATGTTCCTCTCATGATCTCCTACCGAATTTTGGGAATAAGTAAAATACTGGAGCAGGAATGTATGAACAACAACAACCATCATTAACGCTATCACCTTCCACTGTTTGCTGTTGTTCTGAATGGCTTCCTTCGCAGATCACAGTTTAATATCACAACTGTCATTCATTCGGTACCCACAGCAATCAATACCAAACAAGTGTAAATGAGCAAGACAGAGTTCAATGTAAATGTTATTGGTGTTGTGATATGTAGTCCTAAACTATTTAGGTTTCTTCTTTTTTTTTTCCTCCAGCACTAAGGAATGTGAATAACGACTATTTAGAACTGCTGCCCAGAGAGGAGCTTTTCAAGTTTATATAAAACAAAAACAAAACATGCTAGAGATGTTTCTTTGAGATCATAAAAAGATGTAACAGTGTTATTGTGCTACGTATCTAAGCAATAACTAATTTCCTTGTGACTTTTGTTAAGAACTTCTTCTGGCGACAACTCAGACTTAGCTCTAACGATAGTATAGCCTAACTTATTCAGAACGTTTCTGCAGTTTTGTTGAATCCTGAGTACCTCTTTGAAATCCAGACGTCTGTACCACTCCGTAGCTGCCTGTGTGGAATTTCGTGTGGTTCTATAAGGAAACGTGAGATAATAACCTAAACCCGATGGTTCCGATGATACTCCACGAGTGTGGGTATCTAAGAATCGCATCACTTCGCTAGGAACTGAATCTATGCCTAGGAACTGAAAAATTCGTTTGGTTGTTTGTGGAGGAGACAAAGCGAGGTCTTCGTAACGCAGAAGCATGTAACTGTTTGGATACTTCCTGTGAAATTGACAGACAAATCTTAAATCGTAATCGACAAGACCACAAAACGTCCTCGACGAAGAACAAGCTTTATATTTTCCACACCACTTTGCAATATCTTTTTGCATTCGCGAATTCATTGTACCACGAGGATCGCGTATAAGATGGATGATTTTCAGATTTAAATCCTTACTTTCTTCCAGGAGTTCTAAAGTCTGTTGAAGAGGTAGTCTTATAGTTTTGATTATACGTATACGAGCCGACTTGCACTGAGAACTCAGGAAACATACATTATAGCAAATGGCTTTGGTCCGATCTTTGGAGGAGCAAGTCTTCCAGTATCTTGTACTACGCTGAAAAATCATGAAGTTGTTATTGTTGTAGGCCCATTCTGGAAACGATCCCCAGTCGGTGTAGTCGCATTTGAAAAGATCACGGGTCAGTTTGCGAGCAAGAGACATCTGAGATCCTGGAACCATTCCCCCAAAATAGTGGAGTGGCTCAAAGTGGTAGAAAGCTGAAGAATAGCTTTGAAGAAGGTCTCCGAGAAAAGATGAGCCACTCCGTGCGTAGGATAATATAAGAACGTGAATCTTTGAGTGATTTGAAGTCGAAGTATCGGCCGATGGTGAACAGCCTATAAAGGAAGAGGAAAAAAAGTAAAAATTATACAAAATGAATATAGAGAATATCCAAATAAGAATAAGACTTCGATTTTAGAAAACAGTTTGATGTCATATCAATAGCATATTTAAATACGTCCGAAAGATCTTTCTGAACAAATTTGTTCAGAATAGCATGTTAAAGTTGCATTCTCATTGCAATAATCCGTTCGTGTGATTAATGATACTCACTTAATGAGGATGATGGAAATCGTTGAGAACGGCCAGCAGGAGAGTTGACCACGGACATATAGCCCAACAGGAATACCGTGCAGAACCCACATATCAGTGCCATAAGGCTGGGTGCCATTTTGTTTTGTCGATTCCGTGTCCAAAGCACTTGGGATCTCCTGGAAAGACCATGTGGCTTAGTTATGATCGGAGATTTAAAATATAACTTATTAATGTATAATAAAATTTAAAAAAAACTAATAAATACAATTCGCAAAATATTCATTTTCTGAACAAAACTTGATTTAAGTTTTGTGGTCTTTAAGTTAATTTTATGCCATTTAAGATTAAAATATTACTTTTTTTTGCTTTAAAACAAACTTTTAACATTATGCTTATTAGTAGATGATTACTATTCAGGACACCTCCAATGAGGAATTTCATGGGCCACCTTAAATATTTTTGTGCATATATTGTTATTTAATAATAAACAATTTAAAAAGTTTATTTTTCAATAACTTTTAAATTAAATTTTATGAAAATTTCAAGTACTGTTTTTAAACTTTAGGGGGTCCCAAAATTCAGGAGCCTTGGGTCCCTCGCTTTCTTACACTCATGTTTCATTTGAGTCCAATTAAAACATTGTAAAGATGTTTTCATTGATGCCTTAACTAGGTACCAAGAAATATTAATTACGATAATGTATTATTCTGGTAATACCCTTTTATTCAGGTTTCGGAAAAGCTAAGAAGAGAGGGAAGTTCAATTTCCAAATTCCGGAGTAAACGGCAGACATTGAGGAAGATGTATTATTCATTGAAGTAGTCACTAACGATAGCACATGTATACAGAAAACAAGATAAAAGTGGAGATGTGTGTGTGTGTGTGTGTGTGTGTGTGTGTGGAGGGGGGGAAGGTTTACTAAACTAATGGAAAAATTGCAACATCTTTCGCCATTCCCCTAGAGTTCAAGATGTTCAATTCGCAGAGGATGATATACATATTTCATTGTGTAAGCTTTCTGGACTGTCATTACCGGAACATAAGCGGAGGAAATTCTTTGTTAGTGAAAAATTATTTTCATCCTCATCCAATAGCCAGTGTTCCTCAATAGCAGCAGTCACGTTTCCATTACAAAACCTATGCATATTTTCACGTAAACTTCACTAGAAAATACGAACAGTATATATTCATAAATTCCAATAACAGTGCCATCTAATACGATACGTTGAGTGCGCAACCCAATTGCATCGCTGATTAGCTTAAACTGCACTGGTAACCTGTCTTGACCACGAGCATCGCGATCTCTGCGCATGCTGCTTTACAAATTTTCATCACTCCCTAACTGTTGAGAATCGCTAGATCCCATTTTTTTGACATTTTCGACTGAGAAAGAGCTTATTTTTGAGAATATTAAGTAATGACATAGTCAATGGATAGTTCGGTATATGACAGAAGTCTATTACGGTGCATGGGTGAAATTTTAAAAAAATTATCTTTCATGGTAATAGAAGATTGATGAAGTGCTGGTTCCTGAGACAAAAAAAAAAGTTTGTAGAATATTCCTGTTTTCGCAGCTTCACAATCAATTCATTTTGATCTAACCATACATTAAGAAAATTCCAGATGTTTGAAATTTTTCTGATAAAGATGTTTTTGGATAAGAAGCAAAGGGAAAATATTTGAAGGAAAAAATTCTATAACCGCAAAGTTGCAGAAGAAATGATACGGTGAATGAGGAGAGAGAAAAACAAAATAAAAACTCAGTGAAACTGTAGAGGAATAAATCATTATTTCAAAAAAAAAAAAAGTAATGATTATACTATTATAATTATCCTCAGGAAATGGCGTACCAGAATTTATAACTGACTGGAAGGAGAACGTTGATGCAAGCTTTTGTTTGTTTACAGCTTGTCCATGAGGTAACAGTAAACTGGATGAAAGCCCCTATTCACACATGCTCAAAAGATGCAATCATGTGCACTGATCTCAGAATAAGTCAATGACTTGTTATTTTTAGTCATCACGAGCCCACATCTGCAGTTACATACTTTGTAACAGCAGATGCTAGACATCGATTAGGTTAGAAAGTCAGTCTAATTTTCACCAGCCACACACCCACAAAAAACATTTGACGTTAGGGATGGAACTATATAGCAGTTATAGAAACGTACAGGTTATACGTCATCGAAGGAATAATAAATGTCTATTTATATATAAGTTCTTCGAACCTGAATCATTATCTCAAAATGGTCCATACTTTCGTATTTCGAGACGACAGTGCCGCTATTTGAGGGAAAAAAAAACAGTAGTAAACTGATTTTTGTCAGTTCGGTAGTAATCTACCGAACATTAAGCAAAGCAAGGTTTGTTCGAACTTCTGGTTCTGAACTGCTATTGAAAACTGGATGGAAAATGTCAGTAGCTATCCTATTCTTAAAAAAAAAAAAAAAAAAGCTGGTTATGATTATGCAGATACGATATTATCTTTAAGCCAGGAAGTTATATCTTAACAATACAAGGCACAGATCTTTAGGCATTTTGTTGAGCATTATAAAATGACCTGCACATTTAAACTTCTTACTTGTGTTCAACTTGTGTTCAAGAAGATCAACATTAAGAAGAAAACTGCCTTATAAAAATTCAATAATGAAATACACATTTCTGACTTGTCAGTGTTTTATGCGCTCAGCGGATTTAGTGATTAATAAATTTTTAAAAAAATAATAATTTGATCCATAAAAGCTTGTAAACCTATGGTGCATTTTTAATGTGAATCAGTTAATGATTATAGAATACGAAATCCTGCTGTAGAAGACCAAGGCAACACCATTTCAAGCCAGTTCAGGCTTTCAAATAAGTAGGTGTCTCACACAGAAAAGCGAATTTCGTATACCTAATGACCTTCGCAATTCGTGCCCCCGTGGGATTCGAAACCACAGACGTCACTGTCCACTTGGCAAACCAAGCCGAAATGACTTTCATAACTGTCTAAGAGATGAGAACCGTGCGACTAAGTTAATCACTACAACATGACTTTTAATTTTTAAAAATTTAATAGAAAGGAAATATTTATGAAAATTAATTTTGAAGACCCGAAATCATTTAATTTCTACTTTTAAATGATTTTTCATCATTCTTTTAGAACAAGAATAAACAAGTGATACAAGCATTTAAAATTCTAAGATGGGAAAGGAGACCCCCCCCCACCCCGACAAGAAGTACAATGATATATAATTTAGTTAATTGACGTTTGTTTAAAAGAAAGGGACGAAAAATCCTACTTCCATATAAGATCGGCTAACTCCTCTTTAAGTGAAGAATTCTTATAAATGCGAGCTTTTTTTTTTTTTTTTTTTGGTCTAACCAAAGTGCGGTTCTTATCACAAACTTTTGTCTGCCAGAGGCCTGTGGCTCACGCCTGGTTAAACTGATCGAAACTTTTAGATGTGGGTAAAACAATTAACGTTGTGACACTCGTATATTATGTTAAATTGCTTGTACTCTGTCAATTGCAGAAAAAAAAAAAAAAAAAACAGGATTTCAGCGATGGAAAGAAAGCCCTGCCATCTCCGTATGAGACCCATCATATGCCTCGTGGACCTATATCTTCAAACCCACAATCACTTAATAGGATGTTTCATTCTATTCGCAATATCATTATAAGCAATGACGCTAGCATGAACTTGTGTGACCTGTAATAGTCCGTACAAAACAAATGATCCGGAGAGAAATTTAAGTGCACTGGAGGATTCCGCACTGGTCTCGGATTGAGAAGCCAAGCTAAGTGTAGATGCAGAAGAATATAATCCAAGCCAATGCAAGCTTCTCGTCGTGAAAGAAGCTAACATTTTTGTAAAAATTGGAAACATTTTCTCCTCATTATCCCTTTTATAAAGTGATATATAAAACACAGACTAATTTATGGAGACCGGTGAAATTTTTCTGCTTCTGAAACATTCCATTACACATTAAGTAATGGAAGTCCATGTTTTCTTTGCGAATAGGAAAACACAATGCGGTCACCATGAATCAGTCTAAAAGAAAAGATGAACAGGTAAAAAAAACAAGTCTTCCACTCAAAAATTATTCTTAGTACTTAAGTGGATCCAAATGAAATTACCTTCCCACCGCTTATACAAAAGTTATAAAGCAATTTCTGTAAATGTTCAGTACAATGGTTGAAATGCCATTATGACCAGGAGGCTTCTCATATTCAAATTGTATTTCTTCTCATTAGCGCCTTGAACGTAGTTAGTTTCAAACGCAAGGCATTTAAGATCATCCAAAGCAAAAATTGAAAGAGATGGAAGCCAGAAAAAGCTTTCTGGCTTTTTTATAGATTATGATGCAATAAAACAATCAAAGCGCAATAAAGCGGAAGCAGTTAGACAAACTTTACTGCTAGTTGTTGGCCAAGGACTAAAAGACATTTTAAATGTATGTATTTAAAGTTTTACTCCAATAACTGGCTTTTTCAAAATTATTTTTTGATTCGTTGATAATTTGACTATTTTCGAACATTAGCACACAGGCAAAAAAGGAGGATGGATATTTCGATCAAGAAGACAGTTGTGACATACTTGTTTCTTCTTTTGAACAGACTTAGCACATTTTAAGTAGAATAAGAAATAAATACTACCATACGTATAGAACTGTTTCAGCGATGCGTTAATCGCACAGGTTTTCATCAGAAGACTGGGAGGAAAATCCTATGGAAGAAAGGAAGCAGATCCCACATGCATTCTTATAATACCAGACAACCCGAGGAGGAGAGTACTTCTGAATGATGGAAGAAACCAAACATTAGTCTCATCTGCCTAGAGAATAAGATGCAGATACTTAGATCATTGTTTAAAGAGGTACGGTAGGCATTAGGATTATCTGATGCACAGCAAAAGGCCTCATCATCTCTACTTACTGGATCAATGCAATCGAAAAAAAGTAAAGTCAGTTAAAAGTGGTGACATAAAAATCTCGGTGGAAGATGAATCGCCATTAAATAAATTGGAATGGTGTAAATCGAGATTTGAGGGCATGAAATGAAAGTTTAGAATAACTTTACACAAAGTATTCATATACGTATTGTTTTACAGAATAGAGAATTTGATCCCACATCAAAGAACTCTAGTGTCACTTGTTACTCCTCCATATCCATCACCAATATTCATCTGGAAGGCAGTTTCGAAATAACTCAAAATGGAAAAAGAAAAAAGAAATGATTCTTCGACATTAAAAAAAAAAAAAAAAAAGAAAGTGCGATACAAACTATTTAGACTCTCCCCCCCCCCCCATCCACACACACAAATACTCTGGTATCGTTAGAATCAGTTTTATATTTTCCAAGTTTATCTAATTAGGTACTGTAAATCGTGAACATCCGAACTTATAAGTTTATATGTATATTCATTTAATCATAAGTTGATCATCACTCAGCATTTCAGCTCGCACTAGTTGATCTTCTAATTACTGATTGTACTATTGCACGACAGTCGTTCAGTATACGCGTTGTGCATGATAACAAATAATTTTCCTTTTGAAATCGCGAAGCTCACATGCTGAGCAGGTTGTGTTAACGTTATGGAGTACGATATTAAAGCCAATGGCCGTGTTTTTAGTAGTAATTAAATGGAACTAAAAGTAGAAATGGTTAGAGCATTGGTTTTGCTTTAGTTTTAATTTTACTTTCCTTAGAGCCATGAAAAATATTTATCCGTTTGTTTCACAAATGGAGTGTGTGAAATATTTCATACATTTCAAATACTTCGATGAAATTAAAAAAAGCAAGATGAAACTGATTAAAGAATTGGATTTCTGTTTAAAAAATTAGGTATAGTTTGGCAGAATGAATGTGGAAATGGAACAGTTTATAATGAAAATATGATGGCTGTGTTACGAACTAAATAAGGTGAATAGGTATCAAAAGTAATACATGAGCGAGAGTTCATATCAGCTAGTTAAATGGAAGCAGAAGGACAAGTTAATTTCCGCTTCCACAAATGGCCTTGATCTAGGAAAGGCCTCTTAAGATAATCGTAGCAAGAAGATGAAAATTGTCTGCTTGCGACAGGCATCCAGAGAAACTACACCTGCACATAAGGAAACACACATTACTCACATTATATCATTAATTCCTTCTGTGTGGTACTCATGTTTATTTGATCGTTGAGTAATGATAAAGTTAGTTATTCTAGCATCTCTATTGAACATTTTATTCGCTCTCTTCGGCATTTGGTCTTGGAAATAGCCATGAATTATTTCTCCTAAGATATTATTTTTAATTATACTAGTTTCTGCATAAGCACTTATGTCGAAAACTGACAAGCGGATATCTTCCACATCTTATCTGAAATGACTTAAAAACGATACTAAGATGTATGGGGAAGATGCGACTATCTCGTTATTTTTCTTAGGAATTCTATAACTAATATTTTTTTTTTAATGAGTCTCACCTACGTGTAATGTTATAGTACATATTGCACCGTAGATCTACAGTGGATTTACTTAGATCAGGGGTTCTCAACCTTTTCCAGTGGCGTACCACTATATTTAATTCGAGATAATAGATGTAGCAGTAAGGCAGTGGCTCACGTACCATAGATTGAGAATCCCTGACTTAGATGATTCAATAATCTAGGTACTAGGTAAGGTGTTCAAAAATCACTGTGTATGTAAGAAGAAGACAAGAAATACGCGGTAATCTGGTTTTAAAATACAAACGTAATCTGAAAATAGTGCGAATCTTGAGGTTAGAATGTTTCATATAATATCCATCTTTAAAGAGTCCCTTGGTATCTCATTTCTGTCCTACTTCATGTAGGATTGCAGACTTCTACACGCATTTCCACCGCATTCTGTTCACATTTATTAATTATAACAGCGTTTCCATGGCAACATCTCATGCCTTACTAGTCAGTTATCTCGAGAACTGGCTTTCGTTTCCATGGCTACGTTTTAAACGATCGGATATCAGAACGTTATATTTTCTACACTGTACTCTCTGATTCTTACTCTGTGAATTTAATTTAGAACACAAATTCATGTTACTTTTCAAAAATTGAGTTACATATTCTAAGGCTGGTTAGCTTTTATATATGCCAGATTGATTCAACAATTAATGCTATATTAATTTAAAAGTCTTCTACCGAATTGTTATTGTCATCAATTCATGGACTAATTGGACAGGAAAATGAAAACGTTAGGTACGTAGATCTCTCACTGGAAGTAATATGATAAAAATAAGCGGGATGTTCGCCAGTAGTTTAAAAAATCTAGGACGGTTACAAGAAAAGTTGACCTATGAGATGCCACTATGAGTGCTTTCCATTTGGCAGCGCTTCAGTGACGACAGATTCATTAATGCGCCGCGGAGTACGGCTTCCAATGCGAAGCTAGCCTGGAACAAAGAAGGAAAGTCGTTATCACCAAAAATAACGCTGGGTGGAAACGCACATTCGGCAGCGTAATGCACGAATAGTACTTCGAAGTGCAAAGTGAAATAGCAGAGGAACCACAACCTAAAGTGTGTGCAGAGCTCGAAATTCAATAGGAATTGAATGGAATCTCACCTCAGCAAATATTGTATTATAGGTGGCTTACTCTACAACAATCACTTCTCATCTGCCCATCTGAACCACATCCCGAAGATGCAGTAGAGTATTTTCAGGACTCTGAAGATTTGCCTATGCTTCTACTTTTTATAAGTTAGAGAAATTGAGTATCTAGTGGACTAATATTCTTAACTAAACTCGTTTCAGTAGTACAACTACCCATATTTTGCTCTGTTGTATTCATGCTGTCCTTGTCATAAACTAATACATTGGCTTTTTTTTTCCTTTTTTTTTCCTCGCTGATTTCATTTTTATGTACAATACCTATGTACTACTTGGTTGCACAATCATAATGCAGGTGACACTGGTATCATTTTCTTTCAAGCATTCATAAAGAATATGGACCTGAAAACGACTGTGGTTATGAATTGTTGAAGTTATTAAAGATTGCAAAGTGACAAAAATGCACTAGCGAGTTTTAATTGTTTTGCATATTTAAAACCATATTTCGTATAATCTTCCATTATCCATTTAAATCATGAGCCTCCACCTCAAATGATTCTTTTTTTTTCATATCGGGAAAGGAAAGCATTCTTCACAAAACTTGACATTTAAAATTTCTAGAGGAGTAAAAGGATCATGATCAGATATTTTCACCTATTCTCAAAACAGAAAAAAATATACACTCAAGCCAGAATATGATCCTGCTCTCCCCATCCGAGAAGAATCCTCTAATGCTTTTTCATTCCCCAAATTTGTGTTTTTACTTTAAACGCTCCTGAAATCAGGATAACCCGTCTCCAATACAGCGATGTCGAGGTGGCGTGCACTCTCGCGACGTTTTGCGTGCATAAATAGCATAGTTGGAGGACTGAAGTCGAACCCATAAACACCTTCTTAGATTCTAGAGTCACTGAAGTTGCCATGAGGATCGGTGTGCGCCCTTTGAATCCTGAAGTCACGCAACGGCTTAAACACAAATAGGCACACTTCTGCAACGAAAGCAACTTCTCAAAGTACGAGTGCACTGTAATTTTCGTAATGGGGTGTAAATAATTTTCCTACATCTCCGTATGCTGTCGATTATCTTAAATTCATTTAGAATAAGGAAATTTTCTTCAGTCTGAACCTCTTTGCTCATTCTCTGTGCATGTTACTGATATTACAATATGATACATCTTGGGGGGGGGGGTTCCTTCTTTGGTTGTGTGACGTGCGTACCTCTGTTATCCACTGCTGTCGGAAGGATGCTACTTGACCTTAGTAGGTAAGCGGCATTGATAACCATGCACTGAAGGGGGGGTTGCACTTACCAGATGATAATGCATGGAGATATTTCCACTGAACACTTTTATAGTTACCAGTAACGATACATCTGTAGGATACGAATTATATGATAATTATCTCTCCTTCCAACTCCAAGATGCAAGTCTCACTAAGCTTGGAACCTGTTTTTATAGTTAAGTTATGCAAATTCTCGTTTGAGATGGGAAAAAAATCCATTATATTGGTTCGACTGAACTGTATTAATTTTGATATTTATATAACAAAATACGAAGAATATTGTACTACAACACAGATTACGTAGAAAAATTTAGTGCACTGCTGACTGACTACATTAAAATTCATGTTACTAAAATACAGTAAATAAATTAGTGACATTTTTAGTGAAAAAGAGAAACGAATGCTGTATTAGTTTATTTATAATACAAATTAATATATGTATGAATTAAAGAAAAAAATGTCAAGTTCAAATACAGTTCCTACGAGGTATATGCACTGCTTGGAACGAAGTCAACGGACAGCACAGTATCAGGAACAAACAGTCATGGGGCCATGATAAGATGCAGGACCTCCTTTCGATGCGATGACTGCAGCAATCCTACGGGCATACTTGCTTACGATATCGATCAATGAGAATTTTAGACCATTCTTCCTGTATCCATTTAATGAGATCTTGGGCTGTTGTGGGGCCTATGTCCCTTGACCTCCAAGTTCATCCTACAAATGTTCAATAGAGTTGAGATCAGGGCTCTGTGGAGGCTATTCAAGTGTGATTGACATTCATGTCCACCTCACGCAGTTACAGCAGCAGCCATGTTTCTGAGCGTTTCTACGGAATTGACAATGGTCAATTCCGTAGAAACGCTATCAAGTAAAAAGCATTGCCCAGGATGTCCAGATACCTCTCGGAGGTTCAATGTTCGTGGCACAACAAACGGGGGCCGAGGCCAAACCAGAAAAAACGGGACCGTACCATCAATACCGCCACCTCCGAATTTCGTAGTTGAGGTTACACAGTCTGGTAAGAGACGTTTTCACAGGACATTCTCCACACCGACACCCGTCCATCTGCTCAGTAGAGGGCGTGACGTGATTCGTAGCTCCATAACAACGTTTTCCAAGCTTCCACATTCCACCTGTACAATCACTGAAGACAACGCTTCATGTTGGTTCAGCTATTGTGGGGTTTGCATATTGCTCTCCTGCAAACGAAAACCATGTTTCTGAATGTTTTCGTGTAGATTCGTGTTCCAGTCGATGCGCGAAACTCCGCATTGAACGTGTCGGCCGACGAATGGCGGCCGACACGTTCAATGTTTTTTACATATTATCCTTCGTCGCATCCTATGGTCACGTTCGGTGAGTCGTCCACTGCGGGTAACACTTGCAGTTGACCCCTGCGCTTCCATCTCAGCATGGTATCACTGATTGATGACCTGGGATGGTACAATTTGATGAACAAACAGGCCCCCCCCTGCAACATGGCATCCTATCACGTCTCTTTTAAACTCAAACCCAGTTCCTTTCTAGCAACCATTTCATCCCGACACAGCTGCACTGACTTGGGGTCATCATATCCTCCAATACCGGCTGCAAACACGTCACTTGTTATAAAGCTCGATGCACCTTGCCCACGGAGTGTCCGTTGATTTCTTTTCAAACAGCGTATATATCGTAGTAAATGTCAAATATATTACCATTTTCGGATGTGACAAGAGCACCATTTCACTATTTTCGCTACGAGTTAGTTTCTTAATTTCTCTGCAGTTGCGTAATTGTTTGCTTTTTATTTTTCGAGGAGTAATCGTTTTCGATGATCTCATAAAATTATGTCTGTTAACCCGGTTTACTTGCTACTGCTATTCTGAGCTAGAGATGTCTCCCAAACAAAACGCCACTAATCCAAACCATGCAGTTAGTTTTATTTAGTTCCTGTTTTTTCCGAACAGAACTGTACAAGGGTAATCAATCCAAATGTTTACAGTTGTGATCAGCTACGTTACAAGTAAAGGGACAACTCAGCAGTCTGCGTGCCAGTTGAATTGTTTAGTGAAAGCATTACTGGGATTGATCGAGAATTAAAAGGCAACATTAAACAACCTACTTTATCACTACAGAACGAGTTTAATTGCATTGGTCGCCTATCAGATTCTACTAGTTATAGTATGCTTGCTTTGAGTATTTATTCGATTTTACTGTTTGCATTGGTTTATCCTATATCCTAAAATCAATGTCAGCAGTCATTTGACTCAAAATTCCCTACTTCCGAAGAATGAAAAACTGAATACTCGTTATAACAGATTTCTATAGAAGTGCAGAACGCCTCAGTTTATCTGCTATTGCAACCCAATTATATTTAATATTCGATACAAATATATCTAATGTTAAACACACAGCTTCATAATCGATAGTTATATTGCATTGATTATGAAGCCTTGATAATCAAATCAGTATAAAAAGTAGTGATTAACCGCGCAGTTATATTGTATTGTGAAACTTCGCGATGGTACAGAGAAACTGGCGATTTTCTGAAGTTGTAGCGAAATGATGGGTTTAATGGTTCACAAATAAGGCAAGTGGTTGGAATTGTTCTAATTATGTTTTGCATTAAACATAAAGCTTCAAATGAACTTCTTTGAGTAAGATATATTACGGTTAGTCAGTTAATTGCTACCTGCAAAAACTGGATGTAACATGTTGCTTACATTTAATTCAAGTTCTGGCATTTCAAATTTCAACCGCTAAATAAGGTAAAGAAAACCTCAAGACAAAGAAAAAAATATTACTTTTAACCGCTACATACACATGCAAATCAATGACCAAGAAATTTAAGCAAGCCTGAAATAAAGAGGTTTTTCTTTTTTTGTGTGTGTGTGTGTTAATTTCGACATTTAAATAAATGTGCCAATGTGTCAGAAATTACGTAATTACGCCAATAATTTTTGAAGAAACTATCACAGTTCAGTTTCGTCGATTGAGAATATTTAAAGAAAATCAGCCAGAGATCTTCTGTTATGTAAAACTACTCCAGTTAAAGAATTAGGCGTTTCCATGGCTTGTTTCTAAAGATGATATTCTACAAAGCAATCTCGATTAGTACCATTTCAAATGTTTTTACTTGCACATTTCTTCAAATGTAGGCTGATTAAAGGTGTTGTCCCAGCAGCCTAATGGTTTATGGCCAAGGACGCAGGCGTTTCTTCGTGAAGAGCCCCTAGAATACAGAGCAACTATTCCTCGAGAATTTCTTTTTCTAGACCAACCTCTGATGTCATTTGTCAAAACAGAAAAATCAAAATACTCGAACAAAATTTCCGAATCTTTCTATTCTTAAGCAATTTGACAATAAACAGTTTCATCTTTAACTTTCTGATGAGTAAAAAAAGTTAGTTCTCCCTTTATATTTATATAAAGGGAGATCTCATGCAACTGCGTTATCCAGTCATGTTCTGTTTTCAAATAATCTTAATGACGATCAACAAAGACACTCCGTTTGCTCGGATAGATCAGAAAATATTTTTCGCTGTGATGATGAGTTTGAGAGGAAAATTGTAGAACCAAGGGAAATCCTACTGAACCCTGTCCACTTAAACAACAATTTGAGTTATAACATCCCAGATAGCCATGCTGCAGTTATTCAATATTGGCGTTCACGTGAGCCTGCACGCACACTTGCAATAAACAATGGCACGCCTGTTAGAACAACTTGAAAAAAATACAACGTTTTTTATGTATCAATTATGTGTGGCAATTTTTACCTGTAATTTCCAGTTGTTTTAGATACTTCAATGTTTATTACTATTATTTTCCTTTATGAATACCTGAGGAAGGCTGTTATAAGCCGAAACTAGTTGTATTATTCTCATTAAAATCTTTATAAGTTATCTCGGTGTTTTAAGTCTATGTTTTAATATATATATATATAAATAAAGAGAGCTAACTGTTTCTCAAAATTTACACACGTGACAAATTTTGCATTACTTTCCTACAATTCTTACAAGGGCATTGCACTGTTTCAGATGAAACCGTGGTCAACAGCGTGTGTATCCACTGCCCTTTACCTGCTGCATTCATCACTTTAATTGACATTGAAAAGCTGTCCAGTTCATTTTTTAATAAAATAATGGCATTTCTGACAGATATCATTCCCTATTCAGATGAATAATACCGGAGTCAGTCTACCACTGCCTTATTCCTCGCTTTTGGCTTGCAAGGGTGAGTAACTTTATTACCAGCACCAGAAGCAATTACAAATCACACCCAGGAAATCGGCAGTAAAAGCCAAAATGAAACAGAACCCATTGTTTGAATTTCTTTCAGGTCATTCAGTGCGAGACTTATAGCACTGAAGCTATCACGAGTTGCTTTAACATCCTTCCGTTACGTTATTTGTATTCCGAAACAGTTACCATACCTTGGTCATGGACTAGTCGTCTTGAACTTAATCCAGGTTACGTTATTGTTAAGGAGGAAAGTACCTTAAGATCTGTAAGTTAATCGAAGAGCAGGTTTAGATAATTTTGCAGGAGCAACTTCTACGACAAGTACAACCGGTTGGGGAAGAATGCTCAGTCACATGATGTCTAGGTTGTTTACCTTTAAAATCGAGTTCTTACCTTGATCATTTTGCCAATGAGCGGATTAGAGAACTTACGATGAAGTCTTGCATACGAAAACTTAGTCTACATTTTATAAATAGGACAGTATTAAGTGCTGTTTTACAGAAAAATAAATAAATATGCATTCTTCGAAAGGAGCCTGGATGATTGTGGAGTACGCAAGCTAAAAATTAATATTAATAAAAATTATATTGGCAATCTCCCCAAAAATTAGGTTGAGAATTATTCATGGCTTGTCCTTATTTCCGGGATAAATGTCTAGACCCACATTAACTGGGAACGGATTACGGGTATGATTGTTTTTGAATTACAGTCAAAATAACTAAGGCTACCAGATCAGTTAATTATGTCTTAAATGTTGCGTGTTTTTTTTCTATGGGGGGGGGACCAACTTTCACCGGGGAAGAAATCTTGTCCTTTCCTATGAGACCAGAAAATTCATCTTCACTTTATATAAATGAAAACTTTTTCTCAAAGAAAACTTAAGTCCTAGAATAGAATTCGAACCTTGCTATTTCAACCTCTGATTAAAGCAAATGATATCGAATACAACTTATTTCGCATTAGGTGATCGTGTAATGACATTTAAAAACGAAATTTTAGATTAAATGTAAATTTAACAGAAGGAACCCTTATTTAAATTAATGGGTATGCTTTGCAGTCCTTGATTTATTAAATCGTACTCATAAATTCTTATACTTCGCTCATTTCAGAACTGCACTTCATCTGAATTAGATTTTATACAGTAAATAGCATGCACGTTTTATGATCAAATTGACTGAAAACTCAAAGTAACAAACATGAATAGGACATTATTTTGTCAAAATAAATGACTAGGCCATATTGGTTTCTGTATATGGAGATTTAAATATTTTTTTCCGAAACAAATACTGTGAACCTGAATGTTGCGAACAAAATATCGGGAAGCTCTCTCACTCTATTTCAAGGTCCGCATCAAACGTGACCATGAAAGATTCACAAAAAGAAAAATTAGCTTTAATTCACGCATAAGAATTAAGAATAGAATACAAAAGAAAAACATATGGAAATATTTCATTCAAAACAGGTCAAGAATAATAATTAATAGGTCAAGAATGAATATAATCTGTAAATGACAATACAAAGATGTATACATACGAAGCACTGCGGATTAAAGAGGTTTATACGCGTTAGGCTAATAAACACGATTCTCAAAGCCTTTGCAACTAGAAATATTGCTACCATCGCTGCTGTCGTTGCTGTAGATTCTTCGTGTACATTTATTCGTGCTATGCTTTCATTTTGTCGAGTTCTTCAGCTATGATCTTTGAAGACTGGAAGTGACTCACTTTGGTGACATACGTATACTGTTATCGTTAAGTATACTGACTTGTTCAGTTAATGCTTTGTCGAAACGTCAATAGTTTATGAATATAAAGTTTAAAAACTGTGATTGTCTTGAAAAATTGGAATGCATGATCAATGTATGTTTAGGTATCACATTTCTAAAGCTTAATGCGAAGTTCTCTATTTTAATGTCAGTAAAAAAATACTGAAATGAAAACTATCCTAGAGAAGAACTCAGTTCTGTTCTCTCAACTTACATAAAGAAAAAATATGATATAATTCATTTTAGAGTGACAAAGATCCTAACCTTGACAACCTAAGTGCACTTGACTAGCCAGTTAATCATAGTACATTCGGAACATCAGATGTGCCACACGTTTACCTCTAATACTCGATTTTAATGTAGTTTAAAACACTCCAGGGAAACCAAGGCAATTTATTTTTGAAGTAAAATTATATAAAATCTATGGTACATTCATAGTTCCTTCTTGGACTATGAACATTTGCAATTTGGCAAAAATCCAAACAGTAAGTAGACGTTGAATATTAATGTCAGTCAAGCAGGCGACTCATTCGTTGACAAAATGTCTTCAACTATCAAAAGAAGAATGGAGAGGATAAGATTAAGTACTTAATAGCGTACTTCATCCTTCCCTTCCTCGTATATTCGGTTGAACACTGACGTCATCAGATATGACGAACATTTCTCGATCTGTTCTACTGAAAATTATCCATTTTCTACAGTGCCACTACCAGATTGTAAATTTTTTTTTTTTTTTTGCACACGCCTTCCTTATCTTCGGTAAAAGCTTTGTTTATTTTCATACCCGAGGAACGACAATTTCCTTCTGTGCCACTTTAAACGTCTAACTAGCCAGTAAAGAATGATCCAATCTACATCAACTGCAGATCAATTTATTTCTTCACAGTTTTATGGCGGAAGAATAATAACTACAAGATTGGACCGGAAACAGGATATTTGTATGAACCACATTTATCTTGTGAAGAGAGAAGCGTATTTGTCTTGCTCTAATGAGATACACTAACTTGAATTTATGTCCTTACTAGAAAGTATATAAACAGGAAAACTGCTTTTCACTGAAAAATCGCATTTACTGCTTTATATGAAGTAGAATGATTCACTTAGAACAGTGCATTAGCTTCTTGAAGTATTACTACAGTTTCTCTGCATCATCTGATAATTTTTTTTGACAATGAATAGTTAACAAAATGAATTTCAACTTTTCAAAATCGCAGGCTATTTTTCGTTTCCTGAAGGACTCGAAGACCGCGCTAAGATGATACTTACGTAGATAACGAACTGAATACCACTTGTGTCAAATAAGGATAAATTCAAGTTTTGGAAGGAGGAGGAAGAAGAATAAAAATTATTAAAAATTGCCTCCTACGCTTCGATCATTTCTTCAACTTCAAACTTATTCAACGTACGTAAGTACGTTGAATAAGTTTTCTGAAGGATTCACCAGTACTTCAATGATTTTCTAATTCCGTGTCAGACCATCACTGCCTTACTCACTGAAAGCCTGAAGTGGTTTGGAAAAGTATCATTTTTGGTCTCCAGGGAACAGGATGTTCAAGTTATCTAATGATTAGTTCATCAGCGGTAAAAAGATGTACGAAGGTTTGCGACTTTTATTGAGTGCGATTCACATAAAAGATGTAACCATTCCTAACAGCATTTAATACTGACTTATGAAAATTAGCGGTAATTGTGGATAAGCTTACAGTCATTATTAATGTATTATACCTCGCTGATCTCCAGAGAACACTTAAATTATCTAATAAATGAATAACATACTGGCCCGGTGACATGAGGGTCATCTCATAGTCCAAATCAACAAGTTCACCTTAGTTACCATTCGGTTGTCCTCGTCCCTGTTTCTGTCGTAACCTGTTCTAGCAGCGATGTGAGCGTAATTTTAGGATTGATATCAGAAAATGCGTGTTTTCTACATATTAATGAATTTCAGAGGCTATATAATGTATCGAGGAATTTTTACTGCGATTTTGAAATTATTTTATGAAAAATATCCTAAATACCTGTGTGTCCAAATGCACTGTTTTAGACTTGCTTATACTCAATGGGGAATATGAAAGCTTAGACTTGAAAAGTTCCAATAACTTATGATAAATGCCATTTTTGTGTAGAGTCACATCAAACATTACTGAACAATAAATAAATATTCATGTATTAATGCACAATTATTTAATGTATAACATTTCGTGCAGTAGACTGTTGTTTTGTGTCGATTCATTTGTTCAAACTGTAGCAGAAAAGAAATGAGTTTCTTCGCTCCTTCCTCCCGGAAAACGTATTTTCTATCACGTAACTTCTGGTATTCCATCCTATCGCATCTCGTCACAAAACTCAAGGACCTTCCCCCCACCTCCCTATACTAAGTGTACCATATGGACGAACTTTGAATCAAACAGTCGAAGTATTCTTAAACACCAATCTCATAAAAAATAGATGGAAATTTCGATTTTTTTTATAAAAACTATTGTTACTTCCGCGTGTAAACCTAAAAGAGTTTATTTTGTTTTGTTTTGTTCAGTTTAACATACCTATTCTTGGATGCAACAATAGCGCACTTTTCCAGAATTCAGAAGGAAGCACAAAACATTTTTGTACTGGTGTTACGTTTACCCTATTCGATTTGTATGTCAGCCTCCTGGCAGCCTTCATCATTCAGTTGCCTAGTGAGATCCTGAAAAATAATCATGTGTCTCGTATCGTCCTCACCCCTCCACATCGGTAAAACTACAATGTTTGATCAAATAAGAATCCTACTTCAGTCTTGTTTGGTCATCTGTTCTTCATGCAACGTTCTCGACCTGACACGAAGATTAAAGAGCTTTGATAAAACCCCATCGTTCTTCCAAGTCCTTGTCGCACAGTCTCAAAAAACGTTATGGTACTAAAATAACCGTAGTTGGAGGATTGTTATTAACAGTAAGACTCCAGGGGATTTATTCTGCGAGCTTAGATAGTTTAAAAATCTCTTTGTCTCCTGAAGAAAAATTACTTAACAAAGGGACTACCCTATGGTACTCGTATTTAAAAAATAATCTCTTACTGTAGTTCAAATATTTACGTTGTCTGATTGACTTACATAAATTAAACTGAGTACAAAATCATTAGTCGTGTATTGTGATTTTTAAAATACATTCTTAATCTATATTTAAAATAGACGATATATGCTGGATCATACACTGAACGTTTGAAATATCTTACTATAGGATATTAAAAAAAAAAACATCACAGGACTTCTTACCTGTGCAAGTTTCCTTAATAATTCTGAAGTTTAAAACAGCTTTCTCCTTGACGTTTTACTATTTACATATAAAGAAAATTTAATTCAGAAAAGCGAACTGTCAAACCTATATTCACTGAGGCATTATTACACCGTACCCAGTTCTCATACGTAAATATGTAATCTAAGATTGGCCCAGTGGTTTTCCTGTTTCTGGGCATCAGAACCAGCTGGGCGAAACCGGTCAAACCACTTCTGCATTTAACATTTTCTTCTGTTACTTTTAGTGTTCGGTTAACTATATCGGGTAGAATGACACACAGATTGTTATATAAAAGAAAAAAAACTTAATGAAGCTACTTCACGATGATTTCCGTTAGGGCGGAGGAAAGATTGAGATTTCCAGTCACTTTCATGTCTAATGTGCCAGTCAAGAGAAACAACAGTTTCTCTTGATTGTCATATTCAAATATGAAATTTCAGAAGCACAGGAAAAGCGTCAGTTACACGTCATTATTCTGTCAGGTTGGAATATACGGAATGGCAGCTACCTGCTTAAAAAAAAAATAGTATATTGGGTAATGCAAAGAAGATTTCCGTCATCTAACTATATTTTAAGACCAACAAATTAGAAAGGAAATGTTTGTCACAAAATATCACAAGGGAAATTTGAATGAGTAGGCAGATATTTGTCATTTTAAATTTTAGTTTGCATTATAGCAAAGATCAACCTCAACAGTTTTTTACCTGCTTGTAAAAGGACATGATACGATCTATTTTGCTTTTAAAATAATTGTCTTAACTGACGAATATCTCGTTTCTTTATCTAGATGAAGTCCTAAGAATATGTGAATCTTTCCCTGGTTTAAAACTTCGAAATTCGCATTCATTTCTCGAAGTCAGATTACATGAAGCTGCCAATCGATTATTCAAAAGGTAGTGTTCGAACTAGCCCATTCTCTCTCTCTCTCTCTCTCTTCATTCATCTCTATTCTTCAGAATGACCTTCAATCTAAGCTGGGACTTTGTAAGAATTACAACGCGGATATATTCGTTCATTTAATGGAAATAAGTGTTTTTTATGATGGTGCGTCCGCATTCAAGATTACCGTATAAAACACGGTACTTGGTATGAATTGATAAAAAAAAAAACTGAAAACCCGTTTAAGAGAATAAAGAGTACTTTGCGGAAAGAAATTAAAATAGTTTTAGGATAACTAAGATGATCAACTTATTGCGATCTAATCATAGATACGTAGATTATTCTTTTATATTAAGAGAATTGTTTTATGTTTGATAACATTTCATTAGCTTTCACTTTTATATTCTATAATCATGAAGGAGTGCGGGGAATAAGAGGAAACTGAAGGCAGACATTGATCTGGAATTCCAGTCATGCCCTACATAAAATGTGACATCATGATTGATCACTTAAAACAGAAGAGCTACAATAAAAAGGATAATGAAGGTGACATCTTCCATCAAGACAATATCTTGACACATAATATTGGTTATTGTGACACCAACAATCACAGGAACTAAGAAATGATCTCGTTGTATGTGCCTGTTCAATGAAATATACCGGATCGCCACAACCATTGATTAATAACGTACATACATCATTCCTTGAAAACAGTAGAGGTGATATTGTTGATTGAGTTTTAAATACAACGATTAAGGAGTCTTTATATTTGATCAGTTTTCCGGATGTATTTAGTTCTCTAAAATAACATGCTTCAATGAACGGAAAGAATAGGGGGGGGGGATATTCCGAAATGTCAAGTTTCTTCTTTAATTATGTTTTTAAATATTCTGAAACAAATTGGGTAATCTCATTCTACAACTAGAAAAAGGAGCCAGTTTAAAATGTTTACGAGCAGGCACTAACTTTGTTCCTGTTTTAACTAGTTTGAATAAGACATTGTTTGATTCATTCACATTGGATGCATAACTGAATGGGCATTGTAAAGGTTCTGAAAATATTTTCTGAAATACAGAATAAAAAAAATATCGTGAAATTTACTAGTTTGCTGTAAGAACATCTTATAGTCCCAAGATGCACAGTAACCGTGGGCATATGCTAAAAGAATTCTTATTGGCAGTCCAGTATTCTTCTGATACTAGAAAACAAAACAGATAACTGCCGTTTCTTATTATGTTGGTCTCTATTTATTACATCATCTCTTTCATGCACGCACGCTCGCATACAAAAACATGCATACACACAAAAATTGCAGAATACAGTACTTCAATGTTTCTTCTGTCTCTACACATGGTTAGCCAACGCCAAACTCATGATATCCAGATGATTCTAAAACCCATAAGTCCTACTATTCCTTTTATGACGAGTCTTTCGTTAGTGATAAAAATATGATCCAAATATATTTAAATAATTCCGGCTTTATCCCTCCATGTTCTGATTACTTTGGATGGATTTTCCAGAAACTAAACTTTCTCAGCCGATCCCTGAAGAAAACCATAACAAAATCTTAGAGTTATATATTTATGTCTCACACTCATGAAAGGCTGTAGATCTATATTACCTTAGTTTAGACCATTTTAGTTAGCACTAAAGATTTTTTCTATTTTTATAAATTTATTATTATTATTATTTATTTTTGTATTTCCTTTGCATAATCCGGAAACCTGAAAATGGAAAAAATTTCAAGCCACTTTATGCCTTTAATAAGCGGGACACTGGTTTCACGAGGCGATGAAATTGATCTCCCACCTAAAGACAGTCCGAACATCCATACTCCCCCCCCCCCACAGCGGGATTCGAACCCGCAGCCTGTTGAATTGAGAACGGATATGCTAACCAACCATCACTGCATGTGAGAGTCGTTTCCTTTAGAATTATGAAATCAAGAACAGCAATAAGACAAGCAAGTGAAATACTTCCAATAATAACATAAAATTGTTTTTAATATTCAAATTGCAGTTGATAAGTCAGTAAAAATAGAAGATATGGTCACTCGAGTTAATGTCTTCTTTTAGATTTACTGTGTTCGAAAGAGCAATCCGGAAAATTGCTAACTTAATCACTGTGTGCTTGTGTCGTCTAGGCAGCGTGTTGCCCTGATATTCTACATAACGTCAATCTATACGTCACATGCTTAGGTACTTGTTAACATTTTAGGATCTTACATGGAAGAAAAAAAAAATGCCACGGCGTTCTTAATTTCATGAACGAGTAAATTCCAAATACATAGAAATTCAAAAATCTAATCAAGTGACGAAATTCCATTGAGACTGACTAAATTCCCATTAATAGTTTTAAATTGCTACATAAAATAACTTTCCAGTAGTGGCGATAAGCAGCAAATCCGACACAGGTTTTAAATGATATTTTGTTTAATCACATTCAAACTGATCATAGTATGCGTTTATCGAAGAAATTCCCTAAAAGGGTTTGAACTACAGAATAGAAAGCGCCTATAATTTCACCTCCATTCCCAGAAGACACCTTTGTGAATTCTTAGAAAACTCCGTATGGTATTAGCGCGTCAAGCTTGGAACACGTGAAACGTAATACAGCCCATTTCTTTTACCGAATGTGCATTAGTCTGATATTTTTGAAATAGTCACATCTGGAATTGAAAAAGAAAAAGCCATAAGAATTCTCATGAGAATAAAGACAAAGACCACTCGAATGCAAAAGTGCTATTATCATACTGAATAAGACTGAAATAAAGATTCGATGTCGAAAAGCTTTAGAATCCTATTTTGATTTAAAGATAAACACATAGTCCACATAAAATATAAGGAACGTAAATAATTGTATGTCCTGTGTTAAAGAAGACTATTATAGTTCTCCATCGACCTTTGACCTTCGACAGATTAGTTTCCTGCCTACAGCGGAGATTAAGTTATTCTTGAAGGACGTGAGAATATCAAAAGGCGAATTTAGCAGCAGAAGAAACGACTCAACATTAAACACCACATGATGTAGAAAGGAGATTAAACAGAAAACAAATTTACTTAATAATCAACCGGAAAAATTCATTTACTGACAACATCCTTAGGAAGATAGAGAACCTCTTACTGCTGCGGAGACAATATCCGGTTAGTCACATCCGTCTTAATACTTTATTATGTAAAAATACTAAGCTCTTTTTTCTGAACTGTTTCATGCAATCAAGTAACTCTGAAACGAGGCAGAAGATTAGTTACTGATCCTCAGCTCTCTGGACAATCAGCATTGTTATAATTGACATCTTTGCAAGGTCGTTACAATATGGTAATGTTTGGAAATAGTTCATATTTTCATAATTCATGTTAGCTTTTCATGGGCCATATTAGTTCATAATAGTTTGGAGATAGAACCTACGTAAAGACGGAAATGGTTCGAAATAAAATTTCCGTCTTAAGGTCGGTTCGTTCATTTAAAAAGGTCATAAGCTTTATAATTGAGATCACATGTAAAGAGTGAGTCTTCTGAAAAGGGTTTTTCGAGTCAGTAGTGATTGAGTCTGCCTTTCCGAATAACTGGCTTGCCTTTCAACTACATCACGGCGGCATCTGCAAGATGAGGGTTATTTGTAAGATGGTAGTCAGTCTATAATTTGATAAACTAGCGTAACAAACAATCGGTAACATTTTAATGAATCTTACCGCCATCTCGATAACCCAAGCAAGAGCAGAGAGCGGTCTCCACATGGCAGGAACAGTACTCAATAAAACATCGGTATGTATAATGGCAGATATGAGTGTGGGGACCTCTGGCGCCAATAATTCATACGACTGTAGTTTTAGTATACAGTATTCTGGAAGTAATAATCATTTCTTTTTCGCCCATACTTCCACCGTTCCTTGTGCTCTACACAATAGGATATTGGACTTCGGCCGTTACGATGCTCTCATCTCCAAACATTTCCATTAAGGAATGCGCCTATGTCAGAAATTCTTCAGAACGCATTTGTTAATATTAATGATAATCTAATAAAATTTAATGGAGTTTTTTAAGCAAATTTCAATTTTTTACGACTTCCAAACTATATCTGTCACACTGCCGACCTAATGCGCAACTTTTTCGAAGAGGCAATCTCGAGTGTTGGGGCGTGGGAATCTTCTCAACACGTTCTTCTTGAGATGTTCATATACTAGAAATTTTAATCGTTTACTTTTTGGAGCCAAAGTTAATTATGTTACTTGAGGATGCATGCCTAAACCATTAGCAAGCATGGTATTATAGCTTTTAATATGCAAAACCTTCACACAACACTGAATGTATAAAGGTGTAAGAATTGCACAAGATGGTGTGTGTGTGTGTGTGGTAATTCTTATCTCCGCCCCCACAGAATTCACAATCTCAGTTTCGTATTTGATAACGATTTCAATTACTTGAATGATAATACATCCGACTTACAAAATTTCAAATTTCATGCCTGATTTCAGATACCACAAACGTCATTACTTACGCTGCCAATTCGCTAAACTCTGGTGATTAAAATAAACACAATTATAATTCACGCATTAATATTGTGTTCGCCTTATTTAATTCAACTAAAACACCCAATTACCATTGTGTGTGTGTGTGTGTGTGTGTGTTTTGGTTTGTTTTTCAAATCGCTTCTCTAAACACGCTGCTGGGTTTGTAGTTAAGTCCTTTCATAATCGAATTATTTTATGTGACAGACCAAGGTGGTATTTTTTCAAAGCACTTCAGGCATCCGATGATATTAATCTTCCATCTAAAGACAATGAAACAACCAACAAAGCCGACACTTTTTTTTTTCCATTTAAATATCCTTATCAAACCTAAGTATCCTTCATTTTTCTTTCTCTGTTACACACACACAGTGTTCAGGCGCAAAATTGACTTACTTGTCTGTTTGCTTACTTGGGAAAAAGGATTAAAACCTAGCTTATAAAATTGCTTGGTATCTTTAACATAGTATATACCCAAGGTAAAAAACTTTCTATATATATATATATATATATATATATATATATTCGTATTTTATAATCATAATTTAAATTTAGATATGAGATGAATTTCGTCAACCGATATGATACCATCATCCTGATTACCGGATGATCAAAAAAAAAAAGTTTGAAAAATTTAGTTTGCTTTCTAAAGAATAATCTAACCCTTATTCTACTCACGCCATGATAGATCTACAACCTTTTCTGAGTGGGATTCGTATAAAAACCGTTTTCATCATGATCTGGATCAAATCATGTACACATACTGGGCAATGAATTGGAAACCTTCATGCAGGTATACGTAAACGTCATTTACGTAGCGTATATGCAAAATATTGTCACGTGCGTCACCCAGTGTTCTGGGCAACTATTAGTAAACGTCAACAGTGTTGATCACAATCGGAAACACAAAGGATCTTTCGGAGTTCGATAAAGGGCTTATTGTGGGTGCCCGTCTGGGTTTAGCCACGATTTTGAAAACAGCACAGCTGACTGGTTTCTCAAATGGCGAGATATCCCGAGTGTTTGAACAGTGGGAAAATAAGACACTCTCCCAGGAACGAGATCGCCGTCATCTGAGTAGGCTGTTCTGGACCCATAGCTCACAGAATTAGTTGAAGGGGAATTGAAGATGATCAGTATTAGCAGTTGCGATCCTATACGGAAACCACTAAATAAAAGTTTATATTTCAGCTGCCGGTATGTATAGAAAGATGGTTAATTATTAGTATGGAAGGGCAGGCTGAGCTGGATGATCTGGGAAGTTCTTAGAAGCCAAAGGACAATAAATAAAGCTTTTTTGCCGAATTAACATTATACTGTATGGAATTATAAATCGTCACCCTTTTTACTTGGTATCTGTGCCTGATGGTCTATTATTTCAGTTTTTGAAAATAACCAACTACTCGGACATAGATCGTGTTTGAGTTCATGCAGCGGCACAAATTTAGTCCGACTTGTCATAAACAAGCTGAATCTCAACGTAGATGGCGACGGCAAAGGCAATAGAATCTAACATACAGAAGTCACAAAAATTCTAATTCCAAACGTTTCACATTCTAAAATTATGAGGGGGGGGGGGAAGTACGATATGAATCTCAGAGAGCCATAGACAATGTAATAATTAATGTGAGCCAAACTGCCATCAGCGAACGCATAATGAAATGAAAAGCGAGTATCAATCTTATGGTAATCGAAAATTAGGACTCGCGACTTGGAAACTTTCAAAATTACGAATACCCAGGGAATTCCTAAACAAGCGAAAACGATATGTCAGATTTCCATTGGCAAGATGTAATTCTTTATAAAAAAAAAATCTAAAAACACTTGTGTTGAAGAATTCTATCAGACTGATGCTTTACCAAAGTAATTTGATGTTAGTCCTAATTTTTCGTTTAACTTTGAAATACATAATTTTAACACCTCCAGTCATTTCGGTGCATGTAATGCAAGTCGTGTGGTGTAAAGAGACGAAACTTGAATCATTAATTTACTATCCATTTTCTGCACATTCTATCCTCTGTGAATACCAATCGAAAAACGGAGTTCTGACAAGATTAACTCGTTCGGAACAAAATCTCACTTAAAATGTAAATCAAGAAAAGTATTTTGAATGAGCATGTTCATCACGAAACAGCGCTCAATTATCCTGCTTTGACAAGAAATTTATAAATCTTGAGTACGAAGTCCTAGTAGGGAACATTGCAGGCAAAGGAGGAGGAGTTTCAGTGAAAATAACTAATGGCTGGCCTTAACATCCTGATTTAGCACTGCTTTCACATCTCAGATTCTCCAACTTTCTTTCTAACCAACAAGAAATAAAAACTGGAAGACGTCCAAGTAGGTTAAGTTTGTTTGATTCGCATTACGCACATTTGAAGTGTTAATGTCATGGCGCTCGTATCACTGTGAAGTGGGGGGGGGGATAAAAAGACATCTTTGGCAAGGTTAGTCTTAATTTTGATATTTCAACAATGTTTTTGATGCTGCTGCCGGGTTTCTCTACAATTCTGACCAATACTTTCTTCTCATTCTTCTGCATTGAATGCTGTACTAGGCAACTCGGGTATCACCTGTTACTATGGAAACAGCACAAAATCTTGCCTTCCTCAAGTGCAATAAACGAAATTTCGGATTATTCTTAAGTTCTCCTATTATATATATCCCGTTTTAGATATATTCCAAAAAACAGCCAGGCTTGTTGCTATACAAACTGAGTGAAGCCTTGTAAGAATTGATATTTCTTCAAAAACGTTGATCGAAGATTATTAATAGATTATTTTGTACCTATTGGATACAGAATTTCGACGAACTGAATATTTTGTTTTCTTTGTGAAGCCTCTCAAACTCTTCAATTATCCTCTATTAAAATATCACGAAATTTGAAAGTGAAGTAGAATTTAAAAAATAAAGATTTGTACCGTTATAAGATGAGTGACGTTAGTTTCAAAAAGAAATATTGTTTGCTTAAGGGGCAGAACCAACTTAATCGATGTTCATGTCCCTGTTTACTATACCATAATTTCTTGGCATGGAGAATTCATTGATTTCCCATTAAGTAACAATTTCAGCTACTCCTGGCTTCTGCGCATGCACTAAACCTTAATGACAATTCCTTAAATTCTGAACTATATTTGATTATTTCTGCTTAAAGAACGATTTCTGTCAGTTCGGTAATGCTGCAAGTTCACGCTCTATTTCTTTTATCTTGCTTAAAAAATAAGCCCATCTTGGCAGAAGGGTTTAGTCTTAAGAATACGAGAACATCTTCGAGGTCATTTCCCTAATTTCATTGTTCCAAAAGATAGGATTTTTAAAGTTTGACTATAATTGCATTTTTTTTTTAAATAATAGTTTCGCTCAGTGGAAGGCTTATAGCCGATAACTAGAATATTCTCCGTCTCTCCCTCCACATGCCAGTTAGAAGTAATTCTTTTGCTTATTTTTATATCACTTGCTATTTCGAAGACATTTAAGCAAAATGACTTATGAAATTTTTTTGTTTTGTTTTTTCAAATATTATAGCGAGAAGGTACAAAATTTGGTTTGAAGAGTTTTCTTGCATTCAATTAAATTTCTGCTAATTTAATTAAAGTTAGAGGTCATTAAATAATAAAGATGCTTGGAAGGCTATCCCAAGCCAGATGGAAACGGTTCCTGTATCGCCAATGGGCCAATTGGTAATATTCATGAAAATATTTATATTCTGGTGATACATCAATATAAGAAAACGCACGCATAAACCTTGACAACTCTTATTTCTCTCGTAAACTCTTATTTCTCTCGTATTTTAAATGTTTCAATATTTTGATTTATTTTCGATTTTGAGAGCAAAATTGAACTGTTCAAATATTCGAGGACATTTCAGACATCAACATTCGAATTAAAATGACTAAGTTTCAACAAACCACTTAAAAATATTTAAATATTAAATTTTAACAGGAGCTTATTCGCATGAATGGTCACTCGGACCAACACAAACAAAAGGGTATTCGAAGATACAAAAGCAATTCCAACAATAATTCACACTGATTACTCCATACCATACCATTCCCAGTAAGATACAACTGAGAGAAAGTTTGAGGCGATGGTAAAATCCAGGCTTACTGAAACAGCCCCTTAACTGGAATGATGAAGATACACTTCTCATAAATATCTGAAACAAGCCAAATTCGTGAATTTCTTGCCGTGTTCACATGGTGATTGCATACAGAGGAAGGATAATTGTGCTATCGATGAAATTTAAAATGTTTGAAAACTGCACTGCCAACACAATATCGTCACTGAAAAATTATTTGGGGAGACTGTACTAATTTTCTCCGAAATATGAGCTAGGTACATGGATGATTCAACCATTAATACGAAGATCGGTCAGCGAACCGATGTTGAATGCACTGTTCTGGACGCTTCTACCATTCCAATTGTTCTGCTGATCACACTCCGATGTCACATTAATAGAAGGCCAGTAAGGTTCATGCATTTTCCTTAAGCCCAGTTACAAGAGTACCTGCAGTATGACATTGTGTTCCGTAAAACTACCATAATATAAGAAGCATTATCTAGAAGCATTTCATATTCGTCGATCCCAATTCATTCCAGAAGAAACGACTTCACCCCTTTAATAACCTCCGCTATAAAATTTCGCAACTAAGATGTAGTTCGACAGTTTTTCTGCTGTACATCTACACACTCCAATCTTCCATCAGTAAAGGTGTGCACAGCGTGATTCTTAGGTCCGTTTCGCTGACTTTCAAAGTTCTAGGGACCACTAACACCAACATAGTAGAAACCGATATTCTTTCCTGCTTGGTGTGAATTCCCCTACGAAAGGTTGTGAAAATTTTTTTAGTTAGTATGTAGACCCACTAAGGATTAGGATCTAGTTTGACATCGGGCGATGAACAACTTTCACAAGCGTCCACGCCGGCAGAGGAATTATAATCCCGCAGTGGGCTTCGAAACCACGATCTTTTTAGTTGGATAGCGGAGACACTATCCAATCTGCGAATTAGGTCGCATACACAGTATCCTGCTATTGATTTGAATCCACATGCTTTATGAAATCCTAGTTTATCATTTTCATCCTTGGCTGAGATTGGAGATACACTTCCATCAACTAATAATGTTATCTACAGCTAATTTGGAGTGACGCAGTCATTCATGGTCAGAGGCCACTGATATCGCATTCATAATAACAGCTCTTTGGATGTCTCTAAGTTCCTGAACATCATTTGTAGTTCAGCTAGCTCAAACACCTACAGTGTTTGGATCATTCAAAAGTTTGTTACTGTACGATTTTTTCTTTGCTTCCTAGCAAAAAATTTAATTCAAATACAATAAAGATGTTAGAAGAGAGAGTGAGGGGGAAGGATCAATAATTCACCTTCCAGAGAGCTGAAATTGGCTATTACTACTACTATTAGATTCAGACCTTATCTTCAATTTTCACAGCGTGAAAACAAGCGAAAGATAATAACGAAGTAATCCTATTGTGCCTGTCAAGCAAATTCTCTCAATACGATAATCCAATGCTGGCTCTGCCAAAACATTGAAGACTAAGTAATGATCATCAATGAAAGGGTAGCGCGTCTTGCCATTCGTTTTTCTGCATCCCTACGCGTTTCTTAGTGATCTTGTTATCGTCAACAAATAGAATGAAAAAAACTTAAATCTGATTTAAGCTTCTGTTGAACGCAGGTTCATTCATATGACTGCAAAGTAAATCCGTTTCTAATGGTGCGTTTCGAAGTGGGATCTTCATTATCCCTTTTATTAAATTGACCTTCCGAGTAAGGAAAGTCGATTCGTGAACATATGAACTGTCGCCATTCCGGACAAATCCCCATTGATTTCACAGAACATGTGAATTCGATTTCTTCAGCTAATTAGCGAGAGAGGGGATGTGCAACAAATTCGTCAAGTAATGACATATCGTAATAGGAAGATAAACTGAATCTTTCAATTATTATCTCTATTTATTTGGACCCTCAGTAAACACCCCATAAAAACATCTGACTTATCAATATGCGAATCCTCAAAAGTGACTTTAGGTCGTAAGGAATTTTTTTTTTGTTTTTGTTGTTTTGTTTCAATAAATATAGACTAAGTCTGACATATAGTGCTGGAGTTTTCGATCCTCCAAGTTGTTTTAATTGCATGTGTTCTCCAGTACAGTAGAAAGAGTGTCGCGTACGTAAACTTAACTTCAGTTTAAAAGTCCTTACAATGATTCCTCACTTCTTAGTGAGGAATCTTCGTGCAAATTCCTTATAGGAATTTGCACAAGATCTTTACAGCCGGTTGGCAATGTTGCATCGTCATTGCGATTGCTAAAAGAGTAGCCCTCTACGTTTATTTGATTATCTCTGGCCTGAGTCCTTTCATCCAAGGCGTTCTCGTAATCCTCTTTCACTGCATAATCGCAGTAACCTAACTTCCAAAGTGAGTCGCCAAAAGAAATTCATACTTAGGCACGTTTTCCGACTCTGCAGACGGTATCAGAAGATATAATTTTGAATAGAAATATTACCATACATACGTAAAGAAGGGAAATGGAGTTGAGGTCACCATATTGTATCGCTGAAAGTTTATAGTTATAATAATTAATGTCGCTCATACTGGATTCGACTTCAGAGCTCCAAGGGGCCACCTCTAGAGTCACAAGCAAGACACGACATTTGTTATTCGGTTGAAAAGACACGGGTTCGAATTCCGTCTATAAACATTTACAAGTATTCAAATGAAGGCAAAGATTTACCCCTCTTTATAACCCGGTTTATTCTTGCAAATCGCAAGGCGAAAGCAATTAGGACATTATATATTGGTTCTGCATAGATTTTAGTTCCTAGGGCTGTAATTGTAACTAAAAGATCTCCCTAAAGCTTACCAATGCTCAGCAAATAAAAGGTATCTTGCTTTCAGTCATTAGGAATTTATACAAAAAGAACTATTATTAAAATCAATCTTCCTAGATAGGAAGATTGATTTTAATAATAGTGGATCTTCCTATCTAGGAATTATGGCATTTATAAAATAAAACAGGCTACAAATAAAGCGCCAAGTGGTTATTTATCGAACTGTTTTTAAATGCAACCATCAGTAGGACAGAATTCCTTTGACTATTCAAAAATGTATTTTTAAATACGACATATCCAAACTAAGGAAATTTAGAGAAATATGTATCCTTCATTAAGCAAAATCCAGCTGCAAGAAATCAATACTTTATGATTTACATTTTTAACAATGGCTTTCCCGGTAGAACGAAAAGGTAGAGGGTTAGTGGCTCGACTGTCGCTGTTAAGCCAGCAGTTTACTGTTTTCTTTAATGTTATCACAGCTAATAGAATGTAACGGTGGCCATAAATAGTGATTATATTGGCCATTAACAGTGTTCTTATCGTTGCAGGAGAAGTTTATGGGATACTGAAGTAAGCATGTTCCCACAGAAAAGAAAGAAAAAAAAACTGCAAACCTTTGCAAAACTAAAGTAACGATTTTTCACTTAAGTTCAAAGGAAACTTCTTAGCAATTTTCAACTAATCAGGTTATCAAACAAAAAATAGTTCACAGAATTTTATGGGGTGGCGGTCGTTTTTTTTTATGAAATATGAGGGGACTTATCAGGTTGCTAGCAGGTTACACGATGTTGCTCAACTTTTTATTTATTTAGTAATTCAAAATTACTTGAAGTTTTTTTTAATAGAATAAGATTTTGAAAACTATAAAATTTTTGTTCAGCTTTTTATGTTTTTGGGGAGTGAAAACTACGTTGATAAAAGGTAATAGAAGGAAATAATATCTTGAAGATTAGATTTCTTTGAAACAGCCAAAGCAATTAAAGCCTCCGAGGGCAGTATATTATGCCTGGAAACTCTGTTCCGTCAGTTTTGCAGGAAGAAATGGATCTCGTGATATACAAAACCTTTAAATCTGGTTTTCTTAGTGTGTGTGTGGGGGGGGGGGTATTTGGATCTAACACAACTTACCATCTTACAATAGTGAACGTGGAAGACACAGAATCTGGAAGTGATAGAACCAACTGTGCAAACTATCGACAAACATTGACATATACACTATGTTGGCAAAAGTATCAGGAAATTGTACTCTGCGAATTTTACAGTATTTTAACTTCCATTCGATGTCCAGCACAATCTTCTCAATTGTAAACTGTATAAATTAGGTGCACCGCTATGGCAAATATTCCAGTTCTGATGTTTAAAAATTAATTCGGAAGCAGTTAAAAGTTTGAAGAGGGTGCTTTATCATTGTCTTTATACTTTCTTCGGTTATCTTGTATTGTGTGGATAAAATTCACGCCTTTTCTGGAAAAAGGCTGACGGAAGAAGCCTGCCATGAGATTGGTCAACTCTTTTTGAAAAGCTTCCCAGACGAGATGTGAAACAAGATTTCCTAAGGGCATATCTTTCTTAAAGGCAAGTGACAGACACCTTACATGCTATAGCAAATATTCAGGGAGTGTCGGTGTAAGTGGTAATAAAAGGTGGGATGTGCTGCATGTTTTGCACTGTACTCGATGTTAAGATGCCATGTTCAGCTGAATGACAGACTTCCAACGTGGGATGGCAGTTAGGTAACACATCAGTGGTCTTTCTGTCCGTGAGATTGCTACCTGACTCGGTATAACGAAATCGACCGTTGCTTATGTCATTCGTAGAAGGAAAGTTGATGGTGCTACCACAGCGTTTTCCTACTATATCTGTCTCGAATTGTTCGAGTAACCGATACTTCATCAGCGGCGGACCTTGTAGTTAACCTGAAATATGCTGCAGGGAATATCTGTCAGCACTAGAACTGTCCGCAGAGAGTTGCATGTCTTAGGTTACCACGGCAGAGCTGCGAACAAGATCTGCAGTGGTAACATCACCTCTCCCCTCAACAAAAAAACGACGTTTGGGCCGTCTTTCACACCGTTCCTGAACCGTAGATGATTGGAAAAGGGTTCTGTGGAGTGACGAATCACGCTTCCAAATATTTCACTCTGGTGATTGTGTTTGGATCTAAAGATTATCCGGAAACGGTTCCAGCAGGACTGTATCATTCAAACTGTGAAGTTTGGTGAAGGTCCAGTAATGGGATGGTTTGATTGGATGTGTCCACAACTACGCCGTCTGATAGCTACCTGAATAGCTTCATGCTTCGACGGTGTGGAAGTACTTCTGCAATGATCCTTGCATGTTTCAACACGACAATGCTCCATGCCATATTGCACTGCGTGTCCGACACTGGTTTCCACAAAGCAATGTTGAAGTTGGACCGGCCTGCTCAGAGTCCAAACGTCAACCCCCCCCCCCCCTCGAACATCTTTGGTACGAATTAGAACGGCGAATTCGCTCGACCACACGGCTTCATCAATAATGAGGGTAGCTCTGCGCGAGGAATGGTAAAGCATTCTTGTTGCGACAGGTCAGAAAGTCGTTGAAGGCATGCCCTCCGATTAATTAATAAGGGTAGTTGCTGTCCTTCAGGCCAAAGGTGATCCCACTCGGTACTAGAAATGTAATTTAGAAGCATTTTTTTTTTTTTTTGACAACTAGATGTCCAAATACTTTGTCAACTTAGTGTATATATTACACGATATCCTAGACTCATAGCAGGATTTATGCATAAGCTAATCAAGCTACAGATTAGGAGGCCTTACAAGGGAGCCACCGCTTCAGTACAGACTTCGCTCAGATAAAAAAAAAAAATTACTGAGTAGAGGGGGGGGGGGGTGAGCTCTTAAAATTTATAGCTTACGGTCACAAATCTTAAATCCAGTAAAACGAACAATTTAAAACAAAATTATTAATTAGATATTCAATAGGATTAGCTGTCAAATATACTCATGTTGTACTTAACGAATTTTACAACATTTGAGCTTCAATTCGATGTCCAGCACAATCTTCTCAATTATAAACTGTATAAATTAGGCGCACCGTTATGACAAATATTCCAGTTGTGATGTTTAAATATTAATTCGGAAGCAGTTTTCTGCCACCTGCACGAGACTGGTCAACTCTTTTTGGGAAAAAAAAAACAGAAATAGACAAAACTAAAAAAGTGCAGCGAGTTATTATTAATTTATTTAACTTTTTCAGCAGCAATACATAACATTTAGATTTTAAGAGTGAAAAATACTGTATTGATTACAATGCATTTTGAAACAGGAAATGTGCACAAATCTAATTTTTAAAGTGGAATGAGACACAAAAGTGGGGTGGAAGGCATGGCATATCAGTTTTAATTAGAGTGTAGTCCTCCAGGAGGTCCAGATGTTTATAAAGCATCGCTTTTCCTCCATCAGGAAATTAAATGTTGCAATTATTAATCCTCCAGAAGGTCCAAATACCAGCGAAGTTCCACAGGAATGTCAAATGTTTGAATTCCATCAGGAAGTTGCCAGTTTTTATAGAGACACCGACGAATAACAAGTCTACAGAGATACTTTAGTTTGCACAGAGTTTCGAGTCTTTGCTTCAGTGGCGGTACCCACGAGTTTTCCGGATGTTCCATTTGAATGAATTCCCGAGCCCAGAATTGCCAAACCATATGTCTATCTTGAACCATCATGCCGGTATAATTGATGGCGATTTCGAAGGATCCAAATGTTAGTTGAGGGGCAACACGAAGTGCATTCTGAACACACCTCACTGTGTTTTGAGTGCGTTGCTTTATTTCATCAGTGTTTGGTTTTGTGGCAAACGAATCGAGATCTAAGGCAGACATCAGCAGATAATTCCAGAAGTCAGCCCTTTCGTCCTCTACCCAAAGGAAAAGACTGCTTATTCTTATTATTTTAGCTCCAAATCTTAGTAGTGTCAGTTGTATTTCTGGCTGTTGATTTAAAATGAATACACGATTATCAACACTGATCGCATCAACAAACCGCAGACCGCCAACAGTCAGTTTGCAGAAATTGGCCACACGAAGAAAATAGGAAAGCGGAGAGTCCTTTACAGATCTTTTTTCGGGATTGTCATGTCCAGGCCATGTCCATAAGTCTTGTATCTTCAGTGGATATTCTTGCTCTTGAACTATTAGTCCCGAACACTTATCGGATTCATTCATTGAAAGAAGTACTTCGCCCACCAATCTCATATTACTAATATTCTTCCAGAAACAAACTTTACCTAAAGAGTATGACACAATCATCCTATTACTGCGACTATGAGGTGCATAGTAATCGCCTTGGTGCTTCCACTTAAAATATAAATCTAAAATAGTTCTGATAAGGTGATCCACGTCATTGCTTTTATCTTCTTCGCTGTGCTCTGGAGATTTTAGAAGGATTTGAACAGTTGGGAGAATTTCTTCCCGAACTGTAATGTCTGGTGGCTCATCCATTTGTGCATTGCTAACTAACATTTCCATTTTAATTTCATTGTTAGATTAATTGTAGCGAAACAGTTTGAATCTGCAGTACTGTCTAACAATATAAAAATAATTTCCATATACAGCAGTAAGTCTACAATCACAGAGGTATGAGCGAACCACACAAATAGAAAGAACGATATTTTGATAACTGTTTTATTTTTGATTACTCCTATTAAGACTGTAAACGAACGACTTTATCACAGGAAGAAAAACAGTCTATATAAGAACACGAAGCATGGCTAATTATTTAGAAAGAAACTGTGCAACATTTAGCCTTGGAGTATTGTATCCTAGAGAATGGTGAATATAGGATATAGAAAGGAAACGGGCATAATTATGTTCAGTTTTTATTTAACTATTAGTTGCTCGCTTCCAGGACGCCTATTGATCAATCATGATTCATGGTCATTGCTTGGAAATTCACAAAACTAATAAAGAAAAAATCCCCATGTTCTTAGATGTTCAGTCCAACTCCGAGGGCATTCGTAAAATTTTAGGAAGATATTAATTTCCGTTTATTAAAATTATTTTTATTATTTTAATAATTAATTTACGACTAGCTAAATTTATGACTTAATAACGTAATACTTTATTTAACGGAAACATTCTCCCTAGTGTCAAGAACATCTTCATGTTTATCTTGGAAATTAAACCAAGGACCCAGCAATGACTGACCAGATCTGATATGCATTACGGTCCTAACTGTACAAATTTAAACAGAATTAATTATTAAATCCGTAGTTAGTCGTTACTTTTTTAATCATGTTTTCATTCGTCATGTAATATGTATTGCAATAGCCAGCAAACTAATCCGAACATTCACATTTTGAAGAAAAATTTTAATTTCGAAAGAAAATAAGTACAAACATTAAACTCCAACTTTACCGAATAATTTGTATGTGCTCCCCTATTCATAATAAGTTCATTAATTACCCAAGGTATAGACATTTTTCTTATTTCTGTATCTCAAGATATCCTTTTATAATGAATTGTATTAAGTTTTCCTTTCAATCAAATTTAATTTTTTAAGTCTCTTTTTCACTGTGGCCCACATAATTTCTACTGGATTAATGTCAGGAGAGCTACTTCACCACTGAAGCAAATGGATGTTGTGAGATTTGAGGAACTCTTTCACTTTTTAATGAAGTGAGTTTCTGTTGGAAGATGAGTTCTTTGTCTTTCTGGATCTGTGGGGCCACTCTTTGTCGAATATTTTTTATGTATTGGTCCAACAAGCACAAGTGATCCTGAACCATCATGTGTAAAACAATCCCAGTATAACTTTTTAGCTGGGTGTTAAGAGCTTAGAGCGAACCATCTTATTCTCGAGATGGTTGCGGTTGTAAGAATAAAAAAAAATCTCGATATCGTAAAAGGTAGAAGAGGAGGATTAAGAAAGAAGTTTAGGAGCTCGATGAAGGTGGACAGGAGAAGTCTTTATAGTTGCTGATCTGCGAACATCAGTTACTCGTTCTCCTTGGAGAATGAAACGGCTCTCATCCAAGAATGACATTCTTTTTCTACTTCTCAACAGTCCAATCTTTGTACACTCTTGCCACTGCAGACTCTTTTTCTGCATATCCTTGGTTACCAGTTGCTTCCTTTTTGGAATTCTGCTTGTTCGGGTTATGTTCCCTACTGTACTTTAAATGTGTTTTTTAACGATAATGTATACTGTTTCATGCATGCAATGAATTCTAATTGTTTGCGCATACATGGAGGTGAGTTTGAATATATATATATGTGAAACATATACATTTATATGAAATAGATATAAATATATATTTCACATATATATTTATAAAAAACACACACACCTATATATATCCACATATATATAATATATACTGAACTCTTTCGTTTAATTCAATCAACGATAAAATTGAAAATTTTCAAATACTTGTGTTCATTCGGGATTACACCTATTCTTCATCTAGCTCGCGAAATCCATCAGCCACCGTCATTTTGCTGCGAACCTTGAGGTCACGTCGTCTACGAATATGCCATTAGGTTGCAGAACCCAGTTTAGGATCTTCCCGGGAGGGTTATTTTCGATATTTCACGACGATTTTCTCCAGATAAATGTTTTACAAGTGAGTAAGTATATCTCCTTGTCTCAAGTGTTAATATCGATGTAATCTGACAGTTCTCCTTGAACTTACTCAAGCTCCAGTGCAGCTGAGAGTCATCTTTACCAACATACCAATTGAAATAACTTCTTATACACTGCTGTCCAAAAACGAAGCACGAATTACATTTTTACCTGTAATACAGGTCCTGTATATGAAAACATTTTCACGACTACAACCAAATGTGGATATAAATTTATTGCCAGCATACTAATAAATTATATTATACAAATATGTTATAATTTCGTACAAATTAAATTGCAACACGTTTTTGGCAAAAGTCACAAATTTCCTAAGGATGTAATTAAAGAATTAATGTACATCTTACAGAAAATTATTCAGAGAGACATTTCAGTATGGAATATGTCCACCGCGAACTGCAATGTAGCTCTCACAACGTCGTATCATGCTTAGTACCAAGTGATTCAGGAGGTCTTAAGGCAAACTGGCGCATCCCTCCTTCAGAGCAAGGATAGGGTCTTGTTTGTTTCCTGGAGTGGAATTTTGAGCAATGCGTCGTCTCCCTATTGCATCCCAAACGTGTTCTATTGTGGGGGGGGGGATGATTTAGACCAGCGAGGTATGCATATGAAACTACTGAGTTTCAACGTTTTTTCGGTGAACAGTTTAGCCATTTAACTGTTTCTTTTCAAGCCTCTGTTCTTTGGAAAACATCCTGTCATTCGTTATAAGCACAGGAAGAAAAAAATTTAGGAGGCTCTTGATAAACCGATCTGGCTGCATTGTCAGCAGTTATTTTTATTTACTCATTCATTAAAGTCGTACAACGAAGTATGATTTAGAATACTTTATTGAAGAAATTTTAATAATTTAATCAAAACCAATCATTTCAAATATTGTTAACTGACTTGAGAAAAGAACACCGCCTGAAACAAAAATATAAAAAGTAGTTTGTAAATTATAATTACAGCAGCTTCATATGCAAAATATAGGAAGGCGTACAGTTCTTATCGTACCTTTAATTGTAATCTAGAAATGGTTTGTGAAACATGCAAATAGAATGTTTTGCAATAAGTTCTCTAAAATGTTGGGAGGAAAATCCTCCTCCTAAGCACTTCTCGCTGAGAAAGAGTGAATCTGCTTTCGACTAAGATTTTATTGGTTTCATATACTTTGAGTAAATGACATTTTACTATCCGTTTTATCAATTCTAAAACCAATTTTAATAATAAAAATGCTGCTTCAAATTTTCAGACACTAAAATAGTCATGAAACAAACGCGTTCAAATTTACGTCTTAAGAGCAGGCACGTTAGCATCCAATGAATTAATTGACATCGTTTAGTGTAGATGTGTTTTGCGCCTGTATACCGATCACAGTGATAAGCATTTAACCGATATCCAAATAGAGACCGATGCGATCCACCTCTTAGATGATACGAACATTAGAACTCATGTTGTTTCTTAAAGCAATTGAAAAGTGCTTAATCTTTAGCCTTGAGGAACCGCAGCTGGTCTTTCATATCTGGTGTCACTTATTAGCGATTCATTTGACAGAGCTCAACAGATTTTCTTCAGAGAATTTGTGGTCTCAATCAGTTTTCTGAACTCATCACTTGAAATAGTTATTGCTCATTTACCTTTTACTCATTCGTTCTTTGAATACACACGTTTGCGGCTTTAAAATCGAAAGTGAAATGCATCCACAATTGGCATTTTTTCTTTTTAGAAGGAATTCAACCCACAGCCTTTTGGCTACGGGTTCGATGGATATTGGATGCGATTGTCTTTAGGCAGGAGGTGAATTTCATCGCCCGTTATGAGAACACCACCCCACTTACTGAAGACCCGAAGTGGCTTGAAAAATTCCATGTTTGGTCTCTAGAGAAGAGTTTCTGGACCAAATTAAAAAAAAAAATTTAATAAAAAAATTCCTTAGCCCAACTACGGTACTAAAATACTATAGGTTTACAAACCTTTGGATGGGAAAGACATTAAAATGCCCAAATTACAACTTAGTCTTCCGTCACTAATTTGTGGTTACTACTCCGGGTGGATGTGCGTGTTGGATTTGATATCGTTTGTGGGTTTTCTATTACCACATTACACACGTTATGTTCAAAGCGATTTCCCCCCTTATATAACTTGATATCTTATGAATGGAAGTCAAATATGAGAAAAGTAACTTTCACATTTGATGACGTCAACAACAATGAATGCAAACAGTTGCGAGCGGATGAAGTACTAGTGCTTTCAATTCTGTGAGATACCCAAAACATTTTTGATACCTAAACATTAATATTTTAGCACCATTTAGCGGAATGTTATTTTACACATTGCAGGAAATCAAAGATTAAAACCAATGATTTCTGATGCAAATATGACCACAATCAAATCATCATTAAGCAAAACTTCGCCCTTCTATTTGCTATCTTAAAATTAGTTTTGAAGACAATTTTGGCACTGGGCTTCAATCCCTTTACCCCATTTTTCATCGAAAGTGGATGTAGCAAAGAAGTTAACACTTTTTCATTATATCTTCTTCTTTGGCACTACAACCCCATGCAGGGCCTTGGTCTCCCATTTTTGGGTTTCATAACTCACTACGAGACGGGGTCGTTATCCCCACGCTCAACCATGTGTAATTGTCTGGGAAACGTTGTGTTCTTAAGACCGGTTTGCCTGCTTTGCGGGAGGAAAAATCCCAGATAAACTGGGGAGAAAACCCTGCAGTCCACCCAGGCTAACTGCCAGGCCAACTTGGCTATGTCTGAGAAAGAACCTTAGCTCCTCACGTCAGCGACGAGAATCGAACGCAGGACTCCTTTCCTAGACATATGGTTGCGGAGCGCGTAACCACTCGGACTTATCATATACAGATGTTAATATATCGAACCAGTATGAAAAATGCACCCAAACGAAAGGGCAAAGGAAATTTACTGCACGAATTGCTAGGCTTGTCTAATCCTGCACGTATGACTCAATACAGGAAATGTTTAATAAACATTTAGAATGTTACTGTTTAAACAATGGACTACTTTCCTCACTAATTGTGAAGTCTCTTACTTGAAAATATCGTCCGAGAATGCCGAACCAAATTAGTCTAATTAAGCAACGCGGAAAGAGGAAGTGTACATTGACATTTCATTTTTTTAGCAAATTCAAAATAATTTTTGCGAGTGAACTTCGCTATATTTTAATCCTTTGGTAAATATTTCATACCGAATGGATCCTTTGCGAAGACTTTCATACACGAAGGATAAATCCATATTTTTGCCACCGGAATGCATTCCGACATGGAACAAAAATCTAAAGTTCAACTGTCAGCATAAATCCACACCGCTTCTAGCATGGACTCTTCGATATTGATCGGCTGCCTTGAAACAAGTTTCGCCTATGGCGCGTGCTGCACTTTCCTCAGTATTCTATTTACGGAAACTTTAATAAGCAGGCCAGCATTGTTACTAAATATTTGGATAATTCACTGATGTACTAAAGGTTTTTAACAAAAGACAGATTAAGCGTGCTGGAATAAGTAGCCAATTTAGTACTGCGAAACCACCATTAAATTCGGAGCTGTCGTTTATTGCATGTGTCTGTTTTATGAGTCCCTCTAGATTAGAGATAAATTTTGCAATCTCAATTTTCTGATTGGATTTTTTTCAGTTAGATTCGCGTATTTTAAACTAGAGTGTCACCTTCATGCTCGTGATATGAGTTGCATTTGTATTAGCATCAATTAGATTAATTCAAGAAAAAACTCGTTTAGTAGACTCAATATCACATGCACATTTCTTGAAATATTTAATTGTAAATCGTACTCATTATTATAGCATCCAAACACGTGACCATCATTTCTTCGGCTGATGAGTTTTTTTAGAGAAAATGAACTGAGGTGGGTATTGTGTTTATAAAATGATTGGTCTAAAGGTTGGCTTGTTTACTGACGAACATTTCCTTCCCCAACTCTGAAAAAAACTCCGAACACCGAAAGTCAGTATCATATTCCAAAACTTCGTTTCAATGTCTTGATAATTATCACTAAAAAAAGCGCAAAGACGTCGTATTTTTGAAAACACTACATTGTTTGAAGGTCTTTCTTCTTCTTAACTAGTAAGCAGCATAAAATATTAATTTCATAGTGCCATCAGATGACGAAGACTACCACCACCTTATTTATATTCACAATAGAAAATACTATGTGAAAAAAAATGTTTTTCATTAAGAAAAAAATTGAAAATTGGAGAAACTGTAAACTCATCCACAAATAAAGATAATTTTTTTTTTTTTTTTTTGATACACAAGGTGACTATTTTTGTTTTCATGTTGATACAAGAATTTCTCCAGAATAGCAATGAATAGAAGCACGAACTGTAATCATCGCTATTGCAATGCATTAAATGACCGTCGGTGTCTCCCTGCTGCTACAGAAATTAACTTATTCCGACGCCCCGTTGCGCTCGACTTCCAAATGCTGAACACCTTGACCCATGGGATGCAACAACGAAACAGAACTTGAAACTAGAATTAAGCTGGTTACGCCTAATAAAAAAAATAAAAAAAAAGGACGATTTTTTTTTAAACTAAAGACAAAATCATTGACCTTGCTATAGTTCTGACATGAGAGGGCATTAATACGTCATACATAAATTGATTCAACGTCTAGCAAAGAGGATTTTTTTTTTTTTCTACACGAGGTGATTTTTTCTTATGTTGTTTGCTTCCGGGGGGGGGATAGGACTTTGGTATCTTTTGGCGATTAATTCACAGCGTCATGAATAATGCAGCGAATAATAAAATTTAAATGCTCAACACCATTACAGTATTCATCGGCATTAAACGGTTATCAAGATTTGATATTTTTTCCATTTGACGAGCGAAAGAAAAATACATGGTAATTAGACCATTTTATAAGAAAATATACAGTTGATTATTGAAAAAATTAATAACTCATCTTGTATTATAAGAGTATAAATGTGTGACTAAGAGAGCAAATGAAAAAGTATGAAACTGTTGCTAGACTCAAAATAGGCAAGCTTGCGTTGTCATACGGTTATCCACAAAACGTTTCGTCAGTGGGAAACGTATTTTGAAGAATTACGTATGTTTTCCATTTAAGAGTTGGGTTATTATTACGCGACACCTCCAAGGGCTCATCAAGGGAGGGCACCTACTCTACAACTCTTCGGCTCCACCAACATCATCATCTACGCTACCACCACCTACTACCCGCTACCACCATTAGTATTTTCACAGACAATCACAAACATCCATGTCCACGGCGGGATTCGAACCCGCAGCTTCTTGAAGGGCGAATACGCTAACCAAGCCGTAATAAATAAATAAAAAGAGTTGAGTTATTGCGTTTACCTTTCTTTACAAACTAATGGATGATTCATCTTTCGTCTTCCTCGTATCAGCCTGATAGTGCAATGCAAACTAACATTTCTATTTTGAGTACCAACACTACCAAGTTTTCCTCCTTTCCATTTCCTCCTACCCTCTTATCTGGCTATGCCAAAATTCAGATAAATAATGTATTTATCTAATTTCAACACTCTTAATATTCTAACACCCTTAATATGACTTTACTCCAGGAGAAAGTTCATTCAGGGTGAAAAAACAAACTTAAGAAATATCTTGATAATTACCCTATGGTAGATTAATTTTTTTTTTTTTTTTGCTTGTGAACATCTTTACAAAACGAGATAACTCTGTAGGGGGGGGGGGGGTGAAGAAAATCGATCAGCACGTAGATGGAACCATACCCTATTTGCTATTCTACAAACCGATCCATGTGACACGAGATTCCACTCAATATCCAAGAAGAGTAGCATATATACTTTTTTCGTCCATTTTTCGTTTAAAAAATTGTCTTAATTCCCCAGAATAGGTAGAATTCCTTAGCTCTAACTTTCTGGAAATTATTGGGTTTGCACCTTCGTCACTAAATGATGTGCGATATGGGCGAAAGCGACATTAGGATACGCCAAATCACTTCCGCATCTGCCCCTCATCCTAAGTAGTATTATGTGAACTCCTGAGTTCTACGTTCCCCGAAGGGGGAAAAAAAAGGGAAAGATTTTCCCCCTTACGGAGAAATCCAACTTAATAGCTCAGAATAGCTGAAAAATTAAGTTCCTCTAATGAGCGAATATAATCAAACGTTAAGGTTTCGTCTCCCCCCACCTCCCATCGTCATGACCTACCACCAGCTATGCGCGCGTGGATATTTGTATTTAAATTTTTCCATTTTTGATTTTCTCATATTTTTGCGCTTGTATTTAAATCCAAATTCTAATAACTTAAGGTAATAACTATTTTACTTTTATTCCAATTTCTAATATTTTAAAGTTGTTGACATTTAAGGTCTTCCTCTGTCTTGCAACATTTTTTCGCACTCTTCTGGTGACATAATTAAGCAACACATTTTGTTTGTATTTTGCCTGTACTGATCGTTAAGAGAAAACCGATCCTCTTGTGCTATTAAGACTACGTCCACAAATTTTGGTAGCTTGATTCTTCTCATCCGACATCAGTTTTACTACGGCATTAATTCTTAATCTTCTCTCGTACTTAAATCTGATGGAAATGGACGCCTCTGTGATTTCAAAAAAAAAAAAAAAAAAAAATTAAAATCTCATAATAACAGATACAAACAATCGCTTGTGAATTTTACTTCATAAGCGATCGTTGAGCTAATTTTGGACTCCAAGATTCGCTACGTCATATAATTTTTCTACTTTCATTAATAACTAATCGTTTCTAATAACCCTGCCGATCTTTTAAAATTTCATTCCAAACCCTAAAAGAATTAAACTAAGAGCTTATTGAAGGTTTAACGCATCAAAAAGAGTTGACACAACTCCGACATTGGTCACCGGCTGTGTTAGTTGTATCCAAGCAATAGCGACTCGACGGGAGAAAGCACATTGCGTTTTGAATTATTCAGAAACGCCATCGAAGAGAATTTGACCTTCCGTTTATTTCTGGTATTGGGCAATTTATGGATAAATGTTGCTTTGCAAAGGCAAAACCAATGAGCAGAAGAAAATGATTTAATATCTGCAGTGACAAACTGACCACATTTAATAATGTAGGTTTCGCTTTATTATCTATTTTATTTATTTTTTAAATAAATACTTCAAGATATCAAAAGATCGCTGGTAATATCGCTGCTTTCCCAGTTATATTTTAGATCCGTGATTTGCTTTTTATCATATTCAAAGAAGAAATCAAAGTATCTGCAATGCATTATTATATTTAGCACAGAAAGTCCACTTCTAAATATTCTGGTTTTGAATATTTAATTCGCAATACACAAGGTTTTGTGCGACTGCGGATTTTTCTTTTTCCAAGATAAAGCCATGTATGTCCCGCCTCCATCTCTTGATTGCAGGCAAAATAATGACCTTTCACAGTAGATCCGTGGCCAATCTGTAATTAGTTTGCTGTTTCAGCGATAGTCAATGCTGCCGTTGTCAATTATAAGTTCTTGGGTTTTGCAATTGTCTTTAGATGTTCCTTCTCTCTGATCATTGTTCGTTACTAAACACTTGTTCAACCATTTAAGCAGATGTGAAACCACTTGTATACATTTCGCTGAAGTCAAACGCTATCGCCACGCAAGTATTCGCTAAATTGCTGCACGTATGTTTTCGGTTGGCAACTTGTTGAACATTGTTCTTTAAATCATACAATTAGCGACCCGTAGGTAGGCTCACTCGAATAACTCAAAAGACAAGATATGTGACCTGCGCACTCAGAGAGATATCTGAGATAGGAATATAAACAGTGTTTCAAATAACGAAACATGTAGACCAATTAATTTTAGTGCTTCATTGCATGAATCAATTTATAGGCAGCGATAGCAATGATTCTAAGGGCAACACTGAGTGTTCAATTTGTTATGCTTGCGCATTTTTTTTTTTTCCCCATTTCTATTAGGAAAACTCCACCGCTAAAACATAGCAGCTTTTCGTTAGTGTTAACAACTGTTCAACAAGTTTGACGCCGGTTCTCATACTGCTTGATTTCATTTTTTCGGTAAATGTAGTAAATTGCGAGCGACAGTTTCATTTTAAAAGAAAAAGACTGCTGTTTCGACAGTTTTGCTCTCAAGAAATTCTCAGCTAAAGACCGGATAAACATCAGTTTCTTCTCTCCTTCCACAAATTAACCAGCTGTTTCCATCGATCACTTCCTGAAATTCTACTAAACCGTGACCCACTATCTAAATCGAAAATCGTTACGTGCGTTTAGCTCATATTCTGGTGAAGAAAAGGGAAAAATGTAGCATAATTGCTTTTATTCAATATGTCCATAGAACATGTTGGAGAAAGATTTTGATTAATTGTTTATTTTTAATGAAATCATCGACTCAATTAATCGCTACAACCAGTGAAGTAGCGAAAATTATTCGGAAACTCCGCAAGTACTATGTTCGGATCCTCCAAGATAATCATTAGGAAGATAATGTTAATTCATTAGCGAACTTATATTTTGAAAATATCAAAGTACAAAAATAACACGTGGACAAGTATTTCTTGCAGTCATCTAATTATACTTGAAATTATACGTCATCAACTAGAAAAATATATATAATTAAAGGAACGATACTTCTTACGTGCACGAACGCCTGATATTTGTAAACTGGCATCCTTCTCTTCCATTACTTTGTACAGTAAATCGAAACAAATTTATTTCAGCGACATTTATGCAATACTGTCACTCTTAAGATTTCCTCTCCTAGTATCTCCACATTGTGAGGACACCTTCCATGCCACTAGTCAAAATAACTTGTCAACTTCCTGTTATTTAATATAAAACAAACGGTACGCATGATGAAATTCATATTTTATTTTAGAGTTAAAAGAAACAAAAACTTCATAAATTTTATTTATGAAGCATACGTGAGTGAAAAGGGTCCCCCTCCCATACACACACAAGACTGTCAGCAGGCTGTTTACAGAACTGAATTTTAAGAAGCCAAAAACTACTTGCTACTTGTTTTTGTTTTAAAAAAAAAAACACTCGTTTTAGCAATACTTTCTCGACTGCGCGGTTAGCCGCTTCGTAACCATTTGCCTGGGAAGGGAGCGTCTCCTGCGTTTGATTTCCGTCGCTGACGGGAGGCGCTTAGGATCTTTCTCAGACATAGCCAAGTTACACGGTCTTGGGCGTGGACCTGAGGGTTTTTCTCCCCAGTTTATTTGCGATTTTTCCTCCCGCAAACAGGCAAATCGGCCCCGTGAACACACGCTTCTATAGACATAGGATACCTCCAGGAATAAGGAGTAATCGACCTATTCCGTAGAATTTCGGTTCCGAATGCCTACACGGTAACATGTGTAGGTCTACGCGTGAACGTAAATCAGAAAGATACTTTCTCACAACTGAAAATCTCACAAAAATCAGGGTCAAAATTATTCTATTTCAATCTAAATTTTATTGCTGTTCAACAGCGACTTAAAAACACTTGTCGATTTACTGTCATCTTTCTTTCTCACATGTTAAGTTTGCTTGCTTCAACTCTTAATAAAATAAACGCCTTGGCTCAAACAGCAAATGCATTTTACTTAAGTCAAGGCTACTGATTTTACTGTATTAGAAAAAATCGAAATTGCTTTGAAATAATTGCAGTCTTAAGATCAAGTAGTCTTGTTTTCGTATGTTAACAATATGGATAATTGACAATCTCGGAAATGTAATCGGTAGAGGTTTTTTTTTTTTTTTTTTTGAATATTTAATTATTATAAATGAAATAATAATTAAATTTACCGGAATGATAAAAAAATTTACCGGAATGTATTCTGTTGAAGTATGATTGATCGTAATACACTGTAAACAACCAAACTCAAATAACCTCAATCATTTCGCATTCTTGAATTTCCTGAATGACTCAAACGACCTCTACTGTTTTTTGTTTTTTTTTTCAGCTTTAACTTGTGAAAAAAAAATAAATTTAATTTATTAGACGTTTTTCTTTAGTAATTTACGCCAATGATTAATTAAAGTTTGAAATATCCTAACACTTCTGTATTACTCGATTTTCCCGACTAATAAAATTCAATATTCAATTAAAGCACTTACCAAATGACATCTTTTCATTACGTTAACTGGAGTGAAGTCAGATGGAATGAAAATAGTAAATATTATCGTTTGTTAATATTATCCTCTTGATAATTAAGATGAAAAAAGACGGTAAGTTTGAATAAAACATATTTGCATATAGACTTATCAACATTGGAAATCGTGACTTGGAATTTATCAGCTGTTTCTGGCAAATTTCATACTTTCTGGGATAAATTATGAGTTGTAAAATTCCAAAGCCTATTATAAACAAAACTTCTAAACGTAAATAGAATTTTTGTTAGCAATAATTTAGAAAACGAGTATTGGTTCTGATCTTTGTGATATTGATCTGCACCTGTTGAGCCCAATACTAACCATACATAAGCATCTACACCAAAGATTATTAAACAGGACTTTATATCAATAGGAATTTATTTTATTTAATAAAAGTATTGGGCAATACTTGCATTTGGCGAACAACATTTGCCATGGGACACTCATGCGCCTTTCTATTAAGACATGAGTTTGAATCCAGTCTAGAATTCGCGAACGTTTAAGGATTTTCCAACTCAAGGCAAGTTATTGATCTCACGATAATGGGATTCTCTATCCGCTATTTAAACTGATTTTTACTTCCGCAAAATAGATCAGTCGGTGAGCATATCCAATTCGTTGGCCTCATGCTTTCTCTGTTCCATCCACAGTTTAACACTTCTAAAATCCTATTCGCTCCTAAGCGAAACTGATTTCCGACAAGACAGCATATTCCTCTAACTTTGAACTACAAGTAATCGGCTTTCGGTTCTTTTACTCCTACAGGCGGATACTTGACAGAAGGCTTCAGAACTGAGCTTAACATTTTGCAGAACTAAGAGATGTAAGTAAAGTAATTGCTCAGTGTGAACTTAAGACAATCTCAACTTTGAGTAATGGTCTCTTGGCTATCACACCTGCTTCGATCAAAGCAAAACCCTCTCTAGAGATGGTTTATTCATTATATTTCTTTAACCCATCCATCTCCTTATTAAGGATCAAAGCAGATAGCCAGCACACTACTCTTCTGCTGCATCCAAAGGGCGAGTATTTATGCTTGTAGATCTGCGATTTCACGGAGATGGTTTGTCTGTTTTGAGGGACGAACCTCTCCCCCTACACCACCATATGAGACCAGCTAACTCATCATTTGATCGAAAAGATTCTCACATGATAGGCGGGATTTAAACCCAGGTCTTTCCAACCAATGGGATTTCCTAAACCGACAGATGTTTAGAAGACATTACAAAATTTATTAGTTCATTACAAAATTATATTTCAAGATTATAATGCTGAACGTTATTGACTTAACTTAAAAAATAAACAGAAACTAAACATTAGTAATCTTTTATCATTCAATTTTCTCGTGATAAAAAGTGTTTAATTTCTATTATAGGTGTAGATTTCTGGTTTTCATATAATTTTCAGCTAATTAAAATAAAGCTCGAGAAAAGTTTAATTACATTTTCTCGATAACATACTAATTTCAAACTAAGTTTGAACATTATTATTCTACTTAATACTTTTAAATGAATCTGGAGAAATTTCCAGGATTGCTATTACTATGGAAATGTGATAATTTTCTCTAGCACTCTAAACTGCAAAACCCGACGGGTATTGGCAATTTATTACCAATTTAAATTCATTAAAATATCCTTAAATCAGTGTAATCTCCAAGTTTGAGATATTTTATTTCACATCAGTAATAAGAACCCGTTTCTCTTCTTTCGGGACATGATTTATTAACTTTTGTGATAACTAAGATAAACTTACATGTTTAAGTTTGTATCTCCAGCATTTTTCTCGTACCATGAAACTGCCTTATACTCTTTATTAATTCTGGAACAGTAAGTACTTGGATGTTCCCTATTTCTTCCAATTATCTTATTACCAAACGTCTTAATCAACTTCATTTTAATCGAGTACAGAATTGTCATAGATCAACCTAACACGGAATTGTGGAACAGCTGTGTATTAACGATATAAACTGGTTGGCAACATTTCAAAGCTACCTAATCCATGGACGTGAAATAACACACACACTTCGATATATTTCTCGATATTTCAGCAAATCCTAGATGTAAAGAACGAAAATACGTTCAAACACTGGTCTTACTTCTCTTAAGAAATTACTTTCCTGTAGAAATAGCTATAGTAATCAGTAGTGGCGGGTCAAGGGCTAGTTGACACTATTTATTGGAAGCCTGAAGTGGCAAAACACAAGTAATGACGTCACACCGAACGATAAAACTAGTGTAAAGACTTATTAAAACTCCATTCCTAAACTCATACTTTGTTTCTTGGTGATAGACGTATTTGTATTCTGTATGAGATATACGGCCGACCCGCACCCTTTCCTATAGAGTTCACACCTACATATTCACCCCTTTATCACTTTATGTAAAGTGGTCTTTCCTGTTTTTCACAGGATGTTTCTGGCGACATTTGCTGATAGCGTTTTTATTTGTCATGCTTATCTAGCCTACACTTATCTAATTCAAGATTTGAGAATGTAATGAGTTAGAATATTTAAGGACCAAGCTCAGGAAAATTGTATTTTCTTGAGCTTGGTCAGAATATAAAATTAGTTCGTACATCTACTACTGAATCTAGTTTTGAATCTGTATTTAGGGAACAGCACTGTTACTACGTATTTTTAAAACAGAACAATAATCATTTCGGGAGGATGGGAGACAAAATCGTACTCAGAAATTTTCAAATTGATGTAACACAAGTAATAAGACTTTGTTGTTGTTGCGATTCGAGTGCTCTCGAAGTACCCTGACATACGGAAATGGAATTATTCTGATCTTGTTCTCTGCATTTCCTGAAGTGGCATTCATGGTTTGGATCGTTTAAATTGCTACTCTGAATTATAATATCTGACTTACTAGCGCAAACCTAGGTTTGCGTTTCGGAATGGAGTTTTATTATTTAGTCTTTACACTAATTTTATCGTTCGGTGTGACATCATTATTTGGGCTTTGTCACTTCAGACTTCCAATAAATAGTGTGTGGTCTCCAACTAACATTAAAAATTGAAGTGCAAAATATCTATTGCCTGAGCATTATTTTTAATACTAAAACCTTATAGTGAAATGAAAAAAACATCAAATGTTAACATTGCTTTTCAATTTAAACGTTTTGGGATTAATTCAGTTCATAATAGTTCACCGAATCATTTGTCAGTTTATTTCTTAGCCACTCTAACGCAGAGGTCTTCAATGGCGGGCTGCATCATGACGTATTTATTTGCTTGGAAGAAAACTGAGGACACTTTCTGTTGTGTATTTAACAATAAAAATCACAAAGCCATGCTAGGTCAAAGTGCTCAAAAGGTACATGGGGAAGAATGGCTATAGTACGTGTAAACATCGTGAAAGAACAACCAAAGTATCTGTAATATCGTACACACTTGTAAACAGTCACATTAGGACAGTCTTTCCCAGAAAGTAAAGAAAAATATAGCAAACAATTACTATAATATCTGATGTACAGGGAGAGCTATTTTCATGCACTGGAAAGTCGAACTATCGTATTTTCAGGTCTGATAATAGTTGATACCTTTGGTGATTGGTTCACTAGTCAAGACTGAAATAAAAGAAATTGTTTACGTGATATTTCATCTTCATGATGGAAGGTCGTTTTCTTTCTGAACATTTGGTGGATACATCGAGGTTTTATGAAAGAACAGTTTGAGTTCTTTTCTTCAAACTCAATATTCAACATATCTGACATTTGCGACAAAAAAAAAGTAAATATCAAATTCCTCAAGATCTAGTATCGAATATGAATGGTTTTGAAAAGTTTTGCTTAACACTCCAATTATAATAAACAATTCTGAATATCAGAATTTTCTTTCCATCAAGTTCAACTCTTGCTTTTTGTTCATATGCTGCTAAAGAATGGCGTCATCTGACACGCCCGTATCGGATGATTTTTACACAGAAATTGAACTAGAACTAAACCTTCACGGCCGGGCGGCCATAGAATTGCTATACACGAGGAGTTAGACTGAAAGCGCATTAAGTTAATTAGCTAACTAATTTTCTTTCATATTTATGTGCCGATATACTGATCTTTGTGAATATAGCTTATTGCAGGCACATGACACTGTTCTGAACACTGCGTAGTAGTTCAAAGACAATAAAAAGCAGGAGAGTTGCCCTACATTGCTTTTGGGTGTCGTCTACTTTTTTCAGTAAGCTATTGTTTGCATATCAAAGCTAAATAGCGCGTTATTTCTGACACTGTTGTGTATGTTTTCAGAACATTTTTTTTTTTCGGGAATAAATCTTCATATAACAGCGGCGAACTCAGCTTTCGCTTAAATTCGGAACTTTTTTTTATTCACCGGACACGAACCCGAAACATTTTTCTGTTTTGTAACTTTTCTAACTTTACAGTAATTATGCCAACATTATTGTTGTGTTATTATTCAACACAATAATAACAGTTTTGAATGTTTATACGAAGTCAATATCAACAAGTCGCCTGATTACGAACGATATGTTAGAAATATTATATTAATTTGTAATTTTGTATTTGTATTTAATGTCTGGCGGTGTGGAAGAGAAGACCTGATGGCTTTAACTCCACCAGAATAAATAAATAAATTAAACTTCAAACAAGAACAAAAAAAAATGTTACGACAATCTAGCAATAGCCTCACATTTATGATCCTTACTTTAAGGGCCCCGGGGCTTATTCGTTTAGAATTAAACCGCTGTATATAGAGGATAACAATCAGCATTCACAAAATGTTATAAACCTATGGCAAATTATCGGTGAAGAACTAAGGGTTGAATATTTCGGTAACTCTACTTGTGAGACGAACAAACGTAGTAGTTTTAGCCAATTCAGATCTACAATAATTAACGATCCATTGGGGAAAAAAAAAACGACCAGTTAAAGATGGTCAAACATATATGAAACATTGGAATTAGAACAGCGAAATGCAAGGAATCTTTACAAAGGAAAATATTAAGACATTTGTGAAGATCTCAAGGACTTTGCGTGATTCTGGAAGGCAATGCAATAACATGAAAATAGCACGTTCTTGTTAAATGAAACTTCACAACCTGTAGTCATCACTGGGTTGGAATAAATTTGAACACTAGAATGAATATCTCGTAGATGTGGACAAATAGTTTTTGAAAAGGGAAGAATGTTATGAAAACTATGACTGACAATTTTTATGAAATTTGATGCTGGCAAAGGGCTATTTTTAAAGCACAAGAAAATCCTGCATAAGGATGAAAAAAAAAAAAATATATATATATATATATATATACACACACACACACATATACATACTCAGAATGCATTGCTGGGGTTTTCAGCAGAAACATAAGATGAGACTTTGCTTTGCGACTCTGGCCGTCATCCACTCTAGTATATTGATTGGAAATGGAGGACATTAACAAAGTTCTCTGACTGACTTGTAGAAGAAGTGTGCACACCGTAGTGTTCTCGCTTTAGTGAGGCGCCAATAAATCGGAGAAACGCTTCCTGGAGGGGGATAGTATTTAAAAAGTTCATACGCGGTTAAAATTTGTAATCATTATTTAGTATTTTTGAAACTAACGGTGTTTGGGAAGTGTTAGAATCGGAGAATTGGGTAGACTGGGATTGCAGCCTAAGAAACTAAGACTGGCACGTTTTAATCTGCGTCTGTGTTGACTGCCATGTTTGTTAGAGCTTTCTTTTCTTTGGATATTCAGTTAATCTCATCGGATTATGGAGTTTTGTGAACAATGTTCGAATTGAATTAGTCTCATTAATTCAATTCGATACAGCTCAAATTCATTTTGATGGGTTGATATAAAATTAAATTTTACCTGTTTTTTCCAGACATTTCGAAGCATTACACACGTCCCTGATTCAATTTATTACACTGCATCCTGAAGAACCAAAAATAGTGTAGATCAATGAGAATGGAATATTCTGAGCACATGAAGAGACAGTCCTATTTTAGTTTGCAACGCCGATTCGAATCTTTAGGGCCATAAAAGTATGGTTGACGAAGATAACGATTCCGATATAGTAGACTGCCAGGTTCAAAATAGTTCCAAAAGCTGTAAAAATTGCTAAAATTTAATCCATAACTTAGTTAAATGGAGGATTAAAAATATATGTACGTCTAGTTATATAGCCACAAGGAACTGGACCAAGGCAATAACAATTCTTACACTTCTAAGAATTGTGTATAGTCGACTGGCCGTTTCCATGGTAACCGGATAAAATGCGAATCGTCGATTGCAAGATCTCACCAAGCGGAAAAATAATATCATTTATTAAATAACATAACACGCTACGATGGTGCTCGGAACCTGCTTTTCTGTTATGAAAGTTTCCCTTAGCGACTCTGGTACTAAGGCTATCTCCATTAGCAAAGTAAACTTAGCGTATGTGGGAGTACAGGAATCTACTAATTCTTGTAACAAGTGGCGTGTGCTACAGGTCATGTATATGTGGCGTGATGCAACATTTTAGTTATTTGAAGGACCTTCGCTGTTAATTAAATACGCAGTCTCTTCTACTGGTCATGGAATAAACATATGTTTACCTCCCCCCCCCATATAACACGATGTTACGCGATTAATGCTAATTGTTACAAATTTCCTCAAATGTCGGGAAGCTGCAGAGATAAGATGGTTTTATATATTCCGCTGTTAGTGCAGAAATGGTCTTTTGATAGAAACGTGTCATATTTCTTGTGTTCCTCACTGCATAATATCAGCTAACAGTAGACGATTGTTTGTTTTCAGAACTGTTTTATGATTTGATTTTTCCACTGTAAATACTCTACAAGGAAACAAACAAACAAACCTAACAATCAGTTATAAGTTAAACCAGGGCTATCCAAAGCACTGCCCACGGGCCGCATGCGGCCCGATTTTGTGCTACCCGCCTGTGGGTTTTGATTTTCACGAGCGGAAAAAAAATAAAATAACAATTTGAATCGAATGCGTACTAGATATTTTAATTCATCACTAATCGATAATCGCGATGTTGTTAATTTTATATGGTGTGTTTACATCACTATATACCCACGTGTTTTTCAAATATTAGATGTGTCAAATTAGCGTTCTTATACTGTTTTTTCAAACGCGCATGCTCTGGCCGCTCACGGGGAACGTGAGCGTGCGATTAGTGTTGTTCGTTTATTCAGCTATCGAGGTTGTGTCGCAGTTGCTCACCAAATTACTAGATACGCATTGTGATGTGGCCTTCTGATAAATCTTTTTTTTTTAATTTTTTTTTTATAATGTGGCCCTCGGATCACCAAAGGTTGGACAGCCCTGAGTTAAACCATAATAACTTAAGTCCGTACTTTGCACGAAATATTGTGGCAGATATTTCAACAATCATAACTAAAATGGTGTGTTCGCACCACATATCACCTAAAATATATATATATGAGTACGAAATACAATTACGATGTATTCTTAGGAAAGCATAGAAAAACTGGATTGTTAACTAAAGAATTTTTGACAACGAAATGATCCTAAAACCTTTGTTATATTTGAAAAGAAATTACTTTGTAGATGGGAAAGAAGACCAAGGATACTATTACAGTATAAAGTTTGAATCTAGTCCTATCAACTATAGGGGATAGATTTAATCGTTCGATGAGGTCTGTTCTAAAGGAAGAGCATTGATGAAGAGAGAGAGAGATTAAGGCTAATCACAGTGAATTAAAGATTTCAGTTTGTAGGATTTGATGCGACTATGTTCTCGGGTAGCTGAACTACCATAATTTCTTCACGGTGTTAAGCTTCTCTTATGGATATGAGATTTGAGTCATCTTTCTTATACAATTGTTTAAATTAAAATAATCTAAACTATTGTTAACTGCTATAAAAATTAGAGGAACCGTTCAGTTTTTTTTTTTCCCCTTGCTTCAAAAGGGAGAAACATTCACTATAGGCTCATGTTTCAGTTTTCATTTTTTACTATGTACGTAGCCTAGAAACACGCTAGTTGATTGACGTTTCCTTCATACAAGTTTTATCCAACGGTCAGTGAGCGCCATCTACTTCAAATGTCAGCATCCAGTGAGCTGTAATACCTCTGCTTCACACACACACACACGTGTTTCAATGACGTTCGGCGATAACTGGATATATATGTTTCATAAAAGGTAGATGAAGTCACTTTTTATTTTTCAAAAAAAAAATCAACAAGAGGTTCCACAGAAAAATTATCCAAGTGCGTTTTACCATACAATAGTACTGCTTTGTAGTATGTGGATACTGCGATATTAGTGCCCTCTAAAGAGGTGTAGTTCGCGCATTTGGTGACATTTCTAAATGCAACCACCGTCATTGAAAGCAGTTAATATACTGTGTGAATGTATACTTGAGTGAAAACATTAATCTAAGAATAATTTAAGAAGAAACAGATGGCAACCGGAAACGGCTTACTGTAGAAATACTGTTGCAAAAGATATGACACGCTACTGAGGATTACAGTAGTTCCCGGCGTATCAGCTTCGAGATTACTGAAAACAGGTCGAGAGTTGCATGATTAGGATATTTGTAACAGTGTGGTTGTTTAGAAATTGCTTCACAACCAAGGCTATGAGGCCAGTTTGCCTGTTTTGTGGATTAACTCGGTGTATGACTTTTGGCAGTAAGAGGTCCACTGTGTAATCAGTCTTCCATTACAGCAAATTATATAAGGCTATGGTCTTTCACTCAAAATTCTTGATTAAGAAACGGGATAGAACCAGCATGGATCAAGCTTATTGTAGATCTGTTGTGATCTTACACGATCATACTCGATCTTCATTTTCATCTTGCTGCCTTCTGGTCGAGAAACATCACAAATATTAGTGATTCATACGACGAAGTATAACTCTGACGACTGATATTGTTAACGAAGCGATGAAGTCTTCCCGGATGATTACGCCTATGATCATCGATTAAACACGATTAGAATGGAATAAGGGTTTGAGGTTATGTTGTGAGTAGTGGATGTAATTTAGCACTAGTATAAAATTGGCGATTTTTATTTTTCTATTCTGTTTTTTTTTTTCCCCTTAGAAAATTAGTTTTATTAGTATATTAGAGTAGATTTTCGTGTTTGTAGAGTATTTAGTGTCTTATAAGATATTTCTATTGCGTTTAGAGAAACACAAATGGAGCACAAAGCACAGAATCAGATAAGTTAGCGCGTAATAATAAAAATCTGCTAAGTAAAGTTGATTATAAAAAGAAAGATGTTATTTGATACCATATAACATCCTCTATCATAAAACATGCCATTGATGAGCGGGTTATAACGTCAAGTTTTCCCGGAGCTAAAATTAAAAATATAAAGTAAGCAATTCAAAAATAGAAAAGAAAAGTAAAAGAGATCGTAACTGTAGTAGGTACTAGCGACTTAACTAACGATAAGTTCAGTACGAGAGGGGACATGAAAGGGTTGTTGGAAGGTGCGAGAGTGAAGAGTGGGAAAGTGAAAATAATGAGTATATTACCTCGTTATGATAAATATGAATTACGAAGATGGGCTATGATGGCAAACGATTCGATGGGTAGGGTATGTAGAAGGAATGGATGCGAGTTTATGGATGTGTGGAGTGAGTTTGAGGGAAGATTGGATTTGTATAAGAGGAAGACGGCCTACACCTGAATGCGTTTGTTATCGGGAGTCTTGAAAAAATATTAACTGATATAAGACCTGATACAGAGATGCGGAAAACTGAATACTGATGGGAGGAATCGTGAGAATCTGCGTGTAAGAGCGACAATGTTGATGGCAATGGTTATTATTATGGAAATGATTATGAAGAGAACGATTCTGTGTTCCTCCGGTTCGGACCCATCAAACGTGTGCAAAGAATACTACATGTATAAGGAACTAGATAAGAACAGAGATCTGCAAATTTTTGAACTCTGTCATGTAGACCACAGAAACAAAAGAGCATACACTTCGTATTATGTCTGTACACGAATGCTAAGCGTATCGGAAACAAGAGTAGAGTTTGTTGCTCTGGTTAACATATTGAGATTTCATATCGTAGGCATTAGCGAGACTTGGCTATCAGAAGCAGACATTAACTGGTATCGAGTGCAAAGGGTATAATATTTTTAGGAAGAATAGGAGAGGAGGGGGGCTTGCTACTAATGATAACACATGACTTGAATCAGTTAGAACTGAGACCTATGACTGCAATACTAGCAACAATTCTTCATGTGGCAGTGAGGTGGAATCTAACAAGATTAAATACATAGTAGGGTGTTGTTACAGATCTAATGGATCGGTTGATAGTACCGAAGAAAGGCATCGCCAAATAAATACGCGAGTTCGAAAAGAGTAATCATAATGGGGAACTTTAATTATCCGAACATTGATTGGGTAGCTAAGAAATCGCATGAGAAAAAATGAAACTGAATTTATTGAGCTGTTGCGAGACAACCTCCTCGAGCAGCATGTGACAGAAGGAACTCGGGGTGAAAGTGTTAGATTTGATTATAGTGTCAGAGGGCGTTTCAGTTAAAGGCGTAACTATTCTGCCTCCGGTTGGTGACAGTGACCATCTGGTACTCATTTGGGAAGTGGCTAAGTTTATGAATGTTCCATTCAGAAAAGGTTACATGCTGAATTACAAAACAGGAAAATATGACCAGCTGAGAAGTATACTGAGTTCAGTGGAATGGGATTGGTTGCTGGAAAGAACTGGAAATTGAAAGAGTATCGACAGTGCGTGGGAGGTGTTTAAAAATATTTAAATGATGCGATATTAGAATGTGTCCCGAGAGTTCGAAGAATAAATAGAGTAGGAGTCTAATGGATGTGTAATCTTATTAAGCAAGAGATTCGTAAGAAAACGATGATGTGGAAGGAATACCGTATGCATAAGGATGACGTCCGTTATGAAAATTATGAGCAGCAGACTAGAATAGTCGCAACTGTTCTACGGAAAGGAACGTCTGAGTATGAAAAGAAACTAGCTCTGCGAGCAAAAGATAACCCGCAAGAATTCTATCGATATGCTGCAAGTAAAAGAAAGAATGAAATGAAAAGAAAAGCAGAGCTATACTGAATGCAGATGGTATGCGGGTGACCAATGCAATCACTTCTGCATCGGTCACGCGCATACCATCTGCATTCAGTAGATGGTATGCGGGAAAGTGGGAAGTGGCTAAATTTGAGAATGAGACTAACTAAGAATGAGAGATACATTCATTACTAGTATGTGCTAAAATGCGATAAAACTTTAAAAAAAAATGCAAATATAATGCATGATGGTTTATTTATTTTCAGTTACAATCTAGAAATTATTGAACAAAGAAAAAACAACTAAACCAGTACATACTGATATCGGAGTTCGCGATATCTCTCAGATACAATTTACTATCAAACATCACTTTCGCATTGGACTATCATTCTCATTATCAGACTCGAGTAACAAAATCGCTGAATCTTTTCAACATCTGATGAATTATCCAATCGATATTTTTCCAGCCATTTTCAACGGTTAAAAAAAAAAAAAAAAAACCTAAACCAATACTATACTGACATCGGATATCGCGGTATCTCTCAGATACAATTTACTATGAAATATCACACACCTTTACATAACACGTGTTAAACCAAAACTGACCGCATAAACAGTGTGGAATATCACTCGTAATATATGCACGGCAAGCTACTCATGACATCCAAGCTATGCACTGGATGTGTGTAAGAATATTTATATTGAACAATTTGTATCCGTCAGATCAGCCGCGACCTCCGCAGGGTTAAGAATTCTACAATAGGAACCGATGGGATATTAGCACGAATGCTCAAAGTATGTTCAGCTGAACTGGCGGCTATTCCCTTGAGGTCTCTCTCTTAATAATAATAATAATAATAATAATAACAACAACAACAGTATAGCCAGTTTCACTTTTTGATGAGTTTTTTAAATGAAATAGAAAGCAAGTAGTAATAAAAGTTACTCTTCTCTTCATATTTTATCCTAGCAAAACTTGGGTTTGTGGATAAAATGATTTACAGTTATCAAATGAACGTTTTTTTTTTTTGTTTTTTTTTTTAACCTTGAAGAATTCTTGGTTATGAAGGAACATGGAACTTATGAAGTTCCATGTTCTGGGCACTACGGTCCTGACGTGAATCTTACTGAATATACTGAAATCGTATAAGGCCGAGACAACACTCCAAAAGATACATCTTTGGATAAATTGTGTTAAAGTATTTACAATTTAAACAAATTGTACTTAACATCGAACTTTGGATTAGAAGTATTTAAAGAGATTTTAAGAAACCTATTCAATAAGCAATACTTTCAGTTTCAGTAGACTTGATTAGTCTATCGTCTTCCAGGTATTAACATTATTAAATCGGGGTATTCTCAATTGAGGTGTGAAAAAAAGTGAAAATCATGTCTCAGGATGGTAAACCATCAAATTTTTGTTTAACTAACAACCTTATACGAAACGTTCTAAATGCCACAGAATAGACACACTACAGTTTGCATTCAAGGTTGATTGTCAACTGATCAAGTCTTGCTTTTATTGAGACAATTCAGAAATATAAACATAAGATTTGTTTAATTAAACATTTTAGACACCCGTGAGTCAGATATCTATTTACCACAGCCAAAATGAAATTAGCAATAAATTACAGAAATATACTGTTTATGTACGGATAAAATTAGCAATATGCTTTCATGTTATTATGATGTAGATTTATCTGTACTTCACACCCTACCATTTCATGTTAAAAAGCATGAGGGAAATAGGACCATTTCGGTAAGAATTAATTTATTCGTTTTGTTCAAGGCGTGTTTGCCAGTATTCATAAACTCCCAGCATGGCCTACTCGCAGGAAGCTCTTCTTATCAATTAAATCCCAGCTTCTTTTGTTGACATATCCGCTTCCTAAAAAACTGAAATGCATTAAAATCACAGAACCGAGATTCCGCCAAAGCCTCTCCATAAGAATTCTATCGTTTTTCAAAAAAAAGTAATTTCTAACATAAAAATATATATTTGGTTATCAGATTGAATGTTTTCCGACGATGGAAGAAACATCGGCAGTCAGCTGAGACTTTGTTAAAACAGTAGTGTGAATCATTACTTAAAAACATGAAAAACAAAATGAGAAGTTAATAAGTACTTATTTCTCTTTCGATGCATTATAAACTGCCGAGACTAGGTCCTTTTCCCGAATTCAAAACTGCTACAAAAAAAAAAGGTTTAAAAATTCCATGGAATATACTATTTTAATACATACGTTTGTATTTGTGTACTTTGGATTTACAGTTTTGAACCTCTTAATTAAAGATGGCAGACAATGTAGTACAAATTACTGAAGATTATAACATTAGATGAATAAAAATTTTTGAAATGAGCGTTAACATTAGAGCATAAAAGCGTTGATTCATGACGTCTAAATATTTAAACAAAAACCTCATGAGCTAAAAAGAACTGAACCTTAACCTTTGCGAAGCAATGATGTAGTTCTAAATGCTATAAAAAAAATTCTAAGTCATATGAAAATGAATAAAACCATAAAACTCGTTAAGAATGCCATCTTCCGGTCAAAGGCAAAACGACCACGAACAGTGTAGGAGATACGTTACTCCTCTAACAAAGCTTCTTAGCTACCTATTGCGCAAGTCATGCTATTATTACGAATTATTTATAACAAAGAGCCTCTGTAGGGCAGACAGAAGAACGACACGTGACATTTGAATAGAAATACCTAGCTTCAAATTGTCTAGGACGCGAAAAGCATATAAGGGCTTTTTAACTATGAAAACTAGGAATCCCCGATTTCTTTTCGCACAGAAGTGGAAGAATAACAATAAGGATTATGGAGATAGGATTAATCATCCTGTAGTAATCAAAATGGCGTTTTACTAGGTCTAAAAATTAACATGGACTTTTATCCGAATTTCAAAAGGAAGAAGTCTATAATTATAATACACACTGTATGATTGAGATTAGCTCACGTAGATGTAATACAGGTTGTCAAGGAGAAATGTAAATAATAATAAAAATATTTCATTCAAAGCCATTCTTGACGAGAGAAATGCGTTTCATGCAGTATGAGACCACCGCTAAATAATCTTTTTATATTTCTCTCTAGCGCGCGCTCATAGAAAAGTAATATAAAGCTGTTTATTGTGTGGTTTTAAAACAAGTTTTTATAGTTCCGAAAAACAGTTTAAATAAGGTATATTCCGATTCAGAACCTGCTGTTTTATGACTAGTTGGAGTTTATCCATGGAGGAATTTGATATCTGTATAAGATTCAATGAATGAATTAGATGACCAATGAAAATTGTTACGTAAAGTGACAATATTAATGCAGACAAATAAAAGATGCAATTATGTGGCTGAAATATGCGTTTGAAGTTTACCATATTTTCATATATTGTTAACTTTAAAAAAAAAACCATGATTATAATGTTGCGCACACCATAGGGGATATTATTAGTATAAATAAATAGATTTTTTAGTCGGAAAGATAGTGTTCGCTTTGTTATTGGTGTCAATCGATGTGAACAACTTTGTAGAACTTAAGCCAAACTTGATTCTGTCTACAATTTATGGAACCCGATTAATAAATCTTGTTAACAGTCACAATTAAATGTGCTGTCAAAAGCCATTCGTGTTAATCACTAAACTAGGAGATCGATCTTTATCTTGACACTCTCAAATGTACACTTTCCAAGTGACATTAGCGATTATATGAATAAAACAAACATTTCAAAATTAATACCGCAAGATGCTAATTCAGAAGATTAGTTGTTTCAGAAGTTTTTAATTGAAAACGTTTTTCTTTAGGCATAAATTTTCTGAATTAACCTGCAGACTGATGGTAAAGATTAAAACATCTTTAATTAATCCCAAGGTAAAAATATATTGCGCTGATATTCTTAAGTCATTAATGATAAATTACTGTAGCGTTAAACACCAGGGCTGGAAATGGGGAGATTAATTTTAAAAAAAATAAAAAAATTGAAGTCTATAATTACTTACAAATATTGTCAAAAAAGATGCGTATATAGATGGGATGTTGTGGATAGTAATTTGTTCCATCCGATTTAAATTGGGATAACCAAAATGTGAATTAAATTGAAGACGACCATCTGCCTGCTATGTTTAGTTTTAGATTTGTTCCGTTTTATCCAAGATAATCAATTTAGAAATTAAAACTAACACATTTCCACCGGACACAGGAAATGTTTGCCATTGAGATTAACCAAGTACATCCGTGCATGCCAAGGATGTAATGGGTTAAAAATAAAGAGTTTTTGAACCAATTTCTCGATGTTTTTGCAGGACACATCTGATGGATATCCCTGAATGAGAATGCAACGTGCGCATTACAACTGAAACATACAAAGAATGTCAAATACTTATGTAACATGGCTCATTCGTTAATTCTAAATGTAAAATACTAATTCACGTTTCTAGGTCAAAATAGCCACTTTTCTACACCAAAACTCACAGTTCACCGAAAAATGCTTTGTTACTATCAGTTCCTCTGTTAAGTAACGCTTAAAAGAAAATGAAAAGAGAAATTTACAAAATTTTGCGGCTTGATCTCAACTAATTTTTCGTTGACGCAGGCCGGGAAAATAGAATGCGTTATTATAGGCAACATGAAACTGGTCTTCAGTCGATTTTACTCCTTCGGCAGGAACATGAAACTGCAGTGACTGGATTTGGATAGAAAGCCAAAGTACTTCACATATGAATTAAAAATCACAAAGCTTAAAATATGAAGATCGTGAAGATTTACTTTCACAACTAGATTCACACAGTTATTATTGCCTCAATCGCTTTGTTAACGGTGTCATTTTTGTATAGATCTCAGAGGATCGCAAAAAACAAGTGAAATTCTATTAGAAATAATTTTTAACCAGTTTCCCGTACATTTTAAACCAAGAACGTAAATATGGCGTATATAAAAATACCAACATAAGCTCTACCTAAAGTGAAGGAATATTTGATCATAACCTGAGATGAAAGCAATTTGCGCGATAACACAGGATTTATGAAAGGTTATTGGTGTAGTAAACACGAACTATGCCCACATTCCAATAACCGCTTATTTCTTTGGACGAGATTGGGTGACAGTTGGGATGAAATAAGAAACACCAGAGGATTAAGGAATGTCAAAGCATTTTACCAAAAGATGGAGAAGTTTTGATGGGGGAAAAAATGCTTCTTTCATATTGATTTTGCTAGTATGTCAAAGAAATCACTTTAGTTCCAATTGTAAAATCGAAATTTCTGTAAGTTGCCTTCTCTCGTGATGAATTCAGCCTGGCATTTCAGTCTGTCTGTTACAGTGCAAGATGGTTTTGCACGTTTCAGTACAAGTTGGCGAAATTAAATATGAAGTAGTCAAGTCCACGAGGCGAGCGTTATGGCTGTCAGTTGCTATATTCACGTCTAGATTGTCCTCAGTGGAAGAACCCGAGTTTCCAGTAGGGGAGGGAGAAGAAGAAAAACTAACTTTCTTAGAGAAGACATATTTCTGTTTCTGAATTGAGTGTTTATATCCATCCTCTAAGCTTATTGGATACCTTATAAAATATTTATAATTATCTACGAACGTTTACTTGCAACGATTAAACTATTCAAATATGCACATAGTAATCACCATTCCTATACAAGACGAACGTTTTTCAAGAGAAAAAAAAAAAAAACTATTCTATACAAGTCGTGTTCCGCTTGTCATTCGTTTAATATCCAAGACAAATCATTCTCAAAGTGGTGAAGTTGGGAACTAAAAAGACGCATTCTCCTAGCGAGATAAAAAACTGTCTTACAAGCTGTTTCCTTGAAATTAGTTAAACAGAGACAATTTCCGTTGTTATTGCTTCAATCGATGAAATAGAAAATTGCATCAAAACCCTGCAGTGCCGATGGATTACAAGAACTTATGCGTTAACTCCTCCCCCCCCACACACTTGCAATCCCCCCCTCCTTCCGACTTGCACCAGCAGCAAGTGGGTGTGTACACAAGAAAGTGCGACTTCTAATGGAAAATAAGACTTCTCGCTTTTGTACTAACAACAAGATCTCTGAGAAGTATTGTCTTCCCCCTAAGGAAATAGAGCGACTTCATTACAGGGATTAAGACAATGTCTGATCCTAAGAAAGGATATACCCAAGAGTATATTCGTTTCCTTGAATTATGCTTATTTTATCGAGGACGAACCGACTTCCCTGTAAGTTTTAAGGATTCTCATTCTAAATTTCTTTCTAGAATTAAGAAATCCTAACGCTAAAGCCACACAGCTCTTGATGACGTCAGAAAACAGTTTGCTTTAATGGTTGCAAGTTTGTAAGAGAAGGTCAAGAGTGAAAAATATGGATGAGAGCCAAGGCCTTTTAGGCGAAATGAGATTACAAGACATTCAGGAAACCGATTGAATGTGTGAAAGTATGGATTCTGCATCAATTTTGCTCTCTCTCACACACACCCTTCACTATCACAGACGTATTCAAGGAGAATGGTAGTCTAAGTCTCTAAGAAAGCATAAGATATCTTATTAACGACCCTCCCCCGACACGCATACAAAAATTACTGGTGCGCCATTTCCAGGTTATGGATAATCTCAGTTTATTCAATCACTTCAGTAAAATCTACCGGAGACCAGTTTTTTTTTTTTCTTTTTTCCTTTCTCCTAAGTATTTTGTTCCATTGATAATTATCGTGCCTGTCCTTTGTATACTCTCTGCCACTTTGTTTCTTGATCGAAACCTCTCCCACAGCTGTTCGCTGCTACCTCCGTCTTAAAACCGATTACACTGGATTTAGATGAGCGTCTACAGAATTCATCCTGCCAACCCAATTCGAAACCTACTCCCTTTCTTAGGAAGATTTCGTTTTCGTAAAACAACTCGGCTACACTTTTTTACGTTTTCGTAAAACAACACAGACTACTTCTAAGTTACATCTTCCTGACAAATTCCAGAGGAATGCGGGCCTGGTTGGTAGAGTGGTTAGCACATCTGCTACAACCGACAGATACGAGTTAAAACCCAATGTGGGCATTGTTTATTTATTTATTTTGTGCGTGTGTGGATATAATTAGGTGACAGATGAATTTTATCATCGTCCACTACTTTGCTTATTGGACATATGAAGAATCTAAAAAAAAAAAAATTTCTATGTTGTTGGTCTAGAGCAGTTTAACGTGAGCAATTTGAATATTTTTTTGGGGGGGGGGCAATTAGAAATTGAGGTTGAATTCGTCACCTCATCGCCGATATGTTGCAACCCTGATTTTCCGAGAAAAAGAGCTGACATCACTAATACAGCAGTCAACATAAATGCAGTATCAAGAAGAACTCTCAGAAAAGCAAAATGGTGAGCCGATTAGAAATTTATTCAACATAAAAGGAACAATGGCATGGCTTTCTGACGAGACAGAAATGAAATACCGAAATTCAACTAGTTTTGCAAAAAAAAATACTGTTGCCCTTCCCGTCGTCATATTTAGTTGAATGTAGCTTTAGTGCTGTAAATGACTTGCTACTGAAAAAAAAGAAATCTGGATATCATGGGGATTTGAGATTGAAAATGACTAAATTAGTACCTCAAATAAAAACTCTTTGCAGTAGACATCAAGCTTAAGGATCGCATTAACTTGCATTTTATTTTCCCGAGTTCAGTTCGATTTATGTTTTATAATATACAAAGTGTAATATAAAATTTATATTCATTGAAGAAAGTCAGTTATATTATATAATATTTTATATTATAAGTTATATTATACTTTTTTCAGAACTTGGCTGACTATTATGCTAGAGGGGGGGAGGGCATCAAAATCTTTGAGGCGGGCATGATCCAAAAAACGTTGGGAAACACTGGTCTAGAGCGAGGTTTCCGGGTTAGCTATAACTCACCCACCTGCGACATTAATGTAATATAAGCTAACAGTCTTTCGTGGATTACGAATCACAAAACTAAATAAAAATGCAGTGGCTTATTTGGTTAACTATTTGCTCACTACTTCCCCATTGAAAGGGCGTTGAAATTTAAAGAACACCATAATGAGAGAAGTCTGGTAGTATAGAAAATGCATTTTCCTTCTCGTACTAGCTCAGATGAACTAGCCATCAGGAGACAGCTCACACGCTATCTCATCACTTTTCAATAAGTGATTCTGTCTAAAGATCACTCCTTTCGGAATGGATTTACTCAACTCACGAAGGAATTCGCCCGAAAAAATATCAGGTGAATACCGTTGTAAATGTCCATCTTTTGAAGAACGTTGTTTCTTTTCAATATTTCGTGATTCAGCAGTGATAAACAAATTGGAATGTATGTTATAATACAAAAATTTAGAGTAAACATTTTAAACCCTGTGAAGGAGTTTGCTTCGTGAATGTAGGTTCGACGACCAAAATTCATCGATAGTATGTTATACATGTAAATGTAAGCGGGAAAAATAGTTACAATGAATGGTTTAAGAACGAGAAAAAAAAGGAACCTAGAATTTAAACAGTTTTACTCGATGAGAAAAGGAGCTGTTTCACAAAATAGGGATGAATTTTAATTTGGTCAAGTTAGGTAATGCTAATTCAAACGAAACATCTATGAAAATATCTATAGGAAAGGAACTGAACGAATGTGATAAGGGGTGGGGAAAACAAGAGAGAACCTGTTACTAACTTCAGTTTCAAGATCATTCCAATGCGATTTTTTTTTTACATAGTTTTCCTCCACAGAAATGCAAAATATTTTCAACACTGTGATTCGGTAGTCTTACTAATGAATTTGACCAATTTACTTTATAAAATTCAAAAGTTATCAACTGGAAACATCTTTACAGTTTTAAGCATGCATTTCACTCATTCTTTCTTATATTGCATACATTTCTTAAAACTGTCTTGATATCACCAAGATTGAATTCGGATCAAGTTAAACGGAAGGAAAGATTAGATCAAGCTCAAGGTTTGTCATATGTAGCTGAATTCAATACTGACAGTCAAACATTTTATTACGCGACCTACTTCTAAAACTACACTTGAATGCACGCAGTTTCGTATTCTCAAGTGACACCGTGCCCCTAAAGTATTTGCAAAAAAAAGTGTAAGAATATGAACGGCTATATAAGAGTGAAATATGAACAAACAGGAGTGAAAACAGACAAAAACACAAATTGTTTTTCATATTCAAACGAATTTAACATTTTGTGTTTAATTTAACGAAAATTTTTTTTTCAGACCATAATAGGAATTTTCTTTCGTAATATTTTGTACAAATTTTTGAAGAGGAAAAAAGTAAGCCTTCCTCAATACTGCTAAACGCACACATATCTGAACAGTCCATCGTTCTTTGAGGAAAATACACTGAACGTTTTCCAATAAAAAGGGGCCAAAAGGAAAAGGGCGGAAAATTTTCGATGTTTAAGATTCTCGAAATATTACTCTAATATACTGCATATCTACGATAACAAGAAAGCATCTCGCTGGTTGTCTTTTAAGGCAGACACCATCGTTCGAGCTCTGCAGCGAATCTAGCAGCACACACACACACACTCAGATGGCGATCGTCATGGAAACCGGCTTTGCGCTCCCCGGGAACACAGAGATGGGTTAGCTAACGGTCACTAAACTAAAGCAAGACATACTCACCCGCTCATGCTGAACCCGGATTCATACACCGGTTTGGTAAAGAGTTTCCGCTCCTACTCACACACCGAACACGGACACCTCCATAGCTCTACTGCGGCCGATCTTTTGCTGCGGCACGTGGTGTAGTCTGGTCGTGTGACGTCAAGCAGGTGACGTACTGTCTAGCGCCATGCCGTAGGGCGAGAGCTTAGGGTATGCAGGAAATGTGGGATGCGCCGCGTCGTGGCCAGCCGAAGGTCAAAGAGCCTCTAGACCGGTTTTTTAAAAAAACGGACTGTTTAATGAGGGGAGAGGGAGAGGGAATAAACGTTAAAAGCAGCGACTGTTAGTGCAGAACGCCGGGCGGAGCCGGTAAACAATGTCACAGTCGAAGGGGGTGGTGTTGGGAAGAAGTAGACAAGAATAATTAGGCAATCATGGACTCGCACAAAAAAAAGTTTAAGAACAACGTTCTAAGTGGTATTGACAGTCCACAGACGAAGATCGGTGATGATAGCAACTGACAAATTTCGTTACGTGCCTAGAGCGTGCGATCGTTAAACCTAATGAACTGCAGGGAATCAATGATAACGTGTGCGCGCGCGCGTGTATTTATTATTATTTATTTTTTTAGGCAATATTTGCATATCGTGATCTCTGAATTCACACTACAGGTCGCAGGGTGCTTTTGCAGTGCTGAAATCCAGTTCTCGTATTGTAGTCAAAGCATCCCATCTCGATGAAATTTTAGTTAATTGCTTGGGTGCTTAGATTGCGTTAAAGGAACTAACCTCGAGGTGAATTTATATTTATTGTTTTATACACGTTTAAAACCTTAAAAATCCAGGAAACTTATCACCTGTATGTGAGGTCCTAACACACCTTTAACTGAAGAATCCTTAAAGGTTGCGCTTGTATTATGATGGAATGGAACTCGAGTCTTTTCAAATCAATGATATCGTTTCACTCGCGCTAGAGAGAGAGAGAGAGAGAGAGAGAGAGAGAGAGAGAGAGACTGGAGACGCTAAAATTTGGTGTCTGAATCAGGATTGGGCTGAAGTGCGAGTCGACCAGCGCTTGAAGAGAGTAATGGAGAACCATTTCAATAAATTCTTAGGGGGGTCGATTTTTTAGTTTGCTCTCGGGAATTAAGTTCTGAATTGAATGTTTTTTGTTGAAAATATTACCAACCTGAAAGGACCTCATTCTTATCTAACAGTAATCAATGTTTATCACTATGTATATCAGTACAAAGCTTCCTGCTCTTGTTCCATGCAACATGCATTTCAAGGCCTCGGTAGAATTTTAGTGAATGTTTTCTCTCTTCCGTTCATCTGTAAGGTGTCTAAGAACGGCTATTCCTCTATCTTATTCCGTCCCTCCCTCCCTCTAAATCTTGGAATTATCTTGAATGCTATCGGCCCTATCTCTTCTTGTGGAAACAGAGCATGATTGATTAACCGCATTCTGCTACTGGAATAGTGGTTGCCTTGGCAACATGATATTTTCACACTGACGCACTAAGTAAGAATTTTGAGCGAATGCATCAAGCGGTTGTCTTGTATTCTTAGATTTCTCTTTGAGAACGTTGTTTAACAAGATCCATTACAAAGTATTTCAGTGTGCAAAGGGGGCTGAGATCGTGGGCAACATTAAAACAACAAATTGGTATTTTTAAAATACTTTTCCAGTCTGACAGCGAAAGCATATCGACCTAATTCCTACTCAAGCGAGGGCAAAGACAACTCTTGAACTACGAACATTCCTCTTTTTAGCTGAATTTTAATTTATAAGCAAGGAGGGACTTATTGGAAGGTCCGGTGCGTTCATTACAGAATTTTTTATTACGTGCTCTCCCAAAATAATAAACATTTTTTAAGTGCCTCGTTGCTCTCAAGCAGGGAGATGGATGTTAATCTAAAATTAGAATTTCTAATTTTACAGAGTTGGCTGAATAATTGAAATTCTAATTCTCCGTGGTGATTAGAATGCAAATGGAAGAGAACTGAAGTGCTCCCAAGAAAAAGAATTTGAAATTTAATCACAGAGAAGACGACTGACTGAATAATTTCTTAGATGTGACTTCCGAGAACAACTTATGAAACGATAAGAAGTTAGATACGAAAATAAAATTCTTGAATAGTAGAAATGGGGAGAAGGACAGTTCAGAATATTCAGGCAGTTCTTCTGTTAAACCAAAGAATGATAGTGCTAAAAAAAATATTACTAAATTCTCATTTTCCAGTTACAAACGTTAATGTGACAAGTGGGGTGAGATATTTGAATAAAAGATGCGATGATTTGCTCAAAGACGGTTCTCCTTTTCTTAAAAAAAACAAAACAAAAAGGTAATAATGATTTCTCTTGTGGTACACAGCTTCTTATCCAGCCGTCGTATGTACAAGAAAAAACGAATAAAAAAATCTTGTTTTTATCCTACATCTTTAGCGACATTCTTAGCCAGACTCTCTTAATCAATCTCTCACCCCCTGTGTGGTTTACTTCTTTAAATTGCTCTTTATTCGAATTATGAACGGAAATAGTTTAAAAAATTCTCTTTTATAATTTTGACAATTTATTTAAATTTCATCAGTTGTTTTTCATGTCTTCTGCTTATAAAATGGTACTTCTGGTACTTATCTGCGATATGGGCACCATATCACAAATCATATTTAACATTGTTCCAGCTTGCCTAATTTATTCTCTGCAGTGACTTCAAAGATATTTAATTATCAACCGAACCGACGATTCTAATTTATTAGAAGTTGATATTTCGCAATGATGCGATTCCAGTAATATCAAAATTAAGCTTGGACAATACATCCGATGATTTCAGTTGTGTTACATCACATGAACGCGCATGGTACTCAACACTACCTCTTCGTCCAATCTATCTATTTGAAAAGGTTTCGTTAGGGTAAGTGGCGATGAAAATGGGTAGGTGTTCCATTTGGATGGGGGAAAAAATCCTCCTCATCTTCAGATAGCTGATCTTTGAAGCATGTTGAGATAAGAGACCCGTTACTGATCTCTTGTTTGATCAAAAATTGAATGGACCAATCAAACCCTCGAATGATAATTCACACCATTCTAAGACCAAGTAGATTTACATTCCTTTCCACAGTTGATTCCTTGTTTCATCGCTTCAAGCGATCTTACAGACAAATAGTGGGTTCTCTGTTAATTTTGACTGAAACCACTCTCAAAACTCAACAATACGATCAGAATCATATTCGGTCAATGTATGCACTAATCTTGGGATATAGCTTTTGAATTTTGTGCATTTTAAAATGAGACGGACACTTGATTTCGCGAGTTCCGTTTCACGATCCATTTGGCGGATAGATTTCCTTGGTGATCATAGGAATCATTGCTGCACCTCGATTTTCTGAGGCCCGCAGATGTTCAAGGTCATCCAGACCGTTGCTTGTGTACATTTTTCACGATGCCAGATTCAAATTTAGGCGACATTGTAATTCGAGTTGGAGGTTCTGTTTTGAAATTCATTTCCCCACTATCTCTGGACTTCATTTACGTTTTCACATTTCCAGTACCACTTGAATACAACATTGCGTTGTTGAAACTTGCCGTTATACATTTCTATGGCTAATTTTCACCTGAGAAAGAAAAGACGTTACAGGGTTATAGGCTGATAAAGAATGCATAATTTTTGAGACACCCTGTATATTAATAAAATAAATAATAAAAAAAAAACAGTGCAATGTTGCACGGTGAGTTTATGTAAGATTATGCAATTTTCTCATAAAAAATCTAAATCAACGGAAGGTTAGTTAACCGGTCTCATACGGAGATGGAGGGGATTTTATCTCCGTAAAATATCAAGCTACTCTGAGAACATCAGTGGATGGCAGCAGGTAAAATGTCCCCCACACGCAATGAGTCACAGGAATCCATGGAGTAGGTAAGCAATAATCTTTAATCCTTTATCTTTTTTACCATTTTAATCAACAAGCTTGAATTATTGAACGATTCTCATAGTGGTGCTGATGAAGTAAGGATATCTTACTTAAATATTACTTCATTCAACAACCACTCTTCCATACGATGCACAATAGGTCAGAAATAAGTACTAGTGTTATTTTATGATGACGCTGTCATATGATGAAAAAATAATAATAAAAAACGTTTTTCCAACGGAAATTCTCCTTCGTACAATAAATATTAAAAAAAAAAAAAACGTTAAGAGTTTGAAAATGATATACGAGTTGAAAAGTATCCATCGATCATGCAATTATGAAGCATATTGGTTGAAAGTGACATGAAGAAGCCACTCTACGTCTAAAAATCACTTAACGCTACTAAAAAAAAAACCTGCAAAATAAATAAACAAACCAATAAACTGGTTTATACATTTACTGGAAGAGGTCTTTGAACATTTTCCCGTAACTCTGTTCAGAGAGGAAGTACAAGCAATCAGAATGCTTTTCTTACATGAACTGTTATTTGCAAACCTCTGAATGAGATTTTGCAGTCAACGGAAGAAATATTGATATAAATAAAAGCAGAAGGAAAAGTCAATGAATGCCGCATGCTGACTTACGGGACGAAGGGATGGAGAGAGAATGAATCGTGTTGCGAGTATTGGTTTTTGTCGGACTCGTATTACGCGGCGTATGACTCGCCCAGTACTTATCGATTTTTCTTCCTTAAGTACCTTGTTAGACGAATCGACCTTTGGAGTTAAGTTTTCTCTGGGATCTCCAGTTTTTCCCCCTCAAAGAAACAAACGAGCTTCGAATACTTTCGGACAGTAGCAGTGAGTAGAAATTGGGTAATTTGTACAAAGCTACTATCTCTGGTGGATGGTTATAAACAATATACAGAGGGAAGTAGGCGAAACAACAGCTTGAGAGGTACTTGAGCATTTACAAAGAAACTTACATGAAGTGAAAGAAAATTTGGACATTTAATTGCAGAATTCAAGAAAAATCTCAATGCTCTGAAGACATCCGATTTCTCTGAGCTATTACATAGTAATAGTTAAAGAATTGATGGGGTAAGGAAAATCTCTGGAAAACTGTGGTAGTTGCATGCGTGTATATATGTGCAAGATTCATTGGCAATTCATCACGTTCAAAAGTGTAAATAAATAGTCCTGTTCAGGAGTGTAACGTGGTAATACGATCATAATAGGAATTCTTAAAATATTTGTTATAACTTTTTTTTACTAGTGTATAATTCGAAAGAAATGCATCTCTACGAATGTTATATAACAGAAATAGTAATAAATAAATACTTTATTAACTAATTTACAATCAACTTCTTCCCAATCAGATTTTATTTGGAAACTTCATTATATTATCTAGACTTTGAATTATTTGGACCGGAATGATTCAAATCACTTTACTGAATGTGGGAAGTTTATGTGAATGAGTTTCTGCCTAATATTTCGAGAATCGAAAACGCGTTTACGATTGATGCAGGAAAGTTATTTTCTGGGTCAACAAGAATCCAACATTTATTGAAAAGCAATAAAATTCAACAATTACTTATGTCATTGCTGCTTGCTTCATTGGGCAAAAACGTTGGAAATAATTTATTTCTTGTAACAGGAATAGAATGTTACTTTCGGAGTTGAACTAATCGGAAAAGGGTCGATTAAGAAAAACGATAACTTTTCCCCTTCAAAAATGTGCACTAATCCGATCCTGTATGACATCATAATGAGAAATAGTAACTCCTGATTTTTGTTGTTGTTCTCACAATTGTTTGCATCATGTTTAGTAAAAGCATACCGAAAACTGATCCAAAAACTTCTACAAGTACACTACGTCACTGCTGTTAAAAATAAGGCATAAAATAATCAGGAACTTTTAACGAAAGAAAAATTAGGCTTCAAAGTAAAGTTGGGCCAACCGAGGGGTTAAAAATGATATATTTTTTTCCGTAATTCTGTAGCGGTTGTTCATTTAATATGGACACTTTCCCTCTCCTCTTAGCAACATAAATAGATTTGTAAAGGTTTGTTGTTATATGCGCTACAAAACGTCCTGAAACCGTATACCAAATGAACGCTGTTCGTCCAAAACAAGCATATTCAGGTAAAGTGAGTTCGGTTACAGGGTGCATTACTCTGTACAGAATCCATTTACATCTGAAAAAGTTCATTTTCAAGACTTCTGAGGCTCATCATATTGAATGTAATATTCTGACACAATAGTATGCAAAAATAAGTGCACTTTCAGTTACTGTAGCAAAAGCTTCATGTAATAAACTAAAGGATAATAAATATCCGTTCTATTTTATAGTCAAGTAAGCAACTTTCAAAGTTTAGAAAATAATCGAGAAATCCGGCATGGTCGTCTTGGTCTTGTACTACTTAAAAACTCTTTCTAAAGAATCCTTATGTTTGTCTTCATCTGCATGAAGCTTTTATTTTAGCATGCCGATCTTCAATACGCTTATGTAAAAACACCATTTTCAATCATGTATTCTTAGAAGTTTTACCCCCGAGTTCTTAAAAAAAAAAAAAAAGCTGTCAGGCCGATCAAACCCTTAATAAAAGGAAAGCATATGGGCTCTTGGCCAGAGTCCGTGTCTAAGTAGTGCAATGCCTGAGCAACTTATATCGAAGGTTTGTATTTTTGTAAGCTCTCAATCATTTTTCAAACTTCTAAAGTGTCAAAGGCAAACATTATTGATTTATTTGCCTAAATTAACGCATTTCGTGGCTTCAGAAATGCTCCTGCTCTTTATAAGTATTTGTATACTTGGCGTTATCAATAATGCCATTTGAAAACAGGAATGGATCTATTTTATAAATATATTAATTCTGTATTGAATTGCATCCCCTTTCTAGGGTTCGGAAAGAAACCTCAATTTATCGAAGTCTAGCAAACCTCATTCTATGGCTTGTGTTGCATTTTGTACGATTCCCTGTCGCTGCATACTGTCCATAATGAGTGGACAGCTAATTATCTTATAAATTGAAAGGCGCATCAAATATTTGTTCTTTCACTATTTCTCCTCAAAATGTATATCAATGGTGTTCTTACCATTGCTACAAACCCCTATTCATAGTTTTGCAGATGATAGCATTCTCCGTTATAACGTATAAACAAGCAAGACATGCAGAATAACCTTTAACTACTTCCCTGAATACTAATTTTCTTTAAAATTCAAATAGGCTATCTTTTCCCAATCTTCTTGTAAGAGGATCCCTACCTGATATTACTATTAAGATCGTCAAGATCCTCAACCAATGAACTTTTGTCCATGAAATTAAAATAATTTCGAGCTCTTCCGCATAATCGAATTTTCAACTGCCTGAGGATTCAAAAACATGGGCTTCTCCTCCTTTTCAGAGTTAGGTTCTCGTTTTAGCAACTTTTTACCATCTAGTCAATCCACCGTACCATTAGAATGTTACTCCCGTATTTGGGAAGTTTCCCCAAAATCAGTTTTAAAAATATTAAATGATGCTCATTAGGATCATCAAGCTGATCGAAATCATCAATCAGCTTGATGATCGAATCCATCTAGCTACTTTGCTTCATGTACTTCTGTGGAACAGATTTCATACATTAGTATCCTTTGGAAATTAATCATCTGCATAATTTTTTTTATTAAAATAATAAACACTGAGTACATCAGTGCAACTTAAACATTTGATATCAGTGTACTGATTAAGTGGACTGATTTTAAATTTAAGAAATTAAAACAATTTTTTTTAAAAAAAGATACGAGAATCATTGATTGCTCAACATGCAACTATATGAAAGTTATATTGTTTTGCCCTCTTTCTCCTCTCAAGGGGTTGACTTCCACAAAATGTCCTCTATATATTGGAAAACACTGGTGGATGAGAAGGAGAGAGAAAAAGTCAAATATCACTTCACTAATTCAAACTTTCGACTAAATACTTTCTGAAAGCATCACGAAATTTCAAGGCTACTAAAGTTTGTAGACTTCTTAGTAGATCTAATAAAATGTTAGCCAATGAATTGAACATTAGTTGAATAGCTATGGTGAATTATGGAATTATATAGGATATTTATTATATTCAATTTCTCGTAACAATACTGTTAGACGGATAACCGTTAATCCGGTAACCCCGAGCTAATGTCATGTTCATTTTATCATGATAGATGATGGTATTACGAAGAGGACAGGGATATTTACGCTTTAAGAGAAACGCCGCCTGCAGATATTAAAATTGTTTTTCTGAAACTAACCGAACTACGAAAAGCAAAACACACGGCGCTAATCAAGATTAGTACCACATCCTTTCTCTACACACAACACTTATTTTCTACTTTCCCATCTAAGGAAAAGAACCAAAATACGTACTAATCTGCACTGTAGACTGCCGAGACAGTTTCGACCTAAAGAGACGTCAGTTTTCTACCACTGTCTACGTTTCTATCATATTTATGTGAAGCCTTATTTAATTCATATAAATTTATGTATAGAAATAAATTTTCTCGCGTTTATCTTCCACACGTGTTAGCCTCCCAGTAGCAATTTTGCGATACATAAATTTATATGAATTAAATAAGGCTTCACATAAATGTGATTGAAACGTCAAATAATATTACAGCTAAGCATATTATTTCGAGATTATGGCAGGTAAATAAAGTATTCAACGTACTCCGAAATAATATTGCATTTTGGTAAACATTTTCCACATGCTTAAATTGGCCAACCGATAAATACCATGCAAAAACCAAAAGTCTCATCTTGCTTGAAAAATCATCCTTTTTTCGTTTTCGTCAACATATTGGGTAATATTTGTCTTGTTATTCAAAATACATTTCGTCATTGGTCGACTCTTCGAGAACTACAAAAGAGGAACGAAAAAAAGCATTTTAAATTTTAGATTAATGTCACACAGCTGGAACCAAGCAAAGGTCGATGCCTTACTTTAATACTAATGACGTAAACGGAAATATCCCTCCCCCCTTTCACTTATGTCAGCTATAGATGTATTCTGCATGAAGTCTTAATAAAAATCAAACGAATCAGATCTGTCTGAAAAGCTTCAATAACCGTCAAAAGTGTTTATTTTTAAATGAGTCACTTGTAAAAGATGGCGTTCCACATACATGATTCAGTCCTGAGCATAGCACAGAACGCCTTTGGTCATTGTTAATGGTTGTTAAGGTATTAGTCACTTAGTTGTTACTTCAGAAGGTTCGCTGAACCATAAGAATGAAACCGAACCAACAATACCAATTTCTTCACTGCATTGTTTTCACATACAAATAGAAATAAATTTGATGTTGTCATAACAATGGCATTGGCGACACTTGCTGTAAATAAAGATCGACCTACTAATACTATATTTCAAAGAATGGAATTGCACATAATCCAAGAATATTTATATTAACAATTTCCCTATTTTGGTACCGTGTTATCCTAACTTGAAGCGATGAGGTATCATCAGTGAAGTATTCAAACAAAAGATAATTCAATGAATAGAGTTTACTGAGCATGTCTCATCTGTTCACCTGTCTCTGGCAGGAAGAAGCACTCTTATCACCTCCCGATTATGTTCAAGGACTTTTGGAGGTCATGATTGTTTGTATCGGTGAATAAAAGAGTAGCTGGGAGAGGATAATGTAGTCTGCACCTAGGGATAACAGGATGAGAAGTGAATAATGGACGCTGTAAAGCTATAAATATGTGACGATTTCATTATAGATTTTTTTGTTTAAATATTGAATTAAAAGTACCGAGGTTGATTTTATACCGATCACACAGCAGTCTGCTTACCAGTCGGTCTTGTTACCACGAAGTATCAGCAGGGGGAAAAAAAGAAAAGAAAAAAAAAGGAGATAAATCCTCGGACCTGTTTTACACATAAAAGAAATCCACTGATCTTAGGCTTAGTATTTATTACGACCGTCTAGCGAAGTCCCTTCACCTACAGCCGCGTTCAACTCTCCCCCTGCAGCCTAGATAAGTTTCACCTCTTCCGACCTGACAGACGAGTTCTGTCTGCGAAGGAACGCCGTTTCTATCTCCTTCAACTTTTCTTTCGTGAGTCACCGATCTCTGGATGTGATAAGCTGTCAGCAGGAAGTGGTTGTTGGACAAGTTCTAATCACAACCTCGCGGACTAACTGGAATTGTTGCTAGTTCGGACAGCCTCCGTTATTCGTCAAGTTAGAAGCAGTCTACTTTAAGTGACAAGGATGAAAATTACCTTTCTTTTTTTTTTCTTTCTTTTGTTTTTTTCTAGTAGGTAACAAAATCTTAAGCAATTATGACCTTTATCTAATCTTTCCTTACAATACTAATATTTGAAACCGAGCAAATAAACTCATTACATGCAGTCTCTGCCCATCAGACGATCCATACAGATTGCGATACTTTAAACATCAAAATATAACTTTTAAAATATGAAGTTTTCTGCTGTTGCCGATTAGATTCATCACCCCCCCCCACACACACACACCAAAGATTCTTTGATGAGTTCCTTTTTGTGTTCTGGTTTCATCGGACTATGATTGGTCTGTAGTAGTGGCATATCCGAACATATGGGCCTCTTATGATTCATAAGTTTTACTAATTATTCACTCTTAAAGCATAATTGATGATTTACTCATTAATAATTTTTCTCCTCAAAAAGCACTTATGCAGCCGAAAGTATGAAACATATTAAACTGTTTCTTTTATTAGCTTTATTAGGAAAATGTACTAAATGTTATAGTATGAATATGAATACCATGAAATTTGATGCCAACGAAGTAATCAAAGTATTCACAGCTCCAGAGCTGTCCAGTTTATTGACTTTCAGTGATCGGGCTAGAGTCGGTTCAGCAGTGATTTATTTAGTTCCGGTTGTCAGGAACTCCAAAATGCTGGTTTGATTTCCGGCCGAGGCGGAGAAGTGCGGCCAAGTGACATTCCTTTATGGGAGAAAACGCCTCTGTGGGTTACAAATAGTGTAAGATATTAATATTCTTTAATAAACTTTTTCAGTGTCTGTGGGTCAGATTCCTTCATCCCAGTTGATGGGCATACATTCTCGGGCCCTTCCCGAATTGCCGGACCTACCTGTAGTCTCCTGGTTCATTGTCGGGGTTAACTTTCATCAATCATGTACCTGGGTTCTTAGGGGGAGGACAGGAGACGAGTCTTTTTTTTTTTTCCCCACTATAATATGAACTTATTTTACAACCAACAGAGACGAATCGAAAATGGATAAATTCGTTTTGTTTTTGTTTTTTAAAAAAGAAACCCTTGTTGAGTTTGTTAGCGTATCGAGATTTACTTGCCAATGAAAATAATGTGGGTTAGAATCCCACCTTCACATCTGGCCTGATAAGCTCGAAAAAGTAAGATTTGTTTTCTAGGCAAATTTCCCAAGTTATTTATTTCTTATCCTACCCAAGATTCTGATATATTACAGACCCACTAACATGAATGGGATTCACATAAAATCTTGGAAAACAGAAATGCTAGATTTGTTTTTACGTGATAAACTCAGCACGATCAAGTAGATTGCGTCTTCCAAACGAAAATGCTTTCAACACCATTGGGGAACCTGCAGAACCTTTCACATTGTTGGAATTTGGAATTTCCGGTTATAGAGCTGTTTTGATTGTTGTAGCACGTGCATCGATCTTTTCGAAGAAAGATGTCCAGAAAACACTAAACCCGTAGAAATCTGTCGACAGGAGCGATGAGCGGTTTGTATAAAGCGGTATATGATAGCCTGCCCTATGAATATTCCCTTCGGTCCAATGCAGGGTGGTCGTGATCTACATTGATCGCGTTCAAATAGATTCTTGCAGCTGTGCTGCATCCTCACACTATGTTACGGACAGCCGCTTATTTCGTTAGATTTTAAGGTGGGGTAGAAAAACGGTCTGTATGGTGCCAAGTGTTGATGCAAAATAACAAGTATACCCTATAATAGCCACAGCATGTACTGAAGGTTGAACCTATTATATTCATACGGGAATGAGCACCTTACTCGTATAGGTGAACGACTTATGAAAACTGATCTGAATAATGTAGAAAATAATGATACGCAATTAGAAAACTTCAATCGCCTATATTTTGGAATCTCTGTGCACCTGATCAGTCAATGGCGTCGTAGCCCAGCCGACCACGACTATCCGACGCGTGTTCGGAAGTACCGCTGTCGCTCATTAATCTTAATGTCTACGTTATTGATTAAGAGATAGAAGAACAAAATGAGCGTTGTGTGAGAATTAATTGTCAATCTCCGTGCGTCATTTTTTCTTCATTTAATTTCAATGCATGACTTAATCCGAAAGCACTTTGGCTGTAGGCGACTTGAAATTTTCAAGTGTTATGTAAAACCTCTTCAAAAAATTCTAAGTTTTTTTCAATTTTATAGTGATCGGTTTGATCATTATAAATCATTTAAGCAAAATTACTTAACTTTTGCTTAAATTCTGTAGTTAATATCGCTTGCGGAGTGCAACTAATAGTTCATCCTTGCTTCGATCCTACGTTACAGCAATTACTGATTTTGTAATTACTTGTTTCCTCAGTGCCCAGAATTGATGCTTAAAACATTCTCTACTAATCAAGTATTCAAGTTATTCGGGTTACCCGGTAAAGTCTCGCTTAATGGTAGCAGCTAATAGACACGAGTCGACTCACACTCTAAGGTAAAGCTGTTGTTTATAAGGAAGGCGTCTGTTTCTGAGAAAGAGGCGATCTAAAGGTGATGGTGGGAAGAAAGCCACATTTCGTGAATAGCCACTACATCAGTGAATATCAACAGTGTTTGTGATTGGTGACGGAAAGCCAAAGAATTTCCGAGTTGATCGTAAAATTGCATGCGTGTTTCGATCAGAAACACTCATTATAATAATTCAGCACGAAATAATTATAATTTATAGCACTTTGCTAAAAAATAAAAACGATGTTTATTTTTTAGTTAAATCTCCAAGTGCGTTCTTGTGATTAGACGGTGGCGGGCAGTCTTTTGGCAATGTTTCTGGTTCCGTGCTGCCAGACAGCCGGAAGAGACAGTTCGATTATAGTAGCCGACTACATGTACTTTTGTTTGTATTTTTTTTTTTTCAGCCAGTTCTAGAATTAGATCATTTGCACGGTTTTTTTTTTTTTTTTTTTCACACGGAAAGGCTTTTTAGACCTGTACATATTAAAAATCGACCGTAGAACTCAACGTAGTTCAGAATTTAAGAACTTGAGATGGCGGACGTTTTCTAACACACTCTTTCCCGAAATCTTCAAAGATCATCGGTAACCATGAACTCTGTAATCATGACAGCTAATGAAGGAACCCGGCTGTCCACCGATTTCCAAAAGATCAACAAGGATTAAAAGAATTCTGCCTACTCCATTGGGGAAATAAAGTGTTAAAATATTAAAAATAACGTTGCATGTTAGCGAAAGGATATGAACATGCTCTCTCTCAGGTCATTTTGCATTCTTTCTGGGATATATCCCAATGCATTTGGCATCCACCCCAAGGAACAATAAAAATATAAAATAATAAGTGTCTATGATTTATATTTAAGGGTATAAACTATTGAGTAATTAATAAATTGCATTACATTTAAATTAAACTGTGCTCATTTACTTTTCTGAAACTATTATAAAAACATTCTAATCAACACGAATGGTCATCAATTGAAACCGCTTTAAAAGGTCAATGACAAACATGCGTGGCTGATTTTTGTTCAAATGATAAAAGTATATTTAGAAACGAAATACAAAAGTCTAATTTTAAAATCAACTAAAGCTTTATTTTTTTGCTAAATGTCATTTTTGATATCGCGACATATCAAAAACGTATTCGTGATTCGTACATGCGTAGCGTATGCGAACGCATGCGCTAATACGCTACAGAGCGTATGCGAACGCATACGCTGCAGATTATCGCAAGCAAACTGCCTTTCATTGTTGGGATTTAGTTAGTTGAAACCTTGTGACTAAACAATACGCACTGAGTGCGATTGTGACCTATTGTTTAATCTCAATTACCTGTTAGCTGTATTTACATTTACAGATTCGTCGACTCACCAAAAACACATTTAAGATATACGAATGAATTTCTATGTCGGATTTCTGCGGAAATTTTTTTTTTTTTTTTTTTGCTAATCGTATCTTCAATGTTTCTTATTATTTATTTCAATCGCTGGAAGGGAATAACTTTCTGTTAGTCTGGAATTAGTCTTCACATATTCTAGAATAGGCCGAAATATTAGAAATTTCTTTCACCGTCTGATTGCTCCTTCTGGGATTTTCAACATTCCCTAGTGGGCAGTTGAACCACTCCCCTTTCCTACAGTTCAAACGCTTAAGAAATGGATTTGCACATCGACAAATATGCTTCGGCTTCCTTTTTTAAGTTTCCAAGTATCGAAATAAACAGGAACCGTTTTACGCTTGAGGTGGAAGGATATCTACGAGGTCTATCAATGCAGCTGGGACTACTCTTAAGGAAATTTTAGAAATAAAGCATACCAGAAAGGGAAAAAAACGCAGTCAACCGATTATTACCAGTTGTTTTATAACAAGCCGTGTAAACACTTTGCAAGTATGTTTGGAAAGTAATCGAGAGCTTATAAAAATGAGATCTGATGTATGAGTAACCTTCGTTATATGAAAGACAAGAACTCGGCCCATTAGGCCATATGTCGGGCTTTTATTAGTGCTTTTGATTACGAGTTTCACTGGCTTGACGCCAGTGAAACTCGTAATCAAAAGATTACGAGTAGAATGGATTTCTATGTAGAATGGATGAGAAGTTCTTTCTCATCCATTCTACATAGAAACCCGAAGAGGATTTTTTATGCTTAAAAGATTTCCGTTTTTCAAAAGTGAATTCATCGGTCAATGTGAAAATTAAATATTTTTAAATTTAAAATTTTCGAGGCCGTTAAATATCAGGTACATCCACTTATGATTTCGCAAAAGAAAATAGTATATTTCGGAAACTTTCCGACAAAGAATTTCGTCCTAGATCGAATTCTGCAAACGAATAACTGAAGTTTTCTATTATTATCATCATTCATCCTGATAATCTACACATTATCATTACAGTCCACAAATAGTATTTTTCTCCGTAAATTGCGTGCATACTCTGGCCTATTTACCTGTATGCGAGATGAAAAACGGAATTCGGGGAGAAAAAGACCTTGCTACTTCCATATGCGATCGGCAAACTCGCTTTAAGTTGAAAAAGCCCACATAAAGATTCTTCCAGCCACAACGAGAATCGAACTCGGGTCTTTTCCACGTCCCGCCGTTTTCCACTTGTGCTATAAAGACGCTTCAACTTTTAAGAAAGAGTTCATACCATTTCTTAAAAATTGTTTACCTTTACAAATGCACCACAATTAAAAATACATGATGTGGACCATGCTTTGGCCGTCTCCACTGAAATGCAATTCATCACAACTGTGGTCTATTAGATATTGTCATTGGACTCATCAGTATGCATAATATGAACCAGCTTACGGCAAACCATGTTCTCTCTCTCTAAGGTATCAATTGCAATACGGAAAACAATTCTGTTTAAGTACTCAATAGACCATAACAACGAGTCACGTAATTTCTAGTACACAATTCCTAATAGCAAACTCCAAATTCTTATAATACTATTAAATTATCCAATGGCATGACAGTATGTTATTAGTGGCCCCACTTTTCCTGGTAATAGTTATTACTGTACCCTTACGTACAAGACCTTGATTGCCTCATGAGACACTTGAGATTAGACAAATGCTGTGATTCATAGCTAAACAAAGACAATTTACATAAACAGAAGCTATATTTCATTGAATGCATTTAAACAATCGGTTGCTTTATAGCAACCGATTGTTTAAGTGAGTTTGTTGGTTTCCATGGTAATGTGAGACGCATATTAAGTAATGCATGAAATAATATTTCAATTTTCCAACAGCTCACTTCCCATTCCACACATTCTCTCTCTTTCTCTCGCGCGCGCAGTAGTTCAAGTGGGGAAAAATCAGAATGGGAGAAAAAGATGCCTGGATGTTGCATCATTCCCAAAGCACGAGTGATTGTATTATTTTCTCATGAAATAATATCAGTAAAAGTAGAGCAATGAAATGCCAATATAACAGCACGATTCTCATGCCCGAAATCTTCACTTGTAAATAATAGAATACATTCCTACTTCAATTTTTAAAAAATGAATTTTGGATGAGTCCCTGTGGAAAGTTTTCTATTCGACGTTTTCTAAAACGTGTTGGGATGACTTAGACTGGTAATAACAAAAATAAGAGTTAAATCATCTTTTCCAACAGGTTTTATTTTTTATCCACCTTTTTATCGCATGAAATTCTCGCAGAACTATTTCCACCAGATAAATTTCTCATAAATGACACCGATAAACTTTTCATATAGATTTGTTTTTTGTTATAGTTCCCAAAGTGTCGGATAGTAATACTTACGTATCTTATATCTTCCTGGATGTGAGTGATAAAGAATTATTGTATTGCTGTATCGGGAAATGTCCCGTGCATCTTTCAAAATGTGGACAAAATCGATATTATGAAGAGTCAGCTTTGAGAACTTTGGTTTTTCTTATATGATCATAAATTTGTCTACTAAGAAGTTTAAAAAATGTTATTGTATGAGGGGAGAAGTGTTTCCCCCCACGTACACTAATAAAATATTTTATCCTTATTCTAGATTTCTTACAAGTTGAATTTGCAATGAACTATTAGTCCCAATACTTAACTATTAAAATGCTTAATTTTTTTTTAATTATAGCTAAAATAACTCCTTTTTGTATACTTTTTACTTACCAATAAAAATTTATTCATTATTACAGTCAATATTAATTTTTTAAAGACGTTCATAGGAATTTTTTTGGAGGAGAATTCTATCAAGGATTCCTTTGTAGTCTACATAATTAACAGTAAAAAATTTTTGCCCCTCGGCTTTGCTAATAACCCCAAGTTTTTCTCCCTCCTATGCAAGAAATAATCATAATTTCGTCTTATAAACAAAGGACGTTCTCTAGAAAATGCTAAATCGGGATTCTAATGTATCATCAGCCCGTTACGCAATCCATTGTTTTCCCTTTTACAACAGCTTCATTCGGGAGAATGCATTTCAGTTCTCTACTGTGAACCTAACTTCCATTTCGATGGCGTGTCAACAAATTTTGCCTCGCGTAACATACTCTCGACAAGCGTGACACATTTTAAGCCCTTTGAAAAGAAGTAACAATGTATGCCACCTTACGTCGAAAGTTTCTTAAAATAGTTCTCATAAAATAAGATAGCATTAAGAATATCCTCTTGAATTTTAATGTTACCAGAATACAAATATACAGCTTGTAATAATGATTATGAATAAATGAGAAATAGCAAAACCGTTCAATCTTTCGTTATCTTATTAGTACTGTTGGTAGAATTACTTATTGTTGGCAAAGCCAACAATACCGAACAGTTAACAATATTCGATTCGCATTCTCTGTTCCACGTGTGTTCTCACGCAGCAAGATTTGCGCATTGCCATTTTACAGAAAGATTTGAGAAAAATGCTAATACAAATAGTGGCGACATCTAGTTAGAGTTACAATGATGAATGTTTGCACTCAAATTCGTTAAGTCTTCGAAAGAATATGTCCTTTATCCTTAATATATACAAAATACTGCCGAAAAGATGCCAAAAATATTATAACATTTACTAAATTACTTTCATGACATATTAACCTTTAATGTTAACCTTTTCAAATTGAAGTGTGCGGATAATCAGTAATGAATGCAGCACGTGCTGTCTTTCCATCTGAGCTGCTTTTATTGAATACAATAAAATGCGTATTCTGCAGTCCTAAATACCAATCCATATCAATCACCAGACTCGCATACACAAACTGAATATTATACATGCAAGGTTGGTAATGCGTGTATCTGACGTCACTGGTCACAAATGGACTAGATAGCTGTAATCTCACGCGCTTTTCATATCACTGAGTGAAGCGTCTCCTGGAAACAAAGCTGAGAGCATTGAAGCAAAGCTTCTGTGCCAACAAGTACAGTAGGATAAGCCAAGCGTAATACGAGTTTAAATAATTAATTATTTCATAATGGACACGTAATAATCATTTCGATTCTATCTTTTGTATTATTATAGAAGCAAATATGGTGCTAGAGATATCTAGTACCACCATAGGACTATGGTGGTGTTATCTCCTTAAGTATTAGAGGATATTTATTTTTAATCAAGCAAAGAAACTTGGTGGTACCTGCCTCTGGAGGATGACTTCTGTCAGAGAACAATCGGTACACATACCCGAAAAGTAGATGGCAGATGCTATTATTTTCCATTAATTATTCATCTTCCTTATTATAATAGATTAATGTCAGAATTATTATTGCGAAGACTGTCTGCTGTTGGAGAAACCGTCTGAGCAGATCGATACAGCACTGTCATCCAACTCAAAAATACACCCACTCGTACTATTTTTTTTAAAGAAATCTCCTCTGCGAGCTGTGAAAATACAGTGTTGAATTTATCGATCGCTGTAGAAGGCAGTAATGCCAATGAAAGTAGCGCTATGGAATTTCTTGGTTCTCCACAACACTTAAGAAAGAAATATGTCTTGCGATGAGGTGGTTAAAGTACTAAGATTTTATGGCAAAAGAAAATCACTTTTTTCCCCTTTCCGTGTGTTAAATAAAAATTTGTCTCCGGAGAGGATTTTGGATATTCGTTTTCTGTCTCGCTTCTAGACATACGAAAGGTCGTATGAGGTTATATTTCCGCTTCAGATTATTAGATGGGAGAGCTCGAGATCATTGATAGGGTCTTTGATTTAGTGCGGTGGATAGACAGAAGGGGGAAGGAATGAACTGGTGTGCGAAGCAAACCTATTGCAAGCAAAACTTTCTTTGCAGAGCGCACACCAAGACTGCAGTCGCAAAGGAAACTCTTACACGGGAAAGTAATTGCTTCTGAGGAATTATTAGGTTATGAGCCAACTTATTCATTACGCAGAAGTAATTCTGAAAATGTTGACTATTATTTTCGTTATTTCTATAACTTTAAACATCTGATATTTATAAAGACAACAGTATGTTGTATTTTCGGCAATTGACAACATACTGTTGTATTGACAACAAATGCAATTGACAACATACAACAGTACGTTGTCAATTGCAATTTTTCGATCTAATTTTAGGTCGAAAAATGGCAATTAATTGCTTCTGAATTATAAACATAAACTCATCTGGGATATTGAAAAATATTGACCATTATTTTTATTTCTACATTTTTCTTTTGGTAAATGCCCGTCTTATCTTTATGATATTATTGCGTTTATTTGTCCTGTATGACATAAGTTAGCATTGTTGAATTTGCTACCGAATTTTTCATAACCTCCCTACGTATTTCGCCATGAGAAAACCCGTTTCGACTTTTTTTTTTTTTGTAGAAAAATTGGTAATCAGTCAATGCATTAAAACAGACAATTACTCCTCCTTATAGGTTACCCTTGCCTTTAAAATAGTTTACGATAAAAACAGCAATTTAGATAAAGAGAGTAAATCAGTTCTCAGGGCATTTCATACTGCATTTTTCCGAAAAGTAGTAGATGCTGATATCTCCACAACGTGGAGATATCAGCATCTCGCGGTATCTTCACGATGACTTATTCATTATGTGGATAGTTCCGTGGGATACTGTTTAGTTTTTGATGTGCATGGTTTCATTGAAAAAGCAAAGAAAATTGTATAAGGGTGAATGAGAAATCTCTCGCCGCTGTAGAAATGAACAACACCGACTTCAATAATCATTTCAAAGTCTGAGAAATTAAAACGAAGCAGAATATAAAACTATTAGAAAAAAGAAAACCAGTTGCAACCCAATTTTTACGTGCGAAATGACACACGGATATAAATATACAAGATTATACAGTCATAAGCTGGGTTTAATGTTTAAAAAAAAAATCTTACGGTATGCGTGGAAAGATAACTGGTTATAAACATTACATCCGTCCACAGAAAGATACATGTACATAAGTAAGGGAGTTTCTAAGTCTATTCTTGATTATTACAGTCTTTATTGTACATTAATCACAATCTTTTACGGAAGGGCATAGCTCGACTGATTACGTACACGAACAATAGCACCTCTTTTCACTGAGATTTCAGAGTGCTGGTTGAAGGAACAAATATTGTACTTCAGACGTTTCACAAATTGACATGGCTATTGTAGTCAAAGTTCAAAAACTGTTAGCTACAATAGAAGAAAAGTTAAGACTCATCCAAAAATGCCACACTGTATTGCCAGTTTTAACGCATGCCAGGGTGGTACTAGCTTCGCATGCATAAACAATATCCGAAATCAAACAAAAATATCTCAAGATTTATCTTTAGAAACTATCGCTTACCCTTCCAAACATCTGATTGCCCCCCCCCTCTTACTATTACCCAACCTATCTGTGGATGTAGAAATGAACCACACTTTAATTTCTATGCCGAACATAACCCACAGATACAACATGGGAAAGTATCAGTACCGTAAAACAGCTTAGCGGATGTCCAATGGGAACTTCTAAATATGCAATAACTAAAACATGCATATCAGAAGACAAAGTAACAAAATGAATGGTATATATGGAAACAGTGACAAGTGTCAGTGAACTATTGCGGCTATAAATATGGAATGAAATTCTACACTAGTTACTCTTAATTCCAAAAGATTTTTAAAAATGCTAAAATGATCTCCTGTTAGTCCTAAAATGAAAATGCATGCATTAGTGTAAGTCACATGGTTATATTATTTTACATCGGTAAAATGAGGATATTTAATAAGGTTTAAATGCACATGTTCCGATATTCATTTGGATGCTAAAGTGGCTTTAAGTAAATTAATTAAACCTTTGTTCCATTTGTGTATACTGATTTGATTTTCTAAGGGTCATTTCCGAAGTTTCGGTCATACTCAATACACATGCACAGTTATGAGAAATGCTATGGCCAAATTATAAATAAATTAATTAAAATAAAATCCCTGATCGTCTTCAAACGGGAATTGCAAAAATTCGTAGCGACATCTGGTGTTTTTTAAATACAGTAGTGATCGGTTTAAAGGAAAGGAGAGAAAAAAAAAGTAAAATTTAAAACAAAATGTTATATGGTTTGTATATTAAGGTGCCGGAAAAAATTCAAACTCTCGAAGCCTTCGTGGTGAGGGTAAAAAGATGAGACTTGGCTGGAATGAATTAGGTTCGAAACCAGTAAGCCCTTTCAAGTGAGTGAGATTCAGAGTTGGGAGGAATTTCTCTCCGGTTTCTCCTGTAACTAAACACACAAAATGACAGACGTGACACAAAGGCTACCCCATGGTCTTAATTATCTAAATACTAATCCAAACACTACGGCAGTCTGGAATATAATACATTTTATTTCGAACTGACACAGTTCGAAACCAAAATAAAAAATAATAATAAAATGCAGCGTAAAGATTAACGTCCATCACTTGTAGTTGGAAGAGAGACTACTTCGAAGATTCTCGGTCCCCGTTAATTCCCTAGTTGGACAGATCTGACCTACAAACAAGGAACCGTAAAAAAAGACTCGAGGGAGACGCAACAGCAACGAGAGAACAAGGTGACATGATAATGACATTACGCGGACACTTCGGGTTGTCATGCGAGCGAAGTAATTGGGGCAAGATTCTAGTTGCTAACGAACAGAATAGATGATCAAGTCCCTTTCTAATGACGCAAGCGTTTGGATAATTCTTGTCACACCAACGAAACTAAATTAAAAGGTATTTTTCTTATGGTTGTTAAAAAACTGTCACAAAAGGTTCGACGTTAATTTAGTTTTGCAATAAATTTGTGTTAACAAGGACGCCAAATTAAAGAGTTAATCCAAATGTCAGATGAAAACAAACATGATTAAGTGTGCGCGTAGGGAAAAAAAAGTTCATGAAAAAAAAAATTAGAAAACGCAGAGATTGCGAGATTAAAGAAAAGGAAACAAAATGAAAGAGTAAAAAGAATCAAAGTATGAAAACTGGAAAATGAGTAATTTAAGGAGGAAATAAAAAGTACTAAAGATGCTTAATGGAAGAAGAACAGGTAAAACTAAACGGGGACAAAATAAAAAACTATGATGTTTTAAGAGCTCAGAAAAAAAACAAGGTTAAGAGGTGATAATTGTGTATGTTCTCCTACCATCGGGGGCCCGTTTAGTGGGATGCTAGAAAAGACTCGGCCATCGCTGTATGAGATTGGCTAATAGTTGAAGAACCTCAACTAAAAGTAGTTGAAGTCCTCGTGTCCTAAGACAGGATTCAAAGGGGACAATTGTTCTCACAACAGCAATAAGGAGAAAGGTAAAAGCATCCTGGATGGCAGAAGTAGCTTTTAACTCCTGTAAGAAATCTAATACTAAAGTAACAAGAAAAGGTAAGTTCCCGGGAATAAAGTGTCAAAGACGAAATTCGAAATACTGTAGTTAAGAAGCAAAGATAATTTGAACTTTTATATTCTCACTCATAGGGCAAAGGAAAAGTTTAAAAAAGCCAAAGAGAAATTAACTTTATGAAAATCAACGATGGATTATGGAAAACTAGAAATGAGAATTATATACGTAGCGATCGTCACTCGTTATTTGATGAGATTCTACTTATTTTAAAAATCCAAAGAAATGAGACGTCCTTAGAGATTCTTCTAATTTTTACGGTTTTAACTTACAAACAACTCACGATATCTATGTCGCTGCTCTCCATTAAATGGCAATCATCTTCTTGACTCACTCGACCTTAGACCTTCTCCAGACTACTTGGCATTTTTGTGCACGTCGTGTGTAGGTCAGAAGCGATCTTAAGCTATCGAGTCTTTCTTGGTTTGTATTTACGAGACTTGGAATGTTGCCAGTTTTGCAGAATTGCTACCGACTTTTCCACCGTTATTTTTTCTTGCTGCAGATAGGAAATAATCCATCCTTCAGCTCTTGTATCGCGTAGTACCTTTGCGATAAAATGCCTTTCGACCTCTTCCTCACATATGATTTGAAAGAATGTCGATGTACGGAAGCATCGGAATAAACTGTAAATACTTTTTATGTACTGAAAGTAATGTTAAAGCTACTTACTATTTCATATGGTAAGATAAACTGGAGGCCAATCAATGGGGAAACATTAAACAATCTCATTAGTAATCGTATTTACAAAAACTGATACTGTTTGTTCATTACTTAATAAGCATGCTTGGAATTGGGTTTTTAGGGGAGGACTTATCCTTATTTTGGTAATACCAAAAGACCAAAGATGTACACTGTAGGTTTGCCTGACCAAGTGGACTGTACAACCAACAGGATGTGGTTGTACAGTCCACTTGGTCAGGTTTTTGAATTCAACTGTGATGTAATGTGAAATTAAGTTTATTATTATTCTGGGTCCCTCCCCCCCGGTTCCTCCACCGTCCTTAGGAATGGTTGAGCCCTCCTAGTGAGGGATTAAGTATGTATTTTATGACTGTAGATTCGTGTGTGTGTTCACGGGCCGGTTTGCCTATTCTGATGGACGAAACATTCGAGTTTCCGGATGAAAAATCTCTCTGCCACCGTACGAGACTGGCTAACTCACCTTTTAGTCGAAAGAGACCAGATAAAGGTTGCTCATGTCATGGAAATCGAATCCAGGTCTTTCTGACCAAACGGCTTCGTCTATACCGATCTCACCTTTCAAGTGAAGAAATGATTTAAAAGAGGTTCCAGATTTGGTCTCTAGAGTACAATATTCTGTTTACAGGTTTACAAACGGAATAGGATTCCTATAAAGGGGGGAAAAATCTAAGTTGCAGCTTTAAAAGTAAATATTATTGTTTCAAGACGGACTGGTGGATATTTTTGTGCTCATGTTATGAAATTCCACAGAAAGAAGGCTGTAGCCTCCAATATGTTTTATCTGGATGATACTGAAGGAAAATATTCTGAGAGATTTCATTCAGGAAAGAGAATGTTGCTTAAAAAAATGAGGCCGTGTCCTTGACCGAGATTCCATGTTTGGATTGATAATAACAGCCAAAAACATAAGGAGACTGTCTTCTTTAAGTGTGTTTTTGTTTGCAGAGACAGTCTTCCTTATGGGGTTGGAAAAGCATACATGATTAGGCACAGAGTTTATTTTAATTAATCTACAGAAGTTTCAGAGACGCGTAAATTCCCTGCAACCCCCCCCCCTCACCCTACTGTGAAGAGGAGAATGAACTTAGCGGACATATCGAAAGAGCTAAGGATCTCTTACGAAAACTCCAAAAGATCCAAACACTCAAAGACCCTTTTTTTTCAGACTTGCTAAACACATTTGTTGTTAGGATGGTAAAAATTAGAGTAGAAGTCTGAGAGTGCTGTTTTTCATACGAATGTAGGGATTTTCCCTCTTCCCCGTTTGTTCTATGCACGTTCGAATTCATTTCTTCTGTAAGAAATGACACTGGAGGCTGAGGAAATGAATCTCCTATCGAGCAGATTAGTTGAATGGAAACAAAAAAAAAACGAATACATTAATTATGCTATGCATGTTTCTTTTTAAATTAACGAATTTTAACAATACTCAATGTTAAATTTCAGAGGGAATAAAGTTCCCTAAACAGCATCACACAAACTGTGATTAAATAGACGGAGACAAAGTCGAGAAATGTTAATAACTTGATCTTGATTGTAACAGTACCCTTATTATCGAAGTATTATTACTCTTATTAATACGCATGGAGGTTTTGTTCTTAAAATCGAATAAACTGCTCGCAAACTGCGTTCGTAAAACTAAAAGTGATAGTGCTTTTTAAAGAGAATAATGTCCTTGTGTTCGCAACTATGCACCACTGAAGAATTTCTCTTCATTCCCGTTCACTTCCTAACCGACTAGTATACGTATTCCACAGCCCCTCAGCAAAATTAAATGCATTCATTTTGTCTGAATATTTAATTAGAAAGACAAATCTGCCATAAACATGCAGCCCGCGTTTAGTAAATTTAATTACACCGCAATAACCCCCACACCATCTCCGGTGGGTTTATCCTCACGAACCCTTTTGCCGAACATTGTGTGTGTGTTCCTTCGGTGAACCTTGACTGCAATCTCGTTACCTTTATCCTTCTAATCCAGTCTTCGTTCCTCGTTTTGTCAGAACGTGACTGAGTTCAGGATCGACGGAATCACAGTCCGAGAGTGAAACCATTTACTCCAACGGCAGGAACACGCGCCAGTAACATGTTCTCATGCATCTTTAAAACGGCATTCTTTGCACTTATCCCTCCTCACAGTCGTGACGTTTCTCCGCTCTGTTTCGCACAGTTACGAATTCTGCCCACGATCGCGGGAATTTTCCACGTGCACTTAACTGTCCCTGTAATTCCACCTATTTCGAATGAAGATCGCTAAACGAATCGAGCATTTCAACTCTCGTGTGCGGCGATTTTCTGCAAAGCTTATGATGTTGAAGCATCCTGTTTAGAATTTCTAAGCCACTGCAGTTTTATTATCGCACTTTTAAAAGACATTTCATATTCTTAACCTAGTTGCTGTTCGAAGTGTCCCGATCCAGATGTGCGCGCATTTATTTTAATAAAACCATTTCTTCTACTGAAGTACACCACGTGCATAGCCCGTATATCATTTGTAAAGTTTTTAGGTGTCACCGTTATCCCAGTTATTTTTTATTTTGTTTTACTAACATTTATTTTAAGTACTAAGGGGGTATTATTAATGCTGATTATAACGAATAACAATAGTAAAATATAATTACCCAGCTCCTAGAATAGGAAAGCGATTTACATCTTTTTCCCCTAATAACGGAAAAACCTGACGAGAATAACCAGTGAGCTCCTTGAACATAAACGAAACTGACAGGCGCCACCATCTTTTACAACAAACATTATTCAACCAGCGATACCAGTAAACAGAAGTTTCCCAAATGCCACAAAAATTTACTGTCATAACCGAGGACTAATACATTATAAGCAATGCCTTTCTTAGCACAGTTGGATGAGCGATAGAGCAATGCTCCATTTGATTGGAAAATACTTGAGTCTGTGACAGGAGTCCTTAGAAGTTGTATGAACTGAAGGTAAGTAATTCGATCTCAGTTCGGTGGTAGAGGGCTTTTTTCACCTGTAAACTTGCTTTTCATTCATACACAGACAAATCAGTTAAAGAAAACATGCATTTAAAATAAACGCAAAAAAATACCATTATTGTAGTTAGATGGTGGATTATGTAATGTTTGTAGATCATTGGTTAAGAAATAGGGTGCCACCATTGCTCATATTAGGGAGCCGTGAGATTTTATAGATATCTAAACATTTCATAAAAAGAATATTTAGTGTAAAACGTAAATAAAACGTGAATTTATGTCACTGAATATACAGTACTTGTCTCCCCAGCATCATTATTTTACCACTTATCTCTGCGTAAACACCCCCTTGCTTCGTTCTTTGCGTTTTCATTGTTACATCCAATGGAAGAATATTGGTTTGACGTCCATCCATCCATCAGCGGCTCTTAACCGGCAATTAAGCACCCACAGCCTTCCAAGTATCCGTAATACGAGGGTAAGGCGGTTACCCCTATGCCTCTAAGTATTCTTGTCTGTAAGTTGCGTGTGTTCTACTGGCCAGTTTGTCTGCTTTGAGGGACGCAAAACCTGAGTTTCCAGAAGGGGGAAATCCTCTACCTCTGTATGAGACGGTTAACTAATCTTTAGTCGAAAGAGACCAGAATCGAACCCAGGTCTTTCCGACACAAGTGCTTCGTCTATACTGATTGAGCTACGGAGGTTCATTAGTTTAGACGAAGATGACTCATAGTAGCACCTTTAAATCTACATCCTGAGTTACAGGGACATTGTCGAAAATGTGCACAATTTCAGTCCCTGAGGTTATCCCGCAGTTTGCAACATAACAATGGTCACAGGATTAGACCCTAAGTGTTCGAAGTATTTCCATTATCTTACCCACCACCGTTTATGCTGTTCGATATTTTTGCATTTGCAGGCACTTCAAATATGACACACAGCAATAATAATGCGATCGGTTCGGCCTCGGGAGGCAGGTTATAATATATGACTTGTAGAAAGGTCTATTTGAATAAACTCATAAATTAGAGAGCTTTTCGCTATTTGACTTGGGCAACATATACTATTTAATCTATTCTCCACTTAAGATACAAGAAAGCGGACTGCTGGAAAGAAAAACGTTGAGACGGTTTAACACCGTAAATCTGTAGAGTTTAATCATCACGTTACGTACCAGAAATAAACGAATGAGGAAGTATTTAAGTTCAGGAGCTAAATGCCAGAAAGGTCTACTTCTTGATGCGAGTACGCATTGCATGATAAATGCAAGAAAAGGCTAACAGGCAACCCAAAACTACATAATATAATGGCATGCGAACTGAGTTAAAATTTTAATGTACGATTTTTAATTACAAAAGATAATTTCACTTATATTGAAATCTGGAGGTTCACGTAACATGCAACTGCACTCCAACCATTAGTCATTTTAATGTTCTTTGGCTGACTTTCATAGCAACTCTGTGCACGAGGACACACATTAAACTGGAGATTATTCCTCCAAGGAAAAAACGAAAAAATGAAATTTTGTTTATGTTTATAAATAATAATGCTTACAATATTATATAAATGCAATACAACATGTTAAAGGTACAGTTTATGTTTCGACATTGATTGAATAGTTAATAATTGGAATTGTTCGATTAACGCTTTAGATTACGAAACAAATGCACTGCGATCTAACGCAATGTCGGAATTATCACGTTCGGTCAGTTCCAGCTAGACTCGCCGATATTTTTGCACTTATCACTGCACGTAACAAGTGAATCCGACACTGCTCGTTTGAGCAGTGTCGCTACAGATAAATTGTATGCTTGCGCGAGTTATATCTGTGTACGAAACTTTTATTATTGGTGTGTGTTCGTGGTGAGGGTGAAATATTTTTAATAAACCAATTTTTTTTAAATATGTAAATTTATTTATTACTAAATTGGTTACTGATTAGGGACAAATGAATTATTTTTTTATTTTGTATATGCAGCACCCCCACTTAAAATTTACATCGGTTTTCATTCGCTACTGTTTCGCTATAACAAATGCAAGGAACTTATCGGGGAGTCGGTTAAGGTATGAACAAATAATATAGTTAATTAAGAAATATCTTTCCTTTCTACCTCAAACAGAATAAAATTCATGGTTGATAACGCATTACAGCTCGTTATGATACACTAATTTTAAATTTGGAAATAAAATATGAATTTATATACTACTCGCACATCAAATGAGTTTATAAGACGTAGACGTTTTGTAGAAAAATATATGAATAGAAATGTTGGTTGTTTTCACTTCGAGCCTTTAGAGAATTATCATGTCTGCTATTCAATTGTTACTTCACAAATGAATTCATTTTTTTTTATGGAGTGTAAATCTTAAAATGAAACACACTTTACAAGACGTAACTACTCAATAACAAACTCCAACTCCAAAATAAACGATCAGCAGATTTTACTCTATCGGCACTTATAGGACAAGCTTAAGTCACCAGAAGAATGATAAATAAAACACCGCTGTATTAGATAAACTGTAAAGCTACGATCTTGGAAAAGGTAGACAGTTACGGGATGCTTAGGATGAGCATGCTAGAAGACTAGAAAAATAAGAGAAGGGAAGGTGTAACATGAGAGGACTGCCGAATATGGAATATGAGAGGACTAGCAAAACAGGCTAGGAAAAATCCGCGGGAGTTTTTTTTATTATTATTATGCGGAAATAAGAGAAGGAATGACCGTGGAAGGATAACTCTGAATGGAGTTATCCTTCCATGGTATAAGGATCAACAAAGCAGATACTACGTGTACTATTTAATGATCATTTCGTAAAGCTTTCTCATAATGATGGAAAAAATATTGTTCCGAGGGAGAAAAGTTCAGTAATCAGCCCCTCAACTCGGTACCTTAAAAGTGAACGAAGTGGAAGTTATGTTATTGAATAATCCTGATATGAGAATTGTCGTATTCAAATCAGGATTACTTGATAAGAATGATAGGAATACGATAATTGGAATGGGGTGAGATTTTGCCACGTATCGTGAAAGAATGCGTTAAGGATCGTCATTGCTATTGACTGGTTTAATGAGAGTGTGTTGTCTGAAGAGATCCCCAAGTGGAAAGAGGGAAAAATTATTCCATGTATTACGGTGGAAACAAAACGGATTAAATGACAGATCGGTTTGTATTTCTGGAGGGACTGTTAAAGATTTGGAATGAAATAGGATGCAGGAGTTGGTAGATTAAGCAAAAAAATCGAGTACAGAAATCAAACATATGTTTTAAAGAGAAGAGTTGTCACAGTAACCTAATTACATTTTATAGGTTCCGTGAAGATTCATCGAAAACTGTTAATCGAATGGCAATTCATCGAACGACAGTTCATCGCAAACAATTCACCAATAATTGTTCGGTGAATTCTTTCGAAAACTATTGATTTAAAGTGTTCGGTAAGAATATAGCGTCTCCCAAGATGTACACAACATATTATGTAGATGTCATTGAGACGTTATAATTATTTTTTTACAACTTTATTCGATAAGCATGCCTCATTGTGGAGATGGTGATTTATCTCTAGAAGAAAAAAGTTCGTTTTACCTAATTTTTCCACAATTATGAGATTGAAATCAAACTCACAAATTTTAATTAGATCATAACTATAAAATTTCATTAAATTTCATCCAGCTAGAGAAGAATTATTAATCCTTTCGAAACTTCTTACAAAAATTTTCTAATAAAAGTGATTCTGTTGAAACCAAAACCCAATCACAGACTTTTCGTACGTTTCAAAAAATTCCGATATTTGGGCATATTCCACTAATGCAGAGTTATTGCAATAAATTATATTGCAATATAAAATTCGGGGCTACAAAAGGACATGTTGTTCTTTTGTAGCCCCGAATACAGTTGAACTGAAAACTGGAACGGTTCGACAAATTTTTTGTAAAAAAAGTTCAAATACCAAATCGGAGTAAAATTCATCCCATATAACTGGTGTGTGCAGATACGTCACATATTAATACTACTATTACTACTAATCATAATAATGGAGCCTCAGTAGTTCACTTAGTATAAACGAAGCCCTTTAGTTAGAAGACCTGAGTTCGGATCCCGTGCATGACGCAAAGAATCTTTATCGGTCCTCTTCAACTGAAGGGGAGTTATCCGGCCTCACATGGAGATGGCAGGGTTTTGACTCCCAGGCGTTTCATATAATAAATAAATTGTCACACATGTCTATATAACATATATAAATAGAATATCATGCTAAGCTTCAATTACATCACAAGTTAATCTATTAAAAACTTCAGTTTTTTTTTTGTTTGATAAACACTTCACGTGTCTTATAATTCCTTTGTCGATGAACTGTTCATTCGATTATTTGTAGTTTCGGCGAATTGCGATTTTTCGCTGAATTGTTGGTTTTTGACGAATTGCCTTTCGATAAATTCTGTTTTCGATTAATTGCCTTTCGATGAATTGTTTTTAAAGGAATTACCTTTCGATGAATTGTTTTTAAAGGAATTACCTTCCGATTAATTGCTTTTTAAGGAATTGCTTTTAAAGAAATTACCTTTCGATTAATTTCTGGATACCCATTTTATAATGTAACTAGATTACTATGATGACATTTTATAAAGGTGACTAATGGTGAATAAGTGACTAATATATAATGCTATTTCTGGATTTTGAAAAGACATCCGTCAGACTACTGCATGATAGACTGGTGTATAAGTTCCGACAAACGGGTGTAAACAAAGAAATCTGATGAGAAGAAGCCATTCACCATGATATGCAGAGAATGACCACAGGATACTGGCAATCCAATTGAAAAGGACAGGGAGAGATTGTTGAGAAGGCTTCGATACCACACACGATCAACTGCTTTTGAGATATCAAGATATCCATGACCTGAGTCCAAAGTCGGATAATCCATATTGTTGATCCCTAATTGCTGGATCTCCAGGTAATGAAGAAGCTAGTCGCTGACCATCACTGTCAAGAGTATTGAAGTGAGAAAACTGGGACGACAGTTTGATCTCTGACTTGTAGGTGGGATAAAGCTTCCTTTCATGCTGTTAGCAGAGTTGGTCTGAGATGAATATGATAGATTGTACGATAGAGAATGGTATTCATTCAGGCATAAATGTTTCTAGCAAAAACGGAAAGGCAGTTAGACCAGGATATTTATTAGTATCAAGACCACTGGAGAATTTTTCTGACGTCTTTCTATCGAAAAAATAGGGGGAGGTATGCTGTTTGCAGTTAATGGTATTGCAGGAGGTGATTTGCCTTAGTTGTCTAAATAAGATTAGAAGACTAATGCCAAGAAGTCTGCCTTATTTTTGGTTAGTGTTACCATCAGGATGGAGAGGTATGGTAAGTGGAGAATGAAGGCGCTCAATTTCAATAAGGATTACTTCGGTTCTTAGTTCAGAGCAGGTATTTGGAATAGGAGAGCGAAAACAGTAATCCGACCATGGAAAGCAGGCATGTGAATCCCATGATGCAACAGGCTAAGAGGCAGAGATTGGGTAGAAGGAGATCGAGAGATGGAAAGGGGGTTACATGAATATGATTGTGGTTAAAGTTACCAAGAGAAACAGACAACTACAGCGTACTTGGACGGAGAACTGGTTAAGAAAAGGTTAAGTGTTGGAAGAATGTTGAGGATTGTCTGGTAATTTGGTTGGTAGGTTAACTTTTTGTGTTAGATCATGACGATAGCAAATGATTTCGGTTCCTTTCCAGCCTAATATGTGAACTTAGCGACTGGGAGCCTTATCTAACTGCTGATTATTCGAAATTCGTTAATAACTGTGTTGAACATGCCCGCCAAGCCACCACCTGCACTGCACGGAGACAAACCGGAGACCTACTCTGGAAATGAAACATGACAGAAGCTACTTTACGCCTCCAATAATTAACAGATAGGTGGAGCACGGATGAATGATATGAATGTCACAAATTGTTAAGAAGAGCTTAGATAGATCCCCGACTATTTTTTCAAAAGGTTGAGGGAGGGAAAAGAATAGGTTTAAGAGTGTCTGTATAAAGAACATTTCTGAGAAACTGTATAAAGGAAAAGAATACTTTTATACATGTGTATAAAGGTATAGTGCATAAGAGAGAGAAGCAGAATTTTTTTTTTTTTCGCATGGAGAGTGGAATGGGATAGTATGGATACAGATATTGAATTAATTTATGGTGGGGTATGTCATTATTCCTGTTTAGATTGCTTCTTATATTTATCTCCCTCGATAAATCTCTACTCCAGGAGTTGTTTTCAAATAATTACAACACACAGTAATGCACTTTTATATCAATAAATATCACTATTCGTGAAAATGAATCACGAATAGTGATATTTAATGATAAATCAATAAATATCACTATTCATGAAAATGAATCACATCTTTCCACGTGGTACTCACTTTTCCTATCATTCATTAAATTATGTGGGACTGATACGCGATCAATACTATATAGCTTGCCAAAATTGTCTAAAAGCAAATCAATAAATGAAGTGATTGAATGCGATATTGTACATATACTAAAAGAAGGCAGTTAAATCATGTTTAAATGTATTAATTCTAAGAAAAGCCGTAAGAATATGAATCATGATATTTTTAGAAACTCAGGTCAATCTCAGAACCTACAATTCCTTTCCAATTCAGTTCCAGTTCAGTAGTTTTTCTAGAACATTATGCTCACCACCACCACTACCAGATGGCAGCACAGGCACCACTGGTAGTACAAGTTATTACAAATAGCGCATACATTTCATTTGCATACTTTTGTTAATTGGGGAAACAAGAATGAAAGAAAGTAAGAATATTTTTGTGAGAGAATACACTTAAACTACTCTTCAAAGCCTCAAGTCTTTGGACGCATTTCTGGAATGTCAAACGTCTATGGATTCTCCCCACCCACCTCCAATACAACTTTCATATCTTTAAGTTAAAATTGGTTTGAACAGTCTTGCATACTGCTAGACAACTGACTGGCTCAGTTCTGTTATAGCATATACATTTATTCAACTGCTTCACAACCATACCAGCTTTCCTTATTCTATTGGCTATTTCTAAATTTAATTCGTCATCTTCACTAAAAATTGCGCTTAAGTAGATGAAATATTTCATTTGCGCTAAAGTTTTTCCATTGAGAAACTAGTTCAACTATTTCAATAGACATGTTCCTGTGCTTTAATGCTAAATTCGTTGCGGAAGCTGTTCAATTTAGAGTCCTGAAAACTAGTACTGAATATATTTAAAAGTACAATATTATCCACATAAAATAAAACAGCGAAATGAGTAATTTCGATTTTGTTATCAAGTTGGATGCTACTTTCTTTCATACTGTGATTCATATTGATAAGAGTGGAGATAGCATTCGCAGTTGTCTTTTACATCACACCATCTTCCTGTACAGCATTCTCATGTCACTGCTGACTTACAGTTTACTTACAGGCTATACATTGCTTTGTGTAATGTCACATTTGCGCCATAAAATGGTAAACGTTTTGAACAACTTTTCTCCTATCAGCTTGTAAGTCTTTTCCATATCTACAGAATATATATTAATAAAAATCTGATCCTGAATCTAGTTCGTTCAAGTTCTCTCATATTTTTTCTTAACTTTATGAGAAGTACGTTTGTGTAAATTATCTGTAAATCCCACGTTATTTCCCTTTTTATAGATGGGTACTGTGAGAGCTCTAATCTGAAATTCAACCTTCTGAATTATGCAATGCAGCCGTGGTGCAACTCAGATGCCTGCAGATTTGAGATTTCTGATCAAATATCAATTTATTGTAATTTGCCTTCCCATACTTCACGTCTCTGATGGCCTTTTTCTACTCCAAGTGCTGATATACTCCTGATTTCATTTCTCATAGCACTTTCTGCAACTTTCCTCATTCTCATAAAGCTTCTAGTCAGATATTGATGCTCGGAAGAATGGCCGTTTTGACAGAAAGCAGATATGAGTGAGGGGTTTCTACCGACTTTATTTTATGTAAAACTGGTACTAGATATTCCCTTTCAGATGAAATAATTCATTACGGTCTTGCAAGTGCTTTCGGATTTATATAATTGCATATAATAGTTCGGTAGTAGTTAAGTATAAATTCAATTTTCATTCTATTGCTATTTTTATGAGATAGCGCATATAATAAAAATACGCATTTGGATAATTTCTCTTCATGCATGCCAATATGAACAGCGTCAAAAAAATGTATGCATCTGTGCTTTTCAGAACGTTAATTATTAGCTGTACGTGCTATCGCTTTTTTTAGGGTGGGGGGGGGGGATGTTGAGAATATGACCGTCCACCGATATTGTATTGTTACATAGTCAAATAGTTGAAAGCTATGACCTCCAAGAGATTTACACTCTTGTAATAATTGTACTTCGGTAGTAAGTACTGATTGCACTGTATTTCCATAGAATAGTGTGCAGACAATGTGGACGGCGAGAGAAGTGAACAACTGCAGAACCCATTTAATTTAAAATGATCTCCATTTGGCAACACCTACTACCCTTGGCACTCACGTGTAGTACTGTTAACACTAATTACATATACCAAGATCTCGTGGTTAATTTGTTCTTCCCAAAAGCTAACAGAATTAAAAGAAAAATACAGTAATAGCGTGCTATTGCACTGCCAAAACGAACATTGTGTTTAAATGCCAAACTGATAGGAAACTGATCAAAGGTGCGTTAGTTATATTAACTTCCATTACACACATAACAAAGCACAATACAACATCTAATATTAATTGAAATGTTATAATTGCCAGCTTGGTCGGGTGGTTAGCGTATCCGCTCTTCAAGCATAACTAGTACGAATCCCGCAGCGAGCAGGAATGTCTAATTGTTTTTAAGTAGGAGATGAATTTTAACGCCCGGTGTGAGACACCGCCTCGCTTATTGGAGGCCTGAATTGAGTTGAAAAAAAAAAAACTCCATATTTGGAAGGGGCGTTCTGTCTAGAGCAGGTTTTCCAGCTTATGTAAAAGTAGTCAAAATTTATTAACAAAATGTTAATTAAAATTTAATTAAATTTTAATTAAATAACTAACAACTCTTGAGATCGTTGGTGCGCGCAAGCCACCGATACGACCATTCTACATGGGAAGAATCAAAGGGTAAACTCATGAGTTCTAGTTGTCCTCGAGCCAAAGCGTGTTGTTGGAAAATTATGCACACGACAACAGTGCTTACTCCTACTGAACAATTTATTTCCTCCTTAATGGTGTCTCCACCTTGACGCGGTACGGTGGCTTGCACGCACCAACAACCTCAAGAGCCTGCGGTAGCTACGCTACGCTACTGGTAGGGCCTCCCTAGCTGGACAGGTCGAGAGGTAGGGGCCAGACTAGGAGGACCAGAGATACTCTGGTCCCCCAGGTTATCTTACCAAGTAAAAACTTTGTATAACTCAGACACTTGAACTGGAAAATTCCACAAAAGAATTAAAATTAGTAAAAAACTGGAAACTGAAAATATTAATATAGCCGTTATAAGGAAACAAAAAAAATGAAAGGTAACAAAAGATATAGATTGTTTTACTATGCTATATAGTGGAGTGGACCAACATATCAGAACTTCTAGTGATGTCGCCATTTTAATCGATAATAGATGGAAAAATAGAATACGAAAGTGCAATTTGGTAATTGGTCGGATTATAACAGTTAAATTAAAAACAAATAGAAGCTACTTAAATATCAAAGGAAGAGTATGTTCTCCTGAAGATGAAGGAAAGAGGATTCCAAACAATTTTGAGGAACTACAAAATCAGTTAAATGTAATTAAAACGACCATATATTAATAGAAGGGGATCTTACTGCTAGAGATGGAAATAATCCAATCCCAAATGTCTTAGGAAAATATGGAGAAACTTGCACGAATAACACTGGTCAAGAACTATTAGACTTCAGCATTTTCAACAATGTTAAAATAATTAATACTGTTTTCATAAAAAGAATATAAATAAATATACTTGGAATGGCAGAGGAACAAGATCCATAACTGATTATATGAAATACTAGCAAAATGGAGAAAAGAAGTAAATAAAAAAAGAAATAGAACATATATTCAAAATATATCTTATTAAAACAAGAAAGTATTAGAATGCTATATCAATCACGATTAACAATTACCTAAAAGAAGCAAAAATTAATGAAGATATAGAAGAATGGAAAACTTGAATAAAGGTCATTCACAAAGCAGCCTCTGAAGTACTTGGAAAGAAAAATGGAATATTAAAGAGAAAAACATTAAAAATCCTGGAACACAGATATAAAAAATACAATAAAAGAAAAGCAAATGGCATACAAATCAATCCTTTAAAAACATACAAAGGAAACAAAAAAAATATGGATAAAACCATACTATAGAAAGCTCACAAGATTATTTGGCAGATTTATTAATAAAATAGAAGACATACATGGAAGAAAAGACATAGCCTACAAAATATTAAGGAAATTAAACAACGAAGAAAGATACAGCCCAGATCAACATAATACAAGAGAAACAATGGATAGAACATTATAAGAATTTATGGAATGACCCAAATTTAATAACAGAAAATAATAATGAAGAAATCAGTATTGATATAGAACCAATAGAATTAGAAGTAAAAAAAAACACTAAAGGTATCAAAAATAGAAAATCAACCGGGTTAGATGGCATAAATATAGAGCTTTGGAAATATGACAAAGAATATTTACATCACAGATTCTTAAAATTAATAAATAACTGTCGGAGGAAACGTGAGGTTCCATTAGATTGGTTGAAAGTTAAGGTTATATCTATATTAAAGAAAGGAGACAGATGACTGAGGAAATTACAGAGGAATAAATTTATTAAATACAGGTTAAAAATGTACAGTAAAATATTGAATAAAAAGACAGAAATATTGCCAACAATCTACTCTCAGAAGACCAAAATGGTTTCAGACATGGAAGATCATGTACAGACAATATTCTAAAACACATTATTAAAAAAAGACGAGAATTTAATTTAGAGACTCATATTGCCCTTATAGATTACGAGAAAGCTTTTCATAAAATTCACATAAAAACTCTGGAATATATATATAAAAAAGGATATCCATTACATTTGGTACAAGCTATAAAAGGTTTATATAAGGATAAATATACTGTTCCAATTAGGTAATAAATTAAAAGAGATTGAAATAAATAAGGATGTCAGACAGAGATGTAGCTTATCTCCAACTCTGTTCAATATATATATATATATTGATCAGATTATTAAAATATGGAAACCAACAATAAAACAAGATATCCAGTTAACCAGAAGAACTGTTATTGATACAGTGTTGTATGCAGATGATCAGATTATATTTCGAGATAATGAAGATGACCTATCAAAAACAGTTTACGAATTAAACAAAATTAGCCAACTATACAATTTAAAATCTCACAAAAGAAAACAAAAGCCATGACACTTAAAGGTCGACATCATGTTAGGTCAAAAATAGCTATAGAAAATAAAATAACAGATCATAATAAATAAAACAGATAATAAAATAACATATAATCTGTGGAGGAATTAAAATAACACTGAATAAAAAAAAAGATGAGAAACTCAACTAAAATTTTATAAAGTAATGGCCACTCCCACTCTGTTATATGTTCGGAAACATGGACTGTTAAAAAGAAAGACGAAAGTAAAATACAAACTTCAGAGATGAGATTTTATAAGAGCAACTAAAGGATGCACAAAAGTTTACCATAATAAACATATAATAAATGAATACATCAGAAACGATCAAGGAATATAGAGAGAAATGGAAAGAACATCTATTTAGGATGGTAAGATATCCCCTTCTAAAAGAGGTAGATCGATATAGATAAAAGGGAGAGAGAGAGAGAGACGAAGACTATCTGCAAGATGGAAAGACCAGTGAAGCCAGAACAGGCTTTTACTGGTCACCTAATCCTTGAAGAGAAGATGAAGAATTTATTTCAGAGAAATATGACAAATGAGGAAATGGCCCAGACAAGAATCCCTGCTATGATAACCATCTGTTTCTGTGTTATAACAGTCTCTAGAACGATGCATTCGGTCTGTCCTTGTTCTTAACAATTAGGACAGCATCATGAAGATTAAGGAAACAGCTGATCCATTTTCCCAAATCATCCATTCGTTCAGTCCATTAGGAGAGGAACAGACTTTTGTAGCACGCTGTCAAACATTTGCAGACTTTTTTTATCATCCTAACCTGTTTCTGTCTTTGAGGGGGGTACTTTCTTAATTTGTTTTTTGCTAAGAATTGTTTGATTCGATATTTTCCCAGCTATTATCAAATTATTATTAGTGGTACTTCCCTAGCGCAGTTGGAGTAATCGCACGTTTTAATTGGAAATATATCTCTTTGAATCCGTCTCGGGATATGATACATACGTGATTTTACTTGGAACATTAGTTCCGATTTATATATAGAGCAAACAGGCTTTTTCTTCTCAAAAACAGTGATATATACTTTGAATTCAAAGTATAATGAGTGATTTATAGATCTTACATCGATATGTAATATGGCTGTTTGCATGCAGTATTTCTTTGCCTTGTAATATAAATTTTAAATCTTATTAACAGAAAGATTCTTGCTTGGAGACGCTTAAATATATTTAGCCAATGTTTGATAAGAAGGCGCATTTTTTTATATCGAACTATAGCAAACAAAAGAATGATTTATTCCTTTGTTTTTTTTTAAATTCTAGACTCCAAATATACGATAGCCATCTTTAGGACTTGACTATACGTCCGCCTCAGTATCTGTAAAGCAAATATGCTTGGCAGACTTGAATACGTTACACGTGATACCAGTGCATCCATATTATGGGGTGGAATGTGAAATGCCATCGATGATCATCGAACCATGTCGTTAAACGAATCATTTCTTATTGGAACAGGCATTCAATGAAATATTTTTTCTTATTTGTGCCACAGTAGGTTTCTTTCCCTTAGTAGATGTAAGGTTTTTTTGCTTCTCCAACTAAGACTGAGTTTACCATAGTCAGATGGTGGCAGTCTGAGGAAGTACAGCTGACAATATATATTAGGGTTACCTATCAGACATCAACTGGGTTAGTGTATCGTAACTGCTAAAGATAATAGTGAAAAAAAAAAAAGCCGGGCATCGCAATCCTAAGAATAGTTGTGGGGTGGGGTGGGGAGAATTAAAAATGCGATTGCAACGAAAAACCGAAGAAAAAATGTTCATTGGTAAAAGACTATGAAAATCCATTATGAACTAACTGTATTGTTGAAATTTTTAATTGTTTATATATTAAGAGTATTGTTCATTATGTTAATTGACACAACAATTTACCATTTGCAATTTCGTAATGGAAGTAACTGTGCAATACAAAGATGGCGGGACTATCGTATTCTACCATTCCAATGTCGGTGAATTTACGACGAGAAATCGTCTCAAACGTTAGCGCACTTCTAAACTCGCATTCTCAAGAAAACAGCGAAGACACTCAACGTCAGGCTGAAGAACAGAACATTCGAACTATTTTGAATTTATATTACAGATTTAAAAACGAAAGTGAGGGCGGGTTTGGGATAAAGTTAGAGAAACGAGAAATCCTAAGAAGTACAGGTTATTCTTTAGCTAAGGTGTGCTTCTGGAAAAATAACAGCAACACAGAACTTGTGGCGGCAGTCTTAATGTGCATTGGAGATTCCGACGGGTGGTGGAATCTTGGACAACAAGAAGTGGTGTATCCTAGAGAAATTATAGACCCATGGGAGTGGCCTGGACACGATGATCCTAAGGCAAGAATAGTACTGGACTCTCCTCTATCCTATTTCTTACGTGCGGCTAATTCAAGAAAGCTGATGATTGGTAACCACAGATTTGTTGACAGGTTTGTTAATGTTTACTGTTACACACACGTGTCCTATTTGCGGCATATTCCAACCACTCTGCTTCTGTTGCTGAGATACGGTGCTAGAACAATGTACTTCCCTTCCATCAGCCTAGACGTTCTCATTTACAAACTTCTTTTACGTTTCATGAAAGAACTCATTTGGCTTGAACTGGGCGATTCTGAAGAGAATGACATCAACTGCTTTCTAAGCAAAGTGAAATGTGCTCAACTGATTCTTCGCACTGCACCTCAGCTCTCGCTGCCAGCACTCCAAAACGAAATGAACGAAGATAACCGATTCCGCCAACTCTCTCTACTGGCAGATTGGGATTATTCCGCTAGACGATTCCTTGATGTGACCTTCCCTTGGCTACCGCTCTTCAAACAAAGATGTTTCAATCCATCCGAGCTTATCCATCTTTGTCGATGCGCAATTAGAAATTGTTTGTACGAAAAGTGGCAGCTTCCAGAAGGAATTCAACGACTTCCAATTCCCCAACATCTCCAAAGCTATCTTGACCTCATGCAGGATTGAAAAATTCAAATAAAATTGCTCATAGTAGTAGATGATCATTGCATTTCTGTCATTTCCTTATTACGCATATCTTTTCTTGTTGTAAACTGCACGTTGCGCAGATCAAGGTTCGATTCTCATCGTTGAGGTACGTTTTTCTAGCATAGCAACGATCGAAGTACAATCCTGATCATGTCAACTTGTTAATTATAATTATTAATGAGTATTAATAAGCACTAAAATATTTTAATTCAAACTGGTTCACACTGTATACTCCATGCGCAGATAATGCCCTCCTGATGATCGAGTGGTTAGCGTATCCGTTCTCCAGCTAAAAGGCTGCGGATTTGAATCCCGCCGTGAGCGTGATTGTCTGTAAAAATACTAGTGGGTGGTGGTCGGCGGTAGATGGCGGTGGTGTAGATGACGCGATTTGTGGATAACGGGTGTATGAGGTTACTCAATCACTCAGTGGAGACGGAGAGGTGTAGAGTAGGCACCCTCCCTCGATGACTCTGAGATGTTTGAGCACCTGCTCTCGATGAGGTGTTTGCGCACATAGCTGAGCCTTCAGTGTGCGCGTCTATTGTGTCTTGGGTAGATTTCATTACATATTCTTTTAATTCTAGCAGTGAAATAATTTAGCCAGTAATGCCATTTTTCTTTTACAAATCAGGAACATTTTTCCCCTTGCAGAAAACTGTAAGCTATCGTAAAAAAAACAACCTTTAATAAGTTGGACAACTGACCCGACATAACACATTCTACAGAATAATGAAACAATGGGACTAGTCTCAAACTATTGGTGTAAATGCATCATGAGATACCAACAATTAGTCGTGATAGATACAATTCTAAAACCAACCAAAAATTTAATGTTAATAAAAACCGTCACATCGACTGAGAAGCGAAACTTTTACTGTGTATGCCAGGCAGCAGGGCGTAAATTTGGAATTTTTCATAGCTAATACCAAGTAAGCATAGTAGTAAAAACAAGTAACACTGCAATTCCAGAAATAGTGATGAGGGAGGGGGAAATGAGGCTGTAACGAAAAACTCGGTATTTATTCTTTACTTTCGATACTCTTGCTATATATTTGGGTTCTTGCACACGCAAGAAGTGTAAATAAAAAGATGGAATTCTGTGCTTTATTATTATTTATTTTTTTATTTTTTGGTTCATAGTTTGTTAGGCAAATGCAACTTCAATTATTTTAAAGATGGAGTTAGTTCGCCAAAGAAAGTCTGCGAGCCATTCGAATTGTTTGCTGAAAGTCTTTGGTACTATTTCTTATGAATGGAAGAACACGTTATATTGTGCAGAAATACTAAATTTGGAGGGTAAACAGATCAATGCAGAAGGAATCTTGCGAACGACCGAGGGATGTCTGAAGCCGGAAAAAGTGGTCTAATCTGCATTATTAGATAATGTGTGTCTTAAAAACTATCTTCGATCCACATTTATCGGATTATACAACCCGCGACCAGCTGGGGACATATGCAAAGTCGGCTAGCTGCGTGTGTTGGAGGAGGGTCACTGCTAAGCACTATAGCCCTTGCTATTTACAAGTTTCACTTACTAGGTACCTTTATCTATCAGGATTCTGATATTTGGTACTTTTTCTTCAGTATTTCAATGTCTCGTATTAACTAATGCGAAATAAGAAATGACAGTCTTGTGTGAACGTGTTGAGCAACACTCCAAACCCCTAGACTACTCTTAACCAGTGTCCTAAACTCAAGCATCTTACAGCTTCATTAAGTAATTCAAGTTCGCTGTGTATTTTTAGCCCAGTTTGTGCGCATTGGTGATGGAAAACCTTATCACCTAGTGTAAGACCCGATAATATCTTCAGTTCAGTCGAAAATAAATAAATTAAACTGAAGATGAATTAAAAAACAGTATTATTTACTTTTTATTTTGCATGTGTTTATTGGGCTAATTTCTGAAATTTGTTGTGTACCAAAAATAGACCCAATTTTTAATTTCCTTTTTCCACCCTCCAGTCGTAAACTTCTGCGCTTTGGCTTAACGGTACACTTTCCAAATACATCGAAGCGTATGAAACCGAAAAGAAACGGGTAATGAATGAAAAAAATTTCACTTATTTTTTTACTAAGCATTATGATATCTATGGAACATACTATGTTCCACAGATAGTGTGTATCTATGGAACATATCTAATATTTCTTTACGTGCCAAATTGATCGAATATATTTGCATACTAGACGATCAGAAGTCCTAGAATTTGCATTCAGATTCTTTTAACGATAAATCTGCTACGCTTAGAATAACCTGCAATAGACGAGATATTTCCACAAGGAAGTATCTCGTCTATTTTAATTTAGTTGCGATACGATACCAATGCTTAACCACGAATATTTAATAACTTTGATAACTGCAAGATCAATAAATTTTACTGCGTATGAGCTTGCCTACAATATGATAAAATCACTCAATTAAAAAAAATAGCATTTCCTTTGAATGTTGATAGTTATAACATTATAAACTTAATGCATGTGAAAAGTTATACTTACTTGACTTTCATGGCTAAAAATTTGTCTTACACGCTAACTTTACCGTCACGCACCCTTCTGGTAGAAATGTAACAAGTGACTATTCCAGCGTAACGCCCACTCGTTCTTGGTATGATACTATTAATTTACATAGCATTGAAAAATGGCAGAAATAAATGATTTGTGAAACTTAAAACTTGGACGTAATCAAAGCAGTTGGAAAGAGAACCACATCATACAAATAATAAAGATCCTATCAAACGAAAAATTACTTTATGAGAACAAAAAAAAATCTACGTTGAAGATAAAATTCCGAATATGTTTAATGTTTATAGAAAAAGATTGGGAAAAAGGATGGAAAAAGAAAAAGTGATTTCTGGCATTAATGGTTATTTTATTTTTATTCTGAAAGTCATAAGTAACTAATTAGAGATTAATAGCAACCTTTTGATTCAAGATTTACCTATCTTATTTATCAAGGAATGGAATAATAATCGTCTTTTTCTAGAAAATTTATCTTCAGAGAAAATTTTATCGCAGAGCTGAAACAATTGATCCATGGAAGATGGTGATAGATGTTTCACTATCTCATACTGGATGTTATTCTTGTTAGAAAACCAGTTATCAAAGATCCCTTTTGAACAGACTATTGCAGAGTACTGACTTTCTAAGAGGACAGCATTCGATGCTCTTCTACTTGCTTTTAGAGCTAGGAATTCAAGGGACTAACATAATGTTGTCCATGTTTTGGCGAAACACTCCCCGATATTATCTGCAATTGCATTTAGGTAAGCATAATGCAGGTGCATCCATTGTGTTGAAACAGAAGGACATCCTTCTGTTTCAACCCGCGTTGAAACAGAAGGATGTTATATCCGCACTCCATTTTCCTGATTTTTATCCCATATCGCTTTGTGTTGGTTGTTCTGTTTATAGAATATGTAAATTGGATCCGAGAATTCTTTTAGCTCTGACGGCAGATGTTCGGGCAGATTTGAAAGCAAATTTGAACATTTTTATGGTACTTGCGGCAGTTTTATCACACATCCCGTAACTTGATTCACAGCTCTGCTGATTGCAGAGCAACACTGTTGCAGAATCAAGGTCTCCAGAGGAAGAGAATATTTTGCAATCATCTTGATCTATTTATGATCAAAATGGTAAATATCTGCATATTTCGTCCTGGGATATTTCCCTGCACCAGGTGGTAGATAGATTCAGCATACTGTAATAACAAGAGAGTCTAGCGAGAGGCCAGTGGCAACTGTCGCCCGCGATATTGGTGTGGAGCTATGCCTGATCGAATGAAATGTGATTGCCCATAGCAATGGCGACTCCTCTATTTACATGTCCATTCTCTGACCTGTTCTTATGAATGAGAGTGACATACCGTAATGTAAAACCCTTATATTTCAGATAAGTCTCTTGCAGGCTAAAGCCTACACTGGCTTATGCTTATGCAAGAAGACTTTGATTTCTTAGGTTGAAATTTCCAAGAATCAAGAATTCACAACAATTTTTTAATGAAATTTGTTGTGAATTCTTGACAGAATCCACAGGTTTTGATTTTATGAGATCTTGTTTTTAGTGGTATTGGATTTTTCCTTTTTTGAAGAATTATGGGCTATCATTGTCAGTATTTTCCTTCTCAAGACAAATATCCGAAATGTTAAATTGTACTCTTTGCAGGATACTAGAAATTTTAATAGTCTTGGATTCCTCTGTAGATACACAGGTAGTGATTTTTTTCCCACTGGAACTCTGGAGATTGTTTCTTGTTTAGCGTGGTGCTTGTCCGTTATTATTTTTTTAACTAAAGGATTTTCTTGTGATGGTATCATTTTTAAAACGTTTTATGGAGTGAAGTCATGTTCATTAGTTTTCCTGAACTATTCTAATGAAAAACAACATTCTGAGATGAAGTAATTGGGAAGGGGGAGTAAAAGAGCCAGTTTCTTATTTTTACACTGTCACCTTCTCAGTTTTGAGTAGCAAACGTATGTATGGATGATGCTCCTGGTGCCTGGCGGGAAAAAGGATCACTGTCCCCACGTATTAGTTTCTCCTTATGGATACACAAGGAGTGTAGTCATAAGGAGTGTAGATATTATTCCGCTGAAGTAATTTGTTTTTGGGATGCTCTTGTAGATGTTTATTCCCCAGTCGATGTTACATGATGTAGTGCTCTGAATGCTTTTGAAACTTCAGCTAGGATATCTCCTGATATCCTTACCGAAATAGAAGTCAGTCCGATTTGGCGGATCCTGCCAATCCTTCCAAACTCTTCTGGAAAAATAGGGATGGACCATTCGAGAATTTACAGTTGACACCTGCTGAATGTTTGAAAAATATGAAATTTCTGTGTAAATATCTGTTTTTCCCTGTTTCTTATGCTTTGTGTTGGTGGAAAAATATAGTACGAACAATAAATACTATACACACAGTATATTCATATACATACAGTACAAACAATATATACGGTACAAACAATAAATATAATACATACAATACAAAGTATACATACGATACATACAGTAAAACAATGAATATGATACATGCAAACAATACATACGGGACAAACAATATATACAGTAAAACAGTAAATACGATACATGCAGAACAAACTCAAGCTATGAATTTATTTTTCTACAAGTGAAATCTGAGTTGTAAAAAGTGTTGATCTCTTTTAGTCTCATTTTGAGAAAATGAGATGAATGTCGAATTTAGTCGGCGAATAGAGGAAATTTTTCTGTCTTTTTTCGACCGGTTTCAGAGTTAGTCGATCTCTGGCACGGGCAAGCGGGTTGTTTCTTCCGGGAACTCGGGTTTTTCGTCCCGTAAACTCAAGAAAATCGACCGTAGAAACCACATTATTTCAGATATTAAATATATTGTGTTAGGGTTAGGGACCACGAGATGGCGGCATTTGTTGAGCCATCTCTCTTCACTGCGTGCCGCTTAATTAACGATAGCCTTGGGCCATCTATCTCTGATTGGGTATCAGTGGAGATTGAACTGCCTACTCAGTCTCCAAAAGTTAGATGGGGTTAAAACGACCTCGTGTACTCCCTATACAGGAATAAAAAGGCGTTAGCTAATTTTTTTTTGATCATTTAGTAATAACAATTTATAGCGACTAGATATACCAAGAAATCATAGTTCAATTTTTTTCTCCAGGAGAAGACAGAGACTTATTTAGAAGGTAAACTAACGCGCAGCTTAAATGATTTTGTTAAATAATTGTTAATAACAATTATTACAAGGGTAATAATAATGGAAAGTGCCTGCTCGATTTCTGTTTTCAAGATATAGAAGTCATCACTAACATTATGTTCTGACATAAGGATATGCAAAAATTCACATGGAGAGAAGATAAATAAAAAAAATCACTGAAAAAGGTATTGTAGATTTAGTATTGAGACAGGTAAACTTTCACAGGTAAACTGCAGTCTCAAATATACAAATTCGAGAAAACAAAATAGTTTGAAAACAAGAATCAGACCTTGGAAACTCAGTGACTGACTCTGAAGAAAACATTGATTTATTCACCAGAGAGGAACGTGAGAAGTTGTCCGCGCTGATACAAAATCAGAAACTCCATGACAGACTTAGTAAGTTAAAGAAGCAGTGAAGGAAAAGAAGAAAGCGTGTTGAAAGTTCCTGCCAAATAAGCCAGCATATGCTTTGAGAGAAAAGTGAAAGAAAATAAAACAGTGTGTAGAAGTATCTCAGAATGGAAAGAATGTGGTAAGAATAAAAAAGATAAATATTAGGAAGGTGGCGAATAATCTCGAAGCTACTGAAAAGGTTAGAAATTGAGGAAAGAGTCATTTAAAAGGAATGAGAGATGATGATGGTAATATGAAAACTGAAGATGTTCTAGATGTCTGAAGTAATTATTTTGATGGACTAAAAATGAAACAGGAAACGACAGTACGAGGTAGAAAACATTCAAGAGGAATGCAACGGGGTACATATCAATGCTTGAAGTAGAAAGAGCCTTCAAGAAAATGAAATGTGAAAAGGCAGCTGGAGGAGATGAAATTCGACCTAGAAATATGACGACTAAATGGTTTTACACTGCATAATTCAAGATTGGTCAGAAACTAGACTTATTTTATGACTCAAGCAGAGCTCTCATAGGATCTATCTATCTATAAAAGAAAAAAAGTGAAACTGAATGTGAGAATTACGGAGGAATCTTCCTACTGAGTGTTACAGGAAGATTTGTGAAAGCACACGTGAACGATAGATAAGAACAAGCTGGAAGAAGAACTGGGAGAACAAGTTCTTCTTCCAGCTTGAATTCGGGACAAATAGAGGTTGTAATGATCGGATTTTCAGTTTAAAACAAATAGTTGATAAATCGCAGGAATAAATAAAGATTTCTATTTAAGTTTTCTCTCTATTAAGTTTTGTATACCTGGAAAACACATACGCAAGGCGCTATTCGAAATGGTAAAATTATGTGATGTTCTGGAATCTGGCAATACACAGTCTGTATCTGAGATATAAGTCAGCGGTTAGAATTGAAGGAAGCCCGTGAAGATGGTTTCATGTTACATCAGGTGTGCACATTATTTCAACTGCTATTCTACATGAATAACTACATGGATTGCATTATGAACTAAAATGACGTTAAACTTGATATCAAAATTGGAGATGTTGATCTCAACTCACTCCTTGATGCGAATGATGTTCCTAAAATTACACGTCTACAGGAGTCCTTAACGAAACTGAGTAATTGCTATAACACATTTGTCATGGTAACCAACAATAAAATGACAAAGACTATGAAAATAGGCAGGAATATTGAAAACATCATATGCATTCCGAAGTATTCACGAACAGAACAAGTAAAACATTTCAGTTATTTAGGCACAATATTCTATTGAATGCGAAGACGGCAAATTAAATAAGGAAACTAGACAACAGACTAAGCAAAACTGGTATACCGGAGATTCAAATGAATAACGCTATACGTGAGATAAATTACTAAAACACTGCACTGTACTGGCAATATGTAGGCTGGTGATCAAACCAGTTTTAATTTAGCGAGCCAAGAGTTGAGTGAAAATTAAATTTGATCAAAAAACCAAAGAAAACAGATATGGGAGTTTTGAGAAAGATTAAGGGAGTGAACAAATGACATCAATGGCAATACCATATTAAAAACGAGTCTATTAGGAAAGAACTTGACATTTTTAGCATTCAGGAATGTGTCAGTCGAGCTAATTTCAGGTGGTATGGTCACTTTAAAAAAATGGGAGAGGAAAGATTAGCAAATCAGGTGTTTGACACTACGGTGGAAAGAGAAAGGAGCCAGAAAAACTGACATCTAGTTGGACTAATTCAGTTAGGGCGACAATATATACACACCTTTACCACGAGTTGCCTCAGACCTGAAAATACTTCAGGCGCAAACTTGACTTACCTGTATAAAAAACTACTTAAGAGAATAACTTGCAATTTCACAAGGATGCTTATGACAGATGTGCCAACTTAGAAAAAAAAAATCTTGCCAATAGTGTTGCTATTTATGATTGAGACCGAAAATCTTACAGATCACCTTTATATATATATATATATATATATATATATATATATTGTCCTGACAGATAGCAGACTAATTTGTGGGAAAATTGCTGATAAGAGGTTATACTTTTCATGTAGTACAGTGATGATCTAATGGTATAATATCTTGTACACCATCAAATACATCAAATTACGGATACTCTTATGAGGGTACGTATCAGAAATTTCATATTGATTATGATGAATGTGGAGCTATTACTGCACATTCTCAGATGATAAACTTTCACTTTGTGTTTTGAATGTCAAACTAGAATGACACCAATTCGATGATCGTTAAATGTACTAAGTTGCATTAACTGCAGTGTTATTATAAAATTTAAATTATTATATTACAGGAATTAATTTATAGCGTAGTTCAATATGATTACTAGTTATCCATTTAATTAACAAAACTTATTTTACATTAGTTTATTGGTACTCATTATTGCTATAACTTTCTCCAATGTCGCTTTCACTAAGTACTACGACCACGTCCGGTGTCACACCAGTGTCAATTTATGAAGTATTAATGATTAATCTGAGAACGTTGTCGTTTTATATGGCATTCGCGCTAAAACCTGAAACGAAATTAATTCAAATAGGTATTACTGCTTTATATATCAATGAATTCAGGTATATCTTAACTTCTTTAGTTGTACAATGAAGTTGTACAATGAAGGTGTACACCTGAAAGAATTTTTACATTGTTATGGATTTTTCCCTCCAAGAAGCTCGTATTTTTCATTCCATGAAACAGACCACTTGGCGAGAAGAACATACACATGCAATTTGAAGACAAACACACTGGCCGCATAGCATTAACTACTAGAACACTTTATCCTTGTAATTGAAGAATCAGGACAGCATCACGAAGAATAAGAACACCGTTTTTTGATTTCTCCAGATCATTAGTACATGCAGTCCAAAGGATCCGTATTCTGTACATAATGATTTTATTTTTTTTTTTTTTTTTTTTTACCGAAGATGAAATATTAAGTGGAGAATAGTTTTGCAACACTGTCTATCAATCATCTGAAGACATTTATCTCTTCTTAATCCTCTCCTGCTTTCAAGGAATGGTTTCTTATCCCAGGTTTCTCTATAAACAATATTTTGATGCGATATTCTCCTGGCTCTCACTGGAGCAGCAATGTCTTAATCTTGCGATGTCTCTTTGTGGATGCAAAATCAGAAGCATGTGAAAATTCTTTCTTATTCTTCTTCAAAAGTGTATTGATTTACAGAGATACCGAAACGACCGTCTAGTTAATAAAATCATAAACAGAATGCAGCTGTCACAAATTCGTAAAGTTTAGTTCCTAAGAACAGAACAATATTTTTGTTTGCTAAGGATTGGTGAAAAACTACACATCCTGTATCCACATAGTAAATATTTAATAGTCACCAGTATCTTTCCTTTAGTCAAAATATTTAAACTCTTTTAATATATTAAGTAAAATTACATACACAGACAACTATATTGTACGCATCGAGAGCTTCCTCAAAATGTAACAAGACTGTGGCATTCCATACAGAAATGATCCCAGAGCTCCCAAAACTGCTTGCAGTATGCAAGTAGAGCTGCTTTAATAAAGATATGTAGAATATAAATACATGCAACTGAGTAAAATATATGCACTTTTGGTATAGACAATGTCCTTTGGTTGGAAGGACCCAAGTTCGAATCCTGTGCAGAAGCGAAGAACCTTCATAAAGCCATTTCAATGTAAAATGAGTTAGTTGGCCTCATACAGTGATGACTGCGTCTTTTCTCCCGGAAGCTTGGTTTTTTCACCCCGCAAAATAAGTCTGCAATTAACGGACGAAGTATATGCATCATAATCTTAATTGCTTCTGCCATTATTCAAAACAACCCAACTCAAACTGGAATGAAACAACTAAAACATAACAATTGGCTCTCATTCAAAGTAAAATGGATGTTTGTAATCATATTTATTTATTTATTTATGAGGATTCATTTATTATGTATTTATATAACTTTTAATCACCGTTAGGAAATAACTTAAAAAATAAAAACGTACAGCTCACTAATAGAGATGACACGTTATTGTAGCTTAGGAATACTCAAACAATTAATATTATCATAAAATAATTTATGAGGATTTAATTATTAATTATTTATCTAACTCTTAATTCATCTTTAGGAAATAACTTAATTATCTCTTAAGGGAATGCATTACGTGTATTCTCATCTGGTCTGAGGAACACACATAATTTTATAAGAAGCACGCATAACAAGCATATGACAATGTCAATGAAATATGAGATTGTCTTTTGCTTTTGATGCACAATCTTGTGACTCGTCTTTGGGACGAGAGGAGCTAATCTGACGAGAAAATATGACAAAATCACAACAATTCGTAATATCCACATCTCCACGTGTTTTGAAGCCCATTCTGATGGTTCACATTATCTATGGCACTATTAGATGAGTTAGTCTTTAATGTCTTTAATGAATTGCCCACTTACTGTATAAGAATATTGGATCCTTACACTAATAGTGAACGGAAATGTTGTGCATATTTAAAGTACCTCATGGAGTGTCATTTAACTCATACCCATCACATTAAATAAACTCGTACACTCAATGAATGCTGAGCATCATTCATGCGGCATTTTATGGCAGGTAGATGCGCATCTACATCATATAATAAGTTGGAATTAACTGGAACTAATTATTTCCAAGAACTGCCGAAGATTTCTTTCTGTGAAATAGGAAATCGTGAACGAATTGCGAAGCATACATGGCATGTATGCTTCGAAATTCGTACAAATTGTCATGTAAATACATGAAATCAGTTTAGTGCGTATTGCTTAGTATTGTCCTGTTATGTCGTATTTTTAATTAATGTTTATTTATTTATTTTTTTTTTTAGGTTTTATTGGCAACAAAGTAGCAGATGAATTCAAAAAGGAGTCACCACGAAGTAGTATGCCAGGGACCAATAGCACTTTTGGATTTTTCGGTTTTGGTGCTTCGAAGTCTGCGCAAAGTTGCAGTCTGGAATTGGATCTATATTCTGACAAGTTTCCCAGGAATATAGCTGCAACATATCGATATATATTTTAATATATTACCATTCAGTATTTAACGAGTTTGCTAATAAAAGGTCATGAGCTTTTGGGAATGCGAATTAGGACTGTAAAGAGATGACTTTTAGGGTTTTCTTAAGAAAAAAATACTGTTATTCAGGAATCATTACATTCGAGTGATATTTTGTTTAATTTATTTTTTTTTCATATCTGATTAGTCTATGTGGTTAACCGAGAAACTTCCATCTTTATTTGGGCTTCAATTCATTGTAAGCCTTGTTCAGTTAAAGAAAACGATCTCCGATATTCCATGGTGAGCAGAGTATATTAGTGCCAAATTGTGTTTCTATGTTTTTACTGGCTAAATGCTTTAAGCCCTTGTCTAAAGGAAACAAGAAATACTGTATATTCACTTTTTCATCCTCATGCCAAATGTCTGCTAATACTTGTGCACACACACAAAGGTGACGAGCAAATGATCACTTAGGTATCGGTAACTTTTGAGTTTAATGACTCTATAATATTTGAAAATTATGAAATTTTTGAATGTATCCATAGCTGGTATAAGTTTCTGGCTAATAAGTTTTGTTGTGAAACGTATTGAAAATTCCTACTGAATCCGTCTGTGTTAAAGCATCAAGAGAGTACATTCTCTGCACATCACCAGAGCTTAAAGGTGAAGCAATTATACATGGATAACTTCTAAATTAAGTTCTAATTATTTTTACGTCTGTTTTCTATGTTTGTCCGATTGCAAAAAAACTTTTAAACCCCTCTAAAGTTATCAGCTCAGCCAACCAGGAGGCCTGATCATGTACTAGGATGAGAGAATACAAGAATACGTTTCTAACAGCTCTGACACAAGTTTAGAGAACTACTTAAACTGATTATTCCAGACTATATTTATTTGCTTGATAACACGTAAGTAACTTTTACAATGTCAGAATTCGTTTAAATGTCTCATTACACGTCATTCGCTAAGAATCTTTTTTATTATGCTATTACCAGTGACGATATTTTTAAGTGAATTCCGACAATCTTTATTTCTATTCCATCATCAGAATGGAAGTTCCAGTTAAGAATTCTAACTGAAAGTTGCAAGACAATTTTCCCTAGAAGTGAAAAACATCGACCAACAAAGGTCTGTTTGCGGAAAGTATATTATCATCCTTCACTGCCGATTTTTTTATTTTTATCATTACCTGATATTTCATGGCGTTCAAGGACTCATCACGGGAGAGCGATATCCGCTACAAAACACACTGTCTGTACTACTTTATTCATGATTACATAATCTGCGCACATCTAATACCGACAGCTCAGCATGCATTCTTTGGCCGATTTGCCTCTACGGGGGATGAAAAGCCTTGTCACCTGCATATGAGGTCTGCAAACCCAAATTCATTTAAAAATTTCATATAAAGAATTTTGTCATAACGAGAACCTAATCCAGGTAGTCAATCGGTTTTTTTTCATCGTTCATTCCACTGCATTATAAAGGAGCTAAAGAAATCATTTTGCAAGTAGCACCCGTTAATCCCAGGTGGTCACCCTCCCAAGTGACCTGAAGTTTACTTCCCTTCAGTGATCAGACGAGAAATAGTACTTTTAGCCGATCTAACTGCTGACAATGCAGCCAGATCGGTTTATTAGGAGCTTCCTAATTTTTTTCCCCAGTGCTTCTTATAAAGAATGACAGGAAGTTTTCCAAAGAACAATGGCTTGTAAAGAAACAGTTAAATGGCTACACTGTTCACCGAGAAAACGTCGAAACTCAGTAGTTTCATGAGCATGCCTCTCTGGTGTAAATCAACCCCTCAAAGAACACGTTTGGGATGCAATAGGGAGACGCATTGCAGTTCAAAATTCCACTCCAGGAAACAAACAAGACCCTATCCTTGCTCTGAAGGAGGGATGCTCAGGTTTGCCTTAAGACCTCCTGAATCACATGGTGCTAAGCATGGTACGACGTTGTGAGAGCTACATTGCAGTTCGCGGTGGACATATTCCATACTGAAATGTCTCTCTGAATAATTTTCTGTAAGATGGATTTAATTATTTAAGGATGTAGTTAATTATTTAACTACATCCTTAGTAAATTTGTGAATAGATGAAGAATAGGTGTAATCCCGAATGAAACGAGTACGAACATAAGTATTTGGAAATTTTCAATTTTATCGTTGATTGAATTAAACGAAAGAGTTCAATATTATATATGTATATATATATATATATATATATATATATATATATATATATATATATATATATATATATATATATATATATATATATATATATATATATATATATATATATATATATATATATATATATATATAATATGTATATATATGTATATAGGTGTGTGTGTGTGTGTGTGTGTGTGTGTGTGTGTGTGTGTGTGTGTGTGTGTGTGTGTGTGTGTGTGTTTCATATAAATATATAAATTTCACATGACACGTATATGTGAAATATATATATTTTTATATATTTCATATAATTGTATATGTTACACACACACACACACACACACATATATATATATTCAAACACACCTCCATATATACACAAACAATTAGAATTCATTGCATGCATGAAACATAAACTATCTTTAAAAAAACACATTTAAAGTACAGTAGGGAACATAATAACCCGAACAAGCAGAATTTTGGTTTGGTTTTTGTTTCAGTTTATGATAATTTCGTTTTAGCTTTGGTTTACTATTTTCGGTTTTGGTTTTAGTTCACTATTTTGGTTGAGTGCTGCGTGTAACTATCTCTACGATGTTCATTAATAGAGCTGTGAGTTTTTAATAGATAAACATTCGTAGTATTTATTCATTTCGTGTAGCTATAAAATGGATACCTCACCTAGAAAGCGTTCAAAAATATGTACTCTTTCTCAGTACGCATCCATGACTTAAAGACAAATTTCCAAAGCGTTTGGGTACTGTTAATGCAATTTTAAACATGTTTTGGAGAGCGAGTACCCTATGTTCGCAGATCACAACTGTAAAGACTTCTCCTGTCCACCATCATCAAGCTCCTAAACTCTACATCTTCTACCTTGTACGATGTCGAGGGTTTTTTTTTTATTCTTACAACCGCAACCATCTCGAGAATAAGATGATTCGCCCTCTGCCTCTAAGCTCTTAATACCCAGCTAAAAAGTTATACTGGGATTGTTTTACACATGACGGTTCAGGATCACTTGTGATTGTTGGACCAATACATAAAAATATTCGACAAAGAGTGGCCCCACAGATCCAGAAAGACAAAGAACTCATCTTCCAACAGAAACTCACTTCATAAAAAAGTGAAAGAGTTCCTCAAATCTCACAACATCCATTTGCTTCAGTGGTGAGGTAGCTCTCCTGACATTAATCCAGTGGAAATTATGTGGGCCATAGTGAAAAAGAGACTTGGAAAATTAAATATGATTCAAAGGAAAACTTAATACAATTCATTACAAAAGGATCGTCTTGAGATACAGAAATAAGAAAAATGTCTTCTACCTTGGTAGAGTCTATACCTTGGGGAATTAAATAACTTATTATGAACAGGGGGAGCACATCCAAATTATTAGGTAAAGTTGGAGTTCAATTTTTGTACTTTTTTTCTTGCGAAATTAAATTTTTTCTTTAAAATGTGAATGTTCGGATTAGTTTGCTGGCTATTGCAATACACATTACATGCGGAATAAAAACATGATTACAAAATTAAATAACGACTAACTACGGATTTTTTAATTAATTCTATTTGAATCTGCTGTTTAAATTTGTACAGTTAGAACCTTAATGCATATCAGATCTGGTCAGTCATTGCTGGGTCCTTGTTTTAATTTCCAAGATACACATGAAGATGTTCTTGACACTAGGGAGAACTTTTTCGTTAAATAAAGTGTTACATTATTAAGTAATAAATTTAGCTAGTAGTAAATTAATTATTAAATTGATAAAAATAATTTTAATAAACGGAAATTGTTGGACTGATCATTTACGAATATGGGAATTTTTTCTTTATTAGTGTTGTGAATTTCCAAGCAATGACAATGAATCACGATTGATCAATAAGCGTCCTGGAAGCGAGCAGCTAATAGTAAAATAAAAACTGAACATAATTATGCCCCCGTTTCCTTTCTATCTCCTATATCCACCATTCTCTAGAATACTACAATACTCCAAGGCTAAATGTTGCACAGTTTCTTTCTAAATAATTAGTCTTTGTTGATCTCATACAGACTGTTTTTCTTCCTGTGATAAAAGTCGTTCGTTTACAGTCTTAATAACACGAGTATTCAAAAATAAAATAGTTATCAAAATATCGTTCTTTCTATTTGTGTGGTTCGCTCATACCCCTGTGATTGTAGACTTACTGCTGTATATGGAAATCATTTTTATATTGTTATAGACAGTACTGCCGATTCAAACTGTTTCGCTATAATTAATCTAACAATGAAATTAAAATGGAAATGTTAGTAGCAAAGCAGAAATGGATGAGCCACCAGATATCACAGTTCGGGGGAAAATTCTCTCAACTGTTCAAATCCTTCTAAAATCTCCAGAGCACTGCGAAGAAGATAAAAGTAATGACGTGGATCACATTATCAGAACTATTTTAGATTTATATTTTAAGTGGAAGAAGCAATTAGATTACTATCTATGTAGTCGCAACGATAAGAAGATTGTGTCATACTCTTTAGGTAAAGTTTGTTTCTGGAAGAATATTAGTAATATGAGTTTAGTGCGCGAAGTACTTCTTTTAATGAATGATTACGATAGGTGTTCGGGACTAATAGTTCAAGAGCAAGAATATCCACTGAAGATCCAAGACTTATGGGCATGGCCTGGACATGACAATCCCGAAAACAGATCTGTTAAGGACTCTCCGCTTTTCTATTTTCTTCGTGTGGCCAATTTCTGCAAACTGACTCTTGACGGTCCGCGGTTTGTTGATGTAATCAGCTCTAATATTAGTGAGTTCATTCGACATCAGCCAAAAGTACAACTGACACTACTAAGATGCGGAGCTAGAATAAGAACTGGCAATCCTTCTCAATGGTTAGAAGACGAAAGGGCTCACATCTGGAATTATCTCCTGAGGTGTACAAGAGAGCTCGTTTTTTGTACCAACTACCAATACGTTGATACAATAGACCAATACGCTCAACACACAGTGAAGTGTGTTCAGAATGCACTTCGCGTTGCCCCTCAACTCTCATTTGAATCTTTGGAAAGCGCCATCAGTTATAAAAACGGCATTCAGACTCAAAATGGACCTCCGACTTGGAAATTGACTGCTCAACAGTTCATTCGAATGAAACACCCGTGGTTACAGCTACTGACGCAAAGACTGGAAACTCTGTGTGATCTAAAGCATCTCTGCAGACTTGTTATTCGTCGGTGTCTCTATAAAAACTGGCAACTTCCTGATGGAATTCAAACATTTGACATTCCTGTGGAACTTCGCAGGTATTTGGACCTTCTGGAGGACTAATAATCGCAACATTTAGTTTCCTGATGGATAAAAAGGGATGCATTGTAAACATCTCCTGGAGGACTACACTCTAATCAAAACTGATTCCCATGCCTTCTCCCATCTTTGTGTCTCATTCCACTTTAAAAATTAGATTTGTGCACATTTATGGTTTCAAAATGCATTGTAATCAATACAGTGTTTTTCACTCTTAAAATCCAAATATTATGCATTGCTGCTAAAAATAATAATGGGCTGCACTTTTTTAGTTTTGTCTATTTCTGTTTTTTTTTTAATGTAACGAATCTATAAGCAGACAATATTAGTAATCAAACATAAAGAGTACTTTACTTTCGGAGGGAAATTAACCTATTATGAGGCGGGTCTGTCAGCAGCAAATCTAATAACATCATCTGTATGAGTAACAGACTCATAGAGTAACAATATCAGCAGGAGACTGAAGGATAAGAGAGACTGAAGATATGTTATGCAACACAAGTGTAGGACCAGAATGTTTACAAGTAGCAGAGATTAAGGATTTGATTGCCAGATTGGATTCCTTGAGAGGTACGTACACATACCGGTGACGGAATTAGAAACTTTTATGCAGATACATGTAAGCGTCACTTACGCAGCGTATATACAAAATATTTGGTCACGTGCGTCACCACGCTTTCTCGGAACAGAGAGGCACATAAATTATTACGTAAAGTTGAATTTTCATTTTTGTACTTATTTTCTTGAGAAATTAAAATTTAAGAATACTACTGGTTAGTAAACGTCAACAGTGTTGATCACAATGGGAAACACAAAGGATCATTCGGAGTTCGATGAAGGGCTTATTCTGGGTGTCTGTCTAGCTTGAGCTACGATTTTGAAGACAGCAGAGCTCACTGGTTTCTCAAAAAGTGTTTAATCAATAGAAAAATAACCCACGTAACTTATCTAAGAGGCATAACTGTTGTTCTAAGATAGCCTGCCAGAAACGAGATCGCCATCGTCTAAAAAGGCTTGTACCGGAACTTCCTGTGTGTGACAATTGACAGAAGCATTTAATCAAGCTGTTCTAGCAGATATCACACCAAACTATGCACAGGTAATTGAAGAGAAACAGTATTGACAGCCACATGCTTATATGGAATCACTGATTTCTGCGAAGAATTGGAAGTTTCATCTAAAGTGGTGTCAGGAACACCGTGACCGGACACTGGATGATTGGAAAAAATTCATATGGTCGGACTAATCACGGAATACCTTGTTCTGTACCGACGGTAAGCAAAGTTTGGCGGGATCCCCATGAAGATATGAACTTAGCTTGCCTTGTAAACACAAATCGAGTTTCTGAAGGTGATGTTATGTTCTTGTACAGAATGGGTCCCTTGATATTGCTGGTGCCCTTCAAGGAATATCTGAACATTGTTGCCGATCACATCCATCTGCGATGCTGACTTTTTATGACGATTGTTTTAGGGATGAAAATTGTTCAGTAATGGTTCAGCAAGCATGACAGTAACTTCCCGCCATCTTCTGTGGTCTCCACAGAGCCTGGATATGAATACCATTGATTCATATCCAGGATGATAGAAAAACAGATCAGGGAACAAAGCCCTCAGTCAGTTAAAAGGGTTTGGTGAACGACTCCTATATTGTAGATGTAATCCAACATCTTTTGGAATCTATACCAAATTGTATGTGCTGTAATTCGGGATAAAGGAGGTCCACCACAGTATTAAATAGAAGTTTCCAATTCATTGACCGGTATATGTACAAAAGGGGCATGGTAATACTTGCATATATGACATTGCCAACAAAGAAACTGAGCATCATACAGACAGGCTAGCTCTGATAAAAGCAAAGAGCTTTATTTACATGTCAAAGGATACAATATTTGCTTGGGTATGACTGCAGTGAAAATGACAAGTGCCTCTGCCTACTAAACTTAAGATTAGAAAAAACTTTGCTTAACACCTTGTGTAAAACAAATTAAAAAATGGCCTTTTTTGGACAAAGGAAATCATTTAGTACTGTTAACTGCAAAATGAAAATTAAGTGCGATGAGTGACTTTGGTACGTGTTTTAGAATATACGCAAGTGTAGGAGAAGGAAGAAACAGAATGTAATTAAATTCAGGAGTGAGAGTCAGAATTCATAGGAAACTTTTACCATATTGATTCTCACTTTTTTCCCCAAAAAAAGAGCTAAAAATTCTTGGTGCGAGATATGTGTGGGTATTTTCGGAAACTAAAGTTTTCCGGAAAAAACTGAAAATGGGTATGACTAACCAAGAATTTCCTATTCGCTATGGCTACTTTCTTAAAACCGAGAGCAGTTTCCTTGTGTGCATTGTGAAAGTCAATTTATTTTTTGTTAAGATGTCTAAAAACGGTAGTTGTTTTTCTCTTTCAAGTTACAGAGTGAATTTAATAGAATGATGGAAGGCATTGATCTTTTTGAGAAAATCATATATGTCATCTTTGTTATTGTTCCATTTGCAAATATTTTTCCTAAATTTTTGCAAATTTTTCCTAAACCTAAAATTTGGTTTAGATATGTGGACGATATCTTCATCGTTTGGAACAATAACAACAATGACAACTACCGTTTTTAGACATCCTAATCAAAAAACAAATTGACGGCAGTATAAAACTATCGGTGTACAGAAAACCGACCAATACAGGTCGCTACCTACATTTCAACTCCTCCCACCACATCTCACATAAACTCAGCATTGTACACATGTTAAAGGAAAGAGCGATTCGCATCACAACGGACAACAAGACCCTTCAAGATGAGATAAAATTTATTTCCAACAATTTGTACTTGAACGGATATCCAAGAAGACTAGTCAATAAAATCATTTTCTCTGAACCACCACAAAGAGAACAAGAAGATATTCAATATATAAAAACGATTGCAATTCCGTTTGTAAGTGGCATCTCCAACAAGCTCGCCAATCTCCTCAAACAACATAAAATAAGAGTAACATTCAAACCAATAGAATCTATTAGTAAACTACTAAGATCTCCAAAAGACAACCATCCTTTCTACAAATATGCTGGAGTTTATAATATTCCATGCTCATCTGGCTCTGGTTACATCGGACAGACTTCGAGAAGCCTCGAAATCAGGAAAAAGGAGCACATTGGCTATGTCAAAAACAACAGACAGGCCATTTCTGGCCTATCGTCTCATTTCTCTACAATTAACCATGTCATCGAGTGGGACAAAAGCTGTTCCCCTTACATAGAGGAAGATTACCATTCAAGAATTTTCAAAGAGGCAGCCACAGTCGCCCGTTCTACTGTCAACCTTAACAGAAATCAAGGCCTAATACTCCCAGAGATATGGAAAACCCTAATCAGAACCTTAAAAACGGAAGAAATGAACTTTAATACAAACTACAGAAAGTTCCTCAGCAACAGCTAGCTGATCTTGTACACGCGATACGTGTTTCACTCACGTTCGATACTATTTTATTTGTAATTATTCTAGTCAGCTTTTTAGTTATTCTTGTCAGTTTGCAGTTACGCATAATTGTGAGATTGTTTAAACCTTTATGTAAGCTCTGAAGATGCCAACAGATAAGTGTGGCGAAACTAGTTGGTTCAGTTAATAAAATTGATCAACACTTGATCGGTAAACCAAAAAATATTATTATTTACTAATTTATGATCAAGAAAATAACCTTCATGATGAATATATATTTATTAGTTTTAAAACATTCATGACAGGGTGTTTTGCCTATTTAGCATTCCGACGGAACTTCTCATTACTATTTATTTTTGTACTGCTTGCGCATCGCACGAGTGGACTTAATGCAAACCCTCAATATTTCTAGAAACTGTGTCAACTCTTGGAAGCAAAAGGAATCGGGTATTAAATTAATAGCCAGAATTTTTAGTGGAGAAGTTTTCACCTGAAAAGTGACAATTTTGTTGCTATATCTGTGGGTACCACCAGACTAGAAAAAAAAAACAGTCGTGGTTACAGTACGACTGTTAGAATTTGGTTATTTTACAGATGGACTGTAGATATTTTAACCCATCACGTTACTTAAACTCTTAAAAAGATTGCCATTAAAAATAAAAAGGTATTGCGGTGTGCAGATAACAGACTGAATCAACATTCAAATATCAAATATTGCTCTCCATAGGAAGAGAAAAATCAAAAGTATTAACGAACTTTATAGTCAGACCTGTTCTCGGTTTAAATGATAACAATATGGGTATGAACTTCAAAATTTTGAAGAGCTGATGAATTTCTTGCTTGTTCATAGTTCAACTTTTTGGAAATGTCACATCGAGAAAAATCACGTGAATTACATGTACTGTCTAAAGTTCCCATAGTCTGAAAGAGGACCGCCGAAAACTAAACTGGAAATTAATGAGTAATCTTCAAGAAAGACTAATGAAAAAATCTACAGTGTGGGGGTAAAGAAATTCATATATTTATTGATTAGAATTATATGTATTGGTTTAAAAATTAAAAATTGTGTGTTGTAAGGTTTTGTGTATCCAGTAAAGTTAAAAATAAATCATTTAACTTGTCAATTCCATACTCTAACAGCACTCTGAATTCCAAACAGCAAATAACATGTACCCTCAACAAAACAGCGTTTGGACTTCAACTGATGTCATTTTGGACAGAAAGTGCAGGAAAACATAACAAGAGACATCTGAAAAGAAATTAAAGAAAGTACCAAAACGAACGGAAATCTAAAGGATGTGGTCAACTAGATTTTCTGGTTATTTACAGAAATATCGTTCTTTCAATTCATTTCATGTGTGTGTGTGTGTGTGTGTGTGTGTGTGTGTGTGTGTGTGTGTGTGTGTGTGTGTGTGTGTGTGTGTGTGTGTGTGTGTGTGTGTGTGTGTGTGTGTGTGTGTGTGTGTGTGTGTGTGTGTGTGTGTGTGTGTGTGTGTGTGTGTGTGTGTGTTTTGCTGTGGATATAAAATTCAACTATTTTGGAATATCTATTCGCATGGAGAAGACCCATTCTGGAAAGACTGTAAGTAATTTAAATTATCATTAGAATTTCTTTATCATTAAACGCTGCCGCCATCTCGACTCTACTCTACTCTAAGAAATCCCATAGCCTTTAACAGGAAAGAAATACCCCAAACTATATTGGAAAATTATTACTGCCATCTATAGACAACCAAACACAAAACTTGGTGACAAAGACGGATATTTGTCACCCTGGGAAATTCCAAGATATCTTATCTCAAAAATATCACCCACAATTCCACAGGCAAACCAAAACACCATATGATGTCACTGAGACATATGTTCCCCAGAAATTTTCAAACACATAACGTCATGACTCCTAATCTCTATATATCACCCACAATGCTTTACGTGAACCAAGCATGCCACATGATGTCCCTGACAGATTTGGGGCCCTCAAGCAAAAATCCAAACATTCCAAACTCTATCTTATTACTATCAATCACCCATAATGATATATATGCAAACCATTTACTTATCTACAACTCATAACCACACACATTCACGACACTGACGTTGCTTTTCCCATTCACCCTACCCCTGTTTGGTTAAAAGTGTCCCTCCAATCACAACACGAATCCTTATCCACTAATATATCTTTCTTTTCCATTCAAATCCATAACGTCACTTATTTACAACTAACAACTGGCATCACTTATCTTCATCTGATAACAACACATCCATGACACAGACATCGCTTTTCACATTCGCCATATCCCTATTTGGTTCATAGTGTTCCACCAATCACAACACGAATCCTTATCTCCAACCATCACCTACAATTCCATACGCTGACCAAACTAACAACGTGACGTCAGTGCCACATATGTCCCCCAGAAAAATTCCAAACATTCCAATCACATGACGTCACATACACAATGACGTCATAATCCGAATAACCAATCACGTCACGATTCCTTATCTTATCTTGATTTTGATCTAGTCACTAGTGGCTGGTCTACTACTGATGAAGTATTGCTTGATATAATTCCCATCGACAGCATACAACTGTAGCGTTTTGAATAGCTTTTCTCTTGGCACCTTGTCATATGTCTTTTACAGATCTACAAAACGTAAGTACAGATGTTTGCTATATTCTCACAATTTCTCAACTATTTATCATAAAGTGAAAATTTGATCTTAACAGCTTCTATTTGGCCTGAATCCAGCTTGTTCTTCACCAAACTTAAATTCCACAATCCTTCTCAACCGTTTCTCAAGTATACTTGCATATATCTTACCAGGAACACTCAGTAGAGAAATACCTCTGTAATTCTCACATTCAGTTTTATTTCCCTTTTTATATATGGGTCTATGAGACCGCTTCACCAATCATCTGTTATTCATCCCTCTGTCCAGGCCTTCGGAACTATACAGTGCAGCTACTGTACGACTTTTATACCTCCATACTTCAGCAATACTGGTCGAATATCATCTACTCCTGCTGCCTTTCCACATTTCAGGCTTTTGAAGGCTTTTTCTACTTCAATTATGGATATGTATTCCTGACCATGTACCTGATGAGTGTTTCTTACCACTGTGCTGTCATCACTGCTTGTTTCATTTATCAATTTTTCGAAGTAATTACTCCATACTTCAAGGATATCTTTTTCCCCCCTGTTTTCATGTCACCTTTACCATCTCGAGTTCCTTTTACGGCACTCTTTCCTCCATTTCTGAGCTTTTTCAACAACCTTGTCACCTTCCTGATATTTATTTTCTATGTTCTTACGAAAATATTCCCATGATGATTTTTGTTTAGCTCTGTTTTATAGAGTGTTTCGCTTTCTTACATTTTTCTCTGTATTCTCTAAGCTGCCTTATTTTCCAGGAACTTTTGACATGTTTTCTTCTTTTCCCTTTACTGCCTCTTTAACTTCCTGTGTTCCACCATGTAGTTCTGATATTTCTATCCTTAAAGACAACATCACCACATGCCTCTCTGTCTGAATCAATCAGTGTTTTCTTCAGGGCTTGCCACTGAATCTCCAAGGTTTGGTTCCTGTTCTAAAACTCTTTCATTTTTTCTTGAATAATGTTTGTGTATTTTAGTTTACAGTTCACATCTGAGTGCTGCTCAACTTTTATTCGCTTTAAAACTTTCTTACATGTTATTCTTTTCAATATGAAATTCAATTTTATCCTGCTTAAGACTAAATGGTGACCACTTCCAATTTCAAATTCTCTGTATACTAGTGTCCTGCACCAGAGAGAAAACATCACTATCAACAATAATATATTCAATGAGACTTTTCTTATTCCCTGCTTTTTCTCTCCATGTGAATTTGTGCACATTTTTATGTTGAAACATTGTGTTAGAAACTAGTTTTTGTCCTCAGCAGATTCTTGACCAAATATCAAGAATCACCAGAATTATACTAGAACAAACAATAAGAGAAGCACATGGGAGAAAGAAATGTCAAAGAATCATCATGAAGGTCACGAGTCCTCAGACATGAGGAGATCAAAGAGAGAGAGAGAGAGAGAGAGAGAGTCCTGAGCAGAAATCCGACACGTATTTGTCATTATTATTAGCGTTGCTCTTTTTTCCAAATTTTCCCACAAATATTTTTGTATGTCTGACAATCATTTCCTACTCTGTTATTTAGATCCCCAACAAGGACTACCTTTTCCTTTTTCATTGTGTCAGTTGCTTTCTCCAAAGTCCCAAAATATTACTCCACTTCTTCCTTAGTAATACTTTCTGTGGGACCATAGGCACAAATAAGTCTTTTTATCCAGTTCTCCATTCTGAAATTGCTCACATCGTTAGTTGAGACTGCCTGCCATTCAAGAATATTAGCATTGTATTAGTGTTGAATACTATAGCTACTCCTTTTCTCTGATTGGTATTGCCTGAATATAATATTTTGTACTTATTGCTCAAAAAAATCTCACCAGCTTTTGTCTTTTTTTGTTTCACTCACCTGTATTATGTCGATCTACTACTTATCCAATTCCTCAGCTAGCTCCATTTCTTTTCCATTCAGGCTTCTCATATTGATGGTACCGATCTTGAACTCTGGTAATGTGGATTTGTTGTGTGTTTGAGGATTTGTTCTAGTAGCTGACTTTTCGCTTTTCACCCTAGTTCCCTGGTGAAAACAACGGTGGCCTTGTTTAACCCAATGATGCCCTAGCCAACATAAAATTCTGTCATGTTGTACCATCATTTTATATTGTGGTTTAAGCCAAGAAAAATACAATTTGGTTCGCTAAATCCCAAATTACCAACCTATCCTCGTTCGTTCAGTATCTAGGTAGACACTTAACAGGGTGCAACACGAAAAGGAGATGATTGGACATCAGATCAGAAGCTGGTGGGTTCTCTGCATTCCTTTAAAGACTATGTGTAAGTCTCCTCTCAGTTATATACATTTGACCCTTAAACACCCTACAGAAATTTGTATATTAACAAAAGTAAAACTGCATCACCTCTTTTTTTTCTTGTGAGAAAAAAATGACAGGGCTGAACGTTGCAAGCAATGAATATCAGTCAGAATCACACTGAAGAATTATTTCTAGATCAGAAATTAGGATTAGAGTGGGTTCTAGTAATTTGTATAAAGCAACGTGTCGTTATGGGAAAAGTGTGGATTCCATTTCTTGTTAACTAGAAGTCTGTGAAAGAGGACGGATGAAAGATTTGAATCCTATGTTATCTCAGCCAGTAGCACACTCAGGATTGTGTCACTATGCATCGCATACGACCTATGACTGAGCATCTGCAATGATCGCTAACTCATAAGTCGCATAGAAATAGAAGACACGACACAACATAAATAAAACAAAAACATTTAAAAAAAGAATTTTAATTAGGAAAAGATTTTTGGAAATTTTTCTAATGTTTTTTTTTTCCTTTTTCTTTGGTGGGCCAGGGCCCCCCTGGGTGCGCCACTAATCTCAGCATTAGTTGCAGAACAGTTGCAAAAAAATCGGTACCATCTCCCCAGAATAAAGTATAAATCTCTACACTTCATCATATCACAATGAAAGAAAAAGTAACGAGGACGCAAACGATAGAAGATGGACCAAACGTTAAGAGTTCACTTAATAGTAATATGTGATAAACTTGCCAGTAGCGCACTCAGGATTTAATCTTGGGGGGGGGGGGGGCTAGTTCAGTAGACGATTTGAGAATACACACTATACATCGCATACGACCTTTATAATTGTTTAGTTTTCCTCTTATTGATTTTGCTTTTAGTTCTTTTAAAATGTCTTCGTTCCTTTTTTGATCTAATAATGTGTATTTTTAAGTTCTTTTGATAAATCTCATTTCACTTCTTTTTATTCTTTGTTTATCTTGTTTGTTTATTGGCCAAATTTCACTGCCATATAATAATGTGGGCACTGCTATAGTTCGTCCACCATTTCTAGATCCCTTCTTGGCTTGGTGTCAAGAATAGTCGATTCATGCTGAAGGGGAGAAAGAAATGAAGGATGTACAAATTGGTCGGCAACATGCGAAATCACGTGCTATCTTGTCTGTCGCTGTACTAGTACTAGCTTGATTTTTGTTGTTCTCTTTTTGCATTATTTTTTTATTATTAATTTGTATGATGGATCCAGTATAGTCCACAAGTTCTATTGTTACACGTTTCAGTAGCTCTTGCAAAAGAATGTTGAATAATGTGCTGACATTCTGCGAAAAAGAATCGTCAGAAGGTCGTCTTCTTGTTCCCCTTTCTCAAGTCATAAAGCGTGCAAGTGCGGGTGTATCGGGATCGACTGTTAAAAGAATTCGTAGGGAATCAAAAGGTGAAGGTAAGCCAAAATTTAAATCTCCTAAAAAAAGCGCCAGAGAAAGAAAACCATCGAAACCGTAGCTTTGAATGATTTTGATGTAGACGTTATAAGAAGAGCTATTCACGAATTTTATGTGGTCGAGAAAAGAGTACCAACTGTTCCGAAATTGATTACTGTGCTTAAAGAAAAAATTAATTTTCCTTGGAAAAGAGAAACTTTAAGGAAAATACTTCATGAAATCGGATTTTGTTTTAAAAAGTCCCAGAATAAAAGGAAACTTATCATGGAGCGAAGTGACATTGTTTTATGTAGAAAGCAGTATTTGCACGTATTAACACTCTACGTACATTTTCCCAACTGTTATACAAGCAAAATAGTTGCATTTTAAAAACAGCACTGTTCGTAAAAGAAAAGCTAAATTTTCCGACCTGTAATAATAAACAAACTCAGTTTGTTTATTATTACATCCCAGAAGACAGACTGATTACCCTATTATCGGAATGGATTCTCCTTTTTCTAACATGCGCAGAAGTGTCGAGGGACCTCAAATCGGTGGGCGAACTATAAAGTATATAACGCACACACAGCTCATGGCAAAAATATGATGTCATTATATATTAACAGGATTGAAAAGTTTAAAATATTTTAAGTTAAAACTTTGAAGGAAAACATAGATCTAATCCAAGGAATTAAAAAATTAAAATAAAACAAATAAAAGTTAAAAATAACATGATTATAATATATATATATATATATATATAATTCGCTATAAATTCAGATCTAAATTTGCAATCCAGGTCACAGCTTCAGGAACCGCTTGTAAAAGGTCATTCCAGTCATTCTGATAAGCACACAACATGTTGCAGTCTCTCGTGTAGCACCACAGTAACATATTGGAGATGATTATCATCATCATCAAAGCGCTAATTACGGGTATAGACCATGTTGGTCTGTGCCGGTCTCATTATCCATCCAATATCCTTTTTTGAGGTCTACCCTGCATTCTCTTTAAAACTGGCTATCTTGTTTTTGTTTAGAATGGCAGTTGTTGGCCATTCGGTTTACATGTACAATCCATTTTTGTTTATAATTGTTTAGTTTTTCTTCTATTGATTTTGTTTTTAGTTCTTTTGAAATATCTTCGTTCTTTTTTGATCTAATAATATGTATTTTGCAGTTCTTTTGATAAATCTCATTTCATTTGTTTGTTTATTGCCCAGATTTCGCTGCTACATAATAATGTGGGCACTGCTAAAGTATAGTATATTTTCAAGCGTGCTTCGTTTTGTACTATATTTGGGTTGAGTGTTCTATTTATCAGGTATATAATCTATAAAAAGTTTGAAGTTTTTACTCCTGTCTTACTCCTTGGTTTATAGATTGTTTTTCAGACAACTTTTCATTTATTTTTATTTTTATTTCATTATCTTTGTATATATTGAATATTGCATATAGTAAAATATTAGGTATATTTATTCTTTATAATATATCAAACAGTATATATCTTTTTACTTTTTTGTAATCTATAAACAAAAGACGAGTTTCTAAATTAAATTCTCTTCTTTTTTTCTATACGTAGTTTTAAACAGAAAACTGCATCCATTGTACAGCGTCCTTTTCTAAATCCATTTTGACATTTTAATAATATTTTTTCACTGTATAGTTTTAGTTTTTCATTAAGTATTCTACTATATATTTTGCAGCATGTATTCAATAAACTAATACCTCTGTAATTAGGAAGTTTTGTTTCATTCCCTTTTTAAATATAGATATTACTATACTTGTATTCCATTCTATTGGTATTTCTCCATGTGTATATGTGTTTTATTTAAAAATTTTAATAATCTCTGAAGAAAATTTTTTCCAGCAAATTTATACAGTTTAGCCCATCTTTTTCTGCTGATTTGCCATTTTTTATTTTATTTAGGTTGTCCTTCAATTCTTTCATTGTTATCATATCATTTAAAGTATTTTCATTGAATACTTTAAATGACGAATGTAATTTTTTGGTGTAATTATTTTTGATGCCAGTATTATCCGTCCAAAGATCTGTAAAGTAATCCAATAATTCTTTTACATCTTTTTCACAATTTATATTTGCAGTTTCTTTTATATCTGCATTCATGTGTTTTAGCATTTTGTACGCATTGAGTCTTATTTTGTATATGTCATTTTCTAGATATGACACAAATTTTTCCCAGCTTTCTCTGTGTCTCTTTCTGGTTTCTATTTTGGCTATTACTCGTCTTTTTTCTTTTTTTATATTCAATTTCATCTTCTTGATTTTTGCTACTTAACCATCTTTTAAAAGCCAGCTTTTTATTTTCAATTATTGTTTTTATTTCATTGTCCCATATATGTAATTTGTTTTATTTTTATGATATTTTTTGTGTCTTCCTAGACTTTCATATGCTATTGATGCGATAATTTCTTTTATATTATTCCATTCTTTCTCAGTGTCTTTATTTTCTTGTATTTTTTCTAAGTAGTTATTAATCCTCTGTTTGTATAAATTTATTATAATTGAATCATTTCGTAGTCTTACTTTGTAATTAGATTTTGTTTCTCTAGTTTGTTTATTTTTTTTTTTGTATTTTTTGTAGCCAGTTTGGTGGAAATCTTAGTTTTGCCTGTACTAAATAGTGATCTGTGTCGATCTCTAGCCCTCTTCTAACTTTAACGTCTAGGAAGGGGTTTGCTTCTTTTTTTTGCTATAAAGTAGTCTATTATTCATTTTTGTCCTCTTTCACCCCCCATGTATATTTATGGATATTTTTATGCTTGTAAAATGTATTAATTATTTTTAAATTATTATATATTGTGTTTTAGTTACAAGGAATATATGTAAATATATGTTACAAGAAAGTGAGTCACTTTCCATTTATGTTTACTGCTGGTTCTACAAATTTTTGTATATTATTGTTAATTTTTTTCATTCCTATTCTGGCATTAAGATCTCCGGCTATAATTATATGGTCTGTTTTATTTAATTTTTCATATATTCCTTGTAACTCTTTGTAAAAGTAATAATTTTCTTCTTCTTTTCCTTCTTCAGGGGCATACACTCCAACAACTGTTAAATTTTCTTAATTTAATTTTAATCGCACTTCTAATATTTTTCATTCCAGTATGTATAATGAGTTATTTTTACTTTAATTGATTTATGGATCCAAATCATTACACCAGCTTTTACATGTATTTGTTTGTCCACTCCATTATATATGATATTGTAATTAGCTGTTTCTTTTGTCCCTTCAAGTTTCTTTTTTGTTTCTGTAAGAACTGCAATTTCCATATTTTCGTCATTTAAAATTTTATTTAATTCTTCTTCTTTATGTGCTATGCTTCTAATGTTCCATGTAGCATATTTCACCACGTTTTTCTTTTTCCAAAGTTTCTTAACCTTTTCCAGTTTACAGCCGTTTCCCATGTTTTCTGTCCAGTTTAGATTTCGTTGAGACTTGAAAGTAATATGTGTTTCCCTATGTCAAGTGACTAGCATGATGATAGGTATCCTAGTGGTGGGGCTGCCACCTTAAGACAACTAGGATTGCCTTTTTTTTAGTAGATAGTGGAAACCTACAGTTTGAGAGGAAAGAGTCACTCCTTCGCCCTCGAATTGCTGTAATAGCACTGGGGGGGGGGGGGGAGTAAGAAGTAACAGAGAGTAGAGGAAAGAAGAGTAGAAGACCAGTCTCTAGATATGATATGCCAAGTGTATATTGTACGAAGTAAGATCAGGTCTTAGCTTCTGCGTCCAGGTTTTGCGAGGTAGATCTGATCTTGTAATGATTTGATTACCTTTAAAGATGTTATGCAAATATTCTTTCTTATTTTCCTTCCATACTTCCTCTCATTTTGATAAAGATTAAATTATTTAGAACTAATTCTTCAGCTGCTCGTAGCGATGAATAAAAAGATTTCAATCTATTGACGTTAATAGTTGAGAGATCCTGATGAATACGTAGGTTTGGATTACCAGCAATTTTTTGAAATTGACGGACTAAAGAATTCAATTTACGTAATTCTGTAGGAATAATGCCTGCTAAGAGAGGTAACCAATAAGTTGGAGTCGATCTATTAGAGCCGGTAATTAATCTTAAGGCATTATTCAATTGAGAATCGATAATCCTTATGTGAGGGCTATTTAGCCACACAGGAGCACAATATTCAGCACTTGAGAATACCAAAGCAAGGGCTGCTGTCCGAAAGGTAGAGGCTCTTGAACCCGAAGTAGTGTCACAGAGTCTCTGTAGAATATTATTACGTGTCCTTAGTTTATATGTCAAGTTTGAAAGATGTTGCCTGAAAGTGAGAGACGATCAAGCGTAATTCCCAAGTACTTCAATTCAATTTTTAGTTCCACATTTGCCATATTATTATTAGATGAAAACAAGATATTGGTGTTTTCTCCTATTTAAACAGAGTCTCCATCTATTAAAATATTCATCCAGTATAGTTAAGTCAGCTTTTAGAATTTTTTGTACGACTTATGCATTTATGCTGTATAGTTATTGCTACATCGTCAGCATAACAAAATTTCTTTGATGTAGTGACGGGAAGATCAGATATATACAGATTAAATAATAAGGGAGATAAAGCAGATCCCTGTGGCAATCCATTATTGAACTGCCTTTCGCTGCTAATTTTATCACCTACAGCCACTATACATCTTCTATCCCTTAGCAAATTGTTAATAATATGGACTACTGTTTTATATGGAATGATTATATATAATTTATATACAAGGCCTTGTCTCTAGACAGTGTCGAAGGCTGCTGACAAACCGATAAATGTTGCTGATGTTTTTAAATATTTTTGAAAACCAACTTCTATGTGAGTTACTAAAGAGAAAACCTGGTCACAACACCCAGGATTTGGTCTGAGGCCAGCTTGTTCTATATGAATATATTTAAAAATTGTGGAGCTTATTCTATTATAAATAAGGCTTTCAAAAAGTTTATAACAAAACCAGTGGCGCATCCAGAGGGGGCGGCCAAGGGACCCTGTCTCCCCAAAGAAAAAGAAACAAACAGTAGAAAATTTTCCAAAAATCTTTTCCTAATTAATAAAATTCATTTTTTAAAAAATTTGTGTTGTGCGGTGGCTTCTATTTCTATACTACTTATGAATTAGTGATCATTGCAGATGCTCAGTCATAGGTCGTATGCGATGCGTAGCCTGTATTCTCAAATCGTCTACTCGAGTCTACTCAACTCTCCCCCCCCCTCAAGATTAAACCCTGATTTCGCTACTGACAACAACTGAGGAGAGTAATAGGTCGGTAATTTTCCAGTTTATGATTAGGCTTGCTAGGCTTTAAAATTGAAAGCATTTTTGCTTTTTTAAAAATAGTGGGAAGTTTACCAGTTGTACGTGTGTTAGAATAGAACGTAGTTAACCAAGATCTTCCATTTCTTTCCAGATTAATCAAAAATTCTGGATGAATATTATCAAAACCAGGAATCTTACCAGGCTTTAATTCCTTTAAGGCTGCTCCAACTTCTTGCTAGGTAAAAGGGAGTGCGAAATTAGAGGTTATAGGTGAAGACTTGTTAAATTCTTTTAATTTTCTCTTAATATATTTTTTCTTGTATGCTTTTTATTTATTGGGGTACGTGATGTATTAACGATATGTATCGCTATTTGATCTGAGGAGATTCTTGGTTGTTCTTTAACAAATGAAGCACCACCACCTAGTTTCCTAAGAAGTCTCCAAGCTTTACGGCTGGAATGAGTAAAGTCTATACCATCAACTGTATTTACCCTATTTTGTCTTCGGGATATATCCAATTTTGTTAAAAGTTCGTCTGCTGTTTTTGGGTCGTGGTTCATCTGATATTTCTTATAGAGTAATTCGCCACCAACTATATATATAGTTATGCCTAATACCTCTAGGAATACTTTTCTTGGCAGCAAGCAGGACTATACCTATAAATCGATTAAAATTACTACTTATCGGAGATATTCAGTGAATGCATTTGTGAAGTTCATTTGCGTATTTATTCCAGTCAGCCTTTTTAAAATCCAGCATAGAAAAGGCATTGGTCTTACTAGGGGAATAGAAATACCAATGTCAATTAATACCAGCCAATGTTGACTATGGCGAGAGTCAGTTAAGATCCTTCTCAAATTTTGCATAGGGTGACCTAAATTATTTTTGCTCACAAAACATAAATCAGGATTATAGTCTCTTTTTCCAGACCGCAGATCTAAACGTGTCTTTATCTTTGGCATCAAAGACTAAATGAAGATTATTTAGTTCGATCCTATCAAATTTTTCACCACATTCACTGTTTCGAGCATAATTCTACTGTTCATGCTGACTATTAAAGTCCCCAATATAAATTGCAGGATGTTCAGCAATAGGAATATTTTTTTCCACCCAAGATGATCCAGGAAGCTTATAAATATTCGTACTTGTAATATCTTGAGCTTTTATTACTACTGTATATACGTTTTCTTCAATATTTTGAGATAGAAGAGAAACTTCTTTAAGACGATTTCGCACTTTGCTATTCCTTATACTTCGTAATACGTTGCACCAATAGCAGTGTAACATGGAATGCAACCTCTTTTAAGGAGCTGTTCAGGATCAGCATCACGTGTTTCCTTGGACAGCAATCACATAAACATTGTTGGTGATCAATTTCGATAAATAATCGCATTTCGCTTTGCTAATAGATTCAGTATTTAATTAACAAATACGTAGTGTAGGGTCAATGTTTATAAAGTCCGGTTTCTGCAAGTCACTATATTCAGTAGACATCATGAAATTGGCCAGGAGATCCTTAGGACGGAGTGGCTGCCTATCGCTGTTGCTCATTTAGCTCCACCCAGCTTAGGGATCGCTATAAATGCGAGCAACTTTCATCATATATTTTTATATTTTACTTTCAAGGCCTTTACATTCTTTTCTTATCCTTTACAGTTTTTACGTTCTAGTTTTTAATATTTTTCATTTTTAAATTTTACAAGTTTTATAGTCTATTTACTAATCATATCACACCATTCACTAAAGGATCTATTCTCATATTTTAATAATACCCTATTATTTTTATGCTTTTAACGGCTTTATTCATATCTGTTTTAAATTTTAAAACTCATCGAAGTTTTTAAACTTAAATTTTATCCATCCTACTTAAATTTTATCCATCTCCGTCTTACTATTTTACTTATCGCTAATATACTCGATTATAACCATTTAATCTCCACACATTTCAAAGATCGTTATCAAAATCACAACAGAAGTAGGCAATATATGATCGCATCATTAAATTTTTATTTGTTACAGTAAGGAATACCGTGAGTAGACATGTTAATTAAAATTATAATAACGCACTTAACTCACTTAAAATATTATTTATTAGTAGAATTTTCGCCTGAGTATTACAGGCATCTTCAGTACATGTAGATGTACTGAAGAAGACAAATTTAAATAAGTCATTAAATTTCCTAACTTATTTAAAAAAAAAAAATATATATATATATATATATAAAGTTTTTTACCTTGGGTATAATATATATTAAAGATACCAAGCTATTTTAAACCTGGTTTTTACTCCATTTCCCAAGTGAGCAAATAGACAAATAAGTCAAGTTTGCGCCTGCGCGTAATGCAAGTCCTAGGTGACCCGTAAAGTAGTACAAGTCAAGGCAACTCGTGGTAAAGTTGGAATAAGCTCTGATCACTATTCTTAATATTTTCCATGAAAGGCCCATCTCCTTGAGGAGATGTATGATGCTATGCATTAAAGGCAAGGGGTCACAACCCAGACCGGTTTCGACCTTTATTGAGGTCTCATCAGTGGGAGCCAGGCTAGGAAATACCAAGGTTTAGTAATATAGAGCTTATAAGTAGTTTACAAAAAGGTGCTTTGACCTTATTAAGTAAAAATATCAGGATGAGAGATAGATGTAGAAAGTGTTTTACCTTGGGTATTATATATGTTAAAGATACCAAGCTTTTTTTAAACCTGGTTTTTACTCCATTTCCCAAGAAAGTAAACAGACAAGTAAGTCAAGTTTGCGCCTGCACGCCCTCACTTAGACTTATGCTACTTTACGGGTCATTTAGACTTGCATTACGTGTAAATAGTATTGCCATTCAGGAATCATTACATTCAAGTGATATTTTATTTTATTTATTTATTATTTTTTCATACCAGGTTAGTCTATGTGGTTAACCGAGATACTTCCATCTTTATTTGGGCTTCAATTCATTGTAAACTTTGTTTAGTAAAAGAAAAGAATCTCCGATATTCCATGATGCAGCAGAGTATACTAGTGCCAAATTGTGTTTTTATGTTTTACTGGGCTAAATGTTTTAGGCCTTTCTAAAAGAAACAAGAAATGCTGTATATTCACTCTTTCGTTCTCTTGCCAAATGTCTATATGTGCACACTCACAAATGTGACACGCAAATGATTACTTAGGTATCGGTAATTTTTGAACATAATGACTCTACGATATTTCAAGATTATGAAAGTTTTGACTATATCCGTAGCTGATATAAGTTGCTGGCTAATAAGTTTTTGCGAAACGTATTGAAAAATTCCTTCTGAATCGTTCTGCATTAAGAGAGTACATTCCCTGCACATCACCAGAGCTTAAAGGTGAAGCAGTTGTACATGGATAACTTCTAAATTAAGTTCTAATTTTTTATATCTGTTTTTTATGTTTGTCCGATCGCAAAAAAGTTTTAAACCCTCTAAATTATAAGTTATCAGCTCAGCCAATCAAGCGATCTGATCATGTACTAGGATGAGAGAATACAAGAATGCGTTTCTAACAGCTCTGACACAAATTTAGAAGACATTACTTAAACCGATTATTCTAGACCAGCGTTTCTCAAATTTCTAACCCCAAAGACCAGTAAAATGCTTAAAACAATTCTACGCACCACTAAGTTACAGAGGAGTAGCTGGGTGGGGAGGGGGTTCCCCACGGGCGGCACTTTTTTGGTGTTTAAGAAATCTTGCCGTACTGTCTATAAAACAGTAACTGAGTGATGAAATAGACTTCCACAATGTCATCGAATTTTGCGAACAGAAAAGCAAGAAAAATAACACTTTAGATGTTGAAATTAAAGTTTTACTTCAAAAATAAACATAGTGATTTTAATTTAATTCCCTATACGTGGTTTTTGCTTTTTTGTAATTTTTTAAAAAGCTATGTAGGAATTGTCAACATTTCGGAAAAACTGTGCCATTTATAACATAATAAATCTAATAGCATTTTTGAATACACATGGAAACATAATTAATTTAATTGGAGGTAAACATTAAAAGTGTATCATCATTGAAAAAAGTTTTAATAAAAATTAAAACTTTGTTTATTTGTTTAATAAAAATTAAACAAATAAATAATATTATATAATTATGTTACTACTTACTTTTAATGAGATGGTTGAGCTTCTCAACCCTTACAGAGTTGCTGGATATCTGACTCAATATTGATCAAATTCAGTCGAAAATCGCACACACACTAAGACGATTTCTGTATTTTGTTTTTATTTGAAAAAAGTGATGAAAATCCTTTCTCACAAAGATAGGTTGTAGAAAACTGTATGACGATTTTCAATGCTCCTTCAGATAATTCAGGAAATTCACTTCTCACAAGGCTAGATCCAGAATCGAGACAAACAACAGTCACGAAATTGCATTTTAAGCCCATTGTCACTTGAAAGCTCAATTAACTCTCTTTTTTCGATAATGAAAGGTCGTTCTCGCGAATGCAAGCCTGAAATGGATCGAGAACCCACAGAAATTTCTTATAAAAGTTATTCGGAAAATATATTTCAAAATTCCGTTTTAGATTTTTGAGGTGATCACAAATCTTTTCCAGAAACTCAGAATCAACAAAAATATCATTTTCTACTAAAAAGGATTCCAATGTTGGTAAAGGTGCAAATTGTATGTCTTTTACACAATTAATCCATAAAACCAGTTTTTTTTTTTTTTTTGCGAAATGCCTTTATTTTGTCGTAGGATTCAAGAACATTTAAAGAATTTCCCTGAAGGGAGAGATTTATTTCATTTAAGTTCGAAAAATATCTGAAAGATAGGATAGTGTTGATAACCATGCTTCGTCAACAAGGAGTGATGCAAAATCAGAATTACGTTCATTTACAAATAATAAAACTTCGTGCCTTAATTGAAATAACCTTGTTAATACTTTACCCCTGGAAAGTCAGCGAATTTCAGAATGAAGCAAAAGTTGTATATATTCACTGCCCATTTCATCGCAGAGTACTGAAAATAACCTGTTATTTAATGGTAGAGCTTTAATAGAATTAACTAGCTTTACAGTATTGCATAACACAGTTTTAAATTCTGGTGGCATTCCTTTTCAGACTAATGCTTTCCTTATGTAAGAAACAATGTACCCAATTCATATCCAGAGCTACTTCCTTGACCATAGAAACAACCCCACTATGCCTGCCTATAAGGGCACGAGCTCCATCCAAACAGAAGCCCATACATTATTCCCACTGGATCCCTTTGTGTATTATGTAATTATTGAGTGCGAAATATTTCTTCTCCAGTTGTTCGGGACGGCAAAGTTATGCAAAACAGAATATCATCATGAATGTTGTTATCAAGCTCATATCTTACGTAACATATTAACAGCACATCATTTGTAACATCAGTAGTCTCGTCTATTTGTAACGCATAATATGGGGTCTTAACTCTTTCGGTTAACTGAGATTCTACGTCACCTGCCATATCATTAATTCTGCGACCGACAGTGTAATTTGAAAGAGGAATCAAATCAACATCTTTTAGAAACTTGTTTCCAAACATAGTTTTTACCACATCTTTTATAGCTGGAAGTAGTAAATTTTCCCCGATAGAATGAGGTTTCCCTGTTTTCGCTATGCGCAAACTTAAGAGATAGGATGCTTCCAGTGCCCTTACTATTAATCGAACCCATGGCCGAAACTATATCTTTCCCCATGATTTAATGTCCCTACGCATCTCTGAAAAAATGCAATTGGCTTATTTTTTACATCACAATGTTTAGTTTTTAAATGGTTTCGAAGTTTCGCAGGTTTCATGCACTCGTTCGACAACACCTCATAACACAAAACACATTGAGGTTTCTGTTCACTTTCATCTCCACACCAAGTAAACCCGAATTCCAAATATGAACTGTTATATTTCCTACTGTACCTTTTCTTTGAACTGCTTGTTTCTTCTACTTTAATGTTATCAGATTTACTCACCGTTACAACACATGTATCAATTAGGGTCTGAGTCACCTGTTTCATTTGCTTTTCTTTTGAAAGACATAGTTCTAAGCCACTTTTCCATTATTAAAAATGTGTCCGAAAAATATATAAATATATAAATACTGGGAATAACTCACGACACACTTTGTCCAATTATCACTTAGCACTTCTGAAGATATACTGAGCCTTGGTTGAAGGAGGTAAACCTTCAATAATAAAAATCAATAAACAACAAGCCATTGGTTGAAATGTGGATAATACATGTTCACTTCAAATCTGACAGAACAGCAAGCGAAAGCGGAAGCAATAAAACTGTATTGTTGTTCACTTCACCCCTATTATTATTCATCATTCTGCCGCTACAATAATTTGTAGCGGCAGAATGACGAGTAATAAAAGAAGGGTTAAGTGAACAACAATATAGTTTTATTGCTTCCACCTTTGAACATTCTAACTCTATTTGTTGGTTTTTTCAAGTATCTATTTTATTTCACTAATTATTACTTATTCAATTTTAATTTGTTTTCTTTGGATAATTATTTATTATTTAATTTAAGTCTCCCTGCGGACCACCAGTGGTTGAGAAACATTATTCTAGACTATATTTATTTGCCTGATAACACTTAAGTAACTTTTACAATGTTCGAATTCGTTTAAATGTTCTCATTACACGTCATTTGCTAAGAATCTTTTTATTATGCTATTACTTGAAAAGCATTTCATAATTAAAAAAGTAAATAACCACTAACTACAGATTTATTAATTAATTCCGTTTAAATTTGTACAGCTTGGACCTTAATGAATTTCAGATCTTTCCAGTCATAGCTAGGCTCCCCGGTTTTCTCTTCAATTTACAAGATACACTTGAAGATGTTCTTCACATTAGGGAGAACATTTCGTGTTAAATAACGTGCTACGTAATTAGTCATACATTAAGCTAGTAGTAAATTAATTATTAAAGTAATCAAAATAATGATAATAAACGGAAATTAATATCTTCCTAAAATTTCACAAACACCCTCAGATTAGGACATGGGGATTTTTTCTTTATTAGTTTTGTGAATTTCCAACCAATGACCATGAATCACGATTGATCAATAAGCGTCCTGGAAGCGAGCAACTAATAGTAAAATAAAAATTGAACATAATTATGTCCATTCTTTTCTATCTCCTATATTCACAATTTGTCTCGATTCTGCCAATCCTAAGAAATTTTCAGTAATTAATTCTCCTTTCTCTACCCAAAATGTATTATCTTTCTTTATCAAAAATTCTCAGTGTTTGAAATCCTACAAGGCTGAACGTTGCACGGTTTCTTTTGAAATAATTAGTTATTCTTCATGTTCTCATACAGACTGTTTTACTTCCTGTGATAAAGTAGTTCGTTCACAGTCTTAATAACAGAAGTATTCAAAAATATAATAGTCATCAAAATAACGTTCTTTCTATTTGTAAGGTTCGCATATGCCTCTGTGAATGTAGACTTACTGTTGTATATGGGAAATAGTTTTTATATTGTTAGACAGTACTGCTGATTCAAATTGTTTCGCTACAATTAACCTAACAATGAAATTAAAATGGAAATGTTAGTAGCAAAGCATAAATGGATGAGCCACCAGACATCACCTATTCAGTTGTAGCTCCATTAAATTTTCGGGAAGAAATTCTCTCAGCCGTTCAATTCCTTCTAAGATCTCCAGAACACAGCGAAGGAGATAACAGCAATTACGTGGATCACTTTCTCAGAGCTGTTTTAGATTTATATATTAAGTGGAAGCAGGAAGCCAATTGCTATCTTCCTGATAGTCGCATTTATTTGAAGATTGTGTCATACTCTTTAGGTAAAGTTTGTTTCTGGAAGAATATCAGTAATATGAGATTGGCTGGCGAAGTACTTCTTTTAATGAATGATTACGATAGCTGTTCGGGACTAATAGTTCAAGAGCAAGAATATCCACTGAAGATCCAAGACTTATGGGCATGGCCTGGTCATGACAATCCCGAAAACAGATCTGTAAAGGATTCTCCGCTTTTCTATTTCCTTCGTGTGGCCAATTTCTGCAAAATGACTCTTGACGGTCCGCGGTTTGTTGATGTGATCAGCTCTAATATTAGTGACTTCATTCGATATCATCAGCCAAAAATACAACTGACACTACTAAGATGTGGAGCTAGAATAAGAACTGGCAGTCCTTCCCAATGGTTCGAAGACGAAAGGACTCACATCTGGAATTATCTCCTGAGGTGTACAAGAGAGCTCGTTTTTTATGCCAACTACCAAGACGTTGATAAAATAAACCAATACGCTCAAAACACAGTGAAGTGTGTTCAGAATGCACTTCGCGTTGCCCCTCAACTCTCATTTGAATCTTTTGAAAGCGCCATCAGTTATAAAAACGGCATTCAGGCTCAAAATGGACCTCCGCCTTGGACATTGACTGCTCAACAGTTCATTCGAATGAAACACCCGTGGTTACAGCTACTGACGCAAAGACTGGAAACTCTGTGTGAATTAAAGCATCTCTGTAGACTTGTTATTCGTCGGTGTCTCTATAAAAACTGGCAACTTCCCGATGGAATTCAAACATTTGACATTCCTGTGGAACTTCGCAGGTATTTGGACCTTCTGGAGGACTAATAATTGCAACATTTAGTTTCCTGATGGATGGATGCTTTGTAAACATCTGGACCTCCTGGTGAACATCACTCCAATGAAAACTGATTGCCATGCCTTTTCCCCTCCCCTCCACCTTTGTGGCTCATTCCATCTTAAAAATTAGACATGTGCGCATTTACAGAATAGTGTTTTTCACCCTTAAAATCAAAATGTTATGCGGTGGTGCTAAAAAAGTTAAATATATTAAAAATAATTCACCGCACTTTTTAATTCTTTGGTTTATTTCTTTTCTTTTTTTTTTTTTTTTTTTTTTACTGTACCAGGATGTTTACAAATAGCAGAGATTAGGGATTTGATTGCCAGATTGGATTCCTTGTGAAGTACACATACCTGCCACGGAATTAGAAACTTTTATGCAAATATATGTAAACGTCACTAAAGCAGTGTATATGCAAATTATTTGGACACGTGCGTCACCACGCATTCTAGGAACAGAGGGACTCAAAAATTATTAGGTAAAGTTGGAGTTTAATTTTTGTTAAATTCTGTTTAATTGATATTGTACAATAGAAAAATAACCCATGTTGCTTATCTAAGAAGCATATAGTTCTAAGAAAGCCTGCCAGAAACGAGATCGCCATCGTCTAAAAAGGATTGTATACCAGAACTTCCTGTGTGTGCAGCAATTGACGGAAGCATTTAATGAAGCTGTTCTCGCAGATATCTCACCAAACTATGCGCAGGTAATTGAAGAGAAACGGTGTTGACAGCCACATGCTTATATGGAACCACACAAGAATTGGTTAGTAGTGGTTCAACAAGCATGACAGCAACTTACCTGGATATGAATCCCATTGAAAATGTAAGTGACATGTTAGAAAAACAGATCCGATAACAAAGTCGTCTTCCGTCAAATCAGTCATTTAAAAGACGGTTTGGTGAACGACTGCTATATTGTAGATGTAATCCAACATCTTTTGGAATCTATACCAAATTGTATGTGCTGTAATTTGGGATAAAGGAGGTCAACAATATTTGTTGACACATATTGTTTGGATACAATATTTGCTTGGGTATGACTGCAGTGAAAATGACAAGTGCCTCTGTCTACTAAACTTAAGATTAGAAAAAAACCTTTGCTTAAAACATTCTGTAAAACAAATTAAAAAGATGGGTTTTTTGGACAAAGGAAATCATTTAGTACTGTTAACTACAAAATCAAAATTAAGCACGATAAGTGACTCTGGTACGTGATTTAGAACATACGCAAGTGTAGGAGAAGTAATAAACAGAACGCAATTAAATTCAGGAGTGAGAGTCAGAATTCACAGGAAACGTTTACTGTATTTATACTTTTTTTCCCCAAGCTAAAAAATCGTGGTGCGAGATATGTTCGGGGATTTTCAGAAACTAATGTTTTCAGGAAAAAACTGAAAATGGGTATGACTAACCAAGAATCTTTTATTCGCTATCACTACTTCTTATGAACACCAGGAAACCGAGAGCAGTTTCCTTGTGTGAATCGTCAAAGTCATCTACCCATTTCCCTGATCTTCTTTCCCATTATTTCAACAAGCAAAAGTTACTAGAAATTGACAAGAGTTCAGATACGTAACGAACAGTCCTTCACGAATGACTAATGAGAAGTGAAAGCAAAGCGCGAATCAGACAGCAACGATAGGCCAATAGAGATAGAGCAGCTATTGTTGCAGTATTAACAAAAGATCGCGCTATCCAACGACAAAGGAAAGCCAACAATTGTTGAGTTGAAATGCTAATCCTCGTCAACCGAATTCCATAATATATGAAACTTATAACAATATTCACTATATATTTTTTAATTTTAAAAGATTCATGACGGGGTGTTTTGCCTATTTAGCATTCCGACGGAACTGTGTATTGCTTCAGCGTCGCAAGGGAGGACTCAAGTCAGTTGAATTTTATTGCTGTTGTTTGCCTACCACTTCCACATCAAGTTGTCATGCGGATTGGAAGTTGGCCTTTGTGATTTGTCTTAATGACATCGAAAATTTCAAATTCAATCAAACAAACACTTATTTCATGTAATGGAAAAATTGGACAATAGTTTTTAGTTAGATATATTTGCTGGTGCAAGATGATTTTGCTTGAGTCTATACAGCATAGTTTCTGTGGGAGGGGACATGTCATTCATTAGTTAGTGCCGTTTTTATCCCAGTTATCTCTAATTGCTCTATTTGTTTAGAAATATATTACAGACTGCAAATATCTCTGTACCTTATTCACTAATACAACAAAAGTACTTGTTTTTCTTGCATCTGCAGTACAGTGGATGTTGGAGAGCGTGTTGTTTACCACAGGGAGCGAGTTACTGTTGCCCCCCCTGACGTGAATATTTAATTTTTTTTCGTAAAGTAAACTCAGGAGTGCGAGTTATATTCGAGTAAACACGGTAACTGATGTTTAAGTGTAAGGGGATTTAAGGACTATCAGGGAACTTTTCATATGTTTTAGATGCAGATGCAATCCAACACCTTGTGGAATCTATGCCAAATCACATATCAATATGTGCTGTAATTCAGGCTAAAGGAGATCAAAATCAGTTGATATCTTTTATGTCCTTGTAAGGAGTAGGCGAGGCCTTTTACCTCTATCTAGCTTTTGGAGCCTGAAAGAGCAGATCAATCTCCACTGGTAGCCAATCAGACAGAGCTAGCCCTCAACCATCGCTAATTATAAGCAGCAACAGTTGAAGAGAATGGCAAACAAGTGCTGCCATCTCTTGGTCCCTAACCCTAACAGGATATGTTATCGTCTGAAATGGTGTGTGTGTTCTACAGTCGACTTTCTTGAGTTTACTTTCAGAGAAAAAATCTGCTTGCCTGTGCAATTGGCTAACTCAGGGACCAGTTGAAGGAAGTCTTAGAAAAAGTTCCTCCAGTTTATGACTAGACTTGAATTTAAGTTCATCTTCAGACAGCCTAGCGCAGAGGATACAAGCATCACTTCCACCGAGCTACGTAAGCCTAAAGGAGATTCAACAAAGTATTAAATTAAAGTTTCTAATTCAGTAGCCTGTACGAGTAGTTCCTCTTAGAGGAACGTTTTCTAGGCATTTCTTCACCCAGTTCCCAAGTTAACTGATCTCTGGTACATGCAAGTAGAGGTTCCCTTCCATAAATGCTGATTAACACTGCCACTCAGGAAAATCAAGCTCTCCAGTCATTTTTTTTTCAATTTTTCAAATTTAAATTTCAGACGATATGAGTAAGGCTTATAACAAGATGGTAGAAGGTGTTTGCCACACTCCACCTGATTCATTCAAATTCACCAGTGGCCTCGCAAAAATCCATTGCCACCGGATTTTCAATGCTATTACCGTAGTTCCACTACTCTAATGCAAGGAATAAAAAGCTTTAGAGAATTTTTATTGAAATGAAAGATAACAGAAATTCGATATTCATTCATTGTCAGATGTATCTGAAACTCAGTTTCAGATATTAAGAAATATTTGTTAGGAGCCACGAGATGGCAGCACTTGTTAGTCATCTCTTCATTGTTTGCCACTTAAATTAGTGATAGCCTTCAGCCAGCTATCTCTGACTGGCAACCATTGGAGATTGAACTCTCTACTCACGCCAGAAATGTAGAGCTAAAACATCATCGCCTACTCCCTATACGGGAATAAAAGTGCTAAAAAAAATCAGCTAACGGCTTTTTATTCCCATATAGGGAGCTGGCAAAGCCGTTTTAGCTCTATCTAATTTTTGGAAACTGAGTACAGTTCAATCTCCAAAACTTCAATCTTAATCTCCAAAAATAAGGAAATGAGAGCGTGGAAGGCTCTCATTTCCTTATTTTTACTTAATTTTTTTTAAACTAGTTTCTACCAATAAAGCGTTTTTGCAAGTCTATAGTAGGTTCATGTTTAGTGGATGGACTAATTTTTAAAAATTTTATATATGTTTGTGAACTAGGTGCTCTGTTTATGTGACCTATGATGGTTTGAAGAGTAATGTAGATAGGTCACATAAACAGAGAATCATCCACATGTTGAGAAATCGAGCTAGAAAGATGAAGAAGTCCAAACAGAACTGTCTTAAATCTCTATAACACTATCACAAAATGGTTATCCTCGAAACATCATCAACAAATTTCTATACAGAGATAACCAACAAGAAAAAACAGTCTCCCAGCAAATTTCAACAGCAGGCATCCCCTTTATGGGTTCAATTTCCACCAAAATTGCGAGATTGTTAAAGGCCCATAACATTAGGGTTGTATTTAAACCAACTACTAGCATCAGACAGGTTCTAAGATCTCCTAAAGACAGTGTTCCATTTTATAAATATCCAGGTGTGTATAATATTCCATGCACGTGTGGTCTTTCCTACATTGGACACACTTCGAGAAGCCTGGAAATAAGACAGAAAGAACATGTTGGCGATGTAAATCACAACAGAATGACCACCTCCGGGTTAGCACATCACTTTTCAACTTCGAACCACACTATAGACTGGAATAACAGCTCTATGCCCTACGTAGACGAAGATTACAGACATCGATTAATTACTTAAAGAAGCAGCAGTAGTGCTACGTACAAGCAGCAACCTAAACAGAAATCAAGGGGCCATACTGAACGATACTCGGAAAAATCTAATTAATTCCCTCAGTTCAACAGAACTACAGTACGCGAATATTCATATTACGCGTTTGCATGTAACGCGTGTTCATGATACTCAGTAGAAATGTCACGCGAACGTGTTACCTTAGCTACCTAACAGGTATTAACGTTTTTTTGTATTCTTAAACCTTTTTTTCATTTACCATTTTTTTTTTTGTACTGTGCAAGCCTTGAGAAAGTTAGTCAGTTACTAGCGAAACCGGTAGGCAATATTGTACGAGCATTAAAAATCTATGGTCAGTTTAACAATAAGTCTTATATTTTGTAACATTTTACGACCAAAAACATGTATAATTTAAATACTAAAATCTTTTTAACTTATCGATCTGATCAGAGTAATCTAATGTCTTAACCAGTAATCTAACAAGTATACTAGAAATAAGGATTCAGCACTATCTTTGTATAAACACCGAAGGTTATATATGGGTCTATGTTGCAGCTAGGTGTTTTCCTGCTAGTTTTAACTTATGAAATACTAGTTTTAATTTATGAATATGAAACCGTACACATTGAGAGATTCCTGCAGGCCTGGTTGACTAAGCGGTTAGTGTATCTGCTTTCCAGCCAAAAGGTCGTGGGTTTGAATCCTGCCATGGACATGGATGTTTGTGATTGTCTGTGAATCATCTACACCAATGTGATTGGCATTGGTGTAGATGATGCGAGTTCTCTTTAGTTGGTAGATTGAGCAGGAGAGACAGAGAGTTATAGAGTGAGTGCCCTACCTCGATCAATCTTTGGACTACTTGGAGATGTCATGTAATAATAATAAAAATACTAGAAAGATAAAGCTGAACATAAGATTAAACTTGATATGATGCCGTATCAGGATGTAAATGCAAATGTTTTTGTTTTGTAATTCAAATACAAGAAGCCTTGACTATGATGGCTAAATCTTCTACCCATTTTGCTGCAGTTAAACTAGTCTCGTTTATTAGGATATCTGTGGCTTATCTTTAAGAGTACATCTACCATAACTAATGACATTTTTTAAACAAAATAAAAAATATACACAATTTACAACCTTTAGAATCTGTTTGTAGGTCAAAAACTGGCACCAGAATTTGATGATTCACTTATTTTTGTTTTGAGTTTAGCATTATGCAAGTCCTTGCATGATAAATATTAAGGATAAGAAAATCACATCTGCAGCTACAAATAACAGATTTTACTGAATCTTCAAAGTGAACAATTAGAACAGTAAACTAATCTGATAAAACAGTTAACATTCAGGGAGTGCAAAAGAAGATATGGATCACATATTTCAGAGTACACTCTTTTTATTTGTAACTTATTAGACTACCATAATCACTTAATCAGAAATGGCTTTTATACTACTAGCTATACCATTATTATTATGAGTGCGAGACTTAACCATGTATCACTTGCTTGGGAAGAAGACGAGTGCAAATTCAATGTGATGGATTCATAATGTTTTTTTAGACAAGGCACAGTTAACTGATCTTTCATAAGATGGAAGATCCTCCCCTCCTAGAAACTTAGATTTTTCCTCCTGCAAAACAGCAAAAATGCCGGAGAAATAATGAATGTAAACAGGATTGAATTGGTTGAAATTATGCCCAAGGTCTGTATTTTATGCCTATCAAGCCCTTATAAAGATTCCTTGCAGGCAATGGGGAAATGTCATGCTATCCTCACATGCACTTTCTTAGAAAGCCATAGCTCATTACAGGTAGAGGGTTAATACTGTTGGATGAAAAGGATAAGCTTAACACTGTTTGCAGACGATTAGGTTAACAAATGCCAAAATACTTCATCTGTTACATTCATTCTATACCTCTAAAGAAAACTAGCTAAAAATAACTTTAAAATAGAATTAAATTTGTAAGTGATTTTTATTTCTCGTTATATGTACGATCTTTTATTAACTAAGTCAGAAAATCGGATTTTACCTTTTATATTAATTATTAAGCTGAATAAAGTAGTGGTTTAAAACATCCAATAAAAAATAACCGGTGCCAACGTAGCTTTAGATGGACAATGGAACAATTCAGTTTTCTTATATTATTTTTATTTTTGCAGTCAACTGTTAACATTGTACAAAGAGATGCAAAAATCGTTGTTGTTCACAACAATTATTGACACATAACATAACCAGCAGCCCTACACTGCACTCAAGTTTAAGCAGCGATTCAAAAATTTCAAACACATCGTATTAGCACAGCTGCTTACCTACTGTTATTCATTTATTACTGCTTTGTTAGTTCATTAATTTATTTATTATTGCTTTGTTACCAGCTATCTGAGTATCACTCATATCAAGTTCAAGAGTGTTAGCCACTCATCTTCTTGACTAGTATGATTTCCAACAAAGAAGGACAATGCTGACATTTAAAGTGTTAATGAAAGTTTCAAATAAAAAATACCATTCAGAACATACTATTAGTGAAACGAAATGAACTTTATATTCATCTTGCACATTTTCACAGATTTTTTTTTAAAGATTTTCTAGAAGATAATGAATGTGGTACACCATCATTCAAGGATGATATGACAAATACTTTTGTGGGATCAATTTTCAAAGTCTAATTATTCAGTGAAAAAAAAATAAGAGAAATCTGATCAAGTAAACCAAAGAAGGGAAAAAATTTATCAGACCTTTGAAAATGGAATCTAAAGGAGATGACAGCTCAAATGGGTTTCTATTTTCCAATTGCACTGTTCAACATGAAAGGACTGTTCAAACTGTTCAACAAGGTGTTTGCCACTAGCAGTGAGTGAACACAAACTACGTATCCACCAACCAAATACCTGATAATTCTACAAATCCAAACATTCTGACCTGACTTTTTTTAAGGATCGCTCCCCCAAATATGCTGCAGATGTCAGCTCTTTTACCGTTAAGTCAGACAATAATCTCATTCCAATTTCCAATACCAGAGAACACATTCCTCATACCCAATCTCAGTCATATGCCTTTTGACACCACAGTGGTCTACACATAATGAGCTCTATGATTTTTACTCCTCCTTTCAATGATCTGGTTACAGTTTCTGCCTTCATGATGTAATCATCTGCTCCAACCAGTGGCGCACTCAGTATTTAATCTTGAGGAGGGCCGAGCACTCATTGTTTAATCTTGGGGGAGGCCGATTTAAGTAGATGATTTGAGAATACACAATACACATTGCATACGACCTATGATTGAGCATATGCAACCAAATAACTCGAATAATTCTTGCTGAAACAAAGGCTTTCACCAACCTTTACGCTCAAAACTATGACCACACAACCTTGGTTTTCCCAAGCATGCCAAGGCAGTCTTCGCAAAAACTCAAGCATACAAGTGACGCAGGAAAGGCTGCAGCTTTACGCTAAAATTACTCTGCAAAATTCCAAACAACATCTACAGAAAACTCGCATCTTTGTAAAACAGTAATTGTGTAACCTTCACTAAAGCAACTGGACCGAACATCTTCCATGTTTCAAACTTTATTACATAAAGATGATACTATCATAATATCATTCAATAATAAACGTGACCTGGCATCATTCTGCTCCTCCAATTCTTGCATATATGACCAAAAAGAAAACACTACACCCAATATCAAGAACGCTCACTGAATGGATCCTTTGGTTTTTTTGCCAGAAAGATATCAGAAGAATCATCATGAATAGCTTGGATACCATCAAATTTCTGTCTTCATAGCATTATTTCCCTTCTCCCCTCCCTGTTATGACATTTGGTGTAGTGTACCAAAAACCTCCCCAAAAATGTTTGGTGCTATCCAGAAGAGGGTAATCTATTACTTCAGTTACTTTCTCACTAACATCATATTTTTAGATTTATATAGGTATTTTAATGGGCAATTCTTTAATCTTCCTCTGCACTTGTTAAGACACAAACAGCTGCTGGCCAACATCTATTCACTTGTGCAGCTTCAAATCTAACCAACTAACTTCTCGTCCTTCTCTGTCCTCTGAAGAATCTTTCTCATTTTGTTTTTTCTTGATGTCTCAGACACATCAACAATGTGTTATAAGTCTTGCAACCTCTTGTGTGGGATTACAATACAACAACAACACAAAAAAAAGTAACAGAAGTAATGAAATTCTTGAACTAATGTGAAGCACGGCACAGAATGCAAACTTTGCTTGTTATGATACAAGCTTTCACATTCAATACTAAGTAGGTCACCCAATAACTGAACTTCATATTTCCAAACTATAATCAAAAAATAAAGCATTTTCTCTTTCCTTATCTTTATTCACCATTTTTCATGCTATAATACTGCATGCCAATTACAAGGTGAGGCACACCCTTTCTGCACAAATTTGATTACAGGGAAATCTATAAAATAAACTAGAGTTTCAATGAAAACTGAATAAATGGTTTAATTCCATTGACAGCATATTACTACTATAAAACAAGCTGCTGTTATATGAAATGTAATTCATAAATGATAATTTTAATCCCATTTTTAATTCATAGTAACAGACCAGGGGTGCACTTAGGATTTAATCTTGGGGGGGGCGAGCATTGAAGATTTAATCTTGGGGAGGGTGGGGGGTCGAGTTAAGTAGAATATACATTGCATACGACCTATGACTGAGCATCTGCAGTGATCGCGAATACACGATACCCGTGATCTCCTTTGGTCCGGCTCGGGCAAACGAAGTAGCGCTCGGTCCGACCGAGCAATACTTCGTTCACCTTGCGTTCACAGTAGCCGTGATTCCAAGAGCTATAGGGTATTCCCACCTTATGTGACCGTTAATTCATAAGTAGTATAGAAATAGAAGACACGACACAACATAAATAAAAAATAATAATTTTAATTAGGAAAAGATTTTTGGAAAAATTTCTAGTGTGTTATGCTGAAATATAAAATTTGAATAACATGACATTCATGATATTGATTCAAGATACATGATATTCAACAGCGGGTGTTGGTCCATAAGGGCTGCAGGGCTGCATTGAATACAGGTTCAACACGTTGAATATACTAGTCGGTACTACTCGCTAGTATACTCAATGCTGGAGCTGCATTCAGTGCAGCCCTTATGGATGAGCCACCATTGATATTTCAATAACATGGCAAAATTTACTTGAAAAACAAAACATAGCATATCTCATCAAAATTATATACTCCAATACATGATATATTCTCAAAAGAAATAGTAAATTATATATAAAAGCTGTCAATATAAAAATATACATATAAACATGGCAAAGTAATGAATTTTTGTTATGAATAGTTAAAAGTCAATGGCATAGATGTAGTACTATATTACATCCAGACTAGTTCATAAGAGTGTGATGGCAGAAGGGAGAAAATGAAATGTTAGTGTTCATCTTTGATTCTAAATACTTCAGAGTCTTCTGTATCACTGATGTCGTCTTCATCTCCAGTGTAATGTGTAGGATATACTAGCAGAGGATGTCCTGAATAAGCGTGAAGTACAGTTAGGAAAATATCCCTTCCATTGATTCCTACAAATAAATATATAACTAAAAAATCAGTGAATTTATATATTTTAAAAAAAAGTTTTACAGTTGCGAAATTTGATCATTGCAAACACTAATGGAACATTTTAGATTAACATATTAGATATACAGAATATTCCACCAATAATCTTGAAACTACTGATTGAAAATTGTTTCATAAAAATTTGAACATTTAGGGTAATACGAACAGTAGCATATTTCTATATATAAGTTTGCTGGTTATCTTTTAAACCATATAAAGAACCAAAGATTATTTTTTTGCTATTTACTGACTGGTGCAACATTTTTAGAGTAGCAACAGTTATAACTAGCAACATTTACACTACAAATGCAATTTTTTCCCTTTTTTCTTTTCTTTTTTTTTTACAGTATGACACTACGTTTAAAATTCTCTGTTCAAAATGATAGGCCCACTTCTTAAAAATTACTAGTTTTCTAGAAAAAGAAACTTACTCTGGATGTCTGTCGAACATAATTGGCAAATATTCGTCAACAGGGACAAGATTGCGCAAAGGGTTGGCATCTACAAGTTTTCTAGCACTTTCTAAAGTTATTGTGTAACAGAGAGTCCAATAAGAATAGTCAACATGGACAAGTGAACGTGTCCCAGTTACATATGGTTCATCCTCTTCAGAAAGCCTCTTTCTTCCTAGATGTCTTCAAAAATGAAAAACAAAGTTTTATACACACACACGCACGCACGCACGCACGCACGCACGCACACACACACACACACACACACACACACACACACACACACACACACACACACACACGTTTTTGAGACTGTTTATTTTAAATAACTGTCATCTAGAAACAAAAAGGTTATTTTAATCGCTCCTAGTAATGGAATTTCTTTTTAAAATGTTAATACCATACAGGCTGTTCAATCTATAGTGTATTTGTACTGAGTATAGGAAGAGAGTTGAGAAGTAGGAAGAAACTCATCAATATTGGATATGAAGAACTGTAGACCATTCCAAAAGAAAGCAGCAGAAGGAAAATTAAGAGAAACGAAAATTTATGCAGTGAGCTTGGAGATGAACTGTGAAGAAATGTTAATGTATATTCAGTGGATTCCACTTTATTAGGGGGCCACGTCATGACTAGCACACTTTAGCACAATTAAGTAGATATCTCAGTTACACAAACCCGTACATAAAGAGCGTAAATGACTTATAGATAAACTTAAACTGCCTTTAACTAAACATATATTTGCCATAAAAGTAATTCATTTATACACATATTAAACATGCATGCTGTTCTTAGCAGTTAATAGATTGCTAGAATTTGATCAAGTGTATCCCATCAGTTTTGTTTTTATTTTATTATTGACTGCAATTGAACAAAACCAGCATAGTTTTCTAGTGCAGACACACCTCTACCTTCATTGCCTTCCTGTATGAAATAAAATTGTCATCCAATAATATATTTTTTTAATTTCCTTGGCAGTCACTTTTTCAAGCACAGGAGAGTCATCATTATCACATTCTTATTCTTCTAATGTCCTCTGATGATCTACTGTCATTTCCTCCAGAATTTCATCCTCAAAATCTTCCTTCTCATTACAGAATTGAAGATTGCGTTTGATGGATTCAAGCTCTTTAGTTTCTGATGTCGTTCACATCTAATGGCATTTTATTTTCACTATTTACAGTATCTGGCACATCTATGATTGAATGCTTAAAAGGACAGTGAGCTAAACAATTTTGAATGGTTCTTGTTGCCTATTCCTCAACGACAAGCTATTTTACTTGTAAAATTTTTACTTTTTCAATGATCTCCTTTGCTGGTTTTCTAGAACCAATAAACTTTTTCTTGATTTACAGTGTAATTCTTTGTCCCATCATAAGCCAGTTTTTAAAAAATTCAGATGTCATCCATGCATTTTGGTAGGCATAGTACTGAACAGTAAACTCTCCGAACTAATCCTGTTAGATTGGAGAGTTCATAATATTAAAAAAAAAACGATTACATAATATTATTATGTAACCGTTTTGCATTAATGTTTCTCTTGTAATAAAAAGAAAATAGCAATTGGAGATTTTCTTATATTCTTGTCTTATAATCCATCAGGGCCGATATTTAATTGTTTGCGTCAGGGCGCGATCTAATCTGGCGACGGCCATGGAGAGAATTATACATCTGGGGAAAAAAAAATGCAAGCCACAATTTAACAGATTCTGAATCCACGTTAAAGATTTAAATTTAACATCCAGAAAGATCATATAACTTTTGGGCAGTCATCACTAATAACATGTTTAATAATATGTTCGGGGCCGCATTTATACTTTTGGAGGCCCGAGGCGCAATATCATTATGAGGCCCTCAAAAATGAGCATTTTTTTAGTTTATTGAAAATAAAAGTCAACATTTCCATAGTAACTCATTTTAATAACACAATACAACATTGGTATACATATATTTGCATTTTAAAAAAGTATAAAAATAAATCAGTTCAAATTTAAATAAAAAAATTAATAACTAAAAGTTTTTTTCTGACTTTGGTTTTAGCAAATATATCTATAATGTCATCATAATTGATCGAGTCCATTACATCTGATTCAATGCATAATAACGACAGGTCACTTGTTTTATTTTGGTGCAAGTTGATTCTTAAATAATTTTTTATTCGTTTCAATACCGAAAATGAGCGTTCAGCACTTGCATTTGAAACAGGCATCGTCAAAAATATTTTTTAAATTGTTTCTACGTTCGGAAAAGTAGACCTTAACCCATCGTTTATAAATTTGTACATATTTTTAATTGAACAATTTTCTTCCTTCATCATTATTAAAAATTGCTTAACTTCATCGGTAAATTTTTCTGAATCAATATCAGTCCCATAAGTTTGTAAAATTTTATCAATACTAGTCTTTTATCAATTTTATCAATACAAGTACAAGTCTTGTACTTGTATCTTCCTTCAAAAAAATGTCAAACATATCTAATATGTCAAAATAGCTTTTTGTTCTTTCATTAGTTTCCAAAATTAGCTTATCGCAAATGACATTAAAAGTGTTCACAGCGAAATTTTCTTTCCCATGTAATATAATCTCATTGTTAGATTGTGAAACTTCGTCACTCATTTTTTTTTCCCGTTTTTTAACTCTTTCCTTTTCATCTTTAAATTTTGTCTCATCTGTTAATAAATTCGCTTCTTCATTTACAGCAGCAAAACTATTTCTTATATCTAAAATAAAACCAACTAAAGAGTGCAACAAATTATTAACTAAAAACAAATCCATATCGGGATCTTGTAGACATTTACTAGTAGCATTTATTCGTTGTAAAATTTTGTTTCACATAACTGTTAACATTGCTGTTTCTGATTTGTCAAAATATTCATCCAATGATGAGCTCTCTAATTTAGAAATAGGTTTTCCATGAGGAGAAATGGATAGTTATGTAATGCGTCTTTAATTTCTTTATATCCACGTTTCAAAGCCAATATAGCGTCAGCTCTTGCGGACCACCTCGTTTCACTTAGTCTTTTAACTGTTAAAGATTTTTTTTCTAAATTTTTTGTTGAAGATGAAAAGTAATTATATACATTTTGAATAAAACAAAAATACCTGTATAGATACCTCTCATATTGGCAGTGTTATCATAGCTTTGCCCTCTGCACATTTTTATATCCAAAGATAATTCTTCTAATTTTTTTTAATACTACCTCTTCTAAATACAAGGAATTATGTTGTGTAATTCTGATGAACCCGATAAATGTTTCTCTAATGTACGAATTTGCGGCAGCATACCTAAATATCATAGCTAGTTGGTCGTTATGGGCAATGTTTGGCGTTGAATCGAGTATTATTGCAAAATAAACAGCTTCCTTAATTTCTGATATTAATATTTCTCTTGTGTTTTTTAGCTATTAATGCTATGAATTCATCACAAGTATCGTAAGAAAGATAATTTGATCAGCCAGAACCACAGTTGGCGTACATTTTCATGTGATGTTTTAAAAAATCATCAAATTCATTTAAATAATGTAAACACGATAAATAATTTCCGCAAGAATCAGAAAAAATATTTGTATTCTCTCTAAATGCTAGTCCTAGTTTACTCAGTAACTTAATGGTAGCTATTATTCTTTTTAAAACCTCTCTCCAATAATTTTCTTCAGATAGTATTTGTTTGATCAATTCAGAATCAATTCGACTATTTACAGAACTTGATTTTCCTTTGCGATATGTGCACATCGCTCGTATATGCTCAGTAGAATGTTTGTGATCACATAGGATTCGTGTTATATTTCCCCAGTCATTAAAACCCTTCATTAAGCTATTATTTGACTTAGAAAACAATTTATAAACAAAGCAATAAATTGCTTTGCTGGTTTCTGAAAAAATTAGCCACTCTCGTTTCTCCTTTGTTCAATTCGCCTTTTTACAGTAAAAATGTGTTTCATTTACATTTCTGACATATATATTCGATTGCGTTCTGTGTATTCTTTTTTTAAATTTTCGATTTTACCAACATTCTGAGGCATATTTTTTAAAATATGCTCGATAAACTGTTCATTAATAGTAAGTGGCCACACTGCTATATCGGTAGGATAAGAGATAGCTTGCTTGCTGGTAAGTACAGACTCCGATTGAAAATTTTCTTCAGAATCCTATTGATTTGTTTCATTTACTTCTTTCTCTCCTTCTATGTTTTCCACATTATTTTGATGTTCTTCATTTTCACTTCATCTCCTCCTGATAATGATACCAATGTTTCGTTTTCATTCCGAGAACTGTGAAGTACAACTTCAGTTCTACGAAATTCTTCGTTTTCAGAACGCAAGAAACACAAAATTGCCCCCTTTTGACCATTTAGCTGTTTTTCATTTTCTCTAAGTCGTTTTCTTTTACTAGCTCCGGGTTCAAATTTTCTTGGCATCATTATGTGTATTAATCTATCAAAAGCGAAATAAATATTTATTAAATCCAAAATAAAATATAAATAAAATAAACAATTACGTTAAAAGGTTAAAAAATACAAAAATAGAAACAGTAGTATCTTGAGTTTGTTAAAATAAACGAGTAACAGTAAAATAAGAATAATAATTAATTGAATAATATATTCTTACCGACTGCGACAACTACTTTAACCATATAATTAGGTATATACACTTGTATACTGCTTTACAAGTACTATACTTTACAAGTACTGTACTATAAGTACTAGCCAAATAACGATAACTAAACTATCAGTTTAATTACCATTTTTTGGAATTTCCTTTACTGTTCTACGATATTTAACCCCTTTTTGGTGCACAATTTATTTATTGTGTCTCTTCCCAAAAATATAAACGAATTTCACATGTATACAATAAATATTAATATTAAAAATATCTTGGTAATATTAAAATAGCAACCTTGTAAGTCATTTTATATAAATAACTAACTTATATCGATGGATTATAAATAATTATGCAACTTCTACGATACTTTATATTTAATATTAAATTTTCTAAATAGTTTAAAATCTTTTAATGTAATTCTAAATATATATATATTATTTACACTTTTAAATATTCCATGTAATTGAATAATAATTAATTTAAAGAAAGATGTAATTAAAATCTTTCTGTGAAAGATTTCATTTACAGTGTTGATTGTTGATTTTGAGAACGTTGATTTTGTTTGACAAGCTTCGTTGACAAGCATCACAGTTGCTACAAAAATTCTGAATACCGAAAAATTAAAAGATATGGTAATAATTTAGTATAAGGATAAAAGTTTATTTTTTATTTTTTTATTTTTTTAAAGAATTTGAATGCAATCAAATTAAGCTTGCTAATCAAAGTAAAAATTGGAACTTCGTGAGCTGTAAAGTTCAGATATTCTCACTAAAAATAAAAATTTTGAATTTATGGTAATAAAAATTATAGTAAAAAATCATCATATTTATGGAATTACAACATTTATTTATTACAAGATTTATTCAACTCCAGCTTTAATTTTTTTTTAAGTTGCAGTAATAAGCATAATAATTCCCGCTTTAGTTAAAACGTGGAGGCAATAAATAGTAAAGATAACCTTCAATGCTCACTAACATCCACTTGTTTACTCGACATTTTACCCTGAAATTACTAGAATCTTGATGCACAAAAAAATGAACTGAAAAATCAATTTAATTTATAAATAATAATAAATTTGAAATTCAAATGCTGTATTTATGTGATATAGAAACTGCTCTTACCCAACTAATTAATACAAATAGCAGCAGCACACAAAAAACCTCTGTTGTCTCTGGAACGTGATTCAAAATGATTGCAAGTTCAATACTCAGCGATCTGTTCTTTCCTAACAGGATTCTGGGGTTGATGAACAGAAGTCAAATATTTACTAAGAGAAAATTTCCAGAGAAGGAGATTGGAATTTAGTAATATTGATAAGAGCATAGTCTAAAAGTCCAGGTAGTCCAGCGAAAATCATCTGTGACAAAATGAAAACTAGTTTATTTATTTAAAAACACAAAAATACAACTTTATTAAGAATATCTTTATAGAGTTCATAATTAAAAGGACTCTAATAATAATAATAATAATAATAGATTTCTACAGATGTGTCTCATCTTGTTTTGGTATTATCAAAATTATCAAGTTATTCTGAAGCATTATGAAATTTGCTATTTTATTATTATGCCGCTAATATTTCTTCAAATGCGGCACTTCTTACAACAAAACTGGCTAAGTTATGTTGAATATACGTTTGCAAATATACTCAAAATCCCTTTGATCTAATAAAAAGGTAGAATGCTGATGAAACTTCATCAGCATTCTATCTGTTAAAATGCAATTATCCACTCCCTCCTCTGTTAACGGATTACTGTAGTTTCGTGCACTGTATTTCTTGGATTGACCCTATTTTGCTGCACAATTTACTTATTGTGTCTCTTCCCAAATAAAAACGAATTTCACACGTGCGAAAATAAATAATCAAAATGTTTACAATAATGAGCCAAAAGGCTATTTTACCGGCGACATATGTTAATTGAAAGGGAGATGGTAAATCCCGTTTTATTTTATAGCCGAGTACGAAACTCGGATCGAAATCCATCGATTTTCATGCCGAAAAAACTATCGGCGGGTCCAAGTGTAAATAATCACTTGTGTAGTACAACACCAGGGCAACTCCATGCAAGGTGGAGCAAGCTCCGTCACTAACCTTAATATTCTCTCATAATGTAAAACCCAGCTCCTAAGAGATGTAAATATATTGTTTTACATTATGAGAAGAGGTCACTACCCAGACCGGTTTCAACCTTTTTTTTTTGAGGTCTCATCAGTGAGTAGGTAGACCTGGAATATCAAGGTTTTAAGTGAACCGAACTTGCATATACCTCTACTATAGAATTGCTGAACTGGTGTATTCCTATGTTGTTAATTACTACCATAATGAGCCAAAAGGCTATTTTAGCGGCGACATATGTTAATTGAAAGAGAGATGGTAAATCCCATTTTATTTTACTCTATGGATTTCGATGGATTTCGATCCGAGTTTCGTACCCGGCTATAAAATAAAACGGGATTTACCATCTCTCTTTCAATTATTCAAAAAGTTTGTTTGCATTGGAAATATTATGTCAAATATTAATATTTTTTTAAATAACATTTATTGAAATAAATATGACATTTTGCTTCCTTTCCTTGCAAAATAAGATTATATGGGTTGCACATTTCAATTTTAGGAACGATTTATTTATTTATTTATTTTTATGAACAACAAATGGTGTTAAACTGCATTACTCGGGGTTTCCGATTGTGAGTCTTTTTAATTTATATCCAATGGTATTTTATCAGAGATTCTTCGCCTTTGTCTTTTGCTTAAAACTGCAACAGTACAATTACTTTGGAAAAATAACGAATTCAAACAAAAAGAAAGCGCGCGCATGTTATCTAGAAGTATTTTTGTGTGCATGTGTGTGTGTGTGTGTGGGTGTGGGTGTGATAATACTTTTGGGAGGGGGGAATTAGCCATTAAAGGCGAATTAATTCCGTTATGAAAATTTTGGAGATAAAATTTCATTTTGATTCCATGCGCCTACACATGTTTCAAAAGATAAACTGTAGGGAAAATATCGCTACTTCAAAACTGCCGCATAATATCGAAATTAGCCAAAAATATGTACATAACAGTTGACTTCATAACTGCGTTTATTTTGATTTGTAGTGAGTGATTAGGGAGAAACCAAGAAAGTTGAAATGCAAAAACCAACAGATTACGTTATAAAAATTATGCATTACATGATATGATTCAAGATTTACGTATGTTAACTAACCTTCGAACTAAGATTATGAATAAAATAGGAAACTTAATTTGGAACAGATGGAGGCTGTGTTCATTTTTAGATTCGGATTTTGATGAATTTATAAAATAATTGTTTGACAAAAATAATTATCTTCAATCAAGTTCTTGGGGAATTTTAAAATGTATTGGCGATTAAAATAATTAGCAAAAAAATTGACAGTGACATTGATCTTCCAAAGTGATGCAATATGAAGTGAAGAAAGTGTGAAAGGATTTCTTATTTTACGCTGGATTAAAAACTATAATTATACGATAAAAACAAGCAACAAAATGAATATAACTCATAGGTATTTAGTCTGATATAACTTAGATTCTGGTTACCGAGCAAACGGCAAGCAACTGCGTTTCTTGCTGTAGGCAACTGTAGGCAACTACTACGTACGCCAGGTAATGTAGTTAAGTGTTCTTTTCAGCATTAAGGATTATTGCCCCTTCTAATAGACATGACGGTCAAACTACACTTCTTACCCATGTTCTTTCAGCAGGTGGACAGAATATTATCCAGGTTTGCTGGACGTGTATATACGTCCAGCAAAGAAATGGTACGCTTACATACATGAATTTTATGGAATACAGGCGTTCCTGTTAGTTTTATATTATAAGGAAAGAACAATGTATTTCAAATGGAAGCAGGAAGCCTCACAAATCTTTCAGCGGCCTCTAGTTTTTATATTATGAATTTAATATTTAAAAAAAAAGTATTTTATTTTGCAACTATAACTACGCTGTTTTTTTATTGTTCTTTGTGAGGAGTAAAGTTTAAAATGTGGACCCCATAGAGAGTGAGGCCCCATCTTGCACCTCATGCGCCTAATGGTAAATGCGGCCCTGGCTGAGTGGAAGTATTGATTGTCTTTAGCATCACGAACTATTCACAGGCTCCGATTTTTCATTCCATTAACTAGCATATATCTACTATGGTCATCATAATCATGGTATATACATAGAGTATTGGAAAGTAGAGGATTAGGACTGCTAGCACTGAAAATTTTATATTCATTTGTGATAATTATTCTACAAACCTATGTGGAGGTACTAAACACTTCTTTGCTGGAGTTTGGTTGGCAGACAGTATAATCAGTGATACTGTTCTTAATGTAAGTAACTCCATATTTATGGAAGTTAATGTTAAAAATCAAGATATATCTAGGAATTTTACCTCTTGCACACAAAAAAACATCAATTTCGTGGTTATTTTAAGATTCGTATTAGTCACAAGCCATCAGTTTAGAACTGGAAATGCTTTTTATTTTGAGATGACATATCTTCAGGCCTATGCCAATATTCTTAACATCAAGTCCTTGAGAGCACTATTATCATTTTGCCCTGTGACCTGTAGCCACAAATCCTGTGTGAGAGAGTTATGGCAGCATCACTGATGTAGACTTTTTTACATTGTCCCTTATGATTCATTCTGGTTAATCTACTTTACACTCCTGTATTTTCCAGTATATTGTCAAATGAAATTTAAGGTGTCATGATTATAACTCTCTTTTAAACACTGAGATTTTACAAATTAACTTGCTTCATACACCTGACAAAACAGATTCATAAAAAGATAGTTTGGTTTATAAAAACATTCTGGGATAATTCATTAAGGGAGAAAAAAAGTGGATATACTGATTCTTAATTATTATCATTATTATTAAGAATGGATAGTAAGTGAGTGAAAACCTTAAAAAGAGTATTTTCATGATGCACAGTATCAGCAATTTCAAGCTTATTCGTTTTCTAGCCTTTTGATACAAAAAAAATATTCCATAATAATAAATGTCATAGAAAAAAAATAAAACAGAATAAGAGTATCACCATATACTGATGGTGACAACTGAAACCGTCCATCTCTCTAACTTGAAGATTCACACTACAATGTACTGACTCACTTGAACGTATCACATTATTTTAAAATTGCTTCGAAGCTTAGCAGTTATTTGGGTGAGATATTTTTAACATCAAGACAACAGACTGTATCTCATCTCACATCAAGCAAGAACTATATATATATATATATATATATATACACGAAGGCGCTCTGAAAGGTTCTCGGCCTAACAATGAAAAAACGAATTTATAATTTCAAAATTATTTTTATTTTTCAACACAATCTCCCTTAACACTAATGCATTTATTCCAGCGATGCTCCAGCGCCATTATCCCGTCCTTGTAATGGTTCTCAGTAAGATCTGTAAAATACCCCTCTACAGCTGCAATCACCTCTTGATTCAAAGAAAAACGCTGACCAGCTAGGAAGGGTTTTAGTTTTTTTGGGAAGAGATAGACCTCAGAGTGAGCAAAATCTGAGGAATGGGGTGGCTGTTCCAATAATTCATAGTGCAGATCCCTTAATTTTCCCAAAGCCAAAACAACTTTGTGGGTAGGTGCATTGTCCTGATGAAAGATGATTTTTTTCTTCTACAAACCGGGTGTTTTCTCACGCATTTTATCGTCTAATCTGGTTAAAAGAATGGAATAATATTCCCCGGTTATTGTTTTATCCTTCTACCTATTGTTTTTCAAGATAGTTAATAAACAAAATGCTTTTTCACATTCCAAAATACTGATTCCATGATCTTTCCTGCTGATTGAACCGAGTTTATTTTCTTTGGCACTGATCAACCGCCTTCTGTCCACTGTTTTGACTGTTGTTTGGATTCTGTTGTGTAATGGTGAATCCAGGTCTCATCGATAGTAATAAACCAGCGAACAAAATCAGTTTTATTCTTGTTAAAACACTCCAAGCACTATTCAGAGATTTTCATGCGAGTGTGTCTTTGATCTGCTGTGAGCAAGCGAGGAACCCATCTTGCGCACAACTTTTTCATTTACAATTCCTCATGCAAACTATACCCTGCCCTTCTTTTTTAAATGCCTATTGTCTCAGCAGTTTCAACACGCTTTGACTCACCGGTCATGCACTGATCAATGATTTCTGGTGTTGTTACACTTTTTTGGACGATCTTCAAGTGGATCATCTTCAAGGCTGGTGCGGCCATGTTCAAAATCGGCAGATCATTTCTCAATTGTCGAAAACGAAGGAGAAGTGTGCCCATAAACTTTTATGAACTTCGAAAGAATTTCATAAAAATTCATTTGAAGTTTAATTTGGCATTAAACCTTCTTTTACAAAGAATTTTATAACCGCACGATACTCAATTTTATCCATTTCAAGGGATATAGAGAACACTTTTGCTTCCCACAGCTGTATAAAACAAACTACTTGATAGAAGTAGTTTGACTTGGGAGATTGTTTTATGTGCTGAATATTCTGTTAAGAAGGGTTATATGTGAAATTACAAGGCCGGTGATTATGACAAGCTGAGATGTCAGCTTTCAAAAGTGCTATGGCATGAGAATTTAAAGGGGAGATATGTTGATGGTGCATGGAAGATTATCAAGGATTATTTAATGAAAGCTGTATCTGACTGTATTTCCAGAGTCAGGAGGTAGAATCAGGTAGGAGTAAGATGGATGAATAATATTATTAAGTGAGAGTTGCAGATAATGAAAAAGTTGTGGTATAAGTATAAAGAAAAAGGTGATGAGCATTCTCATGAGCAGTACAAGATACAAGCAAGAAGGGTAACCTGCATGGTAAGGAAGGCCAAAGGTAATTATGAGAGGAAGCTAGCTGATGAGTCAAAAAAAATCCTAAGGAGTTTGTTCGCCATGTGGCAAGTAAAAGGAGGAATAACAATGGAAGGATGACTTTAAAAAGTGTTGATGGTAAGGAAATTACAGAAGCTAATCAAATAGTTGAGTTGCTTAGCGATCATTTTGCAAAAGTATACCATCTTGGTTGTGATATTGCAGTGCCGAATGAGTCATTGACTGATGAGAGTTTAGTGATAGAAGAATTTGAGGTGCATAGTATATACAGAACCTTAATGCTAACACTGCCATTGGGTTAGATGGCATATCGGCCTACGTTTTAAGGGAATGCGCAATGATGCTGTTTAATTTAAGCCTCAGTTCTGGTAAAGTCCCAATAAGTTATAGCCGGGTACGAAACTCGGATTGAAATCCATAGAGTGGAAAGAGGGGAAAATTATTCCACTACATAAGGGGGGCTCCAGGATTGAGGTAGCAAATTATCAGGATATCGGGAGTGGTGGTTAAGGTCCTGGGGAAATTGATAAAAATTAGAATTCAGAACTGGGTGGACAGCAATATGATACTTTATAAGGGGAAACATGGTTTTGTGAAGGGTAGATCTTGCCTTAGCAATTTGCTCACTTTCTATAATGAAGTAACAATGGAGTTGGATAAAGGAAATCCTTTTTCAGTGATCCTGCTGGACTTTGCAAAGGCATTTGACAAGATTCCGCATGGAACTCTGTTGCATAAATTGGAGCAAATGGGTATGGGTCAAAAGCTAGTAATTTGAATTAGAGAGTGGCTAGCGGATAGATATCAAAGTGTGGTTTATGGTGGAGCGGAGTCCAGTAGAAGGCAGGTGACTAGTGGTGTGCCTCAGAGCTCAGTGCTTGTTTCTCTATTATTTAATTTGTACATTAATGATATTCGGAATGCTTTGAAAGGAGATATCCACTTGTTTGCTGATGGTGCAAAACTGAGAAGAGCTATAGTTAATTTAGATGATGTGGATATCTTGCAGGTGACTTAAATAGGCTGACGGTTTGGGCTAAACTAAATGGCTGCCACTGTGACCAAGTGTAAGGTGATGCACTTCGGAATGATGAGATCGCATGCTGTTTACTATATTAATGGAAATGAACTGCAAGAATTTGATGAGGCTAGGGACTTGGGAGTTATTGTGGACAGAGAACTTAAGTTTCGAGGGCATATTGCAAAGGTTGCCAAAACTTCACATCAGATTACATGGTTATTGAAGATCACACTGACATGCAGGGATAAGAAGTAATTATCCCACTTTATAAGACATTAATAAGACCTCATTTGGACTATTGTGCACAGATCTGGTCACCTGGATTTTTTAGTGATGTGGAAATGGTGGAGAGGATTCAAAGGCGGGTGACGAAACTTGTTGCAGGCGTATGGGATCTCCAACGAGGATAGATTGAAGGTCTGTGGGCTTCAAAACTAGTTGATAGACGTAGGAGAGGAGATATCATAGAAGGATATAAATTATTAAAAGGGTTTTATAGGATTCATGAACTGGAGTGGAACAACTAAAACTTAAACAATTGGCTCTCGTTCAAAGTAGAATGGGTATTTTTGTCAGATTAATTTATTATTTATTTAAATAACTCCTAATTCACCTTTAGTATCTAACTTAAAAATAAACATGTACAGCTCGCTAATAAATATGAACACATTATTGTAGCTCAGGAATACTCGAAACAACTAATACTATCTCTTAAACGAATGCATTACGTGATTCTCATCCTGGTCTGAGGAATTCACATAATTTTATAAGAATCACTTAACGGAAATGTTTGCAGGATCATGAAATATGATATTGTCTTATGCGTTTGATGCACAATCCTGTCTTTTGTCTTAGATGAGCTAATCTGACGAAAACATATGATGAAACTGAAAGAATTCGTAATGTCCACATCTCCCCGTGTTGTTTGAAGCCATTCTGATGGTTCACATTATCTATGACACTATTAGGTGAGTGTCTTTAATGAATTTCCTACCCGCTGTATAAGAATATTACATCCTTACTCGAATAATAAAGGGTGAAGTTGTGTATATAATGCATATTTAAAGTGCCTCATGAAGTTTCAATTCACTCATACCCATCACATTAAATAAACTCGTACACTCAATGAATGCTGTGAATCATTGGTGCGAACATTTTGTGACAGTTAGATGCATGCGCATCTACATCATCTAATAAGCTGGAATTAGCTGGAGCTAATTTATTTCCAAAAACTGCGAAAGGCTTTTTTCTGTTACATAAGAAATCGTGCACGAATTGCGAAGCATACGTGGCATGATAAGTGTCATGTAAATACATGAAATCAGTTTTAATACGTGTTGTTCACTGTTGTCCTATTATGTCGTATTTTCGCTTAATCTTGTGATGATTTTCTCTTAATGAATTCGATAAGAGGTCACCACGAAGTAGTATGCCAGGGACCAATAGGTTCTGCATTATTGGGTTTTTCGGTTTTGGTGCAAAGTTGCAATCTGGAATGGGATCTTTCTTCAACAAACCGATATTTATTTTAATATATTACCACTCAGTATTTAACGAGTGTACCAATAAAATTTTACAAGACTTTTTTGAGAAGTTTTTCACGAGCTTTTAGAATGAGAATTAGGAGATCTGTTCTTTAAAGAGAGAACTTTCAAGACTTCGTATGGAAAAAAATACTGCCATCCAAGAATCATTACATTCAAGTGACATTTTATTTTATTTATTTTATTTTTCATAGCCAATTGGTCTATGTGGTTAACCTAGAAACTTCCATCTTTATTTGGGCTTCAATTCATTGTAAAACTTGTTTAGTAAAAGAAAAGAATCTCCGATAGTCCATGGCGCAGCAGACTATAAACAAGAAATGCTGTATATTCACTCTTTCGTTCTCTTGCCAAATGTCTACTTGTGCACACACACACAAAGGTGACGCGCAAATGATCACTTAGGTATCGGTAATTGTTGAATATAATGATGCTATAACATTCGTGTTTGAAGATTATGAAATTTTACACTATATCTATAGCTGATATAGTTGCTGGCTAATAGGTTTTTTTTTTTGTGAAACGTATTGAAAATTTCCTGTTGAATTATTTTGTGTTAAAGTTAAAGCATTAAGAAAGTAGATTCCCTGCACATCTTTAGAGCTTAAAGGTGAAGCAGTTATACATGGATAACTTCTAAATTAAGTTCTAATTTTATTTTAATGTTTGTTTTTTACGTTTGTCACACCGCAAAAAGTTTTAAACCCTTCTAAATTACGAGTTATCAGCTCAGCCAATCAGGCAGCCTGATCATGTACTAGGATGAGAGAATACAAGAATACGTTTCTAACAGCTTTGACACAAGCTTAGAGGACTACTTAACTGATTATTCCAGACTATATTTATTTGCTTGATAACACGTAAGTAACTTTTACAATGTTTGAATTCGTTTAAACGTTCTCATTACATGTCATTTGCTAAGAATCTTTTTTATTATGATGTTACTAGTGACGATATGTTTAAGTGAATTCCGACAGTCTTTATTTCTATTCCATTATCAGAATGGAACTTCCAGTTCCAGAATTCCAACTGGAAGTTGAAAAACTATTTTCCCTAGAAGTGACAGACAACGACTAGCAAAGGTCTGTTTGCGGAAAGTATGTTATCATCCTTCACGGCCAATTTTTGTATTATTTTTATCATTCCCTGATATGTCATGGAGTTCAAGGACTCATCACGGGAGAGCGATATCCGCTACAAAACACACTGTCTGTACTACTTCATTCATCATTACATAATCTGCGCACATCTAATACCGACAGCTCAGCATGCATTCTTTGACCGATTTGCCTCCACGGGGGATGAAAACGGATCTGCAAACCCAACTTCATTTAAAAAGTTCATATAAAGATTCTTGTCGTCATGACGAGAATCCAATCCAGGTATTCAATCTTATTTTTTTCTTTCTTAATTCCACTGCACTATGAAGGTACTAAAGAAATCATTTTGCAAGCAGCACCCATTAATCCAAGGTGGTCATCTGGAATTAATGGATTGATTGTTCCGTGGTTCTGTAGGTGAATAATTCATTTTCATGGATGACAATGCCACACTACATCGTACACGAGCAGTGGATATATTTTTGGAGAACGAGGATAATAATAGAATCGAGTGGGAAACAAGCCCCCCCAAGAGATCTCAACCCCCCCCCCCCCCATAGAACACGTTTGGAGCGAAATTCCCCTCCAGAAAACGAGGCCTTATCCTTGCTCTGAAGGAGGAGTGGGCCAATTTGCCTCAAGAACTCCTGAATCACTCCAGTGGCCTGAACTTTACTACTTATCTTCAGTGATCAGGAAAGAAATAGTACTTTTAGGTAATCTAACTGCTGACAAAGCAACCAGATCGGTTTATCAGGAGGTTCCTAAATTTTTTTCCAGTGCTTCTTATAAAGAATGACAGGTTGTTTTCCAAAGAACACAGGCTTTCGAAGAAATTGATAAAATGGCTAGACTGTTTACCGAAAAAACGTCGAAACTCAGTAGTTTCATGTGCATTTCTCTCTGGTCTAAATCTGTCGTAGACAATATTCATTTAGTGATACAGACACCTCTGCATGATCAAGGTAACCACTATGCCTGTCCTTAAACATGTTTCTGAAAATATAACGATTATATCATGAAATCAGTCTTACTTGATGAACATTTTTCAGAACGGTGAATAAATATCTTCGTTTCACCGTATAAAGTATTTACTCTCTCTCTCTCTCTCTCTCTCTCTCTCTCTCTCTCATCATGTTTGAATTTTACTTGCACAGCAGAAGTCAGTAATATTTTGTGATAAAGAAAATTGCCTAAACGTATTCAAACTTGCCATGATAGTTATTAAAGGAAAGAATTTAAACAAATCACGTTCTTCATACCAAGAGTTCAATATATATACACTGTAGTCCAAAACCAAAGGACGAACACTATTTCTGCAGATTACAACCGCCAATTCAAACCAATTAGGTTGTGGTAATTTTATAACTGACGATTTCGAGTAAAAAGTAAGTACGCATTCAAATTTTCGAATCGCGCCTAGAGGTCACGTAATACTCTATAGGATAAAAGGCTGTGCTAAGCGAATTATGTTTGAAGAAACTCAATAAATTTGTCAACTTGGATGTCTTCTAATCTTTCAAACACATCATCTAGATGATTTCACATGGAAGAATTACTGGAAACAACTTCTATGAAACAAATTTTCATTGTTTCATAGAAGGCCTCAGAATTACTGATATTGCCAGAGAGTTTGGAATCTGACATATAGTTGTATCCAGACTCTGGCCAGCATTTCAAACAAATAGAATGTGTCTCCAGATGCTAGCTAAGAGGTTCCACTCGCTCTACAACGGAGCATGAAGATAGATTTTTGGTAATAACAGCAAAAGGTAATCGACGCACCACGGCAAGTCAGTTTGCAAATCGGCTCCATTCAAGCACAGTTACGCGGATATCTCAACAAACTGTGGCATGACAATATAAACTGGACATGACACCGATGTATTCTTTACAGATTCTCCGATTCTAGACGACACTTAAACTGGTGTAATAGTGGTACTGCTTACCATCGCGAGAATGTTCTTGAAAGGAATAGATACTGTGGTGCTGGGGTCATGGTATGGCGAGGCATTATGCTTAATGGACGGACCAAGCTACAAGTGCTGGAAAATTGGACTAACTGGTGATTGATATTACAAAGAAGTTCTTCAACTTAATGTTCGATTGTTCCGTGGTGCTGTAGGCGAATAATTCATTTTCATGGATGATAATGCCACGCCACATCGTACACGAGCAGTGGAGATATTTCTGGTGAACAAGGATAATAATGGAATCGAGTGAGAAGCAATTCCCCATCCCCCCGCCCGAGATCTCAACCCTCATAGAACACGTTTGGAACGCAATAGGGAGACGCATTTACTCCTCGAAATTCCCCTCCAGAAACAAGGCCTTGTCCTTGCTCTGAAGGAGGAGTGGGCCAGTTTGCCTCAAGAACCCCTGAATCACTTGGTGCTAAGCATGGTACGACGTTGTGAGAGCTGCATCGCAATTCGCGGGACATATTCCATACTGAAATGTCTCTCCGCATAGTTTTCTGTAAGCGCTGTACATTAATTCTTTAACTATATCTTTAAGAACTTTTGCCAAAAACGTATTGCAATTTACCGTATTTGCCGGCGTATAAGACGCACTCTTTTTCTTTGAAAATAGGTCTGAAAAATAGGGTGCATCTTATACGCCCTTATTCAGTTTTTTATTACTTTAATTTCTGTTAATTTTCTCTGTTCCGAGTTACCCGATTTCTTTCTTGCTTCTTTGCGGTGTGTCAGAGCATTCCAGTTACGTAGAGTTCAGTGGATGCCCATGCGCTGTCATAGATGATCACAGCTGTGTTCCTGTTCGTTTAAACTTTCCAATTGTTGTCGCGGTTGTTGAAACGCTGATAAATTTCTGCCGTTAAATTTTCTCTAAATTTCTTGGCAAATTACGGCAGAAAAACGTCGGCATTGCCACAATATTGCATACAAGCTACGTGTGATTGCGTATGCTAAAGAACGTGGAAACAGAACTGCAGGGAGGCATTTCGAACTACCTCCAACTGAGAAAATGATAAGAACTTGACGGAATCAAGAAGAGTTGCTTTTTTTAGATCCTCTTCTTGCAAGACCTTTCACTGTAAATTGTTTAACTACCTCTTCCTGTTCCTCTTTTCCCTCTCCTTTTCTTGTTTTTCCTCTTCTGCAACAGTTGTTCCTCCAGTTCAACCAATTCTTCGTTGGTCAACTCTTCAGGGGTAAACTTTCTATGAGTTGAATTATGTCGTCATCATTCACTTCGAGATTCAGATTGTTTGCTGGGCCGTATTATTACAAACTTCCAAAATCATGCACAAACCTTTTTAATGTCTTTTTCATATGCCACTCATACATTGAGAGGTCACTTCGTTCCAAGCAACAGCAATATTTTTAATCCCATGATAAATATTGAATGTTTTCCAGAATTGCATGAGAGTCTGGTCATTTCCTTCAGTAGTAGCAGAAATGGCTTGTGAAAAAGTTCTCTGTAGATAATAAGCCTTAAACACTGCAAGAACTCCCCGATCCATCAGTTGGATCAATGAAGTAGTGTTTGAAGGGAGAAACATGGTCTTGAATTTGGGTAAAGATCACCGCTATAAGAAGTATAAGACGAATGACCTGGAGTACAATTAATAAAATTTTAAATTCTACATTTTCTTTCACACAACAGTTTTTTATTTCACTCGGATAACAGTTGATTAAGACATCCTCAAACAATTTTTGGGAGTGTACTTCCTAATGTTTTTGAAGATTCGTGGATCTCACTGTGCTATATCTCAAATGGTTTCAGTTTATATCCAGCCACATTACTCGTAACAGAATCGTAATGCAGGCGTTAAAAAGATTTTAGCTTTTTGTGGAGAAATGTCTGCTCGGGCATTTTTTTTTCTGAAAGAAGGGCGTCTCATCCATATTAAATATTTCTGTGGGAAATAATTTTCCTCAGTAATAATTTCATCCAATTTTTCCACAAACTCCTTGGCAGCCTTCTCAGCACTTGCAGATTCCCATACATTTTCTCATTATGCAGCGAAAAACGCTTCTTGAATCTCATGGACCAACCGGAAGAAGCGTTGAATTTGTAGTCGTAATCGAGTCCTACTTTCTTCTTCATCAACATGTTGAAGAGACTTAGTGCCTTAGCGGTTTTGGTAATAGTGCTAAAGGGTATGAACTTTTGGTTCAGGTCCTCTATCCATGATGTAAATAGCTTTTCCATATCACCGATAGCACCATGTCGTCGATTTAATGGCAGCAGATCCTTTCACAGCCTCTACGATTTTATCCTTATTTTTCAAAATGGTTGTCACTGTAGAATGAGACTATCCGAAGTCATGTACGATCACATTGACGGGCTTACCAGCTTCATGTTGCTTTATGACATGCAACTTCGTATCAAGATCAATTGCTCGCCTCTTTTTTTTGTGATTTTTCACTAGGTTTTTTGATTGTGCATGTAGGAGCCATGTTGCACAAAACATCGCGAAATAGTTAAACCCATTTCTGAAACACAAAATCAAAATAGAGGATCTGTTGAAGACACGTGCCGACTGCCGAGGGAGGTTACCACTGAAAGCGCTGTTGCCACTGTGCATGCTTTACCTTACGCTCGATTGCGTCTTGTTCGAAAGTATAGCCGAAAATGTTATTTATTCCCTTATGGGATCACTGACGTATCTTCGAAAGGACGTAACTCGAATGGATGTAAGTCGAAGTATGACTGTACAAGTAAAAATGTAATTCGTTCTGAGTTTTTGGACACCAGTTCATAAGAAGTTATTTCAGTTGGTACGTTGGTAAAGATGCTGCATTGTAGCTTGAATAAGTTTAAGGAGCACTGTCGGATTACATCGATATTAACACTTGAGCAGTGGCGGTCGGTGAAAATTTTAAGTGGAGGTGCTGCATATACAAAAGAAGAAAAATAATTCATTTTCCCCTAATCAGTAACCAATTTATTAACAAGTAAATTTACATATTAAAAAATTTCTTTATTAAAAAATATTTCACCCTCACCACGAACACACATCAATAATAAAAGTTTCGTACACAGAAATAACGTGCGCAAGCATAGGAGTTATCTGTAGCGATACTGCTCAACGAGCAGTGTCATTTTGACATTCCGACACTTTGTTAGATCGCAGTGCATTTGTTTTTTCGCCTAACGATAATTTTTCATAACGATAATTGAGAAAATATAACTCTTTTCATATTTTCAACAGTGACGCTTGTCATAATTCAGCCTTGTATCTATAATAAATAAATACTTATATGTTGTATTAACAGAAGAAAATAAGATTTACAAAAAATAGTCACCCTCTCCACGAACACACACCAATAACAAAAGTTTCGTACACAGAAATCACGCGTGCAAGTATACAATTTATCTGTAGTGACACTGCTCAACGAGCAGTGTCGGATTCATTTGTTACGTGCAGTGACAAATCTTCTTCTTCTTTACACATTAGATGTAGTATCTGTTGACACCAAGAATTAATAACACTGGCCAACAAAAAAAAAAAAAAAAAATTTTCTGCTGATTATGATCTGACACTTGTTTTTTACTAATTTCGGTGCGCTGATTTCAAATATCAAACCCATTTTTCTCTATCACGTCAGGTTTTTCCTCTATGGCATTTTCTTTTTGCTAATTTGTAAGTTTTTGATAGTTTTAAGGAGGCAGTACTATTTAGAGGATCAAAAAAAATCGATTTTTTAATATTATTTTCTGAAAGTATGTACTTTTAAAAATCTTTTCCTAACTTTTTATCAAGAAATTCGAAAAATTCCTGAAGATATAGCCTATTATTCAAAGCGGTGAGCAGATCAGAATCGGAGCGCTCACCGCTCTCGCTGGTTAGTAAACGAATAAATGCGTAAGAACCTGCAACGGCACGTACAGGCCGATAACCGACCTAATACATTTAGGTGATGAAAAGTAGGCGATGACAACTGCCTAAAACAAATGAATGCTATATGCGTCATAGCGGACAAAGAACGATCGAAATTAGTCAATCGTTAATCGATCGTGAAAGTATGATGAGCGCTTATAACGTTTCAATAAAGTCTCTGTTTTTTTTTTTTTTTTGTCTTGTTAATTGCATGTTAGTCGGCAGTGAAGAAAATACATCATGTCTAATACTCGAAATTGTGTCAATAGTGTAGATTCCTTCTGCTACATTTGTGGCAGCTTTACTGTTCCCAGTCAAAGGACAAATATCACTGATTTCGTTAAGAAAGTGTACTTTGCATACTTTGACGTAAAAATTGCAGATCAGGACAAGTCATGGGCTCCAAATAAAGTGTGTACGTCATGTGTAGAAAATTTACGACAGTGGAGCAAGGGAAGATGCCAAAAATTTGCTTTTGGCATTCCAATGATTTGGCGTGAACCGAAAAATCATGTAGATGATTGCTATTTTTGTTTAGTTCAGACTTCTGGTTATAATAAGAAGAATAAGAAAAAAATTGTGTATCCAAATCTCGACTCAGCAATTCGGCCAGTTGCTCATTCCAATGAAATAGCCGTGCCAATTTATAAAGCACTTCCTTTACTTGAGAACGAGCATGATCGGGATATGCCAGATGTTCTTGAGGAGAAAGACCCGGATGTTGATTTAGACAATGAAAATTTAATTTCTAGTTCTGGACCGCAACGTTTTACTCAAGCGGAATTGAATGACTTAGTAAGAGATTTGGACCTATCAAAGGAATCATCGGAATTGTTAGCCTCAAGATTAAATGAAAAAAACTTACTGGAGCAAGATACGAAGATAACTTTTTATCGTAGCAGGGTAAGTAATCTTGTACAACATTTTAAACACGAGTGTGGGTTTGTTTACTGTAACAATGTGTCAGGTTTACTAACTGAAATGAGTGTTGTACAATATCATCCAAATGAGTGGCGTTTATTTATCGACAGTTCAAGCAGAAGTCTCAAGTGCGTCTTACTACACAATGGGAATGTATATGGCTCAATTTCTATTTGCTATTCAGTCCACTTAAAGGAAACATATGAGGACATTAAAAAGGTTCTGAAGTTATTAAAATATACAGACCATAACTGGATCATCTGTTTGGATCTTAAAATGGTGAACTTTTTACTTGGCTTTCAAAGAGGATATACAAAGTTTCCGTGTTTTCTATGCTTCGCGGATAGTCGAGCTAGAAACCAACACTGGAGTCAGAAACATTGGCCTCTTAGAATATCCTTAAATGTTGGAGAACAGAATGTTATAAATCAACCTTTAATCGACAGAGAAAAAAATCATTTTTCCACCTCTACACGTCAAACTAGGTCTTATGAAGCAGTATGTTAAAGCTTTAGATTTACAAGGTGACTGTTTCCAATACATATGTGAAAAATTTCCACAACTTAGTTATGAAAAAACTAAAGCCGGTGTATTTGATGGACTGCAAATTAGAACTTTAATGAGAGACCCAAATTTCATCAACTCTATGAACGAAATTGAGAAAGAGGCCTGGACTTCATTTACGATGGTTGCGAATAATTTTCTTGGAAACAAAAAAGCGTGCAATTACAAAGATCTAGTGGAAACAATGCTTGAAAATTTCCAGCGCCTAGGTTGCAACATGAGCATAAAGCTTCATTTCCTATACAGTCATCTTGATAGATTTCCCGAGAATTTCGGTGCTGTAAGCGATGAACAAGGCGAAAGATTTCGTCAAGACTTAAAAACTATGGAAGATCGGTACCAAGGAAGATGGGATTCTCACATGATGGCCGACTACTGTTGGAGTATTCAAAGGGATTGCCAAAACAGAACATACAGCAGAAATTGCTACAAACAAAAATTTATTCCCTGAAACTCATGTGTAAGTAAAATTGTTATTTTTTTATAAATATTCTTGTAGTTTTTAATGAATATTGTTAAGTAGTTATGTATCTAATTATCGGCTTCCCTCGCATTCAAAGCAGTACGTGCCGTTGCAGGTTCTTACGAATTTATTCGTTTACTAGCAAGCGAGAGTGGTGAGCGCTCCGATTCTGATCTGCTCACCGCTTTGATTAATAGGCTATATCTTCGGGAATTTTTCGAATTTCTTGATAAAAAGTTAGGAACAGATTTTTAAAAGTACATACTTTCAGAAAATAATATTAAAAATCGATTTTTTTGATCCTCTAAATAGCAATGCCTCCTTAAAACTATCAAAAACTTACAAATTAGCAAAAAGAAAATGCCATAGAGGAAAAACCTGACGTGATAGAGAAAAATGGGGTTTGAACTTGGGTTCGAGGTTATATGGTGAGTGGTCGGTGTAATTTAGTGCTCGTGTAAAATTGGTGATTTTTGGTGTTTTTTGTGTGTGTTTTTCCTTGGAAAATTGGTTTTATAGTATATTAGAACGATTTTCGTGTTTTTAGAGTATTTTATGTCTTTATAACATATTTTATTGGGGTTGTCGCCTCTAGAGGGATTCGTAGTGTGTAGTGTTCGTGAAAGCTCCGGATAAGATAAGTATTATTTTCAGTTATCGTTGATAAATTTATTTAATATTGCGTAGTTTTGTTTGCCTTGCGTTCTCTTAGTGAGTTTTTTTGTGTGTTTTTGGTGTGTTATAATTTATAATTTGATAAAATACGTTCAAGTAAGTGTGGCTTCAGTACGAAGGAAAATGGCGGCCAGTAATGATGGTTCGCCATTTTTATCAAAGAACGGTAGTATAAAAGAGATGATTCAGTGTACTAGCTGCGAAATGTACGCTTTGCGGAGTGTGGTTAGATGATAATAAAGGAGTGAATGTGTGTAGAAAATGTAGGGAGAATGAGAAATTGAAGAGTATTTCGGATCGTGAGTGTGATATTTTTGTCAAACTTCAGAATGAAGAAAATAGGGATATGACAAGAAACGGCGAGGTTGTACCAGAGAATTGTGAGAGTGTGAATGATAGTATTAATGGTTTTACTGAGAATAAAAAAGATGAGATAGACGCAGTGAGATGAGTGAGATCGCGTTGTTGAAGGGTGCGATACAAAGGGCAAAACAGCAGCTAGAGCGTATGAGCAAAAGTCGGCTGAATGAACCAGCCAGTAATAAAAAGTATGACAGGAAAAATAGACGTATGAGTGTGAACATGAACAAAATGAAGGATAGAGTGCTGTATGGAGACTCGTTAATACGAGGTATGATAGTAGAGGATTTGACAAAATCGTACCAACCTGGTGCGACCATAAAGGATGTAACTAAGTCTATTAGAGAGCAAAAGGAACGGGTGAAAGAAATGATTGTTGTGGAAGGTACGAATGATTTGAAAGGAGACAAAATGGAAATGATAGAAGACCTGAATGAATTGTTTGAGGTAGCAAAAGAAAAGAGTGAGAGAGTTAGAATGATTAGTCTTTTGCCACGGTATGACAGTGAAATGTTTAATAGGAGGGCCATAATTGCGGATGACTTTATGCGTGGGTTATGTATGACAAGTGGTGTGGAATTTGTGGACGTGTGGAGTGAGTTCGATGGGCGAAAGGATCTATATAAGATGGATGGCTTGCATTTGAATGGTTACGGTGTAAGAAGACTTGAGAAAGTGTTGCTGAATGTAGTGGATGTACAAATTCAGGGAAACTAGATTTATTAAGGGGGGAGAGTAGATATACAGTCCTTAGAGAGGCAGTTGAATGTAAGAATGAATATAATATGCCCGAGCAAATAAGGACAACAAATCAGAGTGGGATAGTTAATATAAGGCACCAAGGTAGGGTTGGGACTAATAGGGGTCTTAAATTCATGTACACTAATGCTAGGAGTATTAGGAACAAGAAGGAAGAGTTTTTGGCTATGGTTGGCACTTCCAGACCACAGGTTATTGGTATTAGTGAAACATGGCTGACTGTAGATGATATAGCTAGTGGGATTGAATGTGATGGTATAGTGTGTTCAGGAATGACAAGGAGAATAAAATGGGGGTAGGAGTATTGTTGATGATAGCTGATGAGCTGCAGCCAAGAAGAATAGAAGTTGAATTGCAGGATACAGAAAAGAGTACATTTGAGGCCATTTGGTGTGAGATTGTGGCTAGCAGAACTAAATTGGGTGCTGCTATAGACCAGGTGATGGAAAAGATGGTGGTGACAGTATGCATAAGCAAATAGAAGAAATGGGTGGAAGGAGGGTGATTATAATGGGAGATTTAAACTATGGTCGCATTGATTGAAGTGAGGAGAGGACACACGGGAGGAAGGAATTGTATTTTATGCGGTTATTAAGGGATAACTATCTGCGACAGCATGTAATGGAAAACTAGAGGTCAGAGAGTGCTTGACCTAGTAATTACATCTGAGGATTTGGCTGTAACAAAATATGACCACATTGCCACCAATCGGTGAGATTGATCATAGGGTCTTGACTTGGGAGGTGGTTAAAGGTGTAGAATTTTCAATTAAGACAGGGTACATGTGGAATTATCGGGCTGGAAAGTATGACAAGCTTAGTAGTTTGATTGGTTCAGTGCAATGGCATGTACAACTGCAAGGTCTAGAAGTCGATAGTGCATGGGAGGTAGTTAAGAAGTGTTTGCATGAAGCAATGGCTGACTGTATACCTAGAGTCCGAATAATAAATCAACTAGGGGTTAAATGGATGAATAACACCATTAAGCTTGAGCTGCAAAAAAAGAAACAACTATCGAGGAAATTTAAGGAGAAAGGTGACCAGCAGGCACACGAACGGTATAAAGCGCAGGCCAGAAGGGTAACGAGTGTGGTAAGAAAAGCAAAAAAGGATTACGAAAGAACATTGGCCATGCAGGCTAAAGAGAATCCTAAACAGTTTTTTAGATGTGTAGCAAGTAAAAGGAAAAATGTACATGGCAGATTGCTTTTAAAGAATGCCGATGGTAGGGAGGTAACTGAATCAGTTGAGATAGTTGAGTTACTGAGTGAGCACTTTGCAAGAGTATATCATCCAGGTGGTGACATTGCAGAAACGAATAAACCAGTAGATTATACGGGAATTGTGGTTAATGAAGTGGAGGTGAGTAGTCTATTGCATAACCTCAATGTCAATACATCTGTGGGATTGGATGGTATACCAGCTCGTGTTGTACGAGAAGCAGCTAAAGAATTGTCAGTACCCTTGACCATTTTGTTTAATTTGAGTCTCGGGTCTGGGTTAGTCCCGAGGGGGTGGAAAGGGGAAAAATAGTTCCACTGCATAAAGGAGGTTCGAAGACTGCTGTTGTAAATTACCGACCGATTAGCATATCAGGAACCATTGTCAAGGTCTTAGAGAAATTAGTCAAGAAAAGAATACAGGATTGGATAGATGAAAATGGGATATTGTATGGGGGGACAACATGGTTTTGTGAAGGGTAGATCATGCCTCAGTAACTTGCTCATGTTTTATAACACAGTGACGGCTGAACTGGATAGGGGTAAAGGGTTTACAGTAATACTACTGGACCTTGCCAAGGCTTTTGATAGGATACCACATAGAACCCTAATCAGTAAACTGGAGCAGATGGGGATAGATATAGGGTTGGTGAGATGGATAGGAGGGTGGTTGAACGAGAGATACCAGAGAGTGGTTTATTCAGGAGTGGAGTCTAAAAGATGGCTTGTGACTGGTGGAGTGCCACAGGGCTCTGTTCTTGGACCACTGCTTTTCAATTTGTTCATCAATGATATAGGAAAGGATTTCAGAGGAAGTGTTCACTTGTTTGCTGATGACGCAAAGTTGGGTAGAGCAATTATGAGTGCACAGGATGCAAATTTTTACAGGATGATTTGGATAGTTTTGAGGACTGGGCTAGGAAAAATGGATGTCAATTTAATGTGCCAAAGTGTAAGGTTATGCACTTTGGGGTGAAAAGAATAGCAGCAGTATATCACATTGGTGGAACCGTACTACAGGAGATTGATGAGGCCAGGGATTTGGGAGTGTTGGTGGATAGGGAATTGAAGTTTAGGGGGACACATTGCAAAAGTGACTAAAACAGCTCACCAAATCACTTGGCTTCTGAAAAATACTTTAGCATGCAGAGACAAACAAGTTGTTGTTCCTCTGTATCGAGCCTTGATAAGACCCCATCTGGACTACTGTGCCCAGTTATGGGCACCAGGGTTTCTTCGTGATGGGGAGGAAGTGAAGAGGATCCAGAGACGAGTGACCAAGATGATAGCAGGTCTGTGGACTGAACCTTATGAGAATAGGTTGAAGATTTGTGGGTGGCAGAAATTGGTCGATAGGCGAAGGAGGGGTGATATGATTGAGACATTCAAATTACTGAAGGGTTTCTATAAGATTGATCCAGAAGATATTTTTGAAAATATGACTGGTGGTGGGAGGACTAGGGCCATGAATGGAAGCTGGTTGACAAGAGGGTGGTTGACAAAGGGTGTTAGAGCTAGGTTTTTACTTGGAGAGTAGTGAATGAGTGGAATAAGCTTCCAGAGTCTGTTGTGGGTGCTACGACCGTGAATGAGTTCAAGGCAAGGTATGATAGATACTGTGTGAATGTCGAATAGTTGTTCTTGACATGATGTTAGAGCCTCCCTCGATGAGTCTGTCGACTCCTTGGAGTTGCCCGGAACAACAATAATAATAATAATATTTGAAATCAGCGCACCAGTTAAAAAACAAGTCTCATATAAAAGTCAGCAAAAATTGTGTTGGACAGTGTAATTAATAATTACATAAAAAAAGCTAAAAGACGTTTATTGATGTAATTATTTAATTAAATCAATAACTATAAAAATCTGTTAATGTAATTATTTGTCTCCAAGCTTTCATCCCCACCCCCCACCCTTGGAAAATTTTCTACAGACACACGGCCATGCATGCGGTCAAATGGACGTGAAATTTGTGACGTGGGTTGCATATCCCACAGGAAAGCACACCCAACCGAAATGGGCAGTGGGCTCAGTGGATGTGGCGTTTGCCAACCACGGCGCTTGGCCGCACGAAAGAAGACTGGTTTCGAGTCTAGTCAGCGACTAGAGGGAATTTTTCTAAGTCTTTTTTCGACCGGTTCACGAGTTAGTCGATCTCTGGTACGGGCAAGCAGGTTTTTCCTCCCGGAAACTCGGGTTTTTCGTCCTGTAAACTCAAGAAAATTGACCGTAGAACCGACATTATTTCAGACATTAAATACATTGTGTTAGGGTTAGGGACCACGAGATGGCGGCACATTTGAGCCGTCTCTCTTCACTGAGTACCGCTTAATTAGTGATAGCCTTGGGCCATCTATCTCTGATTGGTACCACTGGAGATTGAACTGCCCACTCAATCTCCAAAAAGTTAGGTAGGGCTAAATGGCCTCGCCTACTCCCCGTATACGGGGAGTAGGCGAGGCGTTAGCTGATTTATATATATATATATATATATATATATGTAGAAAGTTTTTTACCTTGGATATAATATACGTTAAAGATACCAAGCTATTTTAAATATAAACCTGGTTTTAATCCATTTCCCAAGTAAGCAAACAGACAAGTAAGTCAAGTTTGCGCCTGCAAGTAGTGCAAGTCTCTGTATTACTTAAACGTTGGTATTTCTAAGCCTGGCTCCCACTGATGAGACCTCAATAAAGGTCGAAACCGGTCTAGGTAATGGCCCCTTGCCTTTAATGCATGGCATCATTCATCTCCTCAAGGAGATGTGCCTTGCATTAAGGGTAAACACTAAGAATAGTGATCAGAGCTTATTCCACCTTTACCACGAGTTGCCTAAGACTTGCACTACTTGCAGGCGCAAACTTGACTTACTTGTCTGTTTGCTTACTTGGGAAATGGATTGAAACCAGGTTTATATTTAAAATTTCTTGGTATCTCTAACATATATATATATATATATATATATATATATATGAAACATTTTAAATTATCTAAAAAACATTGAAAGCACAGTAGTATTTGTTTCAGTTTACGATAATTTTGGTTTTAGTTTTTGTTTAATATTTTCGGTTTTGGTTTTAGTTCACTATTTTTTGTTGAGTGCTGAGTTTAGCTGCCTATCGTAATCATTCATCGTAGAGACGGGACTAATAATTTAAGAGCGAGAATATCCACTGAGGATCAAAGATTTTTGGCATGGCCTGGACATGACAATACCGAAAACAGATCTGTAAAGGACTCTCCACTTTTCTATTTTTTCGTGTGGCCAATTTTTGCAAACTGACTGTTGGCGGTCTGCGGTTTGTTGATGTGATCAGCTATAAGAATGGTGTATTCATTCATCAACAGCCTGAAATGCAACTGAAACTACTAAGATGCAGAGCTCGTTTTGTATGCCACCCACCTAAACCTTGATGTAGGAAACCAATATGCTCAAAACACAGTGAAGTGTGTTCAGAATGCACTTTGTGTTTCCCCTCAACTCGCATTTGGATCCTTCGAAAGCACCATCAGTTATACCAACGGCATTCAGGCTCAAAATGGACTTCCTCCTTGGCAACTGACTGCTCAGCAGTTCATTCGAATGCCACCCCGTGGTTACCGCTACTGACGCAAAGACTCGAAACTCTGTGTGAACTAAAGCATCTCTGCAGACTTGTTATCCGTCGGTGTCTCTAAAAACTGATGAATCAATTCTTCATCAGCAACTTCCTGATGGAATTCAAGCATTTGACATTCCTGTGGAACTTAGCAGCTATTTGGACGTTCTGGAGGACTAATAATTGCAACATTTAGTTTCCTGATGGATGAAAAGGGATGCTTTGTAAACATCTGGACCTCCAGGTGAACGAGGCTCTAATCAAAACTGATTGCCATGCCTTCTCCCCTCCCCCCACCTTCGTGGCTCAATCCATCTTAAAAATTAGATATATGCGCATCTTTGGTTTCAAAATGCATTGTAATCAATATGGTGTTTTTCACTCTTTAAATCCAAATATTATGTATTGCTGCTAAAAATGGTAAATAAATTAAAAGTAATGCATTCAGCTCTTTTTCTTTCGTCTATGTCTTATTTTTTTTAATGTAACGGATCTATAAGCAGACGATATTCTCAATGAAACATAAAGAGTACTTTACTTTCGGAGGGAAATTAGCCTGTCATGAGGCAAGCCTGTCAGCAGGAAATCTAATAACAGCATCTGTATGAGTAACAGGCTTACAATATCAGCTGGACACTCAAAGATAAGACAGGCTGAAAACATGTTATGCAACACAAGTATAGGACAAAATGTTTACAAGGAGCAGAAATTATGGATGTGATTGCCAGATTGGATTCCTTGCGAGGTACACACACCGGCCATGGAATAAGAAACCTATATGGAGATATATGTAAACGTCACTTACGCAGCGTATAAGCAAAACATTTGATCACGTGGGCCACCACACTTTCTAGGAACAGAGGGGCACAAATTATTTGGTAAAGTTGGAGTTTAATTTTTGTACTCATTTTCTTGCGAAATTAAAATTTAAGAATGTTGCTGGTCAGCAACGTCAATAGTGTTGATCACAATGGGAAACGCAAAGGATCTTTCGGAGTTGGATAAAGGTCTTATTGTGGGCGCCCGTCTGGCTGGAGCTACGATTTTGGAAACAGCAGAGCTGTCTGATTTCTCAAAAAGCGTTTAATCAATAGAAAAATAACCCATTTTGCTCATGTAAGAGCATAACTATTGTTCTAAGACAGTCTGTCAGAAATCAGATCGCCATCGTCTAAAAAGGCTTGTACGCTTAAAAGAACATCGTGACTGGACACCGGATGATTGGAAAAATGTCATATGATCCGAAATCATGGAACACCTTGTTCTGTACCGACAGTAAGCAAAGTTTGGCGGGATCCCCATTAAGCAATGAGCTTAGCTTGCATTGTAAACACAACTCGAGTTCTGGAGGTGATGTCATGTTCTTGTACAGAATGAGTTTCTTGATATTGCTGGTGTCCTTCAAGGAATACCTGAACATTTTGCCGATCAAATCCATCTGCGATGATGACTTTTTATCCAGCAGGGGATGATTGTTTCAAGGATGGCAATGCTACTGACCACACAAGAATTGTTCAGTAGTGGTCCAACAAGCATGACAGCAACTTCTCTGGATATGAATCCCATTGAAAATGTGACATGTTAGAAAAACAGATCCGGGAACAAAGTCCTCTTAAGTCAAAATAGTCAGTTAACACTTTCATTGCCAAGCTGAAAATTGGAATTTTGTGTGGTGGCCAATTTTTTTTATTTTTTCATTTAGTTAGCGACGTCCACGCGATAACGCGTGATCGGCCGTTTGGTGAGGACTCGCATCGCGCGATATCGCGTGTTTGGCAATGAACATGTTAAAAGACGGGTTGGTGAACGATTGCTATATTGTAGACGTAATCCAACACCTTGTGGAATCTATTTCAAATTGCATGTGCTGTAATTCGGGCTAAAGGAGGTCCAACACAGTATCAAATAAAATTTCTAATTCAGTGGCCGGTATGTGTACTGGTAATATTAGCAAACATGACGTTGCCAAGAAAGAAACTGAGCATCACACAGACAGGCTAGCTCTGATAAAAGCAAAGAGCTTTATTTATGTCAAAGGATAAAATATTTGCTTGGCTATGATTGCAGTGAAATGACAAGTACATCTGTATACTAATTTCAGATTGCAAAAACTTTCCTTAAACCATTGTGTAAAACAAATTAACCCCTTAACATACAAAGACGTCTGCGACACGCCTTTTGTTTATTGCACCAAAATTGATTTTGCATTTTGGTTTCACATATTAATACAACCTAATATAGACGCTAGACAATCTTCTGCCTATTTCCTTTCAGCCGAGAAAAGTTGCCAACGGCATGTATCAGCTATTTCGTTTGCGTTTGCACAAATTCATCATTTTTCAAATAATGATGAATTTGATCCAGCAAATCACCCTCGCCCAAAAAAATTGGGTGAGGGTGATTTGCTGAAAAACGACCGCTTTCTGATTTTTAATTGGTACGTTAATGGGTTAAAAAGATGGAATTTTTACAAAGGAAATCATTTAGTACTGTTAACTTTAAAATGAAAATTAAGCATGATAAGTGACTCTGCTATGTGATTTAGAATATACACAAATGTAGGAGAAGGAATAAACAGAACGGAGTATGATTCGGAATTCATAGGAAACGTTTTATCGTATTTACTCGCACTCCCCCCCCCCCCCCAAAAAAAAAAGCTAAAAAATCGTGGTGCGAAATATATGCGGGGATTTTCGGAAACTAAAGTTTTCAGAAAAAATGAGAAATGGGTATGATTAACCAAGAATCTCCTATTCGCTATCGATACTTCAGCCTCGAGTGGTTTCCTTGTGTGCATCATCAGTCATCTACCCAAACAGTGGTCATTTTCATCATCATCATCATCAAATTCCTGCCATGTACCCTCAAGGGATGTACAGGATATGATAGTACTACATGAAAAAAATTACATCATTATTAATTTGCCTATCTACAATTTTCCTCCAAATCAGTCTGTTACTTGTCAAGACTCCAACATTATCAGAGCTTATATTTCTATCGTCTAAAGCACTTTGTACCGTATCAATCCACCTATATCTTGGGTCTTCCTCTGGGTTGATTTTCTTCCAACCTGGCAGAGAACACTTGTTTTGCTAATCTTTCCTCGCCCATTCTGTTTAAGTGACCATACCACCTGAGATTAGCTCTGCTAACACATTCCTGGATGCTGACAATGTCAAGTTCTTTCCTAATATCCTCGTTTTTAATATGATACTGCCATTGATGCCATCTGTTCACGCCTATAATCTTTCTCAGGACTCTCATATCTGTGGTCTCTAGCCTTTGGTCAAGTGTTTGACTTCTGACCAAGCTCTCGGATCCATAAGTTAAAACTGGTTTGAACACTGTCTTGTATACAGCTAATTTAGTGTTCCGACTAATTTCTCTCTTATTCCATATGAATTTATTCAACTGACTTCCCACTTACCAGCTTTGCTGATTCTGTTGTCTATTTCTATATTTAATTTACCATCTTCAGTAAAAATCGTGACCTAAATAGCTGAAATGTTTTACTTGTTCCACAGGTTCTCCATTCACAACACAGTTGATATTTTCAATGATTCTGCCTATTTTCATTGTCTTTGTCTTTTTATTGCTGACCTTCATACCATATCAATTACAACAGCTATTCAATTTAGTCAGAGAATCTTGAAGACTTGTAGCGGATTTATTTAGAAGTATAACATCATCCGCATAAAGGAAAGTGCAGAGATTAACATCCCTGATTTTGATATCAGGTTTAATACCACTTTCCTTCATAATGTGATCCATATAGATACTGAATAACAGAGGGGATAATGTACATCCTTGTCTCACACCAGATTTAACATTAACCCATCTTCCTGTACTTCCTTCAATTCTAACTGCTGACTTACAACTCCAATAAAGACTAAGTATTGCTTGATATAATGCCCCCATTGACACCATATAACTGCAGCGTATTGAATAGCTTCTCTCTTGCACCTTGTCATATGCCTTTTCCAGATCGACAAAACTTAAATACAGATTTTGTTATATTCTCATTGCTTTCTCGACTATTTGTCGTAAAGTGAAGATCTGAACCTGACAGCCTCTATTTGGCCTGAATCCAGCTTGTTCTTCACCAAGCTTTTCTTCCACAATTCTTCTCAACCGTTTCTCAAGTATACTTGCATAGATTTTGCCAGGAACACTCAGTAGGGAAATACCTCTGTAATTCTCACATGCAGTTTTATTTCCCTTTTTATATATGGGTACTATGAGAGCTCTACTGCAATCATCGGAATTCGTCCCTCTGTCCAGGCTTTCTGAACTATGCAGTGCAGCCACTGTAAGACTCTTATACCACCATACTTCAGCATTTCTGGTCGAATATCATCTACTCCTGCTGCCTTTCCACATTTCAAGCCTTTGATGGCTTTTCTACTTCAAGTATGGATATGTATTCCTGACTGCATGCCTGGTCAGTGTTTTTTACCACTGTGCTGTCATCACTGCTTGTTTCATTTAGCAGTTTTCAAGTAATTACTCCATACTTCAAGGATATCTTTTTCTCCCGTTTTCTCATGTCACCTTTATCATTTCTAATTCCTTTTACAGCACTCTTTCCTCAATTCTTAAGCTTCTCAGTGTCATTTTCTTTCCCATTATTTCAACAAAGAAAAATTACCAGTAATTTACAAGGCTTGAGATACGTAATAAACAATCCTTCACGAATGACTAATGACAAGGAAAGCAGTTCGAAATAGACAGCAATGGTATGCCAGTAGAGATTGAGCGGCTACTGGTGCGGTATTTACAAAAGATCGCGTGACCCAACGACAAAGGCAAACTGACAATTGTTGAGTTGAAATGGTAATTCTCATCAACCGAATTCCATATCTGAAACTGTCATAACAACATGCGCTACGGATTTCTTAGTTTTAAAACATTCATTACAGGGAGTTTTGGCTGTTTATTGTTCCGACGGAACTTCTCGTTACCATTTCTGTATACGGTAGGCTGAAGTCAGATTAATTTTATTGCTCCTTGTTTGCCTGCCGCTTCCTTGTCGAGCTGGCAGGTGGACTCACTCACACACACACGTTATGTGGCGTGTTTCAATTCGTGGAAGAATTTTATTAGTAGTTAGACTTTGTGATGTCTTAATGACAGATCACAAACATTTATTTCATGTAAATGAAAAGGACAATAATTTTTAGTTACTGTATTTGCTGGTGCAACATGATTTTGCTTGAGTCTATATAGAATACTTTCTGTGGGAGAGGACGTCATTCATTAGTTAGTGCCGTTTTTATCCCAGTTATTTCTAATTGCTCTATTTGTTGAGAAATATATTACATTACAGACTGCAAATGTCTCTGTACCTTATTCAATGATACAATAGAAGTACTCGTTTTTCCTGCATGTACAGTGTAGGGGCTGTTAGAGAAAGCATGTTTACTGCAGGGAGCTAGTTTAGCATCGGCCAAACATGAACGTGTTTTAAACTTTTTGTGTGCAAGGTATATGCGAAACTTTTTAATTTCTTTTTTCGTAAAGTAAAATCAGTTACCAGCAAGAGTGCTTAAGGGTCAAAGCTATATAACTGAGATATAGCCTTTAACACGTTCATTGCCAAGCTGAAAATTGGAATTTCGTGTGGTGGCCAAATTTTTTTTTATTTAGTAGCGACGTCCTCGCGATAACGCGTAATCGGCCGACCGGTGAGAACTCGCAACACGCGATATCGCGTGATTGGCAATGAACGTGTTAAAGGAATGTGAAGAACCGATCAGGGCTTCTGACCTAATGTCCAATCCTCACCTTCTCGTGGCGCACCCTGTCAGATATCTACCTGGATACTGAACGAATGAGGATGGGCTGGCAATTTGGGATTTAGCTGACCAAATTATATTATTGACTTAAACAACAATATTAATTGATGGTAAATGATAGAATTTTATGCCGGCTGGGACGTCGCCCAATTAAACAAGGACCCCATTGTTTTTGCCAGGGAACCAGGGTGAACAGCGAAAAGTCAGCTACTGGAACAAATCTGAAAACACACCCCAACTCAATATCACCAGAATTGAAGATCGGTACTATCAACTAAGAAGCCTAAATGGCAAAGAAATGGAGCAAAGTACTGGATCGACATAATAGTGGTGACTGAAACAAAAAAGACAAAAACTGGTGAGATCTTTCTGAGCAATAAACACAAAATGTTATTCAGGCAATGACAATCAAGGAAAAGGAGTAGCCATAGTATTCAACACAAAATACGAGGCTAATCTTGAATGGCAGGCAATTTCGAGTAGAGTGATGTCAGCATATATGAGAATGGAAAACTGGACAATGAGACTTATTTGTGCCTATGGTCCCACAGAAGGTTCTACTAAGGTAGAAGTGGAGGAATTTTTTTCAGGCTTTAGAAAAAGCAAAAGTTAGTCCTTGTTGGGGATCTAAACAGCAGAGTAGGAAATGATTGTCAGACATACAAAAATATTTTGGGAAAATTTGGAGAAAAGAGCAAAACTTATAATGGCAAATACTTGTTGGATTTCTGCTCAGGATATGGACTGATTATTACTACCACCATGTTCCAACATAAAAATGTGCACAAATTCACATGCAGAGAAGAGTCAAGGAATAAGGAAAGTCTCATTGACTATATTATTGTTGATAGTGATGTCTTCTCTCTGGTGCAGGACACTAGTGTACAGAGGATTTGAAATTGGAAGCGATCCCCATTTAGTCTTAAACAGGATAAAATTGAATTTAATATTGAAAAGAACATGTAAGAACGTTTTTAAAACGAATAGAAGTTGAGCAGCTCAGGTGTCAATTGTAGACTAAAATATACAAACATTATTCAAGAAAAAATGCGAGTTTGAGAACAGGAATCAAAGGCTTGGATATTCAGTGGCAAGCTCTGAAGAAAACATTGATTGATTCTGCAAGAGAGGCATGTGGTGAGGTTGTCTGCAAGGATAGAAAAATCAGAACTCCCTAGTGGACACAGGAAGTTAAAGAGGAAGTGCAGGAAAAGAAGAAAGCATATCAAAAGTTCCTGGCAAATAAGTCAGCTTGTGCTCTTAGAGAATACAGAGACAAATGTAAGAAAGCTAAACACTGTGTAAAACTATTTAAACAAAAGTTATGGGAAGACTTTGGAAAGAATATTGAAAATAAATATCAAGAAGGTGGCAAGATATTCTGGAGGTTGTTGAAGAAGCTGAGAAATGAAGGAAAAATTGCTGCAAAAGGAATTAGAGATGATAAAGGTGACATGAAAACGGGAGAAAAAGATATCCTTGAAGTATGGAGTAATTACTTTGAAAAACTGCTAAATGAAACTAGCAGTGATGACAGTACAGTGATAAAAAAAAAAAAAAACTGACCAGGCATGCAATCAGGAATACATATCCATGCTGAAGTAGAAAAAGCCAGAAATGTGGAAAGGCAGCTGGAGTAGATATTATATTAGAGCAGAAATGATCAAATATGGAGGTATAAAAGTTTTACAGTGGCTACACTGCATAATTCAGATGGCCTTGACAGATGGACGAATTCCAGATGATTGGAGTAGAGCTCTCATAGTACCCATATATATATATAAAAAGGGAAATAAAACTGATCGTGAAAATTAGAGGTATTTCTCTACTGAGTGTTCCTGGTAAGATTTTTGCCAGTATACTTGAGAAACGGTTGAGAAGAATTGTGTAAGAGAAGCTTGGTGAAGAACAAGCTGGATTCAGGCCAAATAGAGGCTGTCCGGTTCAGATATTCACTTTACAAATAGTTAAAAAGTTATGGGAATATAACAGAGATCTGTATTTAAGTTTTGTCGATTTGGAAAAGGCATATGACAAGGTGCCAAGAGAGAAGCTATTCAATACGCTGTAGTTATATGGTGTCAATGGGGCATTATATCAAGCAATACTTAGTCTGTATTTGAGTTGCAAGTCAGCAGTTAGAATTAAAGGAAGTACAGGGAGATGGTTTAATGTTAAATCTGGTGTCAGACAAGGATGTACATTATCACCTGTTATTCATTCTCTATATGGATTACATTATGAAGGAAAGTATTAATCCTGATATCAAAATTGGAGATGTTAATGTCAGCTCCTTGCTTTATGCAGATGATGTTATACTTCTAAATGAATCCGCTACAAGTCTGCAAGATTCCCTGACTAAATTGAATAACTGTTGTGATAGATATGGTATGAAGGTCAACAATAACAAGACAAAGATAATGAAAATAGGCAGAAGCACTGAAAATATCAGCTGCATTGTGAATGAAAAACCTCTAAAACAAGTAAAACATTTCACCTTACTTAGGCACGATTTTTAGTGAAGATGGTAAGTTAAATATGGAAGTAGACAACAGAATCAACAAAGCTGGCATTGTAGGAAGTCAACTGAATATATTTATATGGAATAAGAGAAAAATTAGTCAAAACACTAAATTAGCTGTATACAAGACAGTGTTCAAAGCAATTTTAACTTATGGATCTGAGAGCTGGTCAGAAGTAAAACACTTGACCAAAGACTAGAGACAGCCGATATGAGAAAGATTAGGGGCGTGAACAGATGGCATCAATAGCAATATCATACTAAAAATGAGGATATTAGGAATCCTCTTTTTAATATGAGGATTCCTTATTAAAAATGAGGAATCCTGAAAACTTCGCATTGTCATCATCCAGAAATGCGTTAGCAGAGCTAATCTCAGGTGGTATGGTCACTTAAACAGAATGGGCGAGGAAAGATCAGCCAAACAAGTGTTCTCTGCCAGGTTGGCAGGAAAAACACCCAGATATAAATGGATTGATATGGTAAAAAGTGCCTTAGTAGATAGATATATAAATATATAAGATCTGAAAATGTTGTAGCTTTCACAGGTAACAGATTGATTTGGCAGAAAACTGTAGGTAGGAAGTTAGTAATGATGTAAATTTTTCATGTAGTACTATCATATACTGTACACCCCTTGAGGGTAAATGTCAGAAATTTGATGATGGCTTGCCAGCAAGGGCAAGTTATATTCGAGTAAATACAGTAACTAATGTTTAAGTGTAAGGGGACTTAAGGACTATCTTGTGAACGTCTCATATGCTGCAGATGCAATACACCTTGTGGGATCTACAAAATCACATATCACTATGCGCTGGAATTCAGGCTAAGAGATCAAAATCAGTTAACATCTTTTATTTCCTTGTAAGGAGTAGACAATGTGTTTTAACTCCATCTAGCTTTTGGAGACCAAGAGAGCACTTCAATCTCCGCTGGTAGAAAATCAGAGAGCTGCCCACGACGATCACTAACGATCGAAAAGCAGCAGCTGATGAAGAGATTAGCAAACAAGTGATATCTCTTGGTACCTCTATTTGTTGAGATACCAAACAATAACATACCCTAATAGGATATGTTGTTGTTTGAAGTAGAATGGTTATCTACAGTCAACTTTCTTGAGCATACTTTCACAGAAAATATCTGCTTGCCTGTATGAGAGATGGGTATCAGGAAATGGTTGAAGAAAGGCTTAAAAAAGTTCCTCCAGTCTGCGACTAAACCGCACTTAAGTCCATCTTCAGGCAGCCTAGTGCAGAGGATGCAAGCAGCATTTCCACTGAGCTATAAGCCTAAAGGCGATTCAACACAATATTAAACGAGTTTCTAATTCAGTGGCCTGTATGAGCAGTTCCTCTTAGAGGCATTTTTTGCAGCCAGTTCCCAAATTAACTGATCTCTGGCATATGCAAGTAGTGGTTCCCTTCCATAAAAGCGATTAACACTGCTACTGAGGAAAATCAAGCTCTCCAGTCATTTTTTTTTTATCAATTTTTCAAATTTAAATTTCAAACGATATGAGTAAGGCTTATAACAAGATGGAGGTGCATGCCACACTCCACCTGATGCATTCAAAATCATCAGTAGCCTCGTAAAAATCAGTTGCCACCCGATTTCAAATGCTATTATTGTAGTTCCACTACTCTAATGCAAGGAGACTTTTGGAGTTCCAACTTTTGGAGAACTCTCATTTACTCATTTTTATGTAACTTTTTTTTTTAATGGCTTCCACAAACAAAACATTTTTGCAAATCGATAGTAAGTTCGTGTATAGTGGATGGACTAATTTTTAAAAATTTTATGTTTGTGAACTATTTATTTTTTTACAGTTCAGAAACCTGCTCTACAGAATGACACGGAACTTTTTCAGCCTACAATAAGCATGTGGTCAGTAGTCTCATACTGATCAATGAAATGAATGTCCCACCTAAATTCAATCATAAACAACCACACCCATAGCAGGATTTGACCAAGCAGCCTAATGGAGAGCAGATACACAATCCACTTGGCTGGCAACATTCACCATTTTGTCTTCCCTTAACTACCAAACTTCTATTTCCACCAACACCTTTTTTTTTTTTTTTTACTTAAGGTTAACAGGACTCTCTCTAGCTCAGTGAGTTTTGATGATGCTCTTTGGATAGAAAGACTTTGGTACAAATTCCATCTGTAATGTAATGAACTTTTATTATGGCTCTTCATCTGAAGTTGAGTTATGCAGTCTCATACAAAGACAGGGTTTTTTTCTCTTAGAAACTTGGGTTTTTCCATTCTGCTAAACAGGCAAACTGAACACACAGACATAAGAAACTACAGGAATAATGATTAAAACTCTATTCCTTTGGATATAGTTTTGAAAGCCTGCACAGTAGTGTGTGGGTCTATGTAAGCATACATGTATAACTATAAAAAAAAACTTTATTCCTTCTATTTCAATGTAACAAACACTGGAGAAATCTGACCTTAAAGTTCCACATACTTTTGTAAAAATAATTTTTATTCAGGAATTATGACATTTGTTGTAGAAGAATTTATGTTAGATGAATAAAAAAGACACTGGAACTAACAGAGACCCTAACAAGATCAGAAGTGATGTAACTATAAATTATAAATTATATAAATTTACAAACTATATTTGTTCCAATCTCTCAAATTAGTTGAGCAAAATTCTAACTTTACAAAGCCCTATTTGGCACGCAAAATATAAAGATGTAATAAACAGGGACAAAAACATTTCAAACAAATCAATTATACCCATTAGCATGACCTTTTAAATAAAAACTCATAAAAATTTTAATTCATCTACTGTACATCTTTGGTAGTTCTAGAACAGTATATTTATAAAGATAACAGTTCTGCTCAATTAACTTTTCTTTTAATATTGAACAGTGGAAATAAATCAAAACAATGCTGTTTACAATTTATTAGCCATATGGCACACATTATGAGCACATCATATACACACCCAAACATACGTAAAAGAATTTCAGTCACTCACTGAAGGCATTAAACAAAATTTAAGATAAATCCAGTTGACTCTCACTATAGCAAACACTGTTATAACAAACTACTGAAAAGTTCCAGACAAAGTGCTGGAGGTATAATGCTATGCTAAAAGAAATTCAACATAGCAAACTATTTTCTATATCAAACTATTCCTGTGGTCCCTTTAAGTCTGCTATTGTGAGAGTCAACTTTGCAGAGATTTAGACCCAGTACTGGTAACTGGTCAGTTAACAAACTGGTGCAGTGATTGAATGTACAACTACACAGTAACTGGATAACCATGGGTTTGGTTATGTGAAGGTCAGATAAATGAGAGAACACCATTTTGAAAATTTTCAAATGATCAATCTATACATTAAAAAAGAATTTTAAGTTTTTTTTTTTTTATCCTCTCTGAAATATTAGCATTTCTATAAAAATTATTTTTTTTCTGTGTGTATAGTTTTTCTCTTGATTCAGGTAACATTTCTGGTCCTAATATCCACAATTATGTAAGGATTAACAAAAAATGTACATGAAATATAATGCTTTTATGTGAAACAGTTCCAAAAAAATTTTATTTCAGAAAATTCAAGTTTAAAAAAAACTGGTTAATTTGTTCCTGAACAAGTGATGAACCCATTACAATTGCCCTCTGTCACAAACATCTTGCTTCCTGTTTAGATCAAGTCTGATTAAAAATGCACTAATAATATAATTTTATCATACAATAAAGATATTAAAATACTAAAATCTTTTTAACTTATCGATCTGTTCACAGTAATCTAATTTCTTAACCAGTAATCTAACAAGTATACCAGAAAGATCAAGCTGAACATAGGATTAAGCTTGATATGATGCCGTATCAGGATGTAAATGCAAATGTTTTTGTTTTGTAATTCAAATACAAGAAGCCTTGACTATGATGGCTGAATCTTATACCCACATTGTGGCAGTTAAACTAGTCTTGTTTATTAGGATATCTGTGGCTTATCTTTAAGAGTACATCTACCATAGCTAATAACATTTTTTAAACAAAATAAAAAATTATACACAATTTACAACCTTTAGAATCTATTTGTAGGTCAAAAACTGGTACCAGAATTTAATGATTCACTCATTTTTGTTTTGAGTTTGGCATTATGCAAGTCCTTGTATGATAAATATCAAGGATAAGAAAATCATATCTGAAGTTACAAATAACAGACTTTACTCTGTCTTCAAAGTGAACAATTAGAACAGTAAACTAATCTGATAAACAGTTAACATTCATCACAGACATCACAATGCACCATATAGCCATTGAGTGAATGGCAATATTAACATACCAGCAAATCAAACTAATAAACATGGGTCATCCTATTTGTATAAAGCAACTAGTTGCTCAGGAAGAAGTTGTTGTATTCCAGTTTGGTATTCTTAACTTAATACTTTTTTTTGTTGTTGTTGTTAATCTTACTATGCCTGATTCATGAAAGAGCCAGGCATTATCACTAACTGTTATAAACGAGTGGAATTGGTAATAATGTGCAACAGATGAGGTTGATAGAAATAATACAGCTTTTTAGGATGTGCACTAATGGTGGCATTATGCATATAATTATGGCGTATGAGTGTGAACAAGGAAATGGGTTAAAATAGCCCAGCAGGTTATGAAAAATTTTCAGAATTATATGTTGGTGTTGACAGCTATGGATCTGTCAAAATTTTTTTAAATGAAGAGACTTATGCCACATTTTAGTTCAAAGGTACAAATGCTCATAACCAGTGCTGATTTCACCATAAAATTTCAGTAGTAAGTCTCTCAAGACTCACACAGAAAAACTAGCATTTTAGTGTTCAAAGGGTCCATAGAAGTTCTCAACTCTCTTTCTTACCAGAATGTAAGGTTATGCAGTGTCATAATTTATTTCTGTTGTTTGAAATAATCTGCAACTGAACATTACTGATAATTTAAAATGTGCTTTTTTTTGAATTACTATTGTATTATATGCAATAAAAATGAAAATGTAATTAAAAAAAAAATTCATTTTAATTCTGAGTTAGTTTTAATAGTAATCTGTAATCTCTTTTCACGGTAGAGCAGTGGAAAGATGAGAAGAGCAGGCCATGATCGAAAATGTGTATATTGTGCAAAACGATGCAGATTGTTGATTTAAAGTGAATTTAATGTATTTATTTATATATGAGTTACAGATTGCATTTAAATGGATATGGAATTAGGTATCTGGAGATAATGCTGTAGAGTGAGTGTTTGAAAGTGTAGTCAGGGAAATAGAGCTACTGCAATTGGCAAACAGGAGAAAAACACAGGGAAGTGTGCAGCTACAAGCATCGTTGAAGCAAGCAAATGTTGAATAGCATCTCAGATGAAAAAATTGGGTGGGATAACCAATACTGTGTGGGAGTAGTTGTGGGCCCCTGAAAATAACAATTTATGTGTATAAATGCTTGAAGCATTCAGAATAATGAGTTTTTTCGCAATGCTTAGTTCAATCTAGCATTGCCAAAATTCTAGATCTGATAAGTTTGACTGATGGGAGGATGATACAGGTGTAGAATGTAATAGGTAGAATATTTTCAAAGAGGTTAGAGAGAACAGGATGGAGGGGGAAGGCTTGTTAATATCAAAAGAATTACATAAAAAACGATAACTCAGCAAGACGACAGTGATAGAAGGCAGCAAAACTGAGACTATCTGTGGATCACTTTTTTTATTTGTAATTTAAAAGGTTACCATAATCACTTAATCAGAAGTGATTGTTATACTATTAGCTATACGATTATTGTTAATGATTGAGTGGCTTAACCATGTATCGCTTGCTTGGGAAAGAGACTAGTGCAAATTCTTATGTGATGGAATTTATGAAGTCTTTTTCAGACAAGGCAAAGTTAACTGATCTTACACAAGATGGAAGATTCTCCCCTCCCCTCCCAGAAACTTAGATTGTTCCTCCTGCAAAACAAGCCAGCCTGAGAAAGCATGAATGTACACAGGATTCAGTTGGTTGAAATTATGGCCAAGGTCTGTATTTTATGCCAATGAAGCCCTTATAAAGATTCCTTGCAAGTAATGGGGAAATGCCACAATATCTTCACATGCACTTACTTGGAAAGCCATAGCTAATTACAGGTAGAGGGCTAATACTGTTGAACAAAAAGTTTACTATGATAAGCTTAATACTGCATGTAGAAGATTAGGATAACAAAATGCCAAAATACTTCAAAATAGAATTACCATATATTATCACGTATAATGCGAAAAATGCTAAAAAATACTACTTAAAGTTAGGGGTTCGCATTATATGCGGATCCTAAAAAATATAACATCTTATTAGACTTACACAAAAAATATATACTACCTAATGCCTATGCAACCAAATCTACTTGACCCACTCGCATTCGGCGACCAAGCACGTATTGTATCTGGGCATAAAGCTACTTACATTAATGGCATTATGTGCAGATACGATGCGCTCTCTGTCACCGAATGATAGAGCACAGTGAGATAGATAGAACACAGTTAGGTATATCTGTTTAACCACAGTTCATTTTAAGTATTATTTGTTAAACAAACCTAGCTTGAAAATAAGCCAACAAACGTAAACGTTCATCTTTTGAAGCAGGATTTAAATTGCATGTCATGCAGTTTGCAGAAGAACATAATAACAGTGTTGCTATGAGAGAATTTGGTGTAGCAGAGAGTAATATTAGACTTTGGTGTAAGCAAAAAGACAGTCTTGAAAAAATCCCCAAAACAAAACGTGCCCGTCGTGGAGATGTAGCATCCTTTCCAGAACTCGAAGAAGACCTAAATGAATGAATTTTGACGCAACGACAAGATGGCATTATAGTAACAAGAAATGCAATTCGTTTTCGAGCTCTACAACTCAAGAATGGTAAATTCAAGGACACACCAGTTATTTCATCTTTTCTTGCTTCACCTGGATTTATGGAACGCAAAGCATTAACATTACGATACCGAACAAAAATTGCGCAGAAGTTACCAAAGCAGCTTGAAGAAAAAATGCAGTCCTTCCATAAATTTATCATAAAATTACGGAAGTGTCATGGATATGAACTTTCCCAAATTGGCAATATGGATGAGATGCACATGTACTTTGATATGCCTGGGAATCGAACAGTAAACTCAGTTGGTGAAAAGGGTGTCTTCATAAAAACAACGTGACATGAAAAAAAGCATTTTACCGTTGTTCTAGCATGCATGGCAGACGGAACCAAATTAAAGCCAACAGTGATATTTAAAAGGAAGAACATTCCGAAGCATATGAAATTTCCACCAGGTGTAATTGTTTGTGCTGATCAGATTGGATGGATGAAGAAGGTGTACAATTGTGGCTGGATCAAGTATGGAACATATACCCAGGTAGCTTGTTATGTCAACAAAGCATGCTAGTCTAGGATATGTTCCGGGCGCATTTAACAGAGGCAAGCAAAGAGAAAGCACATGAGCTACGTACAGACCTAGCAGTCATACCGGGTGGTCTAACTTCTATTTTGCAGCCGCTTGATGTCAGCTTGAATAAGTCATTTAAAGATCACTTACGTGAAAAATGGAGAGAATGGATGTCATCTGGTTTGGTGACGATGACAAAGGGTGGGAATTTTCAGAAGCCTGAGATCACCCTAGTCACCAGCTGGGTTAAAGAAGCATGGGATTCGATATCATCTGAAATGATTCAATGGATGGATCCAAAGATCACGTCATATACGAAAGCGAAGATGATGCACAACAAATTGGAGAGCATGAAGATGATGAACACAACTGCTACACTGATGACACAATCCCTACAGATGAATTTATAAATGAAATGTTCGACGACTCAAAAGATGAAGAATTTAAAGGATTTTGACATTTTGTTTTAAAATAAATATTTCTTTCGTTAATTTGTATTGTATTATTTATATTGTTATGGAACAAGATTAACAGATTGCATTATACGTGGACATGGCATTTTAGGGCTAGTTTTGAAACAAAATTTCTAGTTCGCATTATACGTGGATCACATTATACGTGATAATATACGGTAAGTATTTAAGTAATTTTTACTACTGGTTATTTGCATGACCTTTTATTAACTAAGCCAGAAAATAGGATTTTACATTTTAAATTAAATACTAAGCTGAATAAAGTAGTGGTTTAAAGTACCCAATAAAAAATATACAGTGGCAATATAGCTTTAGATGGACAATGCAAGAATTCAATTTTCTTATATTATTTTTGTTTTTGCAGTGAACTATTAACATTGTACAAAAGATGCAGAAATTTTTGTTGTTGACAACAATTATTGACTTCATAACATAACCAGCAGCCCTATGCTGCACTCAAGTTTAAGCAGCTTAATTTCAAAAATTTCAAACACATCAGTATTAGCACAGCTGCTTACCTACTGTTATTCATTTATTATTGCTTTGTTAGTTCATTAATTTATTTATTATTGCTTTGTTACCAGCTATCTGAGTATCACTCATATCAACTTCAAGAGTGTTAGCCACCCATCTCCTTGACTAGTATGATTTCCAATAAAAAAGGACAATGCTAACATTTAAAGTGTTAATGAAAGTTTTAACTATAATATAAATCCATCCACAACATGCTATCATTAGTGAAATGAAATAAAATTTATATTCATTTTGCACATTGTCACAGATTTTTTTAAAAAATTTTACAGAAGGTAATGAATGTGGTACTATATTATTCAAGGATGAAATGACAAATTCTTTTGTAGGATCAAGGCTTCAAAGAGGAAACAATGCTATTGCAGTTACTAGAATAAATTTTCAAAGTCTAATTATTCAGTGAAAAAAATCAATAACAGAAATCTGATCAAGTAAACCAAAGAAGAGAAAAACATTTCATCAGGCCTTTGAAAATGGAATACAAAGGAGATGGTTCCTATTTTTTAAATGAGTTTCTATTTTCCAATTCCACTGTTCAACATGAAAGGGCCAGTAAGGTGTCTGCCATTAGCAGTGAGGGAATACAAATTACCTATCAACCAACCAAATACCAGATAATTCTACATATCTTCCAAACATTCTGACCTGACATTTTTTTTTATTTTAAAAGTTGTCCCCCAAATATGCTGCAGATGTCAGCTCTTTTTACAATAAGTCAGACCATAATCTCATTCCAATTTCCATTACCAGAGAACACTTTCCTCACACCAATCTCAGCCATATGCGTTTTGACACCACAGTGGTCTACACATAATGAGTTCTACGATTTTTACTCCTGCTTTCAATGATATGATTACAGTTTCTGCCTTAATGATGTAATCAACTGTTCCGACCAAATAACTCAAATAATTCTTGCTGAAATGAAGGCTTTCACCATTCTTTATGCTCAAAATCATGACCACTAAACGACAACCTAGGTTTTCCCAAGCATGCCAAGGCAGCTTGGCAAAAACTCAAGCATACAAGTGACTCAGGAAACACTCCAGCTTTATGCTAAAATTACAATGCAAAATTCCAAACAACATCTACAGAAAACTCCTCTTTGTGAAATAGTAGTTGTGTAACCTTCACTAAAGCAACTGGACCGAAAATCTTACATGTTTCCCACTTTCTTACATAAAGATGACATTATCATAACATCACCCAACAATAAATGTGACCTGGTATCATTCTACCCTCTGATTCTTGCATATATGACCAAAAAAAAAAACACTACACACTATATCAAGAACAGCTCACTGAATGCTTTCTTTGGTTTTATGCCAGGAGGAGATCAGAAGAATCATCATGAATAGCTTGGATACCAACAAATTTCTGACTTCATAGCATTATTTCCCTTCTCCCCTCCCTTACAAATGTGTTCAAAATATATGCACCAGAATTAATAGCCCCCATTTGGTGTTTTTGCAATGATTCATGCTTTTCTGGAATATAACCTTAACTATAATGAAGGAAACCTATATTTAAACAATTTAAAAAAAAAGAGAGAAAGAAATGTTTGTGATCAAACAACTGGTCTTTCACCTTCACCTCAATTCTTTTGAAAATAACAGAAGTCATCATTACCTGCTTAATGAAGTCCGAAAACTTCTGCCAGACAAGTTCTGCTTTCTTTTCTTGAGATGACTTATACTTCTAGCCTTTCTGGCATAAATATATCACATGCACAGTCACCTCAGCCTCCAACAAACTATGTTCTTTACTACTCAAGACACTTCTAATCTGCACAGCTAACTAATATTAGCTATATTAATCACAAATCCACCTAACCTGAGAATACTGTTATGATATTTGGTGTAGTGTACCAAAAATCTCCCCAAAAATGTTTGATGCTATGCAGAAGAGGGTAATCCATTACTTCAGTTACTTTCTCACTAACATCAATTTTACATTTATAAGTATTTTAATGGGCAATTTTTTAACCTTCCTCTACACCTGTTAAAACACAAAGAGTTGCTAGTCAACATCCATTCACTTCTGCAGCTTCAAATCTGACCAACTAACTTCTCGTCCTTCTCTGTACTCTGAAGAATCCTTGCTATCCACAATATTATAAGTTTGCAACCTCTTTTGTTGGATTAAAACACAATAACAAAAAAAGTAACAGAAGTAATGAAATTCTTGTACAACTGTGAAGCAAGGGACAGATAGGTCACCCAATAACTGAACTTCATATTTCCAAACTTTATTCACCATTTTTCATGCTATAATACTGCATGCCATTTACAAGGTGAGGCACACCCTTTCTGCAAATTTTCATTACAGGATAATCTGTAAAATAAACTAGAGATTGACTGAAAACTGAAGAAATGGTTTAATTCCATTGACAGCATATTACTACTATAAAACAAGCTGCTGTTATATAAAATGTAATTCATGAATGCTAATTTTAATCACACTTTTATTTCATATAAACAGACTGTAAAAAAATGATGAAATAGAAAATTTAAATAACACAATATTCATGATATTGATTCATTATACATGATATTCAACAGTGGCAGCCTGTCCATAAGGGCTGTAGGACTGCATTGAATGCAGCTCCAGCATTAAATATACTAGCCAGTAATAATCTAATCTAATCTCATGGTTTCCTCTCTTTGTGAGGGTTGAGGCTAATTACTAGGGAGAAAGTGATGCAAAGTGGTTTCTAGTTGCCTTCCTTGCTATCCAGTACTATTCACTAGTATACTCAATGCTGGAGCTGAATTCAATGCAGCCCTTATAGACAAGCCAACACTGATATTTCAATAACAAGATCAAATTTACTTGAAAAACAAAACATAGCATATCTCATCAAAAGTATATACTCCAATACATAATATATTCTCAAAAGAAACAGTAAATTATATATAAAAGCTGTCAATATAAAAATATACATATAAACATGACAAAGTAATGAATTTTTGTTATGAATAGTTAAAAGTCAATGGCATAGATGTAATACTATATTACATTTAGACTAGTTCATAAGAGTTTGATGGCAGAAGGGAGAAAATAAAAAGTTAGAGTTCATCTTTGATTCCAAATACATCAGAGTCTTCTGTATCACTGATGTAGTCTTCATCTCCAGTATAATGCGTAGGATACACTAGCAGAGGATGTGCTGAATAAGCATGAAGATTACGGTGAGGAAAATATCCCTTCCATTCATCCCTACAAACAAATATAGTATTAAAAAATCAGTGAATTTATATATATTTTTTACATTTTACAGTTGCGAAATTTGATCATTACAAACACTAATGGAAAATTTTAGATTAACATATTAGAAATACACAGCATTCCACCAATAATCTTGAAATTACTGATGTCAAAATCGCATATAAAAATTTGAAAATTTAGGGTAATAAGAACAGTAGCATATTTCTATACATATCTAACCATTATATCAATGACATTATCCGTGGATAGCAAGGGGATATTCAGTTGTTTGCGGATGATGCGAAGTTGGGAAGGGTTATTAGTAATAGTGCAGATGTGGTAGCCCTGCAAGACAAGAGATCAGGGGTTGATGATTGATAGAAACCTGAAATTTAGGGGACATATTGCAAAGGCAGTGAAGGCAACACAAAGGATTGCTGCAATAATGAGAAGGACACTGACCTGCAGAGATAAAATGGTTATCATTCCATTGTATAAGATTCTGATCAGACCACACTTAGACAATTGTTTTCAAATCTAGTCCCCAGGATTTGAAGAAGATAAATTAACTGTGGAAAGGGTACAAAGGCAGATAACAAAGATGGTGTCAGGACTGTACAATGTTAGTTATGAGAATCAGCTGAGAGAGTGTGGACTGCAGAGTTTGGTGGATAGAAGAAGGAGAGGCAATATGATAGAGACTTTTAAACTGTTGAAAGGTGGTTACAGGGTTGACACTGGGGAGTTCCTTCGCTTGGTTGAACAGTGGGAAGGAGTCATGACAAGGGGCCATCCCTGGAAGTTATGAAAGGAAACTGTGAGAAAGAGGGTGAGGAGTGGTTGAACCGTGGAATGCATAGCCTGATGGAGTGGTGAGATCGAGAACAGTCAATGTGTTTAAGGAGTGGTATGATGGACTTTGTGTTTCCTAGGAGGGACGTCCCTCGATGAGTCTTGATAGCCTTGTGTTTCTTAGAAAGGACCTCCCACGATGAGTCTTTTGACTCCATGGAGACCTTATAATAATAATGTTTGCTGGTTATCTTTTAAACCATATAAAGAACCAAAGATTAATTTTTTTTTTTTTGCCATTTATTGACTGGTGTAACATTTTTAGATTAGCTACAATTATAACTAGCCAAATTCACACTGTAAATGCAATTTTTTTCCTTATTTTCTTCCATTTTTTTTTTTTTTAACAGTATGACACTACATTTAAAATGCTCTGTTCAAAATAATAGGCGCACTTCTTAAAAAATTACTAGTTTTCTAGAAAAAGAAACTTACTCTGGATGTCTGTCGAACATAATTGGCAAATATTCATCAACAGGGACAAGATTGCGCAAAGGGTTGGCATCTACAAGTTTTCTAGCACCTTCTAAAGTTATTGTGTAACAGAGAGTCCAATAAGAATAGTCAACATGGACAAGTGAACTTGTCCCAGTTACATATGGTTCATCCTCTTCAGAAAGCCTCTTTCTTCCTAGGTATCTTTAAAAATGAAAAACAAATATATATATACACATATTTTGAGATTCTTCATTTTAAATAACTGTCATCTAGAAAAGAAAAGGTCATTTTAATCTCTCCTAGTAATGGAATTCCTTTTTTAAATTTTAATAACGTACAGGGTTGTTCAATCTATAGTGTATTTGTACTGAGTATAGGCAGAGAGTTGAGAAGTAGGAAGAAACTTATCAATATTGGATTTGAAGAACTTTAGACCATTCCAAAAGAAAGCAGCAGAAGGGCAATGAAGAGAAACAAAAATTTATGCAGTGAGCTTGGAGATGAACTGTGAAGAAATGCTAATGCATATACAGTGGATTCCACTTTATCAGGGCTACATCATGACTAACACACTTTGGTCCAATTAAGTAGATATCTCAATTACACAAAGCTGTCCATAAAGAATGTAAATGGCTTATAGATGAACTTAAACTGCCTTTAATAAAAAATATTTGCCATAAAAGTAATTCATTTATACACATATTAAACATGCATGCTGTTCTTAGCAGTTAATGGATTGCTAGAATTTGATCAAGTGTACCCTGTCAGTTTTGTTTTTATTTTATTTTTAACTGAATAGAACAAAATCAGCATAGTTTTCTAGTGCAGACATACCTGTATCTTCATTGCCTTCCTACATGAAATAGAATTGTAATCCAGCAATGATTTTTTTATTTCCTTTGCAGTCACTTATAGTCAAGCACTGGAGAGTCATCATTATCTCACATTTTTGTTCTTAATAATGTCCTCTTATGATCTATTGTAATTTCCTCCAGAATTTCATCCTCAAAATCTTCCTTCACGTTACAGAATGCTGTTGGCTGTAGATGGATGAAAGCTCTTCATAGTTTCTGATGTGGTTCACGTCTAATGGCATGCCATTTTCACTATGGGGAGTATCTGGCACATCCATGATTGAATGCTTAAAAGCACAGTGAGATAAACAATTTCGAATGGTATTGTTGCTTATTCCTCATTGACAAGCTGTTTTACTTGTAAAATGTTTACTTTTGCAAATGATCTTCTTAGCAGTTGTCAAGTGCCAATAAACTTTTTCTTGATTTCCACTGTAATTCTGTCCCAAATCATAGCCCAATTTTTAAAAAATATCATCCATGCATTTTGGTAGGCATAGTACTGAACAGTAAACTCTCCTATCTAATCCTGTTGAAGTATTGTGGCCTGATCCTTTTCCCAATGACCAGCTTTCGAACATTGACACTTTTATAAGATCCATTACTTTCATTGATCTAAACAGCATGGTGTGTTTATAATGCAGGGAACCGTCCAGTGTGTGGCACGATAAGGTGAGAATAGTATTTACTAGTTCAATGGATTTGATTTGCATAACAGTTGTTCAGAGGTAAAGTCATAAATCCATCGAACTATTAAATACTATTCCCACCTCTAGGCTAATGTCCCTAAGCCATTCGATACAGAAAATAACAAGTAGGCTTATTAATGACTTGTCTCTCACCTCTTCACCACTCTATCACTCACACATTCACTTGATGCTGCTTTCATGTTTTAAATTTTTGAAATGCCTTATGCAGAAATCTGTCATCATCATCAAATTCCTGACATGCACCCTCACGGAGTGTATACAGGATATGATAGTACTACATGAAAAATGTACATTGTTACTAGCTTCCTATCTACAATTACTGGAAATTTTTCCACTTGGTTTAATCCTTTATCCAAGTGTAAGCAAACAAAATTTGTCTGAAGTCCTATTTTCAGGACTGGGGCTGGGGCAACTTATATATAGAAGCTAATGCATTCTCATCACTTGTCTTAGTATCCCGTAATGCAAAGCACATATCCTTACAGAAATGTATAATGCTATGCATAATGAGAAGGATCAATACATAGACTGGTTTCAACCATTACTGAGGCCATATCAGTGGGAGCCAGACCCAGAGATGGGTCTGAACCGGTCTGGGTAGTGTCCCTTCCCATAATGCATAGCATTATACATATCATAAGGATATGTGCTTTGCATTATGGACTAACGTCCCATAATGCAAAGTGTTTATCTCACTGTGCTTTTAAGGCATTAGCTTCTATATAAGCTACCCCAGTTTCAGGTGCAAACTTTGTTTGCTTACACTTGGATAAAGGATTAAACCAAGTATATAAATTCTTGGTATCTTTAATTCCTATCCACAATTTTCCTCCAAATTAATCTGTTACCTGTCAAGACTCCAACATTATCAGATCTTATATATCTGTCATCTAAGGCACTTATCAGATCTTATATTTCTGTCTTCTAAGGCATTTTTTACTGTATCAATCAACCTATATCTTGGTCTTCCTCTGGGTCTTTTTTCTGCCAACCTGGCAGACAACACTTGTTTTGCTAATCTTTCCTTTCCCATTCTATTTAAGTGACCATATACCTGATATTAGCTCTGCTAACAATGTCAAGTTCTTTCCTAATATCCTTGTTTTATTTATTTATTTCGTGTGCAAACTATAGAAATGTAAGATCATACATATAAATGATTAAAAGCATACATTAAAAGAAATAGACATTAAAAGAATACAGATTAAAAGCATACATTAAGAGACAAAAATGCCACTTGCATAAAATATTACACAAAAACATAAAATGCCAAATTTCACTCATCCAGTGATTAATATACTTTAAAGCTGTTTCATTACACTACATTAAAGCTTCTCGGGTACATATATTATTAATCTCTATTAGGTAACATTGCAGAAGATGATCCATGGTTTGTGTTTCATCACATGAGCAGCTGTCATTGTCTGGGTAGCCATAACTGGCCACATTCTGCTTTGATCTGCCCATTCCGGAACAAAGTCTATTCAATGTCTTCCATCTTTCCCAGTGTAGATGTAAGCCAGATGGAAGAGATTCGTTTAAGTTCAGAGCCACTAGAGATTGTTCTTGCCACATTGTTGACCTTGTGGCTTTTATGGAATCAACCAACGGTTCCACTGAGTGAATAAAACTTTTCCGAGTTTAGGTTCCTATTTACTGCAACATGTCCATACAAAGGATGCCATTCAACATTTAGTTGTTGTTTCCACTCATATCTACTCTGCATTGTTCTTCTGATATGAGGTGCAATACCGGACAGTGAGTATAGATGGTCAATTTTTGTAGGTTTAAGGTAGCCAGTAATGTGCAGATGAGTTTCATTAAGAACCTTGTCAATAATTTTGACATGTTATGATCTTTCCCAAACAGGGCTAGCATACTTGGCTGTCAAAAAGCAAAGTGCCAGTGCAGAGGTGTGCAGTACTTGTAGACTTGCACCCCACTGAGATGATGTTAATCAGTGCAGGATATTATTATGTGTTTGAATTTTTGCTGCTGTCTTCTCTATGTGTCACTTATAATTTAAGGTCCTATCTAGTGTGACACTTAGATAAGTTGGATATCCTTGTTTTTAATATGATATTGTCATTGATACCATCTGTTCATGCCCTAATCTCTCTCAGGCCTCTCATATCTGTGATCTCTAGTCTTTGGTCAAGTGCTTTATTTCTAACCCAGCTCTCAGATCATAAGTTAAAATTGGTTTGAACAATGTCTTGTATACAGCTAATTTACTGTTTTGACTAATTTCTCTCTTATTTATTCCATATAAATTTATTCAGTTGGCTCCTTAACATATAGCTTTGTTGATTCTGTTGTCTATTTCCATATTTAATTTACCATCTTCACTAAAAATCGTGCCTAAACAGATGAAACGTTCTGTTTGTTCTATAGGTTCTCCATTCACAATGCAGTTGATATTTTCAATGCTTCTGCCTATTTTCATGGTCTTTGTCTTGTTATTGTTGACCTTCATACCATATCTATCAACAGTTATTCGATTCGGCCAGGGAATCTCGCAGACCTGTACCGGATTTATTTAAAAGTATAACATCATCTGCATAAAGTAAAGAGCTGAGATTAACATCTCCAATTTTGATATCAGGTTTAATACCACTTTCCTTCATAATGTGTTCCATATAGATAATGAATAACAGAGGTATTAATGTACATCCATGTCTGATAACAGATTTAACATCAAACCATCTTCCTGTACTTCCTTCAATTCTAACTGCTGATTTACAACTCAAATAAAGATTAAGTATTGTTTGATATAATGCCCCATTGACACCATACAACTGTAGCATTTTTAATAGCTTGTCTCTTGGTACTTTGTCATATGCCTTTTCCAGATCTACAAAACTTAAATACAGATCTTGGTTATATACCCATGATTTCTCAACTCTTTGTCGTAAAGTGAAAATCTGATCTTGACAGCCTCTATTTGGCATGAATCCAGCTTGTCCTTCTTAAGTATACTTTCATTAAATCTTACTTAGTAGGGAAATACCTCTGTAATTCTCACATTCAGTTTTATTTCCCTTTTTATATATGGGTGCTGTGACAGCTCTATTCCAATCATCTGTTATTCATCCCTTTGTACAGGCCTTCTGAACTATGCAGTGCAGCCACGGTAAGACTTTTATACCACCATACTTGAGCATTTCTGGTCGAATATCATCTACTCCCATTTATTTTCCACATTTCAGTCTTTTGAAGGCTTTTTTAATTCAAGTATAGATTTGTATTCCTTACTGCATGCCTGTTGAGTGTTTTTTACCAGTGTGCTGTCAGTGATTGTTTCATTTAGCAATTTTTCGAAGTAATTACTCCATACATCAAGGATATCGTTTTCTCCAGTTTTCATGTCACCTTTATCATCTCTAATTCCTTTTGCAGCAATTTTTCCTCCATTTCTCAGCTTTTTCAACAACCTCCAGAATATCTTGCCACTTTCTTGATATTTATTTTCTATGTTCTTTATTAACAAAGTCTTCCCATGACTTTTTTTAGCTAGTTTTACACAGTGTTTAGCTTTCTTACATTTGTCTCTGTATTCTCTAAGAGCACAAGCTGACTTATTTGCCAGGAATGGAACTACTGATATGCTTTCTTCTTTTCCTTCAGTGCCTCTTTAACTTCCTGTGTCCACGATGGAGTTTCTGATTCTTCTATCCTTCCAGACTACCTCACCACATTTTTCGCTGGCTGAATCAATCAATGTTTTCTTCAGGATTTGCTATTGAATCTCCAAAGTTTGGTTCCTGTTCTCAAACTCTTTCATTTTTTCTTGAATAATGTTTGTGAATTTTAGTCTACTGTTCACACCTGAAAGCAGCTCAACTTTTATTTGCTTTAAAACTTTCTTACATGTCTTCTTTTCAATATGAAATTCAATTTTATCCAGCTCGAGACTAAATGATGATCACTTCCAATTTCAAATCCTCTGTACACTCTGGTGTCCTGCACCAGTGGGAAAACATCACCATCAACAATAACATAGTCAATGAGACTTTTCTTATTCCTTGCCTCTTCTCTCCACATGAATTTGTGCACATTTTTATGTTGGAACATTGTGTTAGTAATAACCAGTCCATGTCCTGATCAGATTCTTGACCAAATATCAAGACTCACCAGACTTAAAACTAGAACAAACAATAAGAGAAGCATATGGGAGAAAGAAATGCAAAGCACCATCAGGAAGGTCACGAGTCCTCAGACATGAGGAGATCAGAGAGAGAGAGAGTCCTGAGCAGAAATCCAACAGGTATTTGCCATTATTATTAGCATTGCTCTTTTCTCCAAATTTTCCCAAAAATATTTTTGTATGTATCACAATAATTTCCTACAATTTTATTCCAATCCCAAACAAGGACTACCTTTTCCTTTTTCACTGTCTCAGTTGCTTTCCCCAAAGCCCAAAAAAATTTCTCCACTTCTGCCTTAGTAATACCTTCTGTGGGACCATAGGCACAAATACGTCTCGTTGTCCCGTTCCCCATTCTGATATTTGTCCACATCACTACTTGATATTGCCTGCCATTTAAGAAGATTAGCCTCATATTCTATGTTCAATACTATAGCTACTCCTTTTCTCTGATTATTATTGCCTGAATATAATATTTTGCATTTATTGCTCAAAAAAATCTCACCAGTTTTGGTCTTTTTTGTTTCAACCACCTCTATTATGTTGATCTGGTACTTATCCAATTCCTCAGCTAGTTCCATTTCTTTGCCACTCGGGCTTCTTATACTGATGGTACCAATCTTGAACTCTATTTATGTTGACTTGGGGTGTGTTTCAGGATTTGTTCCAGTAGCTGACTTTTTGCTGTTCACACTGGTTCCCTAGCAAAAATAATGGGGCCTTGTTTAATCAGGCAATGCCCCAGCAGCATAAAATTCTATCAAGCTGTACCATCATTTTATAGTGGTTTAAGCCAATAAGAATACAATTTGGTTGGCTAAATCCAAAATTGCCAGCTCATCCTCATTTGTTCAGTATTCAGGTAGATGCTTAACAGGGTGTACCACGAGAAAGAGAGGACTCGACATCAGATCAGAAGCCGTGATCGGTTCTCTGCATTCCTTTAAAGGCTATGTGGAGATCTCTCAATTATGCAGCTTTGACCCCTTAAGCACCCCACAGAAATTTGTATATTAACAAAAGTAAAACTGCAATACCTCTTTTTTTTGACTAAATATACACACGTAACAGTAATAAGATTTTTTAACAAGTAAATATTTCGTCCTAAGTATCATAGGACATCGTCAGTACAGTTAATTCAAACAATACTAGGAATCACACACAAAAATAGGGCACATGCTTACAGTGGAATCCATCTATGCATGCAGTAGCATGTCATAGAATTAAATTAAAATATATCTGGAAAAAAAAATTACATGAAAATGAGATAACATATATAAAAATTATTTTACATAATTTAGGATGACAATTTCCTAGACTTTACGGATAGTAAGAACATCATTATGGTTTAAATTGGGTCTGTGACATAGAGCTTCAGCACTTGGTTTATATAAACGTTCATGTTTATATAAAGATCTATATAGAAGTTTGGTCTTTTTCAAATAGATCCTATGGTTTGGGTTTTCAATTCCGTGTTGTGTGAGGCCCAGATTTCTGCAGTTTGATAAGACAGATATGGTTTTGATATTCTGAAAAGAGTTTGTTAATGGATCTACCTGTCTGTCATAGTAGGACAATTTACAGGAACATGGGACCTCGTACATGCCAGGTAGCATCAAAGGTGAGAGTTTGCCTTTAGGAGAAGGTAACCAATTTATATTTCTTCATAATTTTTGAAAGACGTTCGGAGATGCCTTTGACATAAGGCATGAGAATCCTATGGGCTTGTTGAAAGTTTGGGCTTGTTCTTGTCTAGGTTGATGTGTGGGGAAGTGACTGATGATTTTTTGAGTTGTTTTTGTATTGTATTCATTTTGTATGGCTGTATTTTTGATTATTTCCAATTCTTGGTTTACAGATTGTTCGGAGGAACAGAATCTCTGCGCTCTGGTTACTAATGATTTAATGATGCCAAGTTTTTGAGATGGATGATGAGCCGAAGAATTATGAATGTAGCGATCTGAAAATGTCAGCTTATGATAGAAGCAGAGATGGAACCATCTTCTTTTCTTTAGATGTGTACGTCCAGGAAGGCGATGATACCCTGTGGAGATTCTTTTTCTAGTGTGAATTTGATGTGAGGATGAAGAAGGTTGATTTTATCTAGAAACAAGTGTAGTTCTTGTTCAGAATAATCCCAAACAGCAAAGGCTGATGTCTTTCATCGACATATTGCAGCCAGATTTTTGGTTTAGGATTAAACCTGAAATTTTTTTTTCAAGGCATTCTAGAAAAAGATTTAGTCTCAGATGACATTATAAAGATAATTTCCCAATAATGTAAGAAACACTGAAATATATAAATGCATAATTTATTTAATGACATTAAATAAATGATTAAAGTTAAAGTTATCTATTATTATAGTCATCAAATTTCCTCAGTTCTGGATAGAAATGCAAATGTTACACAAAATTTATAAAGGAGAGTTTAAAGCAATAGTAGCACTGGCTAGGTTTGGTGATAAGGGAGACCCCCCATTGCTTGTAAATTTTCTCTTTCCAAGTGAAGTATCCAAACATAACAACAAATTTTAAGTAATTTCAAACAAATAAAGAAAGTTCTGAAGCCCTACATCACAGACCCAATTTGAACCATAATGACGTTCTTACTATCCCTAAAGTCTAGGAAATTGTCATCCTAAATTGGGGTGCTTAAGGGTCAAAGCTGTATAACTGAGATGAGACCTCCACATAGCCTTTAAAGGAATGCGGAGAACCGACCAGGGCTTCTGACCTAATGTCCAATCCTCACCTTCTCGTGGTGCACCCTGTTGGGTATCTACTTGGATACTGAACGAACGAGGATGGGCTGGCAATTTGGGATTTAGCCAACCAAATTGTATTCTTATTGGTTAAACCAAAATAAAAAAAAAATGATGGTACAACATGACAGAATTTCATGCCGGCTGGGGCGTCGCCCGGTTAAACAAGGTCCCCGTTGTTTTCACCAGGGAACCAGGGCGAACAGCGAAAAGTCAGCTACTGGAACAAATCTGAAAACAAACCCCAACTCAACATCACCAGAGTTAAAGATCGGTACTATCAATGCAAGAAGCCTGAATGGCAAAGAAATGGAGCTAGCTGAGGAATTAGATAAGTACCAGATCTACATAATAGGGGTGACTGAAACAAAAAAGACCAAAACTGGTGAGATCTTTCTGAGCAATAAATACAAAATGTTATATTCAGGCAATGACAATCAAGGAAAAGAAGGAGTAGCCATAGTATTCAACACAAAATACGAGGCTAATCTTCTTGAATGGCAGTCAGTCTCAGGTAGAGTAATGTGGGCAAATATGAAAATGGGGAACTGGACAATGAGACTTATTTGTGCCTATGGTCCCACAGAAGGTTCTACTAAGGTAGAAGTGGAGGAGTTTTTTGAGGCTTTAGAAAAAGCAACTGACACAATGAAAAATGAAAAGTTGGTCCTTGTTGGGGATCTAAATAGCAGAGTAGGAAATGACTGTGAGACATACAAAAATATTTTGGGAAAATTTGGAGAAAAGAGCAAAGCTAATAATAATGACAAATATCTGTTGGATTTCTGCTCAGGACATGGACTGGTTATTACTAACACCATGTTCCAACATAAAAATGTGCACAAATTCACATGGAGAGAAGAGGCTAGGAATAAGAAAAGTCTCATTGACTATGTTATTGTTGATAGTGATGTTTTCTCCCTGGTGCAGGACACCAGAGTGTACAGAGGATTTGAAATTGGAAGTGATCACTATTTAGTCTTGAGCAGGATAAAATTGAATTTAATATTGAAAAGAATAACATGCAAGAAAGTTTTAAAGCGAATAAAAGTTGAGCAGCTCTCAGATGTGAACTGTAGACTAAAATACACAAAGATTATTGAAGAAAAAATGAAAGAGTTTGAGAACAGGAATCAAACCTTGGAGATTCAGTGGCAAACTCTGTAGAAAACATTGATTGATTCTGCCAGAGAGGCATGTGGTGAGGTTGTCTGTAAGGATAAAAAAATCAGAACTCCCTGGTGGACACAGGAAGTTAAAGAGGCAGTGAAGGAAAAGAAGAAAGCATATCAAAAATTCCTGTCAAATAAGTCAGCTTGTGCTCTTAGAGAATATAGAGACAAATGCAAGAATGCCAAACACTGAGTAAAACTAGCTAAACAAAAGTCATGGGAGGACTTTGGCAAGAATATAGAAAATAAATATCAAGAAGGTGGCAAAATATTCTGGAGGTTGTTGAAGAAGCTGAGAAATGGAGGAAAAATTGCTGCAAAAGGAATTAGAGATGATAAAGGTGACATGAAAACGGGAGAAAAAGATATCCTTGAAGTATGGAGTAATTACTTTGAAAAACTGCTAAATGAAACAAGCAGTGATGACAGCACAGTGGTAAAAAACACTTACCAGGCATGCAGTCAGGAATACATATCCATACTTGAAGTAGAAAAAGCCATCAAAAGCTTGAAATGTAGAAAGGCAGCAGGAGTAGATGATATTCGACCAGAAATGCTGAGGTATGATGGTATAAGAGTCTTACAGTGGCTGCACTGCATAGTTCAGAAAGCCTGGACAGAGGGACGAATTCCCGATGATTGGAGTAGAGCTCTCATAGTACCCATATATAAAAAGGGAAATAAAACTGAATGTGAGAATTACAGAGGTATTTCCCTACTGAGTGTTCCTGGCAAGATCTATGCAAGTATACTTGAGAAACGGTTGAGAAGAATTGTGGAAGAAAAGCTTGGTGAAGAACAAGCTGGATTCAGGCCAAATAGAGGCTGTCAGGATCAGATCTTCACTTTACGACAAATAGTCGAGAAAGCATGGGAATATAACAAAAATCTGTATTTAATTTTTGTTGATTTGGAAAAGGCATATGACAAGGTGCCAAGAGAGAGGCTATTCAATACGCTGCAGTTATATGGTGTCAATGGGGTATTATATTAAGCAATACTTAGTCTTTATTTGAGTTGTAAGTCAGCAGTTAGAATTGAAGGAAGTACAGGAAGATGGTTTAATGTTAAATCTGGTGTGAGACAAGGATGTACATTATCCCCTCTGTTATTCATTATCTATATGGATCACATTATGAAGGAAAGTGGTATTAAACATGATATCAAAATTGGAGATGTTAATGTCAGCTCTTTGCTTTATGCAGACGATGTTATACTTCTAAATAAATCTGCTACAAGTCTGCAAGATTCTCTGACTAAATTGAATAGCTGTTGTAATAGATATGGTATGAAGGTCAGCAATAAAAAGACAAAGACAATGAAAATAGGCAGAATCATTGAAAATGTCAACTGTGTTGTGAATGGAGAACCTGTGGAACAAGTAAAACATTTCAGCTACTTAGGCACGATTTTTAGTGAAGATGGTAAATTAAATAGAGAAATAGAAAACAGAATCAGCAAAGCTGGTATGGTGGGAAGTCAATTGAATAAATTCATATGGAATAAGAGAGAAATTAGTCGGAATACTAAATTAGCTGTATACAAGACAGTGTTCAAACCAGTTTTAACTTATTGGTCTGAGAGCTGGGTCAGAAGTAAAACACTTGACCAAAGACTAGAGACCACAGATATGAGAGTCCTGAGAAAGATTATAGGCGTGAACAGATGGCATCAATGGCAATATCATATTAAAAACGAGGATATTAGGAAAGAACTTGACATTGTCAGCATCCAGGAATGTGTTAGCAGAGCTAATCTCAGGTGGTATGGTCACTTAAACAGAATGGGCGAGGAAAGATTAGCAAAACAAGTGTTCTCTGCGAGGTTGGCAGCAAAACGACCCAGAGGAAGACCAAGATATAGGTGGATTGATACGGTACAAAGTGCTTTAGACGATAGAAATATAAGATCTGATAATGTTGGAGTCTTGACAAGTAACAGACTGATTTGGAGGAAAATTGCAGATAGGAAATTAATAATGATGTAATTTTTTTCATGTATTACTATCATAATCCTGTACACCCCTTGAGGTGATGAATTGTGTAAAATAATTTTTATATATGTTATCTCATTTTCATGTAATTTTTTTTTTTCCAGATATATTTTAATTTAAGTCTATAACATGATACTGCATGCATAGAGGGATTCCACTGTAAGCATGTGCCCTATTTGTATGTGATTCCTAGTATTGTATGAATTAACTGTACTGACAATGTCCTATGATACTTAGGAAGAAATATTTACTTATTAAAAAATCTTATCACTGTGGCTACATGTGTATGTTTAGTCATGAATGCTCCACAGGTTTCATTATACAACAAAACCTCTTTTTTTGTGAGAAAAAAATGACAGGACTGAGGTTTGCAAGCAGTGAATATCAGTCAGAATTATTTCTAGATCAAAAATTAGGATTCGAGTGGTTCTGGTAATTTGTGTAAAGCAATGTGCTGTTATCAGCCAACTGTGGATTGGATTTCTAGTTAGCTAGAAGTCAGTAAAATACAGCAGATGAAAGATTAGAATCCTGCGGTATCTAAGCATTAGTTATAGAATAAAGTATAAAGCTCCACTTTCCATCATACCACAACAAAAAAAAAAAAGTAACCCAGATGCAAATCTGCTGATTCAATTCATGAACTAAAGTCATGAATAATGAAACTGATTCATCTGAGTTTGAAAAAAAAAAAAAAAAGTCTCATTAACCAACAAGCTCCCATGACTCATGATAGAAATATGCGTCGTCTGCTCGTTATCGTCAAGAGATTTAGTGTTAAGAAAATCAAGATTTAGTCTCAGGTGACATTATAAAGATAATTTTCCAAGAATGTAAAAACACCGGAATATATAAATGCATAATTTATTTAATGACCGAAATTAAAGTTGACATTATCTATTATTATAGTCATCAAATTTCCTCAGTTCTGTATCGAAATGCAAATGTTACACAAAATTTATAAAGGAGAGTTTAGAGCAAACAGTAAACCAAATTACACTGGTCTAATATTCATGGTAAGAAAATAATTGGATTTGTTGTATCAACAACTACTTGGGTTATTCTAAAAATAATCAAAAACATATGATGAAAGATGAAATTTATTTTCATCTTTCACCATATATTTTTATATTTTACTTTCAAGGACTCTACATTATTTTCTTATCCTTTACAGTTTTTATGTTCTAGTTTTGTGATAAACCTGATTAGTGCTTTAGAGATATCAACAACCACTTGGGTTACTCTAAAATTAATCAAGAATATGACGAAAGATGAAATTGATTTTCATCTTTCATCATATATATTTATATTTTACTTTTAAAGGCCTTTACATTCTTTTCATATCCTTTACAGTTTTTATGTTCTAGTTTTCAATCTTTTAATATTTTTCATTTTTAAATTTTACAAGTTTTATGGTGTATTTACTAATCGTATCACACCATTCACTAAAGGATTTATTCTCATATTTTAATAGTATTCTATTATTTTATGCTTTTAACTCCTTTATTCATACCTGTTTTAAATTTTAAAACTCAATGGAGATTTAAAATTTAAATTTTATTCATCTTACTTACATTTTATCCATTTTATCTATCTTACTATTATGTGTAATATGATCGCTAATGTACTCATTTATAAGCACCTGTAATCTCCACTCTATATTTCAAAAATCGTTATTGTCAAAAGCATGACAAAGGTAAGCAATATATGATCACTTCATTAAATTTTTATTATTTTTAATTAAAAATAGAGTTGCAGTCAAAAGACAAGTTCTGATCTAGCATGATCCATAACATAAAAGCTTTGCTTATCTCTTTATATTAAACAATATAATTTCTTGGGAAGATGATTAGAATTTGATGAGAATAATTAAAAGTTTTTAATTATTCTCATCATGCTTTACACAGTTGACTTTCACTACAGAGACTTGTACCATTATAGTATTAATAGGTATGCGCCATATCAAGTCATATATACTATTAATATATATGACTTGATATGGCGCATACCCATTACAGAAAGAAATATCTCACCTAAATCCATAACAGAAATTAATGAATATACTAATTTGATGAAGAAAATAAGCTTAAAGGCTTCAACTTAGCATTAAATCTTATTAAAAGAAAACAATGCTTGCCTTTCGAAACAAACTTTTCTGATGAGTTTTCTCAGTACTATATTGCTTTAAAAATGAATTCAGCTGCCTAAGGGCCTAGAAAAAAAGCACTAATAAAAAGTATGTGGATTCTTAGACAAGATTCATGTTTTTTTTAAGTGATACAATCAACTTTCACTTATCAAACTCATAAGAACAAGACATTTTTTTTTTTTTTTTTTTGTGGATAATGTCTTATAGTGAATTTTCTTTATGTTATGTGTTATAATGGTGTTTGATGTAGTGAGAGCTGGCTGTATGAGCCCAAGGCAACTCATCAACCTAAAAGTTTGTATTTTCATAAACTCTCAATCATTTTCAAAACTTTTAAGAAGTTCTAGAGGCAAACATCGTTTGCCTTCATATAATAATGAATATTATTATATGAATATATAATATTATTATATGACGATCTCGAAAGTTCTGATAAACATCTAGAACAAAAATTATATTAAAGCAACTGATATAATCACAAGAAAGAAAAAGACCAAATTATTACACATACAAATTTAATATCATTTTTGTTCTAGGTGTTTATCTGACTTTCCAGACCTCCCTTGTATGAATGATATTATTATATGAATATTATATACATAATGGGTATTATTATCTTTCCTTCTTATTAAAATAAGGAACCCATTTAGGCTTTTTTTTTTTTCATTAATTATAATATATATGCTGATTTAGTCCACTTAAAAGTGCATATCTTCAAATATGAGTCACTGAGAACCAAGTTTATTTGCATATAGGTTTATAAAAATTAACTATATATCACATTAGTGACTGATGTGGCACATTAGTCTCAGTAATATAACTAGAATATAGCTAAGTTGGCTGTTATTTAAATGGTAAACAGTGATTTCAGTTTTATTCATATTTGGTTCTGTCTCATTGTTTAAAGTAGTTATCAAGCTTTGATAAATCCTCCATTAATGTATTCTCTGCAAAATGAATGGAGGTGTTGAAATTTGCAATGTTATCTGCATACAAAAATGTTCATGAGACAGTGGTGGTAGGTATAGAGTGAGAAGTGGGCTAGCACAGATTATTGTGAAGACAATTCCTTAGATTATGGAATTTGTTTCTGGAACTGCTGGTATGTACCTGTACCCATCTATTTCACAGCATGCAAGTTTGTAAGATTAGCAATCTTGATAGAAGGGATGACCTCGAGGAATTTCTGAGTGAAATTCTCTCTCCAAACAGTGCCATGCAATGCTGAAAGATTTACATAGACAAATTATCTTCATGCATTTATCAAAATTATTTCTTTCAATATATGTGGTCAATGCTTGCACATGATTGTAGCAATTTTGTTAAGTCGAAATCTGACCTGTTCTATGGGAGAAAATCCCAGCATCCTTTCAAGAAGTTTCAGGCAGATGCTTCATTAAGTAATGGGTCATTTACTTATAGCAAGAAATGAATCGTTACCAGGTTTTAAAGCAACTATTACAGTAAGTTGTCAATCATCCATGTTAGCTCATGGACACTAGACAACAGATAACTGAAAAACATGGTTAATTTAAATTGTGTTTTATTGGGTTAAATACATAAAAAAAAACTTATGATTTTAAGAAAGTAAGATAAACATTCTTGTAGCACGTAAATACAAAACTGAACATTTTTAAACTAATTTAGACAGAAAGTCCGTGATTTTCATTTGTTTCCTCTTTAGCATTATTTTCTGTTTTATTTGTCTTATACATCCATGGATGATGCAATGGTATTTAAAGCAAGCAGTAATAACTTCTGTTATTTATATATTAAAACAAAGAAATTTGTGTGTACAACAGAGGACCACAGTTAATCCGACCCCATGGATAATTTTGATTTTGATCATCCCCAAACAAGTGATCGATGATTTTGATCATCCCCATACATCCATGGATGATGCAATGGTATTTAAAGCAAGCAGTAATAACTTCTGTTATTTATATATTAAAACAAAGAAATTTGTGTGTACAACAGAGGACCACAGTTAATCCGACCCCATGGATAATTTTGATTTTCTTATGTGCTGCAAGACACTTGTTTGGGGATGATCCTCTTCTGCTTTCCAGAGGTAAAATTCCTAGATATATCTTGATTTTTAACATTACCTTCCATAAATATGGAGTATCACTTACATTAAGAACAGTATCACTGATTATACTGTCTGCCAACCAGACTCCAGCAAAGACATTCTGGTAGATGAAACCCATTAGTAGCAATTGTGCCAGATTTGTTGGAGTTGTGCGGATAGCCAAAGAGGATGTTTCCTGAAGGCTATTTATTGCAAAGGTGCCATTCATTAATTGAATGGATAAAGTGGGTTTCATCTACCAGAAAGTTGGAGATATGTTTCACAGAGGATCTTTAATAAGCTTTATGAAAATCCCATTTTGGTTTGGAAGTGGACTTGGGAATATGCATTCCTACTGTTTAGATGATAGGATGATGTTGGCTATTTAGGAAGTCAGTGGGCAATTTTTTACTGATAGGGAGTTGTCTGTGATTTATGGGGCTAAAGCCAAGATGAGGATTTTATCTTCTCTTTCATTGAGCTGAGTGGAAGTATTGATTGTCTTTAGCATCATGAGCTATTCACAGGCTCCGATTTTTCCTCCCATTAACTAGCATATATCTACTAAGGTCATCATCAAGGTATCTACATAAAGAATACAAAAGAAGAGGATTAGGACTGATAGCACTGGAAATTTTATACACATTTGTGATAATTAGTTTACCAACCTATATGGAGGTAGTAAAGATGTCTTTGCTGGAGTCTGGTTGGCAGACAGTATAATCAGTGATACTGTTCTTAATGTAAGTGATACTCCATATTTATGGAAGTTAATGTTAAAAATCAAGATATATCTAGGAATTTTACCTCTAGAAAGCAGAAGAGGATCATCCCCAAACAAGTGTCTTGCAGCACATAAGAAAATCAATTTGGTGGTCATTTTAAGATCTTTATTAGCCACAAGTTTGGAAATGGAAATGCTTTCTATGTTGAGATGACATATCTTTAGGACTATGCCAATATTCTTGACATCAAGTCTTTGAGAGCACTTTTATCATTTTGCCCTGTAGCCAGAAATCCTGTGAAGGAGTTATGACAGCATCACTGATGTAAACTACAGGGTGTCCCAAAATTCGCCATACATAAGGAAAATCGGAAATTGTAGCTAAATGCACCTTTATTTACAAAATATTTACAGAATATTCAAATTGATCAAAATCTTCGATCAAATAAAAAATATAAAAGAATACATAAATATAAAAAATATTAAAAATATAAAATATGAGTTTGTTAATTTTTCCTATGTATGGCGACTTTTGGGACACCCTGTATTTTACATTAACCAAAATGAATCATGAGGGACAATCTACTTTGCACTCCTGTATTTCATAGTATTTTGTGGACACGACACAAAATCCTGACACCTTAAATGAAATTTAAGGTGTAATGATTATAACTGTCTTTTATACTGTAGACATTCATGAGATTTTACAAATTAACCTGCTTCATACATCTGACAAAACAGATTCATTAAAAGATAGTTTGGTTTAGAAAACATCCTGGGATCATTCATTAAGGGAGAAACCCTGGCTACCACCCACTGGATATCAGGGCAGCTCTGATTATATTGAATAAAGAGCCGTGGACCAGTAGTTTTGGGAATAGCGATTTCCGTGTGAACCAACCTGTAGGGCCAGCATATTTATAGCCTAATCATCCAAGATGAATCAAACAGAAATATATATATATATATATATATGTATATATGTCCGCACAGTTAGCCAAGTGGCTTTGCACTTCGCAACCATATGCTTGGGGAAGGAGTGTCCTAGGCTCGATTCCCGTCGACGACGTGAGGAGCTTAAGGATCTTCCTCAGCCACAGCCAAGTTAGCCAGTCTTGGGCATGGACAGCAGGGTTTTTTCTGCCAGTTTATCTGGGGTTTTTCATCGAGCAAGCAGGCAAACCAGACCCGTGAACACACACAGGCAACAGTCATAAAAAATACGTCAAAGAAGGCAATGGGAAACCTTGCGTCATTATCTCCCTAGTAATCAGCTGCAACTCTCTCTAAGAGAGGAAGCCACAGGATCAGATCAGATATATATATATAAATGGAATTTGTTCCATCCCCCCCTTTTTTTTCCAGTGGAATTTGTATTATATATGTGAAATGTCTTAATGATACAGAAAATTTCATAAGTACATCATTCACCTGCTGATATATATATATATATATATATATATATCAATGCCTAGCAATACTGATTTTATGATTACACCATTCTGTATTATCCACATAAACAGCAAAAGAAAACAAAGCAATCATTCATCACCCCCCTCACCACTAACTCCAGCAATATCCATATATCACTATTCATATAATTATGAACAGTGAGATATGGATATTGCTTTGTGACCACTTATATTTTCTATAACTGAAGAGGTTTTTTTATTTATATTTAATTAAATGTTGCCTTGAGAAAGGAGGAAGCAGGATGCAAACTTCAGAGAAAGAAAAAAAAAATTGCACATGTGTTCTAATTATCAATTCATTCATGGAACTTGCAATGATTTTATATCTAGTGTGGTGAATGCAAAAGTTAAGCTGAAGGGTATAATTTCTGTTCATATCTACTCTACAGATCCCAAAAATATAATCAAACATTGCACGCATATGCACATACACACACCATACTTATATAAAATAATCATATACTTTGATTTCATTTGCCAAAGAAAATTCTATACCCTTTAACTTAACATATTAAATACTCTATCAAATTAAATCAGTGACATATCAGCAGGTTTTGAAATGTAAATTTTGCATAAAGCTTCATGATGTTTATTTTTACCTTCTTTATCAGAGGGGATTTACAAAATATAAAAAGAGATTAAAGGTTTAGTAAGGCTTTCCTAGGAAACATATCCTGAAAAGTAGCTCCAAAGTTTCTTTGTCTTCAAAAATTCTTAGAACAAATTTCCCTTATCAGTTATTTTAAAACAGATTTAAAAAGTTGTACCATTTTTAGTGCTACGATAAAACTCCTGCTTTTGTGTGCTGCATGGCGCAGAGAGATTAGTATAGTGTTTTTCACTGGAAATATTATTTTTAGGAGGAAAAAAATATATATATATAAATTTTAAAAAAATATACATGACAAGCACATGTAATGATTTGTTGTGTTCCACTTCATGGCCAAGCATATACAACTGAATTTAACTGATGTTCAGAGAATGAATATATTAATACTAGTGCAAATTATGCAAACTTCAAAGAAAGAATAAGGTGTAAGGCTGACATGTGGTGTAAGGCTATCACTCTTTAAGAATAATACAATTTGCCAGCTATAACAGGTCTTGCCTAAATGACCTATCTCAGAACCCACCAGTTCTGCTTTGTGCACAAATTCAATCTACATGATTAAGTAATTAAGTAATTTTTTCAATACAAGTAAACTTTCACCATGCAATACAGAGATGAAGTCCAAATAAGAAGGAATAGAGAACACACACATTCATTCATTCCTCAATAGAATAAATACTCACATTAGTTCCCATTCTAAGTGCACTCTTTGAGCCTCTCTTAACATGGAGTGTAGTTTTCTTCTGAAATAAGGTTCAAATTTGATATCATCTTCTAAAACAAGTGCTGTTCTGTGCTGATAAAGAAGCATCTGAAAAAAAAAAAAAAGAAATAAACTATATAATTTTCCAATTTTTAAAACACAATAATTTTTTTTATTTATTTAGGAACTAGAATGAACATCAGTAATGATACAATAATTTATCATCTAATGCAATGTCATTTTAATATTACATTAATTTAATACTGAATACTATCTCTAACTTTAATCAAGTTAGAAATAATATTCTTTTGTAGGGGGGGGGGAGGGGTATGTGGCAGTAATAATAAGACTGGAAAAATATTTACATTTTAATTAATATATAACAGCATAAATTTTTAAATAATGGCTTCCCGCATATAAGAGAATTTATTAATTTACTAAATAGAATTTATTACTCCTATTATACTTTGCTCAATATGTCATGAGCTTCATTCAGGGAGAAGGCAGAAGAACTGGTAACAATTCTATAAATAAAATAATAATAAAATTCTGAATACAAGAACGAAGTCATACAGCATGTGTACAATATCATGTGTCTCAGTTGCAGCTCAGTGGGAGGAAACACTATCAGAGTTCAGAAACATGAGTATAGATATAATTAATTAATAAAAATCATATTGGCAATTACTTCCCAAAACTTAGAGATAGGCATCTGCTTAAGATTAGTACGGTGGCATAAGGCTTCACACAAGTCAAAAAACAGGTGATCAAATTTGAATCTATTGTAGTGTTCAGCATCTTAGTATGGTTCCAGTGTTTAACATAAATGTCTCTATTCAACTTCTAGTAACTTAAAATGAACTTTTTCGGAATGTAATGTATCTGAAGCCAAATGATTTGCTTAATTCCTTTAAATTCCTTTTAATCTTGTATAGAATGGGGAAAAAATTTTTCCATAGAGTGAATCACAACTTTCCAGTTATATAATTAAAAATGCAATTCTATGGGGAGGGGGAGAGACAATTCTAATAGATAATCAAATGAAATACAGGTATCCCTTGCTTAACGCGGCGAAATTAATTGCGGCAATCCCTTGATATACGCGGCAAGAGTTTTGATTAACACGTCTTTAACCATGCGGAGCTCGCAGCTGATCTGACGGTTAGTTACATGCAAAATGTTCAATATAAATATTATTACACAATTCAGTGTATAGCTTGGAAGTCATGAGTAGCTGTGCATTCATATGCTATGAGTGATATTCTGCACAGTTTGGTTTAACACATGTTATGTAAAGGTTTGTGATATTTGACAGTAAATTGTATCTGAGAGATACTGCGACCTCCGATGTCAGTATACTATGGTTTTTTTTTTTTTAAATTCTTTGTTCAATAATTTCTAGATTCTAACCGAAAATAAATAAACCATCATGTATTACTGAAATAGAGAGCCAAAGGCTTATTTATCATATATGTCTTCTAGGAGATGTGCTTTACATTATGGAAAATACTAAGGAAAGTGATCTGGAGCTTACTCCACCTTTACTATGAGTTGCCCATAAGGTTGCTTATGCTTGCATCTGCCGAAACTTTTAGTTTCTATATATTCGGCATGAAACTCTTGTAGTTTCTATATTCAGCTATGGAATAATGTTGGATTCAATATCCACTTAATTTGCATCATCATGTATTATATTTGCAGTGTTTTTTCTTTGTGTTTTATTGCTTGTTTGCCTAGATCTGGAGAGTCATTTTGCTTGTTATCGCAGAATTTATGCCGATAAGAAAAAAAAACTAAAACTGTTCAAACGACTCTTGATAACTTCTTTTGATAAAAAAAATTGCAGTAAATAATGCAGGTACAAGTATTTATTAAACATTTACTTTGCATAAATTTTTTATCTTTCCTAAAAGAGTACCATATAAAACAAATTATTAATACAGTAATCGATCATGAATGAATTGTAATTTTTACCATTGATTATTAGATTTGATTAACGCGATTTTGATATACGTGGTAACATCGAGGGATTAATTAATCGCGTTAATCGAGGGATACCTGTACATTTTTCATGGATATTTCTCAAGGAGTCAAGGAAAAACATTAATGCAATTTAAAAAAAAAAGTATATACAGTAACAGTATCATGAAGAATTCTGAAATAAAAACTGGCTTAATAAACACCACAGATATCAGTGCCTAAAGCGAATGGCAGAGCTAATCATTGGGCTCTCTTATAGGAAACTCATCACAAATGCTAATTATTTCTGTAATACCAAGAGAATTTGCCTTGGAAGAATAATCTTTCCTTCTTTATGATGCAAAGCTGCAAGCAATAAAAATGGAAGTTGGTTTTCTGTTTTATCTGCAATGTAATCTTTTCCTTATCAGTTACATTTCCTTATACACTCCCCCCCCCCCAAGGAATCGTGTGTAGTAGACTTATCAGTCAAACTGCTTGAGATATGGCTCAATGAAAGATCAGTGAGGGAAAAAATAAATAAATAAACCCAGAAAAGTGAGATAAGAATCTAAAGGTCCTCTGACATTAGCTTAGAGGTTGCGAATTAAAAAAGTCATTTGCCATTACAATGAGCAGTAACTTAGAAGAATTATATTTTCTCTAACTGAAGACTGAAAAGTCAAGGAAAAATGAAGCTGTTTCTCTATATTTTCCTTAATACTTTTGAGATAAGCAATACAATGAAATTAGCAATTAATAATATAAGCATGAAATGCCATATAGATCAAAATATGTTCATATTCATAATCATTAATAAAGCAAATTAAGAGAGGGTTACATGAATCAGAACAGGATTTCTGTTATCAAAGACTGCTAAAAATTCTTTTAATCTTCCCAGTGAAAGATCAACACACATACACTAAGAAAGTAATCTAGCAGAAGGAGGAACATTTGAATCAGCAGATCCAAAGGAAAGTGATATGACATTAGCACGATTTCAGGAAGTTCTAAAAGTAACACACTTTTACAAAAACTTTTACCAAAGCTCTATAAAGAGGTATCATAACCTGCTTGTTTCTGTTCATCAGGGTATTCTTCAGTAATCAAGTAATCTGATGAGCCGCTTTTGCAATATGTCCTCTAAACTTTAACTCCTTAGCTGCTAACACCCTCAAATCCCTGGAATACAGTTTCGTCAATGTAGTACACAGCTGGTAATCTTTTCATCCCAAAATGTGTACTCTTACACTTTGCCACATTAAACTGACATCCGGTTTCCTTTTCCCAGACTGCCAGTTTATCCAAATCCTTCTGCAAAATTTTAACATCATCCTTATTAACTATTGCTCTACCCCATTTTGCAACATCAGCAAACAACTGAATAGTTCCTCTTGGATCCTGCAGCATGCTACTAGCCACACTACAGTATCTCTCCATCAACAACTCTCTTATCCACTTCACCAACTTTATATCCAACCCCATGTGCTGCAATTTATTAATTAAAATTCCATGCCAGTATCATACAGATAGTTGGTAATTATACACTGACATAAACTCATGATACATGCAACTAAGAAATCAGTGGCATTCAAAACACTGTCAAGTTTTCACCAAGTACAAACAGCATCAGTGAAAGTGCACGACAATGACAGTGCAACATATCCAATTGCATGAGCATGGCTGCATCAGATTAACACCGAAATAACAATTTCATGATTCTGTCATGAAATTCATTTAAAAATCATCCTTAGCTTGCAGGCTGTAGTTTGCAATCCCCTGTCATAGAATACAGTAAACATTCTTAAGAATTTCTGACCACTTTTAGAGGTTGTCGCAATCATGTATGTAATAACAAACCACTCAGTTTCTTCCAAAATGAGCAAATTAGTTAATATGTCTTAAATTTAGTACATTTAAACATTTAAAAATCAGACATATTGATACCATTTTAAAATTAAAGAGGGCAAGAAATTATATTATTGGTTAAATCCTTTATCCAAGTGTAAGCAAACAAAGTTTGTGCATGAAGCAAAGATACTTCACATGCAAATTTTGTTTGTTTACACTTGGAAAAAGGATTAAACCAAGAATATAATTTCTTGGCATCTTTAATTTATAGTATAACCAAATTAAAAACTTTCAACAATATTTTAAAATGTTATCAGCATGTCTCTTACAGCATTTGTTTTTGAATATGAGCATTTCATAAGTTACTTGTTAAAAAGTAATACTTCTGATAATAACAAAATGAAGTATAGAATATATGCTGATTTGACATGGCGATAAACACTGATAAATATTTGCTTCTTCTTTGAACTACCAATTTTACTGAAATAACAATTAACTACAAAAACAATTTGATAATGTTTTCATTTTCTCATGAACTTTAAAGATCATGAGTATTACTTCCAACAGTTCATAATGATTTTTAAAAAATAAAAAAATTAAGGAAAAAATATGACTAAAATAAAATAAAGTAGGAAGTGAACTCTGGATTAAGAACTACTTGCAACCACCAGTGTCACATGCCAAATAACTACAAATAGGCAATCTAGCTGGAACTAATATTCTTTTTAGCCTTTTTTTTAATAACCAGATTGAGCTATAGACCTTCTTCCAAGATGTCCATTTTTTTTCTTGAGCTTTGCAATGCCATATTCTTCTTGTTATTTCAATGATCATCTATCCACCTTCCTTCTGGTCATTGAGGCAGTCTTCTTCCCTTGAAATTACTTCCACTTTGTTATGGTCTGAGTCATCAGCTGAAATGACATTATCTCAGATACAATATGTTTATTTCTTTTCTATCTTTTAGTCTAATGTTTAACATTATTTTTCCCATTAGTTCATTACAGTTAACAGTTTTCTAGAGTGAAGTTCTTTTAATACAGAATTGTATATCTGTAGGACTTTGGGCAGGACTTTTCAGTTTTAGCATAATTTGGATTGAACATGCATTGCCTCTATGGCTGAGGTTCATAGTGATGGTGGTACTGAATGATGTGAAGAAGTTTCTTGGGAAGGAAAATATATTGCACTACCTCAACAGTAATTATTAACTATATAGTAAATGTTGTGTTATGTTTCTGATCATCAACTACTAATATTATCATGAAGTACCCAACAGGTACATCCTATGATTGCAACACTATTCCAAACGTGATGAGAGTTTTCCCAGGATGACACCATTATCTATGGCGTCAAACAGGTTCAAGAGAACATGATGACAAGATTTCAACACACTTTGGCCAATAAAGTTCTCTGATCTAAATCCTCATGAACACATCAGACATTCTGAAGGTGTTTACTTAAGATCCTGTTGAAGAAACCAGCATCAGGAATTGAGTATAATCTATGTAATAATTGTGTATCCTTCAAACGATTTGCTCATTTTTCAGGAGCAATAACAAGATTACTAAAAGAAAAAGTTTTGCTGCTTCTCATAAGATTAGTGAGATCACTTCACCTGAAAAGCTTTTATAAACATTCCTCACAGTGAGCATACAGTACAACTACTTTTTGATTGCATGTTGACTGTAGCAGTTTGAAATGATTGAAACAGTCAAATTCATTGATAACAACCATAGCAGATTAAACAACCTGGGAACCAAGTATCTGAGATTCATAACCTTTCATGCTGTTTAATTTAATAGACTAGGTTTTGAAAGAAAAGCAAAACATGTGAGACCAAATATATAATAAAAAGAAGTTTAATTATCATATAAATATATAATTAACTAGAGACTGGAATATTATGAAAAGTAAGAGGGAGTTAAGATCTTTCTTCTGAAAGATCAGGACTAAGTTTCAATACCATTGAAATTCACTACATTAACTTCAACCCTACTTGAGGTGTAAATATACGTCATCAAAACCTCAGTTTTGTCATTTTTTTTAATAGCTCCCTAATTATCAGTGTGAGGCCTGTGTAGCTCAGTGGAAGTGGCGCTTGCACCCTCTGCGCTTGGTCGCTCAAAGTTAGACCTAGGTTCAAGTCTAGTTGCCGACTGGAGGAACTTTTTCTAAGCCTATCTTTGACCGGTTCCAGAGTTAGTCTATCTTGGGCACAGGCAAGCGAGATTTTACTCCAGGAAACTCGGGTTTTTCGTCCCGTAAAATCAAGAAAATTGACTGTCTGTAGTACCCGCATTATTTCAGAGAGTAACATATCCTGTTAGGGTTAGGCACCAAGAGATGGCAGCACTTGTTTGCTGGTCTCTTCATCAGTAGACACCTATAATTAGTGATAGACATGGACCAGCTATCTCTGATTGGCTACCAGTGGAGATTGAACTGCCCACTCAGTCTCCAAAAGCTAGATAGGGTATAAAGGCCTAGCCTACTCCCTATAAGAGAATAAAAGGTGTTAGCTGATTTTTTTTTTAATTATCAGTGTACTGTTAAAAAGAGTTGAGATTATTCAAGTCTTAAATAAACATTCTCAGTTTCAACTTCACCTTCATAATTTTTTTTAAAAAAAAATAAACTTGGTGCAGATAAAAATTCTCTGTATGTCAATACAAAAATTATCATGATTTTCCAATCTATTTTTTATGAATAAAAATGATGTAGCTCACTATTTACAGAATATAAATGTCATTTGAGTCAAGAGCAAAAGAATAATGCATTTCTTTAAAGTTGGTAGGTTAATCAGATAAATGAAAACATAAAAAAACATATATCCAGTGTGGGGAGGAAGAGGGATGGCTGCCTCGTTTTGACAATTATGAGTTAAGTAGATGAGCGATGATAATGTGCAAAAAATATATAATATAAGTATATAAGTAGATGAGCGATGATAATGATAATGTGCAAAAAAAGAGGTCTGGAATTTGTTGATGTCTGGAGTGTGTTTGAAGGCAAAAGACAGCTGTATACAAGAGATGGGCTGCATCTGAACATGGGAGGTCATAAGTGATTGAAGAAGTTACTGTTTTTTTCTGAACAAGTTAAAGTAAGTGGGAAGGGAAACTAAAATTGAAAAGGTTGAGTGTAAGAGGGAGAAACTTAAGCAGTGATCGTATAATTGTTGATCCTTATTCACAGAATAAATTGCAGAATAGAGGAGATAAAAATCGGCATGGGACTACTGAAATTAGTGACATCTTTATCAGTTCTAAAGTGGGTACAAGAACTAAAGAGAATCTGCAATTTTTGTATACAAATGCAAAAAGCATTTGATATAAGAGGGAAGAATTTTTGGCATTAGTCAGTGCAATCTCACCAAAAGTTGTAGGCATTAGTGAAACTTGGCTGTCAGCAGAAAATGTGGTCACTGGAATTGAATGTGATAGGTACAGTATTTTCAGGGAGGATAGAGAAGATAGAATGGGAGGAGGAGTACTGTTAATAACAGCTGATGAGTTGCAGCTAAAGAAAGTAGTATATCAAGATGATAGACATTTGAGGAAGTCTGATGTGAAATAGTGACCAATGCAACCAAATATATAGTTGGCTGCTGCTATAGGCCAGGGGATATAGGGGGTGATATTGAATTCATGCATCAGCAAATTAGTGCAATGAGTGCAGGGTTAGTGATTATTATGGGGGATATCAATTGGAAGGAGGAAATATCATGTGAAAAAAAGGAAATGGAATTTATACATCTTCTACAAGATAATTACTTGAAACAGCACATAACGGAGGGGACACATGGTGTGAAAGTATTGGACCTGGTCATTGGTTCAGAGGAGGTATGCATAAGTAAGGTGTCCTCATTACCTCTAATTGGTGGTGAGAGCGATCATGTGGTATTGACTTGGGAGGTTGCAAAAATTGTGGATTTCTCACTTAAGGAGTATATACGGAACTACAGGTTAGGCAATTATAACAAGCTTCAGAGTGAGCTTGCAGCAGTCCCATGGCAGAACATATTGCAGGAGAAAGATGTTAGCAGTGAATGGGATAAAATCAGCGGGTATATGAGGAAGCCAATATCAGATTGTGTCCCCATGGTCAAGAAGACAAACAAGGTAGGGGTTAAATGGATGAGTAGTAGTATCAAGCTTGATCTGCAAAAAAAAAAAAAAGATGTTATAGAGAATTTACAAGGAGAAAGGCTATCAGTACACCCATGAGCACTACAAGGTTCAAGCTAGGAAGGTTACCAGCATAGTAAGAAAAGCTAAATCAGATTATGAGAAGGCCTTAGCCAAAGAGATAATGGTGAGCATTTGCAAGAAAGAGCATAGCCTTGATGTTACTATTCCCAACACAGCAATATTACCAACTTTTATGACCTCTCCCTTCTCAACATGCACAGCAAGCCAGAACTTAAATTTAAATTTTCTTCAGCCAGTAAGTTAACAAATATGTAACATTTGAAATGAGAATTACAGTTCAATGAAGTTAATTATATACAATTCACATCACTTAGTCAATAACGTTTTCGTAACTGTCATACAAATGTTATTTCCTTTGCAGAAAATCAGATTTCTGAAAAAAATAAAAAAATAAAAGAAATGCGCAAGACAGGATAGTATCCAATCCAATATCTTGAAAATAGTAAAAAAGTATGGGATTGCATGTTCAAATATCATATGGAACTTCTCAAGAGAGAGAGAACCATGTCTGAATGAAAACTTATTTAAGTTAAGATGATCCAAGCAATTCAATAGATTCTATCATTCATGCAACTGAAAAAAAAATCACTTACTTCTTTCCAGATTGCATAATGACTAAGGAAACATCCTATTTCTCCCATAGTTAATGGTCTGTAATATAATATCAGAGGAATAAGAGATACAAGTGGATTTAAGAAACATACAAATCAACAAGTTTCTGAAATATATTTAAACATTATTTATAGACAAACAGCATCCAATAAAATCAAACTGAAGGAGGGAGGGCAAAAAATGAAATGCCCATTTATTATGGTCTTCTATCGCTCTCTTGCATCTACACAATTATGCAAAAATTTCATCATTTTTTTTTAATTAGCATTTCTGAAGTAATAGGGATTAATAACTTTGACTATATGAACCCTTGTAACTATACACAGAAAACAAAAACCGAAATAGAAGAAAAAAAAAAAATTGAAACAGATGAATTATGCATAAAAACAAATTTCACTGAAGAATGAATTAAATGTTAACTTTATATTATACTGATCATAAGCTACTTATATACAGGGTACAAAAAGAGTGCACAAGTAAAACCAAATAAATTCATGATAACAAGAGCTCCAGAAATACGACTTAAATCTACTTATCTAAGGTATCTCGGCCTACTTTATATAAATATTGTTATAGATGAGGAAAAAAAAAAAAACGCTAAATGTTATGGTGAAAAAAGTAATACACTGTTTAATTCTGTTAACAACTCTGTATTTTCTTTCGTTTGTTTATATGAAGGGTAAATTTATATACATTATCCTTGAACAATAATTTAATATGAAAGACAAACAATAAAATACACAAAACAACAAAGTAGGCAGCACTAGCTGTGCAGCCAGACTTGACTTTACAAGATAATTGCATTTTTAAAACAGTATTAAAAAGGACCTGTGTTATGTAAAATTTTCAAGCATTTAATTACACTAAGCTAATTCATGTTGTGAGCTGTGAAAATAAGCTTATGCCAATACTATATTAAACTGTGCACCTACTTAAGGGTCCAGAAATACGACTTAAATCTACTTACATAAGGTATTGTAAGAATAAGATGTATAAATGAACTACAGTATTTAATTAGAATGTGCCAGTTTTAATTTTTATGTTGATAATTACCAGTTTATTTTGTTAATGATATTATATTATAGGAAATGTATGATTTATTTTAAAGAATAGAGTGTCTATTACACGTCATGCATACTGTATGTGTGTAAGGTTAATATTGAATTAAATGAATGCATTGATTAAAATTTATTTCTTGAAATGACTGCAATTTAATTTAACGCATATATGAAAAACTTTTTTTTGCAATGAAAAACTTACTGTTTTCTTGCATACTCGAAGTGTGCAATATTTATTATTTTCAAGTAAAGTGCTGTAACCATAACATGTAATGGTAGCTCATTTTTCTCGCTTCGTGAATGAAATGAAAACCAGAAGTGTGATGCATAGTGGAGCATGCATGGAGTGAAAAAAAAACACTATAATATTGCTGAGAGAGAAAAATTACATTTCTAAAACTCAAATGCAAATATTTATGAAGTCGTTCATATGGAAAGAGAAATGTTTAGAAGTTATAAAAAAGAACAAAAACAGCACATTAAATATAATAATTTTGGTGAAGCAGGCCTCTCAGATCACGCTCTTAACACACTACATTGAATTGATTGGAAAAGTACTTGTTCTTTACATCATACAAAAATTGGTATGAACGGAAATTTAAAGAAGCCTGTGAAATTTTGATTAACCACCCTAATCTTAATAATAATGAGGGCTTAAAAATCCCAAGAATTTGGATGGCACACATTCAGCCCACTTAGTTTCCAGCAAACCTTGACTATAGGACTCGAAGCAATTTTTAATTTTTTATTGGCCACTATCCATACGAATTGCAATTTATATGTATGCTTACCGAAATAATTTTATTTTCTGTTTATTTATTTATTATTTTATACATGAACATGTTACTCTTCAGCTTAATTAACTTTGTAACCTAATAGATAATAATAATAACAGGACTATAGCTTTGATAGAGTGATTTTTTATTTTATTTTTTTAACACCAGATGTCGGGTAAATAGTTTTAATGGTTGGTCAGTAACTTTAGCATGCCATGTAGAGTGCAGCTTGTTTCTTTGTATATATACATATACTCCAGAAGATGACCTTAATGTGAAGATCGAAACGTCGAGTGTATATATTTTGGTTTATATTAAACTAAAGTTTTATCTAACATGGTAGTTGTATCCATAATTTTTCGTAATGTATTCTGATCACTGTGTAAGCATGAAAGAAAGGATTTAGAAGTTATTAATTGTTATGTTATGACAATTACAAGGTTTTGTTTTGCCACTGTTACCACAAAGGTAACAATGGCACTTGAGTGCGATTGTCATATGTTGTGGTCTCTTCAAAGTTATCTGGTTTTGACCTTTAAATGACCCAGAATTATTAAAAATTAAAACTATCAAAACAGCTGTTAAAGATACCAAGTAATTTTATAACCTTGGTTTAATCCTTTTTCCCAAGTAAGCAAACAGACAAGTAAGTCAAGTTTGCACCTGCATGTAGTGCAAGTTTGAGGCAACTCGTGGTAACATAGTGCTAGTCTGGGGCAACTTGTGGTAAAGGTGGAGTAAGCTCTGATCACTTTCCTTAGAATTTTCCCTTAATGCAAAGCATATCCCCGTGCCGAGATGAAAAAACTTTCTACATCCTTAAGAAGCATTAAAGTTCTACTGTTCTCGTCTAACACTCATTCATTTGTACGCCTTTCAATATATGATATCCTCAACAGCCTTCTGTAATCAAAAGCAGCTGTCCTTTTCTTATCTGACTTCTTTAGGTTTCAAGCCTCACATCCATAAGTCGATGTTGGAAAAACAACTGCATCCAAAATCCTCAACTTTGTTCCCATGCAGACCCATCCTTCCAGATTTTAGATGACAGGTCTCTGACTGTTGTTTTAGCCATTCCTAATCTTCTTTTGTGTCTTCCGAACAGCAATTCTTCACATTAATAATGGATTCCAGGTACTCAAACTTGTTGACTTCCTTCATTCTTTCTCCATTAAGGCACACTTGTTTCTCAAGAGCTTTCCTGTTCCTTATTGTATTTCCTTTGAGAACCATAATCTGTGTCTTGCTAGGATTGAGTAGAAGTCCTCAAGAATTTGTCCTAGTTCTTCCTTGTCATCACAGAGGAGTAGTATGGTAGCATCAGCATACCTCAGACTACTCATCAATCTACCACCTATCCTAATTCCTGTCTCGAGCTTATCCAATGCTTCACATATGACGTCCATCGCATATATACTAAGTACTAAACAAGTGAGGAGAAAGTAAACATCCTTGCCTAACTTCCTTTCCAACCTGAAGCCCATCAGTTAATCCAACACCTGTTCTTACCGTCGCTTCTTGCTCTCTGTACAAAGTTGGCTATCAATCTGATAGTATTTTGAGGAAAAACCATTCTTTTCATTACTTTCCAGTTTCACACAATAAGAGTAGCTTTAGAGTAGTCTAAGAAACACATTACCAGAGAGAGGCTAAATGCTTTATATTTTTCTATGATCTGTCTAAAGCAAAGGATCTGATCTTTGGTGTCCTCCTTTCCTAAAGCCTACTTGTTCCTTGGGCATCTCTGCCTCAACTTTTGTCTCAATCCTATTTAGCATGATCGTCAATACAATTTTGCTTGCATGAGATATTAAACTAATAGTTCTAGAGTTCTCACAAGCCTTCATATCTCCCTTCTTATCTAGTGATATAAAAACCAATTTCTTCCAGTCTAGGCCATGATCCTGTCATTTCCCATATCCTTGTAATCAATCTATGAAATACTAATATCCCTCCATCCCTGTGGCCTTAATTAACTCTGCTGGGATTCTATTGTGAATCTTGGGATAATAATAATAATGAACTTTCTTATCCTTTTTTTTCAGGAAAATACTTCAATTTGTTTATAATATGTCTCAAATAATTACCTCTAAAAAAGAAAAGTATATCTTCCTTTCATCAAGAATTAACTTCTGCTAATCTTAGCTATTCATCTACCAGCTATTCAGAGAATGGGTAGGCTTTCCCTAGTAAATACAAACTAAGTTAATCGACAAAACAAAGAGCACAAAACTGTCAAGAGGTGAGCAAATAGCATGTTCTTCAGATATTTTTGAATCTGAAAAAGTTTCAAAATACACGCAGAACCTATTTAGCTCAATGATAATCATCCACACTTTATTTCAAAGTTAAAGTGAAAATATTATTATTATGTGACACCTCCAGGGAGTCCAAAGACTCATCGAGGGAGAGTGGGCCAACAGCATCGAATGATTATCCCCTTCCAACTATTAATCATGCTCAAACTGCTTAACTTTTTGCGTGAGCCATTAGTAGCAGAGGCTCTACCAATTGACCTTTGCTGGCATATATATATATATATTTTTTTTTATGATAATCCTACACAATAAAACTGTGCTGTAATGTTAAGTGCTATAGGCTTCCACCCTATAAACACTTAACATTACAATTTAGTGCAGTAGTGGGCTAGATGTTTGGATAATCCAGGAACTTTGCTCTACAGACCACATCCAATTAAACAAGCTGGTAGCAATTTCAGTGAGAGATGAAAACCATCTGTCAAATAAAGAAGCAAGGCATTACAAATCTTAATATTGCCTTTTCTTGCAATACTTGTTAGTTATTCTTCTTCTTATTATTACGTCACACCTCCATGGAGTCCAAAGACTCATCGAGAGGGCATCTACTCTACAACTCTTCGTCTCACCACTCCACCAACCTTCATCATCTAACAATAATGCCATCTACTGTCAACTATCACCACTAACACTTTCACAGACAATCACAACATCTATACCCACGGCGGGATTCGAACCCGCAGCCTTTTGGCTGGAGAGAAGATACACGGCCAACCAGGCCACCAGCTAGTCCTTTTGGACTTTTAGTGATCAGTCTTGTGTCTCCTCTTTCAACAGTTGTAAATTCATGCCATATGGTAAGTTCCTTTACATTGTCTATTCAACTCTTTTTTCTTCCTCTCCTTGTCTTCCACCTGTGCCATTTCCAATTATTCATCTACTCAAATAGGTTCAAAGTACATTAACTTCTATTTTGTAAGCATTGTGACAAAATATAAAGACAAAATGCTTTTGTCTTTATATTTTGACAAAAGAGCATTTTGTTCTTTATATTCTCAAAGCCTTCTTATTAGTCATTCTTTTAGTGTCCATCAGATTCTTTATAATCTCCTCCTTAACACCATAATTCAAGTTAAATCAATTTGCTTTCTGTCTTTCTTCGTAATGATTCCACTTTCATTTTCATACATCGCTAATGGAAACACCAAAGTTATGTTAACACATCATAACTGATGTAAAGTTTAACATAGCTCTCCCCCCACCCCCACAGCTATCCTTCTTTTACTTTTATCTTCACATTAACCATTATTTCTTACTTTTGACCTAAGTAAATCATAATTTTCACCAATCTTTATTTTATTCCCTTAATTATAAATTCATTCGAATTGCCATAAGCCATCACTTTTGCTTTATTCATGTTGAAATGAAATCCAGTTTGTTTTGCCTTCCCTTTCAATAGAATCAATTGCTCAAGATCTTCCTTACTTTCTGCCATGGAAATTGTGTTATCTGCACATTTTAAATTATTTATTTTTCTGCCTCCAATCTTAATTCCTGTTTGGTCTTTATCTGAGTCAGTCATTCTCATAATATATTTGCTGTAAATATTGCAAAGATAAGATGGTAACATACAACCCTGCCACGCTCCTTTATCTATTTGAATGCTGTCTATCAGGTATTCCCACTGCTCTCTTCACATTCTACAGTCTGTTATAATCAACAGTCAAATGATTTCTTATGATGCTCTCTGGTCTCTAGTACCTCTACCTTTCCTAAAACTGCCTGTTATTCTGCTATTCACATATGATTCCAGTCTTTTTTTTTTTTTGCTTACTTTCAACATAACTTTATTTGCATGTGAATTAAAGCAATGGCTCTGTATGTTCTCACAATCTCTAGGCCATTATATTATTTTTTTCCAAATCTGTTGACAGATTTCAGTTAATATATTTATTACTTCATTCCCTACTGTTCTCACCAATTCCACCAACACTCCATCATCTCCAGGTGATTTTTTCTCCTGGCAATTACTTAATAAAGATTAAAAGGAAAGACATGAGTATCAGCGAGGCCATGGGAAAAAAAAGCAAAAAAAGTCAAATAATATCATTTGATCTATTAAGTATTTTATGATGAAGCTTCGAACATTATTAGGATTGAAAATACTACTTTTCTTTTGCATTATATGAAATGTATTTCACTAACAAATGTAATTTCAGTGCTTATACTGCTGACATAAAAAGACCCTAAAAGACAATGATGGTTCACATGAAATGTCATGATGAATATGGCATTACCAGGTCACCCAAGGCACCTATTATCTTCATCAGGAAACCGGGGTGAATGGTGAAAGGTCAAAACAAACATAAACATCAGAACCCAAGATAAGCTCAACCAACATAAGTATCAACAGAGAAGAAGTGGAAACTGGGAGAAGAATTAGAGAAGTATCATATTAACATGGCTGGTTACTGAAACAAAGAAGACAGGTGAAATTCTTATAAATAACAACTATGATCAGCAATTATGATAATAAGAAAAGAGTAGTTACAGTATTCACCGCTACACATGAAGATAATCTTGATTCTTTGAGGTAGGCAATTTTAAGCAGAGTAATGTGGGCAAACATCAAAATAAGAAACTGGTCCTTCAAGGAGATCTAAACAGCACAGTAGGAAATCGATACTACATAAAAATATGTTTTGAGAAAATCTGGAGAAAAGAGCAATGGCAATAAAATGGTAAGCACTGCATTTCTGTTTAGGACATGCATTAGTCATTATTAATACCATCTTACAACATAAAGATGCATACAAATTCAAAAGGAGTGAAAACATGAGAAATAAAGTCTCACTAACTACGTTATTACTGCTTATAGTTTACAGTGACATCTTCATCCTAAACTAGCATGAAGATGTCACTATAAACTATAAGCAGTAATATACAGCAGAAGAGTATTTGAGAGATTTGAAATAACACTGTTGTTCAAAACCTAAAGACAAAAAAGACCTAAAGACACTATTTCTGAAGATTGCAATATCAAAAGATAAAAGGCAAAAGGCTGTGCTAAGTGAATTGTGTTTGAAGGATGTACTTTTTATGAAGGAATAAAGTTGCAAACTCAGATGTCTTATAATGTCTCATATATATCGTGTAGATGATTTCATGTGGGAAAGAATTATTGGAAAGCTTGAAGAAGGCCACAATTCATTTTTATGCATTTCGAACCAATGGCATGTGTGCCCAGATTTGCTAAGAGATCACCCTCTCTACTATGGAGCATGAAGACAGATTTTTGGTTCTAACAGCAAAACATAATCAATGCACCATGATAGGTCAGCTTGTAAGTTGGCTCCATTCAAGCATAGGTACTCAGATATCTCGACAAACTGTGGCAAGACATCTGCAACTAATAGGCCTATCCACCCAAAGGCCTGTACTCTGTGTCCCTTTATTCACAGCTCATGAATGTTTTCAGTGGTGTATCCATAAAAACTGAACAAGACACCAATGGGCTAATGTACTCTTTACAGATGAGAATCATTTTAGTCTTTCCTCTGATTCAAGATGACACTTGATCTAGAGTGAAAGTGGTACTGTTTACCATCATGAGAATATTCTTGAAATGGATAAATATGGCAGTAGTGGGATTGTGTTATGGGGAGGCATTATGCTTAATAGACGCACCAAGCCACAAGTGCTGGAAAAAGGACCATGACAACACGAAAAGGTGAATAATATTGCAACAAAGCTCTTCAACATCATATTCAATTGTTCAGTAGTGCTGTAGGTGACACACCACAGCCACACCACATCACACATGAGCAGTGGGGATACTCTTAAAGACTGAGGATATTAATTGAATCAAGTGGTCAGCATACTTCTCCAGATCCAACCCCCCATAGAACACATTTCGATACAATAGGGAGATGCACTGCTGCTCAGAATTCCCCTCCAGAAAACAAACAAGGACTTATCCTTGCTCTGAAGGAGGAGTGAGCCAGTTTACCTCAAACTCCTGAATCACTTGGTGCTAAGCATGATACAACATTGTGAGGATGCATTGCAGTTTGGGGTAGATATATTCCATACTGAAATATATCTCCACATAGTTTTCTGTAAGCACTATACATTAACTCCTTAACTACCTTCCAAAATTAAATGACTATTTTCTACACTGGTGTCTTGTTATCTTGTTCAGTTTTTATGGATACACCACTGAAAACATTCGTGAGCTGTGAATAAAGGGACACAGACTACAGGACACCAGTCAAATTGCAATGTGTTTTGCCAAAAACATATTGCAATTTAATTTATAACACATTTTTTGTTTAATATAATTTATTAATATGCTGGCAATAAATTTCCACATTTTGCTGAAGTCATGAAATTTTTTTCATATACAGGTAAAAATGTAATTTATCCTTAGTTTTTAGACACCAGTGTAGAAAATAGTCATTTAATTTTGGGAAGGATTAAAATGAATTTCATATTGAAAAGAAAAATATGTACAAAAGTTTTAATAGGAATCAATGTTGAGCAGATTTCACAGGTAAACTGTAGACTTAAATACACAAATGTTATTCAATTAAATAAATTAAAGAATTTGAAAAGAAAAAAACAACAACCAAACCTTGGAAACTGAGTGGCAGACTAAGAAAACACTGATTCAGCCAGTGAAGCATGTGTGATGTTGTCTGCAAAGATAGAAAACCAGGAATTAAAGATGCAGTTATGAAAAAGAAGAAAGTGTACTAAAAGTTTCAAGTAAGTAGGTCAGCTCTGAGAAATTACATAAATGTAAGAAAGTGGCAAAATGTGTAAAGTAACTAAACAAAACTAATGGAAAGAATATAAAAGATAAACTTAAGAAAGATGGCAAAATGTTCTGGAGTATATTGGAAAAAGAAAAAACTTAGAAATTGAGGAAAGAGCACTGTAAAAGAAATCCAAGATGACAAAGGTGACAAAAACAGAAGATAACAATATGTTAGATGTCTTGAATCATTACTTTGCAGATTGCAAAATGAAACAAGAACTAACAGAAAAGTGGTAAAAAATATTCAATAAAATAGGAAAATATACAATCATGAGTATATATCAATATTCAAAAAAGAAATACCATCAAAAAAAAATCAGAATTGTGGAAAGATAGTAGAGTAGATGATCTGAAATTGAAAATCTGAAACTATCGTATTGAGATTTAAGACAGATAGTTGAGAAATCATTGGTAAATAACAACAATTTGCATTTAAGTTTTGTACATCTGGAAAAGGCATATGACAAAGTGCCAAGAAAAAAGCTCTTCAAAATCCTACACTGATACAGGAATTATACAGAACAATATAGTTTGATGTAAAAATTAGCTTTAAGCCAAAAAGTGCAAACTATATCCACTGTTAATTGATCATTTACATCAGTGTTTCCTAAACTTTCAGCACCCATATACCCCTTTCAAAATTTTAGTAACACAAGCATATTCCATCTCAGGCAAATGCAATTTGAGAAATGTTAAAATAACATTTCATTCAAACATGCAAAACAATCACTTTTTAAATTAAATACATTTGTAAGTATATGAATCAAATATACATACAGTAAAAAAAATTATGAAATTTAAATTTCATAAATTTTCATGAGATGAATGAAATTTAGCAGAGTTCTGACTGGTTTGAACTAATTGAATTTAAACTTTTATTGCAAATATTTCAAATCATGAAGTTGGAACACAATCATGCTGCCAATCAGATGCAACCCTAATGGAGGTAAGTCAGTACATGCTATGAGACACATTTTGATTAAACTTTCTTTACTTTCTTAGTTAATGAAAAATTAATTATAGAAAAGACATGCACTTATCTGTGATTAAAAAAAAGTGTCTCACGTGATTATTATTACACATGAGTACATATCCATGCAGTCTGTAAACTCATCATGGGAGATCCATTCATATCCCCTGAAGACTTTTTTTTCATACCCCGCCCGGAGGCATGCATACCACACCTCAGGCAACACTGATCTATACCATTCACAAAATTAGATACAAATTTCAGCTTTAGAGTATGCAGATGATGTTACACTTAAGTCTGCAGAAGTCCTTACCTAAATGGAATAACAACTGTAATAAATCTGGCATAAGTAATGAAGAAGGAAAAATCCATGAAAATAGGCAGGAACACAAAAATATCAATTGCACTTAAAATACTTTATTTGCTCTTTAGGTTCTCTAACGAGAATCAAAAGAACAAGTAAAATATTTTATCAGCTTTAGGCACAATTTTTAGTGAAGAGGGAAAATTAAATATGGAACAAAAAAGAATAAGCAAGGCTTGTATGATGTGCAGAGCCAGATGAATCAATTTATGAAGAATGAGAGAATAATTTATTAAAACATTGAGCTAGCATAGTGTTCAAACAATTTTAATTTGTTTAATTTGAGAGTTGGATTAGAAATAAAACTTATCGAAGACTAGACATACAATTGAAAAATTAAGGGAGTGAACAGATGACTCCAACAGAAGAATCATATTAAAAACGAATGTATTACGAAGGAACTTGATACTGTTAGCATTCAGGAATAGAGATATTGTAAAGTAATATGATTATTTAAACAGAATGAGATAGGAAAGGTCAAAGAAATAGGTGACAATTGTCTGATGGCAAGAAAAAGACTTACAGAAAGTTTCAAGATACGGGTAGATGCAGAGTGCCACAGAAGACTGAAATATAAGATCTAACAATATACGATGGCCTCACTTTACATTTCTTCTATTTCCTCTTCTTTTTCAACCATTAGATGATGGGTTAAGTCTATATGCAAATCTTTGCCACCTGATTCTATCACTGGACATTTCTGTCATCTCTCTGGAGCTCGATAATTGTGACCTTTCCTTCAAAGACTGTAGCAAAGTTCTTTTTAGTGTACCACTTGATCATCTTCCTCCAATGATTCCATTCAAGACTATATTTGTTTATCTTTGAAAGGACATTCTCTGGAGGGGATCCAAACCATCTTAGTTATGATATCTTCTCTATAGTTTAATTCATGTTTGACTTGCTCATTTGTTTTGTGTTCTGACTAGCAAGTATTATTTATTTTTCTTGAACATTTCATTTCAAATCCTCTGATTTTCTGTATTTCTTTCTGATGAGTGTCCAAGTTTCGGCTCCATACATTGCTGTACGTATAATAATGGTTTTATAGGAGTTTTAGTTTGAAGCTTTTTGGAATTCTGTTATTTTACCATATTTTGTTTTAATTTATCCAAGATATGGAAATTGCTTTACTTGTTCAAGTATGTGATTTTCTAAGTTTATTGAAATTTTTACCTAATTTCTTTCTATTTTCACTGTTTTAAATTTGCTTAGACTGATTTTGATTCCAAAATTTTTGTATTATTCATTTAAAATTTTTATTTTTTTACCAATTGTTCTTTAGATTCTGCAAGAATAATAATATTGTGTGCATATATTTGACGTGTTTGATTTTTGTGCCATTTATTTGTAGACCTGGTTCTTCAACTATGGATGTGCATATTTATTTGAGATAGGTAATAAATAAATTTGATGAGTGTGGGCAATCCTTGGCAACTGAATTTGTCTGTTTTTATTTTATTTAATTTGCAAATTGTTAAAATTGGTAATAGCAATCAAAGAAAGGAAGCAACAGCATTTACTAAATACAAAGATAAACTTGTTCATAGGTAGGCAATTTCAAATATTTATGGGGGGGGGTATTCAAAATGGGGAACTGGACAATGAAATGTATTAGTGTCTATGATCTCACAGGAGGCTCTAATAAGGAACTGGAAGAAATCGAGTCATTAGAGAACTGACAAAGAAAATGACAAAGCTGGTCTTTGCTGGGAGACTGTAGCTCAGTCAGTATAGATGAAGCCCTTTGGTCAGAAAGACCTGGGTTTGATTACCGTCGGTGACGTGAGGAACCTTTTCTGGTCTCTTTCAACTAAAGGTGAGTTAACCAGTCTCATATGGAGATGGAGAGTTTTTCTACCAGTAACTGTGGTTTTTCATCCCTCAAAACAGGCAAATTGGTCCCGTGAACACAGATACAGTCACAAAATATACTATGGCAAGTAAGGCAACAGGAAACCACTTTGCTCATAATAATTTCCCTAGTATGGTAGCATATAGCTACTCCTAGAATAGGTCCTTGTTGCTCTAAAAATGGGGGGGGGGGGGCATGCTAGTAATATTGATAAGTACCTGCTGGATTTGTTTCAGGCCTCAGATCAGTTATCACTAACACTCTGTTTCAACATAAAGAGGTGCACAAATTCAAATGAAGAGAGAAGACAAGAAATAAGAAGTGTCAAAGACTGTTATTGCTGATAGCAACAACATGAGACTTTTCTTTATCTATCTTTACACTGGTTCAGGACAACAGAATATACAGGAGATTTGAAATAGGAAGTGATCACCATTCTCAATTTTGGGCAGGATAAAAATTGGATTTCATATTGAAAATAAAAATATGTACAAAAGTTTTAAAAATAATCAAAGTTAACTTTTAGAGTTGAAGTGTAGCCTGAACTATACAATTATTACACAACTAAAAATGAAAGAGGAAAACAAGAACTGAACCTTGGAGTCTCAGTGACAAACTCTGAAGAAAACACTGATTCCACCAGGGAGGCATGTATTAAAGTTGTTTGCAAGGAGAGAAAATGCAACTTCATGGTGGACTCAAGAATTTAAATAGTTCAACTAATTAATTTTGAACTATTTAAATTCACAATGCATGCAGGATATTTCACATGGAAAAATATACACCTAATTAGATGGGACAGCTATCGGCTCCTCCTCTTAGCCAACTTCTACATAGAACACCTGGAAAAACTAGCTATCAATACAGCCACTCTCAAACCAACGCTTTGGCTACACTATGTTGATGATGTGCTTGCTATTTGGCCACATGGCCCAGGCACATTGGATAGATTCTTAGTGCATTTAACACGTTCGCTGCCATGCTACTTCAGCATAGTTTGTTCCCATACGCCAAGCAATTTCACTTCTTCAAGGTCAGTACAGTAATCTCGTTGCCAGCGGTAATCGACATACAAGTATACTCGTAGTTGGCTTGTGCGAAGCATATTCCATCTATGAGTATACACAGTTTTGCTGCTAGCTCCTCAAGCCAAACATTTTCACTTCTTCAAGGTCAGTACGGATAATCTCGTTGCCGGCGGTAAGTGTCATACGAGTATACTCGTAGCTGGCTTGTGTTGCTCATATACCAACTACGAGTATACTCATAGTTGGTAGCGAATGTGTTAAATAGCCAACATCCAAAAATCCACTTTACAATGGAACTGGAAGCTAATAGCTGTCTGCCCTTCCAGGATACGCTGATCACATGTCTTCCAGATGGTTCCTTATCATTCTCAGTTTTTAGAAAACCACACATACAGGGAGATATTTACACAAACAATCACACCATCACCCCTTCTCAACAGTATGGTATCTTAAAAATGCTAACCCACAGAGCGAGAGCAATCTATTCCAATGACAATGCTCTTGCTGCTGAACTGGCTCACTTAAGTGAGTCAGTTCAACACCAAGATAAACAAAAGACTAAATGTTCCTAAGAAACCCCCTCCCACTATCCAACATGGAGAACTACAACAAAACAGTCACAATCCCATACATTAAAGGCCCATCAGAAAAGATATCTAGAATTCTCAATAAATATCACTACGCACTGTATTCAGACCATGTGTCAAATTAGCAACTCTTCATTCACTCAAGGACAGCCAACCCTCCTTTATCACATCCAGGAGTCTACGAAGTACCTTGCTCATGTGATCAAGCTTCCTACGGTCAAACAGGAAAAACTGTGGACATCAGTAAACATAAAAGATACATCCAGCACTATCACTATGGGAAGTCGGGCCTAGCAGACCATGCTTTGGATACCCCTGCATACAGGATCAACTGGAAGAAAACAAAAGCATTGCACAGAAGCCTTGAAACATACTCCGAATGTCAATAAATATGGGTGTATAAATTTGCCTAAGATTTGGGAGACAGTCAACTTAAGACATATCTAGTACCTGCTTTTCTCTGGTTTTTTTTTTTTTTTTTTGGATAGAGGGTGCCTAATTAGGACTTTAGTCTTTGTGTTGTTGCTACAATTTTTTTAAAGTAGTCCCTTTGTTACACCATGTTGTTGTAATCTTGCGTACTGTGGCAAACTGTGTTTTTGTGCTCTGATGGTTTTCTGATATATACTGTCAAAATTAAACAACATGTACAACGAACACATAAACCTTTCTACATGTTTATGCATGACTAAAGTAATGTAATTGTATAATTTTATTTAATAGAATAATGCACTATATTTACTAAAATAAAGAGCCGAAAGGCTTCATTTCGGCAATTATAAAAATCAAATGGATATTAAATCCAGTATTATTTCAAAGCCGAATATAGAAACTATAAACTTTCATATGAAATTTGACCAGAGAGCTTACGGGAATACACTTGTCGGTCATTTACGAGTTACCCTAGCAGGACCTTATAGGTGGCACGATAGCTATGCCCAAGCATCCGTATATTTGCTGCCTATTGGTTCCATCAAAATAGGAGGAGAATATAAGGATGCTTGGGCATAGCGATCGTGCCACCTATACGGTCTAGCTAGGGCAACTCGTAAATGACCAGCAAGTGTATTCCAGTAAGCTCTCTGGTCAGATTTCATATGAAACTTTATAGTTTCTATATTTGACTTTGAAATAATGCTGGATTTAATAGCCGCTTGATTTTTATAATAATGCACTATATATTTATACTTTTCTATGTGATGGTAAAAAACAAACAGCAATGATACAAAAATAAATAAATAAATAAAAAATACAATGAATATATGGGGTGATAGATTTTTATACCTTTTATGGTATGGATCAGAATATTCTGGCATCATTTTGATCCCAAGTTCTTCAAGATACGAGTCATTCAGTTTTCTGAAATGAAAATAATTTTAAACATAAATAATACATAGAATATTTCTACTTGAAAACTTAAAAACTACATTTTGCATTAGTCATATATGAGTACCAGAGAACTAACAAATGTCTACATATTTTAAGTTATAGTCACATGCTCCTAACAGAAATTCAACTGATGAACCAATATGGGGACAGCCCATCTTTTCCTATGTTACATATCATATGTTGAGATACAGATCCCACCAGATTTAAAGATCCTAGATTATTTATGAAAATTCTTGACTGGCAATTTTTATCTATTTCAGTTAGCCTAAGGAATCTCAGAATGCAAATTCTAGATTCTAGTGACATTTTATACTTCGAGAAAATAGGAAGTCATGTAAATGGAATGGAAGAAAGGTAAGACAGTACCATTGCATAAGGGCGGTAGCAGACTGGAAGTGTCTAAACACGGTCCCTCACTACTTTCTCCAAGATCTTGCAGTGAGAGACCGTATACAGCATTGGATAGCTGAGGATAATGTTATCTGTAAGAGTCAACATGGATTTGTGAAGGGGCGCTCTTGTTTTAGCAATATGCTAGCCTTTTATGATAAAGTTACAAGAGCATTAGATGAGGGAAAGGCATATACTGCCATTTTCCTAGACTTAGCAAAGGCATTTGACAGGCTGCCACACGATAACCTGATATTCAAGTTGCAGCACATGGGCCTGGATGTCAGATTGGTCAACTGGATTCAGGATTGGCTGTCCGATAGGTATCAGAGCGTTGTGTATGGTGGGGCAGTTTCAATGAAGCAGAAGGCTACAAGTGGGGTCCCACTGGGCTCAGTACTGGGACCTATATTGTTTAACCTTTATATCAATGACATTGTCCGTGGATTGCAAGGGGATATTCAGTTGTTTGCAGATGATGCGAAGCAGGGAAGGGTTATTAGTAATAGTGCAGATATGGTAGCCTGCAAGAGGATTTGAATAAGCTAGATAGATGGGCAAATGAATGGGGGCTGGGTCAGTTTAATGCAGCAAAATGTAAGGTCTTGAGGTTTGGGATACATTGATGGGATGCTGCATACTCTATGGGAGGAGTTAAACTGGAGGAAGTAGGGGAGACAAGAGATCTGGGGTTGATGATTGATAGAAACCTGAAATTTAGGGGACATATTGCAAAGGTAATGAAGGTAACACAGAGGATTGCTGCAATAATGAAAGGGACACTGACCTGCAGAGATAAAATGGTTATCATTCCGCTGTATAAGACTCTGATCAGACCACACTTAGACTACTGTTTTCAGATCTAGTCCCCAGGATTTGAAGGAGATAAATTAACTGTGGAAAGGGTACAAAGGCAGATAACAAAGATGGTGTCAGGACTGTGCAATGTTAGTTATGAGGATCAGCTGAGAGAGTGTGGACTGCAGAGTTTGGTGGATAGAAGAAGGAGAGGCGATATGATAGAGACTTTTAAACTGTTGAGAGGTGGTTACAGGGTTGACACCGGGGAGTTCTTTCGCTTAGTTGAACAGTGGGAAGGAGTCATGACAAGGGGCCATCCCTGGAAGTTATGAAAGGAAACTGTGAGAAAGAGGGTGAGGAGTGGTTTCTTTGCATTGAGGGTGGTTGAACTATGGAATGCATTGCCTGATGGAGTGGTGAGAGCGAGAATGGTCAATGCGTTTAAGGAGTGGTATAATAGACTTTGTGTTTCCTAGGAGGGATCTCCCTTGATGAGTCTTGATAGACTTATGTTTCTTAGAAAGGACCTCCTGCGATGAGTCTTTTGACTCCATGGAGGCCTGAATAATAATAATAATAATATACAGGGTACAGCAGAGGAATGGATTATTATAAATTTTAGTGAAATATTTAAGATTACTGAAAAAAAGCATTTTTTAAAAATATTTTGAAGGCAACAAAGTAATGCAACCTTCATCTTTGCACAGATTCAAAACTTGAGTGCATATTATCCATTACATAACATAATAGAACTAGCAATATTTTTGCTTGAATTCTGAATTAAGTTGAACAAAATGTCAATGTAGGAGGAGGCAATAGGTAGATTTTACTCTTCAAATTTTCTTCCCTCCCCAATTAGGCAAATCTTGTGACTAACCCATTCTACTCTGATGTGACATGATTGGGAAACAACTGTCTTATGTCATTTTCAGTGATCTGATGCTATAAGAAGTTCCCTTGTCTTGCTGAAATCACATCTCATCATTAACCTGAGGAAGTCAAGTTAATTCTTGCATCAAAAACATCTTGATCATGAGTCATAACATGATTAAGATGTTTCAAATGCCAATTCATAATGGATTATGAGAAGTGATACATTCATTTCAATGATGTAAGGACTGATAATTCTGGCAATACCATACATCGTACCTTAACCATCAATCTAAAGACTGTTAGTATAACCGTGATAGTTTTCATTTGACTAATATCAAAAAAGTTGTGCTTATTCACAAATTTAGAAAGATGAAAATATGCTCTATCAGTCAAACATTTCATTGATCAAGTTTTTACATTCTTTGACACTAGTCAAGATGCGACAAATTTTTTTATGTTAATTACTACTATTATTAAGAGCCATCCAAGGAGTCAGGAACTCATCAAGGGAAGTCACACTTGCACCATGCCTTTCTTCAATTCATTTGCACTACCTGTAGTGCAAATGAAATTTATTACCTCCAAAGGTAATAAATTTCAATCAAGCATCACTTTATGAGAGAAAAATCTAGCTCTTGTCCCCCTTCTTCAATGCATTCATTCACAACTTCCATGGATACCCTCTAGTGCTCTCTCTCCCTCTCCACCTTCCATAAAATGAAAAATTCTATTGACTGGTATCCTGTACAATCCTTTCAGAAGTTTGTAAGTCTCAACCACATCATCTCTTTTACTTCTGTTTGCTAGTGTCTGCAGTCCACAAATTCTCAACTGGTCTTCATAATCTGTATTCCAATATCATCTTTAAACCCTTCTTTGCACACTCTTTCTCTCCACTGTATCACCATGGAAATTAGAAGAGCAGACCTGCACACAATTATATGGTTGTAAAGAGGCAAAATGACTTTCTTACCTTTACAGATTAAGCTTCATTTCAGCTTTGCAATTATCCTACAATTATCATGGCCACTGAACTTCAGCTTCCTATCTACTAAAACTGCAAGATTCCCAGCTTGATCAGTTTATTCTAGCATGACTTAACATTTACTAACACTGAAATGACAGCCATTTCCACATGCCTACAATTCCAGCCTATTAAATCATTCAAGAACTATATATCAACCACATTCCTGATTACCCTACCTATCTTTGTATCATCAGCAAACAGATGTGTCACCTGTCAAATCCTTTCCAATGTCATTAATGTAAAGACTGATCACTATGGTACACTACTAGTCACCTTACATCTCCCATATACCACTTTTTTGATATCTGCCAGCCAGCTATTCTCTTATCCATGCTAAGCAACAGTCTTCCATTACATATCCTGTCAAAAGCCTTAGCCAAGTTTATATGTATCATGTTGTATTCATTCCTCTTGTCTAATTCAACAGTAACATTAGGGCTGATATCCTATTTTTCTCTAGTTTCTATTCAGTCTCTATTCACATTCTTATTGAGTTTGTGCAACAGCTCTAGTAACTCCTCTCTTATACTTGAGTTTCTTCATCAAGTGAATAAACCTGTAACTTGTAACATTCACCTCAATGTTGCAAACACTAGGAAGTAGCTTTTAGCAAAATGGGCACTCATCAGTTGAACAGTATCTTCTGTATCTGTCACATGCTTATCACCTACATTTAGCAGAATTATTCTTTCATATTCATTCTTTCTTTTATTTGCAACATAACAATTATTATAAAGTAAAATAATAATAATTATTACTATTATAACATAACACCTCCAGAGAGTCTAAAGACTCATTGAGGGAGGGTACCCACTCCAGAACTCTCTATCTCTACCACTCAATCCACCAACTTCAACTAACCACAACTACACCAACGGCATCTACTGCCAACCACCACCACTAGTAAATCCACACACAATCACAAACATCAATGTCCATAGCAGGATTCAAACCCGCAACCTTTTGGCTGGTGAGCGGATATGCTAGCTAACCACTCAGCAAACGAGGTCGCCAAAAATTATTACCTGACACCTCCAGGGAGTCCAAAGACTCATCAAGGAAGGGCATCTACTCTACAATGCTCTATCTTCACTGCCCACAACTACACCAACTACCATCTACCACTATAGTCTGACCACATAAGCAAGAGCTATTGTTGGCAGACTGCCAAGAAGAGTCAATTCATGTTGAAGGGGAGAAAGAAATAAGGCGATGTACGAATTGATCACCAACACGCAAAATCACATGCTTTATACCTAAAATTTTCCAACTGTTATACAAGCAAAATAGTTACTACTTTAAAACTAATGATCATAAAAGAGAAGTTAATTTTCCGACATGTAATAATAAACACTCATCCCATAATACGGATTGCATACCCTATTATGAATGGATTCTCCTTCTTTTGACATGCGCAGAAGTGTCGAAGAGTCTCGTATCTGTGGCCATACCATACACTAGTATTTTCACCAACAATCACAAACATCCAAGCCAGTGGTTAAATTCTAAATGAATAAGTTCTGGGACCCTATACAAAATAACCAATTGTATTTACCTTTGAATGCTATCTGGGGAAGCTCCAAACCTTCCCGCCCTTTTATCATGCGTTCATAATCAGGTGACTGTTGATATCGACTTTATATACACATTCAAAACTGTAAACAATTGTTGAATAATAACACAATAATGTAGGCATAATTACCGTAAAGGAAGAAAAGTCACAAAACAGAAAAATGTTCCTACAAAATAACCAATTGTATTTACCTTTGAATGCAATCCACTGGTTGAGTGTCCAGCAAGTCAGCAAATCTTTCCTTTCGTTCAGCGTATTAATATTATCGTATTGCAACTGATGGGAATTTCATGTTTTGGGGAGTCATTACAGACCTCTTTCTCTTCAGAAACTACACACAAACTGTCATTACAAACTTGTTTTGTATTATCACTGTTATCCGAGCTATTTTTCCGTTTAAAGACGGTACAAATGTACTTATCCATAGTTGAAATAACATACTTACTCAAATATAACTCATACCACTGATTTTACTTTTCGAAAAAAGAAATGAAAAGTTTTGCATATACTTTGCACATGAAAAAAAGCTTAAATATGTTCATGTTGGACGACAGTAACTTGCTTGCAGCGGTAAGCAACACGCCTTCCCCAACAGCTACTATACTGCAGAGGTAAGAAAAACAAGTACTTTTATTATGTCAGTGAATAAGGTATGAGCAGTCTGTGTAATAAATTTCTCAACAAATAGCAATTAGAGACAACTGGGATAAAAAATGACACTAATTAATGAATCACACATCCCCTCATATACAGAAACTATGCTGTACGGATTCAAGCAAAACCATATGTAGCACTGGCAAACGCAGTATCTAACTAAAAACTATTGTTATTAATTAGATGTGTGCGAGTTCGCTTGCTGCAAATAAAATTCAACCGAACACGTTAAAACTAAGAAATATATATATATATATATATATATATATAGTGAATGTTGTTGTGGCAGTTTAGATTTAGCATTTCAACTCAATTGTCAGCTATGCTTTTATCTTTCGCGTGATCTTTTGTTAATACCACACCAATCATATGCACGTCTTAATAACCTGCCATTGCCATCTGTTTTGGGTTAGGCTTAATTACCGTAAATGGAGAAAAGTCACAAAACAGAAAAATGTTCCAGGTCCCGTGCATAAAAAAGTTCCGAGGCTGGGCCTCGGAGAGCCCCAGCTGAATTTAACCAGTGATCCAAGCCCAAGGCAGGTTCGAACTCACGGCCTTTTGGCTGGAGAGCAGATATGCTAACCACTCGGCCAACCAGGCCGGCATAACAATATAATTCTTTTGTGTTTTCTTCAGCTCATGGAGTAAATTTCTTTCAGGCTTCATACTCAGACTTCGCTTACATACAATTGCTGTAACTCTCCTGGCCTGCTTCTAATAATTTTCAAAACTGGCATCATATTTATCCCTTCCACATTATCTTTTTCTTACAAATCTCTTGCTTAATAAGATTACACATCTATTTCACTCATCCTATTTATTCTTTAAACTCTAGAAACACATATCAATATTGCATCATTTAAGTATTTTTTTAAATGTTTCACATGCACTGCCAATATCCTTCCAATCTAGAAAACAATACCATGGGATAGAACCCAGTATACTCCTCAAGTGATCATAATTGAGGAAGTTGTCTAGCTTGCAACAGCTTAACAAATTGGGTTTCATTCCTCTCGTAAGATTTCACCATTCTCCAATCGATGTTCGGATAATTGAAGTCACCCAATGATGATTATTTGTTTTGCAGTCAACATGTTTATTTGTTAATGGATTTCACTGCCACTAGAAACCAATCCACTATATCTGTAAAAACATCCCAGGATGCATTTGATCATGTCAGACTCCACCTCACACCTGATGGCATCAAACACACTTTCATAGGGAAAATTATTACTAGAATTGTGGTCGTAGCTTTCTACCCTAAATGAACTCAAATCATCCAGTATTATTAGCAGCACATCCCATCCTCTCCTATCCTGTCTATACTTCCTAAAAATCCTAAATGTTTGCAATCAGTATTGCTGTTATAATTCATGGCATTCTGCATATTGCCTTATAGTTTTGTTAAATTGAGAAGTTTGACACATTTTAATAAAGACTTAAACTTCTGAATTTAACAAAACTACAAGGCAACATGCAGAATGCCATGAATTGTGACAGCAATACTGATTGCAAACATTTACCATCAGTGCACTTAACCTTCCTCCAGTAACAAATTTACTCCTCTCTATAACATACTTACTCTCTTTGTTGAACACACTCTTAACTTCAATGGATGACTGTTCATTCTTTCCTTTATCCTATTATTAGATGTGAAGATAAGCCCAAGTTTTACCAGTTATTCACATGAAGCTTTTATGGTAAAATTCACAACACCAAAAGAACAAAATATTTATTTCACTGCTAATATTTAGCTAGTTTTCTAACCAGCATCTCCAGGGCACAGTTTTTCACAGTATACAAGCACTAACATTGTTATTTTTAAATTTGTAATGGACTAAAAGAAAGCAACTCAAGTTTAATTTGGCACCTTTTACAGTTAGATAAAAGGAAGTTCATAAATTTACAAGTGTTAAAATGGAGCTGGTCTTAAAATAATTTTATCCAATATTTTTGATAAATTAATACAGCCATACTTATTGAGATCTGGTGAGTGTTTCACTGCTTTTGCTGACTCCAAAAACATTATCTTCAACTTGTAACAATTTCTATGTAGTGCTTTTTTTCTCAAATCTAATCCTGTGTGAAGGGGATATCCCAAAGCCATCGTTTGCCAGTCCTGACTTGCCATAATGATTGTGGGAAATATAATTATGTGTTCTGAATATAATTATCTTCCATGGAACACTAGTGTTCTATGCAAAATAGCAATTAATAATTAAAAATAATTTTTTTTAGGTATAATGCTTTTCAGCATTATACCTAATATTAAATGAATTTGTGATTCAAAGACACAGAAACACCAATCCCATTAAAATGCCATTAATATTTTTACCTTTTAAAAATCATGACTCATGTTGTTTTGGTATGTATGTATGCATGTATATATATAACTTTTCTCATGTAGAATATGGCTTTAATTTTCAACTGATTTTATAATTTTTATAAGTATATTGAGCACTAATTATATGTTGTTTTTTATTTAAAAACCAAATAGCCACAAAAGAATATGTGTTATATATACGTGGGTGGTTTGAAAGTTCTCACCCTCGACCATAAATGGCAACACTATTGGCAAGATTTTTTTTTCCCCTAAGTTGGTGCATCTGTCATAAGCATCCATGTGAAATTGCAAGTCATTCTATCAAATTCTATAAAATTGAGTATTGTACAGTTATAAAGTTCTTTGTAAAAGAAGGTTTAACACCAAAAGAAATTCATTCGAAGTTCATAAAAGTTTATGGGCACTCTTCTCCTTCGTTTTCAACAAGAAATGGACTGCTGAGTTTAAATATGGTTGTACCGCCTTGAAGAAGTGAAGCCAAGTGAAGGAAGTCCAAAAAGTGTAACAACGCTTGAAAATCATTGATCAGTGCACAATATGGTATTGGATGACCAGTGAGTCAAAGTGAGTGAAACTGCTGAGACTATAGGCATATTAAAAGAATGTGTAGGATATATTTTGCATGAAGAACTGCAAATGAAAAAGCTTTGTGCAAGATGGGTGCTACGCAGATCAAAAACACACTCGCATGAAAATCTCTGAACACTGCTTGGAGCATTTTAACAAGAATAAAACTGATTTTATGTGTCGATTTATTACTATGGATGAGACTTGGATTCACCAGTACACACCAGAATTCAAACAACAGTCAAAACATGGCTGGATGTTCAGCAACAAAAAGAAGACAAGGTCATGGTATTGGTGTTTTGGGATGCTAAAGGCATTTCATTAATTATCTAAAAAGGGTAAAACAACAACAGGGGAATATTATGATGAAAAAATTCGTGAAAAAAAAAAGACCTGGTTTGCAGAAGAAAAAATCATCTTTCATCAGGACAATGCACCTACCCACAAAGGTGTTTTTGGCAATGGAAAAAAACTGATGAATTGTTGGAACATCCACACTATTCCCAGATTTGGCTCCCTCTGACCTCTATCTCTTCCCAAAACTAAAAATCAATCTTCCTTGCTGGTCAGTTTTTTCTTCAAATCAAGAGGTGACTGCAGCTGTCGAGGGGTATTTGGCAGATCTTACTGAGAATCACTACAGGGAAGGGATAATGGTGCTGGAGCATCGCTGGAATAAATGTATTAGTCTTAAGGGAGATTATGTTGAAAAATAAAAATAATTCTGAAATTATAAATTCGTTTTTTCATTCTTAGGTCAAGAACTTTTCAGACCATTCATGTATATATTGTTTGATTCTTTACAAGAGTAGCATTACCTTTGTAACATTGGTGATTCCCCCCCCCCCCCCTTCTTATGTGGCTCTTATTCACAAAAGATTTTTGTTAAACCTAGCAAATTTGTACCGTGGGTAGGCTAACGATTTTTCTATTTCCATACTCTAGAAACCAAACAGCTATTTAAGGGTCTCTAGGGTCTCTAGAAACCAAACAGCCATTTAAGGCTGTTTGGTCTCTAGAGACCAAACAGCCTTAAATAGCTGTACATAAATAGCTTTATGTACAGCTATTTAAGGCTGCATTTCTATGGGATAATGCTTTATAGAAAGGGGGGGGATTTAGTATGGATGTTTGCTCCATCCAAACAAATGTGATAGGGCCACTACTCGTGTTAAAGACTTAATGGAGTGAAAACAGCACAGGAAAAAAATGAAACTAGTGTTTTATGCTTCCAACTCTATCTCAGTCACAGAGACATCATCTGTGAATACAATATAAAATTATAGGAAGTTTTTTCACTTTGTTGTAAATTAAATTAAAATCAAACAATTATATTCTTGTTTATATCCAAGCATAAGCAAACAAAGTTTACACATGAATAATGACTTCATGTAAATTGCATTAGTATCCCATGATGCAAAGCACACATCCTTTCAGGTGTGTATAATCTATACATTACGGGAAATACCACTACCCAGAGTTTTAACCTTTATTGAGGTCTCATCAGTGGGAGCCAGACTCAAAAGTGATATCAAGGTTGAAGTAATGCAGAAGTCATATATAACCCATATAACTAAGTAGTAAAAGGTGTCACGCCTTTCACTACTTAGTTTCTTTGCTTGGTTATAATTTAAATTTAAAAAAACTATATTCTTCTCCCAATATAGTTTTTTTGGGAGAGATTAGAAATTATACTCTCGTTTAATCCTTTATCCAATTGCTTACATTTAGATAAAAGGATTAAACATGAATATAGAGCAATACCTTGTGACCAGTGCAGGTTTTGCTATAGCATGGTTTATAAAGTTAATAATTAAAAAAATAATAATAATTTAACAGCAGTTAATTTTTTTTTTTTTTTAATGATTACATTTCTGTTAACTCTACTAAAATAGTAAATTGATAACACTATCTGGAAGTAAATGCAAGTTCATGAAGCCCTCAGGAAAGGAATGTTTGGGGCAGTCATCAATGATGTGATGCAGAGTCTTCATAGCACCACAAACACAAAATAGTGACCTTGAAATCCTCACAGATGTAGTAAGTGGGCACAGCAGCCTTATCTGGTCCTAAATCTGTTTAGCTGGCTCCAGAGGTGTTGAGGTAAATTGAATCCTAAAGGTTTGATAGTTGGATCTGTAATCAGGTACTTTTTTGTAGTTTGTTCCTGTCTTCTCCACCAGTCCTAGGGACCATCGACTGGTATTTCCACAAGCCAGATGAGAGATCTGAAGGCAAGGCAGAGAGCTGGAGAGATACCTTGATGTATAGGGAGGTATATGCTATTTTTGATTTTTATTTATTTATTTCTTTGATGGTAGCCCCTTCTCTTCTGAAGCATGGAGGAGTGATGTGGGAAAGAATATGTAACCATGGGCGAGGAAGTATAACTTAAGGTATCAGAAATGGTTCTCATTGTTATTGTTAATGCTGTGTGTGTCCACGAGAGTATGTGGTGACTTGGGCTCCAAACTGGTGAACTCCAACAACTGAGAAGACCAGAACCAGGGCTGCTGTTCTAAGAGTCAAGGCATTACAACCCCAAGTTGTGTCTGTGAGCTTGTTTATAATGTTGTTCCTAGCAGATATTTTAACTTGTTTTTTTCCAAATTGTTTGGTCAGTCAAGTGTGACATTAAGACAACAAGGGTTACTTTCATGGATTAGAGTCCTGTTGTAGAATTAATTTCTGTTTTTTTTTTTTTTTTTTCAACTGGTGCTGTGTGAAGTATCCAAGGCATTGTCCATTAGACATGATTGATCATAGTCATGATCACAGATGCATATTTTATGTTCTTCCAAGAGGAAGGTGTTAAAAGTTTATTTTTCGCTTGGTCAGACTATAATAAATTTAGTTTAATCCTTTATCCAAGTGTATGCAAACAAAGTCTGCACCTGAAAGTATCTTCAGGACTGGAGTAAAGTGGTACAACACCGGGCAACTCCTTGCAAAGGTGGAGCAAGCTACCAACACTCCTATCTCAGTATCTCCCATAATGCAAAACACATCTCCTTGCAGATATGTATAATGTTATGCATTAAGGGAAGGGGCCACTACCCAGACTAGTTTCGACCTTTATTGAGGTCTCTTCAGTGGGAGCCAGGCCCAAGTGGAGATACCAGGCAGGAGCATTAGCAAGGTCATCTCCTCCTATAGAAGCTGCCAAACAGTGGATAGGAGTGTTGGTATCTTGCTCCACCTTTGCAAGGATTGCTCGGTGTTGTACCACTTTACCCCAGTCCTGAAGATACTTTCAAGCGCAAACTTTGTTTGCATACACTTGGATAAAGGATTAAACTAAATTTATTATAGTCTGACCAAGTGAAAAATAAACTTTTAACATCTTTCTCTAAATCCAGAGTAATTTAATAAAAAGGTGGCACACCGTTTGGCAGCTACTATAGGAGGAGATGACCTTGCTAATGCTCCTGCCTGGTATCTCCATTTGGGCCTGGCTCCCACTGAAGAGACCGCAATAAAGGTCGAAACTAGTCTGGTTAGTGGCCCTTCCCTTAATGCATAACATTATACATATCCGCAAGGAGATGTGTTTTGCATTATGGGAGATACTGAGATAAGAATGTTGGTAGCTTGCTCCACCTTTGCAAGGAGTTGCCCGGTGTTGTACCTCTTTACCCCAGTCCTGAAGATACTTTCAGGATAAAGGATTAAACTTTTGACAAAGGATTAAGGAAAAAGGATTAACACTTGGATAAAGGATTAAACTAAATTTATTATTATTCAAGAGGAAGGTGGCTGATCTTCCAGTCTGTTCATGGTAGTATAACCAAGTATAGCCAATTTGCAAGAACGAACACCAAAAAGTGGAACCACTTATCTGTTTCCCCTGAGGGTCAACTCTTTCTTCTCTAAGTTCTTAGTGTGCATAGGGCAGGGCTTGAAGACAGTGCACAGATTTTTTTTTTTTTTTTTTAAATTCTGGCCATTTTTTTTAACATACATATCCCAAACATAGAGAATAGTGATACTATAATCTTTCTCATTATGGGGTTTAATGGAATAAATACAGCACATATAAATAATTAAACAACATGTTTAATCACTCCTATATTGCATCTCAGTCAGAGACATCGTCGGGGAAACAATATTAAAATTGCAAAAACACACACAAATTTGCACAAATGATAAGTGAAAATGATTAGGCTTTAGGGTGCCCTCTATGGGTGCTGTTGGCTAGCCTTAGACATACACAAACTTTCCCACCATTGCTGACCTGGTTAGCATATCCGCTCTCCAACCAAGGGACTGTGGGTTCGAATCCCATCTAGGACATAGATGTTTACGATTATCCTACTAACCAATTACCATATGTACTGCTGTGACCTGTGTCCTGGTGCAGTATGACTTTTGACGTCTTTGCACCATAAAAAAAAAAAAATTAAACCCACCATCCTTCTCCTCCCCTCAATAATATATTGTTAACAAAATCCTTGTCAACAGATCTTCAATCTCTGTTCTACTGAGGCTGATCTTACAGCTGAACTCTCCTTTATTTGTCAGACTTTCCTGTCCAATGCCAAAATGATCAACAAATTGTTCCTCCCATCCTTCTCAACATGCTGACTATAGTAATGCTATCATTGTTCGTTATATCCATGGCACCTCAGGAAAAAAAAAAAGTGGCCAGAACTATAAAAAAGCACATACAATCTCTGCATGGCATTCAAACCTTATCTACAGCTGGCTACCCTCATCCGATCTCCCAAGGATCCTCTATCTCCTCTATTCAGCTTCAGGTGTTCAAGGGCCTTGTTTCTGCAATTTATCTTCTTATGGTCAAACTGGGAAATCAGCTGACATCTACCTAGAACATAAAAAATACATCTGTGGTCATAAGAATGGTCAGTCAGGGCTTGCTGACCATGCCTTGGATGCCTTGCACAGAATCAAATGGAAAAAAAAAAAAAAACTACTATGCTTCCCCACAAAAAATACAAATTTGAAAGACTTACTATAGTTAGTTTCCTTTTCTATAATAAAAGAGACTGTAGGATATTGGCTATTGAAATAAATTAGGAATAAGTAACGTATCTAGGCCATGAGACTAAACAGACAACACATCTACATATTAAGCCAGATAGAAGGCTTACCGAAGAGGAGGAGATTAACAAGAAGTGTAGGGGGGTTCCTTTTCCAGTACCCTCTGTGTCTGTAAATTTTGTTCTTACAACAGAAATAACCAAAAGCGATAGCAAAGGCAAATAGATCTGTGTTATTAAGAGGAAAAACATATTTTAAAATGTATTACAGTGTCATTCAAGAGCATATTATCAAAGAGAAAGGTGACATCAAAGTTGATCGTTATATCTGAATTCTTTACAATTAAATTTTTGATAAAAGCTCTAAAATTAGTAGAATTTTTAATATAAGTAGTATGACCAGTGAGGTAGGGGGATAAGAAATTTAGCTAACTGTTTGGATAATCTATGAGAGGTATCAGTAGCATCTACTATCACTCTAAAGTGGGTTTGTGGATTTTTTGAAGTCTCTGAGCATAACATCCATTTTGCAACTATATTCACTAGCACTGATGATTACAGAAGTCTTATCCTTATCTGATCCGGTGGTGACTATATTAATGTCTCCATAGACTCATGAGGGCACTAAGTTAGCTAGATAAGAGATTAGCTTGAGAAAGTATGTTGGAGTTGTCAAGCTTAATGTTAGCAATATCTGGAACCAAGTTCTAGTCACTACTTTCTACATGAAATGTCAGGTCTAATGTTGGTACTTACTTAGGTGCTACAGTAAACTGTGGTAGAGACTAAGAATACTGTTGATTGGTTAGTCTTTTTGATAATAGATTAATTACAATGTGAACAGGCTGAAATTTGGGTTAGGATTTTGAATTATAAACACTGGTATACTGGTAATGTTTATGAATTATTTACAACTGGAGGCATCTAAAATGTGGGAAAAAATGGTACAGTTCAGTGTTGAGAATTGTTGTCAGTTTGCAGTGAGGTTAATGTGTAGTAGCAATGCCTGTGATTTTGAACTTACAAAATGGTAATACTTGTCTACATCTTTTAAGGATGGCTAGCCAATTTGTGTCTATTAAGTTTCGTACGGAGCCGACATATCAAGAAATTTGATAAATTAAAAAAGAACTCGACCTCCGAACCAAAACTATCAACCAACACTGTAGTCAACCTTTCTTCGGTTATTTTGAAGCCTGAAGCACTCAACGATCTTTCACGTGGCCACAATTTTGCCATTGCTCCTAGAAAAATCCTAAAAAAAAAACAGGCTACTGGATGTAGCCTGTGGTCTCACCAAAGCAAGACCACCAAAAATCAACATATCCAATAGTGAATATAAAGCTCTACAGGAAATGATCATAATCACCAAAGCGGATAAGGGGAACGCCACTGTAGTACTCAACCAAACTGACTACACAGGTAAGCTTAAGGCTTTGTTATTAGATAGGGCTACTTACCTCCCTACTGAATACAACTCCCAAAACTCACAAATTAGAAAACTCCATAGGCTCCTTAAGAAGGTCACTTCTTGACCTGTGGAAGTTACTAACAAACTAAAACCGTTTAGTTTGTTAGTAACTCTAGACCCCCCCGTATATATGGGCTCCCAAAAATATATAAACAAAATGTGCCATTAAGTCCCATACTGGATGGCATCGATTCCCCCACATACAAATTAGCTAAACATTTAGCCAAAGTGCTCACACACTATACTGGCAACACACCATCACACAAGAAGGTGCTGAGTTTTTTATGTGTGAAAAAACTCAGCACACTTCAAAGCCAGTGTGAAAAACCTTACACTCCAACATGTCAGTATGTTGGAGTGTAAGGCTGTCTGTGAATAAGGAGGAGACGTCAGCTTTGATGTCTCCTACTTATTCACAAATGTCCCACTCAAGGAAACCTTAGAGCTAATCCAAGTTAAATTTCCTCCCGATATTTCAGCCTTATTTCAGTTCACAATGAACTCTGGCTATTTCGTTTGGCAGGAAAAATTCTACAAACAGATACAGGGGACAGCCATGGGTTCACCACTTTCCCCACCCTTCGCCAACTTCTTTATGGAGACTTTTGAAGAGAAAGCCTTGAACTCTGCCCCACAAAAACATACCATATAGCTTTGCTACGTTGATGATGTGTTCGCTATTTGGCCACATGGCTCTGATACACTCCTCTCCTCCTTAACACAATTAAACAACCAACACCCCAGAATCAAGTTCACCCTGGAAAAAGAAGAAAACAATAGCCTCCCTTTCCTAGACACACTAGTCACTTGCCAGCCTGATGGAACCTTGGTTTTCTCAGTTTATAGAAAACCCACCCATACAGGCAGATACATTCACCAACAATCCCACCCCCAGTTCACAACAATATGGAGTTATTAAGGCACTATCCAACAGGGCTAAACTAATCTGTTCAAATGACAATACCCTAACCACTGAACTAAATCACATCTTTAAAACTTTCTCAGCCAATGGCTCCCCCCTCCCAGAAAATCCAAAAAATACTAAAACCAGTAACCCACTCCATTCACAACAAAGATTACTCTAAACCCATCACTATTCCCTACATCTGGGGCACCTCAGAAAAAATTACCAAAATCCTAAAAAAATCATGACTTGACCTCTTGTTACAGACCATATAGAAAATTGGCATCCCTTATCAGCTCCACTAAAGACCAACCACTTCCCCTAGACCTACCTGGTTTATACCAGGTCCCTTGCAGCTGTAATCTGTCCTACTTTGGCCAAACAAGCAGGACAGTGAATATAAGAATTTCAGAACACAAGGACTACATCTGGTTTCACCAGTACAGCCACTCTGGGCTTGCAGACCATGCTCTGGATACACTCCACAGAATATGGTGGAAGAAAGCCACAATAATACACTGGAGCAAGTTCAAATTTGAAAGACTATTCATGGAATCAGCCTCAGCCCTAAGAAACATGCCAAACCTCAACAAATTTGGATGCGTGAGACTGCCCCAAATTTGGGAGGCATACATCAGGAGAACTTCGGCCAAGAATACCTAATATAACCAGCTAAGGGGGGGGGGGGGCACCATGAGGACTTTAGGAAAAACAGTAGCTTCCTCACTTCGTCCACATTTGCTGTTTGTAGTGCCTGAGTGCACTTGTCTTTATCTTAAGTTCCCATGAAGATGGCAGCGTGACGTTGCTGAAATATTGGAAATGTATATATTAAAGTTTAATTTAATTTATATTCTAGTATATGTTGTGAATTCCTTAAGTTATTTAGTAATCATGTATAACCAACGTATAAGCCTTAAGTACAAGAATTAAGTTTCACTCTGTGTTGCACATGTGTGTGTTACAATATTATCTGTACTTGCTGATGATGTCTCTGTGACTGAGACAAAATACTGAAAGCATTAAACATTACCTGTGTTGTTTTCACTCCATTAAGCCTAAACACAAGTGCTGGTTACTACAGGAGGTAGAGTGCATATGCCACAAGTCAAGGTTAGTAATAAGTTCATAACAATGTGCTCCTGATATAGATGGAGCTCGCCCACTGTGTTTGAAGGATTCCAGAATGTTTTTTGGTGGCAGCTTAATTTTTTTTTAATTCTTTAGTTTATGTACCTTTGACGTTGAAGAGGACTACCCACACTTCAGGATTTAAAATTTCATAGTTTTTCCTGCACGAGTAATGCTAATTTACTCTCATAACAGTTCCAACTTGCCCATTTATAACTACTTTAGTCTCTAGCCAAACAAAACTTTTGTTTAAATTTGACCCAAACAGGGATGATACTAATATCTTGGCATCATTTTAAGCTTAATGTGTTGAGGTGTTATATCAATTTCCACTTATTAAAATGCCATGTTTTTTGTGTGTAGTATCTCCACATAATATCATTAACACCCGCAAACTGGGCAAATTATTCAACCTACAGTTGAATAATGTCAGTTCTGTGGATGGCAGAGAAGTTTTAGAAATTTGGGATTACCCTTGATCTCCTAAGAGATCAAGGGTAATCCCAAAGAGTTCTTCCACTATGTGGCAAGTAAAAGGAAGAATGACTTTGAAAGGATAACTTTAGTGGGTGCTGATGGTACTGAGGTGACAAATTCAGATGTAATAGTCGAGTTACTGAGTGATCACTTTTCAAAAGTCTATCACCCAAGTGAGAATATCTCTCTACCTGTAGCAATAACTAATGTGAGAATTGAAGTTAAGAAATCAGAGGTACTTAGTATATTGCAAAATTTAAATGCAAACACTGCTGTAGGTTTAGATGGAATATCAGCTCGGGTGTTGTGTGAATGTGCAAAGGAATTGTCAACGCCTCTTACTTGGTTATTTAACTAAAGTTTGAACTCTGGTAAAGTTTGAACCCTAGGGAGTGTAAGGAAGGCAAAGTAGTTCCTTTGCATAAAGATGACCCTAAAACTGCTGTAGTAAATTACAGACCAATCACCATCTCGGGAATGGTGGTAAAAGTATTGGAAAAGTTGGTTAAAGACAAAATTCGAGAATGGGTGGATCAGGATATGATACTCTATAGGGGCCAACATGGTTCTGTTAAAGGTTGATCCTGCCTTAGCAATTTATTAAATTTTTATAACAGAATGACATCTGAGTTGGACAAAGGAACTGGCTACAGAGTGGTACTTCTGGATTTTGCTAAGGCCTTCGACAGGATACCCCATGAAATACTGTTGCACAAATTGGAGCAGTGGGGGATGGACACTAAACTGGTGATATGGATAGGAGAATGGTTCAGGGAGAGATACCAGAAGGTGGTGTATGGAGGAGCAGAGTCCAGAACGAGGCAGGTGACCAGTGGTGTGCCTCAGGGCTCTGTGCTTGGGCCATTGTTGTTTAATTTGTACATAAATGATATAGGAAATTTGCTTAAAGGGAGATATTCAGTTGTTTGCTGATGATTCAAAGTTGGGTAGTGCACTAAAAATCAAGCTGATGTTGAGAGTTTGCAGGATGATTTAAATAAGTTGGTAAAATGGGCAAAAGGAAATGAATGTCGGTTCAATGTGGAAAAGTGTAAAGTTATGCATTTTGGGATTAAAGATTACCAGCTGTGTACTACATTGATGGAATGGTACTCCAAGAGATTGATGAAGCTAGGGACTTAGGGGTGTTGGTGGATAGGGAGATGAAGTTCAGAGGACACATTGCTAAAATGTCCAAGATTGCACACAGGATAACTTGGTTATTGAGGAACACACTGTTAATCCAGAGATAAAGAGGTTATTCCACATTTGGATTACTGTGCTCAGGTCTGGTCACCTGGATTCCTTGAAGATGAGGAGGTTGTGGAAAGGGTTCAGAGGAGAGTGACTAAGTTGGTGAGTGATGTAAAAAATGCACCCTACATTGATAGACTGAAAGCTTGTGGATTGCAAAGCTTGGTTGATATTCAGAGAAGAGGGGATATGATAGAAACATTTAAATTACTAAAATGTTTTTATAAGATCGATGCAGGGGAACTGTTTCAGCTGTGTGATAGTGATGGAAGAACATGAAGTCATCCCTGGAAATTAAGGAAAAGTGTGGTTTGCAAGAGTATGAGAATGAGGTTTTTCACCTGGAGGGTGGGAAATGAGTGGAATGCACTGCCTGACTCAGTTATGAGTTATCTGTCTGTAAATTAATTCAAGAAGAGATGTGATAGATATTGTTTTGATAGTTTGGGTCTCCCATGATGAGTCTACTGACTCCATGGAGATACCCGTGATAATAATAATAGAAAGGTTACATAGTTTTCAACATTGGGTGAGCAATATAGACAAACAGCATTCCTTCATGGGTGGGTTAAAAAAAACTCCATAATGCAATAAAGAAGTTTTGAGTTAGAATAGATCAAAAGAAAGGAATTTTAAGCTTGGAATTATTTGTGATGGGATATCAGATCTAATAAACTTAACACATGTATGTGTCCTTGTGTCTGAAGGAATCATGTGAAGTGTGGTGTGGATAGTTGAGGTTATCAGGCAAAAGTCTGTTAAGAATAGCAGTTCTCTGAATGACTAAGTAGTAGTGAACATCACTTATATTTTTATCAAGCCTGCTAAATGTTGGTGAAATGGATGTGAAAGTTTTTTTTTTGCAGAGATTTTCATTGTGCTTCTTTTTTATAAGATTTCTTTTAATGTATCTTATGATGATTTTTTAATGTATCTTATGATGATTTTTTAATGTATTTGATGCTTTTTATGATTTTTTGTTAACTTTTGTGAAATTTTTTATGATATGCAGTGCTGTATTTTTTCATGGCTGGCAATGCCAGGATGTTTACAGAGTAATGCCATATGTAGTGTGGGTGAAAGATAAAGTGGTTCTGTAGCCACTGTATCTACAGAACCACTGTGCTTCTGCAATCTTGAATGGAAAAAATTGCAACTCCTTAGTTAATTACAGTGTGAAAGGCATACAATCGAAGGTGCCACATGTATCACATGAAAGAAGAGAAATATGTGTGTGGGAGAAAGGAACAGAAACATGATGTATTTTACAATGTAATTACTGAAAGCCCCAGATAAAATGCCAAGTTTTTCCAAGGAAATAGAAGAAAACCTTCTGCTTCCATATGAGAATAACTAAACCTTCAGTTGAAACCAGAGGAGAAATCATATGAAGTGGATAGAATGCCACCTAAAGGCTAAGAGCTAAATTTTTATGTATGTGTGTCTGCTGACTAACAGCTTTGCCGAGAAGATAAACATACCAAAGAATATATATACGAAAAAAATCTGACAGCAGTTAATTTTGAAATATATAACATTAGCAATAAAGATCAGTCATGTCACTTCACATATCAAGCATAAAACATTCATTGCTGTACATGATTTTTGCATGGTTACTGGCATAATGGAGGTCTGACAGTGACAGGTTACATAAACGATAACTTCCAAACATCATCATCATCAGTCATTTTCTGTCCACTGCTGGACAAAGGCCCCCTAACCCAAATGTTCTCCATTCACTCTTATCTTGAGCCTTTCTATGGCACTGAGTTCTTGCCATTTCTTTAATCTCATCCTCTCACCATTACTTTGGTTTCCTGTAGCCCTCTTTCCATCTCTACCATTCTGATAGATTTTGTTCATTTCTGAGTGTTACTTCTTGCAATATGACCTGTCCATTGCCATTTGGATCTTTTAATGATTGTTATAATGTCTCTCACCCCTAGTCTGAGCTCTGACCTAAATATTGCACTTTCTATCTAGAATGGTAATACCAAGTAATAATCTTTCCATTTTCACTTTCTATTTCTATTTATATTACACTTTCTATCTAGAATGGTAATACCAAGTAATAATTTTACAATTTTCCTCTGGATAATCCTCAACTTGTCGGTCAAGTTTTTAGTCAAAGTCCATATTTCACTTCCATATGTCATGACAGAAAGTATACAACTGTGAATATATTTATTTTAAGGCAGATTGGGATGTCTGAGTACTTCACTTTGTTTTCCAAAGGCTATCCAACCAAATTGAATTCTATATTTAATTTCTTCTTTACAGTCAACATCTACTGTGATCTTTTGTTCTAGGTTAACATAGGAGGTGACTATATCAATTTCCTGGTGTTCCATTTGTACTAGCTTTTTGGTAGGCTATTTATTATACAGTATTTTTGTTTTGTCCTTGTTCATATTTAATCCCTTCTTACTTCTGTAGAGTTTCCTTAAAGAACAATATCATCAGCAAATCATAAGGTGATTTACTATAATTCCTTTATTTTTTCAATCCCTGTCTTTAAAAATTCTTGTAGGGCTGCTGCAAATTATTTAGGTGAAATGGCATCTCCCTGTCTAACTCTATTATTTTATAGGAAATTTCATATCTGTTCTTGATTTTAAAGATGCAGTTGAATTTTTATATATATGACTAAGTATATCAATGTAAGTTTTTCCAGTTATTTGAATGATAAACATGAGTGGCTTTCTGTTTTACCATGTAATTACCCTTCCATCATGAATCCCTTATTATTAGAGACAACTGCAATGGCAATTAATTGGATACCACATAAACTGTTTTAATGGAATTTCCTCTATCACATATTGTCTATCAATACTATAATGTTTTACTTTATTTTATTTACTTCATTTGTTCACAGGAAATATAAAAATAGATTTGACATGTGTGAAAAAAAATGCAGCCTATATATTATGAAATATGATGTTAAATAAATTTTAGTAAAACATTTATTACTGGTAATATTTGCAATCTTTTATCCTTTATCATCAATACAATAGAGCAATGCTTTTTTTTTTCTTAAGGAGTACCCTATATCTTGAATACACTGGTCTTTTCCTGCAATTTTAAAGAATAAAAATATGACATAAATAATGCATATTCAGACACATAGACCTGGATCACTTCGTGTTCTTGTTTCGTTAATTTGAAAGTTTACTTGGAACATAAACTGAGATAATACATTGTTGATAAGCACAATCATAAAATCAAACAACCATAAAAGAATAAATTACAAGGGAATTAAAACCAAACTGTAAAATAAAAATTAAAAGTGAAGATTAAAAATACATCATCATCAAATTCCTGCCATGTACCCTCAAGGGGTGTACAGGATATGATAGTACTACATGAAAAAATTACATCATTATTAATTTCCTATCTACAATTTTCCTCCAAATCAGTGTGTTACTTCTCAAGACTCCAACATTATCAGATCTTATATTTCTATCGTCTAAAGCACTTTGTACAGTATCAATCAACCTATATCTTGGTCTTCCTCTAGGTCTTTTAGCAAAAAGTCGTTTAGGTCGTTTAGAGGAAAGATTAGCAAAACAAGTGTTCTCTGCCAACCTGGCAGAGAACACTTGTTTTGCTAATCTTTCCTCGCCCATTCTGTTTAAGTGACCATACCACCTGAGATTAGCTCTGCTAACACATTCCTGGATGCTGACAATGTCAAGTTCTTTCCCAATATCCTCGTTTTTAATATGATATTGCCACTGATGCCATCTGTTCACGCCTATAATCTTTCTCAGGACTCTCATATCTGTGGTCTCTAGTCTTTGGTCAAGTGTTTTACTTCTGACCCAGCTCTCAGATCCATAAGTTAAAACTGGTTTGAACACTGTCTTGTACACAGCTAATTTAGTGTTCTGACTAATTTCTCTCTTATTCCATATGAATTTATTCAATTGACTTCCCACCATACCAGCTTTGCTTATTCTGTTGTCTATTTCTATATTTAATTTACCATCTTCAGTAAAAATCGTGCCTAAATAGCTGAAATGTTTTACTTGTTCCACAGGTTCTCCATTCACAACACAGCTGACATTTTCAATGATTCTGCCTATTTTCATTGTCTTTGTCTTTTTATTGCTGACCTTCATACCATATCTATTACAACAGCTATTGAATTTAGTCAGAGAATCTTGCAGACTTGTAGCAGATTTATTTAGAAGTACAACATCATCTGCATAAAGCAAAGAGCTGACATTAACATCTCCAATTTTGATATCATGTTTAATACCACTTTCCTTCATAATGTGATCCATATAGATAATGAATAACAGAGGGGATAATGTACATCCTTGTCACACACCAGATTTAACATTAAACCATCTTCCTGTACTTCCTTCAATTCTAACTGCTGACTTACAACTCCAATAAAGACTAAGTATTGCTTGATATAATGCCCCATTGACACCATACAACTGCAGCGTATTGAATCGCTTCTCTCTTGGCACCTTGTCATATGCCTTTTCCAAATCGACAAAACTTAAATACAGATCTTTGTTATATTCCCATGCTTTCTCGACTTTGTCGTAAAGTGAAGATCTGATCCTGACAGCCTCTATTTGGCCTGAATCCAGCTTGTTCTTCACCAAGCTTTTTTTCCACAATTCTTCTCAACCGTTTCTCAAGTATACTTGCGATCGGGAAAAACAGTCATCGGGAATTCGTCCCTCTGTCCAGGCTTTCTGAACTATGCAGTGCAGCCACTGTAAGACTCTTATACCACCATACTTCAGCATTTCTGGTCGAATATCATCTACTCCTGCTGCCTTTCCACATTTCAAGCCTTTGATGGCTTTTTCTACTTCTAGTATGGATATGTATTTCTGACTGCATGCCTGGTAAGTGTTTTTTACTACTGTGCTGTCATCACTGCTTGTTGTATTTAGCAGTTTTTCAAAGTAATTACTCCATACTTCAAGGATATCTTTTTCTCCCATTTTCATGTCACCTTTATCATCTCTAATTCCTTTTACAGCATTCTTTCCTCCATTCTTAAGCTTCTTCAACAACCTCCAGAATATTTTGCCACCTTCTTGATATTTATTTTCTATATTTTTGCCAAAGTCCTCCCATGACTTTTGTTTAGCTAGTTTTACACAGTGTTTGGCATTCTTGCATTTGTCTCTATATTCTCTAAGAGCACAAGCTGACTTATTTGACAGGAACTTTTGGTATGCTTTCTTCTTTTCCTTCACTGCCTCTTTAACTTCCTGTGTCCACCAGGGAGTTCTGATTTTTTTATCCTTACAGATAACCTCACCACATGCCTCTCTGGCAGAATCAATCAATGTTTTCTTCAGAGTTTGCCACTGAATCTCCAAGGTTTGATTCCTGTTCTCAAACTCTTTCATTTTTTCTGCAATAATCTTTGTGTATTTTAGCCTACAGTTCACATCTGAGAGCTGCTCAATTTTTATTCGCTTTAAAACTTTCTTACATGTTCTTCTTTTCAATATGGAATTCAATTTTATCCTGCTCAAGACTAAATAGTTATCACTTCCAATTTCAAATCCTCTGTACACTCTGGCGTCCTGCACCAGGGAGAAAACATCACTATCAACAATAACATAGTCAATGAGACTTTTCTTATTCCTAGCCTCTTCTCTCCATGTGAATTTGTGCACATTTTTATGTTGGAACATGGTGTTAGTAATAACCATGTTCCAACATAAAATTGGATTTCTGCTCAGGACATGGAATGTCCTGAGCAGAAATCCAACAGATATTTGCCATTATTATTAGCTTTGCTCTTTTCTCCAAATTTTCCCAAAATATTTTTGTATGTCTCACAATCATTTCCTACTCTGCTATTTAGATCCCCAACAAGGACCAACTTTTCATTTTTCATTGTGTCAGTTGCTTTTTCTAAAGCCTCAAAAAATTCCTCCACTTCTACCTTAGTAGAACTTTCTGTGGGACCATAGGCACAAATAAGTCTCATTGTCCAGTTCCCCATTCTCATATTTGCCCACATTACTCTACTTGAGACTGCCTGCCATTCAAGAAGATTAGCCTCGTATTTTGTGTTGAATACTATGGCTACTCCTTCTTTTCCTTGATTGTCATTGCCTGAATATAACATTTTGTATTTATTGCTCAGAAAGATCTCACCAGTTTTGGTCTTTTTTGTTTCAGTCACCCCTATTATGTCGATCTGGTACTTATCTAATTCCTCAGCTAGCTCCATTTCTTTGCCATTCAGGCTTCTTACGTTGATAGTACCGATCTTTAACTCTGGTGATGTTGAGTTGGGGTTTATTTTCAGATTTGTTCCAGTAGCTGACTTTTCGCTGTTCGCCCTGGTTCCCTGGCGAAAACAACGGGGATCTTGTTTAACCGGGCGAGCCCCAGCCGGCATGAAATTTTGTCATGTTATATCATCATTCTATATTTTGGTTTAACTAATAAGAATACAATTTGGTCGGCTAAATCCCAAATTGCCAGCCCATCCTCGTCCGTTCAGTATCCAAGTAGATACCGAACAGGGTGCACCATTAGAAGGTGAGGATTGGACATTAGGTCTGAAGTCCTGGTCGGTTCTCCGCATTCCTTTAAAGGCTATGTGGAGGTCTCCTCTCAGTTATACAGCTTTGACCCTGAAGCACCCCTTAAAAATACATGACAAATTTAAAACAGGAAAGGAATAAATGATATGGTAACATAATGAAACCTCTAAGAAAGAATAAATGAATAAAATAAAAATGATGTTACATTATGGTGTATGCGCTATTGTGACTTTGACATCGTCTTCAGATATGTGAAAAGTGTTCAACTGAAGGAAGTGGAGAGAAAAAAACTTTTTATCCTTCAAATCAGAGAAAAGTGGAACAAGATATTTAGGTTTTCACATTTTAATGAAAATCTGGTAGAAATTTTTGTGTTATTTTAATGTATGCTTTGAAACTAATTTTGTTAAATATTTATTTAAAAAAAAAAAAAAACATTTTTCTTTTAATCAAATCATATTTACTGAAATAAATATGATTTGAAAAATCCCCCCCCCTCCACTTGTAAATACACCCATGAGTTAAAACATTACTATTATTATTATTCCCCTTTATAAAGCATTGATACTTCCACATTTGGATTACTGTGCTCAGGTCTGGTCACCTGGATTCCTTGGAGATGAGGAGGCTGTGGAGAGGGTTCAGAGAAGAGTGACCAAGTTGGTGAGTGATATAAAAAAATGCTCCCTACATTGATAGATTGAGAGCTTGTGGATTGCAGAGATTGGCTGATAGGCGAAGAAGAGGGGATATGATAGAAACATTCAAATTACTAAAAGGTTTTTATAGGATTGATGCAGGGGAAATGTTTCAGCTGTGTGATAGTGATGGAAGAACAAGAGGTCATCTCTGGAAATTAAAGAAGAGTGTGGTTAACAAAGGTGTCAGAACAAGGTTTTTTGCCTGGAGGGTGGTGAATGAGTGGAATTCATTGCCTGACTTTGTTGTGAGCTCTTCATCTGTAAATGAATTCAAGAAGAGATATGACAGATATTGTTTTGCTAGTTTGGGTCTCCCGTGATGAGTCTACTGACTCCATGGAGATACCCGTAATAATAATAATAATAATAATTATTCGTGAGACCTCCAAGGAGTCCAAAGACTCATCGCGGGAGGACACCTATTGTACACCTCTCCATCTCCACCACTACACTGAACTTCTACTACCAATCATCTACACCAGTGCCATCTACAACTACCAAAACTAGTATTTTTTGTCTGTAAATTGTGTGTTCTGAAGGGCTGATTTGTCTGTATGCGGGATGAAAAACCCTGCTACCTCTGTATGAGATCGGCTAACTCACCTTCGATTGAAAAGGTCCATATAAAGATTCCTCCCGTCATGACGAGACTCGAACTTAGGCCTTTTCCAATTGAAGGGCGCAATTCCAATTGCGTTATGAAGGCGCTTATGACCTCCTACTTGGTAACACGTTGAGCCTCCTTTGGTTAAGATATCCACTATACCACAGAAAGTATTCTGAGGTATTCTAGACCAACTAGACAGAAAAACATCCAATGTTACCGTATCTGCTGCTGACACCAGTGCAACACACTGGTGTCAACAGTGGATACAGCATTCCACATGATCCTATAAATGCTCGTTGGGATTCATATCAGCAAAATTAGGTGACTAAGGGAGAGCACATGGATATGCTCTTCAAACCATACTTGTATACAATGCAAGCCATTTACATGAGGCATTTTCTTGCTGGAAGAGTAGATCCATTGGGCTACATCATCATCACGTAGGGAAATTACCTGGTCTGAAACGGAATTAGCAATCAAGATGTATTCATTGTGAATGAGAGGACTCAGTAATGTTCAAGAGAACAATCCCCCATGCCAAGATACTGTTGCCACTACTAGTCCATTTCCAGACAATGTGCAGTCTGGTATTCCAGAAATAGGCAGGATTGTTATAATGTTTTGGATACTATTGTTTCAAACTGCAAAAATTGCTTCCCGTAATTTTTTTTTATGCTGCTCAGTTCAATAATAACATCAAATGAACTACTGTAAAAAAAAAAAATATATATATATATATATATATATATATATATATATATGGAGAAATACAAATTCATTCAACCTTTGTACCTTCTGAGGAATTCTAATCACCAGCTCCTCTCCATTATATTTGTAATTTATAATTCGGTTCCTGTCGGCCTGGTTGGCCAAGTGGTTAGCATATCTGCTCTCCAGCCAAGAGGCTATTGGGTTCAAATCCTGCCTAGGCATGATGTTTATGATTGTCCTCCACCTTCATACAAGTGAATAAACACCGTCCCAAAATGGAGTGTTGGTAGTGGGTCACCATGGTAGAAATAGACCCAACACACCTGCAATGGGAGAGACCTTTATCCCAGCAGTGGGGGGAAAAGTTACAGGCTGAGAGAAAAAAAAAAAATTCAGTTCCTAGCAGAACTGAATTATAAACAGCTACTTTTTGTCTAATTTTCTTGTGGATATTTTTTTCAGGGCAGAGGGGGGGGGGGATTTTATCATATTTAGGTGCCTGAAATTTATTACTTTATTTTGCCATTTCAAGAAAGGAAATAAAGTAATAAATTCTGTTGTGTCCACTAAAGCAGGTGCTTCTAAAATTGATTATTTCTTTGGCATTTGATTATTTCAGCTCCTACCATCTTTTCCATCTAGGTCTAATATCAGTTGTTTATGGGGCACCAAACAGCTGAGTATTCTATTTACATTAGATTTCATGTTATATTTTAACTAGATATTAAAAAAAAATGCTTATGTTTTATTTATGCCATAAAAATAGTTAGCTTGAGTGTTACTGGTATTTTTTTTTCCAAAAGAAGTTCTGAATATTACAGCAACTTGCTATTTCTGAAATAAGCTGTCTTAGATATACTAGCTAATAATCTTTTATCCCCTGGCAAATGCTAAGGTGAAAGCTGAGATCATTTACCACTATTAAGAAAGAAAAGAATGGACACATTCCAGATGGTGCATTAAAGAGTCTTAAGCAACAGCTGTTTATACAGACTGTGACTTACAAATACTCATACCGACAATTGCCATTTCATTATCCTCTTGTATTATTTTAAACTCCCAATATTCAGTCTTAAAGCCTAACAAGAGCTGCTCCATCCATGGTACTATAACACCAGCTGTTCAAAGTAACTTATAAAAATTCTTGCTTGTTTAATTCTTGAAAAATTATAAATTATATGAACAATAACCCCTCTGTACCTTTTGATTTGATACTGCCATCTTTTGATTTTTTTGTGGGGGAGGGGAAGTATGTACATAGTTGTTCATTTTTTTGAGGGAGAGGAAGGGGTATTTAGCCAAATATTCAAACTACAGATTGCAGATATTTCTGATTCGTTTATTGTCACACTGTTCACAAGAGAAAAATGCATTGTGGGAAACTATACATTTTTCCACCCATGTAAAACATGGATGGAAAAATGTCACATAATTTCAAATCTAGTAATAAACGAATTTTACTGTCCACTGTAAGACAACATCCTGCCTATTGGAAACCTGAAGTAGCTTGATAAAATTTCCATGTTTGGTATCTAGAGCAGGATATCCAAAACATGTTTTTGTAAAATATAGAAAAAGATAACAAAATTCCTTAGTCCACCCACAGTACTTATGTATTGTATGTTTACAGCCTTTGATGCATGGGGTATACAACGAATTTCTTTTAAAACATGCAGTTCTTCACTAGACATATCATTTTCAAGCCAAATTTTATTCACATAATCTCTCCTTTTTACCCATTAAAACAAAGTGCACTATATTATTTTCTTGCTATTTTTGTACATGGTGAACATCAAAGATAATTTTAAGAATGACATATTTATCAGAAGGCTCAGCCAATATATAATAATAATTTGTTTTCCAATTGTTATTCATTTCATAATGAGTGATTCTGGGAAATGGGATGGGAACTGCAGCTCAAAGTATAACAGATAACATTATCTTACAGATGTTGTGATATGTGTAAAGATTTATGTTTCTCCATTGAGAAATACCATATAAGTAAGGAAACCAAGCATTCATTCTGTGAAATGATTTTTATTTCTAAGATTATGAATAAATAAAATTCAGAACATTCATGATTCTTTGAAAACTAAACATGCTTCATCAACTAAGTATAACTAGATTTAAAAAAAAAAAAAATTAAACATTTTCAGGCAGAGCAGATAAAATATTTATGTGCAGTTAATGATTACAACAATTTCTCATACTCATCAATGGCCATTTATTTTTTGATGAGTTAAAAAAAAATCATTACAGTATGGAAGTCTCTCTATTTTGTTTCATTTATTAATCTGAAAAAAGAAAAAAAAGAAAAAAAGAATATGTACAAACTACTTACTGTCCATCTACAGCTTCAATTAATTTTACTTTGATTCCCAATTCCTCCAATGAGCGAAGCATTTTCTCTCTTCTTAGTGGCCGCCTCTCTAGATTTATTAAATATACCTAACACACAAATATGAATAAATAGTGTGTCAGCAGACAAAATTTAATGCAAAGAAAATATAAAATCATAACAAATGATCATTATGCAGGTCTCACTAGATGTATTCCAAGCAACTATTATTCTCATACTCAAAAATATAGGCCCTACCAGTATCAGAAAATAAGGAAAAGTTATCTAGAATGCTATATATATATATATATATATATATATATATATACATACACACACACACACACACAGTGGAACCTCTGTTGTCGAACTTAATTCATTCCCAAAGGCTGTTTGGAAACCGAATTGTTCGAAAACTGAAACCAGTTTCCCATAAGAATTAATGTAAAATGAATTAATCCGTTCCCGAACCCAGATGATTGTTTATTTAAACCTTTACAACAGTACTTCATGCATAAGATCGTATACAAACATAATGAAAATGCATAAAATCTTACATAAAAAGATTAAACACAATAAACAGATAAAATAAAAACAAAAATTTAAATTCACTTTAACTATACATACAGAGGAGAGTTGATGGCATAAGTGGAAGGAGATGAGTAAGGGGAGTCCTTTTCCATAAAAACATCAGGTTACTGTCCTGCTGTTTTTTCTCTTTCTCTTTTCTGTCTCTTGGCACCACTCGACTCTGCTTGAGACACACTGGGCCTCTGTCTCACTAAAAACCTGTCCAATGACATTTGTTTTTGTCTGCGTTTTAAAATGTTTCTGAAGTGAGACATGGCACTGTCATTGAAATTGTTTATGATGCGGTTTGCTACAGCTTTGTGAGGGTGATATCTTGCCACAAAACTTTGCACCTCACCCCATTTCACACACATTTCTTTGATCAAAGAACTAGGAACAGCCTCAATCCCTTCCTCTGTGTCTGAAGATATTTCCTCCACCTCCATCTTTTGCTGCTCCTTCTGAAGGTGTTCCAGTTCTTCCATGGTGAGCTTATTCCTGTGATTCTCCACCAACTCCTCCACGTGATATTGTGTTTCTGGGCATGTCAACTTCCACGCCCAGAAACACAATATCATCGACAAGAGCAACATGCTCAGCCACAATGTCTCTGTCTGCTACAGTCTGGCCACAATTTCCTCCAGGTCGAGTTCGTTGTCCTGTAAGTCACTTGTGCACAGGCTTTGTCAAGGATACTTAAGCAATGGAGGATGTTGAAGTGATTTTTCCAGAATTCTCTGAGTGTTAATTCTGTGTCAGAGGTCACTTCAAAACACATTTGAAACGATGCATTGGTGTAGAGTTTCTTAAAGTTCGAAATGACCTGCTGGTCCATGGGCTGAATTAGAGAAGTTGTATTAGGGGGCAGGAACTTCACTGTGATAAAATCAGACTCCTCCACTAATTCGTCCTCCAAGCCCGGAGGGTGAGCAGGAGCATTGTCCATCACAAGAAGGCATCTAATTGGCAAATTTTTTTCTTGAAGGTATTTTCTCACACTTGGGACAAAGACTTCATGGATCCACTCAATAAACAATTGCCTGGTTACCTGAGCCTTACTATTAGCCTTCCACATAACAGGCAATTTACTTTTCATCACGTTATTTTTCTTAAACACCCTCGGATTCACAGAGTGGTACACAAGCAATGGCTTGACCTTGAAGTCCCCACTTGCGTTTCCACATAGAAAAGAGTCAGCCTGTCCTTCATTGGCTTGTATCCTGGCTTTTTCCTCCTGAGTGATGTAGGTCCTCTTTGGCAATTTTTTCCAAAATCGGCCGGTTTCATCACAGTTGAACACTTGTTGGGTAAGAAACCCTCAGCCTTTACACAGTCACTAAATTCTTGCACATATTTATCAGCAGCTTCTCAGTTCGAACTCGCAACCTCCGTATGCCTAACCACACTATGTATGTCGCTTCTCCTCTTAAATTTCTCGAACCACCCTCTACTAGCTTTGAACACATCAGTATCAGCACTCGTACCACGGTTTTTCTTTAACAGGTCATCATGTAATCGCCTCGCTTTTTCACAAATTATAGCCTCAGAAACACTATCACCAGCTAACTGTTTCTCGTTTATCCAAATCAGGAACAATTTTTCCACTTCTTCAATCGTCTGTGATCTTTGTTTAGTAAGAACTTTCACTCCTCTTGCAACATCAGCTGTCTTGATCGCCTCTTTATTTTTGAGTATACATATCGTTGATTTTGCCATACCAAACTGCATAGCAAGATTTGAGACACGAACACCATTTTCATGTTTGGATATGATTTCTTTTTTCATCTCTATTGTGGTTCTTACAACTTTTCTTTTAGCTTTGCTGCTATCACTATTCTTCTGCAGCCCTATGATGGCTTACTTAATAATAATTTATGAAAAAAAAACAACAAAACACAAAGAAAATCAAGAAAACTAACTGCAAATTCAAGCAGGTGTCTGCACTGAACGAAGGCTGCTGCGTAACTGATGCTTTCCTGCCTTACAGCTCAGCACGCGGAGCATGTGGTTGCCGTTTGCCTTTTCGGGAATCTAATTGTTCGAGAACAGATGCATTCAGGAACCAAATTGTTCGAGAACAGATGCGTTCGACAACCAAGGTTCCACTGGATAGTACAAACTTCAGTAGTCCCAGCCAAAGAGAAAAACAGGATCACATCATGACATCACTCACTAAGTATTCTCCACACTCATTTCTATTATCAGTTCAGCCAGATGAAGCATGTATCCACATGCTCTTCTTTGCATAACGGCTCTACTGCAGCATCATTCCCCCCGTTATAAATGGTCCCAAATTTTTAATGACTCTTTACAACATTTATCTCCTATGGGAATTGTTTGCAACTTCCATCATTAAATAAGATATCAGAAATCATTTTAGTAATACATTTGGGTAATGTTATAACAAGTTTTCAATTTTCAAAAAAAAACCTGGTACTTCCAAATAAGACTAGCTAAATCTTTACTCAAAAATCCAGATAAAGGTTCTTCACACCTTAGATAACATTTGAACCCAGGTCTTTCTAACCAAAGGGCATCATCAAAATCAATTAAGTTACATAATCATCAGCCATTTTCCATTCCACTACTGGATGAAGGCCTCATCCAAAATCCTCCATTCTGTCCTGTCCTGAACCTTTTCTATGCCACTGAATTACAGCCATATCTTTAATCTTATTCTCCCACCATCTCTTTGGTCTTCCTGTAGCTCATCTTCCATCTCTAACATACCATTCTGATAGATTTTGTTCATTTTTGAGTGTCGCTTCTTAGCAATATGACTTAACCATTGTCATTTGGATCTTTTAATGGCTGTTGCAAGTTGCAATGCCTCTCACCTTGTTCTGCACACTGACCCAGGTATTACTGCACTTTCTATCTTGAATAGTAATACCATGTAGTATCTTCCCATTTTTCCTCTGGATAGTTCTTAACTTAGTCAATATTTTAGTCATAGTCCACATTTCACTTCCATATGTCATGATCAGATGTATACATCTGTCAAATATTTACTTTTAAGGAAGATTGGGATGTCTCCTTTGAGTGCTTTACAGTGTTTTCCAAAGGTTACCCACTTCTCTACCATAATCTTTTGCTCTAAGTAGGGATAATTGTTATATTCCTATTTGTTAGTGGTTTTTTTTAAACATACAAGTGATCCTTTGTGATTTGTCCACATTTGAACTTCAACTCCTTATCCAGCATCCAAATCCAAATCCACAGTATCATCAATTTCTTGTAGTGCAACCCTCAGCCTATATTTTTTTTTCTTTTATACGAGACCTGTGGAGTTTCCATAATTAAATAATCATCTGTGCCACAGTAGAAAATTACATTTATTTTATAAATATTCCATTTTATGTATTGTAAGACATCATCAGAGCAAGCAAAGAACAACAGTAAGGAATTTCAACAACAGAACAGTATAGTACATATGTATTATACTGTTTTATTGTTCAAATTCCTTACTTTTGTTCTTCACTCACACTGACACTGATGATGATGTCTTACAATATGTAAGATGAAATATCTGTAAAATATACATAATTTTCTATTGTGGCACATATGTGATTGTTTAATTATAATATTTTTATCCCACACACAATGACACTCTGAAATGACAACCATCATCTACTGCCCATAATGTTGGTCTATTCAAATCATCCTGCAGGATCTTTATATTACCATTTATTAATTTATTAATCCATCCAAAGAGCAGCATCAGTATCATTTTCAATATCATTAAATACACAATTTAAAACAGCAGAAGCCCAAGTACAGACACCACTAGTTACATGCTTTCACCTTGATTCTGCTCTGCCATATACTACTCTTTGATCAGTCCACTGACTTATCTATGCCAGATTGCTTCACATCCATCTTCCACCTGCTCCAATTAATGTAACAGATTTAAATGACTTTGTAAAGTCTAGCAATACCAGAAACAGCCATTTCATTTCCAAATCCATTTTGCCTGAAACCATGTTCTACATTGTAGTCATCTGTCACTTTATTATTCACAATTACAATGATTGTGATTGTGAATAATAATCAGAAATCACACAATCAAACATCATAACGATTTCTGAATTCTGGCTCCTACACAACTTTTCTTGTCAAAATTTATTTATTTATTATTTATCGTATGGCTTGTACACATGGTTAAAAGACAATAAGATAAAATACACATGAATATAAATAGATACACATGTATGATAATATAAATAAAAAAAAAAGTAAAACATCTACATTCAGACAAATACAAATATGAAATTTATGACAAGCATCAGACAGAAGATTAATCATATTTTAACATTTAGGTTTTTAATCCAGTTGATCGCCTCTGGGGATAGGTCAAAGATATCCTTAAAGTCACCTGGATATGCCGTCAGCTCACATTCCTGTACTATATGGCGAATGGTTTGGGTCTCGGCTCCACAGGGACAGTGGGGATTTGGTATCTTACCCCACTTTTAAAGTAAGTCTCCACATACACCATGGCCTGTATGAATCCTGTTAGCCGTTGTCCGTATATTCCTGGGCAGGTCAAATCCAGATGATTTTTGGAAGATGTTTATGTAATTACGAACTTCATGTGATACTGCTTGGGACCAGAGTACATCCCACCTACTCACCATACTGTCATTCTGGCTAAGAAGATTATGGGCAGTTTTTATGGATTTTAGTCTATTAGATAAAGCATCTGGAATAAATTATGTATTGGGAGTATGTAGTTTGTTAGTTTGTTAATTATGTAGTTTGTTATTTAAGATTCTGCTATATATTTTGTAACAGGAATTTAGTATACTGATACCTCTATAGTTTTTAGGGTCATCTCTATTATCTTTCTTAAAGATAGGAATCACAACTGCTTTTTTCCATTTTATTGGGGGGATACCAGTTGAGTAAATTTTATTTTAAAATAATAAGAGTCTTTCTTTGAATCTTGTTCCTGCATATTTATATAGTTCTGAACCTAGCTTATCTTCTCCAGGTGATTTTCCGTTTCTTGTTTCTTTCAGGCTGATTTCTAATTCTTCTTCAGTTATTTCCTTTTCATTTTCGTTAATTGTTTGCCAATTGTCTTTTTTAAAATATTTGTCTGTCCACAGTTCTGTGTAGTAATTTAGGAATTCTTCTAATTTCAATTCGGTGTTTAATTTTATGTTTTCTTTGGTATCTGCATTTAAGTGTTTCAAAATCTTATATACATTGGGTCTTATTTTATATAAATCATGTTCTAAATTAGAAACAAATTTATTCCATGATTCTCTGTCTTTTTCTGACTTCTCTTTTAGCTATGGCTCTTATTCTTTTATATTCTATTTCATCTTCTAATCTTTTACTGCTTAACCATTTGTGATAGGCTTCTTTTTTCTTTTTGATTATTTCTTTGATTGTATCATCCCAGATCTTCAGTTTTTTTCTTTTATTGAATTTTTTGGTCTTTCCTAAGCTTTCATTTGCTGCTGCATTTAGTATCGTTTTCATATTAAGCCATTCTATTTCTATTTCTTCATTTTTTTTTATTTTATCTAGATATTGGTTAATTCTTTGTTCATATAGCCATTGTACATTTGTGTCATTCAATAGTCTAGTTTTATAAACAAATGTTTCAATTTTTCTTTCTGTTCTTGTTACTTGTAGCCATTTAGGTGGTAATCTTAATTTTATTTTAACAAGGAAGTGGTCACTGCTTATTTCATATCCTCTGTGAACTCCAACATCTAGTGAAAATTTTGATGTCTTTTCATTTAATATGAAGTAGTCTAATATTGATTTCCATCCTCTTGCTGCCCAAGTATATTTATGTATGTCTTTATGTTTATAGAAGGAATTCATTATTTTTAGGTTATTATAAACTACAAATTACACAACTATAAACTACAAATACAAATAAAAGAAACATTATTTAACATATTAAAAGAAAGACAAATACCAAATAATATCCTAAAAGCTATCACAAGTATATATGAAAATAATCAAATACAAATAAGATTAAATCACGAGCTACCATATACAAGAGAGATAAACCAAGGGATCCGACAGGGATGTCCCCTCTCAGCAACTCTTTTTAATATCTACTTAAATGAAATAATAATAAAATGGAGTAAAAATTTACATCAAGGAATTAAACTTTCACCTACAGTTAACTTAAACACTCTCCTCTTTGCAGACCAAATAATAATTACAAATTCTGAAGATAACTTACAGAAAGCTATTTTAAATCTAAATGAGATATCCAAAGATTATGGTATGATAATATCAACGGAAAAATCAAAAACTATGGCCTTTAAAGGACAAGATCCAGCAAGAACTAAAATAGTAATAGATAACAAGATATTAGAACAGGTGAATTCATTTAACTACCTAGGATGTATGATCACATATGAAAATGAAAAAGATATAAACGTAAAAATTGCAAAATATTTAAAAATAACAGGTGTAATTAATTCTATATTTAAACCAAACCTAGTTCAAAAACAAACCAGACTAAAAGTATACAATACATTAGCCCTACCAGTCTTATTGTATGGAAGTGAAATCTGGACAATCAAACAAAAAGACAAACAAAGATTGACAACAGCAGAAATGAAGTTTATGAGAAAAACTGCAAAGTATACCCTATTTGATCACAAAAGAAACGAAGATATTATGAAAGAATTAAACCAAGAACCAGTAATAGAAAAAATTAAAAAATATAAACATAAATGGATGGAACACGTTCAAAGAATGAAAACAGAAAGATTACTAAAACAAGCCTTAAAGTACAAGCCATTAGGAAAAAGAAAACCAGGACGTCCTCTTAAACGATTCAACGATGACTTCTAAGGCCGGAACAGGCCATGCTAGGCCTAAATCCTTGATATGTATGATGATGTTGTTTTAAGGATACTTGCGACATAAGACTGAATGATATAATCACGTAATCACAAGAAAGATATTTATTTAACCAACTATTTCGGTCTGGAAATAGTGCTTATAATAAACTAAGTCAACATCTTAACCGTAAATATGAGGCTCTTTCGTCTAAACAATCCAAGCCATTCATAACTCCAGATAATTGGATTGTAAATATATCCGGACGTCCTTTGACTAAAAGCGAAACCCTCATCCTTTCAAAAGGACATGATTTTTCTATTGTTCCAAATAAAATACCATATCTAGATTTCCTAGTTAACATTGAAAGGAATCTTAATCATCTAACCAGCGATAAAGCTAATGCTCTTCGCCTAGAAGTCGCTTCTTCTCTACTTAAGGCTAAACTTCCTCCTTCTAACATATCTCCTTCTGAAATGAAATCTTTACAGTCCTTGAGAAAAAATAATCACCTCATTATCACTAAAGCTGACAAGGGAAAAGCAACAGTAGTTATGGACTCAGTAAATTACAGAAGAAAACTTTCTCTTTTGCTTCGAGATCGCTCCACATATCAAGAAATTGATTATAATCCAACCAACAGACAACTAAAGAAATTAAATTCTCTCCTTGATGAAGTCATCAGTTTGGATAAAGACACAATTGAAAGACTTAAAACTCATTTTGCAAGACCTCCTAGATTTTATGGCCTTCCAAAAATCCATAAGATTGACTATCCTCTTCGTCCAATAGTAGATTGCATTGATTCTCCTACTTACCGTATAGCCAAATATCTAGCTAAATTACTGAAATCTTACATTGGCAACTCGAGTTCTTTTTTAAAAAACTCCTCAGATTTCTTAGAAAAATTAAAAGATGTCTCATTACAACCTACAGATCTTATGGTTAGTTTTGATATAGAATCTTTATACACCAATGTACCTCTTAAGGAAACTTTAAAACTACTTGCTGACATCTTTCCTCAAGATATTATAAAACTATTCGATTTCGTTATACATTCTGGTTATTTCATATGTCAAAACAAATTTTATAGCCAAGTAGAAGGAACAGCCATGGGAAGTCCTCTTTCTCCAGCTTTAGCCAACTTTTATTTGGAACATTTAGAAAAAGTCCTCTTCACATCTAGTTTCCCTCTACCATCTTTTTGGGTAAGATATATAGATGACATATTTGCTATTTGGCCTCACAGTAAAAACACTTTATCTTCCTTTTTAAACAGTATTAATTCCTTACATCATCGCATAAAGTTTACTATGGAATTAGAAGAAAACAACCAGTTATCTTTTTTAGACGTTCTCCTCATCCGATCATCTTCAAATATTCTTACAACTACAGTATACAGGAAACCAACATTCACAGGTCGTTATATTCTGAAAGAATCAGCCCATCATCCATGTCATAAAACAGGAATTATAAAATGTCTCATCAAAAGAGCCAAAACTAATTGTTCTACTTTTGATTATCTACAGAAAGAACTTTCTACTATCCAGCAACACATGAAACTCAATGGCTTTTCTGAAAAAAGTATTCAACGTCTTCTTACATCTTATAATCCTCCACAAAACAACAAAGATTCAATACGTCGAGTACCTATTCCTTATATCTCCGGTATTTCAGAACCTATCGCAAGAATTTTGAAGAATTATGATTTAACAGCTACGTATTCTCCTATTAACAAATTGTCTTCTCATTTTCCTTCTCCTAAAGACAAACGCTCAACTTTATCTCTTCCTGGAGTTTATCAAATTCCTTGCAACTGTGATCTCTCTTACTTTGGACAGACTGGACGTTCTCTTGAAAAAAGAATCCAAGAACATCAATCATCCATTCTTCACAATAAACCTGAAAAGTCTGGTTTGGCTCAACACGGGATTGAAACTGACCACAGCATCCTTTGGTCCAAAACGCGCCTCTTACATAGATCCCGTTATAGGTTCGAACGTTTGTTCAAGGAAAGCGTGGAGGCCTTGCTCCATCATCCCAACCTGAATCGTAATGACTGCATATCTATATCAAAAATCTGGGAAAGCCTAATCAAGATTACTCATTAATTTTTTTTTTTTTTTTTTTTTTTTTTTAATAGCAAATTCAATCATGTTTCTACTTCAAAATATTTCGTTTCATACTTAGTGATATAACATCACGCGGCATGTTCTAATTTCAACGATCTATTGTTAGTATTCTAGCTTGTATATTTTTTAAACTGTTCTTGTAATACCACCGACGATGGTCTGCTATTTCCAGACCGAAATATTTGGTTAAATAAATATCTTTCTTGTGATTACGTGATTATATCATTCATGTATGATGATGATGATGAGGTTTTGGTTATTTAAAATTATTTTATATTCACGAAGCAAGGCTTCCTGTCATCGCAGCTCCGGAAGAGCAATATGGCTCAAAGTGGAGAGCTGTTCCCATCACCATAACCACTACTCATGAGATGATGAGTTAGATACTGAATGGCAAAATTTATCCATGTGCCAATCATCCAGACTGGCACAAGGATAAATTTTAAAATGATCTACGATCTTTTATAGATTTTGGCACACTGTCCTTTCTGCCCATCAGCATTAACAGAATCACCACAAACAGCAGTATCATTCTTGCCCTCCATGCATGTCAATGTCCTTGTTATCTAGATTATTTTGCTGTGTCTTCATTGAGTGTGTATTGTTAAAATGCCTTGTTAAAATTGTTTTGCTAGCTAAAACTAGCAAAACAATGGCTTGTAAATAATCAATTTTAGCTAGTGTATTATTTAAATGCATTCCAGTGTCTAAGCAGTTCCAGAAACTTTGACATGAATAATAGCAACAACTACAGAAATTTAAACATGGAAACATAACATGTTCATGGAAAAGCTGCCAGTGAAGACACGAAAGCCTTCAACAAGGTACATGCTAAACATGCTAAATTCCTTAATAGACTTACTTTTTTAAACACTGCTGGCACAACAGTCTAATTCCTACCTGTGTAAAGATAAGGCAAAACTTCTGCACCTTTTGAGCACACAAAATATATACAAAGGCTAGCCTATCTCTACTAAAGGAGCAAATACAAAATGCCTGCAGGATACTTCAGTGTGGTCAAGGCAAAAGGTAACCTTAGGCAGCCCTGAACAGCTTAGAAAGCTTAAGGTGAAGTATTTGAGTGTTCTTGAAATGCTTATCGGCTGAAAACGAACTAAGAATATTTTTACAAAAATAAAAAGTTTAGTAAGGAAGTCAACAAGCTTGCAAGGAAGAAAATTCTCTAGCAACTTTCCAGCAGACAAGGTGAGTTATCGAATTATAGACTTTCATACAATGAAACCTAAATTCTTAGGGTTTAATTTTGCTATTCCTCCAGAAAAAAAATCTTGTGTGCACAGATAATGGCAAACATCATTAGGCTAGAAGCAACATCTCCAATGCAGAATGTTGCTTCTTTAGAATTTAAAATTAAATCAAAACATTGCAACTGTGAAAGCAGACAAGATCAATGCTACGGTAATCATGAACACAGATGACTACAATAATAACAGGAAAGAATTGTCATCTGATACATCAAGTTATTTGATTACAGTAAAGAACCTTGGAGTAGCAATTAAAAACAAAATTAACTCTGCTAGATAACATTTCAAGTTGGCCAACTGCAAATATGTCCAAACTAAAAAAACAACAAAAAAAATTATTAAAATTAAAAAAACAAATTATTTTTATCTGCATATACCAAGACTATAGAGTCTACTTAAAGTTCACAAACCTGGTGCTCCACTCCACCCCATTCTGGATGTCATAAATTTCCCCACCCATAAACTGGCTAAACACTTGGCATTCAAACTCAACAAACACAACAGCAAGACATTGTTTACTTAAAAACCTGCATGGCAAGACATCATCTTACATAGAGGAGAACAATCAATTAGTGTGCTTCAATGTATCATTGTTTTACAAATGTTCCAGTAGATGATACACTAGTTATCCTTTTCAAAATTTATCCTCATGACATTTGCAAACTCTTTAAGCACTGTCTTAAATCAAGATATTTTAGCTGGAAACACTAGCTCTTTAAACAAATTGAAGATGTAGTGATAAGTTATCCACTTTCACCACCCAGTGCTAATATACATGGAATCATTTGAATCTTTGGCACTTAATTCAGCATCTGTCAAGTCCAAAGTATGGTTGAGATTTATAGAAGATGTCTTTGCCATCTTCTATACACATGGCCACATGGCTGACAAGCTGTAACTCAGCTCCTCAACAATATCCATCCTTGAATTAGTTTCACTGTGGAACAGGAAAAAGAGCTCTGGCCTTCTTGGATACTTATGTTACAAGGCAAGCAGATGGGTCCCTTATGTGTTCCGTTTACTGTAAGCCTATACACATGCAGGCAGATGCCTACATGCCACTTCACACCACCATCTTGTCAGGAAACTTGGAATTTTCAAAACTTTAGCATCCAGGGTAGAGCAAATTTCAATCTCAGGACCAGTACTGCACTTGGAACAGAATACTCATATCATTCCAGCAAAATGGATACAACAACAAAAAAAAAAAAACTTTTGAGTTTTACAATATTCAGTATAATACTGTTGTTTACTAATTTTTTTTTATCCCACAGAATGGCCTGTCTGTCCAAAGCACATTACATTACATTAACAAGGACTCAGGTTTATCCTATATAGATGGCAAGAGATTGGACATTTTGTTGGCAGTAAAATATGTGGATATGTGGAGAAACTTTGGAGACATCAGAAATATATGGGATTGGAGCCATATGTTTTCTAGTGAATTCTGAACAAAGGTTGTAGCCATTCGATTCCACCAAAGTTTTGATAGTGAGAAACTCTTGTTGTAAGGATGAAGGAGAAGAGCAAATGTTATGTACTCTTATTAAGGATTAGACAACCTGTTTTTCTGGGTGTGATAAGCAGAACTTTGATGTACATCTGCCAGTAAAGGCAATTGTCCAATACGAGGGTAGTCTGAAAAGTTCTCGGATTAACAATGAAAAAACGACTTTATAATTTCAAAATTATTTTTTATTTTTCAACATAATCTCCTCAAGACTAATACATCTATTGCAGCAATGTTTCACTACCATTATCCTGTCCCTGTAGTGGGACACGATCCTCAGTAAGATCTGCAAAATACCCCTCTACAGCTGCAATCACCTCTTGATTTGAAGAAAAATTACCAGCAAGGAAGAGTTTTAGTTTTGGGAAGAAATAGAAGTCAGAGGGAGCCAAATTTGGGGAACAGGGTGGATGGTCCAACAATTCATAGTGCAGATCTTCCCATTGCCAAAACACCTTTGTGGGCAGGTGCACTGTTCACAAAAGAAAGATGATGAAAGATGATTTTTTTCCTTCTGCAAACAAGGTCTTTTCTCACGTATTTTTTAGCCTAGTCTGGTTAAAGGATTGGATTAATATTCCCTGGTTGTTGTTTTACCCTTTTCAAGATAATTAATAAAATGCATTTAGCATCCCAAAACACAGATGCCATGACCTTGTCTTCTTTGGCACTGAACAGCCAGCCACTGTTTTGACTGCTGTTTGGATTCTGGTGTATACTGGTGAATCCAAGTCTTATCCATTATAATAAATCGACACACAACATCAGTTTTATTCTTCTTAAAATGCTCCAAGCACTGTTCAGATATTTTCATGCGAGTGTGTTTTTGATCTGCGTGACCACCCAGACCAAATGAAAAATCTTGCAGAAAGCTTTTTCATTTGGAATTCTTCATGCAAAATATATCCTACATGTTCTTTTGAAATGCCTATAGTCTCAGCAATTTCATGCACTTTGACTTGCCAGTCATCTAATATCATATCGTGCACTGATCAATTATTTTCTGGTTGTTACACTTTTTGGACGTCTTTCACATGGATCATCTTCAAGGCTGGTATGGCCGCGTTTAAACTCAGGTGCCCATTTCTTAATTGTCGAAAATGGAGAAGGGTGCCCATAAACTTTTATGAACTTCGAATAAATTTCTTTTGTCGTTAAACCTTCTTTTAAAAAGAATTTTATAACCACAACACAATACTCATTTTTATCCATTTCAATGGATACAGACAACACACTTTGGCTTCAGGCAGTTGTATAAAACAAACTACTTGATAGAATGACTTGCAATTTCACATGGATGCTTATGACAGATGTAACAACTTAGCAAAAAAAAAAAAAAAAAGTGCCAATAGTGTTGCCTTCTATGGTCGAGGCCGAGAACGTTTCAGACCTCCCTTGTACACGCTCGTTGACAAAGTACCAGAGAACAAACATTAAACTTCTGCTCATCACACCTCTCAAAAAATTTGGATTGTCAAGTCCATCACAATATGAAATATAAGATCTGACAAATGATGTACTAATTTATATCTAAAAAAGCAGCTTAAGTTCATAAACGTAATCAATATGCACTTTCAAGCTACACATCCAGCTAGCAATTTTCATCTGTTCTCCAGAATATCAGCTTCATTTTGTACAACCTTGAGTGGTACTTGCAACTTAGCCTACTTTGGACAGACTAATAGATCAGTCAACCCACACTACCAGCCAAGACGTCTATAGCCGTCTTGGCTGGTAGTGTGGGTTGACTAATAATTCATGATAACCTTGATGCGAAGTGCATATTAAAATTGTAATACCATCGATATTACATTGAAATATATGATGGATACAAAGAGTACGAGGATGCGTATTTTATCCAGAATGGCCGGTAAGGTGATTAATATCCACCTTGAAGAACATAAACTGTTCTTCAAGGTGGATATTAATATAGCATCATATTAATATATTAATATAATCATCATATATTAATATATCATCATATATTAATATAATCATCAATATAGCAAGTCAGAACTGGCAGACTATGCTCGGGATACATACATTTCATATGGGTTAGATTTGTGCAAATAGAAATATAAAAACAGAAAAAAATGAATAAAAATAAAAATCAGCTAACACTTTTTTATTCCCATATAGGGAGTAGGCGAGGCTGATTTAGCCCTATCTAACTTTTGGAGACTGAGTGGGCAGTTCAATCTCCACTGGTAGCCAATCAGAGATAGCTGGCCCAAGGCTTTCACTAATTAAGCAGCATGCAGCAAAGAGAGACAGCTCAACAAGTGTCGCCATCTGGTGGTACATAATCCTAACACAATATATTTAATGTCTGAAATAATGTGGTTCTATGATCGATTTTCCTGGGTTTACGGGACGAAAAACCCAAGTTTCGGGGAGAAAAAACCTGCTTGCCTGTGCCAGCAACTGGCCAAAAAATACACACACACACTAAAATCACAAATTTAAGTTCAGATTGTCTCTGATCCATTGGACTGCATCTGGTGTAGCCTGGAACAGGTCCATCAATGTGCCCTTAAAACTCTGCAGTGGGCAGTTCTGAATAATATCAGCACTACAGTCACATGTTGGGAATTGATGCAAGTCCCACTTGCACATCATGGTAGCACATATGACTGTAGTGCTGATATTATTCAGAACTGCAGTGGGCAGTTCTGATATTATTCAGACAACAATGGAGTACATTCAACTGCTTGAGGACACGCAGTTGAGCGTGCTCCATTGTTGTCTGGGCAGGTCAAAGCTAGGGGCTTCTGTTGTGGGGTCTGTAATGAGGTGTCCATTTTTTTATTGTTGAAGTAAGCCAGCAATTCTTCCATTCAGTTTCAGGTGGTTGCAGATTTTTTCAGATCAAGTTGCAGGACATTAAGCGAATAGGTGGTAGATTTTGGAGGTCCTCATGGATGGGTAAGTTTTTTCTCATACATTTTATCCACTCTCTGTTAGCGGCAGCTTTCCTCCTTATGTCTGGTGGTATGATGTTAGTGAGTGCTGGTAGCCACTCAACAGGTGTAGACTTTATGCAATTGTGATAATTCTCATGATATCGTTAAGTTGCACATCGACCTTGCTGACATGGTAACTTGAATACTACACTGGAGCACACAATTCTGTACAAGTGTACACTAGAGCATGGGCAGCAGATTTTAAAGTGTTGGTTGGCTCCTGCTCCCCCCCCCCTCTCCCCCCAGCCTAACACACAAGCTTCCTGATGATATTATTCCTAGTTTTTAGATTTTGGCAGACATTTTCCAGGTGTTTCCTGAAGGCTAAAGAGTGATCTAAGGTGACTCCGAGATAGTTTGGATTGGGATTGTGCTTCAAAGTTTCTCCTTTGAATGAGATAAATGGCTGAAGTTTCTCCTTCAGCCGTTTATCAGCTTGATGATTCTTCAAGTGAAATGTGGAAACTTCAGTTTTAGAGGAATTTGGACAAAGATGCCATTTGGTGTAATAGTTGTACAGAACTTCAAAGTCAGAACTGAGCACAATCTCAGCCTCTTTCAGGTGTTTAGCCTGAGTTGCCAACACCAGATCATCTGCGTATGCGAACTTTCGGGAGGTTTGTGGCATGTCACTAATGTATAAATTAAAGAGGAGAGGAGATGGCACTCAACCTGTGGTAGTCCATTATTTAGTACTTTAAAGGACTATTTTTACCATTCAGTTGTACCTTGAATTTCACTTTGATGTCATGCGCTTTAGGATGTTAATCATCTTTGGGTCTTGTATTACAGTTGTAAATTTCAGTATGAGTCTGTTCACCCAAACTGTGTTGAATGCAGCGGACACAACTATGAATGCTACTGTGGTTTTAAAGCTTTTTTGAAAACCTGCTTCTATATGTGCAGTAAGGGCAAGTACTTGGTCGCAGCAGCTGCGAGAGTCTCTGAATCTGACTTGTTCATTTGGTACTATGGCATTAATCAATGGATAAATTCGATTATAGAGTAATCGCTCAAAAAGTTTATAGGGAATACTTAGTAAAGATATTGGTCAATAGTTTGCTGCATCAGTAGGCTCTTTTCTAGGTTTTAGGATGGTTATAACTTTGCTCCTCAGGAATTCCTTTGGGATGTTCCCACTTTCTAGAATTTTACAGAAAAACTGCAAAAGCCACTTACAAGCATTACATCCAAGATGTTTAATGAATTCAGGGTATTTACCGCCCAGGCCAGCTGCTTTGTTATTTTTCAGTGATTTAATTGCTTGAATCAGTTCATTTTCTGGAATTAAGAGGTGGTTATTTTGTTGACACTTCTATAAACATGGATATATTTGGTCCTAATTTCTTTAGAATAAGATGCACTAATCTTTATGTTGTTAGATGTTTGCTGGATTCTAGTTGCTATGTCTTTAGGAGTGATCTCTGTAACTTTCTGCTTAGAAAGTGATGCAGTTCCAAGTTTTCGGAGCAAGGCCTGTTGCTGTCGTTGTTCATTAAGCATTTCTAAAATTATTTTTCCAATTTCAGGATCTGGATCTTTTTTGTATTTTTTGAATAGTTCCTCAGTTTCAGGAGACCAGCATAGAGTGTACTGTGTCTGGAAACCTCTTGGTATACATTGTTTTGCAGCACCTACTACAAAATGTTTATAATTTTCAACTCAGGTTGGACCCAATGGATATTAGATTCAATTTGTTTAGAGTATTGTTATCAGTTAGCTTTGCAAAAATTTCCTCTTGGTCTTTCCACAGATTGTATAATTGGGGTTTGTGTCCTATAGTGACTATAACAGGTCTATGTTGAGATCCAGGAAAGTTTGAGTACTTTCCTATCGGTGAGTAAAGGATTACCTTCAGTGTTAAAAGTGACAAAGCAGAGGTCAGGGTTTGAGTCTTTCCTCCATCTACCTAATTTAAAAGTTCCAGCGTTTTGAAACCAGTGATAGCCAGGCTTTCAAGTCCATTTCATCAGTCTAGTACCATTGATATCATTTCTGCAATAGCCACAGGAGTAACAGTTGACTATTAAAATCTCCTATGTGGACTGCTGGATGTTGGTGAGCAGGAAGAGCTGGGATAGACCAAGTTCGTTGTGTTTTGTAAACTGACACTATGGTTGTGCCAGCTGCCTTTCTGTGATGATCTCGATGTTATTATGATTAGAAAAGTATAATATTTTGCAGTTTTCCATGTTCTCTTACACATATATAGCAGAACCATATATTGGTGACAGGACATGTAGCCCAGACCTGTAGCCAGTGATATTAACTCTTGTGGTAATCTCATATTCTTTGGTGATATGTAGTTCCTGGACATAGATTATATCAATGTTATTTGTACTGCAGATTATTCCAAGTAGTTCACTTTTGGCTTGAGAGACACCCTCTATATTAATTTGCAGTATCCATAGGGTGAATTCAGTTTCCCTTATTTTTTGGTTCAGTTTTGGAACCTTTTCGAAAAGGTCTGCTTCGTTTCTTCTGGTTACAATTTCCTTTCTATTTGCACATATTAGCTGGGAGGTCAAAAAAAAATGACATGCTTGGCTCCCAGTAGTCATGAAAGTTTAACTACCAAAGAAGTCGCCGGGTGCACCACAAGGAGGTATTTCACGACAATTCAGCACCCATGCCCCTTCACAGAAGTCACTAGAGGGCTAAAAGACTATTTTTACAATCAGCATTGACTATGAAATACTTCCCTAACCTACCTCAATAAGTATGATTGCATTCAAAAATCAGGGAGAGTCATTCAGAGCTTACATTTAGCTTGTTTCTGAATTAATTTTATTTTAATTTAATATTAATTTAATTAATTTTATCCAGTCCATGCACTGATAGAACATTTTCTGATACAATTTCAATTGTTTCTATAACAACCTAGTTAATTGCTGTGTGTTTTATCATCATCAAATTCCTGACATGTATCCTCTAGGGATGTACAGGCTACAATAGGACTACATGAAAAACTTACATCATTACTAACTTCCTATCTACAATTTTCTCCAAATCAATCTGTTACCTGTCAAGACTCCAACTTTATCAGATCTTATATTTCTGTCTTCTAAGGCACTTTTTACTACATCAATCCACCTATACTTTGGTCTTCCTCTGAGACTTTTTCCTGAAAACCTTGAAGAGAACACTTGTTTTGCTAATCTTTCCTCTCCCATTCTGTTTAATTATTATTATTATTATTCAAGCCTCCATGGAGTCAAAAGACTCATCATGGGAGGTCCTTCCTAAGAAACACAAAGTCTATCAAGACTCATCGTGGGAGGTCCCTCCTAGGAAACAAAGTCTATCATACCATTCCTTAAACTCATTGACCGTTCTCGCTCTCACCACTCTATCAGGCAATGCACTCCATGGTTCAACCATCCTCAATGCAAAGAAACCACTCCTCACCCTCTTGCTCACAGTTTCCTTTTGTAACTTCCAGGGATGGTCCCCTTGTCATCACTCCTTCCCGTTGTTCAACCATAAAGTGACCATACCACCTGAAATTAGCTCTGCTAACACATTCCTGAATGCTAACAATTGCAAGTTCTTTCCTAATATCCTCATTTTTAATGATAGTGCCATTGATGCAATCTCTTCACTCTACTAATCTTTCTCAGAACTCTCATATCAGAAGCTCCAGTTTTGATCAAGTATTTCATTTGTAACCTAGCTCTCAGATCCATAAGTTAAAATTAGTTTGAACACTGTAGAAAGTTTTTTACCTTGGGTATATACTATATTAAAGATACCAAGCAATTTTATAAGCTAGGTTTTAATCATTTTTTTTTCCTCAAAGTAAGCAAACAGACAAGTAAGACAAGTTTGCACCTGCACATAGTGCAAGTCCTAGCAACTCGTGGAAAAGGTGGAGTAAGTTCCAATCACTTTCCTTAGTATTTTCCCCTAATGCAAAGCACATTCCCTTGCAGAGACGTATGATATGCATTAAAGGCAAGGGTCACTACCCAGACTGGTTTCAACCTTTATTGAGGTCTCATCGGTAGGAACCAGACCTAAAAATGCCAAGGTTGAAGTAATGTAGAGCTTATAAATTTTACCTAAACAAGTTGCCACAAGGTGCTTTGACCTTATTAAATAAAAATCTCAGGATGAGAGTAAGATGTAGAAAGTTTTTTACCTTGGGTATATACTATGTTAAAGATACCAAGCAATTTTATAAGCTAGGTTTTAATCATTTTTTCCCCCAAGTAAGCTACTATACCAGTTTTGTTGATTCATTTGTCTATTTCTATATTTAATTTACCATCTTCACTAAAAATCATGCCAAAGTAGCCAAAATGTTTCACTTGTTTTACAGGTTCCATTTCACAATGCAGTTCATATTTTCAATGCTTCTGTCTATTTTCATTGTCTTCGTCTTGCTATTACTGATTTTTTTCATACCAAATTTATTACAACTTAGTCAGGGAATCTTGCAGACTTGTACTGGATTTATTTAGAAGTATAACATCATCTGCATAAAGTAAATAGCTAAGATTAACATCTCCAATTTTGATATCAGGCTTAATATCATTTTCCTTCCTAATGTGATCCATACAGATAATGAATAACAGAGGTGTTAATGTACAATTTCCTTTCTAATTGCACATATCAGCCAGGCGGTCAAAAAAATGACAGGCTTGGCTCCCAGTAGTGTCTGAAACCAGATTTAACATCAAACTATCTTCCTGTACTTCCTTCAATTCTAACTGCTGACTTACAACTCAAATAAAGATTTAATATTGCTTGATATAATGTCCCATTGATGCCATACAACTGTAGCATTTTAAATAGCTTTTCTCTTGGCATCTTGTCCAGATCATCCAGACTACAAACTTAAATACAGATCTTCATTATATTCCCATGATTTCTGAACTATTTGTCGTAAAGTGAAAATCTGATTCTGACAGCCTCAAATTTTGCATGAATCCAGCTTGTTCTTCACCAAGCTTCCCTTCTGCAATCCATCTAAACTGTTTCTCAAAGATACTTGCATAAATCTTACCACAACACTCAGTAGGGAAATACTTCTGTAATTCTCACATTCAGTTTTATTTCCCTTTTTATTTGGGTACTATGAGAGTTCTACTCCAATTATCTGGAATTTGTTCCTCTGTCCAGGCCTTCTGAACTATTCAGTGCAGCTACTGTAAGACTTTTATACACCCATACTTGAGCATTTCTGGTCGAATATCACATACTACAGCCGCCTTTCCACATTTCAGACTTTTGATAGATTTTTCTACTTCAAGTATGGATATCTATTCCTGATTGCATGCCTGTTGAGTGTTTTTTGCCAGTGTGCTGGCACTGATTGTTTCATTTAGCAATTTTTCGAAGTAATTACTCCATATATCAAGGATATCGTTTTCTCCAGTTTTCATGTCACCTTTATCATCTCTAATTCCTTTTACAGCAATCTTTCCTCCATTTCTGAGCTTTTTCAACAACTTCCAGAATATCTTGCCACCTTCTTGATATTTATTTTCTATGTTCTTACCAAAGTCTTCTCATGATTTTTGTTTAGCTAGTTTTACACAGTTTTTAGCTTTCTTACATTTGTCTCTGTATTCTCTAAGAGCACAAGCTGACTTATTCACCAGAACTTTCAATATGCTTTCTTCTTTTCCCTTCACTGCCTCTTTAACTTACTGTGTCCACCATGGAGTTCTGATTTTTCGATCTTTGTAGACAATCTCATCACATGCCTCTCTGGCTGAATCAATCAATGTTTTCTTCAGGATTTTCCACTGAATTTTCAAAGTTTTCATTTCTTTCATTTTTTCTTGAATAATGTTCGTGTATTTTAGTCTACAGTTCACATCTGAGAGCTGCTCAACTTTTATTTGCTTTAAAACTTTCCTACATGTCTTCTTTTCAACATGAAATTCAATTTTATCCTGCTCAAGACTAAATAGTGATCGCTTCCGATTTCAAATCCTCTGTACACTCTAGTGTCATGCACCAGTGAGAAAACATCACTATCAATAATAACATAGTCAATGAGACTTTTTTTATTCCTTGCCTCTTCTCTCCACATGAATTTGTATGTTTTTATGTTGAACAATGTGTCACTAATAACCAGTCCATGTCCTGAACAGAAATCCAACAGGTATTTGTCATCATTATTATCTTTGTTCTTTTCGCCACATTTTCCCAAAATAGTTTTGTATGTCTGACAATCATTTCCTACTCTGCTATTCCCAATTAGGACCAACTTTTCTTTTTTCATTGTGTCAGTTGCTCTCTCAAAGGCCTCAAAAAGTTCCTCCACTTCTACTTTAGCAGAACCTTCTGTGGGATCATAGGCACAAATAAGTCTCACTGTCCAGTTTCCCATTCTGATATTTGCCCACATCACTCTACTTGATAATGCCTTCCATGCAAGAAGATAAGCCTCATATTTAGCGCTGAATACTATAGCTACTCCTTCTTTTCCTTAATTGTCATTGCCTGAATATAACATTTTGTATTTATTGCTCAGAAAGATCTCACCAGTGTGTCTTTTTTTGTTTCAGTCACCCCTATTATGTCGATCTGGTACTTATTCTCCTCTGTTCATCCTGGTTCCCTGTCGAAAACAACAGGGGCTTTGTTCAACCGGGTGATGCCTCAACCGGCATGAGATTCTGTCATGGTTGTACCATCATTTTATATTGTGGTTTAAGCCAATAAGAATAGATGTGTTTATAAGTGTGTTTTATAACAGCTGTAATTTGTGCTCAGAAGATGCATGCTAGAAATCCAGTGAAATATTAGTAATTTAATAGAAGCGCTTATGATTAATCATATAAATACTTAATATAATAAATAAACACTTAAGACTATAATTGCATTTACAGACTAACTGGAGAAGCACTGCTGGTAGGAAGTTAACAATAATATAAACTTATCATATAGTATTCTATACAACTCTTGGGATGTGTATATATGATCAGGGGCATGCCGACCATATGTGCAATGTATGTGATGCACACAGGTGCCAGGATAGTAAAGGCACCAAAGAAGAGGAAATACTTTAAAAAAAAAGTTTTTTTAAAGTGATTTTTTTATTAAAGGGGTGGATAGGGGCACCAACTAAAGTTTTGCACACAGGCACCGAACACTACTGGCACGCCCCTGTATGTGACGGAGGTCTTGAAAGTTCTGATAAACACCAAGAACAAAAACGATATTCAAGTAACTGATATAACCACAAGAAAGAACATACCAGTAGCAGAGTTATGAAGGTAACTTATGTTCTTATATGCTCGAATGTTCTTTCTTGTGGTTATATCAGTTGCTTTAATATCATTTTTGCTCTAGGTATTTATCAGAACTTTCCAGACCCCCCCCCCCCCCCACATCAGGAATTTGATGATGATGCTTTATATGACTACTATGTTTTCTAACTAACCATTCTAAGTTAACTTATTTAATTAACCTGACTTTTTTTAACTGTAAAGATTTATTGAGACCGCATGTAAGAATTATGAATAATAATGTCAATAAGTCCAAATTTGGATTAAAGCTAATCTGTGACATTTTTGATGATTGAAATTAGCAAGTGTTTGAAAGGAAAAATAAGCGTAAGAGTGGGAGAGTTTCAGAAATGAAGGAAAGAGTGTTGTACGATGACTCATTATTAAGAGGTGTGATAGATGAGAGTTTAACTCAATCGTACTTACTGGGTGCAAAATTTAAGGATGTGAGTTAGAGTATTAGAGCGCAAAAACAGAGGGTGAAAGAATTGATAGTTGCGGTGGGTACGAATGAATTGAAAGGAGATAAATTTTTTATGAGAGAGGACTTGAAAGTATTGTTAGCAAAAGAAAAAAGTGACAGAGTTAGGATGGTGAGTCTGTTGCCGTGGTACGACAGAGAGGAGTTTAGAAGGAGGGCCATAATCGCAAATGACTCTATGCGCAGGTTATGCAGACGGTGTGGTGTGGAATTTGTGGACGTGTGGAATGAGTTTGATGGGCGAAAGGATTTATACAAGGTGGATAGCCTGTGTTTGAATGGATTTGGTGTGCAGAGACTGGAAAACGTGTTGCTGAATGAAGTGAAAATGGATGTGCAGAACCAGGAAAACTAGAATTACCAAGGAGGGGGGGGGAAGTGGATATGCAGACATCAGTGAGACAGTTGAGTGTAAGAATGTATATAATGTACCCGAGCCAGTACGAAAGACAAGTAATCGGAATGGGATAGTTAGAATAACGCATCAAGATAGGGGTGAGACAAAGGGACCTCTGCATTTCATGTATACTAATGCCAGGAGTATTAGGAACAAGAAGGAAGAATTTTTGGCCTTGGTTGGCTCTTCCTGGCCACAGGTTATTGGCATTAGTGAAACATGGCTGACGGAAACATGGTGTAGGTTATAGTGTGTTTAGGAGGGACAGAGAGAATAAAATGGGGAAAGGAGTGTTATTGATGATAGCTGATGAACTGTAGCCAAGGAGAATTGAAGTTGTATTGTAGGATAGTGAAAAGAGCTCATTTGAGACAATTTGGTGTGAGATTGTGACTAGCAGAACAAAATATACAGTTGGGTGCTGCTATAGACCGGGTGATAAAATAGATGGTGGAGATAGTATGCATAAACAAATTGATGAAATGAGTGGAAGGAGGGTAATTATTATGGGCGATTTCAACTATGGTAACATTGATTAGAAGGAGGAGAGGACACATGTGAAGAAGGAACTGGATTTTATTCAATTATTACGGGATAACTATCTGAGACAGCATGTAATAGAAAATACTAGGGATTTGAGAGTGCTTGACCTGGTAAGAGCATCTGAGAATTTGACTGTAATGAATATGACCATGTTGCCACCTATTGGTGAGAGTGATCATAAGGTCTTGGGTCTTGACCTGGGAGGTGGCTAAAGGTGTGGAATTTTCAATTAAGACAGGGTATATGTGGAATTACTGTGCTGGCAAGTATGACAAGCTTAGGAGATTGCTTGGTTCAGTGCCATGGCATATAAAACTGCAAGGGCTGGATGTCGATAGAGCATGGGAAGTGGTCAAGAAGCATTTACAGGAGGTTATGGCTGATTGTATACCTAGGGTCCGAATAGTAAAACAAATAGGGGTTAAATGGAGAACATTAAGAGAACAACAAGATGGCTTTAGGAAAGGAAGATCCTGTGCAGATCCCACATTTACACTCAAGCAAATTATAGAATAAAGGATAGAATTTAACCTGCCAACATATATGGCCTTCCTAGATTATGAAAAAGCATACAAATAGAAAAAAGCAAATCAACAGAACAAAATTAATCAATATACTATATGAATTGAAAGCTCCACCTGAAAACCACAAAAGCAATAGCAAATATAATGGAAGAAACCTATATTAAAATTAATAATGAAACGACCAAGAGCCTGTGTAGCTCAGTAGAAGTGGCGTTTGCACTCTACAGCGCTTGACCGCATGACAAAAGGTGTTCAAATCTAGTCGCTGACTAGAGGAACTTTTTCTAAGCCTTTTCTCGACCGGTACCAGAGTTAGTCGATCTCTGGCACAGGCTAGAAGGTTTTTCGTCCTAAACTCAAGAAAATCAGCCGTTGAACCCACACTATTTTCAGACATTAAATATATTGTGTTAGGGATCATCAGATGGCGGCACTTACTAGCCACCGCCTTCACTGAGTGCCGATTAATTAGTGACAGCTTTGGGTCAGCTATCTCTGATTGGCTACCAGTGGAGATTGAAATGCCCACTCAGTCTCCAAAACGTTAGATAGGGCTAAAATACGGCCTTGCCTACTCCCTATACTAACAAAGTAATAAAACAAGTGAAAAAATTTAAATATCTAGGAAATTACATAAGTCCCAATGGAGAAATTGACATTGCATATAAAAAGCAAAAATTCCTAGCAGTCACTGGAACTTTGAACAGACATTTCAATAAACAGATGTCTAGAACAACCCAAATAAAACTATATAAAATAATAGCCAAACCAATCCTGAAATATGGCAGTGAAACATGGACTTGGGGAGAACAAGAAAAAGACAAGTGGAAGCTGCAGAAATGAAGTTTTTAAGATTGTTTGCAGATATAAAAGAATAGACAACATAAGAAATAAGAAAACAATTATCCACAATTAAGAATTGGAAAAACCATGTAGAAAGAATGAATGAGGACAGATGGCCAAGTATTGCCTGGAAATATAAACAAAAGGGACACCGATCAAGAGGAAGACCCACGAGGAGATGGGAAGAAGACTTTTTAAACCCTTGAAAACATTACAGGCAAACAATTGTCTAATAAGCGAAGCCAAGAAGAAGAATAAATAAATAAAACATTTTTACTTTTAATTTTAATAACTAAAAAAATGAGTGGATTTATAATAACAGATCACAACAGCAGATTTTTTTTATAATGAAAGATATGTCATAAAATCAAGTTTTTTTTTACCTCATCAAATCCAAGAGTATCCTTTTCTTTCTTTGGAACAAAGTGCTGTAGATGAGGAGAGATGTGAAGAGGTGATTCCTCAACTAGGAAAATTAAAATGTATTTAAATTTCTTGATTTCAAAGTTCTGACAGCAAACACATCTAGAAGAAAAAATATCTCAGAACAGCAATATCAAAATTACTGATATCATCAATTAACAGTAACTAACCCAATATCTACTATCAATACACATTGTGCACTGCTCATGTGATGAAAGTTAACAGTTTAGTTTTAACTTTAAGGTGGAGAAGAAACTCTATGCAAGATGTATAATCTAGAGATCTTAGCCATGAGAAGAGGGGATCTAGATCAATAGAATCTCTCTCACACACACATCATAAGGAATATTGGAAAAAACATTTTTCTTTGACATATATTTAGTGCTGAAAGTTTAACAAAACTGAAAGTATTGAAAGAATAATATGTAAAAGAATGCAATATGGTTTACAAGATTAACATCAAAATTCAGCTTAGCAAATTTGCTAATCATTAAATTATTATTATTTTTAAAGATATCTGTTCAGAAATTTTAAATTTACTCAACAAAGCAAAGTACGAATAATGAACTCTAAACAACTACAAAAGGAACAATTTCATGATAACTATACTGAATTAAGTAATTGAGAATTTACTGCTATTAAATAACACAGACAAATTGGTGATGTGTTTTACAGTTAATCAGACTGGCAGCTTCTTCATAATAATGATATGCAAATACAAGGAAGACCAATGTAGAAACACTGTACATAAACTATTAATAACTGAATCAAGAAATCATCTTGTATTGAATGTCAGTGAATATTGAAACAGTTAAAAGTCTAAAATAATACAGGTGTTGTAACGATTCTTGTCATTTACTGTACAACGGTTGTATTTTTTTTATTCAATCTTTTCTACCTAAACCTCCTTCTATATTAACCTTATCGGCTGCACTATTTATGTTGTAATCTTTTCTTCCTTATTATAACTATCCTACCGCTGCGTCATTTATGTTGTGTCACTTCTTCTTATTCACACTTATTTTAAACCTTTGTTGCTTTATCTCCGTAATACACTATCGGGTAGCACGTGGTACCTCTGAGGGACAATGGAATTTCCTCGAGATCGAGGCAGTACCAGAGTTTCAGAGTGTCTAAGATTTACCTCTCGTAAAATGCCAAGAAATTTATTTGTTTCGCTGTAACAACTATTCAGTGCAGCAAATTTCTCCTGAGGTCCCAATGAGTTTTGCTCTATTTCAAACCGGACAGAAAACTGGATTCTTTAGAGCTGAAATATGACAATCATGTTTTTTGACTTTGTTAGATGAATGAAAAGATGCTTTTTTAGTAAACACCAACTTAAACATCAGTAATCAACATTTTGTCATTTGAGAGTCAACTGTACTATCAAAATTTTCATCATGGATTACATTTTTGTTTTCTATAGACTTTAGAAGTAGGGCAGCTTTTTTTTTTTTTTTTTTTTTTTTAACATTTAAGAATAGTAATCATTCTTCTTTTGATAACATTGAATTTGTGAATCATATTTTAAGTTATGTTGATTGAAAGCTTTCCTCATCAAAGTAATGGGATGATCATGATGAAGATATCCTTCATCATCATCAGGAAAGCCATCCATCCTCTAGCTGTATCTTTCTTTTCATTTCTTCTATTTGTACATCTTTAGTTTTTATAATTTGTCCCAGTCAAACATACAAATCTATCCTCTTTACTTATCTATCCTTCCAGAATAATTCTTTTTATTAGTGTTAAATTGCTAACTCCCAAACTCTTTACATCTGCCTTACAGGTAGATGTAAAGAATTTGGGATTCTTTACATCTACCTAGGTAGATGTAAAGATTTATCTCCCTGTCTTATACATCTACCGGAAAATTTTCACTTTTATTATGCAGCTAAATGACAGAGGTTTCTATGTATGTTTCTTCTATTCCCTGTTTTATCAGTGATTCTAGGATATCTGAGGTTTTGATGGAGTCAAGTGCTGTTTCCAAGTCAACAAAGGCTAAATGGAGAGGTTTATTATGAATATAATAAACCTCTCTGTTTAGCCTTTGTCAACAAAAACATTACAAAGAACAAATTACAACAAAGAACAAACAAATGTTTGTTTGTTTGTTTTCTATGATTTGCTCTAAAAGACTATGAACATGATCAATGGTATTGTAATGCTGTCTAAACCCTGCCTGCTCTTCCGATCACATATACTCGAGCTGTTACATTATTCTGTTATTAGTTTCGTAAATGTTTTGTATAATGCTGATAATAAACTAACAGGTCTATAATTTTTAGTATTCTTGTTTTCATATTTTTTTATAAATAACATTATACATGCATTACTGTGTGCTACTGGGATTTTTCCCTGTTTTGAAAAATGTGTGAAAAGTCTTATGAAGTATTCAGTCACTGCTTCCCCTCCAAATTTCAATTATTCCACTTGTATCCCATCTTCCTCTGCTTCAATGTTTTCAAAGCTTCCTCAAATTCCTCTATCATAACTTTTGTCATGTCCAATTGACAATGCTTCTTCAAGCTCTAAATTTCTTTCTTTATCACTGCTGTAAAGTTCTTCATAATATTTTTTAATTCTAAAATAAACAGCCAAAAGGTTTCACTTTGGTGATGCAAAATTATATAAATTAAGCAGATACTAAATCCAACATTATTTCAAAGCTGAATACAGAAACTATAAAAGTTTTGTATGAAATTTGACCAGAGCGCTTACAGGAATACACTCGCCAGCATTTATTTCTGTATTAGGCTTTGAAATAATGTTGGATTTAATATCCACTTAATTTATATAATTTTGCATCACCGAAGTGAAGCCTTTTGGCCCTTTATTTTAGTAAATACTTTTATGCGTAGACTGAGACTTCACTTACGAAAAATACACCTCTCAGACACTTCAAGTTCCTCAGTATTGAAAAAACGTTTTTGCTCTCATAAGGTTTCTGCTTGGTCTCTGACAAAAACCAACCAGTTTGAAACAGCAGTCAGGTCAGTGAAACCTTATCAAAATGGACCAATAGGAGGCAAATATAATGGATGCTTGGGCAATGCGATTATGTTTCCTATGGTCCAGCTAGAGCAATTCATAAATGTTGGCAAGTGTATTCCCATAAGCTCTCTGGTCAAATTTCATATGAAACTTTTATAGTTTCTGTGTTCAGCTTTGAAATAATGTTGAATTTAATATCCACTTATTTTATATAATTTTTTAATTCTATTTATATATTCTGACTGGAAACCCAACAGGTACTTAACCATCATTATTAGCTTTGTTCTTTTCTTCATATTTTCCCAAAACATTTCTATATGTCTGTTTTCTATTTCTATATTTCCTACCCTGCTGTTTAGATCTCCAGTAAGAACCAGCTTTTCCTTTTTGTCCGGTGCCCACTAATGACTTGGAAAATTTCACTATCTCTTCATAGAACTTCCTGTAGTTCCAAAGAAGGTACAACTTTCTGTGGAAACCAGGCACAAATAAGTATATCATTATCCAACTTCCTATTCTGAAATTTGTTCCCCATCAGTGTACTTGAAACTGCTTGACATTCAAGAAGCTTCTTTGTGTTTACTGTTCTCCACTATAGCTACTGTAATAATATCTATCCTTTAATTTTAATATTATTGATATTATTTTGTTATTTATTATCATTTAACGTCGGACTGCACCTATGCAACGTCTTTTTTCTTATCAGTCGTAATACCGAGTTTATTGTCGTTGCTTGAGCTAGTTCATGCACAAAACTTGTGATTATTCTTAATCCTTTTAGTCTATACTTTTAGCTATTTCATGTGCTCAAAGTGTAGACACAGGAAAAGCTTTTGGCTGGAATCAATTCCCTAATCTACTTGCAGTATTTCACTTGTACTGATCCTTAAAAATTTATTTTTCTTTTCGACTGTGCCATTAAGGATCATGTAAAAGAATTGTTTTTCTTTTTCTTACATGCAAGAGAACCATTCAGCTAAGCACGAGAAAATCTCTTAAATTAACTCTAATTCAAGCAACTCCTAATTCTTAATATCAGTCAGTCGTGGCTATCACTATTCTTTGGTCACACAGATTCTATTTTATGAGACAGAGCATTGGTAAAGCAAGATCAGGCAAGCTATTAACAAAACAAACACTTTTATTCATTCTAAGACAAATTAATTACAAAATTTAAACTGCACATATCAAGTGTCTGGTTCAGCCTAATACAACTTGATAACAATGGAGACAATACAAATCACGTGTCTAATTCTCCATACGATCATTCAAGCATTTTCACTTAAGCTTTAAGACAAAGACATTAAAATTTCACATAAATTTTCAGACACGTGGATAGATTTAAACACACTTTATCTTTACTCATGACATAAACAGGAAAAACTTAAATGCTTAATCCACATTCAATTTCTTTGTATTACGCAACATTAGCAAATTCCTTAAAACTCTATATACTACTTATTCACATTCAAACAGAAGTACGGCTTTCTGACTTCTCTAATACTTTCTTTGCTAATCGACAATAGAACCAATTCATTGCTTAGTTTTTCAAAATCTACGAATTAACATAAAACATCTTGCTTACAATCTTGTCAGCTCATTACATATAGTCCTAGATCCTAAAGGTATACGGGCACATTCGGCTTCTTCCAAAAAAAATTTCTGATCGAGCTCTAGGTTACAGCAGCAATACTACAGTGCACACACACACAGATCATCGAAGAATCATACTGTAGGACATCTCGAAAAGACAGTCTCTGCTGCTATCTAACTTCCCATCATCGTCAGAACTGCAGGCTCGCAGGAACGTGACTCTCCCCGTTCTCGGAAAAGGCTTGGCACAGGAACAAACTTTGAATCAAGAGTAAGAGCGAGAGCCTTTTGGCCCCTCAATCTCTGTCTTTTATCTCGCTCTCTCTCTCTCAATCTTGGCCCTTCTTCAAATTAAGTCCCCTGGATTTGTTGGAGGGTGTTTTTCTCCGCCACCCACGCTATTGTTGAGTTTTGACGGGAAAACTCATAATCCAGTGACCTTCGCGATTTTCGCTAGCCGTAAGTCTATTTTCCTAATTCTAGTGGTTCTTACAAAAATATTCTAACAATTTGTTACCAGATTAAATACATCAAAGTGAGTGATTACACTAATTTAATTACAAGTATTTTATGTAAATTTAATTTCCCATGTAAAATCAACATAGAAAAATTTTACTTCTAATTTTTCTCTATACGAGATTTTACAAAGGCCTACTACTCTCTCTCAAAAAATTTTTTTCACAAAAATATTTTTATTAACGCCTTGCCTGCACATTTTCTGGAGAAGACATGACTACATTTTTTCGATTTACCATTTCTCTGTGTATTTCTATTGTCTGATCTCCTAGCCTTGGTGTCACTTTCTTTTCTATACCCACAGTTGAGATATTTTGAGTAAAATCACCCCTCATGTGTTTAGTTCTTGAGCAGTATGCATTACGTCTCATCCTACTCCAATTTTTCCTAGGATCTCTAATATGGGCCTCCACAACACTTTGCCTGTTCCACATCGGTTGGTAAAAAAATTCGATTATCCTTCTAGGGCTCTCAATCATGTTTATCTTGATTGTATTCCGATTACCTACCCCTAAAAGCTCTCCTGTCTCTTTCTGATCATTCATTAGCTTGATGTTCGAGATATAGTAGGTCTCAGAGTGACTGTTCCCTTCAGATGAACATATTGAAGAATCAGTATGGTCATTTTGACATTCTTCGTTATCTCTCTGTTCAGTAAGCTTGACCTTATTGTCATTCTGTTGTTCTCTCTCTCGTCATGTGTTCTACCTGCTTGATTCTATAAAACATTGTTCCCCTTTCCTGAACGTTTGTTACCCATTAGGAAAACCACATTTCTAGAAAAATCGCAAGAGAATTTGTATTTCTCTAGAAAGTCAGTTCCCAAAATTATTTGTACGCTCAGGTGAGATGTTCTAGGGAGGACCAATAACGTTTGCCAGACACACAAATTAAACTCTGGTTTAATTTGTTTAATTAGAATTAAACAAATGATTGGAAAAACCAAAAACATGATTGATATGATTATGATTAAAAGAAGATGTATAACATCAGTACAGCAATGTCAAACATTTCAAGGAGCAGATATAGACTCGGACCATAGTTTAGTGATTGCAAACATCAAGTTGAAATTAAAAAAGAAATATAAACCCCAACATCAGAATAGAAGAGATACAGCACAAATAAGTGAAGCAGAAATAGGAAGAAGGTACAGAACAGTGTTATAAGAGAAACTTAAAAAAGTGTGGAGAAAGAAAAAAAACTCGAATTTAAGAGTGAAAAGAGTAATGAAGATGATAGAAGATGCAGTTGAAGAAACAGTACCAGAAGAAGAGATGATCAAGAAGAAATGGATTACACAAGAAACACTGAAGTTAGTACAAGAGAAAAGAATGTTGAAGATAAGAAGGGATACATCAGAACAAATAGAACAGCAATATAGAAGAAAGTATAATGAGGTGAAAAAAGCAGTCAGAATGGATAAGATGAAATGGTTAGAAGCCTAATGCAAGAATATAGAACAGTACTATGGAGAGCATAAAACAAGGGTGGTATACAAAATGATCAGAACCATTAATAGAAAGTGGCAACCAAAACAGACCACAATTAAAGATGAAAAAGGCAAAGTATTGATGAATAAAGAAAAAATCGTACAGCGGTGGACAAGATACTGTAGTGAGTTATATGAAGAAAAACTAGATTCAGATAGCATTGGGAAACTGACTGAAGAATTGAAGCAGATATTATTTACCATCTATATTTTTATGAGACAGCGCATTGGTAAAGCAAGATCAGGCAAGCTATTAACAAAACAAACATGTTTATTCATTCTAAGACAAATAAATTACAAAAATTTAAACTGCAAATATCAAGGGTCTGGTTCTGACTAATTCAACTAGATAATAATGGAGACAATACAAATCACGTGTCTAACTCTCTCTACACGATGATATAAGCATATTCGCTTAAGTTTTAAGACAAAGACAATATATATTCACATAACTTTTCAGACACGTGGATAGACTTAAACACACTTTAACTGAACTCAAGCTATAAACAGAAAGAGGCATAACTTAATCTACATTCAATTTTTTTGCATTACACAACATTAGCAATTTCCTTAGAACTCTATATACTGCTTATTCACATTCAAACAGAAGTACGGCTTTCCAACTTCACTAATACTTTCTATGTTATTAGACAATAGAACCAACATTTGTTGCTTAAATTTCACAATCTAGGAATTTTACATAAATCATCTTACTTACAATCTTGCCAGCTTATTACATATAGTCCTAGATCCTAAGGTATACAGGCACGTTCCGCTTCTTCCGAAAAATTTCCGATCGGGTACTAGTTTACGACAGCAATTATACAGCATACACGTAGATCATCGAAGAATCATACGGTAGGACATCTCAAAAAAACCATCTCCACTGCTATCTAACTTCCCATCATTGTCGGAACTGCTTGCTGGCAGGAACGTGACTCTCCCCGCCTCGGTAAAAGCTTGGCAATAGGAACCACCTCAAAGAGAGAGTCGGAGCCCTTTGGCCCTACAGTCTCTGCCTTTTATCTCCTTCTTCAAATTAAGTCCCCAGGATTTACTGGAGGGATTTTCTCCATCATCCATGCTATTGTTGAGTTTTGGTGGGAAAACTCGTAACTGGGTGACTTTCACTAGCCTTAGGTCTATTTTCCTAATCCTGTCTGAGCTTATTTTTTGTTTTTATAATTCTAGTGGTTCTTACAAAAATATTCTAACAATTTGTTACTAGATTTAATACAGCAAAGTGAATTAATACATCAATTTAATTACAAGTATTTTATGTAAATTTAATTTCCCACGTAAAATCGACACAGAAAAATTTTACTTCTAATTTTTCTCTATATGAGATTTTACACTACTCTTTCGTTTATCTGATCACTAATGTCCAATATATAACATCTATGGTTATTATCTAGTAAAATTCAGTAATTCAATGGATTCTTGAACACATTATTCAAGTTACCTATTTTAGTTTTCATTTTGGTAACTCCAATAATATCACCACAACACTTTTCTAATTCTTCTGATAGTTCAATTTCTTTTTTATTGATAATTTTAATGCTGATGGTGCCTATCTTCAATTCTGCTAACATGTTGTGTCATCATTTTTGATCTGGTTTAAGCCAAATACAGAATACAATCTGGTCGGCTAATTCCCAAATTGCCAGCACCTTCTCATTCATTCAGTATCTAGATGGATGCCTAACAACAAAGGCACACCAGGCATTGGCTATAAGACCAGATCAGGTCTTCTCATTCCTTACAGAATATGTGAAGGTCTCTTCCCAATTAATTATCTAGCTTTGACCATTAAGCAACCCAGGTTTATAAAGGTTTATATGCATGTACTCAAAACACAAAACTTTTTAGGTAAGTGATATTACTTCATGCTAACATTTTGAAAAGTTTCAATTTTATACTCTTGTAATTGCTTCTTATATGTCTCCCATAATGCTTCCTGCCAGTTCCTTGGTTCAATTTCTGTTCACATCTTTTATTTTGTGCTATTTCCTTTGTTTATGTTTATGTATGGTTCCTTCCAATCCTTGGTGTTCTTTCATCTGCATATGATTTCCCACCATTTCCTTTGCCTAATGATTGTGACATTATGTACTAGGAAATTCAGCTCACTATTGCAAAGGTTTGAGCTTTTACTATTTGTAACATTGAGCTTAAGATAGCATTAGTTCTACTAGACTTTGGTTGAGACTTTTTCCAGTTTGTTTATAGCACATAATTTCATTACAGCAGTATTCAGAATAGTGTACACCTACAAAAGCTGGAATAGTGGGCTGCCAGTTGAATAAATTTATATGCAAAAAGAGAATTTAGTCAAAACACTAAATTCAGTATACAAAGACAGCGTTCAAGCCAGTTTTAACTTATGGTCTGTGAGTTGTTAGAAATAAAACAGTTGAACAAACACTAGAGATGACAGATAGTTATGAGAATAAAATTGCAGAGTGAACAGATAACATCAAAGGCAGACTCATATGAAAAAAAAATGAAGATATGAATTTGATATCATTCAAGAATGTTGTCAAACTTCTTTCTATTGTGTGAGGAAGGATAATCTAAGGTGCTAATTTCCTCCCCTTGTTAAGTGATCAAAACAGACATTTGATGGCAAAAATTGATCCGGAGGAAGACAAAGATCTAGGGGGACTGATGTAATTAAAGGTGCTTTGGAAGACTAAAATGTTAGATGCAATGATATGAAGACCTGATAAATATGATTAATTTACATGAAAACTGTTAACAAGAATCTAGTAACAATGCAATCTTAATCATGTAGTACTATAATAGTATTTGCCCACACATGGCATTTATTTGCTATAGGTCCTTCTGCCTCTCATGTGTGGGAGTAAAATAAAAAAAAATCCCATATTTCTTGAGGGATACATATCAGGAATCTGATGATAATAATGATGTAATCAATAAAAGATTACAATGTTTTTTTTTTTTGAGAACATTCAGTTTTTATATAAGCTGATGATGATACCCCCCCCTCGCAGAAGACTATGAAAACCAACTACCAGGTATAACTACAGATTAAATTAATCTTTCAAATATAATTTTACCACTACTCTGAAGTAGTATGCGAGCTTTGCTTCTATTATAGGTAAGAAATGCAACATGAAACTATGAAGTGATTTAGTATTAGCATCAGCTAAAAGGTTATATACTTTTTGAGTGATGATAATAAAATACTAAGCACATAATATCTTTCAAGTGAAGATGTGTCTACTTTCAAAATGCTTTCCTATCCTTAACAGAATTCTAAATATTGTTACTCAGTATTCATATATTGTATTCAAGAATCCACTTTTCTTTTCAGATGACAGAAGAGAAAAGTGAATTATGCCATCATTATCATTAGCCATGTTCTGTCCATTGCTGGACAATGGCTTCCCTCAAAGTTTGCCATTCATTTCTATCTTGAGCTTTTCTGAATTCTACTGAATTCCAGCCATATCTTTAATCTCATCCTCACACCATCTTTTGGTCTTACTGTAACTCTCTTTCCATCTCTGGGATACCATTCAAATATCAACTTTGACCATTTTTGAATGTTACATCTTGTAATATGACCTGCCCATTTGGATCATTTAATGGCAATTATAATGTCTCTCACCCTAGTCAAAACTCTGATCCAAATACTGCACTTTCTATCTAGAATGGTAATACCAAGTAATGATCTTTCCATTTTCCTGTGGGTTGTCCTCAAATTGTTGGTCAATTTTTATGTCAAAATCCAGAGTCCAAAAAAAAAAATTAAAATATGAAAAAAAATATTAATAATTTCATAGAAACATATAAATCCTAAACCCTAGGAGCTTCTTAGCTCAGCAGTATCACTGATGTTTTTTGGCTGGAAAGACCCTAGTTCAAATCTCATCTGTAATGTAAAAACCTTTATAATGCATTTTTTTAAATGAAGATGAATTAGTCAGTCTAATATGGAAGTGGTAGGGTCTCCCTTTCTAGAAACTCCAGTTTTTCATCCTACAAAACAGGTAATCCAGTCAGAAGAACATACACAATTATAGACATAATACTGGCCTCATAGCCTTAAGTGGTTCAGCAATAATTCCAAGCACCAACGTAAACTCCATTTCTGTATTAAACTTGAGAATGAACCTTTACAAGAACATTATTAGATATCAATGATATGAACACTTGTAAAACACTATATGCACTTAACGCCAATACAATACTTATTTTTAAACATATTTCTTCAAAAGAGTTCATGTCACTATATATTGCAAGTCACTATAAATAAACTAAAATACTTACCAATTACTTCAACTCGAAGATTTGTTAACTGTTCCTTATCATCTTTCAAGGTATATTCCTTCTCCAAGGGAGAAAGAATATAACCAAATGGTCTAGTATTCAGCACATGCATTTTTGCTGCTGTAATATAAAAGCAAAAACAGAAAATTGTTAAAAGTGTCATTATTTTATCTTTTATGTGAATCCTACTTTTTTGAACATAAATGGAAAAAGGAGTTAGTTCAAGTTTCCTGTAGTTTTGGTAACTGGAAAGAGATGAGGTTTGGTGTGCATGTGTATGTAAAAAACAGAGATTGAATCAGGTTTTTATCTTTTTGTTGTTGTTGTTTTTTTGTTTTAATAAAAATGAAATGCAGATGAAATGAATAAGGAAAACAAATGTGTGTTGAATTTAGAGTTAAAAATGCTAAATGATAGTAGCTTTCCAAATGATAGTAGTTTACTATGCATATTTTAACAAATTTAGAAGAAAGTTGTGGAAGTGGCATGGAAATATGTCTATAAATACAGCAGATATCAGTGACCAACTCATACCTCCCTTCTAAACCAACCATATTAGAAAAATTTTAGAGCACGATTTTAAGAATGATACTCAAATGATATCTTACATGGAATTTGCAGGAATTAATTACCCAGAAGAAATAAACTTCAGGTTATACTCTTGAAATATAGTATAATTTTCATAATATTCTCTGTGATCTAGTGCCAATCTGACATTAGGATATTTTCTCAAAAAAGCACACATTTTAATGAGAATTTGGTCATACCATTACATTGCCAACACACACCATGTAATGACATGTGACCATCAATTGGAAGTGGCCCTCATATATTCTCTTAGATTTAGGAAGATTAAATTACAAAACAAATCGCTTGCTTTGCTTCAAAATTCAGGTTACCATAAATGCATTTTACCTATGAGATCACATGATCTATTAACATATCCAGTATTTTAGATGAAATGAAAAGTATTCAGCTCTCTGGTCAACTTACCTTATGAAACTTTCATAGTTTCTACAATCAGCTTTGAAATAATGCTGGATCTAATATCCACTTGATTTATATAATTTTACAGCACCAAACAGAAGCCTTTTGGCTCTTTATTTTAGTATTAATTTTAATCACCAACCAAGCGTTCGCTTATGAAAAATACATTTCTCTGACATTTCAAGTTCCTTAGTACTGAATGAGAATTTTGCTCCCTTAAGGTTTCTACTTCATCTCCGAGGAGAACCAACCAGTTCAAACAGCTGTCAGATTAGTGAAACCTTATCAAAATGGACCAATAAAAGGCAAATACAGTAAAACCCCAATTTTACATTCCCGCAATTTATGTTTTCCTGCCATTTATGTCATTTTCCGTTGGTTCCTTCTTAAGGCCTATTCTTACGATATATTGTTTTCCCACCATTAACAACTTGATGTGGACATTATTTCCCGTGATTTGTGTTTTTTTTTTTCTCAGGTGGCAATACTGATTTTCAAATCTTCTGCCAAAATCTGCCCATTTCTGTTCCAAGATGGCATTGCTTTTGGCTGTAGTTTCGTTTCCGCCATGATCCTGAAAGCCTCTATTTGACGTGAATCCAGCTTGTTCTACACCAAGCTTTTCTTCCACAATTCTTCTCAACCGTTTCTCATATCTTACCAGGAACACTCAGTAGGGATATACCTCTGTAAGTCTCACATTCAGTTTTATTTCCCTTTTTATATATAGGTACTATGAGAGCTCTACTCCAATCATCAGGAATTCGTCCCTCTGTCCAGGCATTCTGAACTATGCAGTGCAGCCACTGTAAGACTTTTATACCACCATACTTCAGCATTTCTGGTCGAATATCATCTACTCCTGCTGCCTTTCCACATTTCAAGCCTTTGATGGCTTTTTCTACAACCTGACTGTATGCATGTTGAGTGTTTTTTACCACTGTGCTACACTGCTTGTTTCATTTATCAATTTTTCGAAGTAATTACTCCATACTTCAAGGATATCTCTTTCTCCAATTTTCATGTCACGTTTATCATCTCTAATTCCTTTTACAACACTCTTTCCTCCATTTCTGAGCTTCTTCAACAACCTCCAGAATATTTTGCCACCTTCTTGATATTTATTTTCTATGTTCTTGCCAAAGTCCTCTCATGACTTGTGTTTAGCTAGTTTTACATAGTGTTTAGCTTTCTTACATTTGTCTCTGTATTCTCTAAGAGCATAAGCTGATTTATTTGCCAGGAACTTTTGATATGCTTTCTTCTTTTCCTTCAATGCCTCTTTAACTTCCTGTGTCCACCATGGAGTTCTGATCTTTCTATCCTTGCAGATAACCTCACCACATGCCTCTGGTTGAATCAATCAGTGTTTTCTGGGCTTGCCACTGAATCTCCAAGGTTTGGTTCCTGTTCTCAAACTCTTTCATTTTTTCTTCAGTCATGTTTGTGTATTTTAGTCTACAGTTCACATCTGAGAGCTGCTCAACTTTTATTCGCTTTAAAACTTTCTTACATGTTATTCTTTTCAATATGAAATTCAATTTTATTCTGCTCAAGACTAAATAATGATCACTTCCAATTTCAAATCCTCTGTACACTCTGGTATCCTGCATCAGGGAGAAAACATCACTATCAACAATAACATAGTCAATGAGACTTTTCTTATTCCTTGCCTCTTCTCTCCATGTGAATTTGTGCACATTTTTATGTTGGAACATGGTGTTAGTAATAACCAATCCATGTCCTGAGCAGAAATCCAACAGATATTTGTCATTATTATTAGCTTTGCTCTTTTCTCCAAATTTTCCCAAAATATTTTTGTATGTCTGACAATCATTTCCTACTCTGCTATTTAGATCCCCAACAAGGACTAACTTTTGCTTTTTCATTGCGTCAGTTGCTTTTTCTAAAGCCTGAAAAAAATTCCTCCACTTCTACCTTAGCAGAACCTTCTGTGGGACCATAGGCACAAATAAGTCTCATTGTCCAATTCTTCATTCTCATATTTGTCCACATTACTCTACTTGAGACTGCCTGCCATTCAAGAAGATTAGCCTCATATTTTGTGTTGAATACTATGGCTACTCCTTCTTTTCCTTGATTGTCATTGCCTGAATAACATTTTGTATTTATTGCTCAGAAAGATCTCACCAGTTTTTGTCTTTTTTTGTTTCGGTCACCCCTATTATGTCGATCTGATACTTATCTAATTCCTCAGCTAGCTCCATTTCTTTGCCATTCAGGCTTCTTATGTTGATAGTACTGATCTTTAACTCTGGTGATGTTGAGTTGGGGTGTGTTTTCAGATTTGTTCCAGTAGCTGACTTTTCGCTGTTCACCCTGGTTCCCTGCCGAAAACAACGGGGGCCTTGTTTAACCGGGCAACACCCCAGCCGGCATGAAATTTTGTCATGTTGTACCATCATTTTGTATTTTGGTTTAACCAATAAGAATACAAATTAGTCGGCTAAATCCCAAATTGCCAGCCCATCCTCATTCGTTCAGTATCCAGGTAGATGCCCAACAGGGTGCACCACGAGAAGGTGCACCCTGTTGGACATTAGGTCAGAAGCCCTGGTCGGTTCTCCGCATTCCTTTAAAGGCTATGTGGAAGTCTCCTCTCAGTTATACAGCTTTGTCCCTTAAGCACCCCTCAAAATTTCCTAAACTTTCAGAATGAACAACCACCATTAAGTTAGGTCATTATAAAGGACCCTGGAGTGCTCCTTGAGTAAGCATTCATGCTTAAAACAACTTCTGTAGATGCGCTTCATGTCTTTTAGAAGGATCCCATTTTCAGTGCCAAAGCCGTACTAAGCTAGATAATGTGTGATTCTTCATAATGGATGTAGTTTTGGTACCACTTCGAAAGGTAACAGTTTGGGCAAAATGGCTGTTCTTGAGTTAGTGAATGCCAAAACTACACTGGTTAGTGTAAATTTCACATGTCTGATCTAGCTCAACATAGATTAATGATGAAAATAGGTTAATATGGAAATACATGAAGCTCATTCATAGAAGTTGTTTATTTATTCAAGGAGAGCTTTGAGGCCCTAATTAATGATCTAATTTAAATCATCATCATACGTATCAAGGATTTAGGCCTAGCATGGCCTGTTCCGGCCTTATAAGTCATCGTTGAATCGTTTAAGAGGACGTCCTGGTTTTCTTTTTCCTAATGGCTTGTACTTTAAGGCTTGTTTTGGTAATCTTTCTGTTTTCATTCTTTGAACGTGTTCCATCCATTTATGTTTATATTTTTTAATTTTTTCTATTACTTGGTTTAATTCTTTCCTAATATCTTCATTTCTTTTGTGATCTAATTTAAATCAGAATGATAATTTGTCTATACTGAAGGCTTAAGAAGATTTTTTAAATGAAATGAATTTAGTTAACTTTTTTTTTTTAATTATTCATTAAACTTCATTCAATCTCTTGAACATATATTTTTATGTTCTTTTTGTAGAAATGTGTCATTGTGAAGGTACTGAAGAAGTTGTCAAGAGCAAAATACAGGAATGAATAGATGAAAAGGATACTATATGGGGGGAAGCAACATGGTTTTGTGAAGGGTAGGTCATGCCTCAGTAACCTGCTCATATTTTATAAATACAGTGACAGCTGAGCTGAATAAATTTAGATAATGGGTTTACAGTTGAGACTACTGGACTTTGCAAAAGCTTTGACAGGATACCACATGGAATTCTAATCAATAAACTGCAGAACATGGGGAGATATCAGAGAGTAGTTTATGTAGGAATAGAGTCCAGAAGAAGGTCTGTGACTAATGGCATGACATAGGGCCCTGTTCCTGGGCTGCTACTATTTAATTTATACATTAATGATACAGGATAGTAGTATCTGAGAGGAATTGTTCAGTTGTTTGCTGATAATGCAAAACTGAGTAGAGCAAATAGGTAATACAGATGATGTTAAAATTTTGCAGGAGGATTCAGATAGAGTGGCAGCCTGAAAAAAAGAGAATGGATGTCATTTAAATGTGGCAAAGTGTAAGGTTATGCATTTTGGGGTGAAAAGATAACCAGCTGTATACCACATTGATGGAACTGTACTCCAGGAAATTGACAAAGCCAGAAATTTGGGAGTGTTAGTGGATAGGGAGTTAATTTGTACATAAATTATATAGGAAATGGCTTGAAGGGAGATATTCAGTTGTTTGCTGATGATGCAAATTAGCGCAATAAAAAATCAAGCCGATGTTGAGAATTTGCAGGATGATTTAAATAAGCTGGCAAAATGGGCAAAAGGTAATGGATGTCAGTTCAACGTGGAAAAGTGCAAAGTTATGCATTTTGTGATTAAAAGATTACCAACTGTATACTACATTGATGGAACGGTACTCCAAGAGATTGATGAAGCTAAGGAATTGTGGATGTTGGTGGATAGGGGAGATGAAGTTCAGAGAAGTTAAGGTGTCCAAGATTGTACATAGGATTACTTGGTTATTGAAGAATACACTAACATCTAGAGATAAAGAGGTTATTATTCCACTTTATAAAGCGTTGATACTTCCACATTTGGATGACTGTGCTCAAGTATGGTCACATGAATTCCTTGGAGATGAGGAGGTTGTGGAGAGGGTTCATAGGAGAGTGACAAAGTTGGTGAGTGATGTAAAAAACGATCCTTACATTGATAGATTGACAGCTTGTGGATTGCAGAGGTTGGTTTATAGGCGGAGAAGAGGAGATATGATAGAAACATTTAAATTACTAAAAGGTTTTTATAAGATTGATGCAGGGGAAATATTTCAGCTGTGTGACAGTGATGGAAGAACAAAAGGTCATCCTGGAAATTAAGGAAAAGTGTGGTTAACAAAGGTGTGAGAATGAGGTTTTTCATAGGGTGGTGAATGAGTGGAATGCATTGCCTGACTCAGTTGTGAATTCTTCAGCTGTAAATGAATTCAAGAAGAGATATGATAGATATTGTTTTGATAGTTTGGGTCCCCTGCGATGAGTCTACTGACTCCATGGAGATACCCGATAATAATAAAGTTTAGAGGGGACACATAGCAAAAGTGGCTAAAGCAGCTCACTGGATTACTTGGTTACTCAAGAATACTTAGAGATGAGCAGAGACAAGGAGGTTATTATTCCTCTTTATAGAACCTTGATAACACCCCATCTTGACTACCGCATACAGATCTGGTCATCTGGGTTTCTTGGCAATGAGGAAAAGGTGGAGAAGATCCAGAGGCAAGTGACTAAGATAGCAGCATGTCTATGGAATGAATCTTATGAGAACAGGTTGAAGATTTGTGGGTTATAGAAATTGGTTGACATGTAGAAAAGGAGTGATATGATTAAGACATACAAATTACTGAAGTGTTTTTACAAGATTAATACAGAGAAAATTTTTCAGAACAGGCCTGATGGTGGGAGAACTAGGGGCCATCCTTGGAAACTGAGCAAGAGTATAGTTAGCAAGGGTGTTAGAACTAGATTTTTTTTGCTTGGAGAGTGGTGAATGAGTGGAATAGGTTGCCAGAGTCTGTTGGGAGTGCCATGATTGAATGAGTTCAAAGCAAAGTATGATATATACTGTGCAAATGTTTGGTAGTGCTTGGTTTGATGTTTAGGGCTTTCCTCAACGAGTCTAAATACTCCATGGAGTAGCCTGTCATAATAAAATATATCAAGTTCATCATCAGGAATACATATATATGAACTAAAATGGAGGCTACATCACAATGCACATTAGTAAACTATGACATAACTGCTCTGTTAACTATTTAAACTAGCCTGGTGAAGGAAAGAAGACAGGAAAAGTAAAATTTAAATAAAATAATTTATATATATATGTATATATAAAAAATAAAATTTTGCTTAGCAGGATCTTGTCAGGATCAGATTTTCACTTTAAGATGAATGGTTGAGAAATCAATGTAACATAATAAGGTTTCCTAAGTTTAGTAGATCTGGGAAAAGCTGTTCAAACACTGAAGTTATATGGGGGGGGGGGGAATAGGATACAGATCCATACACTGTATCTGAGATGCAAGTCAGCAGTTAGCAATGGAATTACAGGAGGATGTCAAATCAGCTATAAGACAGGGTAGCATGCTCCACTGTTATTCATCTATATAGATCACTTATGAAGGAAAGTGGCATTAAGTCTGGCATCAAAATCGGAAATATTCAACTAAGCTCAACTATATCCAGATGAAGTTACATTCCTAAATAAATGCACGTCTTTAGCTATCGCTAATAGCTTCTATAGAATAAGTTCAGCAATATTTCAGTTATTCAGGCACAAATTTTACTGGAAATGGCAAATTAAATTTGGAAACAGACAAGAGAATAAGAAAAGCTGAGAGAGCCTGTTAAAGAAGCTTTTATGAAATAAGAGAGAAATTAGTCAAAATACTAAACTAACAGTATTTCTAGCAAAAAACAGGGTAGCGAACAAATGACATCAATAGCAGATATAAAAAATGAAATATGAGACAAGAATGTGGGAGAAGAGCTAATCTAAGGCAGTGTCTCATGCTGGTATGGCCTTAGAGGAAGACAGAATTACAGTGTCCTAAAGAGACAAAAATATAAGTAAAAACTGACAGTATTGGAGTCCAGAGAAATAACAGATTCATCTGAAGGAAAATTAATGAGGGGGAGGGGGGCTAGTAATAATGTCAGCTTTATCATGTAAAACTATCATCCTGTGCACTCCTGGAGAGTACACAGCAAGAATTTAACGATGATGGTGGTGGACTGAGTGCTGAAATATTCAATTTTAAATATAAATAAATGTTTACTATATCACAAACCCATTTGATTAATTCTTTTTCCTTATTCTACTACAGACAGTGTTCCAAACTCAAGTTTCTTCTAGTACATAGTATACTTGTATGATGAAATCAATAAGTAATCATGGTCAGAGATAACAAAGGGTTCCATTTTTCCTTGCCTAGCATGCAAGAAAAAATGGACCTGTCACTTGTTTACTTCTCCTGTCACAGTCAAGTAACATAACTTGTTTGAAACCTAATGTAATGTTCTGCTATGTTGCATGTGTTCTTCTGGCCAGTTGCCTACTTTGCAGGATAAAAACCCTGTCACCATTGAGAATGGCTAACTCAGCTTCAGCTGAAACCTCAGATAGTTTTCCACATCTTAGGATAAGAACACCCATCTTTCTTACCAAAGGGCATCATTGAAACTGACTGAGCTACAGAGACTCCAACAAAAACAAATAATAGCAATGCCATTTTTTGAACTGCAGAAGCAGATAAAATCTAACTAGAACTTTTAGCTGGTTTACTCCAAGCATTTTTTATAAAGTAGATACATAATCTAAACAGAGTAAAAAGCAATCAAGATCTAAAATGGATATCTCAAGACAGGTGAGAATATGGAATACCATAAAACACAACAAATCTTTCAATTCCAATAAGAAAAAATATTGTGACAGCAGATGAACCTTTAGCATATAATTTATATTTCAACAATGTTGAAGATGACTTGTCAGAGGCATAGCTAGGGAGGGGCAGAGGGGGCAGTCTGCTGCAGGCAGCACTTTGAACCTTTTTGAACTTTTGCAGTTAATTCTAAAATACAGTCTTGAGAACTCACTTCAAATTATTGTAATACTACTGCGAATTTTCCTCACAATTGCTGTAGGTGTTGCTAGTTATGAGAAGAGTTTTTCTAAATAAAATAGATTAACAATTACCTACATTATTATGAAATAGACTTCGCCAATGTCATCAATGATTTTGCTAATTCAGAAAAGCAAGAAAAATAACTTTTTAGAATGTTGAAATTAAAGTTTTACTTCAAAAATAAATACTGTTTTAATTTATTTCCCTACCAATACGTTGTTTTGACTTTTTATGGGCATTTTTTGGTGTGTATTGAGAGGAGCGGCAAACTCAGTGACTGCCACGGGTGGCAAAAGCTCTAGCTACACAACTGTGCCTTGTTGTGGCTTCCTTTTCTTTTTAAACCAATACAATATTTTAAAGCACACTGTTAAATTATTCAGTCTCATTCAAGTATACTACATCCTTTACATTTGTAGTAACCCCATGAAAATTAAAAGTGCAGTAAATAATAAGTGAACTAAAACATATACTGGAATATTAATTAAGAGAAACTTTAATAAATACTTCCTATATTTCAGCAATGTTACATTGCCATCATCATGGGAACATACAACTATGACACATGCACCACAAAAAGCAAATGAGGCAGAAGAGAGAAAACTAATGCTGTTCCTAGAGTCCTAAAGGTGTCACCTAGTGGACTATTTGGGTTGTCTTCGCTGTTGGGCTGCAGTTCTCAAGATGCAAGCTTCCCAAATTTGGGGCAGTCTCATGCACCCAAATTTGTTGAGGTTTGTAAAGGTTTTTAAAGCTGAGGCTGATTCCACGAACAATCGTTCGTATTTAAATTTGCTGCAGTGTAATAACGTGGCTTTCTTCCAACGTATTCAGTGATGGATATTCAGAGCATGGTCTGCAAGTCCAGAGTGGCTGTATTGGTGAAGCCGGAAGTAGTGTTTGTGTTCCGATATCCTGACATTTGCTGTCCTGCCTGTTTGGCCAAAGTAGGACAGTTTACAGCTGCAAGGGACCTGGTATCCTCCAGGTAGGTCTAGGGGAAGTGGCTGGTCTTTGGTGGAGCAGATAAGGGATGCCAATTTCTTATATGATTTGTAAGAAGAAGTCAGGTCATATTTTTTTAAGATTTTGGTAACTTTTCAGAGGTGCCCCGGATATAGGGAATAGTGATGGATTTAGTGTAATCTTTGTTATGAAGGGGGGGGGAGGGATTGTAGGGGGGCTGGTTTTAATATTTTTTGGGGGTTGTAGCCATTGGCTAAAAAAGTGTTAAGGATGTGGTTAGTTCAGTGGTTAGGACATTGTCATCTGAACAGATTAATTTTACCCTATTATATAGTGTTTTTATAACCCCATATTGTTGTGAGGGTGGGGGGGATTGCTGGTGATTGTATCTGCTGTATGGGTAGGTTTTCTATAAACAGAGAAAGCTAAGGATCCATCAGGCTGGCGAGTGATTAGAGTGTCTAGTAAAGGGAGAACTGTTGTTTTCCTCTTTTTCCAAGGTGAACTGGATTCTGGGGTGTTGGTTGTTTAAGTGTGTTAAGGAGTGGAGTGTATCAACGTAGCAAAGCCAAACAGTGGGTTTCTGTGGGGCTGAGTTTAAGGCTTTCTCTTCAAAAGTCTCCATAAAGAAGTTGGCCAGGGGTGGGGAGAGAGTGGTGAACCCATGGCTATCCCCTCTATCTGTTTGTAGAATTTTCTTTGCCAAATGAAATAGCCTGAGTTCATTATGAACTGAAATAGGGCTGAGATATCGGGAAAAAATTTGGTTTGGATGAGCGCTCTACGGAGATTCTAGCGAATTTAATATGGCAAACTAAAGCTGAAGTTATCGAGACAACTAAATCTTCTTAAAATGCTGTCGGGATAAGGTAATCCCAAATTGTGTGAAATTAAAGCACCGGTTTTCTTCATACAAGACTCTCCGCATTTATAACCGTGCTAGCTTCGACCTACTATGAGAACAAATTACCACTACGTGCGCTCTTCTGGCCGACATAAACAAATCTATTCGGGCGCTAGAGGAGGAGCTTTCCACCACGCTGAACAACGACCTTTGGACGATTCTCTATGAAGTCTCATGTGCTTCTGCAGCGAAAGAATTTGAAAAGATACGAAGTCAGCACATCAAAAAATTAGAAAACTCGAAAAAGGACTATCTCCAAACCTCAACAACCACTCAACACTATAATTAACCTGTCTTCCATTACTTTGAAGCCTAAGGCACTCAACACACTGGCACGTGACCACAATTTTGCCATAACTCCTAAGAAAATAACAGCCGAAGAAATAATGATTCAAATACAATGTGGTATCTGCAACCTTCCAAACCACATCTCCAACAATATCAGACTGGATGTAGCCAGTGTTCTCACGAAAGCAAGACCACCAAAAACCAACCTATCAATAGTGAATATAAAGCTCTGCAGGAAATGAAGAAACACAAAGAAATAGTAATCAGTAAAGCAGATAAGGGAAATGTCACTGTGGTTCTCAACCAAACTGACTATACAGTCGAGCTTAATGCTTTATTGTTAGATTGGGCTACCTACCTCCCTATTGAATATAATCACACCAGCTCCCAAATCAGAACACTCCAAAGCCTCCTTAAAAAGGTCACTTCTTGGCCTGTGTAAGTTCCTAACAAACTAAAACCCTTTAATCTAGACCCCTCCAAATATATGGACTTCCAAAAATACATAAACAAAATGTGCCATTACGTCCCATAGTGGATGACATTGATTCCCCACATACAAATTAGCTAAACATTTAACCAAAGCACTCACACACTAAACTGGCAACATACCATCACAAAAAAAATCTTGGCCCACTTCAAAGCCAGTATAGAAAACCTGTCACTCCAACATACTGAAGTAATGGTCAGTTTGACGTCTCCTCCCTATTCACAAATTTCCCACTCAAGGAAACCTTAGAGCTCATCCAAGCCATATTTCCTCCCGATATCTCAGCCCCATTTCAATTCACATTGAACTCAGGCTATTTTCTTTGCCAGGAAAATTCTACAAACAGATAGAGGGGATAGTCATAGGTTCACCACTCTCCCCACCCCTGGCCGACTTCTTCATGGAGACTTTTGAAGAGAAAGCCTTAAACTCAGCCCCACAGAAACCCCTGTTTGGCTTCGCTACATTGATGATGTGTTTGCTATTTGGGCCACATGGCTCAGATACACTCCATCTTAACACATTTAAACAACCAACACCCCAGAATCCAGTTCACCTTGGAGAACAATAGTTCTCCCTTTCCTAGACATGTTAAATGAGTTTTTTATATCGGTTTTTGGGATACTGTTGAAGGTTGTGGGTACTGCTGCTTGAACATTTTCAATGGTATCGTATCGCTTTCCTTTCATCATCAAATGAAGTCCAGGGAAGAGAAAGAAGTCACAGGGTGCTAAATCAGGTGAATACGGTGAGTGATCCAACACACAAACTTGGTTGTTGCTCAAAAACTGTCTCACAATGTTCGAACAATGAGATGGTGCATTATCATGCAAAAGTGACCAGCTGCCTGCATCGTGATATTCATGCCGTACACGACGAATTCTCGCTATCAATTGCTTCAAAACTTCGAGATTAAACTCACAATTGAATGTTTGGCCAGGCGGAATGAATTCTTTGTGGATAATGCCCTTGGAATTGTAGAAACAAATCAGCATTGTCTTTACTTTTGACTTCTCCAAGCGACTTTTTTTCGGATGCCCCCCTCTTCTGGTGGTCTCCACTCAGCACTCTGTTTCGGGCTCATACTCAAAACACCGCGTTGTTTCATCACAGTAAAGATTGTTTCAAGGAAGTCTGAGTCCTTACGAGCAGTTTTAATGAGGTCCTTGCAGTGTTCAATTCGATACATTTTCTGGTCGTCAGTCAACTTGTGGGGAACAAATCGCGAATTCAATTTACGAAGGTCCAAACTCTCGGTCAAAATGTTGTGCACAGTTGATTTTGGAATCCCAAATTCATCTTCAATCAGTCTCAAGGACGATTTCAGGTTTTCTTTGACGAAATCACGCACTTTTTGGATATTAACTTCACTCAGTCCAGTTTTTGGACTGCTCGGCTTTTCGTTGTCCTCAAGCATCTCACGACCACTTTGAAATTGCTTAAACCAATCGTAAACTTGAGTATGGAGAAGCATTCATCATTGTATGCTTTTTAAGTTTTGGTGAAACTTTTACCAAGTTTAACACAACAGTTCATCGCAGATCTCTGTTTGTAACTCATTTTCCGACCATTCATCAAAACACACTGTCACTCTTGGCACTATAACTCGGCTTCTAATGAAACAATGTCATAAACAGTTGACAGAACACTAATGAAGGTTGCTGCTTTTGAAAACAAAAGCAGCAATCTTCATTAGTAAAGGTTGCTGCTTTCGTTTTCAAAAAAGATGGCACCACTAGTTTCTTCTATTTTCGAAAAGTTCAGTTTCTTTTTGGACAGAGAGTGTAATTAAATGATATTAATACAAATTTTAGTACTACTGTTTCATCAAAACATTTTTCCATACTGTTTTTAATCATTTTACTGAACACTGTGATCCATAAAGATAACAATAGAGGTAGTACACTACTCTGCCTTACATGATTTAATATTAAATGATCTTCCTGTACCCTTTTTCAAATCTAACTGTATCTTTACTCATGCATGCTATATTTCAGCGTTTAATGATTTTTTTTTTTTTTCAATCACAGAACTTAAGCAAACTGAGACATTCAATGATTTTACTAAGCCTCTTCTCAATTATGCTTGCACAAATCAACATTGTCTTTACTTTTGACTTCTCCAAGCGACTTTTTTTTCGGATGCCCCTCTTCTGGTGGTCTCCACTCAGCACTCTGTTTCGGGCTCATACTCAAAACACCGCGTTGTTTCATCAACAGTAACGATCGTTTCAAGGAAGTTGGAGTCCTTACGAGCAGTTTTAATGAGGTCCTTGCAGTATTCAATTCGATACATTTTTTTGGTCGTCAGTCAACTTACTGACACACCAATCTCATGTTTATTTTTGGAGACAGCTACTTTAAGACCATTTTAGATGTCAATTAACCTTTTCACAACTAAGCTCAAATTATCTTTTAACAATTCCCAAGTATAATTTTGCATTAAAAAATCTGTGCCAAAATGATTTTTAAACATGTTTGAATTTTGTGGGCATGTGTGACATCCATTAAGATTAATATAATTCAGTTCAACTCAAGTACTTCTCTGTCTGCATATGCTATCTGAAGGAAAATGTTTGTACTGGTGCAAACAGCAGAAACAATCTTGCAGCACATGTTCCCACATGATTTATGTCTTCCCAGGCATAGTAAAAATAATGGGATGAATGCAGGCTGACTACAAGTCATAAAATTGCATGAAATTATTAAGAAAGTGAAACAGACCAAACAGCCATTAATGCTGTCTCGTTGTGAAATAGAATACAATAAGAATAAGGGAGTAGTTCTTCCCAGGTCGAACATAATGAGTAGTTCTACTGAATGGTTGTTTAAGGCCTTGAAGTGGGCAGAGCAAATTCTTCATTTAACTATTGCATATAAAAGTTCTAAATTCTCAAATATCATAGAAAGTAAAAACAGGGAAAAGCATAATTCTTGCAAATTTTCAAATGATTCAATGAGATTAATTTTTCACAACTTCCACACACTAACAGCAACCACTAAAATGAGGTGTGCATTACCTGGTGACTAACCCTTCAGAATGAAATGAAGACACTACCAATCCCGGTTTCCCTTTCCTGCACCAATAAAGAAATATCCCACTAGGTACCTCCCACCCAATGGTGAGTAGCTGCAGACTGGACAAAATAGAATATTATTTAATAAAAACTCCTCCAACCATAGTACAGCACCCCTAATCATTTTCTGTAGAACTCTTATTGATATATATCATTCAAAATTGTGGGAGGGAGGGAAGTGTCTTGGGCAAGTAAATTTTTTGCAGTGTGTGTATTCCCCTTACAAAAAAGTATCACACAATGGGCAAATTTTGAAAGAATGATAGAAGTAATTAAGAATATTTAGTACTGTATAAAACTCAACTCACAATAAAACATAAATGCCATGATTTTGGTTACACTTGTTTTGAAAACAGTCGAAGGTTTTGCACATATTTTTTAATTATAAATTATAAAAGAAAATTTAAATAGAGTGCAAGGAGAGTTTGCATGGCTTCTATTTTCTCAGCAATGAAAATGTTGATATATTATGGTTACTAGTATATTATTCATATTCCTCATCTAAAAATATAGTGTTTTTTTTCTTATGCATGATTCTAGTATAGTATGACCTCTGGTGATTCTTACTTTGTATATTTTCTTTGAAGGACTCTGATGGAAAGTGGAAGGGTGGAATTATGGGAAGAGACTCAGTCAAGTAAATTTTTTGCAGTGTGTGTGTGTATTTATTCTAAGAAATGTATCAACTTAATATTAGGATTTCATGATTTAAAAAAAAATGTCCCTAACATATTCTATGATTAGCTAATACCTACCAGAAACTTTAGCAGAATGTGAAAATGCAATAATATCATCTTTAGGGCCAAAATAATCTCTCAGTTTGTTGGGATCAAACGTTATATAAGCTGATTCTTTTCTATGTAAATCTACTAGAACTGCAGAATGAACCATAGGAACTTCAAAACAGCCTATTTTTTCTCTTTCCAGAATTGGCATATAGTCTTCTGTTCTTTTATAATAACCCTAAAAAGTACAATCAATTACATTTCATTAAAAAAAATTTAACACAGTCTTTCGATAAAGTTTCAATACACATAGAATATGATAATTATTATGACCAAGTTACAGGACATTTTTTTCAGCTATTACTTTTTGTCCAAAGTATTGGATCTCACATTGATATGGGATACTATTGGCACCTTGAAAAAGGATCCCAGTGATCCTTAATTTGTCTGAAGAAATTGAAGACTTTCTCCAGAAGATTTTAAACTATTCTGATTGTGTTGTTTCAGGAGTGAGCACAGTTTATCAATTGTAACTGTGATATAAGGTAAAGATATGGTGCATATATATAGTTATATATATATATAGTTTGTTCAAAAAAATTTACTAGAGCCTCTTCTTCCAGATGCTGTGTTCGTCCTGGGGACAAAATTTCCTTTGTCCAGGAGGCTAAAGTTTTGAAAGATGGTGGATTTTTTTTTCACTTGGTTAGACTATAAATTATATATTTAGTTTAATCCTTTATCCAAGTGTAAGCAAACAAAGTTTACACCTGAAGTATCTAAAGGATTAAACTAAATATATAATTTATAGTCTAACCAAGTGAAAAAAACTTCCAACATCTTTCTCTAATTCAGAATAATTTAATAATAAGGTGTGACACCTTTTGGCAACTGGCATATGAAAATATAAGTTCTGCATTGCTTCAACCGTGGTATCACCTCTGGGTCTGACTCCCACTGAAGAGACCTCAATAAAGGTCAAAACCGGTCTGGGTATTAACCCTTTCCATAGTGCATAGCATTATACATGTCCGCAAGGAAATGTGTTTTGCATTATGGGATACTAAGGAAAGTGATGTGAACTCAGTCCACCTTTCCCATGAGTTGTCCCAGTCTTGACGATACTTCAGACACAAACTTTGTTTGCTTACACTTGGATAAAGGGTTAAACTAAATATATAATTTAAAGTTTTGAAAATTCTAATTTTTTGGGCAGGATGGCAATGTGAAGTGGCATATAAGTATCTGCCACTGTGTGTGAGCTTCTGATAATGGTAGCTTGAGCTAGTGAAACATCAGATTGTAAATACTTAATTTAGTTATTAAACTGGTTATTTCATTCCTGTCGTTATATAGTTTATTCTCGAAATTTCAACATGAATTAGCATTTGTCTTCTTTTAACTGATTCATGAATTTATAGTAACTTAGTTAAGTGCAATGTAGTATTGTTCCATAAGTGGCAAGTGAATTATTTTAATTGTCATATGAAGCTGCAGTTTGTCTCATAAATATATAACAGTGCAGACTTTTGCTGTGGATATATGTATGTAAATAAAATTTGCTAAACAAACATTCACTCTGCTAACCAAAAAGAGTTAATGTTTGTTTTGTAGTCTTAATTTTAGAATGAATACACATTTTACATTTGATGTACAGGAAGTACATCAAATGTAAAGTGGAATTGTGGTTGGACTGAGTTCTCTCCATAAGTTGTGGTAGGTATGCTCAGTTTAAGAAAATGCTTTAAAGATCTTATTCAATGCCATTTGCTATCCTAATGATGTGCAAGAAATCTAGAGACCATGCAAGTGATGGTTATTTTTGTTTCAGAACATCTTCAGGTTTTCTGTACAGTTTAAATATATAATACCCAAACTTGCAAAGAGCCATGACACAAACCTCATGACAGTACATCATCTGAAATACATGGAATGTGAATGAAGACAGCTGTAAGTGTAGCTGTGGAGTTGAAAATGTAGCATCACATACAAACCTGATCTGAATTTTCTGAGAACAATTCATTTGATAACTATAGCAGAGTTGAATGATTATGTCTCAAGGGATCTGAATCTTACCAAAGCACAAGACAAAATCTTAAAATCAGGCTGCAACATTGAAATAAAATCACCTTGAAAAGAGCATGAAGATCACTCTGTTAAAAACATCAGCAAAATTTAGAATTTTTTTTCTATGAGGGATGTTTGTTTCACAACGTTTATGTTAACCTTATGTTTTGTAATAATGTTAGGAAATTGATGAAGTTGGGAAGAAAACATAATGAATATTTGTTCACAGATGCATCAAGACTTAGTTTGGAGGCTATGCTTCTACATAATGAAATAAATATTCTTCTATTTTCAGGTAGCATATGCTATCCTGAAGAAATACCAAAAGACTACAGCTTTAAATATAATAACTACAATAAATACAGGTGGAACATTTAAAATAATTTCAAAGTGATAGCTGCTGACAATCAAACCAACCATGCTGGATAAAATATATAACAACCATCTTAAATTTTATATCCATTATTTCAATGGTGTCTGAATGGTACACTTCGCATCCATGTTTTGCATGATGGATAAACACTTCACTGGCTGGTTAATGAGCATGCAGTCAGGGTTGCAATTGCATAAAAGCAAAAACACGAAATGTTTTTGTTTTTTATGCAATTGGGATAGTCAAGCTAATGACAGTCACTGTGAAGTTAAAAAATGCCAATTAGCAGTTTAGCACTATAGGAAAAAGTGTTTTGTATCATCTTCTAACAAACCTCAAAAAATTATTTCGCTATTTCACCACATTTTATTCATATGATGAAAAATTTCATTAAGACTTTCATGATATAGTCTCTGGTATTTAACACATTTGCTACCAACTATGAGTATACTTGTAGTTGGTATATGAGCCACACAAGCCAGCTACGAGTATACTCGTATGATGCTTACCACCGGCAATGAGCTTACCTGTACTGACCTTGAAGAAGTGAAAATGCTTGGCTTGTGGAACTAGCAGTAAAACTGTGTATACTCATAGATGGTATATGCTCCACACAAGCCAACTACGAGTATACTCGTATGTCGATTACTGCTGGCAACGAGATTACCCGTACTGACCCTGAAGAAGTGAAATTGCTTGGCATATGGGAACAAACTATGCCGAAGTAGCGTCCCCAAAAAAATTCCAAGTAAAGCAAAAAATTAAGGAAAGCATTTTTAATGTCCCCAAAATCTATGTATTTATCGAGGACAATTGTTTTTATGATAACTTCCTGAAAGACTGGAGTATAAAAAAATAAATTCAGCACATCAAAAATAATCCAGCTTACTTTGTTTCACTTCAAGACAAAACAAAGCCATTTAATTTATCATGCATGTAACAGATGAACAAAGATCTGGCAGTAATTTCACATTCAGAATAAAGAAATTTAAAGCAAGTTGTAATTAACTATGAAAGTACCACAGGTTTAGTATTTTCAAAGTATCTGAAATATAAAAAGTACCGTGAGTGATGTATGTTAAAGAATTCCCATATTGTGCTCAAAATCATTTATCTGGATTAGGAAATGAGCTTTAATATGACTAATTCACATGAAAAATAAAGGGTGGTAACTGATGATGACAGTTAAGTTACTTCAATACAGATATGTAATCCACTAATTCTCGTAGACAGGCTTATACGTTGGTTATGCATTTCTAAATCACTTAAGGAATTGAACAACATAGATCCGAATATAAATTAAATTACACTTTAATAAATATTTCCGATATTTCGGCAACGGTACGTTGCCATTTTCAAAACGAACTTACAAAAAGGCACGTGCACGCAGGCACTACAACACTGTAACTGAGAATGAAGAGATGAAGCTATTGTTCTCCTAGAAGTCCTGATGGTGCCCTCTAGCGGGCTAAGTAGGTGTTTTTAGCCATTGGGCTGAAGGTCTGCTGATGTATCCCTCCCAAATTTGGGGCAGTCGCATACAACCAAATTTGTTGAGGTTTGAAAAGTTTCTTAGGGCTGAGGCTGATTCCATAAATAGTCTTTCGAATTTGTATTTGCTACGGTGTATTACTGTAGCTTTCTTCCACTGTATTCTGTGGCGTGTATCCAGAGCATGGTCTGCAAGACCAGAATGGCTTTTGTTGTCCTGCCTGTTTGGCAGGACAGCAAAAGTAAAGATAGTTTACAACTGCAAGGGACCTGGTATACACCAGGTAGGTCAACCACTTCCACTAGACCCTTGTGAAACCGGATGTAGTCCTTGTGTTCAGAAATTCTGATATTCGCTGTCCTACCTGTTTGGCCAAAGTAAGACAGTTTACAACTGCAAGGGACCTGGTATACACCAGGTAGGTCTAGTGGAAGTGGTTGACCTACTGGTGTATACCAGGTCCCTTGCAGTTGTAAACTGTCTTACTTTGGCCAAACAGGCAGGACAGTGAATATCAGAATTTCTGAACACAAGGACTACATCCGGTTTCACAAGTACAGCCATTCTGGTCTTGCAGACCATGCTCTGGATACATGCCACAGAATACAGTGGAAGAAAGCTACAGTAATACACCGTAGCAAATACAAATTCGAAAGACTATTTATGGAATCAGCCTCAGCCCTAAGAAACTTTCCAAACCTCAACAAATTTGGTTGTATGCGACTGCCCCAAATTTGGGAGGGATACATCAGCAGACCTTCAGCCCAATGGCCAAGAACACCTACTTAGCCCACTAGAGGGCACCATCAGGCCTTCTAGGAGAACAATAGCTTCATCTCGTCATTCTCAGTTACGGTGTTGTAGTGCCTGCATGCACGTGCCTTTTTGTAAGTTCCTTTTGAAAATGGCAACGTGACATTGCCAAAATATCAGAAATATTTATTAAAGTGTAATTTAATTTATATTCGGATCTATGTTGTTCAATTCCTTAAGTGATTTAGAAAAGTAATCCACTGATGGATTACATATGGTTGCAGTTGACACAGCTGCCAAATTTTCTTTTGCTCTCAGGAAGAGGAACTTTTTGATGTGCAAACAAATCTAACTGTATTCAGATTACCTATTTTTTTTTTTTTATCCTGGGCCAAATTCTCTTTCATGTTGAACTTCTGACCTAATGTCCAATCCTTATCTTCACATGGTGCCTCTCTTCATTAAGTATCCACTCGGTACTACTGAACAAACAAGGATGGGTTGGAAATTTGGAAAATAACAACCCAAAATTGTACTCTCTACCAGCTTAAACCTGACTTATGACAGTAAAACATAATGAGATTTTATGCCAGCTGGGGTGTTGCTTGGTAAAACAAGGCCTCACTATTTTCATCAGGGAACCAGGGCAAACAGTGAAAAGTCGGATACTGGAACAAACTCCAGCTCAACATCTAGAACAATAACAATAATCTCAACATCAGAAGAACTGAAGATAGGAACCATCAACATAAGGAGAATTAATGGAAAGGAAATCAAACTTGTAGAACTTGCAGAAGGTGAAGTTTGCAGAAGACAGATGCAAACAAGTTAATTGTTTTGGCAGGCACAAATGATTTGAAAGGTGAGAAATATGCAATAAGAGAAGAGTTGTTAGAAGCAAAAATGAAGAGTAAGAAAATAAAGATTGTGAGTTTACTGCCTCAGTATGATAGGACAGATTGAGAAGAAGGACCATTCTCCTGTCAATAAGAAGACAAGAGAATGGTGTGCAGTTTATAGATGTGTGGAGTGAATTCAATGGATGTAAGGATCTGTATATGCCTGATGGACTGCACTTAAATGGTTTTGAGTTAGGTGCTTGAAAAAAGTGAGAGTTTGGAAATGCCAAACCAGGGAAACTAAAGATATTAGAGAGAGAAGCAATCAAGCATGTATCTAGCCACCCCTGGGATAGATAAGTATGAGTGCAGGAATGATTATGAAGAGTTTGGTGCAGTTTTGCAGGTTTTGAATCTGAATGGGCAGATAATCAGGTAATGACATTATGAAAGGATAACTGTGAGCCCAAGGGAATATTGAAATGCATGTACATGAATGCCCAAAGTATCAGAAATAAAAGAGAGGAGTTTTTAGCACTGGTCAACTCAACTTGGCCAAATATTATTGGCATCAGTGAGATCTGATTGTCAGAGAATGATGTAGTTACAGGGATAGATCGGATTTCCATCCAATCTACAAAGAGTGTATATCAGATGGAAATGGTTCATTTGAGGTTGTCTGGTGTGAGAGAGGCCAACAGTATGAAATATATTGTTGGTTGCTGTTATAGACCTGGGGGCCCAGAAGAAATCATGAATGACATGCATCAGAAGATTAGCCGAATGAGTGCAGGCCAAGCAATTGTGAGAGACTTCAACTATGATGATATGGAATTGGATGTCAAAATGGAAATGGAATTTATACAGTTATTAAGGGATAATTAGCTGAAATAGCAGTGATGGAAAGAACCAGGAGTTTGAGAGTGTTGGATCTGATAACAGCATTAGAAGATCTATCTATAACTGCAGCAGCAACCCTATCTCTGATCAGGGAAAGTGACCATGAAGTCTTGTCCGGGGAGGTTGCTCAATGAAGAAATTTCAGTCAGGAAAGGAGTTTATATGGAACTACAAAGCTGATGATTATGACAAACTTAGGAGTCAACTTGATGCCATGGCATAGGAAACTACATGGAATGAATGTCATTAGTGCATGGGAAGTGGTCAGGGATTGTTTGAGCGAGGCAGTATCAGAGTTCATAGCCAGCGTCAGGAGGATAAACTGAGTTGACCAGCAATATAAAGCAGAAGCTGAAAAAAAAAGTAATCATGGTGGAAGGAATATAAACAACAAGGTAATCAGCATGCCACCAACAACATAAAGCACAAGCAAGAAGGGTTACTGGCATGGGTCTTCTTCAACCTTTTGGTTCTGTCCAGTGCTGGACAAAGGTCTCACCCATGGTTTTCCAGACCACTCGGTTTTCTGCCTCTCCCATCCATCTCACTCCTGCAATTTGTTCCAGTTCATCCCTCCACCTTCTTCTCGGTCTTCCTCTTTGTCTTGCTCCATTCATTGGTCTCCACTCTGTTGTTTTTCTAGTGCATCTCTCATCATTGCATCTGGCAATATGGCTGGCCCATCTCTGCTTGGCCTGTTTAATGTATTTTACAACATCCGTGGGATCTGTTTGAGATCTTATCCAGGTATTTATCTTCCTATTTCTTAATGTTATTTTTACATACTTCTCTCCATGCAATGTTGTGTTGTTCTCAGCTTTTTGTTTAGGGCTTCTGTTAAAGTCCATGTTTCTCCCCCGTATGTTAGGACAGGAAGTATGCATTGGTCGAAAGTTTTTCTTTTTAGATTCATAGGGATGTCACTTCTGAATATGTCTCTCATTTTCCCATAAGCCATCCATCCAAGATGAATTCTTCATTCAATCTCTTTTCTTTGGCAATCCTCAAATGATAACAATGGGCCCAAATATACATATGAGGTAACTTGTTCTATTTCATGGTTTTCAACTTTGACAGTTCTTTGGTTTATGTATTTATTCATCATTGGAACAATTGCTTTTTCTCTATTTATTTTTAATCCAATTACTCTGGAAGCTTCATTTAGCTGATTTAGACTTTCTTCCAGATCTTTAAGATTATCTGCTATTAGGACATCACATCATCTGAAATTTTCAGATAATGCAGCCTTTCGCCATTTATGTTTATTCCCTTTGTTTCCCAATCAAGGCTTCTAAAGACTTCTTCTAATGCAGTTGTAAATAGTCTGGGAGATATGGTATCACCTTGCTAGATGCCTTATGGGGTAAGGAAGGCTAAATCGGATTTTGAGAGAAAATTAGTTAAGAGGGTCAAAGTAAATCCAAAAGTTTTTTCGCTACGTAGCAAGTAAAAGAAAGAATGATTATGAAAAGATAATTTTTACTCAGTGCTAATGGTAGGAAAGTGACAGAAGCAGAAGAAATAGTTCAGTTACTAAGTTATCACTTTGCAAGGGTATATCATCCAGGACCACTATTCTTTAATTTGTACATTAATGATAGAGCAGAAGTGAAGAGTTTTCAGTTGTTTGATGATGTTGTAAAGGAAGGCAATAGTTGAGGTGATGTAGATATCTTACAGGTTTAAATAATATATTATTTACATTAAGGGGATATTAAATCCCATATTATTTCAAAGCCAAATAAGAAACTCAAAGATAGAAATCTGATCTAAGAGTTTCATGCCGAATATAGAAACTATATAAAGTTCGGCGAGTCCAAGCGTAAGCCAACACCTGGTAGTGCAATGCCAGGGCAACTCATTGCAAAGGTGGAGCAAGTTCCGATCACTGTTCTTAGTATTTACCCATAATGTAAAACAACAGCTCCTAGGAGATGTTGGCTTACGTTTGGACTCGCCGAACTTTATATAGTTTCTATATTCGGCATGAAACTCTTAGATCAGATTTCTATCTTTGAGTTTCTTATTTGGCTTTGAAATAATGTGGGATTTAATATCCTCTTAATTTAAATAATTTTGACGTCGCCAAATTGAAGCATCTTGGCTCTTTATTTTAAATAATTTATTGGTACACCTTCTTGGCAATTCGTACAGCAGAGTATATGTAAGTTCTGTTCACTACCATCTTGGTATTATTCAGGTCTACCTACTCACTGATGAGACCTCAAAAAAGGTTGAAACTGGTCTGGGTAGTGACCTTCTCTCATAATGTAGAACAGTAATACATCTCCTAGGAGCATGTTTTACATTATGGGTAAATACTAAGAACAGTGATCAGAACTTGCTCCACCTTTGCAACAAGTTGCCCTGGCATTGCACTACCAGGTGTTGGCTTACGCTTGGACTCGTCGAACTTCATATAGTTTCTATATTCGCCATGAAACTCTTAGATCAGATTTCTATCTTTGAGTTTCTTATTCGTCTTTGAAATAATGTGGGATTTAATATCCCCTTAATTTAAATAATGTTTATATTGCCGAACTGAAGCCTCTTGGCTCTTTATTTTAAATGATTTAAATAAATCGGCCATGTGGGCAAAGGACAATGGCTGTCAATTCAATGTTGTGACTTGCAGTTGGCGAAGTCATAGGGACTGATGTGAGCACTGAGGTAGATGAACTAGAGGGCTGCATCTGAACATGGAAGGACATAAGCGATTGAAGAAGTTACTGTTTTCTGAACAAGTTGAAGTAATAGGGCAGAGAAACTAATATTGAAAAAGTTGACTGTAAGAGAGAGAAACTTTAGCAGTGATCGTATATTTATTGATCCTTATTCGCAGAATAAATTGCAGAAGAGAGGGGGATAAAAATCGGCATGGGACTACTGAAATTAGTGAATGTATATCAGTTCTAAAGCAGGTACAAGAACTAGAGAGAATCTGCAATTTTTGTATACCAATGCAAGAAGCATTCAAAATAAGAGAGAAGAATTTTTGGCATTAGTCAGTGCAATATCACCAAAATTCTCGTGAAATGTACCCATCACATTCAGTGATGGGTAGTATTTTCAGGGATGACAGAGAAGATAGAATAGGGGGAGGAGTACTGTTGATGATAGTTGATGTGTTAAAGCCAAAGAAAGTAGTATATCAAGATGACAGACATGTGAATGAGAGTTCATCTGAGGCAGTCTGGTGTGAAATAGTGACCAATGCAACCAAATATACAATTGGATGTTGCTATAGGTGAGTGGGTACAGGGGGAGATATTGAATTCATGCATCAGCAAATTAGTGCAATGAGTGCAGGTTTAGTGATTATTATGGGGGATTTTAATTATGGTGATATCAAATGGAAGGAGGAAAAATATCATGTAGCAAAAAAGAAAATGTAGTTCATACATCTTCAACGAGATAATTACTTGAAACAGCACACAACTGAAGGGACATGTGTGTGAGAGTGTTGGACCTGGTTATTGGTTCAGGGGATATATGCATAACTAAGATGTCTTCATTACCTCCAACTGGTGAAAGCGATCATGTGGTATTGACTTGGGAGGTTGCAAAATCTGTGGATTTTTCTGTCAAGAAGGGGTATATATGGAACTACAGGTTAGGCAATTATAACAATCTTCGGAGTGAGCTTGCAGCCATCCCATGGCAGAACATATTGCAGGGGAAAGATATTAGCAGTGCATGGGATAAAATCAGCAGGTATCTGAGGAAAGCAATATCAATTGTGTCCCCTCTGTCTTCCTGACCAAGGTAAGCATTAGATGGATGAGCAGTAGTATCAAGCTTGATCTGCAAAAAAAATAAAATGTCATGAACAATGTACCAGGAGAAAGGAAATCAGTACACCCATGAGCAGTACAAGGCTCAAGTTAGGAAGGTTACCAACATAGTAAGAAAAGCTAAATCAGATTATGAGAAGACCTTAGCCAATGAGATCAAGGGTAATTCCGAAGAGTTCTTCCGCTATGTGCCAAGTAAAAGGAAGAATGACTTTGGAAGGATAACTTTAGTGGGTGCTGATGGTATTGAGGTGAAAAAATCAGATGTAATAGTCAAGTTACTGAGTGATCACTTTTCAAAAGTCTATCACCCCAAGTGAGGATATCTCTGTACCTGTAGCAATAACTAATGTGAGAATTAAAGTTAAGAAATCAGAGATATTTAATATATTGCAAAATTTAAATGCAAACACTGCTGCAGGTTTAGATGGAATATCAGCTCGGGTGTTGCGTAAATGTGCAAAGGAATTTTCAACGCCTCTTACTTGGATATTTAACTTAAGTTTGAACTCTGGTATGGTCCCTAAGGAGTGGAAGTTAGGCAAAGTGGTTCCTTTGCATAAACGTGGCTCTAAAACTGTGGTAGCTAATTACAGACCAATCACCATCTCAGGAGTAGTGGTAAAAGTATTGGAAAAGTTGATTAAAGACAAAATTCAAGAATGGGTGGATCAGGATATGATACTCTATAGAGGCCAACATGGTTTTGTTAAAGGTAGATCCTGCCTTAGCAATCTATCAACTTTTTATAATAGAATTGAATCTGAGTTGGACAAAGGAACTGGCTACAGAGTGGACTTCTGGATTTTCCCAAGGCCTTTGGAAATTTGCGCAACAGTGTTCCCATGGAACACTGTTGCGCAAATTGGAGCAGATGGAAATGGATACTAAATTGGTGATATGGATAGGAGAATGGCTCAGGGAGAGAGATACCAGAAGGTGGTGTATGGAGGAGCAGAGTCCAGAATGAGGCAGGTGACCAGTGGTGTGCTTCAGGGTTCTGTGCTTGGGCCATTGTTGTTTAATTTGTATATAAATGATATACGAAATGGCTTAAAGGGAGATATTCAGTTGCTTGCTGATGATGCGAAGTTGGGTAGCACAATAAAAAATTTTATTGTGCTACCCAACAAATTGATAGAACAGTACTCCAATCTCTTGGAGTACTGTTCTATCAATGTGTACTACATTGATAGAACAGTACTCCAAGAGATTGATGAGGCTAAGGATGTAGGGGTATTGGTAGATAGGGAGATGAAATTCAGGGGACACATTGCTAAGGTGTCCAAGATTGCACATAGGATTACTTGGTTGTTGAGGAACACACTGACATCCAGAGATAAAGAGGTTATTATTCCCCTTTATAAAGCGTTGATACTTCCACATTTGGATTACTGTGCTCAAGTCTGGTCACCTGGATTCCTTGGAGATGAGGAGGCAGTGGAGAGGGTTCAGAGGAGAGTGACCAAGTTCGTGAGTGATGTAAAAAATGATCCTTACATTGATAGATTGAGAGCTTGTGGATTGCAGAGGTTGGTTGATAGGCAGAGAAGAGGGGATATGATAGACACATTTAAATTACTGAAATGTTTTTATAGGATTGATGCAGGGGAAATGTTTCAGCTGTATGATAGTGATGGAAGAACAAGAGGTCATCCCTGGAAATTAAAGAAGAGTGTGGTTAACAAGGGTGTGAGAACAAGGTTTTTTGCCTGGAGGGTGGTGAATGAGTGAAATTCATTGTCTGACTTAGTTGTGAGTTCTTTGTCTGTAAATGAATTCAAAAAGAGATATGACAGATATGTTTTGCTAGTTTGGGTCTCCTGCGATGAGTCTACTGACTCCATGGAGATACCAGTAATAATAATAATAATATATATATATTTTTATTATTTGTTTGGGGTTCCCCCATTCCTCGACCACCCCTTAGGACTGGTTGAGCCCTCCTAATGAGGGAGGGTAAGAAGAGGGTAAGGGTAAAATGGGTAAGATAGCTGCATTACATAAAGGTGGCTCCAAGACAGAGGTATCATATTACAGACCAATTAGTATCTCTGGAGTCGTGGTTAAAGTATTGGAACAGTTGGTTAAAAATAAAATTCAGGAATGGGTGGATAGGAATATGATATTTTATAGGGGAAAACATGGCATTGTAAAAGGTAGGTCCGAAGTAATTTATTCATATTTTATAATAAGGTGACAGCAAAATTTGATAAAGGAAATGACCATGATATTGCTGGACTTTGCAAAAGCATTTGACAGAATACTGCATAGAAAACTATTACATAAGTTGAAGCAAATGGAAATATATGAGGCTGGTGGCATGGAGAGGGGGGGGGTTGATAGACAGACATTAGAGGGTGATGTATTGTAGAGTGGAATCAAGGCAAATGTGGATGACTAGTGGAGTGCCCCAGGGCTCTCTGTACTAGGACCACTACCCTTTAATTTATACATTAATAATATAATAGAAGATTTGAAGAGGGATATTCAGTTGTTTGCTGATGTTGCAAAACTAAGGGGGGCAATAGTTGAGGTGATGTAGATATCTTACAGGATGATTTAAATAAATTGGCCATGTGGGCAAAAGGATAATGACTGGCAATTCGATGTCGTAAAATGTAAGGTAATGTATTTCAGGATGAAAATATTACACACTTTGTATGACTGATGGTACTAGTTTACAGGAAAATGATGAGGCTAGGTATCTGGGGGGTGAGGTGATGGTAGATAGAGATTTGAAATTCGGAGAACATATTGCAAGAGTTGGCAAAATAGCTCAGAGGATTACTTGGATGCCAAAGAAAACATTGACAAGTAAAGATAGGTAGGTTATTATCCCTCTTTATAAGGATATGATTTGGCCACATGTTGACTGCTGTGCACAGATTTGTTCACCTGCATTTCTTGGGATCAGGAGGTGGTGGAGAGGATACAGAGATGAGTGACCAAGCTGGTGACAAGTCTGTGGAATGCTCCCTCCCTATGAGGATAGATTGAGGGTGTGTGGGTTGCAGAGTTTAGCTGACAGGCAGAGGAGAGGGGGATATAATAGAAACTTTTAAGTTACTAAAGGGATCTATATGACTGACACAAAAGAAAATTTTTAATACATGGGGAGTAGGGGGAAAACAAGGGGTCACACCTGGAAGTTGTCTAAGAGCGTAGTTAGTAAAGGTGTGCAGATTAGTTTCTTTATTTGGAAGGTGGTGAATGAGTGGAATGGATTGCCAGAGGTGGTTGTGAGCACCCCAACAGTGAATAGGTTTAAGGAGATGTATGATAGGTATTAATGTTAGAGTGTGTTAATGGATAGAGTAGGTCTCCCATGATGACTCTCAGAGAGTGCTCATATAAATAATAATAACTGGAAAAGTACCACATGGGTATAATTAGCAGAGACATAGAAGATAAACACAGGAAAGATTTTACTAAAAAATAAGTACAGGAAAACCTTGCTTAATGTGAATTCCATATGCGCAATAATCAGTTAGTGCGATTGAGTGAAATGATACTATTTCCCACTTTAAGCTAGTGATTAATCAGATAACACGATTTTTTTACATTACGCGAAATTTTTTGTCGCCAATCTGCAGCAAGCAAAAAAGCTGGAAATCATTAAGAGACATGAAAATGGTACCAATAATACAATGACTGTACTAGACCTGGGAGATAGAGCGAGTCTACAGTTCGGACTATATTAAATAAGAGCAAAGAATACAAAGAACAAGGAAAGTTGCTACTGGTTCTTTAAGCATGCAGATCAGTTGAAATAGAAGCCATTTAATGATTGAGATTGAGCGTTTTCTATCACTCTGGATAGAGGATTATAACTAACCAAAAAAAGAATACCACTTAGTACAAGGAATATTCAAGTTAAAGTTCTCAATATTTTTACCTCATCGAAAGAGACCAAACTTCAAGAGGAATATGAAAGCTTTACTGCAAGTTTAGGATGGTTTGAATGTTTTAAAAATCAAGCTGGACTACATAACATAAGAATAACTGGGGAATCTGCTAGTGCTGATAAAAGTTAAGTTCTGCAGCCAAGTTTCCTGAAGAATTGCAAAGGAAAATTCAGGAGGGTGATTATGAGGATCGGCAAATATTCAATGTTGACGAAACTGGTCTCTTTTGGAAACGTATGCCAATAAAAATTTTCCTAGCTAAAAGCAAAGCATCTCAACCAGGACAAAGTATCTAAAGATCGCCTTTTATTTTTAATCCTTTATTAGGAAGCAATGCATAGGCTTTAAACTCAAGTCTATGTTTATTTGTCGCACACAAAATCCAAAATCTAATATTATTGAAGAAATCAGCACAATTTGAAATTAACTTGGATTAAATGAACTGGATAATGAAGACGTGAGAAACTTGCTCAATTCCCATTCAGAACAGTTAAGAGAGAATGATCTTCTTCAACTAGAAGAACAGCATGCATACGAAGAAGAAAAGGAGTGCAAACAAGAAGAGAATGTTATGACTAAGAAGATAACTGCAAAAGAACTTAAGCTGGTTTTCAAACACAAGCATGCTAAGGAAATTTTGTTTGATGCTGATCTTAATATGGAACGAAGCTTCAAAGTCCGCTGAAATCTTGATAAAGCGATCGTCAGCTATCGCAAATTGCATGACAAGATGAAAAAGTTGAGTCCAATTCAAACATCTTTACTTAATTTTTTTGTAAAAACAGTAGCTCAATTAAATGTTTAGACATTAAATAAAATTTTAAGCAATTGATTTTTATCAACTTTGATGATTTTATCCTATAATATAGCTTATACTGTAATTTTTTTCCAAATTTACGCTAACTGATGGATGAACTGTAATTATTCCTATTGTTTATTGTATTCGCTTAGCGCACATTAATTGAAGTATTAATTAATTGCGTTAAGCGAGGTTTTCCTGTATAGTATGTTATATTTGGACAATAACAATCAAGAAAAGGAAGGAGTAGTGATAGCGTTCAACACCAAACATGAAGTTTATGAACTTCTTTACTGGAAGAGTTTCAAGTAGCTATGTGGGCAAACTTCAAAATAGGGAAATGGACAATGAAACTTATTTGTGCCTATGGTCCCACAGAAGGTTCTCCTAAGGAAGAAGTAGGAGAATTTTCCGAGTCACAGCAGGCAGGTGACAAAGAAAATGGAAAAGACATTTGGAGATCATAAACAGCAGAGTAAGAAAAGAATCCCACTAGATATATAGAAAAGTTTTGGGCAAATTTGGAGAAAAAGGCAAAGCTAATAATAATGGTAACTATCAGCTGGATTTCTACTTAGGATACATCGTTACTAACATCATGTTCAAACATAAATATGTGCACTAGTTCACATGTAGAGAAGACACAAGAAATAAGAAAAGCCTTATTGTTGATAGTGATACCTTCATGCTGGTTAAGAATAGAATATTATACAGAGGATTTGAAACTGGAAGTGACCATCACCTAATTTTAAGCAGAATAAACATGATCACAATGATAGAACAGTGTGTAAAAAAAGTTTTAAAAAGAATTAAATTTGAGCAGCTTTTTCTGTGAACAGTAGACTCGCTGTACAAACATTACTGAAGAAAACATTGATCGATTCAGCTATGGAGGATGCAGTTGTCTGCAAGGATAGAACAATAAGAACAGAATGGCAGACACATGAAGTTAAAGAAGAAGGCATAATTGAAAGTTCCTGGCAAAGAAATTGGCAGATGCCCTAAAATAATAAATAAATAGAAAAATGTAAGCGAGCTAAGCTGTGTGTAAAAGTAGCTAAACAAAAGTCAGGGGAAACACTTTGGTAAGAATATAGAAGGTAAATATCAGGAAAGTGACAAAATATTCTGGAGGCTATTGAAAAGCTTAGAAATGGAGGAAAAAGTACTGTACAAGATATCAAAAATGATGAAGGTGACATGAAAACTGAAGATAAGTATATCCTAGATGTCTGGAGTAATTACTTTGAAAGACTATTACATGAAACAAGCAGTAACAGAACAGTAGTAGAAAAGTTTCAACAGGAATGCAATGGGGATGTGAGTTCAATGTTGCAAAATGTAAGGTTTTAAAATTTGGAAAACAAAGATGGGATGCAGAAATTATGCTTGGTGAGAATATATTGTTGGAGGTAGAGGAAATAAGAGATCTAGGGGTGATGGTGGATAAGGATCTAAAATTAGGGGACACATCGCTAAAATTGTGAAGACAACACAAAGGCTTCTGGAAATGATGTGGAGGACACTGACGTGTAGAAGTAGGGAGATTCTTGTTCCATTGTATAAGGCTTTGATTAGGCCACACATGGACTATTTGGTCACCGGATTTTCAGAAGGATGAAGATATGTTGGAAAGGATCCAAAGGCGACTGACTAAGGTAGTTTCTGACCTCTGGAATGTCGAGTATGAGGAAAGGTTGAGAAGATATAATTTGCAGAGTCTGGTGGACAGGAGGAAGAGGGGAGATATGATAGAGACCTACAAGTTGGTAAGGGTGTGAGTAGGAGAGTGAGGTTTTTTTCTTGTAGAGTTGTGAATGATTGGAATGCCTTGCCTGAGAGTGTGGTGTCTGCAAGGAGTTTGAGCATGTTTAAGAGACGGTATGATGAGATGTGTGTGTGTGTGTGATAAAAAGACCTCCCAGATGAGTCTTTGACTCCTTGAGGTAATAATAATAATATCAATACTTGAGGTAGACAAACTATCAAAATCTTGAAATGTGGAAAGGCAGCTAGAGTAGATAATATTCAACAGATATATTCAAATATGGATGTTTTATGAATTATGCAATGCAGCTGCTGCAAAAAAGGTTTGCAGCAGCTGCATTGCATAATTCAGAGGACCTGGTTAGAAGGTCAAATTCAATTCCAGATGATTAGAGTAGGGCTCTCATAGCTCTCATACTTCCCAACTATAAAAATGGGAATACCAGTGAATGTAAGAATTACAGAGGGATTTCTCAACTAAGTGTTCCAGGTAAGATTTATGCAAGCATACTTGAGAAGAGGCTGAGAAAACTGAAGAGAAACTTGGAGAACAAGAAGCTGGAGTCAGATCGAATAAAGGTTGTTGGGATCAAATTTTCACTTTACAACAAATAGTTGAAAAATCATGGGAATATGACAAGGAGCCAGAGAAAAGCTTTTCAAAACACTAAAATTATATGGGATAAATAGAACATTATACAAAGCAGTACATAGTCTATATTTATGTTGTAAGTCAGCAGTTAGAATTGAAGGAAATATAGAAAGATGGTTTGATGTAAAATCAGGATAAGACAAGGATGCACGTTATCCTCCATTATTATTCATCATCTGTAGGAATCAAGTTATAAAAGTGATATTAAACTTAATAGCAAAATTGGAGAATTCAAACAGCTCTTTGATTGCAGAGGGTGTGCTCTCAAACATATCCAATGCAAGTATTCAAGATTCTCTAATGAAATTGAATAAAGCTGTAACAAATTTGGCATGATAATCAATAATAAAATGACTAAAACTATGAAAATAGGCAGTAAAATAAAATATTTAACAGTATTTAGTAAGATGCAATTTAAATTTGGAAATAAACAACAGAATAAGTGAAATTGGTATGGTGGGGAGCACCACCTGCATCATATTGTGACGGAGGAAGTGAGAGAAGACACGCCTTGGACTATGTTGTATGCAGATGACATCATGCTGTGTGCAGAATCAAGAGAAGAAGTGGCAGCCAAACTGGAAATTTGGAGGAAAGTACTGGAAGAGAGGTATGAGACTGAGCAGAAGTAAGACCGAGTATATGTGTTGCAAAGCGGATGGCAGCCAGGAGACAGATCTGGAGCTGGAAGGAAATGTCATCAGGAAGGTCAGTGACTTTAGATACTTAGGTTCACCAATGAAAGAGGATGGTGAGGCTGAGAAGGAAGTGGGATGCAGGATACAAGCAGAATGGAGGAACTGGAGAGAGATGGCTGGAGTGCTATGTGATAAGAGGGTGCTGATCAATCTAAAAGGCAAAATTTACAGGACAGTAGTGAGACCAGCTAAAAGACGTATGCTTTGGAAACTGTGGCCCTGAGGAAAAATAACATCAGCAGGATGGAGGCAGCAGAGATGGGAATGCTTAGGTGGATGTGTGGTGTGACCAGAAAGGATCATCTGAGAAATGATTATGTAAGGGGGACAGTGAAAGTTACAAACTTAGGAGCAAAGATATAGGAAGCAAGGTTGAGATGGTTTGGTCATGTGATGAGAAGGGAGGAAGAGTGTGTGGGAAGAAAGGTCATGCCGATGGATGTGCAGGGGAAGAGGAAGCGTGGACGGACTTGAGGATGAAGAACTTGGATGTGGCTACAGCCCAAGACAGGAAGTTGTGGAGGAGACTCACCACAAACAGCGACCCTACTTAAGTGGGAAAAGCTGCAAAAGAAGAAGAAGGTGTGGCAGGAAGCCAATTCAACAAATGTATATGGAATAAGAGAGAAATTAGCCAAATCACCAAACTAGCAATATATAAGACAGTGTTCAAATCAGTTTTAAGTTATGGATGAGAGTGGGGTTAGAAATATACCACTAGATCAAAAATGAAAGACCACAGATATGAGAGTTCTGAGAAAAAATAGGGGTCTGAACAAATGGCGTCAATGGCAGAATCATATTAAAATTGAACATATTAGGAAGGAAGGAAGCTGACATTGTTAGCACTCAATATGTGAGCGGAGCTAATCTAAGATGGTATGGTAATTTAAACAGAATGGGAGAGAAAAGTTTAGCAAACCTGATGTTTGATGCCAAGATTGCAGTAAAAAGATCCAGAGGAAGACCAAGATCTGTGTGGATTGATTCAGTTAGAAAACCAAAATGTTAAAGACAACATTGCAGCACTGACAAGTAATACACTAGTTTGGTGGAAAATTGTTCATAGGAGATTATTAATGATCTAAACTTAATTGCATAGATATAAATTAAAGGTACCAAGAAATTATATACCTGGTTTAATCCTCTATCCAAGTGTAAGCAAACAAAGTTTGTGCCTGAAGCATTTTCAGGACTGAGGCAACTTGTACATAGAGGCTAATGAGTTCACATCACTTGCCTTAAGTGGAAAAACTTTAATTGCATAGTGCTATCATAGTAGTCTGCACATTCTACATTGATGATGTGCTAGCATTATCAAAGGCACTTTAAAGACATGCTCATCAATCACAGTCATGTGCATGGAGTACAATAGTGATGCTCTTCACAGTGATTTTCTAGTGTGAGGTGGAGGTTAACAAGATCAAATACATAGATCAAACATAATGGTGGCAAAAAGAGTGATCATAACGAGGGACTTTAATTACCTAAACATCAATTGAGTAGCAGTAAGATCTCACAAGAAGAATGAAACTGAATTTAATGAGATGCTGCAAAAGAACTTCCTCAAGTGGCATGTGACAGAAGGAACTTCAGGTCAAAGAGTGTTAGATTTGATTATAGTGTCAGAGGGGGGGATTTCAGTTAAACACGTGACTATTCTGCCTCCGGTCGATGACAGTGACCCTGCGGTACTCACTCGGGAAAGGCTAAGTTTATAAATATTCCATTTAGAAAATATTGCATGCTGAACTACAAAGAGGAAAGTATGACCAACTGAGAAGTATGCTGGATTCTGCACCATGGTATCAGTTGTTGGATGAGAAGGATATTGACAGTGCACGACCAGTGTTTGAAAATTACTTAAATGGGGCAATATCAGAATGTGTCCTTAGAATTCAAAGAATAAATAGAGTAAGAGTGAAATGGAAGTGTAATCTTAACAAGCAAATGATATGTAAGAAAACATGATGTGGAAGGTATACTGTGTGCATTCTAATGGAGCAATGCAAAATACCCCCAGTATTCTTAGCATTCTCAATGTAAAATGTTATGACCTTCATCTTTTCAATCATATAAAATAACAGTAATAATTTCTCGACTATTTGTCTGAAAGTGAAAATCAGATCATGACAATCTCAATTTGGCTTTCAAGATTCTAATTCTCCAATTTCCCTTCCACAATTTTTCTTGGTCTGAATTATTGTTTACATAAATCTCTACCTAGAACACTAAGTAGAGAAATTCCTCTATAATTCTCAGACTGTTTTATTTCCCTTTATATAGAAGGGAACAATGACAGCTATATTACAATCATCCAGAGTTCAACGTTTTGAAAATGCCTTCTGAATAATTGCAGTAATACTGCAGTACTGGCACTATAAAACATTTATACTTTTATATCTGAGTAATAGGGGTGCTTAAGGGTCAAAGCTATATAACTGAGAGGAGACCTCCACATAGCCTTTAAAGGAATGCAGAGAACCGATCAGGGATTTTGACATAATGTCCAATCCTCACCTTCTCGTGATATACAGAATGATATACTTGGATACAGAATGAATGAGGATGGACTGGCAATTTGGTATTTAGGCGACCAATTGTATTCTTCGTTGGCTTAAACCAAAAAAAAAAAAAATCATGGTACAACATGACAGGATTTCATTCAGGCTGGGGCATCACCCGGTTAAACAAGGCTCCCATTGTTTTTGCCAGGGAACCAGCAAAAAGTCAGCTACTGGAACAAATCCTAAAACCCACCCCAACTCAATATTACCAGAGTTCAAGATCAGTAGTATCAACATAAGAAGTTGATAGTATCGATGAATGGCAAAGAAATGGAGCTAGCTGAGGAATTGGATAAGTACCAGATCGACATAATAGGAGTGACTGAAACAAAAAAGGCAAAAACTGGAGAGATCTTTCTGAGTAATAAATACAAAATGTTATATTCAGGAAATGACAGTCAAGGAAAAGAAGGAGTAGTCATAGTATTCAACCCTAAATACGAGGCTAGTCTTCTTGAATGGCAGGCAGTCTCAAGTAGAGTGATGTGGGCAAATATGAGAATGGGGAACTGGACAATGAGACTAATTTGTGCCTATGGTCCCACAGAAGGTTCTACTAAGGTAGAAGAGAAGGAATTTTTTGAGGCTTTAGAGAAAGCAACTGACACAATGAAAAAAAAAAAAAAAAGTTAGTCCTTGTTGGGGATCTAGATAGCAGAGCAGGAAATAATTGTCAGACATACAAAAATATTTTGGGAAAATTTGGAGAAAAGAGCAAAGCTAATAATAATGGCAAATACCTGTTGGATTTCTGCTCAGAACATGGATCTGAGCAGAAATCCAACATGATCACTTCCAACAGGCAAATACCTGTTGGAAGTGATCATACTAATTGACTATGATCACTTCCAATTTCAAATCAGACGATTTGAAATTGGAAGTGATCACCATTTAGTCTTCATCAGAATAAAATTGAATTTCATATTGAAAAGAATAACATGTAAGAAAGTTTTAAAGCGAATAAAAGTTGAGCAGCTCTCAGATGTGAACTGTAGACTAAAATACACAAACATGACTGAAGAAAAAATGAAAGAGTTTGAGAACAGGAACCAAACCTTGGAGATTCAGTGGCAAGCCCAGAAAACACTGATTGATTCAACCAGAGGCATGTGGTCAGGTTGACTGTAAGGATAGAAAAATCAGAACCCCCATGGTAGACATAGGAAGTTAAAGAGGCAGTGAAAGAAAAGAAGAAACCATATCAAAAGTTTCTGGAAAATAAGTTAGCTTGTGCTCTTAGAGAATACAGAGACAAATGTAAGAAAGCTAAACACTCTGTGAAACTAGCTAAACAAAAGTCATGGGAGGACTTTGGTAAGAATATAGAAAATAAATATCAAGAAGGTGGCAAGATATTCTGGAGGTTGTTGAAGAAGCTCAGAAATGGAGGAAAGAGTGCTGTAAAAGGAATTAGAAATGATAAAGCTGACATGAAAACAGGAGAAAAATATCCTTAAAGTATGGAGTAATTACATCGAAAAATTGCTAAATGAAACAAGCAGTGATGACAGCACAGTGGTAAAAAATACTGACCAGGCATGCAGTCAGGAATACATATCCATACTTGAAGCAATCAAAAGCCTGAAATGTGGAAAGGCAACAGGAATAGATGATATTCGACCAGAAATGCAGAAGTATGGAGGTATAAAAGTCTTACAGTGGCTGCACTGCATAGTTCAGAAGGCCTGGACAGAGGGACAAATTCCTGATAATTGGAGTAGAGCTTTCATAGTACCCATATATAAAAAGGGAAATAAAACTGAAATTGAGAATTACAGAGGTATTTCATTACCGAGTGTTCCTGGTAAGATATATGCAAGTATACTTGAGAAACAGTTGAGAAGAATTGTGGAAGAAAAGCTTGGTGAAGAACAAGCTGGATTCAGGTCAAACAGAGGCTGTCAGGATCAGATTTTCACTTTACGAAAGATAGTTGAGAAATCATAGGAATATAACAAAGATCTGTATTTAAGTTTTGCAGATCTGGAAAAGGCATATGACAAGGTGCCAAGAGAGAAGCTATTTAAAACGCTATTGAATATTAATTCAAAACGCTATTGAATATAATAATTGATACAATGGGGCATTATATCACACAATACTTAGTCTTTATTTGAGTTGTAAGTCAGCAGTTAGAATTGAAGGAAATACAGAAAAGTGGTTTAATGTTAAATCTGGTGTCAGACAAGGATGTACGTTATCCCCTCTGTTATTCATTATCTATATGGATCACATTATGAAGGAAAGTGGTATTAAACCTGATATAAAAATCAGAGATGTTAATCTCTGCACTTTGCTTTATGTAGATGATGTTATACTTTTAAATAAATCCAGTACAGGTCTGCAAGATTCCCTGACTAAATTGAATAACTGTTGTAATAGATATGATATGAAGGTCAGCAATAACAAGACAAAGTCAGTGAAAATAGGCAGAAGAATTGAAAATATCAACTGCATTGTGAATGGAGAACCTATAGAACAAATAAAACGTTTCATCTGCTTAGGCACAATTTTTAGTGAAGATGGTAAATTAAATATGGAAATAGACAACAGAATCAACAAAGCTTCTATGGTAAGTAGTCAACTGAATAAATTTATATGGAATAAGGGAGAAAGCCAAAACACTAAATTAACTGTATATAAGGCAGCATTTAAGCCAATTTTAACTTATGGATTTGAGAGCTAGGTCAGAAGTAAAACACTTGACCAAAGACTAGAGAAAACAGAATGAAAGTCCTGAGAAAGATTAGGGGCATGAACAGATGGCATCGATGGCAATATCATATTAAAAATGAGGATATTAGGATAGAACTTGCCACTGTCAGCATCCAGGAATGTCTTAGCAGAACTAATCTCAGGTGATATGGTCACTTAAACAGAATGGGAGAGGAAAGATTAGCAAAACAAATGTTCTCTGCTAGGTTGGCAGGAAAAAGACCAAGATATAGGTGGATTGATACAGTAAAAAGTGCCTTAGAAGATAGAAATATAAGATATGATAATGTCGGAGTCTTGACAGGTAACAGACTGATTTGAAGGAAAATTGTAGATAGGAAGTAAGTAATGATGTAAATTTTTCATGTAGTACTATCATATCCTGTACACTCCTTGAGGGTATATATCAAGAATTTGATGATGTTGATATCTGAGTAATTTCTGTTCAAATATAATCTACTCCACCTGCATTTCCATGTTTCAGGCTTTTGATAGCCTTTTCTACATCACATATTAATATGTATTCCTAATTGCAGTTCTTCTTGAATATTTCTACCCACTGTTCCTGCCACTGCCTGTTTCCTTCAGCAGTCTTTCAAAATTAATTAGTCTAGAAATCTAAAATATCTCTATATTTAGTTTCATGTCACCTTTATCATCTTTATTATCATTCCTTTTACTATAATCTTTCATCCATTTCTAAGTCTTCAGAACATTCTGAAACCTTGCTGATATTTATTTTGAATATTAGTCTTCCCATGATTTTGGTTTTGCCACTTTTAGCTTAACTTTCTTACACTTTTCTCTGTATTCTCTTAGAGCATCTGCTGAATTTCTTGTTGGGAACTTTCAATATGGTTTCTTCTTTTCCAGGATTGCCTCTTTAACTTCTTGCATCCACCATAGATAGATTTCTGACTTTTCTATTCTTAGTGAAGAATTTATGGAGACATAACACGTGTTAGAATAATTATTTTACTTATAATTAAGAAAATAACATTCGATGTTTCGACCTCTGTATTGAGGTCATCATCAGGAAAACATACATATGTATAGGACACAAGCTACATGACACTACACTGCACTACACAAAAGTAAGATGAATCTAAATGCCTGTTAATCATTTACCCTAGCCTGATCTCTGGTGAGAAAAAAATATATTAAAGATTAATTCACAAAATAACAACCGTTTCATACTAATATACAGATGATAAAAAAAAAGTATAGCAGAACTACATTAAACAATTTCTGAAGTCCTCATATTAGGGTTTTCTTCTGTTTGGGGTTGTTCTAGATGATATATAGGTTGAAGATGGGTCTTTCAAATTCTTGGAATAATTAATCCATCATTCTTGTTCAGATTTGAATGATGTTTCAGCATTTCATGGACTTCTTTGAACTTTCGTTCAAACAAAGTTTTGGTGCGATGTAGGAACTTGGTGCCTTTCCAGTCAATTCTGTGACATGTTTGAAGTGCATGGTCTGACAGGCTTGTTTTACTATAGTGGAGGAATTTAATGTGGCATTTGTATTCATCTTTTCTTATTGGGATGGTGTGCTCTGTTTTCCTTATGTAAGGTGGGTTGCAAATGCACTGAATTTTGTAAACCCCTGGGTGGGGAAGGTATGGAACTTTGGAAGAGCTGTCTCCAAATTTCTTAATTTTGCAGGAGGTTTAAAGGTTGCCTTAATATTGTATTCAAGTAGTGTTCTATCTATTTTTTATGATATGCCCTTTATACGGTATGGCTATGGAATTCTTGTAATCTTTTCTGCTTTTAATGGCATTTTTGTGGAAGATCTTGTGAACTGCTTTTTTTTTTTTTTTTTTAAATTGTAGCCATGTTTTAAAAATGTTTGGCTAATAATTTAAAATTTTTGTTCAGAGCCTGTTCAATGGAGCAAATTATTAGGCTCTGTGTTTGAGGGTGCTGATGACCTCTAATTTTTGTGCTGGATGGTGGTATGAATTTTTATATATATATTGGCCTATGTGTGTAGGTTTGCAGTAGACTGAAGGAGAGGCAACCTGAGGGAAGACATGTGACAAGTGTGTCTAGAAAAGAAAGAGAATTACTGTTTTTGATCTTGATGATGAATTAGAAACATTGGGTTGTTTGTTCAGGTGGTTTAGGAATGTATTTAATGTTTCGCAGTTGTAGGATCAAATGGCAAAAATTGCTTTAGGCTGGCTTTACAATAATATTAAAATAAACACAACTGTAAATAACACTAATAATAGTAAAACAAAACATTTAACAAAAAATTTAAATGATTTTTTTTTTTTTCTGAAAACCTGCTCAAAAACCAAAGTCAACTTATCTATCATGTTTTAATAATAATAATAAAAAAACTTGGAATATAAATGAAAAAATGTTAAATTGATGTGCTAAACAAACAAATGTTCATATTTCCAGCTTGTTTAACGATAATATAAATTTTCTTATTCAAATCCACAAACGTTTTAGATAATACACTAATTCTGCTTTTGTATTAAAACAGATTTGCTACCATCACTTTTCCATTTTTGTGTGTATGTGTGTGTCAATGAAGTGAACACTTCACCATTTCATCAGATTATTGCAAATTACTAAAAGATCATTTTTAATAATAAAAAGCTGTTCAAATGTTTTGAAATCCTAAAAACAAGCATATTCATCAGTGCAACCTCTTACACATGACTTTTTCCCCCCCTCTTTTTCACTGTTGTGTTACCTGCATTATATATATATATATATATATATATATATATATATATATATATATATAGTTGTCTGGCAAAAAAAAAAAAAAAAAAAACTGAATATTTGTTCTGTCCATGTGAGTTAAGAGGAAACAAAAAGAAACACACACATATATATGCAAAAAAGTGGATACAAATGTCGTGATCTTGAAAAAAATAACTGAATGCACATTTTATTTAATATCTTTTCTATAGAGTGAGATCTTGTAGATTTAGTACTTTACCCTATCCCCAAAATTTCATTCATGTGAACTGTAAAAATTAAATAAAAAAAATTCATGCCTTAGAAAATCACAATCAAGCAGATTCGACCAACATCATTTTTAATGCATTCTAAAAGAAATTTAGCCATGGTAATGTGGGCATCATGATAAGAAAGTATTAGAGAGAGAGAGAGAGAGAGTGTGCGCATGCCCACTGAATAATTTTTCCCATGCATGCAGGATCTAAGTAGCCAGCTTTTTTAAAGACAACATTTTAAGGCATAGACTGCTTAATAAGAGACTTAAATGTGCATTGTATAAAGCAAGAAGGTAGTATGATATTCAGTGGAAAAATGGATCAACAGTTGACTTAAGTGACTGAGTGTAGTGTAACAGTTAGCTCCAGACATCCTGGTGTATATATAGATCACCATCTAGCAAAATGGCAATCCTCTGGTCTGCAATAGATAGTATACATTCAGTCAAATAGCTATGAAATTCAATGGTGGCCTGCAAAAGCAGCATACAGGTTCAAGCATATTTGACCAAGATAATTGTTAATGCATTCTAAAAGAAATTTAGTCATGGTAATGTGTCAACTGGTACAACAAAACTGCTCTTCAAATCTGATGGGAGAACCAGGGTATGGTGATAGCAGCAAGAACCAATGGTTCCATTGTGCTGGGTAGACAACCAGTGGATCAATGCTGATGTGATTATTTCTTTGGCACATTTAGTCCCAAGACACTGGTGGAGTAATGTATGAATGCCACAGACAACTTGGACAAAGTTGCTAAACCAGGTACATGTTCAGAGTTTATCCTTTTAACAATGGTCACAAGGCAAAAATTATTTAAGAATGATTCAAAGATATAAAGGTTATCACACTTCAATGTCTTATTTATTCAGTCAACAGATATCAACCCAATTTCAGCATCAATGGAATTAAGTGGAATGAGATATTTGTGACAGCTATTTGCACACAGTCCAATGTGACATAACTGTACAGGTGTAAAAGCATAGTCCCATAAGTCAATGCACCAATGAGCTGAAGATGTTCCAAGACTGCTATGTGCAATAGGTAGGTATGCCTAATAAACTGGTTACTGAGAGTAAAAACACATACACATACAACACAGAATAGTTCAAAACAAAACATACCTGTTCGGTCATACCACACCAATAATTTGAATAGGCACCCAGAGATTCCAGCAAAGGAGCAATAACTACTCTAAAATAAGGAGAAAGAAGCAGTTATATCATGACAGGGGGGAAAATCAAGAATTTTTATAATTTTTTCATAAAGAACTGTTTCTGCATAATTCTTAATATTTGACTGAATGAAAATAATTTATTCTATATTAGATAAATATAAAATACATTTAAGTTCCCAAAACACTAAACTAACATTTCACTTCAAACATTTCATTATATGACATGTTTGAAGTGGTTTTAAGTTATAGATCTGAGAATTGAGTTAGGAATAAATAACTAATCAAAGACTAAAGACTACAGATATAAAAGAACATGAGCAGAGCTAACATAAGGTGGTATTGATCAATTCATCAGATGTCAGGAAGGCAAGAAAGGCCCAAAAGAAAAGCAAGATCTATGAAGATTAATTGAGCCCCAAAAGAATGAAAGGTAAGATCTGAGAATATGTTCCTGCACATCTGACAATGTGGAGTGAAACTGTTGAAAGGAAAAAACTAGTAATAATGTAAACCCAATCAAGCACTATTATCATATTTGTTGTACATCCCTTGAAGATATACAGCAGAAATTGATGATATATGTTCCCACTTACATTTTCCTGATACTTAATAAATCTGTTATTCATTTGTTAGTTTAATTCTTGTAGTGTTTTTTTTTTCTTTTATAGCAGAGTATAATATGAATGCTCCCATTATTAATCTTTTATTTATTAACAATATCTAAAAGTTAAATTCCTAATAATACTAATTAATTTTCTTTTATAGCAAAAAGTAAGATAGAAAATATCCAGGAAAAATGCAATTGACCATATTTCTGTACCTGAGACAGGATACATCAAAATGTTGAATTATGACAGGCAGTTGGAGTAGATGATATCTGATAGTAAATATTGAAATATGGGGTATACAAGCTTTTACAGTGGCTAGGTTACATATTCTCAAGGCCTGATCAGAACAATGAATTCCAGGATTATGAAATATGCCTACTGCAGGAAATGAAAAATAAATTCCAACTAGCTGCTCAGAATAAGACTTATGCAAGATATCCAAGATTTATGTTGGAAAAAAAAAAAAAAAAAATTGGTGGAAAAGGGCTTAAGTCAAACTTACTGCCAAGATTAAATTTTTACTTCAAGGCAAATAGTCAAGAAATCAGGAAAATGCAACAAAGATCACTCAAGTTTTGTTGATCTTGAAAAGGAATACGACGGGCTATCAAAGAGAGATGTTCAAAACAACAAACAAGCATTATCATCTGAAATATAACTTCCAGGTGTATACAGGATACTATGATAATACTATAAAATTAAGTTTATGTTATTACTAGCTTCCTTCAAAAAAATATTTTTTCCAAATATGCTATTTGTCAGGTTTCCAATGCTATCAGACAGTGCATTATGGCATCAAACACTATTTTATCAATCTTTTCCCTTCCTAATTATTTTCAAATAATAAATTAATAATAATAATAAATTTAATTAAATTCAAATAATTATTTGCTGGGGCCTGGTTGGCCGAGTGGATAGTGTATTCACTCTCTAGCCAAGAGGATGTGGGTTCAAATCCTGCCATGGGCATGGATGTTTGTGATTGCCTGTGGAAATACCAGTGGTGGTCAGCGGTAGATGGCACTGGTGTAGTTGCGGTCAGTTGGTGATTGAATGGTAGAGACGGAGTTGTAGAGCAGGTGCCCTCCCTCGATGAATCCTTGGACTCCCTGGAGATGTCAAATAATAATAATAATAATTAATTATCTCTGCTCACATATTCTAAAATTTTTTTATGTGAATCCCACCATGATAGACTATAAATAAACCTAATGTAAATTTTTAACACTGTGGGTGGATTAAGAGTTAGATAATCCAGGAACCATACTCTAGAAACTAAAGATACTTTTTCAAACCACCAGTAAGCAGGGTGATGGTGACAAAAAATGTCTACCACCTGAACTTTTGTAAACATTCTTAACAAAGTGGAATTTAAACCAATCCCTGCTGGTTGGAGTTGAGACAATATGCTAGCAATGTTAATGATGCTGAGAGCTCTTTTCTGTTATCTTTATTTTAAGCATGATTTTACCATTGATACCATCTTTTTCACTCTCCTAGTTTTCTCATGCCTCTCATAGTGTGGCCTACCAGTCTTTGATGAACTATTTTTAATTCAACTTTCCATTGCCATATAAACTGCAACTGCAAGTTTAGTGTTCTGCTAATCTTCCTTTAATGCTATATAAATTATTTGTGGGTTCCCCATCATACCAGCTTTGCTCATTCAATTATCAATTTCCAAATTTAATTTGTCATCTTCACTAAAAATTGTGTTTAAATTATTATTATTATTATGTGGAACTTCCATGAAGTTGCAGAACTCATCACAGGAAGCTACTCAACAAGGTGAATATTTTATTCATTCTATTTATCGCTGAGAATGCAGTTAATTTCTATGTTCCTGACTATAATACTACATTTTTACTATAATGACAGCCTACTATTCTCCAAACCCAACTAGTTCTTCCTAGTTTCTCTTAATTTTTTTAGCCTCTAATCAACTGTGCTTGCATAAATCTTACCAGGAATACTGGGGAAGGAAATTCTTCAGTAATTCACATATTTAGTTTTTTTTTTTTTTTTTTTAATGGTGGATAGAGATGAAGTAGCTTGCATTCAGAAGGCCTCTATAAAATTTTTATACCTTCATATCTGAGAATTCATACTACCTCTAATATTGATGTACTCGATATTTTTTCCTAAAGTTCTGCTGCTCTATTAAATTGCATTTTTTTTTTCTTAAAGTAATTACTCTTAGATATCTTGGAATCTTCATTATGTCACCATTATCATCTATTTCAATTTTCCAGTTCTAAGACAAAAGCAGAAAAATGCTATGATGTAAATGAATCCTTATATACAGTGACACATAGCATATACATTTTGCAATAAACCATTAAGGTATTTACACCCTCTGTCCAAAAAGAAACCGAATTCTTCAAAAATAGAAGAAACTAGTGGTGCCACCTGTTGTATCTTTTTGTTGTCGAAAGCTGCAACCTTCATTAGCTTTGTATCTTTTTGTTGTCAAAAGTTGCAACCTTCATTAGTGTTGTGTCAAACTGTTTATGACATTTGTTTCATTAGAAGCCAAGTTATACTGTCACTCTTGGCACCATAACTCGGCTTCACGAACGGTCGGAAAATGAGTTTCAAACAGAGAGCTGCGATTGACTTGTGTGTTAAACTTGGTAAAAGTTTACCGAAATGCATCAAATGCTTCAAAACGCATACAGCGATGAATGCTTATCCCATACTCATGTGTACTCAAGTTTACGAGTGGTTTAAGTGATTTCAAAGTGGTCGTGAGACACTTGAGGACGACTAAAAGATGGACCGTCCAAAAACTGGACTGAGTGAAGATAACATCCAAAAAGTGCGTGATTTCATCAAAGAAAACCTGAAATCGTCCATGAGATTGATTGAAGATGAATTGGAGATTCCAAAATCAACTGTGCACAACATTTTGACCGAGAGTTTGGGCCTTCGTAAATTGAATTCGCGATTTGTTCCCCACAAGTTGACCGACGACCAAAAAATATATCTAATTGAACAGTGCAAGGACCTCATTACAACCGCTCGTAAGGACTCAAACTTCAATGAAACAATCATTACTGGTGACGAAAAGTGGTGTTTTGAGTATGAGCCCGAAACAAAGTGCCAGAGTGCTGAGTGGAGACCACTAGAAGAGGGGCATCCGAAAAAAAGTCGCTTGGAGAAATCAAAAGTAAAGACAATGCTGATTTGTTTCTAGGATACAAAGGGCATTATCCACAAAGAATTCATTCCGCCTGGCCAAACAGTCAATGGTGAATTTTATCTCAAAGTTTTGAAGCGATTGATAGTGAGAATTTGTCGCATACGGCATGAATATCATGATGAACTGTTCGTCAAAACACACTGTCACTCTTGGCACTATAACTCGGCTTCTAATGAAACAAAGGTCATAAACAGTTGACACAACACTAATGAAGGTAGCCGCTTTCAACAACAAAAAGATAAAACAGGTGGCATTACTAGTTTCTTCTATTTTTGAAAAGTTTGGTTTCTTTTTGGACAGAGGATGTATAAACAAAGTTATTACAAACAGAAAGAACATGTGCTCATACAGCATCTAGTAAAGACTGAAAATTATTATTATTAATAATGTAAATTTCTGAAAAATCATGATGTGCCTAAATGTTTACAGTAGGAAAGAAAAAGCTAAGCTATTTTTGGAGATGGAGCAGACTTGATAACAACTTGCTGTACAAGGGTACAAGGGTGGTCTGAAAAGTTGTCGATCATAGATGGCAACACTATCGGCACAATTTTTTTTTCTAAATTGGTACATCTGTCATAAGCATCCATGTGAAACTGCAAGTCATTCTATCAAGTAGTTTTATACAGCTGCCTGAAGCAAAAGTGTTGTCTGTATCCCTTTGAAATGGATAAAATTGAGTATCGTGCAGTCATAAAATTCTTTGTAAAAGAAGGTTTAACGCCAAAAGAAATTCATTTGAAGTTCATAAACGTTTATGGGCACTCTTCTCCTTACTTTTTGGAAATTAAGAAATGGGCTGCCGAGTTTAAACATGGCTGTACCAGCCTTGAAGATGATCCACGTGAAGGATGTCCAAAAAGTGTAACAAGACCAGAAATCATTGATCAAGTGCACGATATGGTACTGGATGACCGGCAAGTCAAAGTGCATGAAATTGCTGAGACTATAGACATTTCAAAAGAACATGTGGGATACATCTTGCATGAAGAATTGCAAATGAAAAAAAGCTTTGTGCAAGATGGGTGCCGCTTGCTCATAGCAGATCAAAAACGCACACGCATGAAAATCTCTGAACACTGCTTGGAGTGTTTTAACAAGAATAAAACTGATTTTGTGATTCGATTTATTACTATGGATGAGACTTGAATTCACCATTACACACCAGCATCCAAACAGCAGTCAAAATAGTGGACAGAAGCCAGTTGTTCAGCACCAAAGAAGACAAAGTCAGTTCCAGCAGCAGGAAAGGTCATGGCATCAGTGTTTTGGGATAATTTTTTTTGCAGAAGAAAAAAATCATCTTTCATCAGGACAATGCACCTGCCCACAAAGGTGTTTTGGCAATGGAAAAATTAAGGTATCTGCGCTGTGAATTGTTGCAACATCCAATCTATTCCCTAGATTTGGCTCCCTCTGACTTCTATCTCTTCCCAAAACTAAAACTTTTTCTGTGCTGGTCAGCGTTTTTCTTTGAATCAAGAGGTGATTGCAGCTGTAGATGGGCATTTTGCAGATCTTACTAAGAACCACTATAGAGATGGGATAATGGCTCTGGAGCATCGCTGGAATAAATGTATTAGACTTAAGGGAGATTATGTTGAAAAATAAAAATAATTTTGAAATTATAAATTTGTTTTTTTCAGTTTAGGCCAAGAACTTTTCAGACCTCGTATAAGTTAAATTTAATACACCTGCGTAAAAGTCATTGAAGCAAAAAATAATTAAAAACTGATAACAAAAATTCTTGTTCTGCCTCCCCCCCCCACTCTAGCCAAGTGCTGAAATATTTCTTCTATATCAATTCTATGAAATCCTTTAAGTAGATTAAATGTTTCTATCATACCCTCCCTTATCAACCTATTGACCAACTTTTGCAGCTCACAAATCTTAATCCTCATAGGGAGCATTCCACAGACCACTCACCATCTTGGTTACTCATCTCTGGATCCTCTCATCACTCCCTCATCCCAAACCCTCTATTTCAGAAATTATTGGTATCAACAAATTGTGAACTAAATTCAGTACTGACCAGACCCATTTTTTTTTTTTTGACATTGATCTAACTATAAGCCTATGTATTTTGCCTTTTTTTTTTGGCATAATCAAAAAATTTATATTCAAATTATTGGGAAAAAATCATTGAACGAAGGTCAGTTTAATCATGTTTTTCATTCTTCTAAATTATAGTATTAATTATAATAGCATGTTAAACCACAGGCATACATCTGATGATACGGCTTAGTATAACATAAATCACAGAGACATCAAATTTAAATGTGCAGAAATTTATATTATTAAATAATGCATAAAAAAAAAAAAACAATAAATTCAAAAACATTATGTTTTTTAAAAATTAAGTTCTGAATAAAATGTTTGTTTTAATCAGGACAAGTCAAGATTGTTGGGAATTTAATTAGATTTAGACTGTAGTACTAAGAGAAAATGGCATCAGCTTGTAAACTGTACATCTGTATGCACAACCTTTATACATGGAGGTCAAATCATTCAAATAGATTTACTTAACAGTATGTTTTCTCAAAAATCTGCAAATCCTGAATTATGGCTAAATGTACATAAGTAATCACATATACTATTCATGATTTTTACAATGCTTCTATGACAAATTATTTTGCCACAAGAGCCGGTTTTATCTGGGGAAAAAGACCAAGTTAAATAAACTCTATGACAGGAGGAATTTAATACACGCTTTCTTTCAGACTTAGGTGCCAGCTAAGTCAACTGGTCTTAGGTAGAAATAGCAAGATTCTTTCTTAAAAACAAACAGACTGGCCTAAGAACATATGCAATTCATAAATTTGCCACTGACCACCACAACCAGGTAATGGCTGAAAATTACAGACTGTAATAAGTATTGAACTGATATTTCAAGTTTAGAACAGTGGGGTGAATGGTGACAACTATCATTCAGAATAATCTAACCTATTCTTATTCAGGATGCAGTAGATTTAACATGATGATACTGCATACTCTAAATTGATAACTGATAATCAGTCATTTAAAACTTGGCTTTGTATACTGACTAAAGCAAGGTGCAACATGATAATGTCAAGAATGAAAAGAAATGCAATAGTTACATTTAAATGTGTGTGGATGTTGAAGTCATAATTTTAAACATCAAGATAACAGCTATAATCTAGATAGCTGTTATCTAGATTATTAACATTATTATCTAGATGCTTTTTATTAGATAAAAGAAAATGATAGGTCAAATGATGTGCCTAAGTAAGACTGAAAATATTTACTACCAAGCATTTTTTTTTTTTGGCTCAGAAAAGTGTTAAAATCATTACAAATATGAGATGTTTAATTGAGTCTTAATTCTAGGATCCAATTTCTTACATGATACTGTGTGATAATTTCATGCATTGCAGCTGTCTTGTGTACAAGAATTAAAACTTCTCCAAAGTCAAAATATATAAACACTGATAACTGAATTTTGTTTAGTGGAAAACACTAATTCTATTAACTATTATAACTGAAATGCATGCTATCTAGCAAAAAAGAAAGAAAAAAAAAGAATGAGAAAACCAAATCAAACAAAACATTAAAAGAAAAAAACAGCTTCTTCTGCACAGAAAAATGCATACATACCATAAGGGACAAAAGTAACTGCATATATATTATTATTTTTTTTAATAAACCTGAAATGCATTCACATTTACATATCTGTGCCAATCCAAAATACGGAAATGCTTATAGTATGTTTATTAATAACTAAAAAAAAAAAAAAATGTTCTAGGACAATGAATAGAACCTTGAATGTTCTTCTGGTAGCATATGATGTCTGCATAGCACTTCCTGAATTGCATACGGATATTACTACTGCACACAGGCTATGGCAAGGAGAAGAACAGAGTCCACTGGTTTTTCCTTCTAATCTCACAGACCATGTCTAAAACCTATCACCAGCAGGGAAAAGAGATGGAAAATGGAAGGAGTGGATGAAGAATCACCCTAAATGAGATATAACGTACAATTATGAAGTTTAGTCAGAAACATAAAACAATCTTATTAGAAAGAAAAACGGTTAAGCAAAAATTTATAAAGAAAGGCACACAGATAAATTTAGGTGGAAAGAGCGTGAAGATTTCAACAAGTTAAATATTGCAAACAGCAACCACTTCTCTTCCACTTGCCATAAAATTCCCCAGTAACATTTTAAGTAAGCTAAACCAACACATGCACACATATACAGGTGGTGTCAAAATAACTCCTCAGTCATTACATTTTGACTTACTTTCCTTTTTTTTAACTTTTTTTTTTTTTTTTACTTTCCTAATAATATTTGACATCCTGAAAAGCAATGTTATGCATATTCTAAAAGATTTTAGCACACTTAAAATTCAGGCAAGAATTTTAAATGTGCAATTTATATTACTAAATATAACATATACACTAACAGGGAAGGGAATCAATGTGGAAATCAGCCTTATGAAAGACAGAATAATAAATATTCATTTTGTAAAGATGGATATTTATTATTATTATTGGTATGACATAATTATAGATATTTATAATCCTCTCTTTTAATAATATGCAAGAAAAACTAATAATACCAAAATAGCATTTTTTAAAAATAATGCATTTTGCGATACTGTTAACTCTTTTCATGATGAAAAGTAATTACTATTTAAATCCAGATCTCTTCGCTTATCACCTCCATATAACTTAAAAAATTCAGTATTGTCTAAACTTTGAGGTCGCTAACAAATGTGATTATAAGCAATAATACCTACTCCAGTAAGCTTTTATTTGCAGAATGATATTTGTGGACAAATTGTTTCATATTTTTCCCACAAAACCTATCAACAGGATGCAAATCAAACTGCGGAGATCAGTCCATTCTTTCCATATTTGAAATGTCAAGAAAGATGTGAAATTTTTTTTCTATAATATAGCAAAACCTCTTGAAACACAAAATTATTATTACAGAAACATGCATATTTATGATTTAATATACAAGTATGTCTCATATGTTAAAATTCCAGGTTGCATATACATATCTGAGGACCACAAATATAAGGACTTTCTTGATTGATCCAAATGAGATGACTCATCTGGTGAAGGAGTATTTAGTGCTGCAGATGTTCCAAGGAGATGACACTCTCCAAAAAAGCCATACATAACACTATAGAAGAACTTCGGGTAATACAAGTACCATTTTCCACATAAAATGGCATTCCGTGCTACCTGAAGTTCCTCTACACAAAATCCAAAAAAAATATGTCACTTATTTTTCCATATATATAACATTTATCAGCTACTGGACATTAAAATTGCCGATTTATAGCTGAAAAATAAAATATCATTCATTTCAAATCCTTCTGTCAATAAAAATGGACATAAAATCATCATCAGGCAGTCCAGAATTTCTTGAGTAGATTAAAAAGTCTTGAAATACTTAACTAGTTTAATAATGAAGATTACTGCACAACTTACATTCAACAACAACATAAACATTAGAATTACTTTATAATAAAATACAAAATTAAAATTTTGGTGGTTTTGATTGAAAGATACGAGTTAGATTAATTTCACCATGGACTTAAAACTGGTCATCATCCTCCAATTTTTTTTAAGAATTAAAATTAGTTGTTGATACTTAAATATAAAGAGCCAATAGGCTTCATTTCAGTGATATAAACATTATTTAAATTAAGGGGATATTAAATCCTAATTGTTTTAAAACCGAATAAAAAACTGAAAGATTGGAATCAGAGAGTTTCATGCTGAATATAGTAAACTATAAAAGTATCGGCGATTACTAGCATGAGCTAATGCAAGTAGTCCTAGTACGTAGTACAATCTCGGGCAACTCGCAGCAAAGGTGGTAAATGCTGCGAGTTGCCCGAGATTGTATTACGTACTAGGACTACTTGCATTAGCTCACACTAGTAATCGCCGATACTTTTATAGTTTACTATATTCAGCATGAAACTCTCTGATTCCAATCTTTCAGTTTCTTATTTGGTTTTAAAACAATGTGGGATTTAATATCCCCTTAATTTAAATAATGTTTATATCGCCGAAATGAAGCCTATTGGATCTTTATATTTAAGTAACTTAATGGTTGCACCTTTTTGACAACTTGTATAGCAGAGTATATAAGTTCTTTTCGCTATACCCTTTGGTATTTATTTGGTCTAGCTACTCACTGATGAAGCCTCAAAAAAGGCTGAAACCGGTCTGGGTAGTGACCACCCACCATAATGTAATAACAGCATACATTTCCTAGGAAATGTATTTTTACATTATGGAAAATACCAAGAATAGCAATCAGAACTTTACCACCTTTGCTGCGAGTTGCCCGAGATTGTACTACGTACTAGGACTACTTGCATTAGCTCACGCTAGTAATCACTGATACTTTTATAGTTTACTATATTCGGCATTAAACTCTCTGATTCCAATCTTTGAGTTTCTTATTCGGTTTTAAAACAATGTGGGATTTAATAACCCCTTAATTTAAATAGTTGTTGATATATTAACTAATGAATGGCTTTCGTGTAGAAATTTACTTACTGTTTTAAATGTATTCCACAGAGTAGATGACACAAATATTCCTCTAATTTGGTAATATATGATATTCACATGATGAAATGTGATGGCTTTGCTTCAAAGAAATTACTGAGAAATACTTAAATGTATTAAATATGATGAATACAGATGGTATCTATGATGACCTTCAAGTAACAGCACCATGTGGCTGGGCATAGACTCTTGCTTTTCATGATATTGAGACAAGGCTGAGCTAAAACTAAGTAATTACAAGGCTAAAAAACAGACCCAGTTAAATGGAATTTAGAACCATGGAGGAAGGAAGACATTTCAAATAGTCCTCTTCTTGTGAGGTCTGAAAAATATTCAGACTTCATAAGGAGTACTGAAAGGGCAATTCTGCATGATGTGATGCAAAAAACAAAGGCATTTCAATGGCCCAGAAATTCATTGAAAGATAGATCTTTTGATGACAACCTGACCGATACCGAGTCTTTTGACTCCATAGAGACACCATCATAATAATAATAATACATCACCAAAGAAATATGGAAGATTATCAAAGCTGTTTATTGTAATTTTTTTTTCCTTCTAGGGTGTATTAATTATGACAATTACAGAATCTTGTAGGGCTGTTACAACCGAACATTCTGTATAGAGAGCAACAGACTGTAATAACCCTATAAACTAAGCCTAGGCTTTGATGCATCTATAACCAAATGGCATTCAGTCCTTCATTGGGATCATATTTTCTCTCAAATATTTCTATTACCATTATTGCCAAACACTAGGTGTCATTCACATTCTCTCAGAAGGTCATTCACAACTCTGGTTGAGTTATCAAATGAGGTGTTCACATAACTGGTAGATTAAAATGTGGATCAGGTTCATGAGAGCATGATGCTGTACTTTCAGATCTTGAGAGAATCTCGCAGTCTATGTCTCCAGTAGTTTAACTGGCAATGTGCTATTAATTAGGTACTGGTCTCATAAGAAGTTCCAATATTTTATTACATTTCAGCTTTGTAGAAAACACCACCTGTGTGTTAAACAGAAGCAGCAATTACTGGCATGGTCTCTAAACCTCTCGTCATCGTTTGCAGTCACTTATGAATGAGTATGATTGTCTCCTAAAAAGACCTACCAATATATATTTTTGGAACCATTTTTGGCAAACACGAAAGAGACTCACCAAAAGTTAATGTGTGGTACACGGTTAGGAGATGATGCATTATCAGACCATTATTTTTCGATGAGCTCACTGTCAGGGATGAATCTTATTTAGCAATGCTTCAGAATTTTTTATTCCTGAATTAAAGAGGTTAAGTCTTATTAATAAAACTATTTTCCAACAGGATGGGGCACTCTATTCCTATGTGACACAGATATGAAAATTTCTGGATGACACTTTCACAGACAGGTGGATCGGTAGAGGAGATGCTCTTGCATTGCTATCTCTGTCACCTGACCTGACTCTGTTAGAGTTTGTGCATGAAGACTTTTTCTTATGGACAAACACAAAAACAGTCACGTATGCTTCAAAACCTGCTTCTCTCAATGACCTTAAGACAAAATTACAAATGCAATCAATGCAGCCACTACTCAGCAACTACTAAAAATTTTCCAGAACTTCAAAAATCGCCTACTTACATGCATTGCACAAGATAGCAGTCATGTTGAATACTAATAAGAAACAAACTATTGTAGATAAAACTTAATTACATACTCTTTAAGCTATTATATACTATAAAATTGTAACTTATACCACTTTCTGATATCTGTCCAGAGGCCGCCCTCTTATCCAATTTGCATAACAGAGTTCCATGTGGTATTCTGTCAAATGCCTTTACAAAATCCAGCAAAATCATCAGTCATTTCCTTTATCCAACTTAGCTGTTACCCTATTATAAAAAGTTAGTAAATTACTAAGGCATGACTGACCCTTCACAAAGCAATACAGTATCATATTTTTATTTGTCCATTCTTGAATTCTCTTTTTTGCCAATTTATCTAGTCACCTCTGTTTTCACTGAGTGGTCTATAATTTGCTACTATAGTCTTAGAACCCCCCCCCTTTATACAAAGGAATTATTTTGTCCTCCTCCTACTCCCTTGGAACTCTACCCGAGCTGAAATTAAATTAAACAGACTAGTCAAAGGCATTGCGAGCTCCTCTGCACATTCTCACAAAACCCTAGTTGATATCCCATCTAATCCCATAGCTGTATTTATATTGAGATTCTGCAATTCTTGTAGAAAGGCTTATACACTGGTCAAGCATGATAACTAAATACTTAAGGAATTGACAGCATACACTAGAAATATAAATTAAATCAACTTTAATATATACTTTCCAAGATTTCGGCAACGTCACATTGCCATCTTCATGGGAACTTAAGATAAAGACACGTGCACGCAAATACTACATAACAGCAAATGAGAAACGAAGCGAGGAAGCTACTGGGTTTCCTAAAGTCCTGATGGTGCCCTCTAGAAGGCTATATTAGGTATTCTTGGCCGTAGGGCTGAAGTTCTCCTGATGTATGTCTTCCAAATTTGGGGCAGTCTCATGCATCCAAATTTGTTGAGGTTTGGCATGTTCCTAAGGGCTGAAGCTGATTCCATGAATAGTCTTTCGTATTTGAACTTGCTGCAGTGTATTACTGTGGCTTTCTTCCACCTTATTCTGTGGCAAGTATCCAGAGTATGGTCTGCAAGCCCAGAGTGGCTGTACTGGTGAAATCGGATGTAGTCCTTGTGTTCTGAGATTCTGATATTTGCTGTCCTGCCTGTTTGGCCAAAGTAGGACAGCTTACAGCTGCAAGGGACCTGGTATACACCTGGTAGGTCTAGGGGAAGTGGTTGGTCTTTTGTGCAGCAGATAAGGGATGCCAATTTTCTATATGATCTGTAACAAGAGGCAAGGCATGTTTTTTTAGGATTTTGTTGATTTTTTCCGAGGTGCCTTGGATGTATGGAATGGTGATGGATTTAGAGTAATCTTTTTTGTGAAGGGGGAGGTGGGTTACAGATAACTGGGTTTTTTTTTGGATTTTTATGGGGGGAGGGGTAGCCATTGGCTGAAAAAAAGTGTTAAGGATGTGATTTAGTTCAGTGGTTAGGGCTTGGTCATTTGAACAGATTAGTTCTGTCCTGTTGAATAGTGCCTTAATCACTCCATATTGTTGTGAGGGGGGGGGGGGGGGAAATTGATGGTGAATGTATCTGCCCGTATGGGTGGGTTTTCTATAAACTGAGAAAACCAAGGTTCCATCAAGTTGGTGGGTGACTAGTGTGTCTAGGAAGGGGACGCTATTGTTTTTCTCTTTTTTCCAGGGTGAACTTGATTCTAGGGTGTTGGTTGTTTAAGTGTGTTAAGAAGGAGAGGAGTGTATCAGAGTCATGTGGCCAAATAGCGAACACATCATCAACGTAGTGAAGCCATATGGTAGGTTTTAATGGGACAGAGTTTAAGGCTTTCTCTTCAAAAGTCTAAATAAAGAAGTTGGCCAAGGGTGGGGAAAGTGGTGAACCCATGGCTGTCCCTTCTATCTGTTTGTAGAATTTTTCCTGCCAAAAGAAATAGCCTGAGTTCATTGTGAACTGAAATAGGGCTGAGATATTGGGAGGAAATTTAGCTTGGATTAGCTCTAAGGTTTCTCTGAGGGGGACATTTGTGAATAAGGAGGAGACGTCAAAACTGACCATTATGTCATTATGTTGGAGTGTAAGGTTTTCTATACTGGCTTTGAAGTGGGCCGAGTTTTTTATGTGTGATGGTGTGTTGCCAGTATAGTGTGAGAGCACTTTGGCTAAATAATTAGCTAGTCTGTAAGTGGGGGAATCAATGCCATCTACTATGGAACAAATGGCACATTTTCTTTATGTATTTAGAGTAATCTTCTTGAAGGGGGGGACGGGTTCCTTTGAAGATGGCAACGTGACGTTGCCAAAATACTGGAAATATATATTAATGTTTATTTAATTTATATTTTAGTGTATGTTGTGAATTCCTTAAGTTAATTGATAATCATGTATAATCAACGTATAAGCCTTTCTATGAGAATTACTATCATCCACAGAGATTCTATCGCATGCAAGGCCCGCCAATATGGTAAAATGAAGCTGAAGTTATCAAAACAACTGAATCGTCTGACCTTCCTAAAACGCTGCCTGGATAATCAGGTAATCCCAAATTGTGGGAAATTTAAGCACCGTATCTTTTCACAAAAGGCTCTCCGAATTTATAACCGTGCCAGCCATGCTCTGCTATGGAAACAAATTGCCACCATGCACGTTCTCCTAGCTGACACAAACAGAGCTATTCAGACACTTGAAGAAGAGCTTTTCAATACGTTAAATAATAAGCTTTGGTCAATTTTATATGAAGTCTCGTGCACTGTGGCAGATAAAGAATTTGAGAAAATACGGGGTTGACATATCAAGAAATTTGAGAAATTAAAAAAGAACCTCCGAACCAAAACTTCCAATCAACACTGTAGTCAACCTTTCTTCAGTTACGTTGAAGCCTGCAGCACTCATACCGCTTTCACGTTGCCACAACTTTGCCATTGCCCCCTGAAAAATAGCGGCCAAGATATAATGATCCAGATTGAATGCAGGATCTGCCACTGTTATACCCTGATAAGTTCGAATATTGAAATTTATCTTATCTGTGTCTATCAGAGCAAACACCCAATAAGAAAAGTATGATTATGCCTGTTATCTAGGTATGATTAGTTTTGAATGCATTAATAAGAAAAGAAAAGAAAGAATTGTAGAATAATGAGATGCTACTTATTTGATATAAAAAAGGAATATGTAGGAAAAGAGTGCCAATATTAATTGTATAATTTAATACTGAGTTAAGATTAACATTATCTTTAGTGCAAAATAACCTTTATTGTGAAATAACATGCAAGGCCAGACCAACATAATCTGTGTAAACGTAAGCTCGAAGTTCAGGGGGGGGCAAAGCAGACAGCTGCCCCAAGTGGTCTCGTGCTTGTGGAACGTAACAAGAAGTGGCAGGAGAGAATCGGACAGTATGAAGTCAGACGCACGTCACGGCGAATTCTACGTGGCGGGTGAACGGCCACAGTTACGGTGATGGCCGGAAGGGAGGAAGTATAAAAGGGTTAGAAACCCCCCCTCCCTCCCTCTCTGGTTTCTTAGTTTTCACCTCGTGACAATCGGCACTCTGTGGTGCGAGGTCCATTGCTGGCATGCGATTGGACGGTTTTTGGTCGGAAGTCTAATCCCGAGATACTGCAGCAGGCTATGCCACATGAATGTCTAGGAAAGTACATGTCCGGAAAGCTGTACCAAAAGAGGTCAGATAGAGGATCACGTTAGCATATCGATGATCGGAAGCCTAAACTGTGCTATAGAAACAAGGCAGCGAAGAAGGAGTTTAGTGTAACAAAGGAACGGAACCATTGTGAATAGATAAGTAGATATTTTGTTATTTGATCTTGTGTGTAATCCATGGAATTAAGGCTATGTAAACTTAAAAACGAAGGACTCAGAGAGATTTCTTAGAAAGGACTATAGGAAAGAGAGTTAATGTGTAGAAGATTATGAGTGGAATAAGTATAATACGAGTTTGAATATTGAGTATGTCTAAAATATGTTTAAGAGGATTTGACCCAAGCAGTGATTGTTAACTGAGATTCCAAAAATTTAAGATTATGGTGTGAGATTTATGCTTTGTGTATGGTTATTAAGGTTGATAAAAATTTAATATGTGTGGAAAATGTTGGAGTTGTCAGATTTGATATATTCTTTTACTAGGTTTGAATGAAACCTTTTATTTTGTATTATTAGAAGTATGTATATTTAGTTAAATAAACCTTGCTATTCTTTAACCTACTTTGTCTCTTTATGGAATTCGATGCACCACTTATAAAATTAGTTACAAATCTAGGCAGGAGACAATAGAAAATAATATACGGTCACAATTGCATATCTTGTGTTATCTTTGTTCATTTTTTACAAACTTCTTGATTAACATTCTAATTAATTTAATAGTCCTAAGTGGCGCAGTTTCAATAAATAAATTTTCTTAGGACTAAACGAGAGGTTGGTAACGAAGTATCTGCCACATAGGTTTTGGCTCGACTCCAGGGCTATTCCTGTGTGTCCCAGAGATACCACATGCCTCACATAGGCAAGGCTTCAAGGAAACACATAAAATATATGATTTAAAGGAAATGGGACACAACACCACCTTCCAAACCACATCGCCAACAATATTAGACTGGATATAGCTTGTGTTCTCACCAAAGCAAGACCATCAAAAACCAACATTTCCAATAGTAAATATAAAGCTCTGCAGGAAATGAAGAAAAACAAAGAAAGGGTAATCACCAAAGCGGATAAGGGAAACGCCACCATAGTACTCAACCAAACGGACTACACAGGTAAGCTAAATGCTCTATTATTAGATCGGGCTACTTACCTTCCTACTGAATACAATCCCACCAAATCACAAATCAGAAAACATAGGCTCCTTAAGAAGGTCACTTCTTGGCCTGTAGAAGTCACTAACAAATTAAAACCGTTTAACTCTATACCCCCCGTATATATGGACTCCCAAAAATACATAAAGAAAATGTGCCATTACGTGCCATAGTGGATGGCATAGATTCCCCCACATACAAATTAGCTAAACATTTGGCCAAAGCACTCACACACTATACTGGCAACACACTATCACACATAAAAAAAAAAATGCAGCCCACTTCAAAGCCAGCAGAGAAAACCTTACACTCCAACATACTGACATAATGGTCAGTTTTGACGTCTCCTCCTTATTCACAAATGTCCCACTCAAGGAAACCTTAGAGCTAATCCAAGCTAAATTTCCTCCCAATATCTCAGCCCTATTTCAGTTCACAATGAACTCAGGCTATTTCGTTTGGCAGGGAAAATTCTACAAACAAATAGAGGGGACAGCCATGGGTTCACCACTTTCCCCACCCTTTGCCAACTTCTTTATGGAGAATTTTGAAGAGAAAGCATTAAACTATGCCCACAAAAACCAACCATATGGCTTTGCTACGTTGATGATGTGTTCACTATTTGGCCACATGGCTCTGATAGACTTCTCTACTTCTTAACACACTTAAACAACCAACATCCCAGAATCAAGTTCATCCTGGAAAAAGAGGAAAACAACAGCCTCCCTTTCCTAGACACACCTGCCAGCCTGATGGAACCTTGGTTTCCTCAGTTTATAGAAAACCCACCCATTCAGGCAGATACATTCACCAACAAACCCCCCCTCACAACAATATGGAGTTATTAAGACATTACACAACAAAGCTAAACTAATCTGTTCAAATGACAATGCCCTAACCACTGAACTAAATCACATCCTCAACACTTTCTCAGCCAATGGTACCCACCCCCCCAAAAAAATTCCAAAAAATATTGAAACCAGAAAACCACAACCTCCCCGCCCCCCCTTCACAACAAGGATTACTCTAAATCCATCACCATTCCCTACATCCGAGGCACCTTGGAAAAAATTAGCAAAATCTTAAAAAAAACCGACCTGACCTCTCGTTACAGACCATATAGAAAATTGGCATCCCTTATCAGCTCCACTAAAGACCAACCACTTCCCCTAGACCTACCTGGTGTATACTAGGTCCCTTGCAGTGTAAGCTCCTACTTTGGCCAAACAGGCAAGACAGCGAATATCAGAATTTCTGAACAAGGACTACATCCGGTTTCACAAGTACAGCCACTCCGGGTTTGCAGACCATGCTCTGGATACACTCCATAGAATATGGTGGAAGAAAGCCACAATAATTATTATTATTATTACGTGCTACTCCAGGGAGTCCTTAGACTCATCGAGGGAGGCCCTAAACATCATGTTCACACAACTGTTCAACATTCTCACAGTATCTATCATACCTTGCCTTGAACTCGCTCACTGTCATAGCATCCACAACAGACTCTGGCAGCTTATTCCACTCATTTACCACTCTAAAAGTAAAGAACCCAGCTCTAACACCCCTGCTAACCAAGCTCTTGCCCAGCTTCCATGGGTGTCCCCTAGTTCTCTCACCACCAGTCCTGATCTCAAAAATATCCTCTGAATTAATCCTATAGAATCCTTTTAGCAATCTGAATGTCTCAATCATATCTCCCCTTTTCTGCCTATCAACTAGTTTCTGCAACCCACAAATCTTCAACCTGTTCTCATATGGTTCATTCCATAGACCTGCTATCATCTTAGTCACTCGCCTCTAGATCCTCTCCACCTCCTCCCCATCAAGAAGGAACCGAGGTGACCAAATCTGGGCACAGTAGTCGAGATGAGGTCTTATCAGGGCTCGGTACAGAGGTACAATAACTTGCTTGTCTCTGCTCGTCAAGGTATTTTTCAACAACCAAGTGAGTTGATGAGCTGATTTAGCTACTTTCGCAATGTGCCCCCTAGACTTCATCTCCCTATCCACCAACACTCCCAAGTCCCTGCTCAAATTTGAAAGACGTTTCATGGAATCAGCCTTAGCCCTAAGAAACATGCCAAACCACAACAAATTTGAATGGGTGAGACTGCCCCAAATTTGATAGACGTACATCAGGAGAACTTCAGCCCTACGGCCAAGAATACCTAATATAGCCCATATACCATATATCATACCATATATATCAAAATTTCAGAACACAAGGACTACATCTGTTTTCACCAGTACAGCCACTCTGGGTTTGCAGACCATGCTCTGGATACACTCCACAGAATATGGTGGAAGAAAGCCACAATAATACACTGTAGCAAGTTCAAATTTGAAAGACATTTCATGGAATCAGCCTCAGCCCTAAGAAACATGCCAAACCTCAACAAATTTGAATACGTGAGACTGCCCCAAATTAGGGAGACATACATCAGGAGAACTTCAGCCCTACGGCCATGAATACCTAATATAGCCCGCTAAGGGGTACCAGCAGGACTTTAGGAAACACAATAGCTTCCTCACTTCGTCCACATTTATTGTGTGTAGTGCCTGCGTGCACATGTCTTTATTTTAAGTTCCTTTGAAGATGGCAACGTGACATTGCTGAAATATTGGAAATATATATTAAAGTTTATTTAATTTATATTCTAGTGTACTTTATGAATTCCTTAAGCTAATTAATAATCAATGATAATAATAATTGTATATTTTGCTGGGATGATCTGTTATTTTAGGCTAATTAGTATTTCTGATTGATATAAAGAATCAAATACTCTCAAAATCTACAAACACTAAATATGCAGGAAGATGATATTCATTTACTTTTTCTATTTGTTGGGTAACAGTGAATGTGATTTCTTGCTCTATCCATTATTTTATATAGAATAACAAGATTTTTGCATAATACAAAGTCATATAATATAAACAAGCGGATATAAACATTTTATACAATTGCAATAATACAATGATTGGCCTATAGTTATATATCTTTGCTGACCCTTTTATATAGTAAGATAATCATTGTTTTACATCACTACTGAAGAATATTTTTCTGCAGATAAAATATCATTAAACAACCAGTATATTATTACGGGCAACTCCAAGGAGTCCTTAGACTCATGGAAAGAGGCTGTAAACATCATGTTAAGAACTATTCAGCATTTGCACAGAATGTATTTGCATGGTTTTGTGTGATCTGCTAATATACCATCTTCTCCCTAATTCTCATATGATTGGAGGTTCAGTATCTACTTTATCTAAATTTAGTAAAATTATCTGTATAAAAGTATCTAAAAGTAATATAGTATCTGTTTCTCTGACTTAGTCTGTCACTATAAAATAAATACTTCCCCCCTTTCCCCCCTCTTATCATAATGTACTACTCCTTGCTTATTTTTCTGTTTTATCATCCACTTTTTCATTCATTAATTCAAAATGTAAAACTACACATGTACAGTAATACCTGCCCTCTGACATTTCGCTTTATAACACTTTTCAATCATGAAAAATGCTTGTATACATGATACATTTGCTCATATGATGCTTTTCTGTTATGACCAATGCCTATTTAAACAATGCTACACTCGTTCATATTGCTAAAATTGTTATATGTTATAGGACATTGTGTAAATCAACCAAGGCACAATTTTCTCTGAATCTGTATTTTAGTGTTTTGCTGTGAATTTATAAACTATTTAAAACTAGCATTTTATTTTGCTGTTGTTAATAATGGCAGATAAAATTCAATAAAATTGAGTTACACCCAGTGAAAAGAAGATGGATAAACCTCTTACATAAGAGGTTTATCCATCTTATGTAAGAAGATGGATAAACCTCTTACATTTTAAATTGGTCATCAGGTTAAAATTATTATATTTAGTGATGATGGTGTATTGATCACTGAGATAGGCCACAGGCTAAACTTACCTCACACTACTATTGTTACATTTGTTAAAAACAAAGGTAAAGTGAAAAGTGTTACACTAGTTAATACCAAAGTTATTCATACTATTGTTGAAATTGAAAAAACTTTTATTTAATTTTTGCCAAGCTATTCTAAAAGTTCTTCAGAATAGCTTGGCCTAAAGGAACAAACCAATCAATTTGGTCATCAATTGTATAGACTGATGACCAAATTGATTGGTTTGTTCCTTTAGGCCAAGCTATTCTGAAGAACTTTTAGGTTGGCAAAAATTATTCTAAATTTTTCATTTGCAGAAATGATAGAAATTAATGCTTTATATACATCATTTACACACATATATGAGTGTTTAAAAATATTAAACCATGACATGCATCTACAAGTTGGGGAGGGGAGGGGAGGGCAGAAGGCAGTGATTGACTATATGATGGTGGTCTGGAACTTAACATGTCATACAACAAGGATATTCTTGTACTTAGATAAATCTTGCTGTCATAAACATGCATTAAATACTTACATGAAGTCAAGATGAAATTAATCTTCAAGCATATGTTAATTTTCTTTAATAAAATTTCACAAATTTAATTATATTCAACAGAAGTTTAACGAAAATGTACAAATATTAAATCTGCTTGATACTTACTTGCCCTCATCCATTAACAACCGAAGTGTATTATTATTTGTAAGGAAAGCATCACAATCTAGAAACTAATATAAATATATCTTAAATAGTGACAAAAATTACATGTCAACATAATACAAACATATAAAAATTGATCAAAAAAATCTGAAGGCAGACACACATCAAGTTACACCATAAGTAATGTCATTACCACCTCTAAACTTTAAAAGCAAACCCATGCAATTATATCAAATCAGATTTATATATTCCTTCATTTACTGAGCTTCTCTCATCATCCCTGGAAAAAGAATTTCAATTATATAGTTATAAAACTAATCAACTCTACAGTGTGTGTATGCAAGTACTCATGAAGTGAGCGAATGAACATGAGAATGTAATCCCTTAGGTAAGGATGTGGATAATACTGCATAGGCAAATTAGCATGATGAGTACAGGCAAATTATTATTATGGAGGACTTCGACTGGAGAGACAGACTGAAAGAGGAGAGATCACATGGCATGTGATAGAGAGGATTCAGAGTTTAAGAATTCTGGATCTGGTGAAAGCATCAAAGGATCTGTTCATAACCAAGGTACCCCCTACACTGTCTCAGAATGCGAGAATATAATTGTGCAGCTTTTCTTGGGAGGTTGCCAAATATGGAATTTTCATTTAAGAAGGGGTATGTGGAGATACAGAGCAAGTGATTATTACAAGCTTAGGAGGTAACTCAAAGCAGTACCATCATATAAAAATCTGCAAGGGAATAATATTAACAGTGCTTGGGAGGTGACTAAGAGGGAAAGAAGCAATATCAGATATATCCCAGGAGGATAAATCTGGTATGAGTCATGTGGATGAATAGTATAATCAAATAGGCACTGCATTAAAAAATAATAAATAAAAAAAAAAATCTGTGGAGGGTATGTAAGGAGAAAGGTGAACAGAACAGTATCCTTGAGAAGTACAAAGCACAGATAAGAAGGGTGACTGATCAGCAATAAAGAAGGCAGAAGAAATTAATGGTTGATGACGTGAAAGTATTTAAGATATTGCGGAACCTTAATACAACTACAAAATAGGATCAAACAGGATATCAGCCTGCATATTACAACAATGTGCAAAGAAATTAGCATTACCTCTGACTAGGCTGTTTAACTTAATCTCTGATAGTTCTAAGAGAGTGGAAATAGGGTGAAGGAGTTCAAGTGCATAAAAGGAACTCCAAGATAGAGGGAGCAAATTATAGAGCACTAAGTATCCCAGGCAATGTCAAGCCCATAATTCATGATAAGGTGAATAAGAACATGATACACTATGAGGAACAGTGGCTCTATGAAAGGTAGGTCATGCCTTAGTAATTTTATGCATTTTATATATTTGTATATATATACACACATATATAACAGAGTGACAACTGGATAAAGAGAATGGCTACATGATGATAATGATGAAACAGGATACCATATGTCATTTCATTACATAAACTGAAGCAAACAAACAAGGATGGATAAAAAGTTAGTAATATGCATATGAGGATGGTTGATGGACAGATACCAAAAAGCAGTATATGGAGGAGCTGAATCCAACAGAAAGCAGGTGCCTGGCGGTATGCAGCAAGGCTCTGTGCTCAGACTACTACTACTGTGTGATTTGTAAATATATATACAGGGTGTTCAGGATAAATTTGACATATTTATAATTAATTATATTTTTCCGTAAGTTACATGTATTAACACACACTTCTCTTCATTTAAAAGTTTGGACCATTCTTCATTCATATACAAGATGTCAGAAAGGATGGATAGCTGGAACCCACCTGAATCATGGAAGAGAATAACTTGTATCATGATGATTCGTGCCCGCCATCAAAATAAGGATATTACGACTGCTGCCCAATGCTCCCTGAATACAGTAAAAACAATCAGGCATGAACTAGAGACTTGCAATGGTGACTACGAGGATGTAGCAAGAAGAAAGATCCCTAGCAGACGATCTGATTGCGTTCGTACAGCAGAATTCCTCGCAAATCTGCAGGAACAGGTGTTGAAGAACCCTGGCATTGGAATTCGGGCTTTGTTCGTGGAGTTGCTAACTGTAGTCAAGCCCTGGATAACAAGGGTAACCAATGGTAGGCCGTATGTATGGCAGCAGGATTCGGCCCCTTGCCACACCTCTGGGAAAAGTCAAAAATGGTTGTCTGAAAATTTCTACGACTTCACCAGTCCAAATGTTTGGCCTCCAAACTCCCCAGACCTTAACCCCATGGATTATTTTGTATGGGGCGCAGTTGAAAAAGACACCAATCGCACTTCCAGTAATACAAAAGCCCAGTTAATGGATAAAATTAAAACAGTTTTTGCGGCCCTTCCCAGGGAGACTGTAGCATCAGCTTGTTCGAGGTTCCGAAGCAGAATTGAAGCTGTGATCGATGCTAATGGTGGTTATTTTGAGTAAATCTTGTTGATAGTATTGTAATTAACTCTGCCTGTAATGTTTTTTTGTCAATTCATTAAATTTAATAGATACAAAGAAGATTTTCTTTTTCCTTACGAAACTGTCAAATTTATCCCGAACACCCTGTAAATAGAAATGTTCATATAATTTATGAACATTTTAAATTAAATAGTAGTAGTAATCTGTGCACAGAGGCTTGCAGCATACTGCCAGTCACCTGCTTTCTCTTCAATTCTGCTCTTAGCTGATGATGCAAAACAGAGGAACTTAATCAAGGTTATGTTTGGGAAAAAGATAAAGGGTGCCAGTTTAAAGAACTGTAAAGTTATGTCTTTTTGCGATAAAGATTACAAGCTGTGTTCCCCATTGTTGGTACTATACTCCAGGAAATTAATGAAGATATTGATTTGGTAGTGATGATAGATAAGAGAGTTGAAGTTTAGGGATTATATTGCTAAAGTGTTCAAAGGTATCTTATAAGAATATTTGGCAATCGAAGAATACACCAAAAAGCAGAGATATGCAAGTTATTACTCCTCTTTGTAGGGCCTTGATACATCTGCATCTAAATTACTATGCTCAGGACTGGTCACTGGGTTTCTTGGGAATGAGTAGTGGAGAGGATCCAGAGGTAAGTGCCAGTGATATAATCTTTATGATGATAAATTGACCTTTTGTGGATTGCAGAATAAAATGGATATGATAGAAGCATTTATGTTACTAAAAGGGATTTATAGGATTGATGCAGAGGAAATATTTCAGCACTTGGCTATAGGAATAGTATATGAGGACTAGATATTTTACTTGAAGAGTGATGAATGAGTTGCCAGAGTAAGTTGAGAATCCTCTGCCTGTTAATGAGTTCAAAAAGAGATATGCTGGATATTATGTGGATAGTTTGAGTCTCCCACAACTAGTCTTGACTCCATGGAGTTGCCATGCAATAATAATAATATTTGTATCAGCAACAGACAGATGGTTTAAAGATACCAAAACACAACATTACTAATGAGACGACCTGATTATATAAAGCTTGACTTTTAAATTTCTTCTCTACTATTTTATCATTATCATCTTGAAAGTCAGCATAAGTTAGTTCTGTAATAAAATAATTTAAATTTTCTCATTTATATAAAATAGATTTTTTTTTTTTGAAAATGAGCTAAGTAATAGTTCTTTCAGAAAGAAAGCATTTGCACACACGCATACATGCACGCGCACACACACACACACAAGCACACAGAGAGAGAAAGAGAAGGGTAACAATTTAAGCAAATTAAGGCTTTTCTTTGGTATCAAGTCACTGGAAATCTTTCTACTATGCTAAAAGTAACTAAAAGAATGTGTTAAGACAGAAATAAAAGTTCCTGTCAAGAATACATAGTAACTTTCAATACAAGAACTGCCTAACAACTGTAATAAAAACATAATTTCTCATTGAAAAGAGGATCACTCTCTTATTACAGTATATTTTAGTGATTTTACTACTCAGCCATTTTGATTCTCTTTGGATCCTTGAATAACGAGTATGTAAAAACACAATCTGTTCACTTTTGTACAGATGCATAAGGCCTACCTTATGTCAAAAGCATTCGTGGCACACTTGAAATTCAACTAAAATTTCAATCACTAGCAGATATTAATTCATTAATATCTGCTAGTGATTGAAATTTCTACCATTTTACAGCAATTAAATGATGCATTTAGATCAAAAACAAAGTTTTTAATAAGTGGGATAGCTATGTACAGTGTAGAAAACACTGGCTACTTTCAGATATCATGAGATATCTGATGATAGATATCCATGTTTTCTAAATTGTAGGCAACATGCGAGTCCCAGTCAGAAACTATATATATTTTTTATCATTCCATTACTATAGTATGATCAAGCACAAGAGATGCCATATACCTAACTCTTGTGTTCTAAGCCATATGGAGCTAGCTAACTCAAAACATCATTTCAATCTTAATGAAATTCTCTGATTGCTGTAACCTAGTAGAAAGGTGTCTAATGATGAATCATTATTTGTACTCACTTTTCTAGAGGAGAAGGAAAAACAAGAAATCTGTAATTGCAATAAACAAACAATTTTTGTTGTTGCTGTTATGTTCCATCGAGTCGTTTTCGACTCCTGGTGATCCTATGAACATACATTCTCCATTCAGATTTGTCCCTGACCATATCTTTCAGAATTTCCAAGCGCAATCCAGTTGCTTCTTTAACTCCGTCCATCCATCCATCTAATTTTTGGTCTTCCTCTTCTCCTGCTTCCATCAACTTTAGCTAGCATCATCTTCTCCAGACTGTCATTTGCTTGCATAATATGTCCGAAGCAATTTTTGCTCGATGATCATAGCTTCGAAGGAGCAATCTGACTTTATGCTGTCTACCACTGATTTATTGGTTTGCTTTGCAGTCCATGGTATTCTTAGTAAGTGTCTCCAAACCCATAATTCAAATGCGACTAGCTTTCTTCATTCACTCTTTCTCAGGGTCCAACTTTCACATCCATACAGTACCACAGGGAATACCATTGTTTTCACGATTCTGATTTTTGTTGCGAGGCTAATATCTTTATCTTTAAAGATCTTGCTTAAATTTGTCATTGCTTTCTTTCTGAGTAATAATCTTCTAACTTCTTCAGTACAATAACTGTCCTTATGAATTCAGGATCCTTGGAGCACAAAATTGTTAACTGCTTCCATTTTCTCCCCATCTACTTCAAAATCATTAAGTTAACATGTTGCAATAACTTTTGTCTTTTTGAGGTTAAGTTTAAGACCATATTTAGCACTTTCTTCTTTAACTTTCATAATAAGTTCCTCCAAATCTTCTTTGCATTCTGCTAGCAAAGTGGTATCATCTGCATACCTCAAATTATTAATATTTTCCCCACCAATTTTAATTCCAAATGAAGACTCCTTCAGCCCTGCCGTTCTTAAAATGTTTCTTTCTTTTAGGGTTACACGGTGATCAGCACTCATATTTGTAGATTTAGGGACTCAAAAACATACGTGTTGAACAGATTATTTTATTAATTAAATAAAATAAAACTTGACGTTTCGACCTCTATATCGAGGTCATCATCGGAAGAATACAACTGTATACAGAACCAAGCTACATGCTCATGCTTTCTATACCAGTAAACTAAATCTACGTAGTTAATAAATCTTTTTTCTAGCCTGACCTCTAGTGATAGAAAATAAAAATAAAAATAAAGAAATAAAATTATAAAAAAAAAAAAATTTTAAAAAATATATATATATATTATAAATAGATAAATGCAACTACAATAAACTGTTGTTAGAGTCCTCATGTATTAATATTCTGGATAGTAACAAAATGATTTCTTTCAGTTGCTATTGAATGTTCTAAACACTTCACCAGGTCACCAGTTGTCTTCTTGTAGTGGGAATTTTTCTAATGCTGGTTTAGGATGTTATACAGGTTGTAGATGGGTCCTCCACATTCTTGAAATGGTGAGGCCATCATTTTTGTTGAGATTTGGGTTGTCTTTGAGTATTTCACAAGACTCTTTAAATTTTCTCTCAAACCAGGTTTTGGTGCGGTGTAGGGACTTGGTATTTTTCCAGTCAATTCTGTGGTATGTTTGGAGTGCATGGTCAGAAAGGCCTGTTTTACCGAAGTGGAGGTATTTAATGTGTCGTTTGTGTTCGTCTTGTCTGATTGGGATAGTTCGTCCTGTTTCCCCTATGTATGGTATGTTACATGTGCAGTGTATTTTGTATACCCCTGGGTGTGCTAGGTGTGGAAGAGGATCTTTAGAGGAACTGAGTAGGTGTCTTAGCTTATTTGGGGGTTTAAAGGTGGTTTTAATGTTGTATTTGCGAAGTGTTCTGTCTATCTTTTCAGAAATGCCTCTAACATAAGGAATGGCAATGGCATTCTTGAAATCTTTTTTGTTCTTACTGGTATCTTTATGGAGGATCTTGTGAATAGTTTTTTTATTGTATCCATTTTTGATAAATGTTTGGTTGATGATTTTGTATTCTTGGTTTAGAGCCTGTTCATTCGAACAAATAGTTAGGGCTCTGTGTTTAAGGGTGCTTATGACACCTAATTTTTGTGTTGGGTGGTGGTAAGAATTTTTGTGTATGTATTGGCCTGTGTGTGTAGGTTTGCGGTAAACTGAGAAGGAGAGACAGCCAGAGGGAAGACGTGTGACAAGTGTGTCTAGGAAAGGAAGAGAGTCGTTTTTTTCCATTTCAATGGTGAATTGGATACGTTTGTGTTGTTTGTTTAGGTGGCTAAGGAATGTATTTAGAGCTTCGTGGCCGTGGGGCCAAATGGCGAAAATATCGTCGACGTATCTGAGCCAAATTTTGGGCTTTAGACATGCTGTCTCTAGAGCACGTTGCTCAAAGTCTTCCATATAAAAGTTAGCTATTGGGGGAGAAAGTGGTGAGCCCATGGCTGTATACCTTCTTTTTGAAGGTAAAAATTGTTTTGCCATACGAAATATCCGGAGCGGAGTACGTGGGCAAAAAGGGCCGTGATGTCATGTGGAAATATGTTCTGTAGGAGCAAGATCGTGTCATTGATTGGGACATTGGTGAAAAGGGAAGTTATGTCAAAGCTGACTAATAAATCTTGGTCGGTGAGTGTAATGTTTTTGATTTTACTGATGAAATGTTGTATATTTTTTATGTAGGAAGGGGACTGACCTACCAATTCCTTGAGTGTGGCAGCTAATTTTTTTGCTAAGTGATAATTTGGGCTGTCAATTCCTTCAACGATCGGGCGAAGCGGTGTGCCAGATTTGTGTATTTTTGGTAGGCCATAAATTCTGGGCGCACGGGCATACTGAGGTATTAATTTTTTTGTCATTTCTTCGGGCCATGTGTGGACGGATTTGATTAATTCAGTTGTTTTCTTTTTGTTACGTTTTGTGGGGTTGTAGTTAACCATTTGTTAGGTGTTATGGTCCGATATTAACTGGTTCATTTTTTCTATGTATGTCGTACGGTCTAACAGGACAGTGGAATTTTTTAAGCTATAAGCTAAAACACCTACTCAGTTCCTCTAAAGATCCTCTTCCACACCTAGCACACCCAGGGGTATACAAAATACACTGCACATGTAACATACCATACATAGGGGAAACAGGGCGAACTATCCCAATCAGACAAGACGAACACAAACGACACATTAAATACCTCCACTTCGGTAAAACAGGCCTTTCTGACCATGCACTCCAAACATACCACAGAATTGACTGGAAAAATACCAAGTCCCTACACCGCACCAAAACCTGGTTTGAGAGAAAATTTAAAGAGTCTTGTGAAATGCTCAAAGACAACCCAAATCTCAACAAAAATGATGGCTTCACCATTTCAAGAATGTGGAGGACCCATCTACAACTTGTATAACATCCTAAACCAGCATTAGAAAAATTCCCACTACAAGAAGACAACTGGTGACCTGGTGAAGTGTTTAGAACATTCAATAGCAACTGAAAGAAATCATTTTGTAACTATCCAGAATATTAATACATGAGGACTCTAACAACAGTTTATTGTAGTTGCATTTATCTATTTATAATATATATATATATATATATATATATTTATTTATTTATTTATTTTATTTATTTATTTTTTTAAATATTTTTTTTAATATATATTTTTTTTTTATAATTTTATTTCTTTCTTTATTTATTTTTATTTTCTATCACTAGAGGTCAGGCTAGAAAAAAGATTTATTAACTACGTAGATTTAGTTTACTGGTATAGAAAGCATGAGCATGTAGCTTGGTTCTGTATACAGTTGTATTCTTCCGATGATGACCTCGATATAGAGGTTGAAACGTCAAGTTTTATTTTATTTGTAATTAATAAAATAATCTGTTCAACACGTGTGTTTATGAGTCCCTAAATCTACAAATATGAGTTCTTAAAATGTATTCGCTGTAAGAGTTAAACAGGTACAGAGATAAAATATTCTTAACACATTCCACAGTTTCACATGATCTACAGAGTCAAAAGCCTTGCTATGTCAAGGAAACAAAAGTAGACATTCTTTTGATATTCCTGTGCTCTTTCTATTATCCATCTCACACTGGCAATTTGATCTCTTGTTCCTCTGCCTTTTCGAAATCATGCCTGTTCATCTGGCATTTCTCTCTTCATGAATGGTTCCAGTCTTTTCTGAATGATCTTAAGTAAGACTTTACTTGCATGAGAAATCAGTGCTTTAGTTCTGTAATTTTTACACTCTCTTGCATTGCCTTTCTTCAATAAAGGTATATAAACTGATTTTTTCCATTCCCTAGACCATGTAGTTGTGATCCAAATTCGCTGACATAGAGCTCTTAGGATTTTAACTGCCTCTTCTCCCAGGGCTTTGAGCAGCTCAATGGGTATTCCATCTCCTCCTGGTGCTTTCTTACTGGATAGCTGTTGCAGTGCCCACCTCACTTCACTCTCCAATGGTACTGGCTCCTGCGTATAATCCTGCTCTTCAAATTTCTCAGTAATTTTGGAGTCCTTTCTGTAAAGGGCTTCTGTATACTCTTTCCATCTTTCTTTGATGTCTGCAGCTTCTGTAAGATATCCTTTGTGTTTACTTTTCAATATTGTTACTTGGCACTAAACTTCCCTGTTAGTTCTCTGATCTTTTTGAAAAGCTCTCTTGTTTTTCCTTTCTTGTTTGGGTCTTCTATTTGTTGGCATTCCTAGTTAAAGTATTTTTCCTTGTCTCTTCTGGCTTGTCGTTGAATCTCTGCATTCAAATGCCGTACTTCCTGCAAATTTCCTATGGCCTTCATTTTCCTCCTTTCCTGAGAAGTTTTGATGGCATCTTCTGACAGCCATTTGGACTTCTTCTTACAAACTGTTGGAATATTCTTCTTTGCTTCTGTTTTAATTATATCTTTAATCTCTTCCCATAGTTCATCTGGTTCTCTTTCACACAAACTGAGTGTGTGAAAGAGAACCAATTGAATCTGTTCTGTATACTAATATTGTATTCAGCTGGTATGTTTCTAAGATCATATCTAATCAACATTTGTGTTGTTTTCAGTTTGCGTAATTTCACATCCAGCGTAGCTACTAATAACTCATGGTCCGTTCCGCAGTCTGCACCTGGAAAAGTCTTCACAGACTGAATTGCAACTTCTCCATCTTCTTTATCCAAGTATATAGTCAGTTTGATTTCTGTGTCCATCAGGTGATATCCATGTGCACAATCTTCTTTTGTGCTGTTTAAAGCAGATGTTAGTAACAAACAAAGAATTCTCTGCACAAAACTTAACTAGTCTCTTCCCCGCAGTGTTACAAATACCTAAACCAAAACGACCTGTTATTCCTTGTTCCTCAGTCTCTCCCACTTTTGTATTCCAATCTCCGATAAGTAGCCATAAATCTCGCTTTGGTGTTGCATCTATCACTCTTCTTGTAAATTGCCATAAAATTCTTCAATGTCTTCTTCTGGTGCCTCTGTAGTAGGTATATAAACCTGAATGATGGTTATATTTATTGGATGTCCACTCACTCTGAGAGAAATAATTCTGTCACTCACTGGATTATAATCTAATACATACCTAGCATCTTTTTCCTGAGTAAGAAAGATACGCCATCCCCTGATTGAAAATGGCCCATTCCTGTCCATCTAACTTCACTTATTCCCAATATATCCAGTTTCTTGCGCTCCATTTCCATCTTTATTTTCAGCTTACCTTGGATCATACTTCTAACATTCCAAGTTCCAATCCTGTGGTTTCTTGTGAAACAATTTACCGAGCAATTAAATGAATGGCAATTCTACAAATAAACTGTTACAAAAACAAATTTCATCATTATGATCATCCTCAGGTGGGGGGGGGGGGGATACATGATATTATAGTAATGATGTAACCTTTTCATGTGATACTAACTACCTATTGACAATTTTCCTCCAAATTAATCTATCTGACAAGATTCCAATATTATCAGATCATATATTTCAGCCTTCCAAGGCACTTCTTACTATATCAATCCACCTAAATCCTTGTCTTCTCTAGGTATTTAATTTCCCTATTATCTTGGCAAAAAAATACTTGTTTTGCTAACCTTCCCTCTTGCGTTCAGTTTAAGTGACCATACCACCCAAGATCAGCTCTGCTAACATATTCCTGAATGTTAACTATGTCAAGTTCTTTCCTGATATCCTCATTTTTTTAATATGATACTACAATGATGCCAGATGGCATCATTGGCAGTATCATATTCTCCTAATCTTTCTCAGAACTCTTATATCTATGGTATCTGCCTTTGATCTAGGGTTTACAAAAAATGAAATATATGTTGGATGTCTACAGCAATTACTCTGACAGGCTTAAATAAAACAAGGAATGATAGAATAGTGGTAGCAATACTTCAGGTTAAAAAAAGTCATTAGAAACCATTAACTGAAAATATGAAATAGTAGCTGAAGTATATTATATATGACCACAAATGCTCACATATGAAAGTATAAAAGTTTCATAGTGGCTACACTACACAATTTAGAAGACTTATTTAGGTTTAATTCTGGCTGAGTAGAGTAGAGTGCTTAATAGTACCTATCTATATAAAAAAGGAGAAATAAAACTGAATGCAACAATTACAGTTAAGTAATTGTTGCATTCAATTTTATTTCCCTTTTTTTTAGAACATTACTTAACAATTACAGTTAAGTAATGTTCTAGTTAAGATTTATGCAAGCATACTTGAAAATAGGAAAATTGTGAAGAGAAACTTGGGAAGAACAATTTTGCGGTTAAGCCCAAACAAGGGCTGTCAGGATCATATTTTCACTTTAGGACAAACAGTTCAAAAATAATGGGAATGTAACAAGGATTTGCATTTAAGTTCTGTAGAACTGGAAAAGATACATGGCATGATGCTACATGGTTGGTTAAGTGGTTAAGTTGTAAGTCAGCAGTTAGAATAAAAGACAAGGGGATGATTTCATGTTACTAGAGAACACAGATATGTGAGTTTGAGAAAAATCAGAGGAAGTAAACAGATGGCATTAATGGCAGTATCATATTAAAAATGATAAGGAACTTGACATTATTGCATTCAAGAATATATGAGCTGAGCTAATCTATGATGATATGGCCACTTGTAAGAAGAAATTTAGCAAAAAAAATTGATACAGGGAAAAGAGCCAGAGGAAGACCAAGATATAGGTGGATTGATGCCATTAGAAAACTGCATTGGAGGCTCAAAATATAAGCTCTGCAAAACTGGAGTTCTGGTGAGTAGTAGATTAATTTGAAGGAAAATAGCTGATAAGAAATTAATAACACTATAAACTTAGTCATGCAGCACTATCACAGTATCTTGTGCAACATCAGGAATTTGATGCATGTATTATTTATTTTCATCATGTGAAAGAGAGAACTGTAATACTCTTTGCTACGATTGGTTTTTGGGGGTTATCTCAAAGTCATGAATAATAGCTGAGAAGCATTCCAGATTTAGCTTAAAAAATAACAGTAGCTGAAATATACAATTTTTTTGTTTGTTTATTTTATATATATACTTATTTGCATTCCTAACTTGGTGGGGACACCCAATTATTATTATTATTATTACGTGACACCTCCAGGGAATCTAAAGACTCATTGAAGGAGGGTGCCTACTCTACAACTACAGCAAACCGCATCATCTACAACAACACCATCTACTGTCCACCACCTAGTATTTTCACAGACAATCCCAGACATCCATGTCCACAGCAGGATTCGAATCCACAGCCTTTTGGCTGGAGAGCAGATATGCTAACCACTCAGCCAAACAGGGCAACAATTAAACTGCTACTTTGTATGTTTTCCTTCAGAAGAATAAACCACTCAAAGAAATCATTCTTGTAGCAAAGGTTCAGAAAGCAAATTCTAAAGTAAATAATTTACTTTCTGACCACTTGCAACAATAATCAAAACTTTTTTTTTTGGAGTAAAAGATAGACTTAAATCAGAACTAAATAAAATCTTTACTTTTTTTAAAAATGTTTGTTTGCATTTTTTATTCTTTATATGAAACTGCTTCAATACTCATACACAACACACTTTCTAGCAAATGTATATACTGCTATGCATTATGGGATGGGTCACTATCTAGACCTGTACTGTATTTACTACTCTTCTATGAATTTGAAACAACACAAAGGTGAGAAAGAAAAGGTGACATCGGGAAAAGGATCTGTCAAATATTTCAGTTTTTATTCCTTATTTTATTAATATAATTTACTTCAATTTTTCAAAAAACAGGCATTTCACAGTTTTGTTTGCTATTTCATTTTTTTTTTTTTTTTTAATATTCGAGTTAGCTGCAATGACCTCTGTCTCCTCATTCTCTGGATCCCACCAGAAATCATTAAATTTTATGTTCAATGATGTATAAAATTAAATTATATTATAATGTTTACAGTACACTGAAATCTATGCATATATAGAAATTTACAGGTTTAAATTTATGAATTTAAACATATAAAAACAAAATCATCATTGGCTCAAAAAACTTGCAATGCACGTGCAGAAAGTGTTTTATAAAAGGTGTATAGTGTGAATTGTGAATTCACACTATACACCTTTTGTGAATTGTGCTCCATTTTTTTTTTTCTCAGTAACACAAGTGTTGTTTAGTGGTTCTGCTCTAGAGTTTTCATTATTACATTGTGTTATTTTTGAGTTACCAAGAACGCGAGGTCACAGTGGGGAGTATTGGTGGCCGAATTTATATATAATTAACAATTACTTTAGTAGTTCCTCGGCAGTAAAGAATGATGGCAGATTCAGCTGTAATCGCAAATGGCGTGTCACCAAGTCCTCCGCCATTTAAGAACTATTATACGTAATATAATAAGGGACTTTGCGGCACGTATGCATCTCAGGACTTGGATATGTGGCTAGTGAGAGAGGGGGGGGAGTGCATATGTGCGCAAAATGCAGGCAGTGGGAGGAAATAAATGAATTAGATATATCGATAACTGACCTAGTTGCTCCAGGAACGGGAAATGAATAACGGAAGACGAATAGTGTGATAGGAGAGAATGAAAAAAGAAATATGAATGAGAAAATAATAGTCGATAGTGAGGAAGGCATGAGTGACCGTGATGAAAGTTTTGGAGATGGTTTTGTTTGGGAGAATGAATTTCGATTAAGAGTGACTGACTTGCAGAGAGAGAGAGATAGATGGGATGAAAGATGAGATCGGGAGAATGGAAGAGATAAATGCAATGCGAATCAGAGTAGGGGAGGAGAGAATTTTGGGAATGATAGAAGAGGAGAGAATGGAAACAGTAGGAGAGAGGTATGAGAATGCTAGAAAAGAGAATAGAAACAGCAAGAGAGAGAGAGGTGTGGGAATGCTAGAAGATGAGAGAATAGGAGAGGGAATGAGAGAGACATATGTGAATGATAGAAGAGGAGAGAATGGAAACAGTAGAAGAGAGGGAGTGAGAGAGAGTTACGGGAATGATAGAGGAGGAGAGAATAGAAACAGTAGAAGAGAGGGAGTGAGAGAGAGTTACGGGAATGATAGAGGAAGGGAGAATAGAAACAGTCAGATAAAGGAAATGAGAAGAATGCAAGGGAGTGCTAGAACCAGGGACGGAGTGATGTGAGGACAGCAGGTAAGTAGGGGAACACAGAGAGAAAGGGTTAGAGGAGAGAGAGTGAGAGATGTAGGTGAGCAATCAAGGAACAGAGTGGTTAGAGGTGTGATGTATGGAGACTCGATGATCTCTGGTGCAAGGTAGGATGCCAGAGGTGTGTTTGCCTGGAGGGATGATAGAAAATGTGGCTATGGCAATTAAGAGAGGTGAAAGGATGGATGATATGATTGTGATGGTGGGCACGAATGACTTGAGAGGCAGTGTAAATCAGGCGGCGAGAGATCTGAGATTCTTGCTTGAATTTGTGCAAAAGAAAATGCAGAGGGAAGATTGTGTGTGTGTGTTGCCCAGGTATGATAGTGACGAGCTGAGCAGAAGAGCAGCAATACTGAATCGCATAATAGCTAGAATGTGTCAGAAGAAAGGATTGGAATACGTGGATGCTTGGAGGGCGTTTGAGGACAGAAGGGAACTGTATGCTAGAGACTGCTTGCATTTGAAGGAGAAAGGACGAAGGCATCTGGAAAGATTGCTGTTTTCTGAACGAGTCAGTGTGTCAATGCAGGGAAACTAGAATTCCCAGGATGGATGGTAGCAGGGGTGGCCTCTTGTGGGAATGGGTGCTTGGGGGAAGGGGGACAACATCAGGTAACATTGATCTCAGGGGGAGGGGGTCGAGAGGGGACAATGATAGGTATAGAAGCAGTGACATTTTTATTCTCTATACTAATGCCAAAAGTATCTCCGAAATAAAGGAGATGAATTGGTGGTGCTGATAGCATCAACCTGGCCAAAGATTATTGGGATCTCTGAGACATGGTTGACGGAGGATGATATAATAACCGGAATTGAAGTGGCAGGGTACAGCATTTTTCGGCAGGATAGGAAAGGAAAACATGGTGGTGGTGTACTGCTTATGATAAGTGATGACTTAGGTCCTCTAAGAGTGGAGGCTTTGGAAGGCAGTGATACAAATGGTTTTGAAAGCATATGGTGTAAGGTAGAAGTGGCCAAGACAGGATATTTAGTGGGGTGTTGTTATAAACCAGGGAGCACAGAGGGTAGGGACCAGGAGATGTTTAGGCAGTTGAGCTTGGCAAGTGCAAGATGAATGATTGTAATGGGAGATTTTAACTACAGCAGTATAAGCTGGGGAAGAGGAAAATGCAAGTAGTAAGAAGGGGATAGAATTTCTGGAATTCTTGAGGGACAAATGTCTTCGGCAGCATGAAATAGAGGGAATAAGTGGTTCAAGAGTTTTGGATTTGGTCATAGCATCAGAAGAACTGATAATAAGTGAGATGACATCTCTACCACCAGTTGGAGAGAGTGACCATGTGGTTTTGACTTGGAAGATGAACAGACATGCAGGTGTATCAAAGAAAAGGGAACATATGTGGAATTATAAGGTGAGCAATTATAAGTCTTAGGTATAACTAGGGGCAGTTCCGTTGAGGGCAGAATTGGAAAACAAGGATATCATTAGTGCTTGGGAAATTGTGAAAGAATATTTGTTAGCAGCAATAGTAAGCTGTATTCCATGGGTGAAGAAGCGGCCACAATTTGGTGTAAAGTGGATGACAAACGATATCAAAGCAGTTGAAAAAGAGATTATGGAAGAGATATAAGGAGAGGGGTGGAGGACAGATACACGAAGAATATAAAACGCTGGCCAGGAGGGTGACCAGAATGGTGAGGAAGGCAAAATTGGAATATGAGAAGAGATTGGCACTAAGATCCAAAGAAAATCCTAGTGAATTTTTTAGCTATGTGGCCAGTAGGCAAAGAAATGATTGTGGAAGAATGACATTGCAGGATAAAAATGGGAATAGAGTGACTGATGCAGAGGACATAGTGGAGTTGTTCAATGAGCACTTTATTGGAGTATTTCATCCTGGAGGAGTTTTTAATACTAGAGGGATAGGGCAGGTTCAGGGTTTAGAGGTGCAAGAGGAGAGTGTGTTCCAAATACCGAGTACTCTGGATACCAGTAAAGCTGTTGGACTGGATGGTATTTCACCACGGGTTTTGAGAGAATGTGCTAAAGAACTGACAGCTCCATCAACCTGGCTTTTCAATAAAAGTATGGCTGCGGGAAAGGTACCCAGGGAATGGAAGGAAGGTAAGATAGTGCCATTGCATAAGGGCGGAAGCAGACTGAAAGTTCTAATTATAGGCTGGTTTGTGTGTCATCAGTAGTTGTTAAGGTCTTGGAGAAATTAGTGATTGACTATATACAGTGCTAGACAGATGAGGGTAACGTTATCTGTGCGAATCAACCTGGATTTGTTAAGGGAGTGCTCTTGCTTTAATAATATGAATGCCTTTTATAATAAAGTGACAAGAGCAGTTGATGAGGGAAAGGCATATACTGCCATTTTTTTGGATACTGCAAAGGCATTTGACAGGGTGCCACATGATAAGCTGATAATTAAGTTGAGCACATGCGTTTAAATGTTGGGTTAGTCAAATGGATTCAGGATTGGCTGACTGATAGGTATCAGAGAGTTGTGTATGGTGGGACAATATCAAGGAAGCAGAAGGTTACAAGTGGGGTTCCACAGGACTCAGTACTGGGACCTGTATTGTTAAACCTTTATATCAATGATATCGTCAATGGATTGCAAGGGGACATTCAGTTGTTTGCAGATGATGTGAAGCTGGGAATAGTTATCAGTAATAATGCAGATGTGGCAGCCCTGCAAGAGGATTTGAATAAATTAGACAGATGGGCAAATGAATGGGGGTGTAGGTTCAATGCAGCAAAATGTAAAGTCTTGAGGTTTGGGATCCATCGATGGGAGGATGCATACGCGATTGGAGGAGCTGAACTGGAGGAGGTAGGGGAGACAAGAGATCTGGGGGTGATGACTGACAGAAAACAAATTCAGGGAGCATATTGAAAAGGTGGTGAGGGTAACTCAGAGGACTGCTGCAATACTGAGAAGGACGCTGACCTGCAGAGATAAAAGAGTTATCATTCTGTTGTATAAGACCCTGATCAGACCACACTTAGACTATTGTTCTCAGATTTGGTCCCCAGGATTTGAAGAGGATAAATTGACTGTGGAAAGGGTACAAAGGCAGATAACAAAGATGGTGTCAGGACTGTACAATATCAGTTATGAGGATCGACTGAGGGATGTGAACTGCAGAGTTTGGTGGATAGAAGAAGGAGAGGTGATATGATCAAGACTTTTAAACTGTTGAGAGGCAGTTACAGGGTAGACATTGGAGAGTTCTTTCACATGGTGGAACAGCAGTAAGGAGCGATGACAAGGGGCCATCCCTGGAAGTTACGAAAGGAGGCTGTGCGCCAAAGGGTGAGGAGTGGTTTCTTTGCATGGAGGGTGTTTGAACCTTGGAATGCATTGCCTGAGAGAGTGGTTGGAGCAGGAACGGTCAACGAGTTCAAGGAGTGGGATGATAAACTTTGTGTTTCCTAAAAATGACCTCCCATGATGAGTCTTTTGACTCCAGGTGGCCTGGATAATAATAATAATAATAATAATGTCTAGATGAGCTACTCGTTTATAACTGAGATCTTCTTTGACTTTGAAAGATGTTTTGTCAAAAATTATACCACTGTTTATTTGATATACAGACTTAACTTCAAATTTTAGGTCTCCAAATTTTCCAGAACATTTCTATATATTTGGTGGAATTCATTTCCTGCTCATACTTAAATTTCTAAAAAGAAACCACTTTTCTTTTATCAGCTGCATTTTCTAATAATCTGAAAACTTCCTATACTCCTTCCTTACTATGATCTTCTGTAGAATCACAGACACAAATAAGTTTCACTCCAGTTCCTCATTTTGAAATATGCTCATGTCACTACTTGAATCTGCCTGTAATTTTCAAGAAGCTTATCTCCCTGTTTAGGGTTGAATGCTATAGCAATTCCTTCCTTTTCCCTGGGCATTACTGTTCTCCATTGTTTGAATCTTCATTTTAGTAACACCATTTGTTTGATACTTCTCAGAATGATAATGCCTATCTTTGATTATGTGAACAAAGATTGTTCCAGTGAAATGACTTTTGTTCTGGTTCCCCAAAATACTCTGGGCCATGTTTAACTGCATAACACTCCCAGCTACCATGATATTTCACATCACAATATATCATAATTTTGGCTGGTTCATTCCATATTGCCAGCCTCTCCTGACTGACTAGGTATCCAATAATGTAATACGACATAAAATAGTGAGGAGTTTACATAACCATCAGAAAACCTACCACAGCTTCTGATTCATTGTTGAGGTTTCCTGTCCTGCCCATTATTTTTGCTTTGATCCTTAGCAATCCCTCTGCTGCAATCTGTGAATACAGAATAAAAAGTACTATGCTTAATGGTCCAAAATCATTCTTACATATGCTTTCATGTTTAATGTAAGCATTTTTTTTTTCCACTCCCAAAAATGCTGTACTCTACATTAATGTATAAGGAGACTACCCGAGACAGTTTTATATAGCATATGTAGGTGATGGCAAGATGAATGAGGAAAATGCAAGGACTCACAGAGGAGATGGGCAGCCTTCTGAGGGGATGGTGCAGAACATCAGTAGAATGGAAGTGACGGAGGCCATGAAGAGGATGAGGAATGGAAAAGCGGTGGGCCCCGACAGAATTCCAGTGGAGGCACGGAAGGCACTGGGGGGAAGAGGGAATTGACCTGCTGTGGGACCTGTTCATGAAAGTTTGCCAACAGGAAAATATACCCGAGGAATGGAGGGAGAGTACTCTTGTTCCCATCTACAAGGGTAAAGGGGATGCACAAGACTAAAAATTACAGAGGAATAAAGTTGATGTCCCACACAATGAAGATCCTAGAAAGGGTTCTTGATGGTAGATTGAGGGAGGAGGTGGAGATTGCAAAGGAACAATTTGGCTTCATGCCTAGTAGATCAACAACAGATGCTATCTTTGGGTTACGACAGATGATGGAAAGATATCGAGAGAAACAAAGGGAGCTACATCTGGTATTTATTGATCTGGAGAAAGCATACGATAGAGTGCCAAGGCAAGAAGTCTGGAGGTGTCTGAGGGAGAAGAAGATGCCGGAGAAATATGTCAGGTTGGTGCGGGAAATGTACAGAAATGTGAAGACAAGTGTTCGGACCTGTTTGGGACAGACAGAAAGTTTTCAAGTAACAGTTGGCTTGCATCAAGGGTCAGCATTAAGTCCGTTTCTGTTTAATATTGTGATGGAGGTGTAACAGAGGAGGTGAGAGAAAATGCACCTTGGACAATGTTGTATGCAGATGACATCTTGCTGTGTGTAGATTCAAGAGAAGAAGCGGAAACTAAACTGGAAAGATGGAGAAAAGTACTGGAAGAGAGAGGTATGAGACTGAGCAGAAGTAAGACAGAGTATATGTGTTGCGCAGTGGGCAGTGGCCAGGAGACAGATATGGAGCTGGAAAGAAATGTCATCAGGAAGGTGAGAGACTTTAGATACTTAGGTTCAACAGTGGAAGAAGATGGAGGAGCTGAGAAGGAAGTGGGATGCAGAATACAAGCGGGTTGGAGGAACTGGAGGGAGATGGCTGGAGTGTTATGTGATAAGAGGGTGCCGATCAATCTGAAAGGCAAAATTTATAGGACAGTAGTAAGGCCAGCTATGACATATGCTATAGAAACTGTGGCCCTGAGGATAAATAACTTCAACAGGATGGAAGTAGCAGAGGTGAGAATGCTTAGGTGGATGTGTGGTGTGACCAGAAAGGATCATCTGAGAAATGACTATGTCAGGGGAACAGTGAAAGTTACGAACTTAGGAGCGAAAATACAGGAGGCAAGGTTGAGATGGTTTGGTCATGTGATGAGGAGGGAGGACGAATATGTGGGAAGAAGGGTCATGCAGATGGATGTGCAAGGAAGGCAGAAGCATGGGCGGCCAAAGAAGAGATGGAGGGAGCTGGTAGAAGAGGACTTGAAGATGAAGAACTTGGATGTGATGACAGCCCAAGACAGGAAGGTGTGGAGGAGACTCATAACAAACAGTGACCCCACTTAAGTGGGAGAAGCTGCAGAAGAAGGTGATGGCAAGGTAATCATGCCAGTACCTATTTTGTCATAATTTCCCCTTATTGTTCGTAGTGATATGCACTGACTAATGATTCAATATATTTATACATTCAAAACATGACAATCATAAATCACAAGGTAATAAATGCCACCAGCCAACTTTTGTCATAAACTCTAAGCCACTGTTGTAGTGATATACACTGACTAATGCATATCATTAATATATTTCTACATTAAAAACATTTAATAAAAAAAAGGACAAAATTATAATTATAATGAAGTGAAGTCTTTTGGCTCTTTATTTTAGTAATTTTAATAATGAAGTGATATTGAAGCATGGTCTTTCTCCAAAAAATGTTAAAAAGAGAAAATATATCAAAATACAAATGAAACTGTATATTTTTAAAAAACAATAAACAAAAACAGAAATATATATTTAAAAAAACTGATGCAGAATACACTAACTCTGTTAACAGGTCTGACCAGACAATTATATAGTAATTATATAAGTAAATTACTATAACTGATGCTACAGTAATTCAGTTTATCAAGCATTCTCAGAAAGAACATCTTATAAGCTGTTTCACTTTATTGCAACAATATTGTAAAAATATATTTAGTTTAATTTAAAAAAAAAAAAAAAAAGTAATCATACCAAAACAAAATCTGCCCACATTCTGCGTGCTGTTTCAAGTGCCTTTTCACGTAACTGAATAACATGAGAAAGGTGCATTGGTGACCAGTCAAAAACACCTTTTTCATCAGGAAAGTATTCTGAACTCTCATCAACCACCATGTCCAATGAATGGTATTTATGCTTCTCTCTATCAACCCATGTTTGCAAAACATAAACTGTATCATCAATATTATGATCACTTCTAATCCTGCAGAAATGAAAAAAATATTCATTAATTTTAACATATGCTTTTAAAGTGAATTGATCAATACTACAACTTTTCAATTATAACAAATAGACACTGTTTCTAAACAAATAAAGAAAGGGAAGAAATAAGAATATTAAACTTTACATACTTTACATTTTTTACAGATAACTTTACAGAGTTTTTCTGCTTTCAAAATTTATTTGATAAATTACATACTGATACCATTCCTAATACATAAAATTTGGTCAACTACATTTGTATATTGATGCTGACAGTTATTCTTTCCTAATTCAAATATTAGTTAATTAACAGGAAAACATTAATCAAACCTTTCAACTCTAAAAACAAAACTGGTCAAGTATGTAACACATTAAGATGAATTATTCTATTTTTATGGCACTGCAATTTAAAATTGTAAATGGACATATATTCAAATGACAGCAACATTCAATATTGGCAACAAGACAAGCTGTTATGCTTATGATTAATCTACCAGACTGTCAGCAACATATTGTTTTTTTTTTTCTAAACATTCAGCAGGAGTGTCTAAACATGGTGGCTGAATATTTAAATGAGAAATATGTAGAAAAATAAAATATGAGTGACAAAATTTTGCTTTCTTCCAAAGCAATCATGAATTGTCAAATGTATTCATTACAAAATGTAAGTAATTTTGGATAAAAAAAAATAAAACAGACTAGATCAAAAGAGAGGATGATAAAGTGCATAAGTGTGATTTTACTTTAACAGTAGTATGATATGCAAAAGGTTTTATGACAACACCACTCACAAAACTACGTGGAAAAGAAAAGAACAAGTGGGAAATAACAAGAGATTAAAAAGTCACAGGGAATGCATCAGATGATCAATAGCGATGAGACTAGAGAAACAAATGAAGCTTGGTATGCATAGTAATACAAAAAAAAAAAAATTATAACATGATCTTTAAATGATTTGCTGCAGTCTAACTTTTCCAAGAGGAAAGTCATCTTCTTTGGTGATTCTAATATTCACAACTCCATAACAACTTCACAATTTAATTATGATGATTTTGAAAATTTCATTTTTTTCTATTGTTTACATATTTTCACAAAATGCTATTTTTTTTTTTATTTTTATTTTTTTTAAGAGAACCACTTTCTTTCATCTTGGTAATCAGAATTGCCGAGTTCAACTTCATTTCCTTGATATCTTGATGAAACCTTTCTTCTTGTTGCTGATAGTCCAAAAATATTCAGGGAATTAATGCAAATGTAGGCTTAAAAAACAACGTCCCATATTATTGGAATATTTGAAAAAATTTGGGTGCTTATTATTTCTTTAAAATGTTAACTTTATTGATATTTTGATATAAATGAATCTCAACCTCATCAATCAATGTTTTTGGAACCCTGCCAGTTCCTGATGGTCTCTATTTATGTTAATACAGAAGAAAGAAACAATGAAGACAATACATTCTGCTCTTTCCATGCAAAAGAACACCAAAATTTGGCATACTCAACTTGTTGATCCTGAAACGCACTAAGGAATTTCAGGTAAATGAAGCCATGCATGTTCTTCTGGTTCATGTTATTAAGTAGAAATGGAGATTTTTAAGTTACTCCAAGTGAATTGAATGGGAAATGAAAGATATATGTATGTGTGTGTATATATATATATATATATATATATATATATATATATATAATGATGAGCATATGGCTTGTTATGGAGGTGATACTGATATGCATGAAGAATATAAACAGCAGGCCAGAAAAGTGACAATCATAGTTATAATGAAAAAATAAAATATGAGAGGATATTGGTCAGTCATGTCAAAGCTGATTCAAGGGAAAAAAATAAGTTGCAATAACTGAGTTTGTTTGCCCAAAAATTGTTGGAATAAGTGAGACCTTGTTGGATGAGGATGACATCCTGACAGGAAGAGATTGAAGGTAATGATGTATTTCATGAAGACAGAAAAGGTAAAAAGGGAGGTGGAGTGCTATTGATAATAGAAAAAGAGTTATGTCCATACAAGGTAGAGATACAAGGGAGAAATACTGGTAATGGTTTTGAGACAGCATGGTGTGAGATAGAGATGAACAGAATGAAATAATTTGGATGTTGTCATAGACCTCGTAATGTGGAGGGCAATAACCAGGAAATGTATAAGCAAATTAGCCAAGCAAATGGGAAAAGGGGTGTTCATTATGGGTGACATTACAGCAATATATATTGGGATGACAAGATAGCAACTGGAAGTAAAGACATGAGGATTGAAGGTCTTGGATTTGATCATCTCATCAGAGGATGTTATTATAAATGAGGTATCAAATCTTCCTCCAGTTGGTAAGAGTGACCATGAAGTGATTACCTGGGTGGTTGCCAGCCACGTGAGGACTTCTATGAGGAAAGGGTATGTGTGGAACTACAAGGCTGGTGATTATGAGAAGCTCAGGAAACAGACTGAAGATGTAGCATGGAATGAGGAGTCGGATGGAAAGAGGGAGATCAATGCTACTTGGGTAATATTCAAGAACTGTCTAGTAGAAGCAATGTCTAAATGTATTCCAAAGGTCAGAAGGTTAAATAAGGTAGGTGTGAAATGGATGAATGAATCAATCAAGAATGCAGTGAAAAAAAGTCATTATGGAGGCAATATAGGAGGAGTGGTAATAATTAGTTCTATGAGGAATACAAAGAAAATGAAAGGAGAGCGACTTGGCTGGTAAAGGTAGCAAAAGTTCAGTATAAGCAGCAATTAGTTAATGAAAGCAAAAAAAAAAAAAAAAAAAAAAAAATCCTATGGAGTTCTTTCAATGTGTAGCCAGCAAAAAAAAAAAAAAAAAAAAATTTGGATGGCAATGATTGGAGAAAGTTACATAAGGACAACTGCTGTGGAGGATATAGTTGAGATATTAAATGAGCAGTTTCATAAAGGTCTTTCATTCTTGTGAATTATGGAGAGTTTTATGGCAGTAGATGATGAGAAAGAGAGACTGACTATGAGTAAGGAAGAGGTATATGGGGAATTAAGCAAACTTGATGTTAATAAGAGTGTGTGGCTTGATGATATATCACTGCATATTTTGAAGGAATGTGCCAGGGAGTTGCCATCTATCTTGACATATTTGTTTAATATGAGTCTAATATCTAATACATGAGTTTAATATGAGAGCTATCAAATTCGAGAATAACGTGTGATCTAGAATTTCACTACAATAATAAACATGTAGTGGAATTCTGGATCTTATCAACCTGAGTCAACTGATGCAAAACTATACAAAGTAGTTAGTGCTTGGTTTGAATATAAATGAATATAGCATTATTCACTGTTATTCCTGACAAAGCCAACTACAATGTTGAAACTCTCTTGCATTGTATATTTGGTAGTGTAGATAACAATAGCACATTGTACATGTGCTATTGTTATCTACACTGTTATCTTACTGTCCTGGAAATGAACCACAAACAGAAAATCCAATTTTTATGTTTTCTATTTTCAAAATTTACAGTGTTGGTGAATGTCTTGTTTATATGTACTGGAAACACACTGCTAAGCAAGTGAATTAATATTACACAATTAAAATTAATTAATTTTTAAAATTCAGTACAAGAAATTTATAAGCACTGGAGTGAGTGAGTGAGTGTTTACAGGATTTTACTGAATAGAAAATTGACATGTAAATAACAAATTAATTTATTATGATAATATAAATGATTTTTTTCTCACCCATATAAATAATCAATGCAGAAATTCACACTGCATATAATAATGAATATACAAAATTAACATTAAAAGACAAGCAACAAAATAGCCAAATGCTGAAATGAACCACACCATAACAGTGTTCTCTATTATATTCCTGGAGATAATACAGGATGTTAAGAGATAAGCGTCCCTTTTAAAACAAGGCCAGCAAGTCACTGGTAAATTGGATAACAGTAGCAATTAGTAACAGCTAAACAGGGAAATTTCAGCACCAAATAATATCTTAATTTCATTGGAGTTTCCATACTTGAATTGGGAGACCAATGACCTTTTCATGGTGTTCACCAAATTACAGAACAGAAGAGCAAAATGTTTCTACTTATCCCATTGATTACGAATCTAAGTGAATATTTAAATTCTCAAAATAGTATTTTGCATGCATGTACAAAATACATACAAGGATTGATAAAAAAAAAATAAGGAGAAATATAAATCTGCCAGCATGGTTAGCAAAACAGATAGAAGATTTACTTTTCAATTAACAAGCTGAGTCTGAAATCTACTGTAGCATGGATATTTATGAATATCTTTACATGAAAGATGATTTTAATAAGCCTCGTGTGGGACTGTTCTGCTTTCTTTTTTTTTATGTTGAGTGTATACACAAGAGGTTGGTTAATTAACCCATAGTATATTACCACTGTGTATGAGTAACCTTCATGGAGAGATTAAGAGCAGTTGATGATGAGGAGGAGAGACTGACTGTAAGTGAACAAGAGGTGTTTGGGGAGTTGAGTAAGCTAGATGTAAATAAGGCTGTGGGACTTGATAATATATCACCGCGTATTCTGAAGGAATGTGCCAGGGAGTTGACACCTGCCTTGATATATTTTTTTAATACGAGTCTTGCACTTGGTCAAGTTCCTAAGGAATGGAAGGAGGGCAAGATTTTGCCACTTCATAAAGGAGGTGATCGAACTCAAGCATCAAACTATAGGCCTATCTGTGTGTCAGGTGTTGTGGTTAAGTTGTTGGAGAAGCTTGTGAGAACTAGGATCCAGAGTTGGGTTGACAACAATGGTATTATCTTTGATGGATAGCATGGATTTGCTAAAGGGAGGTCATGTTTTAGTAATCTACTTACTTATTACAATAAAGTGACTGCTTTCTTAGACAGAGGAGAAGGATACACAGTAATATACTTGGATTTTGCAAAAGCTTTTGATAGAGTACCTCATGATAAGTTGACAGTCAAACTAGAGCAGATGGGGTTGGATATTAGATTAGTGCATTGGATTGGAGACTGGCTATCTGATAGGTATCAACAAGTTGTGTATGGGGGTGCGATATCCAGGAAAAAGAAAGTCACTAGTGGAGTGCCTCAGGGGTCTGTTTTAGGGCCATTACTGTTTAACTTGTATATTAATGATATTGGCAAAGATTTGGATGGAGATATTCAACTGTTTGCAGATTATGCAATGTTGGGACGAACCATAAAGAGTAGTGAAGATGTTGTGGCAAGAAGACTTGAATAAATTGAGTGATTGGGCATGGAAATGGGGATGTGAGTTCAATGTTGCAAAATGTAAGGTTTTAAAATTTGGAAAACAAAGATGAGATGCAGAATTTATGCGTGGTGAGAATATATTGTTGGAGGTAGAGGAAATAAGAGATCTGGGAGTGATAGTGGATAAGGATCTAAAATTTAGGAGACACATCACCAAAATTGTGAAGACAACACAAAGGCTTCTGGGAATGATGTGGAAGACACTGACGTGTAGAAGTAGGGAGATTCTTGTTCCGTTGTATAAGGCTTTGATTAGGCCACACATGGACTACTGTGCCCAGATTTGGTCACCAGGTTTATCAGAAGGATGAAGAGATGTTGGAAAGGTTCCAAAGGAGACTGACTAAGGTAGTTTCTGACCTCTGGAATATCGAGTATGAGGAAAGATTGAAAAGATGTAATTTGCAGAGTCTGGTGGACAGGAGAAAGAGGGGAGATATGATAGAGACCTATAAGTTGGTAAGGGGTTGTTATAGGATCAATGGTGGAGAAGTTCTACAGAGAATAGCGGGAGATCAGGGGAGAACCAGAGGTCATCCCTGGAAACTGTATAAAGAGGGTGTGAGTAGGGGAGTGAGAGGCAGGTTTTTTTCATGCAGAGTTGTGAATGATTGGAATGCCTTGACTGAGAATGTGGTGTCTGCAAGGAGTTTGAGTATGTTTAAGACACGATATGATGAGATGTTTGTGTGATAAAAGGACCTCCCAGATGAGTCTTTGACTCCATGAGGTCTTGAGGTAATAATAATAATAATAACAATAATAATATGCTATGAGTGATCTATGGGTGACCCATAGATCACTATATGCATAGCTCACCAATGGCATGAACATATCAGTTCAGCTCTTCATTGGTGAATCAGTTTAAGGAGAGGAATTATAGTCACTCTGTTAATAATTGTTAATTTCTTACTTTCGTGGTTAAATTTTGGTGACATTGTGGGAGATAAGATAGGTATATTGTGAATGATGTTTCTGGGTCTCCTGCAATGAGGCTTTGGATTCAGTGGAGATACCCACTAACACTAATAATAATAAAATATTTAAACAACATAAGGTTGTTTAAATATTCATGATAATGATAACAAAATGTTCATGAAGCTTAGATACCAGAAGGAATCATGTTTCAAAACAATTGAGTATCATCACAAAACCATGCATATGAATGAATTATGAACATCTGATCTGATATGAAAATGCTGCATAATTAGAACATCTAATCTGATATAAAACAACAAATGGAGGATTTTCAGAACAAAATTTATGCTGGCAATATCACGTGTTTATCACTGCTCCATCCAAAAAGTGTATACTCTATGGCAAGGAAGAACCCAGGTTTGTTATCAAACAACTCAACACTACCATCAATAATTGCAGTCACTACATATGTCTTAATTTAAAGGTACACAAAATATGGATACACAAAACTCACCTCCTATCCATATGGCAGTCGCTCTTTGAGGTCCCTTGCCAAGGCCATTGGATGCAATTTCTGCCCACCCAGGTTTCCACCACTCTCGCATTCCATGTAGTCAAATCACCAAAAAGACAAGGCCAACTTACTGACATCACTCTTCTCTTCCAATTCCTCAATTGATGACCTGGGCAAAGATCCCTTCACTCCACAAAGAACGGCTCCCTTCATGTCTCCCATAGTCTTCCAACAAAAAGAAATCCAAAGAATCCTTAATAACTTGAATGTAAACAAAGCATCTGGTCCTAATGGTATCCCATGTATTGTATTAAAAATTGTGCCCCAGAACTAACACCTATTCTGTGTCGCCTCTACAATCTATCCTATTCAACTGGTATATACCCAGCAACATGGAAACAAGTCCACATCTAACCAATCCCATACAAAGGTGATAAAAGTCAACCAACAAGCTACTCTAATTGCTCTCACTTCAGTTCTCTGAAAAATTATGGAGAAGGTCATCAACAACCAACTTTTGAACCACCTAGAGACATAACAAATAATCAATATGCATTCTGCCACTTGCGATCTACAAATGATCTTCTTGCTTTCACCACCCACCTATGGACTCAGGCCATGGAGGTTGGAGGAACTCACATGGTTGTCCTCAACATTTCAAAAGGCATTTGATTGGGTTTGACACAATGGGGCCTACTTAACCAACTGCCATCCTATGGTCTGCCTTCCTCACTCTGCAACTTTCTCACTGGTCGCTCACTTCATGTCATGGTGGATGGTTTACTCTCTTCAGATTTCCCCACCAATGCAGGAGTATCCCAGAGTTCTGTTCTTTCATCCACTCTCTTCCTCTTGTATATAAATGACTCGCTCTCATAAACTTCCAATCCTAACCACAGCTTTGCTGATGAGAGTACACTCCATTCCTCCTTTACATTCGACAAACTGCTCAAGTATTAGAATCCTCAAGATCTACCATGACCAGGGACCTGAACTCAGATCTAGCTATCTCCCAGTGGGGCAAGGTCAACCTTGTAAACTTCAATGCCACCAAAACTCAGTTCTGTTTGAACTCTCGCAACAAAGAGCCTGCATCCCTCCCCTTTCCTTCAGTACTACTGAGATATCCAAACATAATCAAATTTCTCTTCTTGTATTGACCTGCACCTCCGATCTTTCCTGGCACAACGATATTTCAACAATAGTTTCTGCAGCAGCAAAAAATTGGTATACTTTTTGCACAAGACAATACTTCACATCCTCACAGCTGCTAACTCTATACAAAGCCCAAATCCACCCAGCCATGGAATATTGCTCCTATATTTGGGAGTGGTGCACCAAAATCCTCTCTAAGATTGCTCGATTCTATTCAGAAGAGGGCAATCTGGCTAATTAATGATCCCTCTATCACAAACCCACTTCAATCCCTGTCTCTCACACACAGACATTCAGTTTCTGCCTTGTGCCACTTCTACAGATACTTTTATGAACAGTGCTCTGCTGAACTGGCCACTATTATTTCTCCACTCATCTCCAAAATCATCAAAACAAAAGCCAATGCTAATCAATACTCCTTTATAGTCCATCTTGAATCACCAAACCAACTTCACCCTCCTCCTCCTTCATCCCATCCACCTTTGTTCTTTGGAACAGTCTCTCCCAGTCTGCCTTCCACAAAGATTACAACCCTCAGCTGTTCAAGCAAAATGTGAACAGACTCGTCCTCTCTTCTATTCCTCTTGTAAACACACGGCACTAATGTGCTCTAGGTCTTGTGACCTTTCATCTGTGGATCAGATATATAAAAAAAATAAATAAATAAAATGTTCATAGTATATATGCACACACACACACACACACACACACACACACACACACACACACACACACACACACACACACACACACACACACACAACTTGTGTGCATGCCCATTTTAATAAACATGGGCATGCATGCAAGTTACTTAAATAAGTAACAGTTACATATTTTTCCTCTGTCTTTTTAAATAATTTACAGCTTGATTTTCACCATCAACAGTTAACACACTATATGTAAATTTTTATATTTTTTGAGGACCAGTAACTTCTTTTTTTTTCTCAAGAATCAGTACTGGGTTGCAGACCACACTTTGGAAAATGCTGGCCTAGATCTTACTATTTTCATATATATTAAACCCCCACAAAACCATAGCACATATGATCACAGATGTCATAGGTTTAGAATATATGTATCATGTGGTCAATTGGTTAAGAAGGAAAAAAAAAAAAAAAAAACTATTAATGTTTCTTAAACAGCTTGATGTAGCCTTCAGGGAAAAACCACAAGAGGAAAATTGTTGGGGAGGGCAGAAATACCTAGAATAAAAGAGGATGAGAAGTTGGACTGTGAATGAACATTTTGCATACAGAGAAAAATGAATGATGAAATACTAGTTCAGCACAATGAATACCAACAAAGAAAGGGTTTCCCCCCCCTCTCCTTAAATAGTAATCCCTCAAACAATGGACAGAAAAAAAGTTGAGCAGAAAAATCAATTAATGACGTGCTCTCTTCAGAACAGCATAAGTATGTGCATGCATGTGTATATGAATGCACACGACTTCAAATGTGAGAATATTCTAAAGCATCAGAAATTTCCAAGGATATAAAGTATTTTGGAAACTGAAGAAGCTATGCATGCGATCAGTGTTTGTATTATGAAAGGCCAAAGGTGTCTGTCAGTCCAAGAAGAGAAATCTGATCTTGCCTAGAGATCTACATTAATAAATATATATATATAGAGAGAGAGAGATATTCCAAAAGAGAGGTGAAGTGAAATCTTCCGTGCAAGAAATAAGACAGGACTACTTTGGCAACAGTGAAATCAACAAGGTTGTCTTTCATACTGGAGAACAAGGACAACCTTGTTGATGTCACTGCTGTCATCACTGGAAGGTTTGACCACTATATGTCAAATGAAGAAGCAGAATGGGGTATACCGACATCAGTAAAACTATGTATAAGATATGAGGTCCATGAGAGAAAGATATTTATGTTTGAGAAGAAGAGCATTGGGTGTAAGGTGACCCAGAGCACTGCAACAGTGTTGAAGAAATGAAGAGAGAAAGCACAACATGCAAAGATAAATAAGGAAAACAGGCAATCCAGCTACAACAGGTGGAATGCAGACCATAAAGTGATAGCAGTTTGGTATGTAGGCCTCTAAGTCAGGCATGATCATTTGCACTGAAAACGTCAGGAGCAACCATACATACACATTTCTCCAAAATATTTGATGGGGCAAGTCCAAAAATGGATCATGTTAGCCAAAAGTTCTGCTCTACAGCAAGAACAGCACAACCTATGTTACAATTAATTTGGTGAGTCTCCATATGGAGAAGTCAACTGTTGATGACCATTATTTTGAGAAAACCAAGGTGAAGAGATGCCATCAAAGTCATCCTCCCTCCCCTTTTTCTGGAATAGGAAAATTAGAGGCTTTCTTACATGTGGTAAAGTGGATGCCAGATAAACACTAAAGACTGTAGACAATATAGAGCAAATGTTAATTCTAGAGTATGTTTTAAACACAACTTGGGAAGATACTAACAGCACCTGAAACTTTATTCTGTGAAAAACCAAAACAGGAATACAGTCAGCTGTTCCTGGCAATGCAGGAGGTATTTGCCTTGGTCATCCATGTAGGAATTTGAGAAGAATAATACCAGGAAGTCAGCCTATAGCAAAATCCAAATAATTATCTAACTCCACCTCACATAATAATGCCTCACAAAAACAATTATTTCTCACTGCATCTTCACCTCGTGCAGATAAAATTAGTCTACTATCACCAACAGCATTCCTCCTTCGTATCCTGATAAAAAAACATCAAGGCTATTTATATTTATTTGTATTCCCATCAGAATACCATCCTTGTCTAACCAAGTTACACTTATTACAATAATTTTTGAATGAATTCAATCAATGCAACAATTTTTTATTCCTGATTTCTGACATTCATAAATAAACAATTCATTTCTGGATCTATAACCAGTCTACTCATATCTCAGCTACCACTTCTTCATGCTCATTCTTGCTGGGTCATCTTTACTCCACATACCCAGTATTTTATTCTAAACTCACCTAGCATCATTTGCATCCTAGGCCACCCCATTTCTATGCTGACCATAGTCTCCATACACACATTCACTACTGCTCCCAACATCTAATCTCCTTATACTGTCTCCCTATCTACCCTGACTCCTCTCCACATTTCCCAACCATCTTGCATCTCTTCCCTTTCATACCCATGAGCACATTTACTTTTGCTCTGTCAGTCATGCTCCCTTTCACTTGCACAATGATACACTTTTTTTTTTTTTTTTTTTTTTGCAATTACTTCCCCTTTTCCATATCAACACTCACCTTTTTCATTAATACCACCTCAATCTTATGTTCTTCACTATCTATTCTATTATTTATCAAAAATTCACTTCTTGTCTACTTCAATTTACTGACAACTCACAATCCATCAAAATATTGCCCTTCTGCATCCCACACCCTCTTTACTTCTTATTCATTCTTTCCACTTACACATTCTTCAATATATACTGCAAAAACAACAAAGAACCATCTTCAAAAATTTATACAATTCACCACAACTGATTTTCAGTCTGCCTGACATAGCTCTGTCATTTTGTCACTGTTCATTGAAAGACAGAAATTAGATAAAAAACCAAGACTGACAAACTATGTGGTCATCTCCAACTAACAGAAATAAACAAAGATTCACCAAAATATCCAACAATATTGCCAAATATTATACAAAATGAATCCAATCTTTGATCCAGCTGTTCTATTAGAGTGTCTCTCTAAATCCCCTCTAGTGATAAACAACTTATCATCAAATATTCAGCTTATTAACTCTTATATGAGGTAATCAGGTCAATAATAGGCTAGTGATGCACAACAAAAAAGCCTCTTGCAGCCATAGCCAACCGTATCCAATTGTGATGCAACAAATGGACAAATCTCATGTATACTGCTTCCATAAAAGCATATCCAACCTAGATGGAATGGAAACGGTCAACTACACCATGTAGTACACAACTTTCATTATTTGTGAAACAGTACCACCACCACCACCACTACCTGCATGTGGCACCTTTCAAGGACTTTGGTCCAGTAGCCAGTCTGGCCTGTAGAAATGTTGCATTACTATTGTGCAATGCAGTACAGTACAGTACAGTATATAGTTCACTTATGATATTTTAACAGTTCACTTTAACTGTTAAAATATCATAAGGCTTTTTGACCAGCTAGCAAATAATTGTGCTGCTGCTGCTTAATCTATCAGATTATGCCTGAAGGGAGTCTTAATATAGCAAGAAGCACTTTGCAGTGCTTCTTGCTATATTAAGACTCCACAATGACCAAAACATCCTTTGTTCTAGACAAGTGACATGATTTAAGAAATTTCACTCCATACTGCATGTTCCTACTCTTTAACACTTTTAGTCCTATCGATGTAAATATACATTGATCATTCTTTAAGTCTCAGTTGGTCTAGGATTCAAAGTGTTAATGCTTCTCCATCCCCATAAAAATCATACAAAATAATTACAGTAGCAAAAAATCAGCTAATGCCTTTTATTCCCACATAGGGAGTAGACGAGGCCATTTTAGCTCTAACTTATGGAGATAAAAAATACATATAAAAAAAGATTCCTACAAAAAACTGTTCAAAAATATATAAAAATTCATCAATGAAAAAATAAAAATGACTCTATACAAAAAAAAAAAAAAAAATCATATATACACTTCATGGCATTAACACAATGAGCATCACCAACTGTAAACATTCAAGAAGTTACGGAAGGTAGAAAGAGAGAGAGGTGAAGTACAGCTGCATGAAAAATACAAGGCTTGGGATAGGAAGGTGACTACCATAGCGTATGAAAGGAGATTAGCAGTGAAATCATACAAGGATTTTTTTTCACTATGTGACCAACAGGAGGGAAAAAATTACTGCAGGCAGATTACCTTACTGGATGGAGATGATAGTTGGATGGCCATGACAGATGACATAGTGAACTATTTAATGATCACTTTATTAGGATGCTACATCCTGGCAAAAGCAAGTGTGACTCCTAGAAGTGAATGATGAAGATGTATCCTGAATGCCGAACACTCTTGATGTCACTAAGGCAGGGGGACCAGATGGGATTTCACCACATATCTTAAGGAGATGTGCTAAGGAACTGATCATACCATTAACTTGGCTGTTTAACTAGTCTTGTGATGGGGATGGTTCCTGAGTAGCGGAATGGAGGGTAAGATAGTGCCATTGCATAATGATGGTGGTAGAATGAAGGTATCAAACTGTAGACCAGTTTGCAGGCATGCATCATGCTTGGATTTTTCAAAGGCATTTGACAGGATGCAGCATGACATATTGGTATTATAGAAATGAGATAGATACTGTCAGGAGAAACAAATGGTGGAAGAGTTCTCTGGTCAGGAAATGAAAGTAAGCATGAAGCAAGCATAGGTTTCCTGCTAAGTAACAAGGCCTGTCAGGCAATGATAGGATACAAACCAGTTAGTGAAAGGATAATAGTTGCAAGATTCAGTGCCCAACCATTTAATATCATGACCATTCAAGTATATGTGCCCACTGCGGAGAGTGCAGATGAAGACATTGAGAGATTTTACAGAGATCTACAACTAGAAATTGATGAGGTACAGAAGCAGGATATAGTCATCATTGGAGGAGACTGGAATGCAAAGATTGGCAGAAATAACACAGGATGGGAAAAGGTTATGGGAAAATTTGGATATGGAAAAAGAAATGACCACGGAGAGATGTTTCTGGAATTTGCCACTAATAACAACTTGATTTGCAATACCAAATTCTAACAAAAAGATTGTCGTAAATGGACATGGCATTCCTTCGCTGACAGGCATAGGAATATGATCGACCTGATATTAATAGATCAGAAATGGAGAACATCAGTTCAAAAGGGCAGATCATTTCAAGGAACTGATATTGATTCAGACAACAGCTTAGTGATTGCGAATATAAGACTAAAACTGAAACAGAAATACAAAGGAAAGTTCCAAAAAAGGCTAGACACATCTCAAGACTAAATGAAGACAGGCTAAGAATATTATATCAAAACATACTGGAAACTAAGCTTAAGACCACAAGTGAAAAACAAACTATAAACACAAGAACAGAACAACTGACTACAGTTCTAAAAAAAATCAGTAGAGGAAGTAATTCCTGAAAGAGAGAGAGAAGATCAATAAGAAATGGATAACTCAGGAAACCCTGAAATTGGTACAAGAGAAAAGAGAACTGAAACTTAAAAGAGATAATTCAGAGGCAGCAGATGAGTTACATCGTCAGAAATGCAATGAAGTATGGAAAGCAGCAAGATCTGATAAAGCCAAATGGCTGGAGGACCAATGCAAAGACAGTGAACAGTACTATGGAGAACACAAAACTAGAGAGGGCTATAAACTTAAAAGAAATGTCAATAGGAAGTGGCAAACAAGATCAGTAGCATTCAAAGATGAAGATGGTAAAGTATTGATGGACAAGACTGAAATCATACACAAATGGACAAGATATTACAGTGAACTATATAAAAATCAACTAAATAATACTGCAGCAGAAGTAATCAAAGAACTAAAAGCAATCTCTCCACCAACAGAGATATCTGAAAATGACATCTTGGAAGAGGAGGTGAATAAGGCTATAAAACATCTCAAGAACAACAAGAGTCCCAGAAATGACAACATAATAGCGAGATGCTAAAATATGGGGGAGAATGGTTGTAAAAGAAATGCATAAGCTATGCAATGAAATATGGAGATCAGGGTATGCCCCTGAAGAGTGGAAAAAAATCGGTCTTGGTTGTTCTTCATAAGAAAGGTAGTGATTTAGAATGAACCAATTACAGAACTATTGCACTAATGAGTCATCTTGGCAAAGTGCTGATGAAAATACTTACAGAACGCCTGAAGGGTCACATGGAGGTACATCTTCTTGATGAGCAAGCCGGATTTCGAAAAGACTGAAGTACAGTGCAACAAATACTCGCACTAAGACTAATAGTAGAGAAAGCTCGAAGAAAGAACAAAAAGATATACTGCTGTTTCGTGGACTTCCAAAAAGCATTTGATAATATTGACCAAAATATAGCATGGGCTGTCTTGGAATCCTATGGTGTGGACAATAAATTGATCCTCCTGTTGAAAGATATAAACAGCTAAGCACAAGTAACAGTCAGGATAGCAGGTGTGATTGGAAATTGGTTTGCCACTAGTCAAGGCACAAGACAAGGGGACCCAATATCACCAACCATCTTTATCACACATCTGGGAAGGACACTAGATAAGATTAAAAAAGCAGGTGGAGGCATCTCAATAAATGGAATGAGAATAAACTAGCTCTGCTTTGCAGATGACATCATCCTGATTGAAAAGGATGCAGCAAGGCTGGAAAGGACACTGCAAACACTATACACAGAAGGAAAAAGATATGGACTAAATGTCAATTTTGAAAAAACCTTAGAATAGCCAGAGAAACAGCTATCTTAAAAGCCATGGACAAAATATGGAAGAGCCAAACTATAAAGATACACACTAAACTGCACATTGTGGAAACCTGTATCTTCAGCAGCACCATGCTCTATGGATGCGAGGCCTGGGCACTCCTGAGAGAATCTGAAAGGAGGATATTAGCATTCGAGAGAAAGTGCTATAGAAAGATCTTGAGGATAAGCTGGATCCAGAAAGTGAACAATGAAGAAATCTATAGATGAATACAACCAAAAGAAAACCTGATATCGAAAATAATCAAAAGAAACTACGTCTATTCGGCCATATATATATATATAGAATGAACAATGAGAGAAAATTAAAAACGTTGCTGTTTGGAATGACTGAAGGAAAGAACAAAAGAGGGAAAAGCAAACAGAGAACAGAGAATGACATCGTCAAATGGTGCGGAAACTCTATACACAAACTGAGTCATCTTGCACAAAATAGAATGCAGTAGAAGAATCTTATCAAGATGGCATCAGACACCTATGGACATTGAATTCATGTTTGTTGTTGATTGAAGTTGCAACAAATGGATCTGGATATCCAATTAGCAAATGGATGGTAACTGGCTTTCTGATAGATATCAGAGTTGTATATAGGGGGGGGGTATTACAGAATAGGAAGGTTACAAGTAAAGCTCCATAGGGTTCAGTACTGGGACAAATGTCAATGATATAATGGTCCTGTTGTATGCTTTTTTGGAGGCTTCAACTCTCTGAAGATCAGTCACTCCAGACACACCATCCATCCATCTCATTGATGGTCTGTCCCTCCTCTTTATCTAGGAAATTTGCCTTTTATTACTGTTTAGAGAAGTCCTCTTTCCATCCTGTCAATGTACCCAAAGTATTTCAACTTTCTTCTGTCAATCCTTCCTAGTACCCATCCATTTGTCTGCCTTTCGGTATATGTATCCTCACAACAGCTGCGTTCACAATCCTCAACTTTATTCTTGTAGAGATAGATCCATCCTTGCAGATTTTAGACAAGTCTCTGACTGTTGTTTTAGAAATTTCTAATCTTCTTCTGCAGTCTTCGGAACAATTCTTCACATTAATAATGGACTCCAGGTACTTGAACTTGCTGACTTCCTCAATTCTTTCTCCATTAAAGTAGAGTTGTTTCTCAGGAGTTTCCCTGTCTGGATTTCCTTTGAGAACCATAATCTTTGTCTTGCTAAGATTGAGCTGAAGTTCTCTATTCTTATTGATCTTGTTAACTTTGTCAAGAATTTGTCCTAGTTCTTCCTTGTCATTACAAAGAAACACTGTATCATCAGTACCTCAGATTACTGATCATTCTACCACCTATCTTAATTCCTATCTTAAGCTCATCCAATGTTACATGCATGATATCCTCAGCACACAGATACTAAACAGGTGAGGAGAAAGTAGGCATCCTTGCATAACTCCCTTTCTAATGTGAAGCCAATCAGTTAATCCAACACCTGTTCTTACCATGGTTCTTGCTCCCTATACAAGTTAGCTATCAACCTGATGATGTGTTGAGTAAACTGATTATTTTCATTACTTCCCAAGTTTCACATGCTGAACACAGTCAAAAGCTTTAGAGTAGTCTATGAAACATGTTACCATAGGGAGTCTAAATTCTTTATACTTTTCTATGATCTGTCTAAGGCAAAGGATCTGATCTCTGGTATGCATATATGAAACACTCTTATCCCTCCATCCCCTGTAGCCTTAATAAAATCTTCTGGGATTCCATATACACCTGGGCCTTACTGTTAAGTTGTTTAACTTAGGAATGAGGTTGAAAGAGCAGTCCTAAGTGAAAGAGGTTCCAAATCAAAATTTTCCTAGTGAGAGAGCACCTCCAAATTTTCCTCATCCTCCCTACTGCACAATATTATAGCCTCACGGTATTCTTTCCATCTGTTTTAGATTTCCAGTTCTTCTGTTAATACTGCTCCATTCCTGTCACTGGTGAAATTCAATTTGGGCTTAAACTTGTGCTTTACGTCACAAACTAAACGAAACACCCTTTTATAATTGTGCTCCTCATCTAGAACTCTATCTCTTCACATTTATTAGTATAAACATTTTCCTTTGTCTGACAGCTCTTCTGACTTCTCTATGAGATAAGAATATAATCTCTTATATTCTTCAGTCCCTGTGTCTTTGTTTCTCCAACTGCCTTCTTTCAATTAGATTCCATTTTGAATCTAATATTCATGGATCTCTTGGTTTTCTAACTGGGCTGAGATACTTCTTGGATGTATCCTGTATTATTACCTTGACTCCTCCCCAAAGCATTTCAAGTGAGTTCTCCTCACCAGTCTCTAAAGGATCATCTAACCAAGTTGATGTTCCTTCTGTAAACTAGAATTATTCTGACATCCAGTCTACTGGGATGTGCTTGAATTGGAAGGATTCAGAGTCTTAGTCATACTTTGGCTCTTACTAGATGATGGTCTGTATCACAGTCTGCTCCAGGACAAGTATACATATCAGAAATGCTTGTCTTCCACAATTGGAGAGCCAGAATATAATCAATCTGGTGCTTGACCAATCAAAGTTAGATGTCCAAGTACAGGTCCATCATGGGTGTTTCTGGAAGTAGGTATTGATAATAACAGGTGCAAACAGTGAAACTTTAATACACTGATGCTGGGCAGCATCCACATATGCTGACAATGCCCATGGGAACTAGTTTAAGCATATGTTGCTTTTGCTTTGGCAGGTGCATTTTTATACTGTATATACAGCATGTTAGTTGCAAATTTTTCAGTAGAATTTTATTTTTAAAATTAGCATTTGTGAAATGTCTTAACGATATCAAAAATCTCAAATATAATTTGAACTGATTTCAATTTATATATATGCATATATATACAGTGTTATTTGCTTCAGAAAATTTACATAAATCATTTGTTTTCTGCACCCAATGACTGCATTATAAACATTGTTACCATTTCTTGCAACTAAAAATTTGGAACAGGATGTTAGGACAAACGCAGTTACTGTGTAGGTACAACAAACTGCTTTTCTTGCATGCATGTAGCAAAGTGTGTGTAGGAGGGGATTTTTTTTTTTTTTTTTTGGAAGGATCCTTTCAACTGTCGCTAATTACACTAATTCTTGCTAAATATAGTGCATAGACTGTAAATGTCTCTCTGTCTACTGTGTTTAGTGATACAATAAAACTTATTTTTCTTGTTTCTGTAGTAGTGTTTTTTTTTTCCCCCATATTATGGGAACATTTTCATTGCAGTCTTCAGAAAGAACAGACATAGTAAGTAAAAAGTCATCTAGTAGTCTTGAATAAGAATGAATCCTATGTATTATAGAAGGGCTGGTGATAAAAAGGAAAAAAATTATTTATTTATATATTCCTACTATGTAAAAAGTGTATACTAATCATCAGTGAATAAACAACAATTCTTAGAAAACAAAGCAAAATATAAATAAAACAGAAATATATATGCATAACATAAACAACAAATGTACAAGATGATTTGCTGCTTCATCATCAACCCACATGTATTTTTGTCATGCCTAGATGAATCACATGATCGATATTAGTTAATTGGACTAGCCCTCTCTATAATTATTTACTAAGCTACCAAGGCCCTTTGGTTATTACTGGCTAGTTATTTGTATTCTGACAAAAAATCTCTTTCCCTCATCAAAAGTTTTTTATTTATTTATTTATTTATCTTAAATTATGCCCATCAGAAATTCAAATATTCATGTCTTAGAGTTTATAGAATCATGTGTTATGTTCCACCCCAGCAACTTATAGGATACACACATACTTCTTTAGTTCTTCTATTTCTTTTCTGCCAATGTTTCTTATACTGACAGTGCCTGCACTCAATTCTGTTTTCTGTTGACCTTCACCTGAGTCTGTTTCTTAGTCTAACCAAGTGAAAAAAACTTGCAACATCTTTCTCTAATCCAGAGTAATTTAATAATAAGGTGTGACACCTTTTGGCAACTGGCATATGGAAATATGAGTTCTGCATTACTTCAACCTTGGTATCACCTCTGGGTCTGGCTCCAACTGAAAAGACCTCAAAAAAGGTCGAAACTAGTCTGGGTAGTGACCCTTCCCATAATGCATAGCATTATACATGTCTGCAAGGAGATATGCTTTGCATTATGGGCTACTAAGGAAAGTGATGAGAACTTAGTCCACCTTTGCCACAAGTTGCCCCAGTCTTGAAGATACTTGAGGTGCAAACTTTGTTTGCTTACACTTGGATAAAGGATTAAAACTAAATATATAATTTATAGTCTAACTAACCAAGTGAAAAAAACTTCCAACAAATATGATACTGTATGAGGGACAACATGGCTTTGTGAAGGGCCAGTCATGACTTAGTAATCCACTATCTTTTTATAATAGAGTAACAGCAGAGTTGGATAAAGGAAATGGCTATACAATAACTCTGATGGATTTTGCAAACGCATTTGACAGAATAACACATGGAACTCTGTTATGCAAATTAGAACCAATTGGGATAGATATGACACTGGTTAAGCAGGTAAGAGGGTGGCTGCTAAACAGATATAAAAAAAATGATATATGGAGGAACAGAATCGAGGCTAAAACAGATGACTAGTGTTGTGCAAGAAGGTTCAGTACTGGGACCATTGTGGTTTAATTTGTACATAAATGATACAGGAAATAACTTCAAAGGAAATTTTCAGTTGTTTGCTGATGGTGCGTAATTAGGTAGAGTAATAGTTAAAGTGATTTTAATAGGCTGTCAGTATGGGAAAAAGGTGGAGAAATGTAAATTTATGCATTTTGAGACAAACAAATTGCAAGCTGTGTATCACATTGATGGCACTGTACTCCAGGAAATAGATGAAGCTAGAGATTTAGGGATGGTGGTAGACAGGGAGCTTAGAGGCCATATTTCTAAGGTAGCCCATAAGATTACTTGGCTATCGAAGAACATATTAACTAGTAGAGATAAGGAAGTTATTCCTCTTTATAAGGATTTGATACATCCAAATCTGGATTACTGTGCTCATCTAGTCTCCTGAGGATGAGAAAGCAGTGGAGAAGATTCAGAGGCAAGCAACCAAGATGGTGAGTGGTCTGAGGAAAGTTCAATATGAGGGCAGATTGAGAGCGTGGATTGCAGAAATTGGTTGATAAGAGAAAAAGAGAGGATATGATAAACATTTAAGTTGCTTACAGGATTTATAGGTTGGAGGCAGTGATGTTTCAGCACTTGGCTGGAGGGGTCCAGAACAAGGGATCATCCCTAGAAGTTGAATAAAGGTGTGGTTATTAGAGGTGCGAGGACTAGATGTTTTGCTTGGAGAGTTGTGAATGAGTAGAATGGATTGCCAGAGCTAATTGTGAATGCTTTGTCTGTTAATGGGTTCAAGGAGAGGTATGATAGATTGTGTGGATAGTTTACATCTCTTGCAATGAGTCTTCAGGCTCCATGGACGCATCCGTACAATAATAATAATAAACTGCCAGCCCATCTCCTTGTTTGTTTGGATCTGGGTGGATATCTAATAACAAAGTGTGCCATTAAAAGGTAAAAACTGGATAATAGGTCAGAAACCCTAGTCTATTCTCAATATTCCTTAGTTCTAGTTCCATGTGAGACACTGCAGCATTTTTGGAAACATAATGCAGCAAACTTGTCACAAACACATCCAACCTGTGTTACTGGTTCCATGTATGCAAGGCAACACTTGAGACCATAGTGAACTAGTTCACTCCAAATAAAAAAAAACTTTACCCTCTAATTTCTCATATCCAATATTTGTTATGCTGTATCTCATTTTTTTTTCTCTAATACAAATACCAACATTACTTTGTGAAAACCCTGAGTGTGTATGTGGTGTGGTTGTACAAGTACACAGAGTATTTCAACTGTTTCCTTTCATTGTAAGGTTTAATGGAATAAAAACAGCACAAATAAAAACGGCATCATCTTTAATAAATAATTAAAAACACATTTAATCAATTGTATATTTCATCTGAGTCTTATTTTCATCTCATTAAACTTCCCAAGATTTAGGAATGTTTAATTCTTGGGCCTCCCACCCAACAGTATCCACAAAGGGCACCCCTTAAAGGACTTTAGGCTTTCTGTCTAATCTTTTCCACTTATTGTTTTGTGCATTTTTGTGTGTGTTTTTACAATTCTAATACTGTTTCCCTGACAATATCTCAGTAACTGAGATGAAATATAGGATTGATAAATTGTGTGTTTAATTATTTATTTATGCTGTTTTTATTCAACTAAACCTTATAAAGAATTCCAACACATAAGTCTAAATAGTCAATGTTTGTTTCCTTGTACTTAAGTCACATGACTATGATGATATATACCTTACTTCATACAGTGAGCAAACTGTATGAAGTAAGCTCTTTTCCATTTCTAGGGCTAGTACTGTGAATCTCTTTATAAGAATCATTTCCTAATGTTTTACTCCATTATCATCATCATGCACCTCGCACTGCCTATGTTACCACTCTCAGGTATTTAAAAATTCTTTTAATCATTTCACACTGAATTCCTAATACATGAAACTGTCAACTTTACAATGCATTTTTATAGCACATTTATTATACAACTACCGACTCTAGTGTATACTATATGTATATCTAGTATATGTCTCTCTCATTATATATACATATGGTATGAGATAGCCTTCCTAGCTGTCAGCACAGATGCAATGATGCCCTTCGAATGGAAAAGAGCTGGGTTCAAATCCTCTCTAGAACACTAAGATTTTATCAGGGCTTTCAACTGAAGATAGGTTAACTGGTCTCATAAGAAAACCGGCTGCAAGAAGACGAACACTTTACAGCCATAGCAGACAATGTAGATTAGATTAACCGTCTTTATCATAAGCAGTACCTGGTTTCTAAAAAGTCAAGTTCCTAGGCCATGACTTCCAAAGAACTTGGTGAGCCTGTCACAGACTACTGAGCCTAACACGAAAGAGGAAAATTATATATACACACACACACACATAACGAAGACTAACATTCGTGCATATACATGCATTCTGCTTAATTTGTTGCTGGTATAAGTTTACTGTCCAAACTACATTTTATTTAATATTGTTTTCAAGGTCTTATACGATATCAAAATATAGTAAACAACCCACATGAAGATTCCTAAACAATACTGAATACTTTCACTTACCATAAAGACATTCTATGTTTTGGATAATCAAGTCTTTCTAAATAACCTAAGAAATGAGGAAGCGTGTGTTCCTTATTTCTAGCTAGCATAGCAACCATAATTGTAGGAGATAAAAAAGAAGTTTCATTGAAGACACTAGTTTGATAAACACATTTCACAAGCAACAAATATACAGTGATAAAGAAAAATATATCTTTCTCTTGCGCTTTCCAACTCATGCTGTATTATTTCTAGGAAGACAGACTTTCAACTTAAGAAATAATAAATTTCATTTACCACAAACAGTCCCATTATAACCGCGCCTTTAAAATAACAAAACAAATCCATCTGCTCTCATCAATCTTTCACAGAAGGAAAGTAAAAGCTACAAGAGCGTCATCTACAAATTGTGTTGTCATATAAAGTCCAGTCGCTTCCGTCTCTTGGTGATCTTGTGGGAAAAAAAGGCTCTCCATCTCACTCGGTCTCTTAACTTTTTTTTCAGAAATTATAAAATACAGTGCACTAACTATCATTCTGAAATTCAGAAAATTAACGCTTAGCCCTTTTCTCTTACTCTTCATTATATACTATTGGACATCCCTCTCCCCACCTCAGCCAGAATTATAATTTACAAAAATTTAAAGGAAGTAAATCACGGCGACTTAAATTATTATACTTTTTCACCATACGAAACATTTTTTTCTTGAAAATTTTTTTGGCAAATTTCTTGAAAAATATTGTATATAATTCCCTAGTGTCTGATGGTACGAACCCGTCTTGACATGACCTTCGACGCAACTGAGATTCCCAAGTGTAATAACGGTAGCTATCACACTTGAGAATCTCAGTTGCGGACTTTTCTTAAGAGAAAAAGAAACAAAGATTCACTAGTTCACAGTAGTTGTTTAATAGCACGGAGAATTAGCAAATACTGGTCAAATGCAGCATTGGAAGTCCCAGATAGTAAAAGCATTCCAGCGTAAAAATGAATATGCACAAAAATCGCAAAAACCAATCCATCGAACCAGTGGCGCACCCAGAGGGGGTAAGAAAGGGGCCCTCCTCCTCAAAGAAAACGAAAAAAACAACAACACTAAAACATTTTCCAAAAATCTTTTCCTAATTAAAGTTCATTTGTTTATTTATATCGTGTCGTTGTCTTCTATTTCTATACTACTTATGAATTAGTAATCACTGCAGATGCTCAGTCATAGGTCGTATGCGTTGCGAAGTGTGTAGACTCAACTCGGCACCCCCCCCCAAATTAAACTCTCAGTGCGCTACTGCATCGAACACTTAAATCACTCTTTAAATGATTACGAATTCTGTTTTATAAACTTTTTACTGTTTCTTTACAAAGATACTTGGCTACTCTTATACGTAACAACACCCTCTTAATGTACGTACATCCTCTTAATATATGCATAAGATAACCAAAACAATATATTTTAATATATTTATGTTATCTATTCTATATATAAAAAGATAAGCCGAAATTTGAAACGTTTTTATGTCACGTTTTTTGTCTCTTCATTGTTTTGAAACGTCCAACAATGTGTTTGCCTTCATGAGACAAAGCATTGTTGTCTCATGTCTCGAGTCATCAGAATCGAAGGAGAACCGGCTTACTAGCCTGGAACTAGGGGGGGGGAGCTCCGTAGGCGCCGGGGGGGAAGAGCACCCCCCTAGTTGATAAATAAATCATACATTTTCTAACGTCTTTCATTCACAGAGGGAATAGATGAGACAGTTTAGCATCCCCCCGGTTTTTTTTTTTTTTTTTTTTTTATAAGTCTGCAGGGCAGCCAAACTCCACCCTTTGCATCATTATGCCCAGTGATATCATTGATTTTCACAGATATCCAGTATAAAGTAATGAGCGCTATGCAATTTTGACACAATGCGATTCTTTTTTAAATCATTTTGTTCTACTCTTCTAGGCCTTTGTTCCCAAGTTGGTAGATTCCTGGCACAGACAAGTAATTTTTACTTCAGGAAACTTACTCTTGGATACTGCATCTCAGGAAAACGGCATCGAGCTCAAATTGTCACAGACAGAAATACGAGTGTTGAGCTTATGATCACGAAATAGTAGCAGCTGTTTGCCATACTCTTGTTCAAATGATTCTGATATCATTGATAGCTATGGGCTCAGCTTTTTGTGATGACTGAATAAAGTCAGGTTACCATTCGAATTCTTAAAAAATTGTTAAGACTAAAACAGTTTTCATCACTTATATGGAATAAAAGTTACTAGATACCTTCTTTTTTTTCCGAAAAGTTCTGTCTATCAAATGTGCAGATTTCAAGATATACAATTAATTACAAAAACATATGTTGAATGATAGTTTTAATACAAAAAGATTTATAAATGTTCAATTGAAATGGTTTTAATTTCTTGCTTATTTCATGCCATACTTGATATTTCATGCCAAGGGTGTTCAGGCCTGAAATTTCCTTTACATAATCTGTTTTGACTCAAGATTTCCTTGTCTGATTTTGTTGCCCTTACCGTACTCCTAATTCTGATCATTATACTGATCTCTTTGATTATTTATGTCAGAAAGTTATCACCACATACAATCAAATCATAATCTTCTTGGAGGCTTCAACGTCCAAAGTTTGGAACAGACTCCCTTATCTAACTTCAGAGACTGAGAGAGAGAGAGAGAGAGAGAGAGAGAGAGAGAGAGAGAAGTTGAATAATTTCCCCTTAATAATGTTCTAATACAAATTCTTAACCAGTTCATCAGAATTCCATGTGATCACAATCATTCTCCACACACGCTGGTTATTTTCTCAACCAGATCTTCTCCAAATACATAGTGTTGACGTTAGCTCTTCTGTGGCAACTCTGCTCTGATCAAAGTTTTATCCATGTTTCTATTTTCTATAGATCATCCATCTTCCAGGCAATCTCAGCCTCCTATTCTATAGTACTTTAATGATGTCAATTAAGATGACCTGAAGCACCTGATTATTGTTTCTGCTCTCTAGATCCAAGCATTTGCTCTAGTCTAATAACGGAAATTATTTTTTTTTGGAATGAGTGTCTTTATTCTCCATTCCACTGAAAATCCCAGATCCTTATCCAAGCATTGAATTTCCATATAAATATGCTAAAGCAGTCCAAGCTGAAAATGATGCACCCACCCAAAGGTTTAATCTAAAGATTTCAGCTTCTCACTCAGCACATCCTACAGCCCATAGTATCTGCAAAAATTATCATCAGAAAAGTAGACTTCACGAGTCCCAAACGCATTAAGCTTTCCTCCTACTCAAATGCTAGATGACAGTCAAACCTTCTGGTTTCTTGCAAAGGCTGTAAGAAAGCAGATGTAATATAATCTCTCTCTCTCTCTCTCTCTCTCTCTCTCTCTCTCTCTCTCTCTCTCTCTCTCTCTCTAACAAATATACTCATTTTTCAATAGATGTTTTGTATTGTCTTTTTCAGAGGTAGTTTCATTGATGCTTCTCCACCAAACTGGCCACAACTGTTCTTGCACGTTCATTTAATACGAACATGAGCAGCTGCTGGTTAATCTCCATATACTGTTCTAGACTCAGCAAACCAAGTTGTTATTATTATTATTATTTTTTTTTTGAATACCCTTCAATGTCCTGTTACAGGTCTTGGGACCGCTCCATTGTGGGATTCATATAAAAAGCAATCCTTTGACCACATAAGTCAGAATGTACTTTATAGGTTTGGGCAAATCTCATGTGTTAGGAGAAGAATAAGAGTAAAGTACAAGTGGTTCAAAATAAGTTGAGCACAATTTCTTCAGGAAAAGGCAAAGAGTAATTGGCAGTCTTCAAACAATTACACTAATGAGAGGAAATATATCACATGCTTATTCCTACAATTATTAGTAGTAGCAAGAAGATTTTATTTATGCATTAAAAACCACACAATTTTTTATTTTATTTTTAAGTTAAAGCTGAAATGTTTATGAAGTACAGTGTTGGAAAATAGTTGGAAAATATTTACGAACCAAAAATATCCAAAATACTGCAAAACAAAATAACAATCAAAATTCATTGAAAGTAATTAGAAGCAAAATATCTCACTTCAAACAGTTCTCTGAATGTATAACTATTACAAGAAAATAGTTATGTCTTACTCTTCTTCCTGCATTCTAAGTTGTTTACTTTCATGTGGAGTAGCTGCAGTATCAGTTCTACTGTCACTGGCATAAACTACATGTGACTGGAGATCATTCAGCATACATATACCGTCCACTGAATTAGAAAGTTATTTAATACCGTGTTTGATCTCCTATCCCGAATTATAACACATACGTGATTTGGCATAGAATACGCAAGGTGTTGGATTGCATCTACGTATAAAATATACATGCCACAAGTTCATTAGAGAGTCCTTTAACTGACTCAGATTTGACAGAAGAGGCCTTTGCTCCGGTATCTGTTTTTATAACATTTTCCATACATTCTCAAATGACTTTCAGATGTGGTGGCCAGGGAAGACGGTGGAAGTCACTGTCATACTCGCTGAATCACTGCAAAACAATTCCTACACGATGGACAGTAGCTGTCATCCATGAAACACCCATCAAGTGCTGGATAACAAGTCAACATCGCAGGATGGACTTGATCAGCAACAATGTTTCAGGTATTCCTTGGAGAACACCTGCCTTTCCAGCAATATCAGGGGACCAGTTCCATTTCAAACGAACAGAACTCATACCATCATACACACATCCAGAACCTTGAGTTCTGCTTACGAGAAAAGCAGGGCTAACTGCTCACCAAACTCTCGGTACAGAACAAGGTGTACCGTGACTCGTCAGATACAACTTTTTTCCAGTCTTGTTGTGTTCAGTCAGTTCTTTGCATTTCTGCAAAGAACTTTCCGGTTCGTTGCAGAAATCAGTTGTTTCTGTACAGGCATGGGACTGATAATACCGATCCGTTTCAATTTTTTGCGCATAGTTCAGTAAGATATGGGTCTGGAGCAGCAGCCTTCATTAAATGCTTCCGTTAGTTGCTACGAAGTTTTGTTTATCCCACAAGCCTTCTCAAACGACAGCGATCTTGTTCCTGGTAAGCCTATCTGGGGACTATAGTTATGCCTTTTAGACAATCAGTGAGGGTTTTTCGCTAATTAAACACGCAAGATATCTCACCTTTCGCAAAAAAAAATAACTTCTGCTGGTTTCAAAATCGTGGCTCCAGCCAGACGTGAATCCACAATAAGCCCTTTATGAAACTCCGAAGGATCCTTTGTTTTTCCCATTGTGATCAATGCTATTGACGATTACTGACCAACAGCATTCATAAATAGTTAGCTAGAACTATTTAAGAATTTAGATGACAGAAGCGACCGAGTATTTTGCATATACGCTGCGTCAGTGATTTACATCTAAATAAAAGTTTCTCATTCAGTAACCAGAATGTATATTTGTATCAGAAAACCTTGCAGCATATTAGTTTCAAGGAGATGTGTTTTAATTCTATTAGAAGATTAAGTTACATTCTCTTTCTTGATCGGGATTTGACAGCTGTTACAACAGAAAAAAAAATTAAGAAAACTAGACAGTTAAGTGCATGTGCTGCCAACTTAAAATTCTGATGTGAATTGACACCTAGCCAACATTTTGTTGTATCTTTTGAAATTTCATTGTTTTCAAAAACATTATCTGTTCTCCAATTAGTTAAGTTAATATTCCTGCTGTTTGATTTGATGTAAATTGCTATTTTCAACAACATGCGACATAGGCAGATCTGAAAAATTACCCATTGCTATTTGCTTTAATATGATATCAGGACTAAGCAATAAGAGATTTTTGAATACTTCAGCTGCATCACAAAATTTGTAATTCACTTGGTCAATGGTCTCAGTAGTGAACATTCGGCGTCTTCCTTTTACATTGAGAACTTTACTTTCTTCTTTACCAACATTAAGTGTCTTCTTAAATTATTTAGATGAATGCCAACTTCTTAAATTTGGCTCCATAAGCATTAAGCAACAAGCAACTTTTCTATATCTTCTTCAGTTTCATGAGAATTGCAAATTCTGTTACAAAAATTTTACTGAGTAACTCAGTAAAACTCTAATTCATTAGAGAGTTTATATGAATCTTTGCTATTGGGATGAAATATTGCATTAAAACCTTCAAAATGTCTTACAATTGGTGTATACCAAACACAACAGAAATTATTCATTTTATCACAAAATATTTCTTTTAATATTCTGGCTTTGTATTTTTATCAGTTTAATAGAATATTAAATATTGCCTTTCTTTATAGCCTGTGTATCTCACTGGAAGTGGCGTGTGCGTCCACGGCGTTTGGCCGCGCGAAGAAAGTGCGTCTTATCTTCGATTCCAAGCGCCGATTACAGGAACTTTTTCTATGCCTTTTTCGAATGGTTCCAAAGTTAATCGATCTCTTGCACTGAGAAGCGAGTTTTTCCTCCCTAAAAGTGGTGTTTTTTCCCCGTATACCCAAGAAAATCGACATAGAATCCGCACTATTTTCAGACAGTAAACATAGTGTTAGCATTTGGGACTGAAATGGCGGCATCCTCAGCCGCCTGTCTTCATCGGATGCCCTGTATATTAATGATAGTCTTGTACCGAATATGTCGGATTAGCTAAAAGTCAGATAGGGGAGCTTAGACAGCTTTGCCTACTCCTGATTGGGAATAAAAGGCGTTTAGCCAATTGATTTTATTTATTTAATACTTTAATAAAAGTTGTCCAAAAGCATGTTGAATGCATAGTGCCAAAGAATACACAGACACATTTTCAAATAAATAAATAAATAATATCACACAACTATACACATATCCTTTTGTATAGCAATATCAGGTGATCCATCAAACGTCTAACTTTAACATCTTTCAAATCTGCCTGTAATGCTGCATTAACCATCTTTTTTGTTATCTGTGTGCACTTATCACGATGCAATTATATACCTTCAAGAACACTATCTTTTCTACGATCGTTTTTATATCAGTCAAATAATCACAACCACCATTGCAAAATAACAAGTAAGTGGTACTGCTAACTTAATTTCAACCTGTGTAATGTTTATTCGAGACTCCGATTTTAAGATGAAGTGCAGCCAAAATGATTATGAGTCAGTTGGAAAGATGGCAGTTCTTTGGAATTAATCTAGTTTGAGAGCGAGGTCAATAGGACAAAATGTAAAATTGGTTGCTGCTATAGGCCAACAACGATATGGGAGCCTGTGTAGCTCAGTGGAAGTGGCGTTTGCGCTCCATAGCGCTCGCTTGATCGCACCAATGAAGACTTGAGTTGAAATTTAGTCATCGACTAGAGCAGGCCTGCACAACATACGGCCCGCAATACTATTTATTTTGGCCCGTCTGCCTGATTGAAATTATTTAATCATACGGGGGAATATGAAATTAGACGAATTTTTCCTAACGTTGAATTAAATTTTTACTAAGACTCTGTATGTTTACCTTCATGCTATTAATGTCACAATCATGTTTCTTTCAACTTGACAATAAATTGCATTTGGAGTTATTCCCAGTGTCGTATTTAATAACAAATTATTACAATCGCTTCGAGGTTTTGTTAGCGCTAGTGTCGCTGCGGAGAAATTCAAAGTTATATCTCCGTGATAACTACTAGATGTCTACGAACGAATCGTATTACACAAAGTTGGCTGTGCCTTGACTCGCTTTAGCAGTGTAGTGGTTGGTTGTAGCTGGAGCAATACATTACATAACTGTTATCATAACCTGCATTATTGTGAGTTTTTCATCATTAGTTTTTTGTAATTAATATTGTCTATCTCGACACAATGAGCTGAAGTAAAAAGCGTAAAATAGATTGGGAATATCGAGCATTTAACCCTCAGTGGACAAACAAATATTTTTTTACGTTGTTTAAGGACAAAATAGCGTGCATTGTTTGCCGGGAATCTATCGCTGTGCCGAAAGAGTAGAATCTGAGACGTCTTTTTGAATCGAAACATCCTAACCTTAGCAAGTTGGATGCAAGGTGGCGGCTCGTACATAAGCACTGCAGCACCCCCAAGGAAAAAATGAAAAAATTAAATTTTGTCTGTGTTTATAAATAATAACAATTCTTACAACATTATATAAATGCAGTGCAACATATTAAAGGTTACAGCTTATGTTTTGACATTGATTGAATAGTTAATAATTGGAATTGTTCGATTAACGCTTTATATTACGAAACAAATGCACTGCGATCTAACGTCGTTTGCACTTGTTATTGCACGTTACGTCATTCCGACACTGACTTTTGGGCAGTGTATCATATGCTTCCGCGCGTTATTATTATTATTATTATTATTATTATTATTATTATTCGTGACACCTCCAAGGAGTCCGATGATTCATTGCGGGAGGACACCTACTATACAACTGTCTCAACCACTACACCGAACCTCTACTACCAATCATCCCATTCACAACTACTATTTTTTTTCTGTAAATTGCGTGTGTTCTGAAGGGCCGATTTGTCTGTATGCGGGATGAAAAACCCCAGTTTCCGGGAGAATCGAACTTAGGCCTATTCCAGTCGAAGGGCGCAGTGTACCGTCGTTCTTCCAATTGCGCTACAGAGGCGCTATGAAACGTTTATTATTTGGTGTGTGTTCGTGGTGAACTATTTTTTGTAAATCTTATTTTATTTTGTTAAAATAACATATAATTATTTATTTATTATAGATACAAGGCTGAATTATGACGAGCGTCACTGTTGAAAATATGAAAATAATTATATTTTTTTAATAATCGTTACACGAAACAAATGCACTGCGATCTAATGCCGTTATTCGTTTGCGCTTGTCCTCATTGCTATTGATACGAAACTTTTATTATTGGTGTTTGTTCATGGTGAGGATGAAATATTTTTAATGAAGTAATTTTTTAATATGTAAATTTATTTATTAATAAATTCGTTACTGATTTAGAGAAATTTTTTTTTTTTTTTTTTTTTTTTGTATATGCAGCACCCCCACTTAAAATTTCCACCGGCCGCAACTGATGCAAGTGAAAAGCAAATGAAAGCAGCAAAGTTATTGAAAGTCCTTAGCGGTGAGCAACAAGCCTTTTAAAAAGTGACATCTGTGCTAGCAAATCATTTACTGAGGGAAAGTTGATAAAAAAAAGTGTCTGATGATTGCAGTTTCCGAATTATGTCCTGATAAGAAAAATAATTTTGAAAATATCAGTTTGTCCCGTATGACTGTTCAGCGCACAGTGGCTGATATTACCGAGGATCTTAAAGATAACCTGCAAAAATCGGCTGGTGAATTTGTCTATTATTCGCTTGCTATGGGTGAAAGTATTGACCTGAAAGATACTGCACAGCTTTTAATATATGTAAGAGGCGTTAATAAGAATTTTGAGGTGACAGAGGAGCTTGCTGGTTTGTGTTCAGTGAAAGGAAGAACAACAGGAAAGGAGATCGCAGAAAATGTAAAGATGTGTGTAACCGAAAAACTATCCTTAAATTTCAAGAATTTAGTAGCAGTTTGCACTGATCTATGTGTGGAAAAAATGTTGGTGCTGTAACATTTATTGAACGGTATGCAGGTAAACCATTGACAAAATTTCACTGCCTAATTCATCAGCAGGTGAATTAGGTTCAAAGGTTTTGCAGTTTGATCATGTGATTAAAGTAGTATTTGCTCTGGTCAACTATAATCGAGCTCGGGGTATGAAACACAGAATGTTTCAGGCCTTTCCTAGAAGAAAATGATGCCGAGTACGGGGATCTACCATATCACACTGATGTACGTAGGTTGAGCCACGGTAAAGTTTTGTCACGCTTTGTCGCTCTAAAAAATGAACTAGTTGCATTGTTGGAATCTCAAGAAGATAAGAAAAATTTCCAGAAATAATGGATGATGAATGGAATCAAGATTTATTTTTCTTGTGTGACATTTTGGGTCACTTGAATGACCTTAACTTACATCTTCAAGGAAAACATAAGTTTGTTTTTCAGTTAATGTCTCTTATAAAGGCATTCAAAATGAAATTAAGTTTGTTTGGAAATCAACTTGCTAACGGGGATATGTCACATTTCTTAACTTGTCGACGGAATATTCCATCAGAATATCATTCAATGGTGGGTGGAAAATATAAGAAGCACATATCACTTCAAAGTGAGGAATTTCAGAAAAGAATGCTATTGAGTAATGAAGACGAATTCCGCATAAAAGTGAATGAGGATCCATTTTCCGTCGAAGCAGGAAATCTACCTGTCGAACTCCAGATGGAAGTTATTGATCTCCAGTGTTCTGAAAACTATCGGGTCATGCATAGGGAGAGTACTTTACAAGAGTTTTATTCTATTATGGATAGGATAAATTTAAAAGTTTGGGATACTGCCTACCAGGTATTTTGTATGTTTGGAAGCACATATACTTGTGAACAAAGATTTTCGGTCATGATCTTGACCAAAACCAAACAGCGTTCATCTTTAAGTGATATCAATTTAGAGGCCATATTAAGAACGGCCACTTCAAACATGACACCAAACTTTGATAAAACAGCGGCAACGAAGAAATGCAATGTGTCACATTGTGACATTCAGTCACTGATGTTTCACTGAGAATAAGTGTGATATTCTCAGTGAAATTATTAGTAAACTTTGTGTTTATGTTTAAGTGGTTTTTATTGAGAAATTGTGCAGCTATATCTGTTTGTAAATAATTTTGATTATAATTTTAATTGTAACTCTGTAAAAAATTTTGATATGCCTATTAATTAGTATTTACTGTAGACCTATTAACAAATTTACTTAAGTTTAACTGCAGTGTACTAGTCTAAGATTCGAGGTCTGAAGTGATCTGGCCCTTGGTCAGGTGTCCAAGTTGGGTTTGGCCCTCAAAGACAATCAAGTTGTGCAGGCCTGGATTAGAGGAACATTTTTCTAAGCCTTTTTTCGACTGTTTCCCGAGTTATTCAATCTCTATCACGGGCGAGCGAGTTTTTTTTTCCCAGAAACTCGGGTGTTTTCCAGTAAACTCAAGAAAATCGACCGTCGAACCAACACTATTTTCAGACATTAAAAATATTGTGTTAGGGTTAGGGACCACGAGGTGGCGGCACTTGTTAGCCATCTCTTCACTGGACGGAGATTCTCTTAGTGATAGCCTTGGGCAAGCTATCTCTGATTGGCTGCCAGTGGAGATTGAACTGCCCACTCAGTCTCCAAAAGTTAGATAGGGCTAAAACGGCCTCGCCTACTCCCTTACAAGGGAAGAAAAGGCGTTAGCTGATTTTTTTTATAAGCTGCTGATCGGCTTTATCATTAGCACTTCTAAAGTTCTATTCCATGAGAACAGTAAATATCGACGTAAGGTAATTTACTGACGGTAGTAAGGAATGAATCAATTGGCTTTTTACAAAGTAGCGCCCTAAGTTCGATCCTAGTCGCGAATAGAGGAACTTTTTCTAAGCCTTTTTCGAGCGGTTTCAAAGTTAATCGGTCGCTGGCACTGAGAAGCGAGTTTCTTGTCCCTAAAAGTTGTGTTTTTGTCGGCCTGGTTGGCCGAGTGGTTAGTGTTTCCGCTCTGTCTGAAAATACTAGTGGTCATGGTCGGTGGTAGATGGCGTTGGTGCAGATGATGAAGGTAGTTGCGGTTGGTGGAGTAGTGGAGATGGAGAGGTTGTAGAGTAGGTGTCCTCCCTCGATGAGTCTTGGACTCCCTGGAGGTGTCAAATAATAATAATATCTTGAATCTGTTGTTAAATCATCACACTTGTTTTTGTCTACTTTTTCAGTAACCACAGTTTTCTCAACATGTTATTTTTCTAATTCGTCAGCGATTTCTTACTTCTTCACTATTATTTCTTTCTTCACTTCTCATGCAGCTTACGTTAAGTTAAACGTTGTGTAAGTAGCTGGCTTTTCAGTCTTCGTTCTTGTTCTCTGAAGAAGAAACAGCAGAATTTTGTTTATCCAGGTGATGCACCAGCTGGCATGAATATCCATCTTGTTATGATATCATTTTCTTCTCACTGAAGTCAAATTTCCAGTTACTCATTCTTCATACACGCAGTACACCACTAGACGAAGAGAACTGAATATTATCCCCAGAAGCCTACTACCAATTATTTAACTTGAAACGTTAAGCGACTTATATTTCATATCATATGATTTTATAATTTTCCTCTCTGAAAATAGGATTCCAATCTATACATTTTCTAACCTTGTTTGCTGGTATATTTTATTAGTTTAGCCATCATCAAAATTCCATTTCTGACAGTGTTATTTAGAATGACCAGCTGAAGCTGTAATAATAATTTAAATTATTTTTTTATGTTCTTTTACCATATTTTTGAGTCTATACATTTTTGGATTTTATAAAAAAAATAAAATTGAATAAAATTTAAAAAAATATATTATTATCATCATCATCGTCATCATTATTAAGAGAGCCTCCTGGGAGTCAGGAACTCATCGAGGGAGGCCGTACTATTCTCACCAGCTGTCATACCTGTTCTTGAATTAATTCATTCACGCTATTTTGCACACACAACATTCAAAGGCAATCCATTCCATTTACACACTACTCTATCACAGAAAAATCTAGCCCTAATCCCCTTCTTGAAGGCATTCATTCTCATCTTTTATGGATGCTCTCTCGTCCTTTTCCCAACCTCCATAAAATGAAAAATTCCATTTACTGAAATTCTGTATAGCCCTTTCAGAAGCTTGTATGTCTCAAAATATCACTCCTCTTTCTCCTGTTTTCTAGTATCTGCAGCCTACAAATTCTCAATCTGTCTTCATAATCAGTATTACACAATCCTGATATCATTTTTAACACTATCTCTTGCACTCTCTCCACTGTGTCAGAATCACCATGGAAACCAGGATACCAGACCTGCGTGCAATAGTCCAAGTGTGGTCTTATTAAGGCTTTGTAAAGAAGCAAAATTATTATTATTATTATTATTATTATTATTATTACATGACACCGCCAGGAGTCCAAAGACTCATCGAGGGAGGGCTTACTGTACAACTCTGTCTCTACCACTCAATCCACCAACTATAACGAACCGCGTCTACACCAACGCCATCTACTGCCCACCACTATTATTTTCACAGATAATCACAAACATCCAAGCCCACGGTGGGATTTTAATATGCAGCCTTTTGGCTGGAGAGCGGATACTAACCACTTATCCAACCAGGTTGGCCCGATTTCATTGCCTTTACATGTAAAGGTTCCTTTAAGTATTGCCATTATTATCTGAGTTGTATTTACAATTTTTGCTATATAACCCTTGAACTCCAACTTTCTGTCTACTAAAACTTCAAGATTCCTATCCTTATCAGTTTTTTCAAGCATAATCCCACCAATATAATACGACATTGGATATCTAATCACACCAACGTACATGATCTTACATTTATTAACATTGAAATGACAGTCATTTTCACATAATTAATTGATGATAGTCCATAAAATCCAGCCTATTCAAATCATTCTGCAAGTACTGCATATCAGTAGCATTCCTGATTACCCTACCTATCTTTGCATCATCAGCAATTAGCAGCATGTCTCATGTCAAATCCTTCCCAATGGCATTAATGTACAGATTGAATAAAAATGGATCAAGAACTGATCCTTGAGGCACATTACTGGTTACCTTGAATTTTGCAGATCCCTCCCCCCATATGCGACTTTTTGATATCTGTCAGTCAACCATCCTCTTATCCATGCTATAGTTTATAATCAAATCCCATATTCTCCAATTTACGCAACAGTATTCCATGCTGTATTCTGTCAAAAGCCTTAGCAAAATCGAAAAGTATCATCGTGTATCCATTCCTCTTGTCTAACTCAGTAGAAACATGATTATAGAATGTGAGCAAGTTGCTAAAACTTGACCTTCCTTTAATAAACCCATGCTGTTCATTGCAAAATAGAGATTCTCTGTCAATCCATTTCTGAATGCGAGCCCTAACAATCCTTTCCAAAACTTAACCACCACTCCTGAGATAGTGATCCTTATGAACACGATATTTCTTCCATGCCATCTTTTTATTACGAATTTCTTGGTTAATTAGATTACACATCCGTTTCACTCCTGATCTATTTATTCTTCGAATTCTGATATCGCATCAATTTAAGTATTATCCACGCTACCAAACATCAAGGTTATCATGGATGCGAAGTGCATATTAAAATTGTAATACCATTGATATTACATTGAAATATATGATGGATACGAAGCGTATCAGGATGCGTATTTGATGCATCCAGTAAGGTGATTATTCCACAGATCCTTTCAATAACTGATACCATTGCACAGACCTCAGCATCCTCCTCAGGTGCTCATAATTTCCTGCTTTTTAGTTCAACATGTAACCTTTTATGAATGAAACATTCATAAACTTAACTACTACCAAAGTGAGTACTGCATGACCACTCTCACCAAATAGTTATGTCTTTAACTGAAATCCCCCCCCCCCGACACTATAATCAGATCTAACACCCTTTGACCACGAGTTCCTTCTGTTACATGATGCTTAAGGAAGTTGTCCCGCAACAGCTCAATAAATTTAGTTTCATTTTTCTCATGCGATTTCATAGCTACCCAATTAATGTTCGGATAATTAAAGTTCCCCATTATGATTACTGTTTTGGCACCCATCTTATTTATTTGTTGATGCATTTCTTCGTCACTAGCAACCGATCCATCGGGTCAGTAACAACACCCCTACTGCGTATTTAATCTTGTTAGACTCCACCTCATGCCAGATGCTTTAAACTCAATGCCACATGAAAAATTGTAACTAGTATTGAAGTCATAGGTCTGAATTCTAATTGGATTACATCTGATATCATTAGCAGCACGCTCCCTCCCCTCCTCTCCTATCATGTCTATACGTCCTAAAAATTACTGTTCCGTTTGCACTCCATACCAGTTAGTACATCTGCTTCTGATAGCCAAGTCTCACTAAAGCCATATATATTAACCCAGGCAACAAACTCTACTTCTTTGTTTCTGATACTCCTAGCATTCGTGTATTGACATAATAAATTACCTGCATGCTCTTTTGTATACACTTGTCTGTGGTCTGCATGACACAGTTCGACAACTTGCAGATCTCTGTTCTTATCTAGTTCCTTACTTATGCAGACATCGTTACACATGCTTGATGGGTCCGAACCGGAGACCAACACAGAATCGTTCTTTCTTCATGATCATTTCTATACTAATAACCATTTACCATCATTAGGTAACAGATGTATTAGGCGACACATCTGTTACCTAACATTGTCGCTCTTACACGCAGATTCTCACGATTTCCCCCATCAGAATTCATTTTCCCGCATCTCTGTGCTAGGTCTTACATCAATTAATAATTTTTCAAGATTCCTGATGCCAAACGTATTCAAGTGTAGCCTGTCCCTCTTATACAAATCCAATCTTCCTTCAAACTCACTCCACGCATCCAAAAACTCGCATCCATTCCTTCTACACAGCCTATGCATCGAATTGTTTGCCATCATAGCCCTTCTTCTTAATTCATTTTTATCATATCGAGGTAACATACTATTTTCACTTTGTCACTCTTTACTCTCGCCTCTTCCGACAACCCTTTCATGTTCTCTCTCTCATACTGAACTTATCGCTAGTTAAGTTGTTAATACTCTACAATTACGATCTCTTTTATCTTTCTTTTCTGTTTTTGAATTGCTTGCTTTATATTTTTAATTTTTGTTCCGGGAAAATTTTACGTTATTGCCGGATCACCATATACCAAATAGCATTCTTCTTTTTATAATCAACTTTACTTACCAGATTTTTGTTATTACGCAACTTACCTGATTCCATGCTTTGTTTTTCACTTTGCTGCTAAACCTTTTTTTTTACCTTGTGTTCCTCTAAACGCCGCTCGATTCTCTGTAGTTCTCTCGTTGTCTGTCCAATAATCTGCTCTAGCCTAGTGGTCTCGGAGATTCAATTATTTTCAATATCGTCTTTAGTGGAGAAAACTTTCTTGTTCATTACTTCGCTGATTTTGTTAGCGTTTCGTTTCAAGTGCGTTTATGGTGCCATTTTACATCTGTATTTAATATTACAATATCACAATAAAAATATCGTAATATCTTAAAAATATCCTAAATAAACTTATCTTAAAGTACGAAAATCTACTCTAATATACTATAAAACGCAATAAAACAGATAAAAAAAAAACAATTTTTATATGAGCACTAAATTACATTGACCACTCACAATATAACCTCCAACACCATAAAAAATAATTAAATAAATAATAATAAAATTAACAGCCAAATACAACCCCGACATTTTTGGTAGTTTTTATAGCAATTTAAGTAGTTTCAAAACTTTTTCCTCATCAAATGAAATCTGTAACATTACTTGTACATTATACCAAAACGGAAAGAATTATTTAAAAACTACTCTTAGTTAGCATTGCATTTCATTTAATAATGTGTAGCTAGAACGCGAGTCGAAACGCTTTGAAATAATGATTATTAAAAAAAAATATGCCTTCATCAGATTCGTTGTAAGTTGCATCTGAGAAAGTACATTCAGCGGAAAAAATCTTTTCTGATATGTACCACTCTAAACGAAAGCCATTTTACAAGTTAATGAATCATTTTTATCTTAAAATTATTCTGATTTGATGATGTAGTAAAATGGTTTTCAGATATACCGCAAATTTCTCTTTACATCCATCGACAGCTTTCCCCCCCCCCCCCCTCTCTTTTTTTTATACCTAACAAGTTGCCAAAAGGGTGGGTTCAAGGTAAGTCAAGGGGTGAAAGAACTGCCTTGATCTTAGGTGTAAACCAGATAGCAGCTCGTCCCCGGGGTACCTCCAAAAAGAATGTCGATCGGACATTTCCTGACGACCTCACTATCATTTACTCCACTGATAAATCTCCAGAATACTAGACACTAAGCAGTCACCTGTTGGTTGAGACATAAAAAAAAGAAAGAAAAAAGAAAAAAATGAAGTAATAGCCGATCCCTGACTGTGAATACAAAATAAGAATAAAAACTGCTGCATTATGTTTAGTCAAAAGTGGATAACAAAAAAAAGTTCTTTAATCTATGAGCGTGATGAATATATAAATGATAATTTGTAGGTTACCAATAATTCATATAAATTTCGAAACACAAAGTTTGCATTACTTTGTACGATACAAATGTCCAAATCTTTCTGATTTATTCAAAATGAATCCTTTTTAAATTAAAAAAACATGTTAATGGTAACAAATATAAATAAATATAGACTAAAGTAATATGACACAAACTTGAATTTTAATTTAATTTAGTTTTAATAGAAATATAGAATAAAATTAAAGACCGTACAGTTGTACATGAATAAATAAACATTCATTTCTAGGATGAAACTTGTGCAATATATAAACCTCCATCTTCAGTGCAAAAATATTAATTTCAAGAATAAAAAATTATTCATCCAACGAGAATTGGTTATTTTATCATTTAAAAATACATTTTTTTCCGAACCATAAAAAAATCTATTTTACATACCTACTATAAAAATTATTTGTTTCATTCCTTTCGCATTATCTATTAATTATTGCAGCCGGAAAAAAAAAAAAAAAAACTAAGGACACTTCAGAAAGGATCACTTTTAGGATAGCATATTTTTATGCACGTAGGTAGCTGTATCATTCGTTATCCTTCCAGTTATTTCTTTCCAAAAAAAAAAAACAAAATCAGAGAAATAAAACCTAAATGTATCCCACAAGCTAGAGACTGACTTGACAACTGATCATATTATCGTGCATTCTTGTCCAAAATACCCCTCATATCTTTGATAGGATTCGGGTCGAGGTTTTATACTAGCCAGGATACTGTTTTGGAAATCACTCACACGTTCCGAATCTCGATTCATCTGACGCCAAACTCCGGCAGTCCAATATGCGTTCCGAATACTCATGGGGGGGGGGGGGGTTCCTCTTAAGCAACAAATGGGGAAAATCAATAAAACATCTTGATCATACAGTTCCCCATACTGTCTTCGCACCAAAGATTCTGAAAATCTTTGAACAAACTCTTGCCAAACAAGCTTGTCTGTTTTAATTTAGAGATACGAGGAATCCCGCGTTGTTTAAGATGACTGGCGCACCTTCAATTGAAAAGCCCTTACAAACGTTTCACTTAGATGTGAGAAATTAGAGCATCTGCTGTGTTTCAAACTGATTTATAGATGCACATGTCTCTTAAAGATCTTAACTTTTAGTGTTTTCGTGTATGGTTCTCTAGGTGCCTCGTGAATATTCCAGTACTACTACTACTAAAGGTTTTGCGCAAGTTGTCGGAGTCTGTCCATCACACAGCTATCAATTCAAAAATTTATTATTTTTTTATTTTTATTTTCTAGTGTATTTGTCACTTTGTTTACTTGTTGATAAATGAGTATTTTATCCCTCTATTTTTCTAATGTGAATTTCAACTCACGAAAGATTATAAACCTATCGTACATTTTATATCTTAGATAGGCAGTCTTAGAAAGATTACATAATAAGACATACCGAGGATTAGAAAACATAGTACTGTTCAACATAATTCAAGATGTAGTAAGTAGGATGATAGTTTTAGTTTCGCACCGGGAAACGAAAACTTCCTACCATTTGAAGATTTTTACAAACATCCAAGGCATAATTTTCGTATCAGCAGCCATATTGGTGGAGAGCCAAAGTGCTATCGGCTTCAGTCAGTCGAGCTGTAAATAGCTTATTTATTAAGACGTGCCTTTTAAAGAGTTCATTTTCATTTATCTTAGCTGACAGTGAACTTACTTGCTACATAACTTTCCACTTACCTATAATTACATCAGGTTTCTATTTAGAGTATTAAGACAGCCAACTTTCTTGGTAAAAAAGAAAAGAAAAACGGTTCTTTATTAGATCATAGTTAAATACAGCTTTTGAGATTGTTGTTTTTTATATCTAAGCAAAACTCACCAAGTTCTTGTAAAGTTCTGAGCTAATTTGTCGATAACTGTCTTGCTTGAACATCGGATTTTAAGAGCCTACCCAATATCCTGGTTTAATTTCCTTAGATATTTTGCAGGCTGTCCAGGCCTTGATATATCGTTTATGGAAAATTCTGATTCTTTGCTCCAGCGCCTGTTTTTTTCTATAATCTTAGGCTTGGACCCAAGATCATCAAACGAGAAAGAGAAGTAATATTGGCTATTTTGAATTACAGACATGGAAACCACCGCCACGATGCGAGTCTGTTATGTTAACCGTGAATTTGTTCTCCGATGTTTTTTCTGATTTGTGAGGAGAACTCTTCCTCCTTTTTACTAGCCGGCTAGCCCATTTTTAATCCAAAACTTTTATGAAGCTTCCTAATTTCCTAGATGAGATTCATACCCGAATCTGTCCAACCAAAGGGAATATATCATATTGTCCTCTCAAGAATTATGAAAATATTAAGTGTGTTTATCAGGGGCATGTTTCTTTCTATGATGATGACAATGCGGAGAAATGAACATACCACCTCTACCTGAGAAAACCTGGTAAGAGTTTTTCCTAGAGGGGTATGAATATAGACAAGCTTTTGACAGCGTTTGGTTCAGAGAGTTAACTTAGATGAAGTCTAAGTTAACTTTCTGAACCAAATTTTATTGAAGAATTTTATTGAAGAATCTCTGAATCATTCTTTATTGAAGAATGTAAGTAAAACTTACATTCTTCAATAAAGGACCACTGAAGAAAAATTCTTACATAGCGCTTTCGCGTATGAAACGATTCGCTCAAATATGCGACTACTTTAAATTTAGTCAATATCAAGGAATATCCTCTTTGGTTTGCATGTACTAATTGCTGCCTAATTTCTTTATGACAAACCTTAATGATATCCTATAGAAGTATTCTTTCTCAAACAAAAATAGAAGAGTAAGTGCTTTATTTGTTTATTTATTTATTCTTATGGCAAAAGGAATACAAAACAACTACAGGTCAATGTTCCAGTGTGGAAAGCCAATCCAAGGCCTCATCCGTCACCTTGTGGATGTTCTGTAGGCCACCACCGTGAAAATGGCGCCATGGGTAGTGGTTCACAATATGAGTAATCGTCTGAGCCACGGGAGAACAATCACAATAAGGGTGGGCTAACAGCCCCCATTTATGTAGTAGGTAGCCACATCTGCACTGGTTAGTTCTGATCCTGTTGATTGATGACCAAATCTTCCTAGGAAGAGCAAAACCAGACTGCAGAGCACAGGGATCTTCTACCAGGAAGCCGTTTGTTGGGAAATTGTTGGACCAGTATTCTCTCCATGTGTCAGCTGTTGATGGCAGGGCAGCTAAAGAGAGTTCGTCCATGGACCAGAAAGGATTTCTAGATTGTAGGCGAAGACTAGGTGGATTTATGAGAGTCTGGTGCAGGGGCAGGAGTGGGCTGCTCATTGCTTTATTAAATTCTTTAATCGAGGCTTGTCTTCTCCGTATATTTGATGGAGCAATGTTAGATAGGACAGGCAGCCAGGAGAGAGGGGTCCTTCTCACTGTCCCACTAATTGTGCGCATGATAGAGTTGGGTGTCTATAATGTTAGTGTGTACACTTCTTTCCCAAACAGGGGCACAATATTCTGCTGCAGAGAATGCGAGAGCTAGTGCAAACGACCTTAGGACTTCTGCACTATAACCCCAGGTTGTTCCAGCATGCCTTGAAATGGTATTATTTCTCGTTTTAATTTTGTTGGACAGGTTGGTGATGTGCCTTTTATAGGTCAGGCTTCTGTCCAGGCTCACTCCTAAATGTCCAAGGTATTTAGGGTGAGGCGCGTGTTGTACCATTTTTTCACAGAAAGAAAGGTTGAGGTGTCGATTCGCCTGTGCATTGTTCAGGTGAAATAATGCGGACACAGTTTTTGTTGGATTTGGCTTCAAGTACCACTTCTTGAAGTACTCTCCAGGATGTTAAGGTCTGTGTTCATGGTTGATTCCAGGTTGGCAAAGGAGGTAGATTGATGTAGGATCGCTAGGTCATCAGCGTACATATACTTGCTTGAGCTGGTATGTGATAAGTCGTGCACGTAGATGTTAAAAAGTAAAGGGGATAACACAGAGCCCTGAGGGAGACCGTTGTGAAGGAATCCAGACCTGCTCTTTTTTCCGCCAATATGGACCCGGATCTTTCTGTTAGAGAGAATGGATTCAAAAAAGCTGGAAAGTTTTTTTGCACCTTATAATATTTCCTAGCTTTAGGAGGAGGCCGATGATCCAGACTGTGTCATAAGCTGATGTTAGGTCAATGAAAGTGGCTCCAGATTTAATTTTTTTCTGGAAGCCTGATTTAATCTGTGCTGTCAGGGCCAGGACCTGGTCACAATAACTTCTTCCTGGCATCATCCAGCTTATTCAATCGGGAGTGCTCTTTCGATGAATGGAGAAATTCTTTTAAGGGGAATTCTTTCAAAGAGCTTAAAGGTGGAGCAAAGCAAAGAGATAGGTCGTAGATTTTTCACATCATTTGGATCTTTCCCTGGTTTGGGCACGGCAATTATTTTGGCTTCCCGCCACAGATTTGGTAGTTTACCAGTCATTATAATTTCTGAGAGGTGGCCAGGGATGATACCATCCACTCCTGCAGCCTTGCCATTTTTGGTGAGTTTTAAGGCTACCTGTACCTCTTCCCGAGATACTGGGTGTACAAGTTCAGGAAGCTTGGGTGCCGTCTTCAGGATTTGTCTAATGGAAGATTGCACAGTAATTTTCATTTTCCTGATATAGCTGGGACTTATCTTGGAGGTTTTCAATAAAATGATTAGCCATTTGATCAGGAGTTATCTCTGTTGTTTTGTGTGTTGTTGGTTCTGTTCCACCTAATTTTCCCAGAAGTGACCAGTTTTTCCGGCTAGATGTGGTGAAATCGAGTTCATAGATGGTTGAGATCCATCTTTCCTTTCTGTTTTTATCCAGGGTTGCTATGAGCTCCTTAGCAACACTTGGGTTTTCAGTTTCTTCATATTTGGCTAAAAGTTCCTCAGTTTCTCTAGATGGTGGTATTTTGAACTTTAATTCCTATGAAGTATTCTGTATCAGGTACATATTGGGTTAAGTCCTTGAGGCCAGGCCGGATGTAAGTTGCCAGGCCATGCTTGGGATGGCAGTTATAAGACACGAGAATTAGGCCTGGAATCTTTAGTCTATTGAGGACTGTAAGGCAGATGGGTTTCCTGGAGAGCCAAGACGTCAATTGTTTTGTCTTTGGTTATTTTGCCGATGATTTCGGCTTTGGATTTAAATAGTCCTATGTTTAGGGAACATATCTTGAGAGAGTGTAGGGAACTGTAACTTATTATTCGAAACTTGCCCTCCACCAAAACAAGCAACGCGATCCTTGTTATTCCGGGCGACGATCGAGCCAGCATGGAGCTTTTTAAGTTTTGTTTTCGTCATAGTTGCTGTAAGTGATCCAGGAGGCTTGGTACTTTTGAACGCCTTGTTTGAGACATTAGCTTCATGTTACCTGTGATTCATCTCTGGGGCTTCTTTTGTCTGAGGCACCAGCAATGTACCACAAGGTAATACTACCCGTGGGGGCCACGGCAAGGGTGTCTCAATCTCCCCCCCCAGAATAAGTGCTAAACGTGGCTATCGAAATATAGAAGAACAAAGACATTTGTTATCCAGTAGTATCATAATTATCATGGAATTGCTTGCAATATCTCCCAAAAACACGGATAAAAGGCAGCATATTGTTTTTGAAATATATATTTTGTAACAATATGCACAGATAACATAAATTGAATGGATACCAAACATACCCATGCTGAACGGCATGTAGGAGAAATCAGCTCATTAGTTATGGAGATACTGTCTGCATTTCTGACCAGTCTAGAGGAGTCTTCTCCAATTTTAGAATATATGGTGATGATGGAAATGGACATAAGCTTACATAAAACAGAATATATCATGGTTCCTACCAAAGAATGGAATCGGAGTATCCTCATCTTTGCCATTTCCTCTCAGCCTGGGCCTCTTAACGCTGTGAGAAAACAGAACACATAGAGAGTTATAAGCAAGGTTGCATACTTCATCTAAATGAATAAATAATGAATCCAGGCTCTCTCTCTAAAATTTTAATGAAACTTTTAAATGAATGTAGAAACGATTGAGGATGATTTGGAAATAAAACATCGAAAAATTTGAAAAACTCAGAAGAAAGATTCAAGTTTTAAAAAAATTGGAAAAAATATCCATGATAGTTTTACAGCTCGATAAAAATTAATCAAAGGAAGCAAGTGATATGGGGGAACATACAAATTGCAGAAGATTGGGCAAAGATGAAAGATAAGGATGTCAAGATACTACAACTTGACTCTCTGAACGCCTGCTCTAGGCACCAGAAAAGCATGCGTACGATTTCGATAAGAAATCTAGTAGAGACAGCATTCATCAGCAGCTCCAAAAATAATATTATTTTTGATATCTTCAGTATTATAATTTGTTAACTGGAATTATATTAAAATTAAAAAAGTCTATATTAATAGGGAAATTTTTTATTTCATGAACTACAAAAAACTACAAATTTTCTTCTTCTTTTTTTTTTCAAGGAAAAAAATACAAAAGTCAACAAAAGCGGAGACTAAACTTTTTTTTTTTTTTTCTGGAGACAAAAAATCCAGAGCCTGTTCTTCCCAGAGTCACAGTCGATGAATCAGAATGAACTAAAGGCCAATATGACATTTAGACAAGTGGTTGCAGAACCTCTCGGAAATTCTGTATTTACCTCTTCCCCATTTCCAGTTCTTTAAATCTCCTTAATGTAATGCAGACCACTCTAACACAAGGTTATGGAAGAATTTTTCTCCCCTTTGGGAAGCGCCGACTTCTATCGAAATACATAACTAGAACTTACTTACGCGTTTGAAAACTTGAAACTGAAGTCATGGAAAACAAAAATAATAACTTTAAAAATAGAAAGAATTAATAACGGAAGGTTTACTGAATTTCACAATTTTTTCTCTGCATTATCATTAACTTAAAAAAACGGTTATTGAATAACTAAAAGCGTTATTTGTATTCACAAAAATGACACATTTTTGTGAATATATCTAATAAAGATTAAAGTAAGCTGTTCACTTACTTTATTTTTTATTAGACATGCAAACAATCTGTTAGGCTGTGTAATAAGGGAAGGGAAGAGGAAGAGTTTCTGACTCATCCAAAGATCTTGAGTCAGAACAGATTGAGAACAAGTTGTAGATTGTGTAGCGAATCTGCCAGGGAAAGAATCAGGCCATAGTGACCATAGTGGTGATTCTGCCCATCATCTGAGGATCCAGGAAGAGCAACAACAACAACAACAGGCTTTCAGTTTTGTTGAACCCCTTTTTAAGCTTCGCGTTGAAAGAGACAGGATAAACCGAAATTATTTGATCAGCTTAATAAACACAACAGCGCAACACTCTACTGAGGGTGTGAATTTCATGCATAACTTGCATGCATGCATGCATGTTATAATATATAAAAATGCATGCATGTAATAATAATTAAGAAAATGTCTGTAAGAAGTTCTGAAAACCCTAATCAAAGGCTCGAGTAAGATTCCATTAAATTAAATTCTTGTATTTTATGTAGTTTGACGACAAATCACGGAAAAGGTAGTACACACTCTGTAAGCAGCCATAATATCAAAATATTATAATTATCAAAAACTCTGATATCTTAGCACAGCCTGAGAAGAGATGACGTCTGATAGAGATTCAAACTCAACGTTCTATGCATGATTCTATATCTCTTGTCCATTTTACTCCTCTAGTTTGGAATTCACTCCGAATAGTAAATATTAAGTGTTTTACTGAAATTGACAAACCGAGTAATATTAAGAAAACTAATAATAAGTGGATCCTTTCACTAAGTCCAATTTAATTTTTAAACTTAAGTTCATATATTTGTCATGTTGTACCATCATTAGAGAAGCTATTCAATACGCTACAGTTACATGGTGTCAATGGGCCATTATATCAAGCAATACTTAGTCTTTATTTGAGTTGCAAGTCAGCAGTTAGAATTGCAGGAAGTACAGGAAGGTGGTTTTATGTTAAATCTGATGTCAGGCATGTACATTATCCCCTCTGTTATTCATTATCTATATGGATCACATTATGAAGGAAAGTGGTATCAAACATGATTTCAGAATTGGAGATGTTAATGCCAACTCTTCGCTTTATGCGGACGATGTTATACTTTTAAATAAATCCGCTACAAGTTTGCAAGATTCTCTGACTAAATTGAATAACTGTTGTAATAGATATGGTATGAAGATCAGCAATAAAAAGACAAAGACAACGAAAATAGGTAGAATCGTTGAAAATATCAACTGTGTTTTGAACGGAGAACCTCTGGAACAAGTAAAACTTTTCAGCTACTTAGGCACGATTTTTAGTGAAGATGGTAAATTAATTATGGAAATAGACAACAGAATCAACAAAGCTGGTATGGTAGGAAGTCAACTGAATAAATTCATATGGAATAAGAGAGAAATTAGTTCGAACACTAAGTTAGCTGTATACAAGACAGTGTTCAAACCAGTTTTTACTTATGGATCTGAGAGTAGGTCAGAAGTAAAACACTTGACGAAAGACTACAGACCGCAGATATGAGAGTCCTGAGAAAGATTAGAGCATGAACAGATGGCATCAATGGCAATGCCATATTAAAAACGAGGATATTAGGAAAGAACTTGACATTGTCAGCATCCAGGAATGTGTTAGCAGAGCTAATCTCAGGTGGTATGGTCACTTAAACAGAATGGGCGAGGAAAGATTAGCAAAACAAGTGTTCTCTGACAGGTTGGCAGGAAAACGATTCAGAGGAAGACCAAGATATAGGTGGATTGATACGGTACAAAGTGCCTTAGACGATAGAAATATAAGATCTGATAATGTTGGAATCAGACTGATTTGGAGGAATATTGTAGATAGGAAGTTAGTAATGATGTAAATTTTTCATCTAGTACTATCATATCCTGTACAGCCCTTGAGGATACATTTCAGGAATTTGATGATGATGATGACGATGATGAAGTTCATATATAAACGAATCTTTAATGAATGTTAAATTTAACGATTATTTTATTTAATTATTTAAATATAGGGTGTGCTCTATAATACTGTAATTAAAATTAAATCTCGTAATACTGTAATTATCAAAAACTTCGATATCTTAGCGTAGGCTGACGTTGAAGAAGAGATTCAAACTCAATTAAATTCCACAATTAAATTAAATTCTGCGGAAAATTATGTAAAATTCTGTGTTCCCTATATAAAATTCCCTCTAAATATATGTGTTAACAATTTCATCTGCTGAAATTGCCAAGCAAAAAATTTTTAATTAAATAATTAAATTAAAATTATCTATTAGTTCATATATCTAAATACTCGTATACAGACGCCTCCATACTAACTCAGGTGACCAGTCATCGGAATGGGCATCTCTCTAAATTTTCCAGACGACATTACTAATATTATTATTAACAGATATGTTCTGGGTGTATGACTGGTAATTAAAATCAATACAGTTTATATAATATTACATATACGGTACAAAAAAAAAAAGATAATTTCCTGTGAATTGCATGCTAAATGAATACTGTTGTACTATATTATAGAAGTGCACAAAGTGAATTGAGACGAGATAGTGATCCCATCCTACAAGAGTGGTAACTTTAGTAGTTGTTTATTTTCCCTTGCAATAAACTTTTTTTTTTTTTTTTTGTAGGGAGGATTTTCTGTGAGAATTTCTGAACAAATTTCGTATATGCAAAATACCCTACTCCGGGATGTAGACAATTTTCCTTAATAATGTTTAAATTAAGGGGATATTAAATCCCACATTGTTTTAAAACCGAATAAGAAACTCAAAGATTGGAATCAGAGAGTTTCATGCCGAATATAGTAAACTATAAAAGTATCGGCGACTACTAACGTGAGCTAATGCAAGTGGTCCAAGTACGTAGTACAAACTCGGGCAACTCGCAGCAAAGGTGATAAAGTTCTGATCGCTATTCTTGGTATTTTCCATAATGTAAAACACATTTCCTAGTAAATGTATGCTGTTATTACATTATGGTGGGAGGTCACTACCCAGACCGGTTTCAGAATAAGTAAAGCCTTATGAATAAGTAAAGCCGTCTCTAAAAATTCGGACGATCCCTAGGCCACTCAATTGTGGGCGAAAGACCGTCCATCTCAGCGTTGACTCCACTCAGTGATGGCCTTCCACCCACCACCACCACCACCGAGCAGAACCGCTCATATTCCGAAGAAAAGCATTCACCGACAAAGCCCCTCACCGGGTCGTGCCGGAAAACACTTCCCCCGGAGACTCAAATTGCTCCCTTAAGGCAAAAACCTTATGAGAGCGAACTCATATTAGCAATTTCACCGGTTTCAGCCATTATTGAGGCTTCATCAGTGAGTAGCTAGACCAAATTAATACCAAAGGGTATAGCGAAAAGAACTTATATACTCTGCTATACGAGTTGTCAAAAAGGTGCACCCATTAAGTTACTTAAATATAAAGAGCCAATAGGCTTCATTTCGGCGATATAAACATTGTTTAAATTAAGGGGATATTAAATCTCACATTGTTTTAAAACCGAATAAGAAACTCAAAGATTGGAATCAGAGAGTTTCATGCCGAACTTTACCACCTTTGCTGCTAGTTACCCGAGTTTGTACTACGTACTTGGACTACATTAGCTCACGCTAGTAGTCGCCGATACGTGTATAGTTTATTATACTATATTCGGCATTAAACTCTCTGATTCCAATCTTTGAGTCTCTTATTCGGTTTTAAAACAATGTGGGATTTAATATCACCTTAATTTAATCAATGTTTATATCGCCGAAATGAAGCCTATTGGCTCTTTATATTTAAGTTCCTTAATAATATTTTTAATCTGGATACGCTAAGTCTAAACTATCACAATTCTACTGATATTTAGTCATGTATCTCTGTGAAATACTTGTTTTTGAAATGCAATATTTAATATACATGTTAGGATATTAACTTTATATTTCTATCCAAATTAGCTGTCTCAGGTAATGAATGCAGAGAATCTATTTATCCTTCGATCCATTTTGATATTTACAGACATTTGAGAAAGAAAATTTTAAATGAAAAAAGTGGAAGGATACTTATTAAGAACAGCAAAATGTCCTGCTTGACTACTAAAATTAGATACGAATTTCAACTAATTTTTGAAGTTATACGGGCGAAATTGATATTTCATCTGATATTTCAAAGAAGTATCTCAGAAATTTCCAAGAATCTCGCAAATTACCAATTTTGACATCTGTTTCGTCCAGAATAGTGTCGATGAAACTCTCCCAACTTGTCACGTGAGTGATATCGGTGTCCTTAAAACTTTCTCTCAATCTAGATATCGTCGGCAATTGACCCTTTCAAGGTGAACTTAAGGGGTGAAGAAACTCCTTTAATCAATTCCCCTGACAACTTGTGGGCCTCAAATTACGCCACATTTCTCTTGGCAAAGGGAAAGGCAGGTTGTTTTTGAGGGGAAGAAAAGATAAGTTTAATATAATCACACAGTATCTTAATTAAGATAATAATCCGCACATAGGTCTCTCAGGAATTCATTTAACTTCGAAAGTTAGTAGAAAATATTGTAACAATTTGATCCTAATGTTCGGTTGTTTGAAATTACATATCAAGCAGCTAAAGGTCATGAGATCAGTGCATTATGTCAGTAAATTGAAGTATTCTTCTATCCTGTTTATCTGTTTTGTTGGATGAAAAACCTAATTAGCCCTAACTCGCCTTCGGTTGAATAGTTTTTCTACAGGTTCTTCAGCTGAGTAGTCCTTCTACAAGTTTTTCGTGTTCGAATCCCTTGTAGGACACAGAATTCGAACATGAAGAACCAAAGGGTATTGCTGTTACTGACAATTCCCATCTGTTTTTCGTGTTCCTTTTGTTCTTTGTATATTGTACTAATATCTCATATAGTAGCATACGAAGCTTAATTTGAAGTTTGCAAAGTCAAACCTTTTCTTATCCTCTACTTTTTCAAATGAATTTCTAGACTCAAGCTGCACAACGAAATGAATATATACATTACGTATGTAGTGTTAATTCAGTGGATGATATTTATTTAAATTTGTTATTTAAAGCAAGAAAGTAAATGCTTTCCTGATTTAATTTCGATTTTATTCGGCGCATTTTATTGGCAAAATTACAAAAAAAAAAAAAAGAAAAGAAATGATATCAATAATTCTTTACCTGCTAAGCAGAATGTAATGAAAGTTGTTATTTTAATTTCTATTAAAATTTCTTGAATAGTTTCAGTTTTAGTTTCAGTCCGATCACTTGTATGAAAAACTCGTCAAAACATAATTATATGTTTAGAGTAAACAAGGCAAGCAAACTGCCTTCAGAATGTTATATGATACGCTACTGCACATATACAGTACTTTAATTAAGGTAAGTCTATGGGTCTTGATGTAAACGATGAAAATACTATATGTGCGCATTTCAAGGACCAATCCAACTTGGTTGTTGATAATTATACCATTGAGCAAACGGATAATTTTAATTGTTTAGGAGTCAACTTTAATAGCTAATATGATAAACAACAAGAGATAGAGGAGATAATTGAGAAGAAAGACCAATCATGAATATTTCGCGATCTTAAAACTCATAAAATGAAAATATTATCAAGGAAACCCGGTATACGCTGATATTAACAACGGCTGTGAAACATGGTCAACAAAAAAGTGAGATAAAAGAAATCTTATTGCATTTGAAATAAAAATACTGAGAAAGATATTTGGACCATCTTTTATTTTATTTTATTTAGTTCAAGCTCAACATCCTATCATTTATAAGAAATAAGAGAATTGAGTGGTTTATTTGACGTTTGGAGAGCAGATAAACAGTTAATCACACAAAGGACTTATAAATAAAATTGGTAAGAGCAGGCCTTCAGGAAGACACCGAACACGATGATGAATGAATTTGGTATTAAAAGGACTAAGACTACTGGACGAACAGATGTCTTAATACAGATGTAGCCTATGATAGACACAGATGGAAAAACTTAGTGATGACAGTATTGAGTGAGCAAAAGATATGAAGAAAGAAAGAATCTGAGCTGTGTTGTCGGACCAGCTGAAAGTTATAGTCTTCAGGAATGCAGAATGAGAGGGGGCATCCAAAGAATAGCTGCAAAAGAACAGCTCAGTAGTCTTGGAAGAAAGAGGAGGAAAGATGGTGGTAAGTGCAGCAGAACATTGTCTATGAAAATACAAGGGATATAAAACAGACACACAACTTCTATGAGAGAGTGACTGGTGTTAAGCTATGAGTGATGCACCACTCCAAATGTGTTAGCAATATTCCAAGGGCGGACGGATTTGCTTGCATGCAATGTTAGCAGTTGTAAAGTTGAAATGATGAGATGCTAAGAAACTTCAGGGGTTTAAAATGATGACAACTAGAGTTTAAATATTTAAAGAAAAACTCAAGGTATGATCGTTATAATGGTGTCACTATACAAGAATGTTATTACGAAACGCTTCTTTCTGTGATTGTCTGCATTCATTTCCTTATTTATTCTTTTTTCGTACCGTTTACAATTATTTTCTCACGTCTGTTCGAATGTATTATAAATTCATAATCCTTTCCCTTTGTCTAAAGGGAAAATTCACATTGTAAAAAATTGACAGGACAGGACAGTTTGTTTCCCACTGCACCACAAGAAGTCCAAAATAGATAGTAACTGTTAGTTTTATAATTGATCCTATATTACATGTATAAGTAAAGAATTTATATTTATTTACTTGCTCATATATTTTATTTTATTTATACATTGCATTTATGCATACTGTTATGTCGAATTTTTCAAGCATTTGATTGCCACATAGCAAGCTGATATTTAAGTTGCAACGTCCTGGTTTATATTTCAACTTAATGGACTGGATTGGCAATTGAGCTATCTGATAGATGGATATGAAACTGTGTAAAGAAAGTCGTATCATAAGGATTAAGGATAAGGGTTATAATTAGGTTTCACAGGGCTCAGTGCTGAATCTACTACTGTTTCACCTTCATGTCAACAATATTTCACCGGATTGCAGGAGGATCATGTAAAGTTAAAGTGGGAGAGCTTTATTTATAGAGCTAATGTCGTGGCTTCTAAATCCCCAGATGGGAGGATGCACACTATGTTGATGAAGGTTGAATGGACAAAGTGGTGGAAACGAAGAATCCTAGGATTATGATAGACAGAAATTTCAAGTTCAGGGGCCATATGAAAAAAAGTGAAGACAACCCAAATGACTGCTTGCAATGCATAGAAGAATATTTACCAGACGGTATAGTTTATACAGTTTTATAAAGCCTGATTTATGCCACTGTATAAAGCGTAATCAGGCATATATGGATTCCTGTGCTAAATCTGGTCACCGAGATTAGGAGATGATGAAGAAACTTTAGAGCGGATAAAAAGACGGGTTACAAAATTAATTTCAGGACTGAAATTTTGGCTATGACGATTTTGTAAGGGATATAATCTGGCGAGTTTGGTAATGAAAGACAAATGGATGATATGATCGAGACCTTGAAGACGTTAAGCGACGTAAATGTTTCAATCTTTTTATCTGATGGACACTGGGAATATTGTTCACATGACAGAGTAAGGGGCCATCCATGGAAGCTATCCTGGGGAGAGGTGAGCAAGAAAGTGAGAAGTAGCTTATTAGTTTTGCATGGAGGAGATTGATACACAGAATGGATTGTCTGAGAAGATGGTGAGAGAGCAGGAGATAAATGACTTCAAGGATAATTGCAAATAGACCTCGCAGTGTCTGAAGCTGACCTCCTTCTATGATTCACAACTCCATGGAAGTACCTGATAATAATAATTTCAAGTCCACATTTTAATTATAATAATAATAATTTTCCATTACATACCAGAATGACAAGAAATTAAAAAATTGAGAACATCCATGTTGGTGCATTATCCAGAGAAGGACAATGTAAAATCTCATAACAAGTGGCGCTGGAAGAGTGAATACAAAAACTGTAAAACTTGAAGGTTTATATGGGAGAGGCAAAAACTGTAATCACGTAGGGAAAAATGTTTACCAAGTTGTAGTACATAATTAAATGACTTTCAATTTACTAATTAAAATATAAATTGACAAATCACCCGCCTAATAGAAAAATGTTAAGTACTATCAAAAGGAATTGCTAACAAAAACTCTATTGAATATCCAGTAATCTGTGATAAGCATAATTGTGATATCACAGACTGTTTTCACTCACTCCACATTTGTCCAATTATTTGATTCTTTATGTTATTATTTCTGTACAGAATAATTGGTTCAATATTTACATGTTGTTCCACATGTAAGTACACGTTTACATGTTAAATGTGATGAATTTTTAATTCAGTAGTTGCAAAAAATATCTTTTAGCGTTTATAATTTCACAAGGAGAGTAACCTTTCATCCCTCACTTAAAATTATTAGCAGTAGTTGCACGTGCATCCCTTCCTTTGGATTTAAGAAGAGAGGGAATGTCAAAAAATCATTCAATAAATAACCGATTGAAGGTCGTTTCTGGGAACAGACTCGCAGCAACCAGTTTCAAATAAATTCACCCCTCTTCCTACCAGGGTTGTCACGCGATTAGCGCTTGGCCTTCACCGGACATTATTGATAACGGTTCAAAAGGGACGTTAACCCAGATGTACCAGTTAGAAAATCCCGAAGGCTAAGCGGGTGTTCAACTCTCTCTCTATGTCTATATCTCTTACCTTTTACATCAGCAGCATTAGGGTGTGTGTGTGTGTGTGTGTGTGTGTGTGTGTGTGTGTGTGTGTGTGTGTGTGTGTGTGTGTGTGTGTGTGTGTGTGTGTGTGTGTGTGTGTGTGTGTGTGTGTGTGTGTGTGTGTGTGCGTGTGTGTGTGTGTGTGTGTGTTGTGTGTGTGTGTGAGAGAGAGAGAGAGAGAAAGAGAGAGAGAGTCACCATTCAAATTTGTTGTATGGGAATAGTATGATATTCCAGTGATATTCTCCTTAGTGATTAAAAAAAACGAGAAATATTGTAAATTTATACACTATTAGTGAAATCTCAGGTTTCCGATAAACAGAGCAAGTTTAATTGGAAAGTAAGGATAATGAATTAAGAAAGCAGATTATTTTGAGATGAGGCTGAAACAAGCGCTTCAATCTCGTGATGTAATAATTTCGATTGGGTAGCTTTAAAATCAAATGTGATTCTACTTTTAAAGAACATGTAATTTTCTCAATTTCTTATGTACACACGTCATTAAACTACCTACTAATATAGAATATTTTCACATGACCTTCATTTCAAATAACTGAGCTAAATACTAAATATTCTAAAAGATAAAATCTCAAAACCTGTAATTACCAATTACACAGTCGAAAATCTAGAGATCCTCCAAGTGTCATTCAATTTGTGATACGCATACACATAACAGTCTTGACTCATGTTCGTCACAAGAGCTTTGAATGTATTTGAGTAAAATAATGCATTGGAAGTCATTGTTTCCCTATTCAGGCAAATATTCATTTCCAATATGAAGAATGAGATCTTCTAATTGCTCCTTTTCTGCACAGCGAAATATTAATTCACTTTATGGGCGAGATTTTCAGTGAAAGCGATAATCAATGCAGCTCTTAAATTTTTAAAAGTTGATTAATTTTCACTTTCACTGAAAATTTCACACATTCACTGAAAACCGATATGATTGCTCTTGGAGAGCTGTTGTAAATTTAAGCTTTAACGTAATCCCAGTGAAAAAAATAAATAAATTACAGTTGATGCGATCATAGAAATTAGATGTTGCTATTGTCTTCTACTATATTCTCAACAACATTTATATCAGTGAAAATTACTGATATAATTCACTTGTATGGTTATGACTAATGCTACAGCATTAGGTAACTTCGATGTTGTTTGTAAAATGGTGTGCATTGTGATGATGCCTTAAAATATTACTCGATCGTGCGTTGAGTTTCCATTTCCCCTAACACCTAGCTCATGTTCCACTGAACGGCTTTCTAGATTGCTCCCTCAGGGTGCAGGTTGATGCTTCCCAGCTACCAGAAGAATTCGAAGACCTGACAGATCATCAGATAAAGCTAGGTTTAAGTTTTGATTAAGTGAACGGATTAGTTAAAATATTATACTTTTAAACATTCAATTACTGGCATTTCAACGACTAGTCTTATTTCAGTTTATGAAAATATCGTTCTTACAACTGAAAAATTGGAGAAGTGAACCTACAAATAATAAGAGAAAAAGGAGTATGAATTATACTGATTTGTTAATTCAATAAGTTAAAAATAATACATGTATTGTAAAAATACTCTTGAAACCCCTATTGCAATATTATTCATACACGTAGTATCGAAAATATGTCCATGAGTTTACAACATTCTGGTATTCATAATACAAAGACAAGGCATTATGGAACTATTAAGAAGGAACTTCTAAAGAAAGTGACATGAGTATGTGCAGTAATCTTCTGATTACAAAAATTCAATATCCTTCCGCTAAACAGTTCCTTTTTTTCATGTCCTTTTAATTTTTTTAGAGAAGTAATATCATTTAGGTTACCAAAAGAGGTTAAAGATGTTACTTTAGTTTGTGTACAGAATTTCTGAGAAAGCTTTTCGTTCACCGGCCAGTCTTGAAAATAAGTTTTAATTTTTTCCCACTTACTTCATTTACATAATGTTGACGTATATTCCAAATACACCTAAACTGAAATTGCCCATATCTCAACAACTTTTGGCCATGATCACAAGTTTCACTCTTTTGGGCATGTTTTCCACCACTCAATAATAATAATATGCCTAGAAGAGTGAAACTTGTGATTATGGCCAAAAGTTGTTGAGATATGGGCAATTTCAGTATTCTGTATTCAGTATATTCAGTTTTTTCAGTATTCAGTATTATGTATTCTGAACCATTCTTCCCTCAGCGTGACAACCATACCAGGTATCCGTTGTGTGTGTGTGTGTGTGTGTGTGTGTGTGTGTGTGTGTGTGTGTGTGTGTGTGTGTGTGTGTGTGTGTGTGTGTGTGTGTGTGTGTGTGTGTGTGTGTGTGTGTGTGTGTGTGTGTGTGTGTGTGTGTGTGTGTGTGTGTGTGTGTGTGTGTGTGTGTGTGTGTGTGTGTGTGTGTGTGTGTGGACTCACTGGTGTATCTAATGGCTGATGTTTGATTTCATCTCAAAGAATTCCCATCTGCTCTATTGGGATGTGATCGAAATTTATTCAGCCCAGTCAATTTTTTCACATGAATTTCCTTGCAGTGTTGTAACAGCATCTGCAATAGGACATGGGGCATTTTCGTGCTGAAAGAGACATCAGTCTGTTCTGCAAAACTGCTGCAGTGTATGAAGCATTACATTATCTAGTAACGAATCACACATCCTTTGTTCATCCTTGTAGGCAATACCGCCGAAGGTAGATTCTAGTTCATATAAGAAATAAAAGCTCCATACCATTACATCTCTGTCACCAAACTTCAGGATAATGAACTCAGGCATAAGGCGTTCCCAAAGTATCTGCCACACCTACTTACTCAATCAGAAAATGGTGTAGCGTGATTCGTCACTCCAAGCGGACCTCTAACGCTCTATACCAGTGTATCCTAAGATGTTTTTTTGACATGGTTGATATATGTGATGTTTGACATTTCGTAGACATAGCAGTACATAAGCCAAACATCAAGCTATATTGAAACTGTGCAGAGATTTTCACGTAGTGTTCTACTAACCTAAAACCGCGTAGACGCTTTGAACGTCTGGTTGATCGTTTTGACATTGGGCTGTATATAGATTTCTATATCATCCTTCCGAGTACCCGTGAAATAATAATAAGTATTATTATTTCACGGATGCTTTAATAAAATCGGATTCATCAGGTGAGACTCAAAGTATCTACACAATATCTATCGTACCTGTGTCTGAAGTCATTAACTGAGAAAACATTCACAACTGACTCTGGCAACCCATTCTACTGATTCACATTGAAGTCCTCACAAACTAATTAATCATGCTGTTACTCAGTTTCCAGAGATGAACCGTTGTTCTTCTCCCTCCAGCCAAGCGCTGAAATATTTCTTCAGCATCAATCATATAAACTCTTTTAGTAACTTAAATGTTTATACCACAGTCCATCATTTACTCCTATCAACCAATTTTTGCAACCTACACCCCTTAGCCTGTTGTCATAGGAACATTCTATAAACCACTCACCATCTTGATGACTCGCCTCTGGATCTTCTCCAACACTTCCAACTCAAGCGACCAGACTGGGTTGTAATCCGGATGCGGATATATCAAGTCCCCATAGGGTTAAAAGATGAGTTCCTTATCTATGCTTGTTAGAGTGTTCTTCAATAATCAAGTAATCTTATTATTAACTTTGATTCCGTAGTATAAAGTCCCCTGAACTTCAACTTTACATCCACCGATACCCACAGATTTCTAGCATTTCAATTTCATGAAGTACAGTTTCATCAGTGGTACACACTTTTCATCCCAAAATGCATAACTTTGTATTACTTTTCCACATTAAACTGTCATCCATTATCTTTTGCCCATACTGTCAGATGATTTGAATCATCCTGTAGGCTCTCTAGATCGCCGTAATTAAGTATCACACTACAAAGTTTTACATCTTAATCAAACAACAGAATATTTCCTTTGAAATCATTTCCTTTATCATTCATGCACAAACAACAGTATTCCTAGCACCCGCTCTCGAGGCACACCGCCACTAGTCACCTGCTTGCTCCTGGATTTCCTCTCCATATACTATCTGGTATCTATCCGTCAGCCACTGACGTATACACATCACCATTTCGTATCCATCACCATTTGTTCCATTTTGGAACAGAGTTCCATGTAGTTCCCTGTCCAATGGCTTTTCAAAATCCGGCAGTATTATCGTGTAGTCATTCCCTTTATCCAACTGAGTTGCTGCTCTGTTATAGAAAGTAAATTACTGAGGAATGATCTATCCTTCACAAACCCATGCTGTCTCCACCCCTATAGAATATGATATTCTTTTCCGACGATTTCTGAATTCTGTTTTTGACCAACTTTTCCAATGCATTCACTCTCAAGATATTGATAATTTTATAATTCATTACTTCATTCTTGGAGACATCCACCTCTCTTTATGCCTCTTAGGTATTTTTCTCTTCTTGCTCTCCCTTGGGAATTTACCAGAGTTGAGATTGAAGTTAAACAGCCTCGTCACAAGCAATGCTCATTCCTTTGCGCATTCTTGTAATACGCAAGTTGCCATTCCATTTAATCCAAAGCCAATATTTGCATTGATATTCTCTAATATCATAAGTACTTTTAATTCATCAACTTCTATCCTCATGTTAAGTTCCTGTCACTTCGGTCACTGATATTCTCATTTGGATTACAGACCCTTGCATTGTGGTCAATAACTCAACTGTTTTGTCTGCTTCTATCGCCTCGCTAATGGTAGCGAAGCGATAGAAGCAAACAAAACAGTTGAGACATTTAAAAACATTTAAAATATGAAATGATTTGACTAAAGCATAAACTGAAATTATTTAGAATCATTTTAGGTTACTCGGACTTATGTAATGCGATTCCAAGTGCTACAAAACGCAATCACTCATCACAATTTCAACTGAATGACACGTTTATCCCAATTAAATCACTGTAACCATTTTCTTTTTCTTTTAAATTTCTTTAGTTTATTTATTTATTTATTTTAAATGAAAACAGTGTTTCAGTTGATTAAAAAAAGAGACCACCACCAGTGATCTTTTTTTTTAAATTTAAGTAGTCTTTAAATTTAAGTGGTCTTTATTAGAGCACCAGTGGTGCTTTAATAAAGTTACTCATTTTTAAGTTTTAGGTATTTTTAATAAAATTTACTTTTAAATTTTTTAAATTTAGTTTTAAATAAGATTAATAAAGTTACTAATTTTCTACAGTTTTAAAGAGTTATGAATGTGATCTTTTGATACTCTGCTTATGAATACGTCACATGAGGTGGTTTTGAGCAACAGTTGAATTGACATTATTATTATTTATTATTATTATTATTGTTCCGGGCAACTCCAAGGAGTCGACAGACTCATCGAAGGAGGCCCTAACATCATGTCAAGAACAACTATTCGACATTCACACAGTATCTATCATACCTTGCCTTGAACTCATTCACGGTCGTAGCACCCACAACAGACTCCGGAAGCTTATTCCACTCATTCACCACTCTCCAAGTAAAAAACCTAGCTCTAACACCCTTGTCAACCACGCTCTTGCCCAGCTTCCATGCATGGCCACTAGTCCTCCCACCACCAGTCATATTTTCAAAAATATCTTCTGGATCAATCTTATAGAAACCCTTCAGTAATTTGAATGTCTCAATCATATCACCCCTCCTTCGCCTATCGACCAATTTCTGCAACCCACAAATCTTCAACCTATTCTCATAAGGTTCATTCCACAGACCTGCTATCATCTTGGTCACTCGTCTCTGGATCCTCTCCACTTCCTCCCTATCACGAAGAAACCCTGGTGCCCATAACTGGGCACAGTAGATGGGGTCTTATCAAGGCTCGATACAGAGGAACAACAACGTGTTTGTCTCTGCATTTTAAAGTATTTTTCAGAAGCCAAGTGATTTGGTGAGCTGTTTTAGTCACTTTTGCAATGTGTCCCCTAAACTTCAACTCCCTATCCACCAGCACTCCCAAATCCCTGGCCTCATTAATCTCCTGGAGTACGGTTCCACCAATGCGATATACTGCTGCTATTCTTTTCACCCCAAAGTGCATAACCTTACACTTTGGCACATTAAATTGACATCCATTTTTCCTAGCCCAGTCCTCCAAACTGTCCAAATCATCCTGTAACATTTTGACATCATGTGCACTAATAATTGCTCTACCCAACTTTGCATCATCAGCAAACAAGTGAACACTTCCTCTCAAATCCTTTCCTATATCATTGATGAACAAATTGAAAATCAGTGGTCCAAGAACAGAGCCCTGCGGCACTCCACTAGTCACAAGCCGTCTTTTAGACTCCACTCCTGAATAATCCGCTCTCTGGTATCTCTCCTTCAACCACCCTCCTATCCATCTCACCAACCCTATATCTATCCCCATCTGCTCCAGTTTACTGATTGGGGTTCCATGTGGTATCCTATCAAAAGCCTTGGCAAGATCCAGTAGTATTACTGTAAACCCATTACCCCTATCCAGTTCAGCTATCATTGTGTTATAAAACGTGAGCAAGTTACTCAGGCATGATCTACCCTTCACAAAACCATGTTGTCCCCCATACAATAACCCATTTTCATCTATCTAATCCTGTATTATTTTTTGACTAATTTCTCTAAGACCTTGACAATGATTCCTGATATGCTAATCGGTCGGTAATTTACAACAGCAGTCTTGGAACCACCTTTATGCAGTTGAACTATTTTCGCCTCTTTCCATCCCCTTGGGACTAACCCAGACCCGACACTCAAATTAAACAAAATGGTCAAGGGTACTGACAATTCTTAAGCTGCTTATCGTACAACACGAGCTGGTATACCATCCAATCCCACAGACGTATTGACATTGAGGTTATGGAATAGACTACTCACCTCCACTTCATTCACCACGATTCCCGTATAATCTACTGGTACATTCGTTTCTGCAATGTCACCACCTGGATGATATATTCTTGCAAAGTGCTCACTCAGTAACTCAACTGATTCAGTTACCTCCCTACCATCGGCATTCTTTAAAATCATTCTGCCATGTGCATTTTTCCTTTTACTTGCTACATATCTAAAACACTGTTTAGGATTCTCTTCAGCCTGCATGGCCAATGTTCTTTCGTAATCCTTTTTTGCTTTTCTTACCACACTCGTTACCCTTCTGGCCTGCGCTTTATACCGTTCGTGTGCCTGCCAGTCACCTTTCTCCTTAAATTCCCTCCATAGTTGTTTCTTTTTTTGCATATCAAGCTTAATGGTGTTATTCATCCATTTAACCCCTACTTGATTTATTATTCGGACTATAGGTATACAGTCAGCCATTGCTTCATGCAAGCACTTCTTAACTACCTCCCATGCGCTATCAACTTCTAGTCCTTGCAGTTGTACATGCCATGGCACTGAACGAATCAAACTCCTAAGCTTGTCATACTTTCCAGCCCGATAATTCCACATGTACCCTGTCTTAATTGAAAATTCCACACCTTTAGCCACCTCCCAAGTCAAGACCCTATGATCACTCTCACCGATTGGTGGCAATGTGGTCATATTTGTTACAGCCAAATCCTCAGATGTAATTACTAGGTCAAGCACTCTCTGACCCCTAGTATTTTCCATTACATGCTGTCGCAGATAGTTATCCCTTAATAACCGCATAAAATCCAATTCCTTCCTCCCGTGTGTCCTCTCCTCACTCCAATCAATGCGACCATAGTTGAAATCTCCCATAATCATCCTCCTTCTACTCATTTCTTCTATTTGCTTGTGCATACTGTCGCCACCATCTTTTCCATCACCTGGTCTATAGCAGCACCCAATTGTATATTTAGTTCTGCTAGCCACAGTCTCACACCAAATGGCCTCAAATGTGCTCTTTTCTCTATCCTGCAATTCAACTTCTATTCTCCTTGGCTGCAGCTCATCAGCTATCATCAACAATACTTCTCCCCCCATTTTATTCTCCCTGTCATTCCTGAACACACTATACCCATCACATTCAATGCCACTAACTATATCATCTACAGTCAGCCATGTTTCACTAATACCTATAACCTGTGGTCTGGAAGTGCCAACCATGGCCAAAAACTCTTCCTTCTTGTTCCTAATACTCCTAGTATTAGTGTACATGAATTTAAGACCCCCCCAATAGTCCCAACCCTACCTTGATGCCTTATATTAACTATCCCACTCTGATTTGTTGTCCTTATTTGCTCGGGCATATTATATTCATTCTTACATTCAACTGCCTCCCTAAGGACTGTATATCTACTCCCCCCCCTTAACAAATCTAGTTTCCCTGAATTTGCACATCCACCACATTCAGCAACACTTTCTCAAGTCTTCTTACACCGTAACCATTCAAATGCAAGCCATCCATCTTATATAGATGCTTTCGCCCATCGAACTCACTCCACACCTCCACAAATTCCACACCACTCGTCATACATAACCCACGCATAAAGTTATTCGTAATTATGGCCCTCCTTTTAAACATTTCACTGTCATACCATGGCAAAAGACTAATCATTCTAACTCTCTCACTCTTTTCTTTTGCTACCTCAAACAATTCATTCAGGTCTTCTATCATTTCCATTTTGTCTCCTTTCAAATCATTCGTACCTGCCACAACAATAATTTCTTTCACCCTTTCCTTTTGCTCTCTAATAGACTCAGTTACATCCTTTATGGTGGCACCAGGTTGGTACGATTTTGTCAAATCCTCTACTATCACATCTCGTACTAACGAGTCTCCATACAGTACTCTATCCTTCATTTTGTTCATGTTCACACTCATACGCCTATTTTTTCTGTCATACTTTTTATTAATGGCTGGTTCATTCAGTCGACTTTTGCTCATACGCTATAGCTGCTGTTTTTCCCTTTGTATCGCACCATTCAACAACGCAATCTCACTCATTGCATCTATCTCATCTTTTTTATTCTCTGTAAAACCATTAATACTATCATTCACACTCTCACAATTCTCTGGTACAACCTCGCCGTTTCTTGTCATATCCCTATTTTCTTCATTCTGAAGTTTGACAAAAATATCACACTCACGATCCGAAATACTCTTCAATTTCTCATTCTCGCTACATTTTCTACACATTCACTCCTTTATTATCTAACCACACTCCGTAAAGCGTACATTTCGCAGCTAGTACACTGAATCATCTCTTTTATACTACCGTTCTTTGATAAAAATGGCGAACCATCATTACTGGCCGCCATTTTCCTTCGTACTGGCGCCATACTTACTTGCAACGTATTTTATCAAATTATAAATTATAACACACCAAAAACACACAAAAAGACTCACTAAGAGACGCAACGCAAACAAAACTACGCAATATTAAATAAATTTATCAACGATAACTGAAAATAATACTTATCTTATCCGGAGCTTTCACGAACACTACACACTACGAATCCCCCTAGCGGCGACAGCCCCAATAAAATATGTTATAAAGACACACAAAATACTCTAAAAACACGAAAATGGTTCTAATATACTATAAAACCAATTTTCTAAGGAAACACACACACACACACACACACAAAAAAAAAAAAAAAAAAATCACCAATTTTACACGAGCGCTAAATTACACCGACCATTCACCATATAAGCTCGAACCCAATTCAATTATGATTAGGATATAATTATATCACTGTTTAAATGACCTGGTATTCATTCGATGGAGTAAGTTTCCGCCTTAGATAAGTACAATAAGAGAAACTTTATTTAATATTCCATGCTATTTGCAGGGAATTAAACTAATGCATTGTTCCATCCTTTCTACAATTATACTGGAGTTTACAACATCCCCTTGTTCATTCCTGTGGTCTTAGTTACATTGGTCAGACGTCTAGAAGCTTCGAAATGAGATAAAGGGAACGCATCGGTTATGTAAGAAACAACAGACAAGATATATCGGGCCTTTCTTCCCACTTCTCTACAACCAACCATATTATTGAATGGAATAAAAGTTATACGCCTTATATAGAAGAAAACTACCGTTCCAGAATCTTCAAAGAAGCAGCTACAGTCGCTCGTTCTACGAAAAACCTCAACAAGAACCAAGGCTTAATCATGCCTGATATATGGAAGACCTTAATCAGATCACTAAACACACATGAAATGAACTTCAGCGCAAACTACAAAATATTTCTCAACAAGTGAATCATGTATCCGCAACACGTGTATTTTTTCACGCTCAGTACTATTTTATTATTGAATTAGAATTGTCAGTTAACGTCTAGCTTGTAATTTACTTTGCCTACCTTACTGTACCCTGAAGAAGCCGACAGCAATAGCCGGCGAAACTAGTTGGTTATTAAATAGTTTATTAACACTTGACCAATACTTCTAAATAAGAGTTATTCATTAATGCATTGTTAGTTAGTTTCATTGCTACAGTTTTAACAAATTAAGTCGGATTTACAGAAGGCATTTTCTTTTAATTATCATTCACAAGAACAATAATTGAATGGAATAAAAGTTATACGCCTTATATAGAAGAAAACTACCGAATCTTCAGAATCTTCAAAGAAGCAGCTACAGTCGCCCGTAATAGTTAAGACTGAAATAGTGATAGTTAACAGTGTCAACTTTAAAAGTTAAAGTCGTGTTGACACTCACAAATTAAGTTTTTTTTTTTTTTCTTTCACTGCTGATTTCAAATGCTTCGAAAGAAGATTATTCGGTTTTCAGCTTTGTTTTTTTAGCTGAAAAACACAGCTGAAACTGTAATTTGTATATGCAAATAGATGAATTATTATTATTTGCACGTACACACACACACACACACGCTATATGATATTTAGGATCTACTAAAATTTGTCGGTTTCATACGGAGATAGAGGTTTTACCTCCCAGAAAATCGAGTTTTTTGCCCTTCAAAACAGGCAACCCTCTAGGCATAAATTCTTACCCTTAAGGGATGTAGCAGGGGAGTGGCGTGCTGGCTGCATTAATTTGCCTTAATCCTTTATCAAAGGACTTTTCTCCTAAGGAACGGAGGGGCAACAGAAGAAGAAAAAGAAATATTGTCGGATCTTCATAATTTTAGAGCTGAAGTTTGATTTTTTGAGTTATCTTAATTTTGACTCAAAATTGATATGATGCAATAAAATTAGGAAACGCAATTCAAATTTATGCAAAAATAATAACTACGTGATTGTAAAAAGGAAATGTTATGCCCTCAGATTAATGGAGTAGCGAAAAGATCCTCCCTGCTGCAGGTAGTATGTAGGTTCACTTGAGTAGGCAGTTAGGTAGAGTCTCATGATTAAAATAAATGTCAATAATTCGTTAGAAAGTGAATTGTACCTAATGAAAAATATTTAATTTTAAACCAGTCATTAAAAATTGGTTTCATTACTAATATTCTTAACTTTGATTCAGAAAAAGGCACTGGCGTAGAACCCTTCCTTAGATTACGCTTATTAGTATGTATTGTTTGTACTGCAGTACGGTGCAGAAATTTGGACCTTGAAGACAACATCAATAAAAAAATAAATAAATAAAACTTGAAACCTTTGAGATGTGGTTATACAGACGAACGTTAAAAAATCCCATGGATAACAAAAATGTCCAATCAAGAAATACTGGAACAAATGGGGAAATCACGTGAACTTTTAGATATCATAAAAAGAAGGAAAACTGCATATCTTGGTCACCTACTTCGTAATGAAAAATATAAGATACTTCAATTGATTATAAAAGTGTAGATAAATGGAAGAAGAGGACAAAGAAGACGAAGAAAATCTTGACTGGCAGATGATGTCTGCCAGTCAAGATTGGCAGGACTGTGGACTGGCATGAGCTCTGAGGAACGGTTCAGAGTGGCTGAGGATCGCTCAAAATTTGCCAAAGTGGTCGCCGACCTACGATAGGAGATGGCACTCAAACAAGAAGATTAATATTTATTTATTTTATCCTTCAAAGCTGAATCTATTGCTAACCTAACTAGTAACTAAAATCGACTACAGAATATTCTATATTTCAGCTTTGGATTTTTCAAAGTTACAGAATGAAAGTGTACGTTTTCTACCACGATCGAAAACCCTATTTATCTGTGCCAAAGAACAACGTACTCTGAAATCGGATGAAAAAATCATCTATATATATGATACTAACTGACCGATAAGCTTTTAGAGCTGGAAAATTTAAAATTAAAGATACAATATCTCACTATATGTGGAGAGTACAAGGAAGCGTATACACTTTCTGTTTTTCATGATTTGTAGTCTGGAATTCTTAATTTTGTTTTTCTTCGTGGAATGAGAAGATGCGAAATATTCAGATGAATAACTATAATTTAAATGGTTCTATTTTTTTTTATCCATTTGAATCCAAATAGAAACAAATTTCATTGAAGTTTGTTTTCATTTTTCTCCTTGCGTCGCGAACACTTCTGCTCCCCTGACGTTGATGATTTCTGTACTTATAAAATTTTCGCCGTGAGAGAAAAGTCGTTTTCGATGCTGTTCTCGTAAGAGCTAAACATTAACAGAAAAATTATCCTAGGAAAAACTGTTTGCGAACATTCACTCAAGTAATCTTACATTCACATGTGACATTAGAAATAATTTCTCCGATTATTTTCTAACAAAATACATAACGCAGTGTTCTCAAGGTAATGGATCATCAATAGTCATACAAAATTACACAAGATGGCGCCACCATACTTATGTTTAACAGATGATTTTTACCAAAATATCTATTTGGTTTTTCAGTACTAATGTGATAAGAAAATACAGAATTTGCGGCCATCAGTGACCCAACCCAAAATGTTAATCTATCCAACTAAATACCAATAATTCTCACTACTCTGTTAATACGTTCCGTGTTTCTGCTTTGGAAGTAGGGTAGGGACGGACTCAAATAATGTTATCCTTTGTGGAACTTCGTATTTTTTATATATGAAGCAGGCAAAAAATATCCGTCTTCTGAAACATTTTAAAATTTCAAAAGAAATATACATTTTTCTATTTACAAAATTAATGAAGGAAGTTTTCTAAATAGAAAAAAATATTAAACACACACACGCACACACGCACACAGAGAGAGAGAGAGAGAGAGAGAGAGAGAGAGAGAGAGAGATAAATAATCAATGTGTGTTTGTTTTTAATTTCGAAAGGGATCGGCAATGTTCTTTAGAATTAACTTTTAGAAATCTTTGAAGAGATAAGAAACCCGTACACAAAATGTTGCAAGACCTTTAGCACATCGGAATCGTGTGTGAGCACTATAGTGAGGGGAAAGAAGAAATGTGTTGAAGGGTTTCGTGTACAGCTGAAGGTTGTAGGTTTTGGAGGAAAATAGCATGAAGGTGGTTGATCTAAAAATCAAGAGTAGATGGAATGAACAAGGAGGAGAAAAGCTAGTTCCGTAGTTCGACTCGGAACAGTAAACTAATATTGACCATGGGTTGCTCGTGTTTTTAGTTTTGGAAGAAAGTGGAGAAACAATGGTGTCACTTCAGCTGAGACCATCGTCATTGAAATACCCGTACAAGAAAAATAAGATAGAAAGAGATCATCTGGATAGAGTGACTGAAATGAATTTGTGAGAAAGGGGGGTCTTCAATTAATTGATTGCCCTCTTCTAGAAAGCATAAAGCATTCTTTAGGAAGGTTTAGATGTGCCATCCCAAATAACTTAGCAGTAGTCCAAGGGCGAATGTATTTGGGATTTATACAGTGTTACCATTTGCATAGGCGAAAAGTAGTGTCCTTGTCGGAGAAGTATATAAAATTTTTCATGGGGTAAATAAGTTATGAGATACTTAAGTAGGAGGGGAGGAGAGGATAAGTCAGATGACTAAGAGAAATTTTATTTATTTTTGTAGATATAGGTATTACCAACGGTAAGAGGAAGGAAATGATATGTTTCTTGCGAGAGTTTAGACAGTAGTATGTTTTGGTAGCATTAAAGTTTATAAGGTTGCCCTCGTCCCACTGAAGGATAACCATGAGATCTGAGTTTAAGGCATTGGTTATGGAGGATCTTGATGGTTGTACATATACTCACATAAGCATAGCTATGATTAGTGTTTGAGATCGGCGAGAGAAGGTCATTTATATATGTACAGGAGGAAGAAAGTGGGTGAAAGTACAGATCCCTTGGTTATTCCAGTTTTGGTTAGGAAATCTGAAAAGAGGAAGCCATTAGCTATGACAAGTAGTGAATCACAGAAAAGAAGCTGAGAGAGGGCAGACCATCACGTAGTAGTTTGCTAGGCACTCTTATGTAGAACACCAGATTGAATGATTTAGAAATGTTAAGAGCAACCATGTGGATTTTTTCAAACCATTCTGTTGCTTGTGTCCAAACAAAATGTATATTGATGGTTAGATAACAGGTTATGGATCGAGAGTGCGAAATCCTTATTGCTAGTCACTGAGGGGTGGTGAACTCTCAAAATAATGAGAAGTTGGCACTTAATGTCTTCTGTGATTTTTGAGAGAACTGAGGTAAAAGGAATTGGGAAATGGTTTTCTGCCTTTTATTTATTTATTATTCGAAGCTTCGATCAGCTTTGAAGATGGGTTATAAAGCCACACTATAATCTTATTACTACAATTAAATTCCAGTTCGCATTACCTTAACCGATCTACAGAAAATTGTCCCTCTACTTGAACCTTAAAGATATTATTTACTCCTACGACAATGAATTTCATCCCTAGTTAATTCACTCTCTTTGTGCATATTATAATAATATTTTTGTGTTACATCTATCAATATTATTTATAACTTTATATCTATTTTTCTAAAAATGAATTTTACACTGTATCATACAGTGCATTCTGTAACATTATGTACTTAACCGAAAATATAATATATCTTGCTTGGAAAGAAGTCGACAGACACCATAGTGTGAGGAATAAACTGCCATGGATCCACCGTAATAAGATCTAAAACTTCGTTAGCTGCAATGACTGCAGCAATTCTACATGGCATACTTTTACAGAAGCGTACAATAGCTATCAATTGGAATTTTGGACCATTCTTCCTGTAGTCATGTAATGAGGTCCTGGACTGTTGGGGGAATGACGTCCCTTAACTTCACCCGACCTTCTGCTTCTTTTAAAAAAAATGTTCATTAGGGTTGGGATCAGGGATCTGTGGAGACCAGTCAAGTGTAGTGACGTTCATGTCCACAAACCACACAGCTGCACCAGCAGCCTTATGACACAGTGCATTATCTTGCTGAGAGAAACAGTGGTCGGTTCCGTAGAAACGCGACAACGTGGGAAGCGTTGCATTGTCCAGAATGTTCAAGTACCTCTTGGGGCTCAGTGTTCGTGGTACCACAAACAGAGGTCCGAGGCCAAACCAGGAGAAACAGGACCATGCTATCACACCATCACCTCCAAATTTCATAGTTGGGGTTACTCACTCTGGTAAGAGACGTTCACCGAGCATCTGCCACATCTACACACGTCCATCTGTTCGGTAGAGGGTGTAGTGTGATTCTTCGCTCCATAACACAGCTTTCCAAGCTTCCACATCACACTGTACACGCAGTTTATTTACACCACTGAAGACGACAGTGCATGTTAATTTGGGTAATGTGGGAATTGCATATTGCGATCCTAGCAGAGAAATCCACATTGTAATCCTCTGTTCTGAATATTTTTGTGCAGATTCATGTTCCAGTCGTTGCCCGGAACTTCGCATCAAACGTGTCAGCCGACGAATGGAGGTTTTTATATATTATCCTTCGTAGCACCCTATAGTCACGTTCGGTGAGCGTGATGGGTCGTCCACTGCGGGTAACACTTGTAGTTGACACCCTTTGCTTCCATCTCAGTATAGCATCATGATTGTTGACCCTAGATGGCTCAATTTGTCAACAATTTGCCGAATAGATAGGCCTGCGACATGACATCCTATCACAACGCCGCTTTCAAACTACGACAGTTCCTTCTTGCAGCCATTTCACCCGTCCACAGTTGCACTGACTTGGGAGCATCACATTCCTTTAATTTATACTGGCTACAAACACGTGGCTCGTCACATGGCACAATACAACTTTCCCATGGGGTGTCCGTTGATATCTTTCCAAATAGTGTATGAATTGTATTTAAAAAAAAATAGTTTGCATTCATATATATCAAAATACCTATTTATTTCCGAATTCAATATATTGAATTGAATGTGAATTGCATATATTGTAAATAATATTTATGCTAACACTTTGTTAAACATTGGGGAGGAATATAATATATATATATATTATTATTATTATTATTATTATTGCTTTTCAACCATGCTTTCACAAACAACATCACACAATCAGAAAAGACAAACTACCAACGATCAACAAAAAACTACCGACACAAAGTCAACAATAAAACGACGTATTTTCCACCCATAACAAAACAGGAACTGAAAGAAGCAATCTTACAACTAATACCACAGACCACTCCAGGAATAGACAAAATACGACTCACAGACCTTATAACACACTTTGAACAAATAGATCCAATACTTTTGAAACTCGTGAACATAATATTCGACACAGGCATTATTCCACAACAACTAAAAACTGCAGTAATTACGCCAATATACAAACGGCAAAAGAAACGATACTCAGAACTACAGACCAATAGCTACACTACCAGTCATCTCAAATATTCTAGAAAAAATAACACACACACCAGACTACAGAACTATTTACAGAAGTACAACATCATCTCACAAAACCAATACGGCTTTCAGAAAACACAAAGCACCATTACTTTATTAGAAGACATCGCCGACACAATAAACAAACCTCTCGACAAAAGCAAGTACGCCGTCCTTATACTGCTGGACCTAACCAAAGCATTTGACACTTGGACATGACATACTACTCACCAAACTATACTCAATAGGTATAAGAGGAACATGCATACATGGTTCAAGAACTACCTCTCAAACAGAACACAAGTAAAAAAATAGGTACATGTCACAGTCGGAGTATACAAGTAAAACACGGTGTACCTCAAGGTGCCATATTATCACCCACTCTATTCAACACACATTAACGATGTTCATAACATATCCATAAGAAGTCAAATATTTCAATATGCAGATGACACTGCACTACTAGCAATCCACACAGACATTAACACAGCTCTCTCCAAAGCACAACAAGACCTAAAGGAAATCACAACATACTTCCATCAAAACGCAATTCTAATCAACGGCACCAAAACACAGATGTTAATAATACATAACCCAAGAATCATAAGCCCCGCATCACTATCGATACATTGTCACACATACCGCTGCATTAACAACAAAAATACCTGCCAATGTTCCGAAATCAAACCTGTAACATGAAAAATACCTCGGTCTCTATATAGATTCCCACCTTAAATGGACAAAACATATAGAATACCTACACACCAAACTCCGGATCATCGCAGCAAAACTCTTCCAAGTTAAAGACATTATTCCACCCAACATAAAAAAAAAAACTCCTATATCACTGTGAATCCCTACTCAGATACGGAATAACAGTCTATGCAAATACATCAAACAAACGAATTCTGAGCATTAAAAACCCGAAATACTACATGACATTCCTCAACATCACCTATCGAAACAACAGAGACACATATCCTATAACACGACCTACAACAACTCTCTACATCCCCACACCCTTCAACAATTCAAACGGTTCTTTTGTGAGATCACATCAGATACCCACGCAATTCAACAACCTACCAAGAAAGTTAAAACACGTAGATAACTACAGAACATTAAAAAACGAACTCTGGAAAATATACCAACAAAGTTAAGAAACCGTTAACACTAATATACACATCACAAATCACTAGCATCCAATGCTGCCTACATCCCATACATAAACAGTAGCAGCAACACAAATAGTGAAGGCTAAATCCCACTCTTTTCATAAAGGCTAACCCAAGCTTCGAAGTAGGTGGGATTAACTTGCCTCACTCATCTACAAGTAATCCTTATAAGCAAATGCAGAAAGTTGTATGTATAATCACTCTTTCTCAAACTTAAAAAAATATAAATAAATAAATAAAATAAAAAATAAAAAATTATACAAAAAATTCTGTATAATCTTCATTGTTAATATTAGTAGAACATATGTTGTAAATACATAATATAAAGGCAAAAAAGTGTTATTAAAATTTTAATTGAAATCCAATGTAGGAATTGCAGCACTTAGTGCTGAACTCTGTAAAATTATAAGGTTCAATGTCACACAAGATGTTTATTGTATGTATAAATATTTTAGCAATCAATAAAATAAATACATATGTTAAAAAATACATATGTAAAATTATTACAATTATTATTCTCTCCTCTTTTACCTTGCGGTGTCGAGGATATTCTATTCATTTACCCGCTACCGTATCGAGGATAAAGTGGTTAGCTCTATGCCTCCCAGTGTGTCCTATGTCTGTAGATGCGTGTGTTCACGGGCCGGTTTGCCTATTCTTGTGGACGAAAAACCCCATTTACCGGATTAAAAAACCCCTTACTCCCGTATGAGACCGGGTAACTCACCTTTAGTCGAAAGAGACCAGATAAAGGTTCCTCACGTCACATCCAAGACAGGATATACATAGATAACCGAAACAAGTAATCATGTAATGTATACCTTGTGTAACTATGAACTATAATTATAAACTATTAGCGTAATCGTTATTAATAATAATAATACATGAATTGTTCTACTATATGAATTGCGCACTGTGCAAAATATGATATGAACTGGAATCTGAACTGAACTGCATATCAGTAAATGCATTATTATTTCCTAAATTGTATTGTATATGTATATAATTGTATATAATTTATTTGACAGATAATAAATTGCTATTTAATATACTGTATGTCGTGTTATACATATCGTATAACACGACCTACAACAACTCTCTACATCCCTACACCCTTCGACAACTCATACGGTTCTGCTGTGAGATCACATCAGATACCCACACAACTCAACAACCTACCAAGAAATTTAAAACACATAGATAACTACAGAACATTAAAAAGCGAACTCTGGAAAATATACCAACAAAGTTAATACACCATTAACACTAATATACACATCACAAATCACCAGCATCAAATGCCTACAGCCCATGCATAAACAGTAACAACAACATAAATAGTGAAGGTTAAATCCCACTCTCTTCATAAAAGCTAACCCAAGCTTCGAAGTAGGTGGGATTAACTTGCCTCACCCATCTACACGTAATCCTTATAATCAAATGCACAAATGTAACAAAACAGTCAGTAAATTACATAACAATAAAGAAGATACTGATTATTATGTGATAATATCATTAATATAATATTACTATGTGACATGAAAAAATAATGTAATAAATTATTCTTATTATTAAAAAAAATATGTAAATAATGAGTTTACATTGTATGTTTGTGAGAACTAGAAAATATAATATTTTAATTGCATATGTGTAAATATTGTTGTATAATCACACTTTCTCAAACTTTGAAAAAAAAATAGTAAAACTACAACATGTAATATTATACAACTTATGTAACTCTGAACTACATAATTGTAAATTATTACTGTGATTGTTATTTTAAAAGATTGCAAAAAAACGATGTTATCGTCATTATTATTGAAATATCATTATATGTAGCACTTAGTGCTGAATCTTGTAAAATAATATACTGAATCTTACTCAAGATGATAATTGTATATATGTAAATATTTGAGAGATCAATAAAAAAAAAATATATTATTATTATTATTATTATTATTATTATTATTATTATTATTATTATTATTATTGAATGAGCCAATAGGCTTGTTTTCCTGGCTGCTTTCATGGATCAAGTCAAAAAGAACCGAACAAGTAGAAAAGATTGAAATGCGATATAAGTTAATTCTTGATCACAGGTTTTTAGCACAGTAGGATTGGTACTATCAGGATTAGATAACCTATTGGTGTCTAAGCTATTCAGGTTTCTTCTGATTTATTTCTAACGAAAGTGTAAAGGATACATGCTGTGAGTTGTTATTGGTGAAGTTAGGGAGAGGTGAAAGACATTAATTTTACGTTAGACATCAGTGCAGGAGTTAGAAGAGAAGAATAATGCCTGTAGGTCGGCCTTGTCTTTAGATGATGTTATAATGGTTGTATGAATACGAGAGAGAGAGAGAGAGAGAGAGAGAGAGAGAGAGATGAAGACTTGAAGGAAGCAAGGATAAGATGCATCCAATGATTTTGGCGAGGGACCAAAATGCTCGGCTACTGTTTGAATAGGAAGTGAGTTTTCTTCGGTCCTTTCAGAATCAGATTTGGAGTGTGTTGTTGTAGCTGTTGCGAGCTGCAGTGGGGTTGATCCTATGAATACGGAGATTTTTTTCTTGAGCGACTTTGGCGACTTGTGATATGCTTTTTCAGAAGCGAGGCTTGAATAATGGTTGGGAATTTTGTTTGGAAAACGGTGTGCAGGGATTTGGATCAGAAAGAAACAGCAATCGAAAATCACGGACGTCTTCCCATTTGACTCCTTTCTTATGTTCAAGATCCAAGCATACGAAACTAAGAATGACTTTGCCTTTACTACAGTGCTTAGTAAAGGCAAAAGGATGAGGATATAGTCTGCGTTACCAAGTGAAGAAATTATATCTACAGATTATTTGGATGACTGATGGCAAACACTCCGATATGCCTACAAGTCTGATCAGAGGAATGCGAGAACTGAAGCACGTTTGTGTTGTGGACATGGAAGTTCCAGAAGAAATTAACCTCTCTGACTATTTTGATTGCAGATAATCAAGCTTTAGAGATAGTCAATCGAAATATATTTGGAGAACGATACAGACAGAAAATGAATACAGACAAGTTTGGTAAGAAACTTTTGAGCAAAATCAGATGAAACGGGAGCGGAAGGATTTAAGGTTTAACATTCTCTGGCATGCAAGATGTCATTTCTGGTGAATGCACTTTCATCCTTCTGATCCTTCTGAGGTTCGTTAGGAATAGCAAATCTTATTTGGATGACTGTGCAGATAGTGGTGCATATTTAAATTACTGTTGAGGATACAACTGTCTATGAAGTAGATATGGAAATGTTTTTGCAAGCATTATTCATGCTTTTTTTTTGTTAGGATTTGGTTATCGGTCTCTAGAAGATTAATATAATATCTAGCCTGTACGCAGACGAAAGTTACACGAGAATACATCAGATAATAGCAGTCATCCCCTGTTCCTAATTTAGCTGGATTGTGAGAATATATTGACACTTGTACAGTTAGTTTTTATGAGTTGAGGAAAAAATAACAGTTACTTGCTATAAAGATTGATTTGCAATCGGCAAAACTTTGCCACTGCTAACTTCCGTCAATGACGTTATCACGAGCCATGCGAGCAACAGTTATTGACAAAATTAAAATTAATTTAAAGAAATTATAAAATACCAATAATGGATAGAAAATATATCTGTTATTGCCCAGTAGTTGTTTAAGTTTCAGAGGCGAAAATAAAATAACAATCTACCAACTCACAGATTCTCATGTATGAAAAATGATTTTTTTTTTCATTTCTTCCTCAATCAGTGAGTAAATCAAAACTTCAGAAGGAAAGAGCATTAAAGGATTTTCGCATGGAATCTATTAAAGACGAATATAAATCTTTTATATGCACTTGAACTGAGTTCGTCGACTTTTCAGTAGTGCAATGAGAAAACACCAATTATGGTGCATTCTGTATTCTAGTAAACTTTTGAAACATTTTTAACTCACATTTCGCTATTCAAGTATAAAACAATAATGGATATTTCCTCTTCTTAGGTTATTATGACAAAAATCCTTAAAAAGCTTCTGTGCTTCTTTTCTTCATAATTATTTAGTTATTTAATAAATTATAATTACATTAATATCAATTCATATTAATTCTAAATTAAATGCAAATTTATATACTCTTGAAGAGCAGAAAATTTACAAGGACGAGCAATCGTACCAAAAGCAGGGAAAATTCTTCTGATAGTAGAAACTGTGCAATTTGCAAATCTTCTACACTACGCAGTTACTTGCAATCTGGAAGATACTCCAACACTGTGACCCATTAATAAGATGACCGGTTCGCTCAAAAGTCATTTCTAATATGAATTCTGAGAGATAAGAATATGGGAAGAATTAAAATTCAAACGAGAATCAAAGGTGGATGGCATTTAGGTAAAATGTCTGAAATTCAACTATGGGATATAAAAGAAGTTAGGAAGTTAGGTGGTGGGAAATTTTTACCCTTGGTGTGAGACCTCTTCCTTGGTTATTGTAGGCCTGAAGTAGCTTGAAAAAAAGTACTAAGTCTGATCTCTATATCAGGGTTTCCAGTTTAATCAATGCTTAGTCCACCCAACGTAGATGTAATTTACCTGTATAGAGTGCAACAGCATGTAGCTTGGTTCTTATACACATGTATCCTTCTGATGTTGACCTCAATACAGGGATCGAAACGTGAAGTTATTATTTTATTATTAATCAGTAAAATAATGTTTTCAACACGTGTGTTTTGTGTCCCTAAATTCATAAATATGAATGCTGATCACCGTGTAACCTTAAAAGAAAGAGTCACATACAATACAGTTAACATTGAAACAAAGCTCTTTTTATTTCTATTTAAAACAAAGGATGTGGTATATTCCATACAAGTTTCAAGGTTTGAACATCAATGGCAGCGCCTCTGGGTAATGCCTCTCATTAATTCGAGTTGCGAATTGAGTTAAGTACCGGCTCTAATCTAAATAGTTCGTCATTGTTAGCAATTGTTTCTTCAACATAATCTTAAACTGTGGAAGTTTATTTTACAGTTTGATTTTGGAGTCAAGGCCATTGCATATTTTGGAAGCTAGTATGGAAAAAAAATATATATATATATATATATATAAATTATTTCTACAATGTAGAAAAGAAGGAGCATACTGATTTGTTCTCGCTTCTCATGTCATATGTTTATATTCTTTTTGATATGAAGCGCCTATTTAAATCAAGGAATGCAGTATTTTTTATAGGTAGGTCTGTTTTATGTCGTAAAAGTGGCAAATCTGAAATAATTGTATGCTTGAGAAACTTAAAACATTAAGTAGTAGTTTGTAGGATTTTGTGTGGATAGGAATTTGTCTGTATGGATTTTACATCATCTCCTTAACTGCATGCTTCATATTGCATTACTGGGTAGATTCAAGAATAAATTTAAGTTACCCATGTGATTTCATTGATTCAATTTGTATAAAATAATGAATTCTGTACGAGATCTCACCCTCTCACTCTTTTTGTCTTAACAATACACTCACGAGTCTTCCATTTCAAACAATCATCCTAAAACACACCAAGTACGTAAGAATTACAAGAAAACTTTTTCTGCCCCTATAAACCAAGATCTTATAATCAGTAAGTAAAATTCACTTTTATCAATTACATTGATGTATGGCATCAGCATTGTATACTAAAGCTGCTTCACTTGAAAAAAATTCTAAGACAGCAGTGTAACTTGAAGCATCAGAAGTCATTTATAAATACTAAAAAAACATCCATATAGTATATAGTATACTTTATAGCAAAGGTATTTAACTATTTTCTTAGGAAGATAGCGGCCTTTTGCTCTGGGGAAACTCTCTCGTTTCATTCTGGGAATCATTCTCATCCTTGTTCAACTCTTGAAGAAATCAGCAACACAAATTTCTTTTTACCGAACCAAGAATAGCTCATTGCATTCCTCCTCTAATCTTTCCCCAAAACAAAAGATATTATTAAGAGAAATATATTAACTTCAATCCAATACTATCTCTACAACCTTTCATACTTGTCTGATATCAACCTATTGCATGGAAGCAAGTCTATTGCGGTTTGTTCCTGAAAAAATGACCAGAAATCGGTCATCAAACCGTTCTAGCTCCTTCATCTTTCAAAAATAATGAAGATCATGAACAGCCATTTTCTTTGTCACCTGGAGGATGAATTGTGCTAAACTCTATCCACAGCGATCTCCTGGATAACGTTATCTGCATTTAGACCACGAACCATGGAAATATTTCAAAAAACCCTTGTGATCGCTCTGTGCGTTTTCACCTTTTCAGCAGGATCCAGTTTCTTCCCAAATCATTCGCTACGTATCATGGTAAGTAGCATCGTATATTCCGATGTTCCAGCCAACACTGGGGAACCAGTACTTTCCCCTACTCTTTTATTCTTTACATGAATGTCCCTTCAATAACCTAAAATTCTAACAGTCATTTTTTCTAATGACAGTGGACTTCATTCCTCTTCATTTGACCAACTCTGTTGTGCTGAAACACTCCAAGCGTCAAGATTTTCCATAAACAAAGCTTAGAACATAGAGAGTTTAGTTCACTTTTAGAAAATGCCGTTTTCGGATTGGAGTGGGGTTGCAATAACAGTCATAAAATGCTTGATGCCATCCAGAAAAGGGTAAAAACAGTTAATTCAAGATCCCTTCCCTTTCACACAATTTCAATTACTTTCTTTCCCAAGAGAGAAAGTAATTAAAACTTTCTGGGAGAGGTTCTATATTTACATCCAGTGTCCCACCACTTTCTACTAAAGTCAGCATAACACGCAGTGGCTGGTCATCATTAATTCACAGCCTGTCTTGCTCACGCTTTTTTCAAGTTCTACCACTGCTCTTCAAAAATACATCAGCAGCTTATGTCTTTCCCCTTAACTACAGCAATCCATTATACCGGTAGTTTTTTTTATTTTTAACCTTTTATGTGAGGAATAAATAATAATAGAAAATATCTTAGTGAAGTGTTTGGAAAGGTAGGATGTCCCAAGCAATCCACTGCACATAGAGAGCAGCAGCCCACAAGATGTCCTAATTGAGGAAGTTTGGAGATGGTGTTATAATGATATTTGCTTCTTTTGGTGTGGATTAGGCCCACTCATAATTGTAGACAGAATAATGACTTCTATTACATTAATATTTTGAATATTTATGCATGTGCTGCATTCTGGCAGTTCCATGTTGCGCTCTTTCACCTTTCCTCACGCTACATGCCTTAAAGCAATATTCATAAATGCATGGAGTAGGAAAATAACGTCGAAACCAGCAAAGAGCTTCGAACTGAACTCACTAGAAGATCTGTAAGATAAAACATTAGAACAATTAACAAAATACCTTTTTCCTTTAGTGGAATCAACTCTAAGAAGTGGAACACACCATTGGCTGTCTACCAGAAATCCCCTGATTTCTGGTAGACAGCCAGTAAATTAATTTTTGTCAGTAAAGGCATGCCCGCCCCCCGCCCGCGCGCGTGTATGTCCTTCCCCAGCCCTGATGTAGATACTAGGCAAGGGAATCTGCCACTGTGTAAAATAAAAAAGCGTGAATATGCTAACTGTTAAGTCTCCTCGGATTAACTATGAAAGAAACTATGCATGATTGGCAACTTATAAAGATCATTGCATGTGGTACTGCAGCAGTACCAATAATCCCCATTCAGATTTTTCTAGTAAGATTAATGTTTGTTTATTCTTGTGATTACGTATTGAAACGAAATTCATATTGGAATGAATATCCATTTTTTCATGTCGTTCAAAATTCCGTCTCTTATCCAAACTTGGATAAAATCATTTTGTTCAATAAATGTATTTCAACCAATGAACCTCTGTAGCTCAGTCCGTATAGACGAAGCCCTTTGGTTGGAAAGACCTGGGTTCGATTCCCATCGGTGACGTGAGGAACCTTTATCTGGTCTTTTTCGATCAAAGGTAAGTGAGTCGGTCTCATACGGAGGTACAGGATTTTTTCTCCTGGAAACTCCAGTTTTTCGTCTCTCAGAACAGGCAAACCGGCCCCGTGAACACACACACTGCAACAGTCAAAAATACATACATACTTAATCCCTCATTAGAAGGGCTCAACCAGTCCTAAGGTCGAGGAACGGGGGGGGGGAATCCCACACGAATAAAACAAATAAATTTCAACCAGTGGCGGCTCGTTCATAAGGGTTGCATTGAATGTAGCTCCAGCGTTGAGTATACTAGCGAGTAGTACTGGCAAGTATACTCAACGCTGGAGCTACATTCAATGCAGACCTGCAGCTCTTATGGACGAGCCGCCACTGATTTCAACACATGTGGTTTTACAACACATGCAAAAATAAATAAATAAATAAAAATAATAATGATAAGTGCAGGAGTTGTAGAATAAATTGATTTATTGATAATTTAGATTACAGCAATCAGCTAAGGCTATAAGGCGAGTGTATTATGTCCGTAAATCATATGCTCGCAAGACAGTTTGTAGGATGAAAAAAATTAGATAATTCGAAAGTTGAAAACCTTTCCACTCTCATCTGAGACTAACAAGGTCGTTGAAAATCCTTCTAAATGTTTATCTCCCACTAAAGATGATTTACAAAGTTCATTATTACCAATTTCTTTTCAATCTCCTTCTTTTTTACATGTAACTGGTTGTACTGAAATATTACCTAAAAGCAAAACTGTCTGTTTCGCTTTACATTTTTTCAGTGATCATATTACGGAACTAGGTGATTCTGTAGGATCATTGCCCTGTGTGAGACCTTCCCCCCCCCCTCCAAGGGGAGGTAATCTTCACACTATGGCATTTTCTCTGAAACCTCGAATTTGACTCCACAACCCAGAAAAATTATCATGTTTCTTCTTCTTCTTCTTGCTTTAAGCTTCAGCTTGTTGCTTCTCCAGCTTCAATGCAATCAGTCTCTTCATTGATTTTTTTTTTGATCTACGAAGTGTACCAAGCCTATTAATATGTTTATTCCATTCTGATCTACTCTCTCTCTCTCTCTCTTTCTCTCTCTCTCTTAATCGTACCTGCTACCTCAACCTGGTGAGAGTGTGAATGGGCGATGGATGCAGGTGGTGTAAACCATCAGGATGGCCTCCCTACGTATAAAGCTCACATCAACCAGCTAAAGTTGTGGGCATCAACAAATAGGGCTAGAAACCCACTTATATGATATACATACTTGGTTTAGGAACACTTGTCTGCCGTATCTTCATGCCTTTTTATCTACAGGTATATACGTTAGTTAGAAATCATGTCGATCTTCCTGTAATGCTAGAAGTGGCGACCAGTCAATTTATTTCGAAAACGTTTGGGCTACAGATTGTTATCTACTTTGAGGACTGCAAAACAGAGGATTTATTAAAAATGATTTATTTATTTAATATCAGATATCAGCGTTGCACTTTGGAAGCCTTTTTTTTTTCAACGAACTAATATTTCTCGCCACCCAAAAGAAAATTCGCAGTGATCCTTGTAAATGCAAGACTGCAACGAAATCAGCAGGAATCTCCAAAGATTTGAGGTGGAAGTTGTATAAACCTCGCTGTGTGTTACAAAGCCTGTCTAGACCAAAATTGTTTTCGGGCTAGACAGGCATTTCACCAATAGGTAAAATTCAGCTCACATGAAATAGTATCGTGAGCAGAAATAGTATCGATGTATTCTGCACTTTAAATAAACGGCAAGACTTCTTCTATTAAAAAAAAAAGCTTCCAAACGAAACCCTGATCTACTAGGCTTAAACTAACAAGCCAAGTCGGCGCCTTACAGAAATCGCTGTAAACGATACATAAGCCTTATTATATTGAAACACTTTAATCGAGAATGTCTAATGTTCTACGATGCAACGAAAAAGAAATTAAAATTCGTTTATGATAGTGTCTGTTCTTAGAGAAATACCACAGTTGTCGAAATACGAGAAAACAAGTTTTATGATGATCTGATGGATTTTCGGTAGCTCCATGAAAGATATGGCTTTCGCGCGCGCGCCCGCACACACACACACACGGTATATTATTTGATTTACTTTACAATTACGTAATTTAATTGGTCATAATTGCTTTAAAACACTCATGTAAACTGCCAGTCATTTTAATATGTATGTGGTGTATCAAGTATGACTTTTTAAAAGATATAGTTGGAGGTATGAAGAAAACGTTTCCGGATTATTATTCCCCCCCCCCCCATATGATAAAGCCTTTTTTTTTCTCTGGAATACTCTCCGCGTCATAAAGTGTTGTCCAAATAATCAGGTTTTTCTACCTCTCGTATATGAACTGATGTTTTTTTTTTTATTTTTTACTTGCTATTTCGTTCTGTCGCCGTCAAAGTAGTTTCCATTCAAGTTTCATTGTGTCTGAAACTTCGTAAATATAGCTTTTGAGTTTTTACCCCTCCAGTCATGGCGATGTCATCCACGACCGTTTTTGACATGGCCAATTTTTACGAGCAAGAAATGTTCAGAAATAGCTTCCTCATGTTCAGATTGTCTGTAGAATACTTTGGCATGAATTAAATGAGATTCCCAACTGATTAGCTAAGTTGAGGACAGCGAATCTTCTGTTTTCATAGGCTATTTCCAAGATCCGCATCATATTTTCATTAGCTTTTCTTTTCCATTCATGTCATCAGCATTCAGAATTATTTGACCTCAAAAGTTTTGGCGGCAGTTTTTTCTTCTTCTTCTTCAGTTTGAAGATGAAAGCGATTCACATGGACTGTTTCATGTATTTCAGTATCGCAAATTACAACTCTGAACAGTGAATGACCAAGCCAATTATATTCTACGTACACTTAGTAAAGATAGTTTCATCTGGCATTCCATCTAAAAGTGTTTTCTTGTACTAAATGAAGTCTTCTACTCGTTGATTATTTTTACGAACAAACAACAATAAATGCAGTGACACAATTGACTGAAGATGGAAATATATAATTAAAAACATAAAATGCAACAAATCCATACATAACTAAAAGTAGTCACTTAATTGTCTGCCAATCAAGTTCTCTATGAGTATAATGATGAAACACGACAGAAAAAATCGGTGGGATATCAAATATAAATGAACGTTTTAAAAGCGTAATTTCTACAAGATAGATTATCACACTGCGCAATTCAAATTATTATCTGTAAAGATATCCATACTAGTAACTACATACAGTTACTGATATTCAAATATTACTATTTCCCTAGCAAATTCAAATATCAAAAAAAGCTGAACAGAACTATGGCGCTTATTTAAAACATATTTTAACTTCAAGCTGCCTGTGCGTTTTTTGTATATTTTTAATGAATTAAATAAAAGTCGTCTTAAGAAAATCACACTTGGAACGAAAATAAAGTTTTTGTGAGCATCGCAATGGCTGCTGAAGACAAGCTTCTGCTTGTTTTTTACCACATATAACTTTTTATAAAACCTAGTTTATATATATATATGTTAAATATGATTTAATGACTGAATTCCGAGATAATAGAGAAACAAGTAAATTTAATATAACCACACAACTAGTTTCGTCGGAATGCCGACTTCGTCATATACATATACATGTATATATATATATAAATTTCTACACTAAATTCGTCTATAATGTTGAATTTTGAGCATCAGTTCTTCCAATGAAAGATTTTTTTTTCTTTTCCTCATAAGAAAGTTCCATTAATCTGACGATCGTTTAGTGGTTAACATTTCCCAACACACTACATAATCAAGGCACATTTCCTGCTGAATAGCTGGAAACTGCGCCATTTGAGACGCAGAAGACAAAGATTTCTCTCAAAAGCCAGTAAATCTACAGAAGAAAGACATAATATAATTGTCGAATGGACTTAGTTTCCTCGGAGTTTAAATTCTCATTTAGTGCATTCCTTAAATTACTTCAGTCCATTTTAAAACAATACATAGTTCTTATTATACGAATAGGAAGTGCATTTTTTCACCTAATTAACGATATTCAGTCCATTAATGTTAATTTATGGGGGTTTCAATTTGATAATCTCACCTACTTCTTCAAAAAATGCTATGGAAAGAATCAGAAAACTCATTGATATTTGCAAGAAATCTGACTAATTTTAAGATGAATATTTTAAGCAAGTTTGCAGCTTATAATTGTCATCAGTTACAAAGCCACGATAAACTTTTTTTTGTCCCAGATGGAATTCGAACTCGGGTTTTTATCCAAAAGGCTTCGTCGAAACCTATTGAGCGACTAAAGCTCTAAAGCTTCTTCTTCTTTTTTTTTTTTTAAGAGGATAGAATAATGAAAAGAAGAAGAAGAAAAATAGTAGTAGTAAAAGAAATACTCATTGACTTATGAAGTGGTAAAGGTGTGATATCTTTCTTTTCCCGTAACAAAATGGTATGGAATTCGATATTTAAGACGATAATGGCTGAGCTCTAAGATTTAGGGAATGAAGAAGAGTGTAACTGCAATAATGGAATGTAATTAACGAAAGAAGATAATCGATGCACAGAAAAATTAAACTTTATAAATAAACTATGGAGAGGCCCAACTTTAATCAACTAGTTCAAGTATGAAAAGTCTTTTACAGTTACATGAAATACTCCGTCAAAAAAAAAAAAAGAAAAAAAAAGAAACTGCATAATCAGTTACAAAAGGGCAGAATAAAAACAACAGAGAGGGTGCTTGATTTAGAAGAATTCCGTGTCGAACTTAATCGAATTCTATGGAAAAATCAAGAGCAACTTCTTGGGTTTGCAAGGACGCAGTCGGAAACGACGGTGCATTGCGTCCTTTGACTGGAAAACTCCTGAATTCGATTCTCTTCGTGTCGAGAGGAATCTTTATGTGGGCTTTTTCAATTAAAGGTGAGTTAGCCAATCTCATATGGAGGAGATAGCAGGGTTTTTCTCCTGGAATCGAAGGAGAATTGTAGTGCGAAAATTAAATAGTAGGGAAGACGTGAGATATTTGTAGCGGAGTGGAGTAGACTGCTCTCCCGCGATGAGTCTTTGGACCTTCTTGAAGGTGTCACAAAATAATAATAATGATAATATCATGAGTAAAGAGGGCATCAGAACAAATGTTATGCTGTTTTAAGTCAGAAATTTCTGCAAAGACAGAGTGAAATGAAGAATTGTATTGCTCGAGGGTTGGGAAAGAAGAAATCTACTGACCTTTTCTGGAGGAGTTGGAGATTTAGTTCTTGAGAAGCACTTCGTGAGGAAGGCTATTACAGAGGGGACAAGTAGGCGGAATAAAAGAAAAATATGAAAAACAGAAGCAAGTTTGGTGTGTTTGCAGTTGGAATGACAGGGTATATTGGGCAGCTGCTGCTCTTGTTTTAAAAGGCCCAACAGAAAGTGCACGAATGAGATGATGGGTGCCAGTCAGTGAAGCGTAGTCCGTGGACGTACTTGCAAAATGACATAGAACTGAAAGAGTGTATATGTGAGATAGTAGGTGAAGTGAGTCAATAAGAGGGGGGGGGGAGATAATCATCTATCAGCCAAAAAATCTTTAAACTAAATGTCTAAATTGAAACAAGTTTTAAAAGAAATTTTCTGTAGCTCGTTTGGAACAAAACGGTGTTGTTTTGCACTCTATCTTTTTTTTTTATTTCCTTATTTTTTATTATTATAATTAATTAATTAATTTTTAAAAAAGTTTTGATTACACCTCATATTTATATTTTATTTTATATTATTCTCACGATGAAGTAATCGTCCATGTATCTCCAAGAAACTGGTCAGATGATATTTGTTTGAAAAGAATTATTTTATTAAATTCAGGAATGGGAAACAGCTTTAGAATCTTTACGAGTGTTTTCAGCCGAAGATCTCATACGGATAAGGCAAACTTACCAGAATCACAGATGCAGTTAATAGACAAAATACACTTACCTTGTAGTTTGTTGCTTCGGCCGTAATAAACTCGAACTATCTTCAGCTTACTAAAATTTCTATCGCTTAAAATTGCAAAGTTATGATTGCTAACATGATGTTGGTGCTGAATGCAATATCGGATTTAAAAGAGATTCAAAAATTGCTGTATTAACGATCAGCTGTCGCCCACACAAGCAAACTAAGAATTTTCACTTTCGTGTACATATTTACTGTTAACCCACCTTTTTTTTTTCTTTTAGTCATGCCCCATTTACTTAGTACAAATGTCTGAGCCCACCTGTCCGTACACGATCTTGTTTTTTGCTACTCGGTTGGGGGGAGTCGATCCAAGGTCACCGAAAGTTCGCTAACCTTGTATCTTCAATTCATGTCAGACTTCACGCATGTCACGCAAATGCAAGCCATCATATTTATCAATGGGGCATTAATGTCCAATGTTTCCCCAGGTCTAGGGCGAGGTGGAACAGAAATGGCAGGGTTCAGATAACCGAGGCATTCTGCTCAAGGCTGCAGCATCCCCTTAATTAAGGCAGAATCAATTTACTCCATTTGGAAGGATTTAAAGGAGCATTTTGATCCAGCATGTCATGATATCACTCGTCAATCCTCTATAATCATCATATTGATGATTACAGATGTCACATCTTTATCTTCTAACGTTTTAATAAGTAATGTCGTTTCGCTTTCGACAGTCTTTAATCTTTCTGAAATTCACGAATTTCTTTGTCATTCTTTTAGTAATAGCACAATGTTTTATACAAGACTGGGGCTTAACTATTGACGCAAAAGTAAATTATTTCTTTTTATTTGGCATTTCGAAAGTTCTTTCATGAAACAAGTTAAAAACATACATTTTTTTTTTTTGTTTTAAAAAATCGTAAATAACACTATCCCCTATGAAAACGATGCCTGAAAAAATCCGCAATTCAAAACATGAATTTTACAATCGTCTTTAAATTTTAAAGATTTTATTTAAATTTTGATTTTCCAAATAGAGTAGATGGCACTCTTTCGCTTTCAGGAAATCGCGGGAGGGGGGTCTGTCTGTTTTCAACTTCACCATCGCTAAAAGATCTCAAGCTGCCCTGCATATACGAATACACGAAAGCACACCACGGTATGACAAAGAATTCCCACCATCTCGTACACCTAATCTTAACCGATATTATTGTGTGAAACAATGGAGCTCTCCAGGGATTTTTTGAAGTGCAGAATTAAAAAGTCAGACTGTCTCGAGGAGGAAAAATCCTACTTACTTGCTCCATGGATCGAAATTCAAAACCCAGCTAAAAAAACATATAATAGCAACATCAAAGCAATTCATTTTTTAAAAAAAAGTCTATATATTATATCAAAATAAGACTATGCAAATTCTATTATAATCATAACGTAGCGATTTGTTAATTAATATTTCAAAATTACCTTATTAACTAGTAGCTGTTTTTTTTCAATTTTTTGATAGATATCATGAAATACAGATGAGACAGGAAAAATGTCTAAGTAACATTTTTTTTATTGAAACTGCAGCATACTTAACAGACATTGTGTAGAATAGAATTTTCTATTTTAGTAATTCACATTCTAATATTCTAGAAGAAATCATATGAACTATTCATATCTACCAGCTCTATAACTGTTCGGACAAAATGTTATCATTATTATTAATGTAAATCCCACCCCACGAAAACATGATAGCTTATAGCGGATGAGTATCAGTACTATGAGTGGGCTAAGGGTGAAATAATCCCGAAATCCTGATTTAATGACCAAACATTAAACTTTTTTTCTTTCAAGCTAGTTTAGGTCTCGCAACAGAACAGTAAGCGGGTAATGAAATTGATCTACCACTCGAATGCATTCATAAAAGATCCAATACACAGTTGGCCAAATTATGTACCCTCCTCTAAAGTTCTCTTTAGTTTTAATATTTTTTAAAGATGGATTTTCTTTAAGAACAAGCGAGCGGTGGTCTCACACCGAGAGATATAATTTATCTCCCACCTGAAGACAAACACAAATATTCATTTGCTCACTGCAAATGAATATTTGTGAATCCTGCAATGAGCATTATGCGTGCTCATTGCAGGATTCGAATCCAAAGCCAGTTGGTTGGTGAGCGGATACGCTAATCGCTCGGCAAAAACTAATAACAGTGTCATCCAGTTGGTTACCGTCTCAAGTGCTAAATGAGCTCAACGACTATAGTCGGAAGAGAATCGGTACATTCAGAGCGAGATAGCAGTTGTTAAGATATCTGTATCAGATTTAATTAAGGTGTCATCATCATTACACTATGTCAGTGTTTGAAAAAACAAACAAAATAAGGTAAATAGATAAAGTTTTACTTTTAAAATTTCAAAATAAATTTATTTCCATAGTTTCTTTTTTACATCTCCACATGGTGTTTGCGTTACGGCCCAAGCAGTTAATGTCATGATAAGCCCAGTGTATTATGTCTACTAATCACGGTACGAAAAATCATAGTTTCTAGGAGGAAGCATCCTTCCACTACCATATTAGACTGATCACTTCACCTTCTCTTGAATGGGTCTATAAAAGTTCTTTGCATCCTAGAGGAGATATGATCTGAGGATTTTTTTTTCCTTTTTCAAACAAAGGGCATCGTCGTCACCAGGTAAGCAAAGAAGTTTTTTTTTTCAGAAGTAACTCGAGTTTTAAATGACATTGCAGACATACAGATAGATAGAGAGAGAGAGAGAGGTTAGTTATTGTTATTTAAATGATACTTCTTTCATTTGGTTTCTTCGGAGGGAGAGATCGTCTTCGAACCCGATCCACCAATGCCACCATATTTTGAAATCACTAGATCCAGTTAATGCTCGGTAGTTTTGATACAAGCTTTAACCTTTCTAAAAATATGTTAAGCTGTTGTGTTTCTAATCTGAAAAATCAGATTTTTCACTTCATAAAGTTAAAGAATCTTGCTAAATGTTCTCTTACTTTTTTAAAGATCTTATCGTTCTAGATAGATCCTGCTCCATAATCACAACGCAATGCATCTTCCCGAATCCCAAAAACTGTTACATCGTTAAAGGAAGTCTGACTCTGTATAGATGGAACTCACTCCCTATAATTTCTACGATATCGATGTAACTCTGGGACACCATTTTCGGTTCTAAAACACTAGACAAATAGAAATGCTGCTGTAAGTTCGATTCGGTCTTCGACTATAGTTTTTTAGGTAATTTTTCAGTCCAAGTTAATGAAGGAGGATTCACTAGCCGATTCTTTGGAGCATGAAAATAAGTTTATTTAGTTGTTGCTGGTTTTTTTTTTGAAAAATCATAATTTTTAACCCGCATTTCAGAGAAATCGACCATAGCATTCATATTATTTCAGACAATACTATTTAGAGTTTAGGATCACGAGACACCGACATTTATTATGCCTGAAGTCGTCAAAATCAACAGTAGCCATGTGAACTCAGTGACTGGGAATGTTCACTGTTTGTGGCGACAAGGATGGAGCCAAATGCCTAACAATTTCCAACAGTCAATTAGGGCTACAAGAATTCTTAATTTTGGGGAATTACAAAAGGCATTCGAGGACTTATGTGTTATCAACTATATAAACGAGGATATATTGTGAGAAACACTAAAATTAAGAAAAGAGGATGTCATTATATTCCTATTGCTCTGAATTATATTCTGATTGGCCTTTTATGAAGTTGGATCTGAGAAGCGTCAAGTTTAATTGTAATTTGCAAGGCATGATTCATGTTGACTTAGAAGGTGATGAATGATGAAGGAGGATTCACTAATTGTGAATGCTCCCAAATGATTATCGAAATTCTGAAAGAATTTCCATAAGGGGATATGAGGAAGCTATGAGGAACATCTTTCCTTAATTTTCTGATAACTGAGAATGGGAAAATTACAACAAAAGGACAAAATTTCCTGTTAAACACCTTCAAGTATTTATGAATAGTTAAAATTGAGTGTTAGAATATAATGTATTAAGAAATTTCACAAAAATGCTCTACTCGGTCAAAGTTATTTTTAGAATAAAACTAGTTATTTATAAAACAGAATGGCAAAGGTATTAGCATATTTTTACCTAACGTGAATTTTACACAGTAAAATTATGCTTAACAGCATTACTAATCATTCCAGGAAGAACTTCACTGATTTAATATTACAGCTTAAAATTCAACTCCGATTACATCTTAAAAATTCATTTTCCTTTCAAATGTTTCCTTCACACTTCAGAAATCTTGTTTTGTGTGTGTTTTCCTTCACAGTGTAAAAATTTATTTCTGTAGTTGTTTACTTTTCGTTGATGAGAAATTTCAAGCTAACTGACTTTGTTTACTCAATTTTTAAAAAATTTCTTTTCATGTTATTAAGGGCTGTCTACACTTGCAGCAGGAGTTTATTGAATTAATGATAGCAAGCAACAACAGAAATATTTTAAAAATATGTCTGTGCTTTAGCTTGTTCAAAAACGCCGATGTTGTTTAATTTGGAACTATTCGAAATAGTTTATTCATTTGATTGTAATGTTCTACAAAAAATGTAAGCATTTTGTCTTCCAGGCTAAATATTTCAAAATTTTTCGACAATATTTTTGTATCTTGGCTCCTTAACAGCAATATGCTAAAGCAATGGTTCTTTCATATAAAATACAAAATATAGACCTCTCTAACAGCACTCTTCTACTAGTTTCTTAACCCCCGTGAAATTAATTGTCTTTCAAGACCGACACAGAACTGTTATTATTATTATCTCGTGACACCTCCAAAGGGACCGAAGACTTATCGAGAGAAGACACCTACTCTACAGCTCTCCGTCTCCAACAATCCATCCACCAACTACACCGAACTTCTACAACCATCATCATCATCTACATCAACGCCATCTACTGCCCACCATTAGTATTTTTTGTGTGTAGATTGTATGTGTTCTGATGGGCTGATTTTTCTGTATGCGGGATGAAAAACCCTAATTTCGGAGAAAAAAACCTGCTACTTCCGTATGAGATCGGCTAACTCACCTTCAATTGAAAAAAATCCATATAAAGATTCCTCTCGTCGCTACGAGAATCGAACTTACTCCTTTTCTAATCAAAGGGCGTAATGTACCGTCGTTCTTCCAATTGCGATACGGAGGTGCATTGTTTAATTATTTAAAATAATAGGTTAAGTGGCGCACCCAGAGTGGGGAAAAGAGCCCCCCCCCCCAAAGAAAAAAGAAAAAACACTAGAAAATTTTCCAAAAAGCTTTTCCTAATTAAAATTAATTTTTTTATTTATGTTGTGTCGTGTCTTCTATTTCTATACTAATGAATTAGCGATCATTGCAGATGCTCAATCGTAGGTCGTATGCGATGCGTAGTCTGTATTCTCAAATCGTCTACTCAACTTTCCCCCCCCCTCCCAAGATTAAATTTTAAGTGCGCTACTGAACAGGTTATATCATACCTAAACTTTTGTAACCCGTCCATCTTACGATAAAAATCATACATATTCGCTTTCCAAACTAAATGAACATATAAGAAAACAAGAAATGTAATAAAGAACGATCTCAGTTGTTGATAATACCGTTTACAGAGTTTATAAAGTAGTATACTGAAGCCTGTGTTAACATTTATCAAAAGGACTGATAGCTTTTCATAAATTTCCACAAGTAATAGATCTACTGCGATAAAAAATTCTCATGATAAACCTTGAGTTTGGAAATGGTAATTTTGGGAAAAAAATAGAATTTTTTTATTTTTGTATTTTCTAAAGGGTAATTTGTAGGTCTTCAAACCCAATGTTTACTTATTTCTTCTCTCTTCTGATATTCGTTTTCTTTCTCCTCAAGCAAGGTATTATTTTACTATTGAACAAGCCCTCATGTGGGGTTATCATCATAAAGGGGGAAAAAAACGAAAGGCATATGCCAACACAAACATGCCGTAATTTCAGAAATTAATTATCGTTAGACTTACAGGATTGATGAACCTTTTATCTTCAGCTGTGAGGCTGCAGAGAATTTAATGAAGAATAAATCCACTCGAAGCTCTGGATTTCGAAAGATGCTCTTTGATTTTGAAATAATACCAGAGTAACTTTTATCCTTAAGTAAGGAATACAGATATGTAATACTTTAAAAATACTTTTTAAATAAAATATTACTTTAGTAACAACGAAGTTACAAATCATCTATCCCTATTTTTCTAAATGATATTCAGAATATTCGGAAACCAGAATACCGAAGTTGAGATAATTGCTGTCCAGTTGAACCTGGGTTCAAATTTAGTTTAAGTCGTGAGAAACCTTTATAAGTGTTTTTCAATTGAAGGTTAGTCAGTCACTCTCATATAAGGGTGGCAGGGTCTTCCTTCTTGGAAAATTGGGTTTTTCGTTTGCAAAAGAGGCAGACTTGGACATAATTCCAATCAAAAAGAATATACATCAATCCTCAGTAACATAAACATCATTTCCCCCACCAGAGCAGCGAAAATATAATACCTGAGCATTTATTTGAATGTCCAGTTTATTTGGAAATATCTCATTCTTATAGCTTAAAGTTTTGTAAAATCGTGAGATTACGCTCCAGCATTAGCTGCTTGCAAACCGAGAAGCAAAACTTAAGCCTACTATATACTCATATGTTCTGTCATTTCATGTTATAGTTGAATATGAATTCCATCCACGAAAGGTCATAACCTATCTTACATTATACTATGTAGATCAGCTAAAGGTAAGATAATCTGGAGACTCTACTCAAGAGATCAAACATGGCACTTTTCCAAGCCACTAATCTTCCAATAAACAGAATCATGGTCTCACATTCTTCATCGTCATCGTATGTTACGCTTTCGCGCAGGTCTACACATTTTACAGTGTAAGCTTCCGTAACCGATAATCCCGCAGAATAGTTGGTTGCTCCTTATTCCCGGTAGTATCCCATCTCTGTCGAAGCGTGTGTTCACGGGATCGGCTTGCGGGAAGAAAAACCCCAGGATAAACTGGGGGAAATTCTACTGTCCACGCCCAAGACCGGCTAACTTGGCTATGGCTGAGGAAGATCCTTAAGCTCCTCACGTCACCGACGGGAATCGAAACTAGGACACTCCTTCCCTAGGCATATTTATAGGTTGCGAAGCGCATAGTCACTCGGATGGTCTCGCATTAGCCGATGAAATTCATCTATTCCTTAAATCTAGAGGCGCTCACAAATATCCACGCATGTAGTGGATTCGAACTAACATTGTGTGTGCGGGGCGCTCTCGCGCGTGCCATGGTCAACTAAAAAAAACAATTCTGAGAATTTCATTTTAGTGTAAAACTAAACGATCATATCCTTAACAGACCTGGATATCTTGCAATTCCAAGAGATCTATAAATACACTCATTTTATTACTGCAAATCTTTAAATAACCTAAAGGCCTACTGTCTGGGTGAATTACTAGCACTTCGATATTCGATAACAAACTGAAACTGTAACCCGCTCGCTATCATACAATCATTTAAACAAAAAATCCAACATCTGACACTGCACGCCAGAAAAAAACAAGATTTCCCAGTGTATTAAAAACTATAAATATGTTCTGCATATTCGGAAGGAATATAAAACTGTACTCCCTGTCCTCCGATACTTCAAGCAGTGTCGGTGGGATCATCCGTTGATTCGTTCCCCACCTAACAGGTTGTGGATTCGAATCCCATCGTGTGCATCGATGTTTGTGAATGTTTCTAAAGAAATAGACGAATTCACTCTCTCGATGTACATCATTCCGCTTATTCGAAGCCTGAATTGGAATCGAAAAAAAATGTCATGTTGGTCTATAGAATGGTTTACAAATTAACCTGGAGCCTCCGCAGTCATTCTGTAATGACGATGCCTTTGTTTGAAACGACTTAAGTTCGAACCCCGTTAAGAACACCAGGAATCTTTATTCCCGGCTTCTTAAGTAAAAGTGTTAGTTGGTCTGATTAAATATCATAAAGGTGGAAGGAAGTAATTCAACAGCAATAACCGTTTTTAAGCCTTCTCCAACCCATGGGCACTAATGTACCATGTACCTAGGACGGGTTGAGTTTCTCCTCCCCCCCCCCATACCAAAGAGGAGTACAGCTAATTAATGCAGCCCGGTAGCCACTCCTTGCTATATCCTCTAAGGGCAGTATTTTTTACTGTAATCCGTGTGTGTTCATGGGGTAGTTTTGCCTGTTCTGGGGAACGAAAAACCCGAGTTTCTGGAAGAAAAAACCCACTACCTTCGTATGAGACGGGTTAAGTCACCTTTAGTCGAAGGAGACCAGATTAAGGTTCCTGAAGTTTTAGACAGGAATCGAACCCTGATCTTTCCTACCAAAGGGCTTCGTCTATACTGACTGAGCTACAGAGGTCTTTAATATAATAGAAAAATTAAAATTTCCATCTAGAAGTGATTGTCGAAAAGCAAGATTTCCTGATCCATAATGCAGAGAACGATACTTTGTTTTAAAGCGATTTATGGTTGGCTGGATCTGTCCTAAGAACAGAAGACAGAACATCTCGTGGAATTGCGAATCATGTTTCAAATTGCAACAAACAAATATTTACGACTGTCTAACTCTGGTAGTAGAAACTATTTCTAATACCATTACCCAAAATTCGCCAACTTTTTGCTGCTCGATAGATGCAAGTCTTCAGGAATTGATTGTGGAGTGGATGAACTTTGCTATTTTTTTCCAAGAAACGTGACGCACCGATGAGATGGAAAGTAACGAAGTACTGTATATTGTCATGGCGAAGAAACGAGTCACCGCTATGTCGTCTCAGCGATCTAGTTCATTGTATGCGTTCTTGCAGTCAGAGTAAGATGCTTGATTCACTGCTTGATGTTCAACAAATTCCTTGCAAAAATTTCTACATCGAAAAGTAAAATATGCTAATTACTAAAATAAAGAGCCAAAAGGTTTCAGTTAGGCGATGCAAAATTATATAAACAAAGTGGATATTAGATCCAGAATTATTTCAAAGCTGAACCTTACCTTACGAAACTTTCATCTTTTTACATTCGACTGTGAAATAATGCTGGATCTAATATCATAATAAATATAATAAAATAATAAATGTAATATAATAAACCACAGGTAACTTTTTATAGCATTTACATGTCATAACATTAAATGTTTCTGAGGGTTTTGTCCGATTTCATGCATATTCTTCGTTTTTGTTAAATCATCGCAAATCCACTTATGTACGATTAAAACCCTCTGCAAGAACTGCAGTTTGATGCATCCCACAAATAATCAAGGACGCCTTGTTTGACCAGTAACGATCTCCATCAAACTACTTTAGCATAATTGTAGCCCTCTGGAGGCCAGAACGGAAAGTTTTAGATTGTACATTGCATGGATCAGCTGCTGATTTAGCACACGCACACTTACCTGTTCGGGAAAATCGACAATATTTTAAAAATCGTAAACAATGTTTAGGAATTGGAAAGTCAGAATGTATAAGATACGAAAAACTGCATATCTATTTCATCCAAATTATAAGCACGCATGTAAACAATAGTTGGGATGAAATTATTCGTATGAATTTTGTTTATGTGACACCCACCCACCCAATAAAGATAGTAAACCTACAGTATATTATATTGTGTCACTCTCTCATTTTAATGAAAAAAAAAAAAGTGTGCCTGCGAATTTTTTTTTAATATGTTCTGAAAGAAAAATCACGGGAGAAAATGTTCATAGGAAGAATGTGTGTGTGTGTGTGTGAAAGAAAGAGGAATGCGCACTCTTCTTTCTCAAATTCTTGCATAGTTTATAAAACATTGAATACAATGTTTTGTAGATTAGTGAAGGCTGGTGGTGTGCATCATATTAGTTATTCTCAAGCAAACCGGCGCTACCTTCTAGCGGTGTAGCATGTTTCGCCAAACGGGACATTGAAATATCTGACAGGTATTACCGCCTCAAATACATCTTTCCTAGTTAGAAGAAATATAAATTAGACCTCTAAGGGATGATTTTCATCGTCCAGTGAAACGCCACCAGGTTGCTTACTAATGACCTAAAGTGACATTTTATCGTATTTGGTTTCTAGTGCAAAAACTACGATTCATCTTCCCCCCCCCTTTCTCTTATGAAGCGTGGGTGATATCTCTCAAGAACACGCCAAATACAGTATGAGGACCAAACAGGATCCCCTCCTCCATTTTTGGATAATGCAGCAAAACGTTCCGCAAATCAGCCGCTTGATAGTACATGGACCTTTACTCGATAGCAACTCATCACCAGGCTATTCGACTAGTTTGCGAATAGTGCTGATTCCACTTACTCTAACAGATCATGGATTTAAGGAGTTTTAGTATGGTATGCATAAGGAAACAGTCGCTCCCATGAGTGCACAAGAGACGAGGTCTCTACTATGTGAAAGATATGTTCGAGAGTCTTTCGCCTCTTATTGTATGCCCGCTGTTCAAGACTGACTTTAAACTGACTGGAGTAACTAAGCCAAATCGAGTCCCCATGATATTATTATTATTATTATTATTATTATTATTATTATTATTATTATTAGAGACATAGTTTCAAAGTTAGGCCATGCAATTGACATCCCCCCTACAGCATAATGATATTCAGACCATAAATCGGATTCCCAGGAAGAACAAAAAACAAAGCTCACAACGACCAGCACCAATCATAGTCCGCCTGACAAATAAGGTTACAAGAGACAACCTCATAAAAGCCAGCAGACTGAAAAAAACCAGTTGTCAAGGACTTAAACGCAACGCAAGACAATATACCACTCTTTCTATCTGAGTATATAACACTTTTCAATCAGAATCTTTTGAACCAAGCAAGATAAGCAAAAAACCAGAAAACAAATATCAATTTTTGTGGATCAAAGACGGCAAGATACTCTTGAGAAAGCCATAAACTTCAAAGTCTATACAAATAAAAAGTTCGAAAGAGATTTCCAGAGTGAAACAAAAGACTCCAATTTAGTTCAAAAAGAAGACCTCAACACAACAAAAATGAATGTGAACTATCAGATAGATGTAATTATACCAGAATACATCAGCAATTGTACTTTCGACTTGCTTGATGCATGGAAACAACACACAGTACAAGGAAGAAAACTATCAATCTTGCATATTAACATCAGAAGCATCCGAAAACATTGGTTACTGTTACAGGCTTATCTGAGGAATTACACCGGTATTATTGATATATTGGTCCTAACAGAAGTATCCATAAGTAGTGACGAAGCGACTGCTTTCCAAATTCCAGGCTTCCAACAACATAGATCATGCCGCCAAACAAAAAGAGGGGGTGGAATATTAATATTTATCGAACACAAATTAATAGCAAAAGAAACTGCCTAACAATCTGAGCATGCTGAAACCCTTTGCCGCGAAATCACTAATACCACAAATAGACAGCACATCCCATAATACTAAATGCAATTTACAGGCCACCAAACTTAAACATGATAAAATTCTTGCACGAACTCAATTGCTGGTTTCACGCCAAGAAATATACTCAACCGAATGCCTAATGATAATCGGCAACATAAACATTGATATTGCAAACGAAAAGCAGAACAACACTGTACAATACCTAGACACGCTATCCATGTATAACTTAATACCAACAATAACATCATGTTCTAGAGAAGAAATATTCGGAAATACTATCACTACTTCCTGCCTAGATCATATAAACGTCCGAGCACCATCAAACAGTTACACTGCATCAGTCATAAAGTGCAAAATAGCAGATCATTACTTCACGGCTCTAAACCTGCTTCTAAACCTTCACTAAGACATTAAGATCTAATGTCTTAGTGAAGTAATGATCTTCACTAAGATCATTACTTCACGGTTCTAAACCTTCACTAAGACAATATCCATGCAATACCCCACAGAAGAAAAGCAACACAAAACAATAATAGACGAAGAAGTAGTCAACTACGAAATAAGAAAAACCAACTTGGAACACATGGCATCAGATTCAGCGGACATCTTATACAACAATATTAAACTCACACTGGAGAAATATATAAGAAAGCTGCAAAGAAAATCAGAATTCGCTCAAAACAACCCGAAATTCTTGGATAACACAAAACTTAATCCTAGAAATACACAGAAAGGATGCTGTATGGAAAGAATTAAAGCGATATCCAAATAACACAGCTTTAAGAACTGAATATAAGATAACAAGGAATCGTCTTACAACACAAATAAGAAATGCAAAAAGAAACTACTACAGAGACAAATTAACCTCTGCACAAAACAACATGAAACAAACCTGGCATCTGATCAACGAGATGCTAGATAGTGCTCCCAAAACCACTGCCTCCGCAACCATAAAACACAGCTTCATGAAAGACGCAAAACCTATCCAACAACTAGAAAATGACTTTAACCAATACTTTGCAGACTCCATACAAGAACTACACAGAAATATCCCCCAATCACAACACGTGATCCTCCACTTGGACCACAATCAAAACAGACATTATGGTTCCCAGCCATAAAAGAAGCAGAACTTCTCTCTGTAATACATCAAATCAAACCAAACCAAACAAAGGCCCAGGAATTGATGGTATAAGACCTAAGGATATCAAACAATATTCAACTTGCTTAGGTCCTATCCTACTAAAATTAATAAATAAAATATTTAAAACAGGACAGATACCAAGTATGCTAAAGACCGCCATAATCACACCCGTATACAAACATGGAAAAAGAAATTTAATCAGCAATTACAGACCGATAGCAACATTACCAATTATCAATCAAATTATGGAGCGGATCGTACTGAAGAAACTCACAACATATACAAAGACCTATCATATTATCCCCTAAAACAAAATATGGTTTTCAGAAAAATAAGGGAACAACATCACTCTTGGAAGACTTTACAGACGTAATGAATAACGCCTTAGACAAAAACAAAATTGCCATGGTAGTCTTTATTGATCTAACTAAAGCATTTGTTTATCTCACACATCACACCTTGTTAGAAAAGCTGAGGCATGTTGGAATAGACGGGCCTCTGCACAGGTGGTTTACAAACTACCTCCAAAATAGAAAGCATATCACACTCATCGGGTCAAACCGAAGTAGAGAGTTATCAGTAACCTGTGGAGTGCCACAGGGAGCTGTACTCTCCCCAACTCTATACAACATTCACACTCATGATATTAATCAGCTACCCCTCAAAGGTAAGCTACTCCAATACGCAGACGATACAGCTATAATATTGATCCATAACAACACAAGCATAGCCCAAACAAATATGCAACATGACATAAATCTGATCACAGACTGGCTCACGAAACACACCATGCACCTAAACTCAGATAAGACAAAATTAATGATATTCAGAAATCCATTGACTCGACCAGTTGATAACAAATATATAACTATCCAACATCCACTCTCCAACATAAAAAAACACACAGAAAACCACTATAATCACTCATATTGAAACAATACGATACCTTGGAATTTACTTCGATGTAGATATGAACTGGAATAGCCACATAAACCATCTACACAACAAACTCCGAACAATAACTAGCAAACTCTACAGGTTAAAAGACATAGTTCCCACACGCCTAAAATCACTAATATACAAAGCACTATGCCAAAATATACTGAGATACGCTATAACAACGTATGCTTTCTGTGCGCCCTACAAACTAAATTGATTAATGTAGTTACAGTACAAAATGATAAAACTGATCTTTTGTGAACAAAGAGACTAACGACTTTATATATACTGCAATGTCAGAACACAAAATACTGACAGCAAAACATTTATGTCACTATGCAGCTTTGCTAAAACATTATTTCGATGCCAACTACAGGACAGTCAGAAAATACATACCGTATAACAAGATCTCAGACAACTCATTATATCACATATAAATACAGTAATCACTACGGAAAGGCCACACGAAACTTCTACATCCCAGACATAATAAACAAATTACCTTTTGAATACAGAAACCTTACAAACTACAATAGCCTGAAAAGAGCTCTAAGGACATACAATGAACAAGAAACACGCACCCTAAATACCATACAAACTTAATGAAACACAATATATTCGTTCAGGCTTCCAGTTCAGAGACGCATCAATACATTCCAAGTTATTGTGTGTGTGCGTGTGCGTGCGCGCGCGTGAATTTCTCAATCATAGATTTCGTAGCTTCCCAACACGTAGCAAACAAACCAATAAATAGCCAACTGGTGTCATCCTCAGATAAGCTTACAAGTAAGCTTCGTGGATGAAAGCTGAGAAATTACATTTCATCCAAGACAAAAAAAAAAAAAAAAGTATGTATCAAATGTAACCAAATGCATGTTAAATACGTATCACATAAAAACCAATGTATGTAATGTATGTATTATATGTAAATAAATGTACGTAATGTAAGTACAGTAGACTCTCGACTATCCGGCCTCTACTATCCGGAGCACGGATTTTATCACGGAGAATTATAATAATACAGTAATTCTCCGTGATAAAATGAGGAATACGTACTGTAATTTACTTTGCCAAGGCGTTGCAAGCGGGCGTCTGCTACAATCCTCCTACGTGCCGTGTGCATAACACAAGTTGAGACATGCAAAGTGCGGATTTCCCCGCTTCGTCAGTTGTGTATCGGTTGTCCACAAGTACGGAATACGTTTGCCACTGTTCCTGGTTACGTTTGTAAATTGTTAGTAAAGAGATTCGAAACATATCACTTGTAAAGTCTTGGAAAATTCTTTTGGACCATGAAGGTGGACATTTCAACCTTGAACGCGTGTGTGAAACCGAAATGGAAGATGAAAACGATAAACTTGTTTCGTTGCTCAAAAATGTACCGAGTTGTGACAATGTCAATGCAGAGGACATTACAGAATGGATGTCAAACGACGAAGTTGATGAAATAACTGCCAACGATATTGTGGAAATGGTGACACAGGGGGAAGAAGAAGAGGAGGAGGAGGAGGAGGCATCCTTAGATGACAGGAAAATCTCATCCCACATTCGGAAGAGTTCAAGACGATTGAGGCAGCGCTGCAGTACATTAGTGAGCAGGAGGAAGCGACGCCAGCTGATATCATCTGATTGCGTAAGTGGAGGGACATTGCGTCGCGGAAGAGGGCTAAAAGGGTGAAGCAGTCATCTATCAAGGACTTTTTCAAGAACGAAAAACTGTAAGTTTTGATTCTTTCATCTTAGGCCCACCTTTTCACATTTGTGTGAAAAGGTAGGCCTAGAACTCCGGCCTATCCGGCTTTTGTGTTATCCGGCCTGCCCTTCCGCCACATTAGGCCGGATAGTCGAGAGTCTACCGTATCATATGTAAACAAATGTAAGTAATGTTGTATCATATGTAATCAAATGTATGTTATAACTGTAACAAATGTATGTAATGTAATAAATAAAATAAAAAAATGTAAAAAACAATATTATTACTATTATCATTATTTGTTGTTTATTTTGAAACATAAATGTAATAGATAAAATGTAGAAGAAAAACTAGTAAATATATTTATACAAATTTAATACATAACCAATATTGTCAAAATGAAAGAGATTACTCTTAGCGTATTATATTAATCATTGTAAATATGTATGTGAAAAACGTAAACTACAGTGTTATTATTAATTTAAAAAATAGTATTAATATTATTTTCAATTTAAAAATAGCATTGTGAAAAAGTGAAATGGATCCATCAGCATTCCCTGCTGATACCAAAAAAGAAACTATCAATATAATTTGAGAATTAATTAAACTGCAGATGAAAATATAAATGTAAATGACAAAATGCTGAAAAAAAAATTATGTATATTTTATCTAAAAAAATTATTCCACAACCAATATCGTTAACATGAAAAATATCTCTCTCTTAACACATGAAATGAATAATTGTAAATATGTATGGAAAAATGGAAAATACATTGTTAGTTATTATTATTTATGTATTTAAATAAGATATTCACTTAGCATTAAATACTGAATATTTGTAGTGAACAAAATGTAATAGTAATAATTCAATTGTATATTTGTAAATATTTTGTATATATGAAGAAGATAATAAACTTTGTTAACTTTATCAAAAAAAAAATTAAGAGAGACTTCGGAGTCAGAGACTCATCGAGGGGGAGACCACATACTACATGCACCAGCTATCATACTTATTCTTGAATTCATTCACACTGCATGCACTCACAACATCCAAAGGCAATCCATTCCAATCACGCACCACCCTCTGAGAGAAAAATCTAGTCCTGGCACCCTTCTTGGCGGCCTTCATTCTCAGCTTCCAAGGATGCCCTCTTACCCATCTTCCATAAATTGAAAAATTCCATCAATTGAAATCCTGTATGACCCTTTAAGAAGTTTGTAAGTCTCAATCATGTCACCCTCTTTCTCCTGTTTGCTAGTGTCTGCAATCTACAAATTCTCAACCTGTCTTCATAATCAGTATTCCACAATCCTGATATCATTTTTAACACTCTCCTTTGTACTCTCTCCAATATATCAGAATCACAACGAAAACCAGAAGACCCTACCGGAGATTTTTAAAGATAATATTTTGGATTATTTTGCTGAGCCAAAAGGAAGGATACTTTTTTTATAATTAATTTTTTTTTTCATTTTTTATTTTTGTAAACGTACAATCTAAAAATATATTTTAAGTTAATATTGTTTAATAACATATATTCATGATACCAATTATTTTAAATTAGGAGTCCCATAAAGAGATCCCATTTGGGTTGGAACGACTCTTTGCTTATCTCTTCCTATCCACCAATAATAAAGGACACAGTAATCAAATGTAGTTTTACTGCGGATTACAAAAAATCTGCTGTAGCCTACGTGAACTGTTTAAACTACATCTTACACAATTCCTTCGATCATGATCACTGCACGTGGACATTTGTTAGAACTGACATTCTATGACAGAGAATACCAAACCTTGAATCCTGCTCCTCTGTTTGACCTGCCCTGGTTCAAAATATCCTCACCATGTTGTTGTACTCATTTACTCTCTCTATTACTCGGTAAGTTCCGATAACCACTTCAGCTTCTTTAATCTCTAAAGATTGGTTTTTCTGAATATTTTTCGCTCTCTTTCTTCAGAAAGCTGAACCAAAATAGCTTAATCATAGACAGGTCATCTGATACTTATAGTATCTTCTTATTGTGCTCCGGATTCCACATCTATAATATATCTCCTTGTCAACCTTTTATACTCGGCAGGCATTTGTCTTATAGTGGAAACACGCTGTTCTATTGCTCTTAATTCAGTTTTCTTTCAGGAACCATGAAAAATGCAATCTGACGTCAATTTCTGGAGCCCCCACCAAGGAATCAGTGATCAGTAAGATGAGTTTCGTCAGTTTCTGTCCAATTAACGAGCGATCACATAAGCTTCTCCACCCGTTGACGGCTTACGCCGTTTCTAGAGCATTAGGTCTGGAAGAGAAGTGTACTCAACAAATTACCATCCTATAATTTACCTGCTACACTCTGCAGTTAGCTTGCTAGCTCGTTTACAACTTGCTATGGTACATGACTGCCTCCTCAGATTTCTCCACCAATGCTAGCGTATGCTAAGAGCTTCCATGGATTAGCCGGTATCGACAATGTCCTTTCATTGAAAAGACATGGTTTAGAATCCCGTCAAATCCCGAAGCGAAGAATTTTTATGAGGGATCTTTTGAAATGAAAACAAGTTAGTTGATATCATATATGGAAATGGAGGGCTTTTGCTCCCAGTAACTCGGATTTTTCTTCTCGAAAAACAACCAAGCCAGCCAGAAAAACAAACGTAAGTAATAAATATAATACTGCCCTTTTCTTCGGACATGATTCAAAACAACATAACAAAACCTGTGTACCTACCCAAAACCTCTGCACTTTCACTTATTCTCTTTCTCCTATACATAAATAACCTTCGCACACTCACCTCAAATCCCATCCTTAGCTTTACTGATAGCATCTAAATCTCTTCTTTTTATTTGATAAAGCCTGTAATGCACAATCATTAAAAGTATCAAAATCTTCATATGCACTTCCTTATAGTCTGCACCGCTGCTTTTCCTTCATTTAGGTAAGAATAACCTTGTAAGAGGTTATTCTTACACAGTAAGAATAACCTTGTAAGAGGTTATTCTTACTGTGTTTTGTAGTAATGCTACGAAACACAGTCCTGTCTAATCTCTCACAAAGAAAGACTTCAACTTCACTTCTCATAACTGTTGATAATAACCAGGTCTGCAAATAGGATCTGATTTTTCTTCTTAGACTCATCAGCACTCTTTCTCACTTGTACAACTGATGTCTAAATCGAAAAGCAACCAAACTTTTACTGCTCTCAAATCTTGAGTGATGTGCACCAGAACCTCCTTAAAAATGCCTGACGAGGAACTGTCTTGTAAATTAATGGCTTCACTGTCACAGATTCATTCAAGTCACTTTTTTCAGAGGCATTCTGTTTCTCTTTCTCTCTCAGTATTCTGTAGGAATTTTCGCCTAGCCAATGTTCTGCTGGCTAGGCGAAAATTCTGTTGGCTCACAGCTGCTTGTTTTCTTGGAAGAAAGCGAGCAGCTGTGAGCCAACACCTATTTACTGTGCAGTTTCAAGCTTACAAAATCAACTTGTCTTCCTCTTTAATTCCATCTGCCTCTTCTTTAGACCAGACTCCCTCAGTTTGTCTTCCCCAAAGACGGCAACCTTTAGCTGTTCAAGAAATACAACAACAGATTTCTTCTTCTTCCTTCTTATTCTCTTGACCCCACACGCACCTATGCGCTATAGGTTTGTAACCTTTCATTTCGGTCAAATATTTTAAAAAAAGTGAAAAATCATGTGGTACTGCAAGATAATAATACAAATAAGCTCTTTTTTATATAATTAAATGATTAATTCTTTACGGTACAGGAAAAGTATTAAAGAATCAGGACTGATTGTGACTGAGATGCTTAACGTACTCTCTAGAATTTTCATGCTTCATTCTCCATAAAGCGAATAAAGATTTTGACTATGGGTCAGGTTAGCAATGAAACCAGTGGCACGATGTCAGAAGTCACAAATTCAAAAGTTCTCACTCGAGTGGTCAGCGTATCATCTTTCCAGCTAATAGGATTCGGGTTCGAATCTCGCGATGGTCGTAGACGTTTACGATTGTCTTTAGGCGGGAGATAAAACTCATTGCGTTGGGTGAGACCTCCGTCCCTCTTATTGGAGATCTAAAGTTGCTTCAAAAATTTCCATGTTTGGTGTCTAAAGCGGTCTCTGGAGGTTGTAAAAATAAATAAAAAATGCAAAAAAATATATAAAAATAATTAAAATTAAAACTGAAAAAAAAAATCTTTAACCTACTCACGATACTATCGTACTATACATTTCTATAAAATGTTCTTGGATGGGAGGCACATAAAAATAAATAAATATGTAAAACTTTGATGCTGTTGACATGAAACTTGGAAAAGAAACCAGGGATTTTTCAGAGTATCTGGTTTTTCTATACTAACCTATACTAACACTATAATACATTAGGGTTAGTATAGGAAGTGGAATAAATGTTAGAAAATCCCGTGTACCTTTTCTAGAAACCGACAACAAATTTATTTAAACATCCAATAAGCAGGGAGGTGGTCTCACAACGTCGCTGATATTCATCTAGTAACTAATAACAATCGAACATTCATGTCCACCGAGCAGAACCAGCCTATTGGTTTAGGAGAGGATACACTATGCACTCGGTCAACCATGCCAGGCTAGTTACTTCTATTATCTGAAATAATAGTAGGTGTTCCTGAAAGTTCTGTAGAACTAATTTTCAGAGCATTCAAAAGCAACTTAATTCATGCTTTAAATGAAGCTAAGGTCCTCTTCTCTTTCCTAAACTCAAGAAGTACTCTTTGGACTTCCAAGAAAATGTATCATCAATTCAACGATTGATGGGATGATTCGAAATACGGTAGTTGCGACATCAAGTCGTACAAGAGGCGCCGTATGACTATATATTTATATTATGTTTTATTAGTAAAAATATTTTACTATTAAAAAATAAATTTTGAAATTATTTGGGAAGAGTTAGTCAATTCGCCATATCTTCTGAAATATATGACAATACATCATGCGAATTTATAGGAAAAAAAACCGTCCTAATACATTTAAATTTAATATGAAATACAGTAATTAAATAAATACACACTAGTTAAATCACCTTGCAGTGGGGACACGTTTGCATAAAGAGTTAACATAATACAACACTTTTTCCATCACCACGAAGCCATCGATTGCATCGAGCTCCTATAATTATTTTTTTAGTGTTGATCCACTAATTTCTGCGGCTTTAGCTTAAGAATATGCTATAGATACTGAAAGAAAGTTCGCTCTTTTTTTAAATAGCGAAAACGTGTCCTAAATAATTCCAATTTTTAATTGAAAAAAAAAATGAAAATTAACCTCTAAACTAGCACATTAAATCACTGACGGCGTTATTTGGAGAGGAGGAACGCAACCTGAATTTCAATGTTCCTTGTTAAGCCGTCTTCAAGCTGCCGCTTGGATAGTTTGCGCATGAATAAATATCGCTTGCCATTTCAAGCTTTTATTAAATACATAACACGTATTTATTTAGTGTGCGTCTCGAACAACACGTAATAATTTTCTTGGGGATTTTTAAATGTCTACACAAATGTATATTAATCCAGGGGACGGATTAATTTCTCAATGATTATGAGTGCAATGCTATCCTCATGTGATCAGCGGGATCTTTAGAAAATAATCAGCATAACTCATTATTTAGAACTGAACGTGATAATAATAAATCTTTTATCTGTCTTATTTAATGATGAAAGTTTACGTTTATTGAATTTCGTTAATAATAAATATCAAGCCTGTTTCAGCACTCAAGTAAATTCCTGATATTTACGATGCAAATTACTTATGTTTTCCTTTTTATGAATGGCAAACGAAATAATTTCTTCCTGTCATGTAAATTAAATTAGAAACTACGGGAATTAATTTATATGCAAATATATTGCGAGTGCTATGTAGTTAATGTTATGAAAATATCGAATGCTGACGTCCACTGTTATATCATATTCTACTTTTTTTGGTTCATAAAGTCCTACTAACAGACATAGCCAAGTTAGCCGGTCTGAAGAGTGGACTGCAGGGTTTTTCTCCCAGTTTATCTGGGGTTTTTCATCCCGCAAGTACGAAAACCCATCTTGAGAACTCAACGCTTCTACAGACATAGGATACAATGGGAGGCATAGGGCTAACCACGGTTGCAGTTAAATGAATACGGCAACTACCGTATTCATTTCACGGTCTCGACACCACAAGGTACAAGAGGGAAAGAGGAAGAAGAAAAAGAGAAAGAAAAAGGTCCTACTAAAGTATAGAACTGTTGCGGTCGAATTTGGTTTAGATCTTCAGTGGAGAGACTCAATGACCATCAACTACTGCATTCTGCCAGCAGACCTGGCAGAATGCAGTAGTTGATGGTCATCGAGTCTCTTCACTAAAAGAAGTCATCAATTTCTTTTCATAAGGTAAGCTAAATAGAAAACGTGCTAACGTTTTAGAATACTCAAATCGTATAAGATGAGGAAATGTCATTAGAGGTGAAAACTTATAATTTCTTGATGTTCATTCTGAAATTGATAATCCGACCAAACCTGAAAGCACTCGGTTACTGATGAGCATATTTTTCACACCAGATGACAATTCTGAGACTCTTTTTTGAACATTATCTCGGTATATGCGATATTTTATTCATTTAGACGGGATCATCCATAGTTCAGTTCATATTGGAAATGCTTTTCGTTGAAAATGATGACATCCACTGTTTCGCCTGTTCAGAACGCAAAGAACTTCCATAAATTATTTTCAATTGAATACGCGTTAACAGTTATCATGGAAATGAGAAAAGGTTTTCTTTTTGGTTGCTCGTTTTTTTATTTTTATTTCATTTTTAATATCAGGCAAACCGAGACCAGAAAAATGTCCGCAATTAGCAGACATAAATATATAAATGCATAATCTTCATTCAAAAACTCCTATATACTTTATTGAAACAACAACTCCTATTTGCTACGTTGAAATGCTGAGACTTTACTATATTTCTAAAAACCTAAACTGAAATTGCACGACCTCAATAACGTGTTTTCTCCTTTTGTTATCATTCTGGTTGAGGTGTTCACATGTATTCTGTTGAGTTGCGATCTCTGTGCTGATAGGTCAATTTTTTCTACGTTAATTTTTTAAACCATATTGCAGTATTGCAGTATAACTCGCAGCAGGACATAGTGCATTGTCCTGTTTGAAGAACCATGGGTCTGTTCCATAAAACTGCCACAATACAAAAGGCATGAATTATCCAAATATTTCATATCCATTTCAACTAATCCTTCCAGGAACTACATACAAAAATTCTAGTTCCTAACAGGAGAAACAGCTCCAGACTGTTACAACTCTCCGCAGATACTTCACAGTTGGTTGATGAACTCTGTCGTAAGGTGTTCCCCAGGAACCCGTTAACTCAGGAATAGTGTAAAGTGGTGACTGGTCAACAAAGAGGGATGAATCACGTTATTGACCAGTCACCACTTTACACTATTCCTTACACTACTACAATCTGCACTGTTGACTATCACGGTTGATGTCGAGAAAAGGAAATTCTCTGTCTCCTTCCGAGCACCTTTGGTTCCTTGGTGTTAGCACATTGGTCTTCCTGTACATTTCTTGGCAGAGGTGTCATTCATATATTTCCATCAGCGGATGATATTGCCTACAATTGATTTTGACTGATGCAGTCTTTTACTAAATTCATGAAAGATCGGTCACTGATACGACATCCCATGATACCACCTGTTTCGAAATTCTTTATAAGTTTTCTACTTCCTATTTAGCAGCATACAGGTACACAAATGACTCCATATTTGTCACTTGCCTTAGCCGTAGGGATCACCTCTGACGACAGAAATATACATATCAGAATGTTTCATTCTAACATGGCGAGGATATATCAACTATTGCTCATACAATAGTTTACGTCCAGATACTGTTGTGACTTATTGCCTTCAGGGACGAATGCTGGTCTTGAAATTCACGCTTGTTCTTGTTATCATTCAGGGAGTGAGAGGTGTGATTGAAGTCTGATTAGCGGAATAATGAATTACTGATCATTTAAAACTATATATTTAGAAATTTATGTACATTTAATCATACAAATACAATTTATTTTACAAATGACATTCTATCTTTTTCAATTCAGCTACTTGAATACAAATTCTACCCTACGGTTCTTCTTTATGAACTGGTCAATAACATTGTCATAAAAAGTTGGTTGTAGCTTATTTTTCCCAAGCAACACGCACACTTGTAAAGGCTGGCTGAAGCTCACTGACTAGAGCTACTTTCACTGAGTATGGCCTGCGTTTAAGATGACGTGAAGGGAGCGGAAATGGCTATGCGCGTCATGAAATCACAATGTTGTAGTAAGGACCTGGAAGCTCCCACAACCGAGCAAACCAAGGTAGCTTTGACCAGACGAGCAAGCATCAGCCTTCGATACACAACGCAAAGCTCAATTATTGCCGCGCAACCTTAAGACGTCTTCTGTCTACAAAAATAAAAGCCTAAATGGAATTTAGGCTTTTAAATGCATGCATTTATTAACAAATAAATCTTACTTCTTTCTCAAGTAATGAGCTTGCGCAACAAGCATAGCAAGCATGGAGAATTCGTCCCTGATTTCCTTATGCATCTTAGGCAGTCCACGTAAACCATTTACAGCTTGCAGGGAAAATGAAAATCCTGCAAAATCACCAGTCTTTGCTTCTTTATAGAACACATGCCATTTACACATTCTGCACTCATATTTGTTCTTGAATCTACAATCATACTTGCCTCCAATCTACAATCGTACTTGCTCTTGAATCTACAGTCACACTTGTTGACAATTGTCTCTATTGGTCCGAGGTAAATTATTCCAGGGAAAGAAACCTCCGCCTTGAACAATAACAAAACAAAAATTAAGCAACTTCTTCTTGATGACCTCGTGTCAAGAAGATAGCACTTGGTTCACTGTAGGGTGTGAAAGAGAGTGAAAGCGAGTTTATAGGTGTGGGTGCTGACTTTCCCTCAAATATTGTTCTGCTTCGAATCGAAAAACGATTACAGAGACCTGTTATTCAAGTCTATCAGGAAGCGAAGGAAAAATAGGTCGAGCCCTTCCTTTCCTCTTCATTAGAAACCTTTATGACCCTCGTGAGCGAAGTGGCTGCGTCTCTTCGTCTCCTGTCGGAGTAACGCGCCCAAATTAGGTCTTTATAGGACAGTTTGTTAAGTGCTTCCGTATTGGGACTCAGACATTGTTGCAATTATTCCCATAATTGCTTTGCAAAATTGAATTTGAGTAGTGACACAATCGCCAAAAAAATAATAATAAAATAAAATAAAATAAAAACTCTTATAAGTATCTGAAAGAGAATGAAGATATAATGAATAATAAATCATATATTTATTACTGTTGTATATTCGTCACTTTAGATAGTGACGAATATACAACAGTAATAGATAGACGTTTAAAAAAACAGTCGATTGCAGTGAATGTATGACGTCACCACAGTTGCCACGCCCAATCACGTAGATTCTGTCCCTGACTTTTCAGATATCAGATCGGATTGTTTGAAGCTCTTCTTTTCTCTGCCATTCATGTGCAACTATTATGGCCTAGCGCCTTAGGGTATTCAGCGTGGTGAGCGAGAGTAAAGAAAGGGGGGGGGGTTGGAGGGATATGCCAGTGACAGTTATGTTCGTGAACTAGATCACAAAACTGGTTTTGCTGGTTGTTTCACTGCAACAAGGCCTTATACCATTGGTGCAGTGAAAAGGTGCTGTTAGTGTTACAGTGAGGACTGGTATTCTTTTTGCTCACTGAATTCCCGGTCATGGCGACAGAGATAATTGCGTCACGTGACTTCTCTTCCTTGTAATTTACGCAGCAGTTGTAACTGATGCGCGAATTGTTGAAATAACTTTTTTCTGTCATCTTCACACAATCTTGTTTTGTCTGTATAAATGTTTTCTTTTAAATGCAGCGCTCTGTTCTCCGGTTCGGATTTAATCTGCCCTCTAGCGGTCGAGACAGATACTATGGGTTCAATAACCGCGAAACGGGGACGATAAACACGGAAATACAAGCCGTTGATCACGTACCGTTATGCGTGGACTTCCTGCTTTCTCTTTCCGTGTAGCGATGACTGCCGAAGAGTCCATTACATTACAGGGTGGACGGGATGGCGGAAATTGAGTGCGCGTAAAGGGACACGCTGACTGCACGTGAGCAGCGAGCGTGTTCTGGCCTTCTGATGCTTGTCACATTAATAGCAGGTGGTTTCGTGGTGTTGAGAAAAGTTGTTTGTTACCTTTGTGAGAATAGGCAAGCGACGTCTGGCGGAAAAATAAAAAGAGCAAAGTTCAAACTATAAATAAAGTTTTCAGTGCACTGTCTGTTTTTCCGTATTCGTTCTTAATTACTGCAAATGGATATTTTTAGCAAATTTTACATTTCTACAATAATATCGTGATAGTTTGATTTCTTATCGTTGTTTCTATAATAAAGAACGATCATAAGCAACCATTCACTGTTCACATGCATAATAAGTTCGTATCCACAAGTTCTAGTATATACTGTACATCGAGAGTTAATTTAGTCGATTTATTTTATTTTTCAGAAAGGTGGTTCTGTTATGAAATAATCTGAGTTGTCAAGGATAACATAAGAAAATTTTGAATCTATTTATCTTCCTGAACTGGTGTGAGAACCTCAGTAGCTCAGTTGGTATAGACGAAGCCCTTTCGTCGGAAAGACCTGGGTTCAATTCCCGTCGTAAGGAACTTTATCTGGTCTCTTTCGATGGAAGGTGAGTTCGCCGGTCTCATACGATGGTAGAGGGTTTTTTTCACCTGGAAACTCGGGTTTCACGTCCCTCAGAACAAGCAAAGCAGTCCGGAGAACATACTCAGATCGAAAGCCATGAATACTTGCCTTTAGGGGATGCAGCAGAGGCGTGACGAGCCGGCTATATTAATTCGTCGTAAACCCCTCATTAGTGGACTCAACCCGTCCTAAGGGACGGATGAGAAGGGAAGGAACTTGTGTGAGCACATAGAAGGATTAGATGCGAATGCATGTGCACTTAAATTACAGCAAAATTATGTGATTATTTTATCTCACTAACTCAGCTCGAATAACTCACTTTTAGTGAAAAAGCCCTAATCTAGACGGGATTCGATGCAGGTCTTTCCAATAGAAGGCCATCGTCGAAACCGACTGTGCTAAGAAGGCTCTCTAAAATCGTTTATGCAGTTAAAAAATTACTACCCCTGACGAATGAATTTGTTTCAGAAAGTAAACACATAATTTCATTGTTATGTAATGTGTGTGTGTGTGTGTGTGTGTGTGTGTGTGTGTGTGTGTGTGTGTGTGTGTGTGTGTGTGTGTGTGTGTGTGTGTGTGTGTGTGTGTGTGTGTGTGTGTGTGTGTGTGTGTGTGTGTGTGTGTGTGTGTGTGTGTGTGTGTGGAAAGTTTTTTTAATTTGGGTATATTATGCATTCAAGATACCAAGTAATTTTATATAAACTTGCAAGTTTGTATAAAATTACTTGGTATCTTGAATGTAGTAAATTGTAGTAAACAAATTGTCACATGTTTTAACAGATGCAGAAAAAGATATTTTAAGCAAAGGTCTCAATTTCATTCCCTCACTAAAGTTTATTCCAAAAGAATCTTTACTTACTAAAATAGAAAAGGCCAGTTCACTTATTCCTAATCATTTGGCAAAACATCTCCGTACTGAATCCATTTTCATTATCAATAATGCTAAACCTCCAACGGATAATATTTCTTCTGCCGAAAGACAGGCCTTAAAAAATCTCAAAAAGAACAGAAACATCATTATTTTACCTGCAGATAAAGGCAATACCACAGTCGTCCTCAACTCTGACGATTACCACAGTAAAATGCTTCATTTACTTGAATATAACATTACATATTCAATTCTTCAGGAAAATCCAACAAGGGAACTACAAAACGGTACAAACAATTTGTTAAAGACTACAGGTGAACTTCCTCACAATATTCGCCTTTCTTTACGCTCTCTACATCCTCTTATACCACGCATTTATGAAGTTCCGAAGATCCATAAGGATAATACCCCTCTTCGCTCAATTGTGGAAGGAATTGATTCGCCAACTTATAAGCTTTCTGAACATCTAGCACAATACGTCAAGTGTTTCTCCAATAAATCTTCATCGTTCATCAAAAACACCACAGATTTTGTTTCACATATCAAAGATATTTCCATCAACGAGAATGATATTATAGCAAGTTTTGACATTATCTCGTTATTTACTAACGTCCCTACTGAGGAGGTACTAACATTACTAAAGAAAAAATTGTCTAAAAAGATGTTTGCTTTATTAAAGCATTGTATTCAATCTGGCTACTTCAGATATCGCGACTCCATTTACAAACAGAACCAAGGCCTAGCAATGGGCAATCCTTTATCCCCGGTTCTAGCAAACATTTTCCTAGAAGATTTTGAAACGAAAGCCATATCGTCCTTCTCATTTAAACCGAAACTGTGGTTACGTTATGTTGACGACATTTTTATCATGTGGAGTCACGGGCACACATCTCTCATGGATTTTCTTCATCATCTTAACAACCAACATCCTAATATAAAATTCACTGCCGAACTAGAACGAAATAACTGCCTTCCTTTCCTGGATGTAATTCTTACTCGATGCTCTGATAGATTTAAAATCTCTATACCGAATATATACCGAAAATCCACTCATACTAATAGATATCTGCACTGTCAATCTCATCATGTTCCACCACAAAAGCTCGGAACTATTTATACCTTAGGACACAGAACACGCTCTCTTTTAAATGAAACAGATGAATTCTAAAAAGAATTAATCACCTTTCTCTTATTTTTAAACAAAATTGATATTCTGTAAAAACGATTAAGAAATGTCTTCTTGATCCTCCTAGGCAGTGCACTACAGAAATTACTATTTTTAAAGGTAGCATCTCCATCCCATACATTAGTTCAGTCTCCAATAAATTGGCTAAAGTCCTTAAAAAATACAACATCAGGACGTTTTTCACTACTCTTCCTAAAATCCGTTCTCTTATAAGCCATTCGAAGCCTATTCATCACAACCTAAAATATCCAGGTGTATATAAATTATGGTGCGATTGTAATATTCGTTATTTTGGACAGACTAATAAATCTATTGAACTACGTGCAGAGGAACATAAGAGAGACATCTCCTATAAAAGATCACATGCAACTGCGTTATCCAGTCATGTTCTTTTCTCAAACAATCCTCATGATGATCTCCAAAGTCACTCAGTTTGCTGGGATAGATCCGAAAACATTTTTCGCTGCAGTGATGAGTATGAAAGGAAAATTGTGGAATCCAGGGAAATCCTCCTTAATCCTGAACATTTAAACAACAATTTGAGTTACAACATCCCTGATAACCATACTGCAGTTGTTCAATACTGACGTTCACGAGAGCCTACAAGCACGCACGCAATAAACTTTGGCACGTTGGATAGAACGACTTGAAAAATACAACGTTTTTTATATGTCAATTATGTATTGCTTTTTTACCTGTGATTCTCAGTTATTTTAGAAACTTCAATTTTTATTTTTTTATTATTATTTTCTACCTTTAGTAGATACCCGATGAAGGCTGTAAAAAGCTGAAACTAGTTGTATCGTTCTCATTAAAACTTAATATTTTATCTCGGTTTAAAGTCATTAAATCTCTATTTTTAATATATATATATATATGGAAAGTTTGGAAAGCGTGGAAAGTTTTTTTAACTTGGGTATATTATGCATTTTCAAGATACCAAGTAATTTCATATAAACTTGCAAGTTTATATAAAATTATTTGGCATCTTGAATATATATATATATAACCGAGATAAATATATATATATATATATAACCGAGATAAATATATATATATATAACCGAGTTAATGATCATTCTTTCATATATATATATATATATATATATATATATATATGGTTGTGTTACATATGGCAAACAGCCTACAATCATTTGAAACATTTTTTTTCGTAAGAAATCAAATGTCGAGATGCAGTACTATTGTCCCCCCCCACACACACACACTTTGATTCTACACAGATATTTTTAGGAAAATAAAAGATAAATCTCTGTCAATTAGATGGTGATAAATGGATGCTATATCTCATTTTCCTTGTGGACATAACATGCGCTAATGAACTTAATTCGAAACTTCAAAGAAAGCCCATAAATTAATGTTTGATACTCCCTGAAAGAAGAGTACATGTTGCAAAGAACATGCAAATGATGTATATAGAGTATTAGGAAGATATATAACGTATTAAAGATGTTATTAAGCACATCTTTCTGTTTGAAGTAAAATGGACCACAACGAGAACTTAACGACTTCAGACTCTTGCAGGTTGTTGGATGTCATATTGTAGGGATTAGTAAGTCATATTTCTGGGACGTATTTCTGATACTTCCTTAGTGCAAAAGTACGAAAATGAAGACCGAAGGAAGTGTGAAGTGAAACCTCAGCCCACAAGACCTAGAATTTTCACTTATTGTCAAGTAGCTTTAAAAGAAAGCCATAGCACAGTCACCCAAGAGATCCAGGGAAGTGTGGTAGGATGTACAGTACCAGCGTGCGCAGAAAATTTCTGGGACTAAATTTTCATGGGAGAACTGCTGCACAACACTTCCTACCCACGTTAGCAAGAGTTCATGGTTAATAACCATTGCAATAGCGCTTAAGCTGCATAAACTGACTAGAAATGGCTACTTAAATTATACATGTTTTTGGTCGTAAATCTACGTCGTAATTCGCACGTATGTTCGTACAATATTGCCTACTGGTTTCGCTAGTAACTGACTAACTTTTTCAAGGCTTGCACAGTACAAAAAAAAAAAAAAAAAAAAAGGCAAATGCAAAAAAAGGTTTAAGAATACAAAAAACGTTAGTGCCTGTTAGGTAGCTAAGGTAACACGTTCGCGTGACATTTCTACTCAGTATCATGAACATTTTTGCGTTACATGCAAACGCGTAATATGATTATTCGCGTACTGTAGTTCTGTTGAACTGAGGGAATTAATTAGATTTTTCCAAGTATCGTTCAGTATGGTCCCTTGGTTTCTGTTTAGGTTGCTGCCGGTACGTAGCACTACTGCTGCTTCTTTAAATAATCGATGTCTGTAATCAGTCTGTAACCGGTAGGCAATATTGTACGAACATACGTACGAATTAAAAATCTATGGTCAGTTTAATAATAAGTCTTATATTTTGTAGAAATGGCTAGTTTAGGGTATGAATCTCGGTGCAGTCTATTTTCATCTGATGAGAGATCCCGAATATCGTTGCAACTTGACGAATGCTACGAGTACGACTACGTTGTCCTGTGATATACTTTTCGTACTTGGTTGCAGGGTAATAATTCACGTTTAATGGCCTCTCCAGTTAAGAGTTGTGATATTGACCCGATGCAACAGCCGTGGATGAAGTGGAGAAAACGTGTAAGATGTCGTCCTAACTAACCAAGATTAACGACAGAACTCATAATGGTTATGTTAGCGTGTTTGTAGTCGCAGCCGAATAAACTAAAGATATGGGGGTAGTGTATTATTATGTCTGTTAATTGCGTTCTGTTCTTCTTGAGAAGTTGCACCTTCTTTCTCCGAATGAAAAATGTGAGTTTCAGAAGGAAAAATTCTGCCGCCTCTATATGAGACCAGTTAGCTAATCTTCTGCCAAAAAGGGTGAAGAACACATGAATATTCTGCTTGAAAATGGAGGTTAATTTCCAGTGAAATCTGCCAGTAGTATGTGGAAACTCTGATACGTGAACTAAGCTGCGATGCAGTCTAAAGGACCTAAACTTTATTAAGACGGTATTTTTTCCCTTTTTTCCTGAATTTCTAGGGTAGTCGAATACTTTTTGTAATAGCCTATTTGAAATCTTTGAAGCGAAAGCAACTGCATAAACATACGAAACGAATAAGAACTAGGCATCTTTTTTGATTTTAAAATATCGTTGATGTTCACTGCGCAATTTGATTAGTTATTAGTAAGAAACATGTTTATTTACTAGTATTCAAAAACTTCAAAAGGACCCTTCTTCAAGGGTCGCCGATTTTCATAAGTGGTCAAATGAAGCCTTTTTCGGAAACTCTTTTGCTGTTGGCACGGATGATTTTCCCAAACAAAGATTACAAACGAAAATAATTGAACTGCAGTGAGGAATACGTAAAACGCTTCACTTATATGCACTACTAAATATTTCTTCATCCACTTTAAAAGTTGATATTCACAAATTAATTTCTTAACACCTCTTATTAGAAGTGTTAGGACTCAGGCTTTTCGTATCCATTATGAGATCGACATAAAAGTCGCTGACTTCTAAGCAGAGTACAGTGTGAGCTTCAATTCAACAATATGTTCTAAACTAACGTGAAAATGGTAAAATTATGTTAAATTGGTTTTAATAACAAATTTTTGATATTTTAATTTTATACAGATCATTCATTAAGCAAGTAACGTTCTTGGAGGGTAAAACTATTATGATTTATTTAGAAATTTTTACTTTATATTTGTCAAAATTTACCAAAATAGTATTTTTCTAATATACTTTACTGTTATGATAGACAAATGGAAGTATGTATATCAGAAAAGGTTGCTTAATTATTGTAAGACACTAAGATGGGTTTAACCACCTTCTCGCAACCAGTGTCTTCATGCGCAAGGCACAATATCATGATGCAATCTTGGTAGCAATATATTTTTCTTCAGCAAATTGTTGATCCCCTGGGTGTGTTGTTTAAAACTGACATCAAAACAATTAATATTATAAGGTGAGTGCGGTGCATTATATCTGTAAGTTTCTTGTCCGCTAGCCAGTTTGTCTGTATTATAACAAGAAAAAACAGGAATTTCTGGTATGTTCCTATCTTCACCTAAGACAGATAACCTAACATACTATATTTGAAAATTCTTAGGATTATTATATAAACAGAGAAGCTCTTGAGAAACAAGTGTACCTTAATGGAGAAAGACTTGAGGATGTCAGCAAGTTTGAGTACTTGGAATCCATTATTAATTTGAAGAATTGCTGTTCAGAAGATGTTAGGAAGAAGGTTAGGAATGGCTAAACAATCAGAGACCTGTCTAAAATTTGGAAGGATGGATCCATCTCCATGGGAAAAAAGTTGAGGATTTTGGATGCAGTTATTTTTCCAACAGCGACTTATGGAAGTGAGACTTGGAACCTAAAGAAGTCAGATAAGAAACGGATACCTGCTTTTGAGATGTGGTGTTACAGAAGGTTGTTGAGGATATCATATACTGAAAGGCATACAAATGAATGGGTGTTAGAAAAGATTGGTAGAACTTTAAGGCACCTTAAGGATATTGACAGAAGAAAGTTAAAATATTTTGGACACATTGAAAGGATGGAAGGAGGACTTCTGAGAACAGTGATAGAAGATAAAGTTCCTGGAAAGATAAGAAGGGGTAGACCATCGATGAGGTGGATGGATGTTTTGTGGAGTGACTGATCTTCAGATAGTTGAGACCGCCAGAAAAGCAAACAACAGGACTACATGACGAGGCATGGTGTGGCACATCACCTAGCATTGAAGTGACCATACGGCATCTGTAGATGCGCAACGAACATCTAGATATAGATAGATAGGATTATTTCTTGCATCTTTCACGGAATTCGAACCTGGCTCTTTCTAATCAAGAGGTACGTATCGTATCGTTCGCACAAGCCTCTCTCAGGTAGTTTCAGTCCCGTATCCAACTTATTTTCTGATAGGAATAATAGGCTGTGATGCATTCATGTATAAAATATTTCATCTTCGCTGCCATCATTTAATGTTGACGAATAATTGTTTGTTCTTGTTCCTGCATTTTTATAATTGTGAGAAAATACTTTTTCAAAAAACCCTCCCTATAAGCCACTCGAAGAATTATTAGTTTGTAGACGCATCTCAAGCTAATATATATAATAAATAAAAGTCAGGGAAAGAAAGTAAGAGAAAAATACAAACAAACTTGCATAAAACAAACAAAATAATAATAAAATCAAAACAAGAAGAGATTTTTCCTCCAAACTGAAACTGAAAACTGTGGTGAACTGAAATCAGACTTCAGTTCACCACACATGTCTTCCTAAGACATGTGTGGAAGACACGACACGTGTCTTCCTAAGACAAAAGATCACAGTAGAGGATGACTATAAAGAAGAAATTATACGTAGAATTCAACTTGGTTGGATAGCTTTTGGAAAACACCGTGAAGCATTCAGAGAAAACATCCTAATCGGCCCTAAAAGGAAAAAAATATTCTACAGTTGTAAAATTCCAATGTTTCGTTTCCATTACGTATGGAAGCGAAACATGGACTTTGACCAAAAAATTGATCAAGAAGTTGAGGATTACTTCTTGTAATGGCATCCTAATGATGGAAAGAGAGCTATAAGAAGACCAAAGAGATGGTGGGAGGATGAGATTAAAGAGATGGCAAGAACTCAGTGGCAGAGAAAGGCTCAAGATGGGGGGGGGGGAAGCACTGAAAGCACTCGCCTTCGAAAACAAAACTTATTCATCGACGGAGAGGGAAATTTTTGATCTTTAAAGTTTATGCATATTCTTGAATGTGCGGTATGTGTAATCCACATTACTGTTTATTGTGTGCTGAATGAAATATGCCAAACTAGCATAAAACATGAAGTCATTAGTCTATATTATCTAAACGAAACTAATATCTTTGATTTAAAAAGTAAAATTGTTTATTACGACTGTTTACCTGTATGTTTCCATAAAAATATTGTCTTTTATGTGTGTTGTATCCTTCTATCTGACAGAAAGCTTGAAGACAATCATGTGTCACTATTTAGGTCAAAAGTTTGAAAATAATGCATTAGAATAATTTAGCAGGCTTACATGAAAGATTGAGTCATGAAAAATCCCCAAATTACCTTAAGAAAAGGTACCAATGACCCAAGCGAGTGAGATAAATAAAAAACTACAAAGTTCCTTGAAGTCTTCCTCCATTATCAACTTCACTTTTTCTGGTAAAGCCTGTTTGGGTGCATTATTTTAATAGCAATATTAAACTCGAGTAACTGCGTACAATTCACCAACAGATACTGTTTAAGGCCCCAAATCCTTCATTCTATCTTACAAGAATGAAACGATATTCAGATATAAAGATATCAACGTTTTCATTTTTGAATAAACATATTGAAATTTTTTATTTTAAAAATCCGAAACCGGCTTAAAGTTACTGTTGTTCCTTTATGGCAGCGGATCCTAGTTGGAAGATTAAAATAAAAGTAATAAAATACCAACTTAAACATGCGTTATCTGTAGAAATCATATGCATATACAAGTACGTTGCTCAACAGCATCTGTCTGTAACTACGGACAGCACAAAACCTCGTATAATCGCTATACGTATAATTTGTGAGGGCGTTGCTTACTAGAGTGTCCTTGTGATGGGAAAGCAATTTAAACAGCTCAGATTTCTTTGACGGTGGTGAATAAGTGTCCTCAGACATGAAAACTACCATTTAGTTGAAATATTTGTTTGTTGGCTTTTTGGAAAAAAAATAATAAAATCACAATAGATTACAACAAATGCGCAATATAATTTGTTGGTGTTGTTATTAAAATTTCAAAGTATAACGTTACAAACACATTAATGTGGATCTATTAATCAAGTAAAACATATTTCTAAGAGCTCTTTACACTTTGTTTTCATAAAAAAAAAGCCTGATTTCTAAAAAGCTTGAGGGTCAGGGAAATATCGTGAACTGTAATGTTTCTCAAGGGAATTTCTACTTAACTGGAACTTTTAATTTTAATTTTTCATGATCTATTTTTTATTGCCGCTGTAGAGTCAGTAAATAATGCTCTCGTGTTGGTCTTTATGATAGAAAAGGGCCTTCAGGATAAAGAAAATAAAACCAGATATATTTTCGACATAACGCCATTTTTATTTATTCATTTTTTTTTTTAACTTTCTTTGTAAAGACATGCTCTGGCGTATCGAGACTGCTCTGAAAACTCAGTGTTTCAACATTTACATCCTCTTTTTTTTTTTTCTTTATGTCTATCAAGAACAGTTCGTATTAACACTGGTTTGGTTCTTATCTGATATGGCGATATTGCCACTGTATGATTTTACAATTCGATGTTATGGAATGTCAGAATAACATCCTAAAAGTTATTTTTAATTTAGAAATTCGGTGTTTTTTTTTTATTTATTTAAGAAATGAACACCAGTAAAGATCTGTCAAACATATTAATATAAATGTCTGCTTGGATGCACTTTTTTCTCTGAATAATAATGCTTACGTTGTTTTCTGTATCATTTGTTCGAATCTCCATTTCGAATTTAGAATTCGAAATTCTCCGATGCTGTGCATCCATCCCTGTAGTTGATTGCGTGAAAAGTAACATTTTCATGTAACCTAAGAAGTAGGTCTTAAAAAGTTTGAGAGGTTTAGCTCCTAGTTGACCGCTAATGGTGGGGACAGTGACTGAATAAATAATTGGAAGCCTGTCAGGAAAATGTGGTGGAACACTCCATCGTGATAGAAATGAGACATGTGGCAGCGAAGTAACGTCTTCCAAAAGTCCAACAGCTCATTTTGAGAGGGGGGGATAAAAAAATTCTTTTTTTTTTTTTTTCATTTTCCTTCTTTTTTTTTTTCAATTAGAAGCTCATTTTAATACGTATCGGTCCGATTAAATGGAATTGCTAACACCAGTTTGCATGGTCCGAACTTCTTGAGAACTAACAAGTTCACATCGTACAAATCTGTTGTTCAAAATTCTTTCTGTTTCATTAGGATTTTAAGCGCCCTATAAAGGCTTATTGGGATTAATTTTCACTCTATCTCGAGTAAGCTGCATACATCGGGATCTGCGAACACCTAACAGTAAAAGTTTATTTTTCAGCTCATGATCTGTCTCTTCAGTTTGCTCTTCTTCCAATAAATGGTACGGACTCGTACAAGTCTAGCGCCCACCAATTATTCCTTTTGGGAACGTGTCGATATTCGCCAAGTACTCTCTCTAGAAATGCGTCATCCTGCTCGAATCACATTATTTCGAAATCGATGATTAACATCACGTTAATCACGTGACGATAAGACCTTATCCACTTGAGGATCCACTTTACTCCGTATATTGGTGTCCGTGAATAATAAAAACGTTGATAAGGCAGAATATAACCGGGAAATTGCTTTGAATGTTCCTCAACAGAAGCTCTTGTACACGAGCTTAGCTAGCATTTGTTCCCAGTAAGAGAACTCAGTTAAACTTGGTTAATTAGACAGTGCACACTGTAACACTGTTTTTATAATCTCCGAGAGTTTGCGATGACAAGATTATGTAACTAGACACACAGACAGAGCAGCAATTACTAGCAACTATAACTGCAGCTGGAAATGACGGTATGTTCCCAACCGCCTGCAATCGGATCCATGTTTATATAAACACATTTCGTTATGATCGTTTACAATGTATGTATATATATCCAGGGACAATGATTGGTATAGTTTTTATTGTTGTCTAGTATCATTTATGTGTGTTCTTCAGCCACTTTACCTCTTATTCCAGAATAAAAACCCAATTTTCTGGAAGAAAAAGAAAAAAAAAAACGTTGGTCTCCTTCTAAGAGCGACTCGAAGATCTTATCTTTGAGAAGGCCTAAAAAATTCTTCCCTTTCCAGACTCTATTTAAACCAAAGTTTCTTTCTTGATAGGCTACGGTGACAAAATCACTCATTCAGGCATGAGTCAGGAAATCCCATTTATAATTATGATTATGCCGGGATTTCATTGATTTCTGTGGAGTGAAGAGACTTCACTCCACAGAATTTTTTTAACATCATCAACCAGGAAAGTATGAGCATACTGATTTACTGTACGTATAGCGCCACAGCAGCAGTTAAATAAATTACAAGCGACGATAATCGATTTCCAGTTAAGAAGAGGATAAGACAAAAGTGCTTTGCTTTTCCTGAATTATTTATGGCAACACTAGAGGAAGTCTTTAAAAACTGAACGGGGAAAGAGGAAGAAATTAATATTAATGTGGGAAAAAAGCTTCAACGTAAGATTTGTAAAGATATCGTGTTCTCCAACTACCTTAATGACTTATGAGAGATGAAACAAAAATTTACAGAGAGAGAGAGAGAGAGAGAGTAGAATGTTAAAAAATAAGTCAAGTCTCTGTAAGACTTCTATCCACAAACTTTGTAAAACTTCATTCAGGTATTTTTATGACAACGAATTAACGATTGTGGAATATGCGTTAGCCTGAGCTGGCCATTAATAATTTTAGGTAAATATTTTTTAACTGTATTCCAACCACTTTAAAAGGGAAGATAATTAACCAGCTTCCAATCACCCAAATCCGCGAACAATAACTATCGGAGACAGAGAAGGATTGCATTGCCAAAAAAAGTCAGAATTTGTTTAACTTAAAAAATAGCAACGGGAAAACATCTGTATGAACAAGTATTCAAAATGAACGATATTGGTTATGTTGTAATAAATATTCTTATTGACTATTCATTGGGAAAATAGCATTGTTAATTACAAGAGATTTAAACACAACGTCTGTTATATTCAGAATGTGATAATGCTAAATCGAAACGAGTTGTAAGTACGGCGATGCGCAAATAGTAAAATAGAATCGGTGGCTAATGACGCATACCGATACTAATTTGAAATTTCGAACTAGCAGATCTCTTTTAAAAGAAAGAAAAAATTCCCATCACTGCATATTACACTGTAGTGATAGGAAAGTTCTACACTTTTACTATTTTTGTTTTGATTTTGTTGCTACAACGACAGAGCAAATGGTGAGTTTTTTCCCTTCTGTTTTTTTATTTATTTATTTTCTCAATGAACATGTGACGCTCAAGTTGATTTCGTTTACAAGATAATATCTTTAGTTTGCTTCGAAATTCTTCATCTGTTTATTTTATTTTCTCGTTTTTTAGTTCTACGTGAGTTGATTAAACTGGTTTTATTTTCTGCTCAGGGAAATGGTGTCGCTGGTCTAAATTTAGACGGAAATCTGTTCTGTTCAAAAACACATTTTACAGCTATATTAAAAACATTAAGAGATATTTTTGAAATGCTCTTGTGATATCTAAATAAAACGCAGATAAATTTAATTTATATACAGTAAAGATAAATTACTGTTAAATATACATAAATGAGGATATACATTTCATATTACCACAATAATAGATATAATTTTGAATATTTCTAATGTAACGGTTACCACTGTATTGTCGAAAATTTGCTTTCAGAGCAGCCGCTGAAAAATTATACAAATCTTATGCAAATTGAATAACTTGATGAATACGGAACATTTTTCTCTATACCCTTGTAGGATGCTAGATTGAAATGACCCCGTATCACTTCAACTGCCGTACTCAGGCCGAAATAGACTGCAAACATTGGCAGTTTTCCTAGTCCAACCGCAGGTGCGGTATTTCCCTATTGTGCACTGAATAGTCAGAAGGCAACGGCGTCTTCATGTGTTTATATCTGTGTGATTGAACGTTGATACTTCTGTTTACACAATCAAAGTTTTGCTTGCGGCAGTTTTAAGACCTTGAGCACGTTATAACAAGATAATAGAGTATAAAAAAACAAGACAACAAACACTACTATACTTCAGCTTTTTTATCTGTTGATAAGAAAGCATCAAAGTCCATTCTATATAGTGCAAAGTTCATTAGCAGAAAGTAAAAAATAACTTGTCAAATAAATAACTAAAAAAATAACTGAAAAATTAAATCAGCCACTTGATTCAATTAACTATGGTTTTGTGAAATAAGTGATTGCGATAAAACATGAAAAATAATAGCATTTCTATTCTTTTCTTCTTTATCATTGTTTCTAATGCCATATGTATTATTTAAGAACCAATTAATTTGCAACCATGGCAATCGACATAAGAAAATCATGACATTTGAAGTAGAGCATTGTTGCCTTTGTGTTGCTAAAGCAAGTAGAGAATAATGGCATCATTTCCTTTCGCTCTGGTACAGCCTGTTCGAGACTACTCAGTGTTGTTTATATAATTTTACCGTTCATTATGTATTGTTTAAGGGAGTTTATTTGTAACGCTTTTTAATAATGCTACAGAATCATATTTTTACCTAAGAATTTATAAAAAATTACTGACATTGCTCTTATGAACAATTACAATTATTGGCATTGCTCTTAAAAACAATTACAATTACTGACATTGCTCTACCGAATAGACTTTTGATAATGTTAATAAACAGACTGAAGTATTTTGGTTGGTTTTCTATCAAAATATCAGTCATTTCCGTATTAAATTTGGATCTTCTTTTCTCTCCGACCTGACCTGACTTTCCAGCTTCCCAAGGTGGAAAGGATTCAGACTGGCACTATACTGTCCATGTCTAACATTTGCATTCGACTTCTTCAAAAAATATCAACATTATAATGTTTATGCTGAAATGATTTGTTTCCAAAGAATGCTATTGTGTAGATAATGTGGAATCTGTTTCATTTTCCGGCTTTTCAAAAGAGATTATGGTCCAATCCGTACTTCACAACATCACGGACACCGCAACTGGACTATACGATGATGCATTTTGATAAATAATATTTTTGTAGTTGTCATACCTAAAACGTCTATTTGATTTGATGAATGTGTAACTCGATTGTTGCGTCATACCACAGCTTTCCAACAGTCTGCTGTTTAATCAAGGCAGGTTTGCCTGATCAGTCAAATTATAGCATTGTTCGCAGCAGTCTATTAAAGAAAGCTGATGTTATGACGCTTCGTACGTAATTTGCTTGCAAAAATCTCCATTTCTGCGGAACATGATCTCCTAGTCGAACGATTCAAGCAGTTGCACATTCTCTTATTCTTTTCTATTACATTATGCGATCTTCCTGACGTTTTTCTTGGGTTTATTTTCTCCATTATTTCCATCTTTTAATGACTTCAGTCGTTACTTATCTCTAATTCGTTAAATGCCAGCCTAGTTGGCCAAACGAACAGCGTCGTCTCCACTCCAATTAACAGGTGTTAACTGGAAATATATTAGTTTTTTCTAATTATATATATATTAATATATATTTCACTGAATGGAAATATAAATTTTAATATTTAAAAAAAATTCTTAAGTTATTTTTTTCTTAACTGCTACATGATGCATTTCATTTGGGATTGTTACACGCAGGTACAGATAAACGAGGGCACAACATTCAACACAAAGCCTTAGAATCCACCTCTATGACGCAATCCCTCTCGCCGACCCTGGAGTTTGTTTCTAGGTTTATGGCATAGCTGCCTAGCGGATTCATTAGAAGTTCATATTCCATGACCTAATTTGATGTTGCTTCTGAGATAACGCTGTTAAACTCGCTCCTGGAATAAGTGTTAAAACCGTATCATCTGCTTGGGGTCTAGTGACCAGTGACGTCACAATAGCATCTACCTAATTTTTTAGTTGTTTTCAATCTTCAGAATTTCGCAATTATTTGGAATCTAGCAGTTAAGACCATCTGCGTATACAAAGGCTTTTAGCAAAAGAAATTAACATCCTATAAGTTTTTGTTGCCATTTTTGTTGATATTTCACACTTAATCGACACTTCCAAATATTAAATAATGCGTTAAAATTTGTTTTAAAAAAAGGAAAGTTAATCACCCAACTAAATATTAATCGCATAATATTTATTCAAACGATGTTTCAGTTCTTAGTACGATGTAATCTGTAGAGATAAAATTTAGAAAATTATGAGCATGTGACACGTTTTTATTATTTTTAAACCCACTACTGTATACTAATCGCTACTTATTGATTCTCCTAATCATCAAGATAGTTTTGAAATGTAAAAGTTACACAAAAATCAAAAATTTGTCATACAAAAGAATCACACAAACGCAGCATGATTTCCGATGCAATAAACATCCTATAACCCAACCATAATTTTCATATATACGGGTACATTACGAAGTATTTTTAGACAAAAAAAAAAATACTCTACAATGAGATCTGTATTTTTCGTATGGAAAAGCAGCAAAATGTTCGTGACAAGTTTCAATTTTGAGCTGAATTCATGTTATTCAGTATCCAGAAAATTTATCAATTTTTATCCTGCTGCCCATCAGTCAAGCTTATATTTTAGACCAAGGAAAGATAAATTTGTCACATACAATCTAAAACAATTGCTCTTTTATATCGAAAGTTGTGTTTTCGGAAATACTGCATTTCCTGGTTCCTTACTTCAAAAGATAACACAGTAGAAGTTTCATTTTAAATATTTATAATTATTATTACTACTAATCTATAATGAGTCGACTTCTGACTACCGTATCAAATCTTAGACAACACACCAACATACTAAGGTACTACTTTTCCAGAAAATACCGAACAACAATAAATATCCGACCACAGCATAGCATATAATTAATTATAATAATGCATATGGAAAAGTAAACGTCATTTCTATGTACCAGACCTATTAAATACATTTTTGTAAAATATCAAGAACCGAACTTATATGGTTTCCTGAAGAGAGCTTTGTGGTCCCTGTACCCAACACCTGGTATAGTGAAATTACTCGTTTATATTTAAAATATCGCACCCACCCACCCACCCCACCCACCCACCCACACCCACACACACACACAAATACTATAAAAACTATTATTAATCTAATTATATATTTTATTGGCACATAAAACAGCTTCGTTCAAGGCAAACATTAATTAGCTTCAAAAGATATGAACGAATAGTAAATATAGTTCTAAGATTATTATAATTACTTACGTGTATTTATAAAAATAAATGAATGTTCTCAACACTGTGCAATAAATGTATTAGAAAATCTAATGATTATAATATCTTAATTGTACATGCGAGTATATCAGTAGTCTGTACAACTATAATAATAATTACTATTGGTATTAAGTATGTAAACTATGCATGTATGTACGTGCATGCACGTTCGTACTCATGTATATATTGTAAATGGTATGAATAAATAATGAGTTTGAGAAATTATTAGTATCATTATTATTATATCTCTTCTTTTCTTATATACATATGTTCACTTATTTGAGGAGCGCCTAAAATCGACTATTCTTATTTAAACAGAATGTATGAAAATCTTTCTTTCCAAAGTAGATATAATCACGATGCAATAGCATTGATTTAGTTTTGTGGTAGAGATAAATGCTAATAAACATGAGAGCTTTCGTGGAGGAAGAAATTCAAGTTTAAATGAGAAAAATGTTCCATTTAATATGAGACTTCTAGGAGAAAGGAAGTTAATACTTGAAAAACTAGGTAGTACTCACTCAGAAATTATTTTTGCTGAAAGCAGCCGTTATGTACAAAAGTAAAGGAGGCCGAGGTGAAATGCTAAAGATGGGATATGTTTATAATATTCATATTTATGAACTGACTGCTTTCGAATAAATGATAATATAATTTTGGAACGTTTAGGGATTTAACTTACTAAGGATGTTATGGTAATAACATCCTTAGTAAGAAACCACATCTGGAAAAACTTGACTTATTTGTCTGTTTGCTTACTTGGAAAATGGAGTAAAACCAGGTTTAAAATAGCTTGGTATCTTTAACATTTATTATACTCAAGGTAAAAAACTTTCTACATACGTACATATATATATATATATATATATATATATATATATATATATATATATATATATTCAAGTCACTTCAAGCCTCCAATAAGCGAGATGGCGGTTTCACACCAGTTCATGAAATTTATTTCCCATCTAAAGACAATCACAAACATCGATGCCCAGAGAGGGAGTCGAACTTGCAGCCCGTTGCTTGAAGAGCGGGTACAGTAACCACTAGGTCAACCAGGTCGGCGCATGGTTGGCCGAGTGGTTATCATCTTTCGAAGAAAAGAAGTCCGATCAAATATGGAGAAGACCCTTATCAGTATAGAACTACTTCTGTGTTGTTTGTTTGTTTGTTGTATAAGTAATGATTTTTCAAATGTCAGAAGAAAAAGCTGCATAAAGGCACTAAGTTGTGATAAGTTGGCGATTTCACTGATCAGCGACCTCTGTAATTCGTTGTTAGACATCGCTGTACTTCAGCAGCATAGACATGCATCAAAATTAGCCAATTATGAAAATTTTTACTCAAATAAATATATATGAGTGCAACGAAAGTTATTTTCAGCATGTGTACAGAGTAACAGATACGCAGTTAACTTGACATACGTTAACAGAAGTGATAATCATATCGCACATTTATCCCAATGACAATAAATGTGTTAAGTGCAGAATGTAATACCGATTACATTCAGCGATGCTCACTAATACTCATACTCACCAAAAAATGCCCTTGAAACTGCATTAATTTCACCATCAGCGATTTTTAAATATTTTTATTTTTATTCTACAATGAATTGTTTACTCAGAATCTAGACAAGCCAAAAATGAGATCGTTTCTATCGTAAAGAGACACCTATAGCACTGAATTAAAAATAAAAAAAAAGTTTAATTTTGAACTAGAAGTCTTGTGAAAGTTAATAAAACTGGATATGGAAAGGGTATAAGGATACAAGAGGTAAAAGGAAATGATTAAAACAGCTGCTGATAATTTGGGAGTGCTCAGGCAGTATTTGACTTTTTTTTCCCTGACAACTTTGCTTCTTTTTTTTTTCTCCAAACTGTCCTACTTTCTCTGAAAGTAGGAATACTAGCCTCAGACACAACGACAATTTAAAGAAATGTTAGAACACAGAGAGCCGCTGGGTAATCTAGGCGTTGCAGATGGTAGAAACATCTGAAATAGGACAGGGTTTCCAGATCGCACGTAAGCAAAGTTCACAGAGCTTAAAACCCTTGATGCAAGTTATGTGGGTCTTCAGGCCAAGGAGTTTATCTCAGTTCAACGGATAAGAGATAACTAGCTCTGAAGAGGTTAATTAGTGGGCACAGAATAGCTTCTTCATCCAAGAAAAACGCAAGTCCGGTTCGCTGTGTAAAGATTCTATGTTTTTATTCTAAAAATAATTAAATCTGTTCAGAATGGACCCACTCTAAAAAAAGAAGCAGGGAAAGATTTTAAATTATTCTATCTATAATTATTGTAAATTCCTAGAAATATGCCAATGAAAATATCTCCACATTGTACTTCAACGAATTATACTTGAGAAAATAAACACACTGATTTTCTTTATAAGTTACATTATTTCATTATTTCATTTTTGAAAAAAAAAAAAACGTTTTAATTTTGAATAATAACAACATATTAGTACCGTGGTTGTTAGTGGCACATATAGCTGCGATAACGTTTCCAATTATGTTTGTTATTTATATTTTCTTCTGGCTTATTTATTTGCCTCTTTTGTGGTATGTAAAAGAAGTCTTGAGTTTCTTTGAGATTTCTAATTTTTTTTTAATAATAATAATTTTTTTAATAATTTTTTTTATTGATCTCTCAAATATTTACATATATACAATGGTCATCTCGAGTAACATTCAGTATATTATTCTCATGGAAAGGCTTAGACGTTGGTTATGCATTTTCAATATATAATTTAAGGAAATTACAACGTACTAGGATATACATTAAAATAAATTTTAATATATTTCAATATTTCGGCAACGTCACGTTGCCATTTTCAAGAACTTAAGTACAAGACACGTGCACGCCGGCACAACAAAACAGTAAGTGAGGAAGAAGTAGGAAGCTATTATTTCTCCTAAAGTCCTGATTGTGCCCTCTAGCGGGCAATGTTGGTATTCTTGGGCGATTGGGCTGAAGGTCTTCTGATGTAGGTTTCCCAAATTTGAGGAAGTCTCATGCAGCCAAATTTGTTGAGGTTTGGATCGTTTCTTAGGGCTGAAACTGATTCCATGAAAAGCCTTTCATATCTGTATTTGCTACGGTGTATTATCCTCGCTTTCTTCCACCGTATTCTATGCCAGGTATCCAGGGCATGGTCAGCAAGACTAGAGTGACTGTATTGGTGAAAACGGATTTCAGAACACAAGGACTACATCTGTTTTTCGATTTTAAATGATTTTCGATGAATTAAGACCAAACTGTAGTGAGTGGGAGCACCATTTCGGAAGCCTTCTTGAATTTCCTGACAAAAATGTTACATGTATGTTACTAATACACCTGCTTTCATGCGTTCATTGTTAATTTTAATTTTCACCAGTTGTATTCTTTCACTAGTGAATGTGAAATGTTTTAACGCTCTAACTATTCGTATTTAATACTTTTGTAATATAAGCACGCGGCTGATGAACAATACTTGTATGCACACGAAGTTAGTCGAGATTTTTAGGTAACAATTTATACATACCAATTTTTATAATTCAAATTTTTTTTTAATTATAAATATATAAATATATATATATATATATATATATATATAATTATATATATATATTTATATATATATAATTCAAAAATATATATACATATATATATATACACACCCCCACCCACAACACACACACACACACACACACACACACACACACGTATACAAGGCATGTTCAAAAAAAAAGTCCGAACTTCTGTTATAAAGACTTTATTGCTAAAGTAGTCCCCTCTACTGGCGATACACTGTTCCTTCCATTGTTGGAATGCTTCTTTCTGTGATGGCGCGCAGTTCTCTTATCGCATTTTACTGAATCTCCTCTATGGTTTGGAAACGATGTCCTTTCAAAGTGGTTTTTAAGTTTGGGAAACAGGAAAAAGTCTGCTAGGACTAACTCTGGAGAATAGAATGGATGGGGCACAACGAATGTCTGATGTTTTGCCATACGGATGATGAGCAAAAATGACAATGGATTTCACAATCCGAGTCTGGTTTTTCCCACAATTCATGTACAAATACATAACAGACAATGCCTTTCCAATCAGAAAACACAACCAACATCACCTTAATCTTTGACGACTCATCCATCGACGCTTAAACCACTCGTAGCACTGCGTTCGACTCATACAGTCCTCCCCGTATGCTTGGTTAAGCAATTGTAATGTCTCGGTAAAATTTTTACCAAGTTTTCAGCAAAATTACACACACATATTGTTCTTCAAGCTCTTTCATTGTCACTTTGTCACTAATCTGAGGAACAACTTCCGCTAGGTGTGCTCAGTAGCCGCAGCGCACTATCTGTGCCGGTTGGCACGCTATTTAAAAAGTTCGGTCTTTTTTTGAACACGCCTCGTATATATAACGTTATCATTCCACATATTAGTTCACATCATGTGCTCATTATACGGAAGTTTGAGTAACATCTACCATCTCCGAAAGCTAAACTTCACAGTCTAGAAAGTTAATAAGGATCTCTTTGCCAATATTACCTATCTATGGACTCAAGCCTCGGAAAGGCCTGCCTTGGAAATGTCTACAGTGACCACATGGGTTTCATGTGGCGCTTTCCACTCTGGATGGACTAATGTGTCTCACGATGAATGTCTTTATTTCTTCAAATTCTCTACCAGCGCCTTAGTGTAGTAATAATAGGTCATTCACAAATGACCTTCCGTCACTAATTTGAAATCCTATCTACACTTTTGCTGACGACAGTGCAATCCATTTATCTTTTTCATTCGACAAACTTTGCAATTCCCATATACTTGAAGCAAGAAGTTCTTCGTCATAATCAGTTCTCTAAACACTGATCTCATTACTATATTTAAGTGAGAACAATCTTGTGAACTTCAACGGCTCCGAAATACAATTTTACTCCACCAAGAAAGACCGCGTTCATGACCTTTGAAAACATCCAGATCTTCACTCAAGATCAGGTAAACTTGGGTGAACTTACACCTCTAGTGTCTCTCGGAATAAGTAATAAATATATCACATCTATAGCCTCCGTTGCATCCAAAAATCTTGGTGAGCTTTACTGCTCAATTTTTCACCTGTATCTCCTAATGTTTTACAAATCTCAAATATACTCTGGCTTTGAATATTCTTCTTGCATATGGGACAGTGCACCAAAACCTCCCAAAAATCTTGATGCTGTTCAAAAGAGGACGATTCGGTTAATTGAAGACACTTCTCTTACGGACTCACTCTAACCGCTATCTCAGCCGTACCATTTCCGATCTGTGTTCTTCCATGAGCGTTTTTTTTTCCGCAGAACTGACTGAAGCCGTACCTCAAACTCAGCAAACACACGAACAACTGCTGGTCGACATTCATTTATCATCCGGCTCGAAACATACCGAACCAACTTCTCTTCCACCTCTTTCATATCTTCTACTTCTGTACTCCCGAACAGTCTTCCCTGAACAAGTCCCTAAAGACACCTTCAAAAAACATGTCACTTACTTGTGGCTCACACTCGGTACTGATGTGCAATACGTTTCACGGAATCTCGTGTGTGTTACTGACATAAAAAAGTATTAATATTTGTGTATATATTTATTTATATATTCAACAATATATAATTGTTAAATGATGTTGATAATTCGTAGACATAATTCTTTTCACGATAATTACTTGTCAATTTGATTAACGGAAAGAGAGTTCGAGTAATCCAAATTGTTCTAAGTTAGATGGCGCCACCTATTACATGTGTTTCTGTATACAGATTTTGATATATTTGCGCAAATCATAATCTCAATCATTTTAAGGAAAAGAAAAGTTTAACTTTCAAATCTGGCATTCACCTTTAATATTTATGCAATTCCACTTTCTTATTCTAAAACAATACATTTCAGAAACCTATTAAATTTTTTTTCTGACAACATAATTTTGTTTCTGGTGCTAAGCCTGGCTTTATCACTAAGACTAGAAGTCATTTGATTAGTAACATTCTCTTCATTAATAATTTGAGTCCGTCTGTGTTCAATTTTCACCTCATCACATTAATTCACCCTTCTTTTATCACGCCGTTAAACCAGTTCTGACTGAATGGAGCTGACAATACCTTGAAAATAGTAGACAGTGTCTAACATTCCTTTAAACACAGTTGTATCGAAAACTAGTCTCTCGTTGGAAACTTGTAGTTGAAGCCAAGGAAAACAGCTTTCATGACGTCACGTAGTCGTTATCGGAAAGAGGTAAATACAGTAAAAAGATGATATTTCATGGTCGCTATATAGTCAAGTGCGATGAGGCTGCAGAACGAGGCGGTCATGATAAATGCAAAAACTGTGTGTCAAGGATTACACTTCAAGCAGTGTGGAATACATATATACTCTCTTTGAAGCGTGCTATTTTTTTTTTTTTTGCTAGAAGAATTCTTTATTATAGTTATTCTTATTAAAAGCAAAACCAGAAAATTATCATTTTCTACTTTCTAAATTAGATTTTTGAGAAAGTCAGCTTAGAAGTTAGATTTCGCTTTGTCTGAAATGTATATTCACTTCTGTATATAAAGGACTTGCATCGCAATTGCAATGCGACACCTACTTTCTTTCTTTCAGCACTTTTGTGTGTTCGTGATGGGTTCGGTGTCTACCTCTATGCGAATATGATCGTCTTTTGCAATCAAATAGAGCAAGGAAACTAAAGCTCACTGACATCAAACAAGCGTTAATCCTTTCCTCAGTGTAGAGCAGGGGGGGGAGTACGTGGGGGAGTTAACAACGTAATTCGCATGAGGCGGAGATTACCTCCTCTAGTTTCCAATTTTCTTTTAACCTTTCATAAAATGTCTAAGAATCCATTCATGGTGCATTTCCGTCACTTTGTAAGCATATTACAGAGTTACATTTTTGACGGAGTAATTTTGTTGAAAGTTGCAAATGAAAACTTTTAATAAAATTTATTAAAATTTTCAAATTTATCAAGAAAGTGACAAATTGATTAACAAACGCCTTTGTCAGAAATACAGTTAAAAGTATATTTCTGACGAAATATATGCTCATCACATTTTATTTTATTTAACCTTGACTTCAGCAAGGCTCGAAAGACATCAAGTGATGACTCCAGCAAACAGGAAAGGAAAAAAAAGTGATAGCATCATTTAGAAAATAAAATTGCACCAGGAAACGCATTCTGTGTCTGTGTGAGTGAAATCCTTGATCATTCCCATACTTTTTGATTCAATTGGATGGCATTAAAATAAGTCATAAATTCCAAATTTTTGAGATATTTCATAAACTAAACCAAACACTTCCTTCATAGATTTTAGACTGTGTATTTATTTTAAATACAAAAATTGAAATTCTCAAAAGGTTGTAAAGGGCATCTGAGAATAATTTTCACATGCTGCAAGGAATATAAAAAGTCGAATTTCCCTTCCCGCGGGTTTGGTGGTAAAAACCTCGAGCTCGAAGACCTTGACATCTTGGAACCAAGTTCCCCCCGCGAGCACTGAACTGCTTGATTCTTAAAACTTTATTTTAGTTTATATGCTACGTGTACAAGCAGAATTAATACCGACAGTAGATCTACATATATTGTGGATCTGCTGTCGGTATTTGCATTCTACAAAACATATTGACGTTTTGTAGAATATCAGAATCACGAATAGCAATTATTCGTCAACACAGATCAGCACATGAGTTCTATGCACCACCACGAAAAAAAAGGAATCGAGAGGAATTTGATGTGTGTGGTCACCTGCTCCATATGCCATGAAATTAATTTCTACAGATCCCTGAATGAATACCCAGTTAATGACTTCAATGTTAGTTTGCAAAAAATACTATTTTGCCATTGCTAGCAATTCTACCAGATATACCGTGTTTTTGCAAATTCTGAAATTCATAAATTATTTTACTGTTGTTATTGACAAATAACTGTTGCTACTGACAATTGAAATAAATCGAGATTATACATATTAATTTATATTTGTTCTCGATTTATGATGCATTAAAGCTCAGTGTTAGACAAACTGCAAGATCACACAATAAAACAACGAGACTAGCATTATTACGACTGTAATTATTGATTGATCGTTTTATTTAAAATAAAACTCCGATGGAGGAATCTGAAATCACTAAAACGCTAAACCATGTTTAAAGATATACTGCGATGTATAAACCTTATATTTTTGAATAGGCTTTACACAGGATAGATCTGTATAATCCGCATGGTCAATGACATCAAACTGCAATGAAAATGCTGACAAAATTGAGAGTATGGTAAAAATAAATATGCTTTTAACTGTTAAAATTACAATAAAGATATTAAATACCAATAGTGAAACTATGAGATTGATTTTGACTGAAATTTTAAAAGTTATGCGATGATGGTTTCAAACAATCTGAAGATCAAAGGTTGGAGAGTTTTATTTTGGCAAAAATGATCGCAGATACGACCACCATCATCACCAAACTTCTAACTCATTAAAAGTATTCTGAACTCACACTGGAGAATATTTTAAAATATCTTGAAAGAAAACGACTTCTAGAGCTCTCATACGAAACATCACAATTAAGAATAATTTTAATTTACAGATTTTTATTAGGTCTTTCTCTCTCTCTCTCTCTCTCTCTCTCTCTCTCTCTCTCTGTCTGTCTGCCTCAGATCTCAGAAACGTTAATGTCTTCAGCTATAACAGGATGGTCCTTATTTTGGAGAAACTGTCATATAAGTCCCCTTGATACTCAAATAAATATCCATGCTAGTGAACCCATGACTTTCTTCGGACATTCAGTCCGATTGTTTATCTTAAAAAATACTCAGAAAATAATGAAAAACTCTAGTTTTTCTGTTCTACAGTGATAGCATTACATTATCACCAAACACCTAAGTAAAATTTATTATTTATAAAAATATGCCTATTTTGGGGTCTCTCAAAAAATCTTGGGTGATATACTTCAAATTAACTATGGGCACAAACTAGAAACTTCGAGATTTGGCACTTTCTTTTCCACACGACTGGGCATGGGCTCTAAGCATGCGCTCGTTACTATAGAAACCTTGAGAATGGTAGATGAAAGATACCTTGATGGAAAGTGTCTCTGGAAGATAAACAGGAACTGAAGCAGTATAAAAAATCTAGATGGAATTGAAACAGAGACATAAAGATTTGCTTAGAAGATTATTGAGATCTCTTTCCAAATTCATTAAGAAAAGCTAAGAAATGAAACGATCCTGTAAATTTTTTTTCATCTTCGCAAAAATGTAGAGAGAATATTAACAATTCGCTTGCGTTTTTTGTAATAATTATAACGCTATTAATGTGAAAAATATTGGCGTGATGAAACTTCTAGAGAAACTAAAGCAATGCGGAGTGCAAAACACGTAGAGAATGTGACATAACATTCCCACAAATAATAGATTGCTCTTAGTTAATGTAAAAATCAAGTGTCAGAGGTAATGAAATACATTTAATTTTGAAAGTTATGAAGAACGAAGAGGGACATTGAGGGATATTATATTATAAATTAAAGATACCAAGAAATTATATACCTGGTTTAATCCATTATCCAAGTGTAAGCAAACAAAGTTTGAGCCTGAAGTATCTTTCAGGACTGAGGCAACTCGTGGCAAAGGTGGTATGAGTTCACATCACTTGCCTTAGTATCCCATAATGCAAAGCACATCTCCTTGCGTATATGTATAATGCTATGCATTATGGGAACAAGTGAAAAACTTTCAACAACTATCTATCTCTAATCCAGAATATTTTAACAATAAGGTGTGACACCCTTTGGCAACTCATATAGGAAAATATGACTTCTGCATTACTTCATCCTTGGTATCCCACCTCTGGGTATGGCTCCCACTGACGAGACCTCAATAAAGATCGAAACTGGTCTGGGTAGTGACCTTTCCCTTAATGCATAGCTTTATACATGTCCGCAAAGATATGTGCTATGCATTATGAGATGCTAAGGCAAGTGATGTGAACTCATGCCACCTTTGCCACGAGTTGCCCCAGTCCTGAAAGATACTTCAGGCGGAAACTTTGTTTGCTTCCACTTAGATAATGGATTAAACCAAATATATGTAATTTCTTGGTATCTTTGAAGAGGGACATTCTTCGAGAAGCGATACTAAAGATGAAATATAAATTTGAAACGCAGCCAATATATTTAGTTGTTTTTATCTCAAAAATTTTAGTTTATATATTTATCTCAAAATATGAATTAATAATGTTTTTTTTTTTTTTCATCCGTAGGAAGAAACAGTACTGAATACCAAGACGAAGGAACGAATAAGATCCTCAGATAAAAATATATTGAGCCCCCAAGTATATCAATAAAAAGAAAAAGTCTATAGTCTAGAACAGGGATTCCCAACCCTATGCCCGCGGGCACCATGACCCCCGTCGACCAATTTGTGTGTGCCCGCCGCTATTCAACCGTGTGTCGTATAGTTTGAAATAATCACGCAGTAATTCATGGCATGCTATATGACGCATGCGTTAATGACACATGACGAGTATTAAACGCATACAATGTAAAGTAGACGCGCATTCGAAGTTGTTCGTTCCAGTTTAAGAACTGGAATATCATCATATTCTCCTAATTATGACGCACTGGCCAATGAAATGCATGCCAAAGATCACACTAACTTACATATATATATTTAAATTTTTATATAATGTAAACTTTTAAGTAATAAAACATTTGATTATAATGTAAACTTTGTATGTATTCATTTAACAAGCGAATTCAAAAAATTTGCTTGAAAAAGTAGGTGGTGCCCATCGCCCTACCGGTATTTTAGAATGTGCTCTAGGAAACAAAAAGGTTGGGAACCCCTGGTCTAGAATAATAAAAATTTTCTTAGCAACCAGGAACAGTACTTCGAAGAAAACACAAAGAATAAGGGGAGGGGGGGGAGGGAATAAAGAATTGAGGCAAAACTAAATGTGTTGAAAATTTCTCACAAACCCATAATATAAATTAATATAATTAATTAATTAATTTGATTACGTTACGATAGTCATAACTTCTCTCTCTCTACTTATTATTTATTTATTTTAAGCCGTTTTTAAATTTCCTTTAAATCCCCCTTTAAGCTTATTAAAATGCATATCTTTTGATCAATTTCTCATTTTTTAAGGTAATTTAATCAATGAATTGTATTTTCAAATGTGAAAATGACACAATTCTTTTCTTTGTTTCTGGTTTTGACCAGAAATTTAACTTAATTTACTGAATAATTAAATCCATTGTCTTACTGGATTCATAATGGTAAAATAAAATGAGGTTCTTCATTCTGGAGCAAAAGATGGCTACTGTTTATCACCTTAGATAACACGATGTGTAAATACAATATCTAAATAAAATCCCCTTACAAATTCTATGCCGAAGACGGTTAGTCAACTCTGCGTTCCCTGTCATTTTCGGTAATGCTCAAATGGCCACTAACAACAAGCTACAGGTGACTTCCGAGTTTTGCAACTTCGCCATGATTCTTTTCCGCATTCCTTAGCTTTTCACCCCTCTAGAAGGAAAGCGAAAAACCCTTTTACTCTCTTCTTCTAGACTGCTGTCACGTGTTTAGACACTGATAGTCATGGCAACGAATGAGCAGTAGACCGGCTATTTTGTTACGGAGAGTGAAAGGAGGTATATAGGTCACCAGACATCGGCGATTAACAACTCCATCCTGTGTACCACACTTTTTTCTTCCTTTCATCCGGGCGTCTACACGGGTATCCTGCCTTAGAGCAAATACTCAAGCAAGATAACATCGCATCTTAGGCTTGTCTGGTGTGACTTAGCAGCTTTATAAAGATTCGTTATTCATGGATGTATCCAATACAACAGCAGCCGCAAACAACAATGATCGCAATAAAAATTCATGCTGATACTTAAAAGAATGCGTGTAGATTCGAAATTATTTATGTGGAATAAGTTATTATTCATAATTTCTGCTAATGAAACTGATTTTTATTTGTAATATTTGATCCGACGCTACGAATTTTAGGACGTTTTTAGAAACAATTTTAGAACAACGAAACTGGGAGAGATCACATTTAAAATCTATGATTCTGAAAATTACTTCTGTTTCACTATTTGATTTAGTTTCAACTTTAAATTTTCTAAAATATTTTAGAAAAGTAGCAGTTCATTCTGGGAAAGTAAGAAGTGAGAAGAAGCAGCGGAAAGAAATTCTTCACAGAATTAAAATACTCTATTACGTTTTTTAATTCTATGCTCCTATCTAGTCAGCAGTTTAATTATTTTTGATCCTATAATAATAAGAGTGAATGAATTTAACCGAATATAGCCTTAAGCTTGAAAATATTATTTCTGGCCTCTAGAGCCATCGTTACTTGATTATCTTATCGTTAAGGTTTCCAACCATTTGTTGGTGGCAAAAAAATTATGCCGTTTATTATCATTCTATTGGACTGACAATAAAATAAACTTACTGGAAGCTATTAAAACCATGTAAGTAATTAAAAAATACAATAGCGATACCCATTGTTTGAAGGGGACTTTTCAAGAGTGTGTCTGCAGTAAACCTCTCAGTTCGACCCACACAGTAGGGAAGAAGGTCCCACTCACATCTCTGAATGTCAGTAGGACCCGTAACCTGTAGCCATTTCCTGTGAGCTCCATCCATAGTCCTCACCGAAGTAGCATCCCAATTTTTTTCTTTCAGCAAACAAGGTGTCCTGTTTTGTCCATTTTTGTCATGTAAAGTTAATCGTCATTTTCATTTTTCGCAAAATTAATTTAGTATCGCTTTACTGTAACTTTCCTGATCAATTTTGATAATATTTTGTATTTGAGATTTTTATTGAAATTTGGCTATTCAATTTAATAATGATTTCAATCTCATTGACATAAAATATACTTTTGTTTTGCTGACAATTAGGACGTTTTTAGCTGACTTGGCTGATTTGTTTGGTGTGTGTGTTACAAAAAATTCCTGACACACACACACACACACACACACACACACACACACACACACAGAGAGAGAGAGAGAGAGAGAGAGAGAGAGAGAGAGAGAGAGAGAGAGAGAGAGAGAGAGAGAATTCGTCGCACGATCTAGTACATTTAGATAATCTGGTATCTCTAATTTAGAGCAAATATGGTACTTTTCTAGCACATTTAAAGTACTCTGGACCGTTCCAATAAGCAGGATAACGGTATCGCACTATGTAATAAATGTCATGTACCACCTTAAGATGTTTACAAACATCGATACTACTTCAGAATTTAAATTCAGAGCCTGTTGATAAAGAGGAGATCCTATACACTCATCCAGCGACATCAGAACTTGGTGGATATAGAATATATAAAAATAATAACTGAAATTAATGTATCGTCAACCACATCCATCTTTATCAGCAGTTCTCTATTTGAGAGTTCCATTTTTGAGGAGACTCGGTCTGAGAATTTATGACTCTCGAGCGATCTAGCTGAAAGGAATAATAAGAATATAATCATTAATAAATTACACATTGTCAAGTTGCTATATACTGCTAGATAAGCATATTTTATTATTTTTATTATGAAATCGTTTCCCGTTGAAGGTTTAACAATTTAATTAGTTTATCGATTGTTTTTTTTTTTCAGTTGTAGACCATGAAAGCATAAAACATTATATTAAGGTCTGGATCCAAATTTTCGCTTTATAAAATCAGCATTACCGCACCGGAAAATTCCGTACATAATCAACTCTTTTAAACCTGTCAAAGAGAACATAGACGCTACTCCCTTGCTCCTCTCCCCCACCAAAAATGTGACAAAAATTTCGCATGCTCAGCCTATTACGTAATCTAACGTGTTTCTTGGAGCTACGCCACATATCGAAACCAATGAGAAATATCTTACAGATAAGCGAATATACATATTTCTCCTTTTGGCTGTTTAAGACATATCCTTCTATTGGTATAAACTTTATATCCGAAATTTTACTTCATGAGCTTCTTCTGTGCAAACACAAACACTAACATAAAGGGAAAACTCTATATCTATGCCAACATGAGGTTATACTTCTGGGCGTCATTAACTGGAATAATATTTTCGTTCCTTAAGGCATTATTTCGATTTCGCATTTTCTGTTCGAGTGTTTAATAACTTTTTGAATAGTTCAGATGTCTGCGGGAGCTTTCTCAGAGTACTCATAAAGGGATTTTCCTTTGCTCGCCATATTCTAAAGAGACGCGCATGTCAACGAAACATGGCATGGCGATAGAGAACTTGAGATAACGAACATTCCTTCCTTTATTTTATTTATTTATTTATTTTGCGCGCGCGCGCGTGTGTGTGTGTTGTAACGGATGGGTAGCCAGTAATTTGTCTAGTTTTAAACCTAAATTAAAAAGATGTGAATTAATGTACCGGGCAAGGAAGGAGAAGTCGTTGTCAAATGTATGAGTCACTCTTGCATGATTTAAGACTCTAAGCATGGCTTGATTCGTTGCCCTATCTTGTCACTGTAACATGGGCCTTGATAATAAGATTCGTTGCCCCAGGAAAACATGCCTAAAACTCATATGGACAGATTTTGATGAAGTTTGGCATGACACTTACTAAAATTCATTATATATATATATATTATGGTCTTATTTATTTAATAGGGTTGAATAAAATTTGATATGGAATAAAATTATTGAATTTCAATATGTAGACATTTAACATTTATGTCTATGATCATTTGCATCTATCAATACATGTACATCAGCAGCAGAAGGATGAAACCATTGAATGGATTTTGATGAACCCTGGTATTAAAGACACTAATAAAATCCTCTTAGAAACCAGAAGCTTCAAAGCATCCATTACAATAACTTAATAAGCCAATAGAAATTTTCGTGTCAACGGAGTGCCATTGGAAGTGCTGTGTAAATGCCTTTCCAGTTTAAATTACATGTTATTTAAAGTTACTTGAATTATGAGACAAGTATTTGTAAATAAATAAAGCAAATAATGTCTTCTTCCTTAAAATTACTATTTACTTAAGTTCAGAAAATTCAGTACAGAAATATGAGGTATTTCTGTACTTATGGAATAAGTCAGCAACCCAATATACATGATTTCGAGTTAAAAGACACACAAAGCACACTTGTATTTAAGATTTCATTAATCTATTCCAAATAATACAAACGAAAACTTTATAATTTGACCTTTTCCATGAACTGCCCACATATTTTTAATCATGACTTAGTCATGAAAAAAGACCAGGTCATGATTTATCATTTATTTACCTTCGCCTTGACCAGATTTTAGGGAGAATTTTCGGATTTGATTCAGCTAGTTTGTGACCTTGCTGACTCAACGAAATACTACAAACTATTCTCTTTTAACGCCTTATGAACAAGTGGGACATTCATAAATTTGATGCCTCTTGGTTTTGTTTCTGCTCAATTATTTCGCAATACTTCGGAGTCTTTCCAGCAAAATGTATGAACTAAGTGTTATTATACTCTTTATTAATTCAACTTGGAGAAATTTAGCTAATAAATGCATAATGAAAAAAAGTAATAATAAAAGTGTACATATTTTAATAATTATATACTGAGGACAAATATCAAGTTTAGCTTTTATATCATTAGATATAGCGGTATTTACTGAAGCAGAGCGTTAAAATGCTCAAAAATGAATATAATTCGGCAGCTGCTCTCTCATGAATGGAAATGAGTATGATCGAAAAGTTCACATTCTTCGGTTTTAACAAATTACAAACTATCTTGACAATACTACATAACCCACACACAAATATAATTTCCTTAAAAAAAAGAGCACCTACAAGCTTCAGGAGATATTCATCTGCGTAAAAAGTCTCATAAGACACAGCAAAATCGCTTAACAATTAAAATGCAAAATATACTTTGCCATGTATGTAACCACATGTTCTAGGCAACTATTCAAGAATGTAGCTGGCCAGTAATCGTCATAATGTTGATCACCATAGAAAAAACAAAAGATCTTTCGGAGTTAGTTTAAGGGCTTACTGTTGGTGCCCGTCAAGCAGGAACCACGACTTTGAAAACAGCAGAGCTGACTGGTTTCTCAAAGGGTAAGATATTCCGGGTGTTTAGTCAGTGGAAAAATAACCTATATTGCTTGTCTAAGAGGACAAGCATAACTGCGTAATTGTGGTCCTAAGACAGTCTGTTAGGAATGAGATCGCCGTCGTCTGAGAAGGCTTGTACGGACAAACAGAACTTCTTGTATGCAGTAATTAACCGAAGCATTTAATGAAGGCTGTTCCCGGCCCATATCTTATCGAAATATGCGCAGGGAATTGAAGAGGATCGGTATTGGCAGTCGCATGCTATACGGAAACCACAGATTCCTGAGAAGTTTCTAATTCAGTGACTGGTATGTGTAGCTCGTGGTACCATAGTAATATCGAATGAGCTGACAAGAGAAAGTTGATTGTGAATCAGAAAAAAATTAGATAAACAATTACAACTTAACTAACTTGTTAAGCTGAAATACAATTAACTATGCCTTCCTTGACGTTGTGTATATACATTAAAAATGACATGGGTGAGTTCGTAAAAGTGTAAATAGAGTATGAAAAGCTCTATACTGTATTTCATTTCATTCTTATTTATGCTTATATCGATTTCATTATGAAAATTCACTTTGTTTTCTAATAGAAGGAATGATATCAGTAGTCGGAAACAAATTCCAATAAAAAATAAGCACACGAACTCGAGTGTTATTTTGCCATCAGTATCGTATTATCAAAGTTATGGAAGATTTTTCAAGGCATTCACCTTGATATTTGTACCATAGTGGAAGTTGATGAAAGACAACACTACACCATTACGCCAGTTTAGAAACTTTGCACTGTTTTTCTTTTTATGTAAGTGACATGGTTCAGTTTCAGAAGCACTAGATTATTATCTCAATTCCAGTTTGAACTTTCTATGCAAAAATGTTTTCAAAATAATCGCAGTTCTTATATTATCAGCTATCCATGTTTTTTTAATACTAAGAATGACCTGCTATGTCATTTACAGTGCAGACAGTTGTAGTTTATTTATTATGACTTCGGCGTAAAATATAATTAATCAAGAGTTTAATATATATATATATTAAACTCTTTGTTTAATCCTTAAGTATATTTTAAGCTAAATTCTGCCACAATACCATTAGTGACATCCTGTACAGGATATCTATCTAGTTCTGATTTAGAAATTGAGAGACACGTTTACTAATGCGTCTATATAATGTACCACCAAGAGAATAATCTTTTCTGGACTAAACAGGAACCTTAACCAGTTTAAACTGACACTATGTTCAGCTTGAAAATCGTTGTTGCAACCTATTGACTTGGTACTTAATTTGTCATTAGATGAATCATGCGTATCCACTCGTGAAGGAATTAAAAAAAAAAACAAGTATTATTCTAGATTATATAAAATATTTCATTATATGCATTTATTTGTATGTTTAGATTTTATCGAATTAAGGTATCTTACTGTATAAAAATCACACTAACTTTTATAAAGATAACCATTTCAGCAATATCTATTGTTTTACAAAAATATGAGGTAACTAAAATGTGTGATCAAGGAAGTAAAAATTTTATACATAAAAAGCTTAAAAAGAAAAAGGAAATAGTTAAAAAATTACAATTTCTGCTATGATTTTGAAATTGATCTCTAGATTCTTTAGTCAATGATCTTCAAAAAAATTATAAACAATCAACAACATATTAACAAAAAAAATAAATGTAATACGTATTGTTTTGTGTTTTGTTTTATTTTTCCTTTTTTTTATCTTTTTTCTTTCCTTTTTTTTTTCGTTTTGTAAAGCAGCCTCCTTTTCAATTTCTTCCAATTGTTTATCTTTCAGCCTTAATTTCAGAGTACAAAAACAAACAGGACATAGCTTCAAGCTTTGATGATTGCTAATTACCAAGGAGAAAACTGCTCGCAGAGAGCAACCGTCACCTGAGAGAAAATAATAATAAAAAAAAAAAATACTGAAGTACAGTGAAAGAAAGCTGAGAATTCTGCTGACTCGTGCTGTTTAATTGGATGACATCGTAATGAGTGACCTAATTTCAGTACTACCATAGACTGCAAAGATCTCATAAGTAAAACAATGTTATTTGTCCTCTGACTTTTCTCAGTTCATTTGAGAAGTTTGTATTGCAAAACGAGAGAACTACGTTTTTTAATATGCAGTAATAATAAAATAATAACAAATGAAATAATAATTCAAATATTAATTATATGATTTATTTAAGCTTCAATTTTACGATATTGGTAAAGCATGCATATACATTCTTTCTTAAAGCCCTATTTGTCACATAAACAGCTGGTTGTTTTGGCATTCATTGCAACTGCTACTTGAAGGACAACTAACACTTAAGAAGAGGAAAAAGGGGGAGGGGGTAGAATAGGCTGTCATTAAAAAAAAGTTCGTATGACTCAAGGGTTGGTTCATGGCCTGCATAGGCCGTAACCTCTGCTTGTTCCTAGCCTTACATATCAAATAAAAACTGTTGTGAAGGTTACCTCTTAAGATGAGTGTTACAAGGATAGGGATAATTCCTCGTAAGAGGTGGATGACATCTTTACTGTGCCTTTATCTTCTTTCGTTATGGTGGACTGACGGCTCGTGCATTACAAGGCTAAAATCTACGTGAAAAGATAAACAGATTCGGGTTGGAGTGAAGGGAAAATGTTTGAATAATTTAAATATTTTTGTGATAACTACATATAATTATTCGAACTATGGGAAGAGGGCTGCAAACTGAATGATTATGCTGTACAGGAAAAGTAAAAGCTATCACTTAAATAGTAGCCATCGCATCGTAAACATCAATTTGAATGTTTAATGATTAAACATTCTTCTCCATTTCATTATTTAAAAAATTGCAGAATTACAGGGATTGGAAACAGATAACTATTATTATTGTTATTATTATTATTGTTGTTGTTGTTGTTGTTGTTGTACGGGTACCTCCATGACGTCTGAAGACTCATGCGGAATATCTATTTACAGAAATATTCTTCTAAAAACCTTTAAAAGATAGCACTCTGAAAAAATCAGCTTCCTAAAACATAATCTGGATTTCTTTTCATTTTAGATAAAGTTGCTCGTGCTTGTGTAATTTAGAACATGTCTGATTTGTTGTACGCGCTTTTTTTTATTAAAATTTTGAAAAGTATTTATTGATTATTTATGTGATTTTTTCCTAAAAATTACTTGGCAATATAATTAGCAAAATTCTATCTCATCCAGTTTCCGTCCGTTCTGAAACGAGTTGAGTCCTCCTCTAATTAAGGGTTTCAGGCAATAATGCACCCGGCTTGCCCCTGCTCTGGTGCATTCCCTAAGGATACGTATTTACGTCTGTCGATATATGTACCATGGTTGGTTTGCCGTTTAGAGCTATGAAAATTCCGCATTTTCAGAAAGAAAAAAAACCCTTCATCTCCACATCAGACCGACTAACTCACCTTTAATTGAAAAGCCCTGATGAAGGTTCTTCGTATCATAGACGGGAATCGAACCTAGGAACCTGTGAAATTTTTTAAGATTAATTTTGGCTTTTAAGAAATTTTTTTAAATTAAAAAAGGGATTAAATAAGATGTGATTTTTGTCCTATCCTAATTGCTTAATGTTGTTTTGTAAGCCGATTCAGTACTAAACTAAATTGGGTGATGGTCTCATACAGGATGATAAAATTAATTTACCGTCTAAAGACATTCACAAACGTTCACGCCCACACTGGAATTCAAATCTACAACTCCCTCGCTAAAGAGGCCTGCAGATGATTGAAGGCACCAGGTGTGGAATTTTATACACGGAAAAAAGTATCATTTAAGCGAGAGAACGCTTACAATCAAAGAATGTGGTAAAGAAATATCCTTTTTTGGCTTATTCAAGTAAACGGAGACTGATTTGAACTATGTTTGGAGAAGGTACTCTTTCTGTATGAAAAAAGTACAACTGAAAATCAGTGCATTAAATTTGATGTTTCCGTATGTAGAAATATTAATATTTCCCTTATATTAAAAAAAGAGATACGAAAATTTTATAGTAAAAAAAAAAAACTTAACATGTTTGCAATACCATAAGGAAAAAGACTATTTTTCGGCCTTGGAGTGTTAAACGAAATCCAAATCGCTCGCAGTTCTGTCAACGTTTCGAATTCATTATCTCAGTCTCATAAGTTTTATTTATTTTTAACCAAAGCCACACATGCGAGATTATTTACGAATATTTATAAATTACAACTGTATTTATATTTTTCTTTTTTTGTTGTTGTTGTGTTTGCCTTGAACTAATATAGTGTGACATTAAACGTAATTATTTTAAGTTTCAGGCAGGGGAAGCTTTAAAATTATTATACACATATGCAGTATTTTAATTTCATTTATTTCAAGGAGATTAAGTAAAAAAGATCATTGTAATGCAATGAATAATACAGACATTAAAAAATTTGAAACAGAATTTTTTTTAACTTTCCGTTAACATGATAATGTATAGCAAACAGGCATAATAATGCCGTGTTAGAGAAAAGCATCTAGTAAAATTAACCTCGGACTTACGTCGTACAAGAAAAAATAAAGAAGGAAACGAATCGTAAAGGGATAAAAACACATTTATACAAGACTTATTTCTATAAATAATTATGAACTATGTGTGCTCAGCTGCACGAATATAAACTGATATAATATAAAAGAGAAGAAAAATAGTTGACTTGCTAAGTCAAGAATCAGCTTATTGTGTTGTGACAGATGTCTACTAGTTCGGCAAGGTAGTTTCACTACCTGAAAAGTTCATGAAAAATTGTGCTTTCTTAATCAGATTTAGTGAACGATGCTAGCATGTACATTCATGCAGATGAATTGAACATTGCTAGCAAGTAAAAGAAATTTCCTTTCTTCTTGAATGAATTCTTTAAAACGTTTTTCTGTATAACATTTATGTAATATAATATTCTAGTTATTTTACAATACCAATGGCAAAGGATTTCCCAAGCTAAGGCTACAATATGCATATCTGAATTACAGATTTGTAGAAAGTTATACTGGATTATTGCGGATAAGCGAATTTGTTTTAATTTTTGTGAAGACTTTTGTACAGATTTTGATAGTGTAAGCATAAGATTAACCAAACAACGTTATCAACAGAATATCAAATTACAGTTTAAATATAATGTATGTGCTAAGTACTGATGACCAGTGGCAGCAGAATTATAAGTGGATTCTCAATGAAGAACCCCAGTGGAGAGAGAGAGAGACCTAAAATTTGAAGAACATGTGAAAGCATTGCAATAAATCTCACTGTAATAAATCTTTTTTTTACTATATTTTACTTTTTTATTATATTCCGAATTTTTATTCCAAATATAAATTTAAAAACGATGTCTCTTGGATTACGTAATTACAAAAACTCGTCTGTGTTCGTTAATCATCTGGAGCAGGAGGTTAACACACTGTTTGCAGGAATTCACGCAGAGCATTTTTAAATGCAATTCCTAGTACATCTTTATTTAAGTTGCGTATAATCACTTTCTGATTTAAGAAACCTTGTAGACAAATGATGATACCAATGTTGCTTTGTGCATCTATTACTTTTTGTTTAGTATGACTTTTTTCTCAGAAAGAAAAGTTCAATATTGAACTTTTCTTTCGGAGGAAAAAGTCATACTAAACAAAAAGTAATACATGTACAAAGCAACATTGGCATCATCATTGTTTCTTTTAATTCTTAAAATGTCTCGGTATCTTATCATTATTTGATACACAGAGAGCTTATCTAATTTTATATACCCGTTGTAATAAGTATTTGGGTACTTTCTCCCTTAGAATTACTGATATGTATACTGCTATATAAAGTATGTGTAAATATTCCTAAACAGACATATCCCTGGAGCAGGCCGTTATTCTAAATTTTGTGAATGGGGTAGAAAATAACTTGAAGAAATGGAAAGAGAGCATTAAAGGATGCAATACTAGTGTGGCCTATCTGTTTGTGACATGGGGAAGAAACAGCATCACCCAAAAGATGTAGGAAAGAGTATTGGAAATGTGAAGGCATCACCTCATTCAAGATACGCACTGGAAGAGCAAGGAAGCTAACACCAAGAGTGATCGAAAGAATGGTAAAAGTTGGTAATCTGATGAAGAAACGGTAAACGTGGTCAAAAAGATTATTAGCTGCATTTGAATAAACATCGACTATCAACGGTGCAGACCACACCATAAAGAACAACATCGCGAAGTCGCGTATTATGAGCGACAAAACACTCAACACTCTTTTTCCAGTCGTATGAGTTAAGGTGATTGTGTAGAATATCATATGCCGAGTGCGTCGTCATCATCACAAATATGAAGTTTGGTATACCAGAGATATAATCTGTTTTTCCTGTAATGGACTAATCTTTGCTTGTGGCGAATGCCTGGAAGAATAAACACCAATGGATATGAAGCACTTTTAGGTTACAAACATGACCATCAACTCATGTACTTTTGTTGGAAGCATTGAAATGATCCTCGCCAGATAATCCAGTTCGTCCAAAAGGTTCTCTAGTTCAGAGAGGGACGTTGTACCGGTTAGTTAAGTTTTTATACATCATGAAGAAAATTAAACTAACAACGTCCCACTCTGAACTAGAGAACCGTTTTTTGGAAGAAATGGATTATCTGGCGAGGATCATTTCAATGCTTCCAATAAAAGTACATTAGTTGATGGTCATGTTGAAGGCCGAACGGTCCAAAATACCAAATCATACTCTCAGAGACGGGCACGCAGTTCATTTGAAGGGTGGAAAATGATCAAGACCTCTATACTTTCTCCAGAGGAAGTAGGCAGAAATTGGCAGGCAACCGGTCTCAAGAAGTTGGCGTTATGCTACTAACGGTTTGCAGATTTCCGGATGACAAAGGTAAGGAAGACAATTGTCGTCCTCTTGTGTTTTTAATCCTAACTGGTATTATTGTCTGAAATAATGTAAATTCGATTGCTGATTTTTCTAAAATGACGGATTTTTGTTTTGTTTTTTTTTTAGAAAAAAAACACGAGCTTATAAAATTTGTCTACACAACAGATCGAATAACATGCTGAGAAAAAAAAATATATATATATATATATATATATATATATTCCACTTGATGTATGCGTCTAAAGAGCAATATGCCACAGTGATAAATTATCATATTGCATTTTTAATTTCTTAATTATCTTATCGAACTCCACTATCAGTTCTATAACATACTGAAGGTACATGTCGGGATGTGATGATAATGATATATAACAGGAGCTTTGCAGGACTTTTAGTAGCATTTGTATATATTATATTACAATTACAAGATTATTAAATACTATTATTACAAGATTATTAGACTTACAAAGAATTTAATGGCAAAAAATCATCCTGGTTTATATTAACCTTTTAACCTATGGAAAAAAAATCTCGTGAAGTTGAATATGTCTTAATGCTGTATGGTATTCTTGTCACTTCGGGTCTAAGTGATCAGATTCTGAAAGTAAATTGCAAGTGTTTAACTACAATTCACATTGAATATGATTCTAGAGGGGAAAAGTCTGAAATCTGGTTGTGTGATATTTGTAGTTTAATTAATTAAATGAGCTACAAATATGTAGAAACGACTACTATATTCATATTTGTTTAGTACAATCAGGATTTTGATGTAATCTGAACCTGGAATTGTTCATAATTTGTCTTCCGGCGCGTTGCTTTCGGAATCCTAAGGTGATTTGAAACAACACAGTTAATACATCATGGTTATTATTATAAAATACTTTGGTACCTTATAATGTCTACTCGTGGTTAGTAATAGCTGCCACGACGCTGGTTTCATATCGGTGCGAAACACTCAGGAGTGATCAGTGCAACAACAAAGACTAACATTGTTGAAATGGAGTCAGTCTTTGTTCTTTGCATTGATTATAATGGCTTCCCTTTTGAATTTTTAAGTATTTTGAAAGGAACTTAGAAGAATAATCCAAGGGAATTTACTTCGTATTTTCATTGCTTTAGACGAAGAGTTTAACTTATTTTTATCTACGAAAATAATTAGTTATTGTGTCTCCAAGTAGGGACGCAAACCTACGCTCCTCTGCAATATTTCCTTTCTAACCTTCCTGAATTCTTTCTTTAGCCAACCTAAGCCTAAATTTATCTTCGGTAGGAAGGCGAAAGGGTTAGTAGCTGACCTACAAATAAAAGTGAAAAGCAACAGCGTTGCCAGCCACGAGCTTGGCACAGTTTCAAAGCGTGTTTTGCGAAACCCTAGCGTGATAAACAGTCAGTGCTGAGACGAGCAGCTACTTCAGGAAGTTAACCCTTTCAGGGAGAATGCGTGTCGGCTGACCTACTTCTAGGCCATTGACTCGAAAAAACGTCCCTGGAACTTTCGCCGTGCGGCCCGCTTACCTTCGCATCACGAGGCCTTCCTCGTTGCCTAGCAGTGGTGCATTTTGACCTCGCTCCCAGCGTAATGGAAGGATTATTATTATTATCGGTAATGGTGTTTCCCGCTTCGACTACGACGGGTTTGTGTCCGTTTAGTGTCAAATAATGACCTTATGTGCTTTAATATGATGCCAAGTCACAGGTAGATTGAAGATTCTTGAAGTGTTTTTTCTCGGAAAACAAGAGATAGATGGCGCGATAGGAAATACGAGAAAATAATACGAAGAAGCTGGAAGTCGTGAACGATAAACAAGAAGTCACTGCGGAATAATAAGAAAGTGATGATGTGCAAAGAAAGAGACACGCAAAGCACGCGCGCGCGCACACACACACACACACATGCACACACACACACACACACATGCACACACACACACAGAGAGAGAGAGAGAGAGAGAGAGAGAGAGAGTAATACACGCAATAGCGCATAGCGTAAAAATGGAATATGAACGAAAGCAAATAATAAACGAATGAATGAAAAGGGACAGATACTGTAGATAATAATGAAACGACTTGAGTTGTTGCTATTACATTATTTTTACACAGTTATTTCAAAATGCTTGTATTCATGCACTAATAAAATATAGAATCGGAGATAATAAAGATACAGAAATCGAATTTTAAATTCACATACTAAGCGCTCATTAATAAAGTGTAGTTAAGAATTCCTGTAGTGGACTAAAAAAATTCCTATGGCATTCTTCTTGAGATTTTTTTGCTATTAAATTCTTTATAAATTATCTTTGATTTGACAACAAATAAACATAAATAGCTAAATAAATGTTTGCAATTCATCCTGAATTGTTTTCATCTATGGTATACAGTAGATCACATCTACAATACATGCGATCAATCACGACAATTAGAAAACCATGATTCTAATGGGATCATCATATTTTTATATCACTGGTCTGGATTGTACGGCATTTATTTATATGATGCAATATTAACCAGCTGTTTTACTAATACGGTATCATATAAATTATAGCATATAGCATCATATCATGTAGGTCTTTCTTCACAATATAAATACAGTTTTCTTGTCTGACTATTCTTGGTGAACTGATTATTTGCCTTGATTAATTTATATAATTCTAGACAACATATTTATAAGTTTTTAATGGAAAAATTATCTACAGTTCTTCAATGTAGATAATTTTCGAATGTAAATTCAAAATATTTTAAAGCGAATTTTTAAATTTGAAAAAATCACATTAATTACGGTTTTAGAATAGCATTTTGAAATGACTTACAGTTAATTAATTTTTCAGCATTATATGCTTTACTGAATGAAACAATCGAGAAAGAAATTGAATGAAAAGGAAAAAACGTGAAAAGTATATATCCATGAACAGAAAAGGGGCATACATGTAAAATTTAGAGTTAATCTCTCTCTCTCTTTATGTGTGTGTGCGTGCGTGCGTGCTTGCGTCTTGTTCTTGATTTCACTTCATGTTCCTCTTTATTCCTTTTTTTTTTATTAACTCAGATTATTTTTCTGTTTAATGATTATTATAACCATATACACATCTCGTAACTCGCCAATCTTGTGTCAAAAACTAAAATTCTCGTAAATAAATTACGCTTTTGCATCTAGACTGTATATACAACTATTCATAAGTTATTCTCATTTAATTGCTGTGTTGTTTATCACCGTAAACTAATATTGTACAACATATAAACTTAGCACAAAGGTTTATGGCCTATGTTATTGGAACGACAACAGAAATACTCTTCCCGAGGGGGGGGGGGGTAGTCCAAATATATCCTATGGTAACAGAGTACCGTGAATGAGCAAAGAGTGAGATAATCTAAAATTCCAGTTCTCTAAAGGAGAAAAATGGAACTTTTTAAAGCTACTTCAGGCCTCCAAGAAGAGAGCAATGGTCACACACAGGACGATAGAACGATATAATTCATCTATTGCCTAATAACATTTACAAACATCTATGTTTACGGTGCGATTCTAACATACATCCCGCTGGTTGAAATGTTAATATACTATCGACTTGAACGACTCTTTCAAGGTACTTGTACAGATGAATAACAAGAAACAAGCAAGAAAGGCGTTTCTTGATTATATGAAATTATCTTAAAATATAACACATATTTTGGTGTTATATTTTAAAAAATTCTAAAAGTTCATCATCAGAGATGGCAAATTCAAAAAGCGGAACCTGCAACGAAATCTATTGTTATCCGTTTCACTTTTTTTTAAATATGCATATTCTATCAGTGAAGACGGACTGTTATATTCAGTGCTAAATATCTGTTGTATTTTAATATAATTTCACATCACGAAACTCTTTCTTGTGTATAGTCATCTCTTGTTATATGGTCGATCTGACTGGCGTATATATACAGATTATTTATGCCATGTTAAAACTATAGCACTCTTTTCGAATCAAAATGGTAAAATTCCAGGGATTTAATAATCTCTAAATGACGATCTATATTCTCCCCCCCCCCCTCTCTCTCTCTCTCTCTCTCTCTTTCTTTCTTTCTACCTACCTACCTACCTGCCTACCTACCTATTTACCTACCTACCTACATATATTAATACATTAAAAGTATATGCATTGAAAAGAAAACCGTAACATTTATAGCAACTAGTGACACTGCAAATATTTTTATAGCGTCACCTATGAATGCACTTATTTAAATAACTTGTAATATTCATGTCACATGCCGGAGTGCTCTCGACTCAAGAAAGAACTCAAATGTCTAGATTTAATATCTGTTGTATCGAATGAAAGCAGGTTGTGAAAGGAATCCACTTATGAGAACACCTCCTTCTTTGACAGCTTCCAAATATTGAATATCTCCCAGCATGAGTTGGCAAATAATTTCATTTACACTGCCGAAGGCGTACCATCTCGACCTTTCTTTAAATATGTCACGTCTCAGTGAGACACAAATGTCACCGGCTAAAAGCGAAGATGAAAACTGGGACAGAAAGTGTTAATAGACAGTGCCGAACGCGAATGCATTAATTCCCATCTTTGTTGTTGTGTAGTTGTATTCCTGGTCGGCCTATTGCGTACTTGTACGATGACCTCTGGGTAGTGGCCATGAGCACAGGGAGCAACAAATAATAAGAAAAGAGAAGGAAAAGATGGAGGTGAGTGATAAGGACTGGTAAATTATAAAGCATCCGCGTCTGGCCGTGAAGAACACAATATTCTTGAAAGGTGTGGTCAGACTGGTGGTCTAAAATGTAGAAATCTAGAACAAACAACAGATATTAGTTCTGTAAACCTGTTACTAAAATTTATGAAAAAAAATGTTATAAAAATTTTTAAAATAATAAGGCTTTCTACAAACTAAATTCTTATAACAGAGTGCAAGACTGAAACAGAAAATCAGTAAGTAAGAAAAACCTTGTAAGCAGAACAGCAAATTAGATATTATTCCTCATACTGTGGATAAAAACAACCAAATTAAAGAAAAAAAGAAGAATTATGGCTAAATGCTTCAAGCAGATTAACAAAAAAATAGAAAACATGTTGTTCAGAGGTCTCATTGTAAAACATTTTTAATAAACTTTAGGATGAATGCAGTTTATAAATAAGACAGTTTTCATATTTTTCTCCTTTTTTGTACAATATTGGAATAGTACATAAACATCACTTTTCTTTCATCAGTTATTATACCCATGAACGGAAGCTTTTAAAAATCGATGATTAATGGAAACACTTCAAAAACGTTCTGTAAGAAATAATACTTTAAAAAAAAAATCCATTATAACTTGAACAGGAGCATACTCCAGTAATAAGTAAATGAGATTCCGGACTTTGTTTCCTATCAACAATTTTCTACTAAATTTGTCTGTTATTTGTTGATTATGTAATTTCTTCACTTTTTAGCTTCTTTCTGGAGAATATAAAAAGAAAAAGAGAAAGCAGATAAATAAATAAAGATAAATATAATCGTAGACGTTTTGATAGACTGTTTTTATCTCGAATCCAACTCTTAGATCAAATTGTAAAACTAGTTTGAATATTGACAAGTATTTAATACCGGTGTGGCGTCTTGGCTAATTTCTTCATATTATTTACCTACAGTACATTATATTTTCTGTATGTACAAGATAAGAGTTCATAAACACTGCAATGTTTGGCAGCTTCCAAAACCTGAATATCGCCCAGCATTGCAAAAAAGTCTAGACTGATTATTAGCCATTTGTAATAATTTTAAAGCAAAACATCTATATATCTAGGAATGTTAATGATAAAAAACGTCAATCGATAACAAATTTATGCCAAGTATAAATTTTTGTTAACACTTTCATCACTTATCGTCTTATGTTTCAAGTTATTAAAATGGAGGACAATAAACTCGTGGATTTCGGATTATTTTGCAATCTTCTGTTTATTTCATTTTAAATGCTACAATTTCTTAACTATGGAAAATGTTATAAAAAAATTACTATACCAGCTACAAACGTATGAGACGAGAAATCCATGAAATTGACCCATTTTACGTGTTTCTGATTTAATTTTTTCATTAGTTGTATAAAATATGTTCAGTCAAAACAATATTTTATTAACTTCACCATAAGGATACGCGTTGATTTCGTTTGCTTTGAAATGTTTCTGTATAAAATTCACCCCCCTTCCTTTCAGAATAAAAAGAATGTGTTTGTAGTAATCGATGCTTTTATTTCATTGATATTTCCAAGGACCGTTTATAGAGGGATGAATTTCCTCAGAGAATCAACTGATATTTAGTAGCATAAAATCAACAATCAGAAAACATTAAAGTCATCCCTGACTGATTTGACAAATGAAAAAACTTTATGGATAACTGAACCTATCCTCTTTTCTTTAAAAAGAAAGGATGAAAAAAACTTCTATTTTGAGACAAACCACTCCGCTTGGTGTAGTATTTATTAGTAGAATAAATCATTATGACTTTACAATACATTAGTCAATCAGTCATTCAGTAGAATGATTTAATTATTTATTGTAGAGTTCTGTAGTTTAAGTCATTTTAAATGTGTGCCGTTTTCTTATAATTAGCTATAAAATTGCATTCTAATAGTTAAAGATATATGTTGTCGTATATGTTTTGATTTCTTGATAAAAATAACTTTTAGAGTTATCTTTATCTAGAGGGACAATGAAATTTTGATGTAATCAAGAACTCTTTCAATATAGTCATATATGTAATCTTAATATAGTCAACGACTTTTCAAAAACAAATCATATAGAAAATTGTGGGATTAATACTTATCACATAATTTTTTTTTCGTTAAATTTGATTAGACTCTTACTTTTAATAATAGAAATAGATAATACCGTGTTGTTTGAAGTTTGTTTTCTTTACGGATTATGAACATATTTTATAGCTCAAAGTTTTATTTAAACAGTAAAGATGCATAATTTCATTAAATTTACTTCACTATTTCATTATAACATTACTTTAGATATGTTTTTTCCCCCAAATCAATGTGGTACTTTGATTTCTAGTTCTTTTAACGCTTGAAATTTCATATTCTTATTAATTTATTATGCTTATATTATTTCAACTGGTTATTCTCTGTTGTAAACTATATAAAAATTGTCTTAAATACTACAAATACTTTAGGAAGCTTTTAGAATCTGTCAATTTCTTTAAAAACTCGAGATCAAAATTCCGTCACATTCATTCCAGAAACAAATTAAAATGTCATGTATGTAGCATGTTGTGAATTTTTGCCATTATGAGTTGTGGATTTATTTTAAACTAAAATGATCAAGGATCGAGAATCGACTGATCATGGAATGGACACTGAAAAAAGACACATTGAAGAAGTTCCTCTACTCGGTGACTAGGACAGAATAAAATAAAGATTATTTTTTTATCTTTAATTTTAGTTTCGTCTTTACGTCAGAATTTTGCTACTTGTTTCAAATGTTACTTTTTTTTTGTTTCAGCGAAAAAAAATTATTCAAGCTTTGCACGCAGAAAATGAATACGCATTCTTTTTTAAAATTTTTAAAAATCTACTGAAAGATTTTTGTTACATTAAATAACAAAAATAAAATAAAACCATTTATTGTTTCCTAATTTCAAATTTTCCTTTATGGAAAAAGTATCTATCGTATTATGTTTTCATAACTTAGCTCAACGATTAATTATTAAACCTAATTTTAATAATTAATTGTGTATTATGGGTCAACGTCGAGTTTCAAGTTTAACTTATGGATATTTTATTTACTTACACTGAATTATTACGATAAAAAAAAGTGGCATTGGCTGCTATCACGTGATCAACTCTAGCTTCTGTGACTATCCTTTTCAGCTCTTAGGGAGGAGAGTAAAAGTAACGGAAATGGGTCATGAATGAAAGCCCACACATGTGTCCTTCCCACGTCTGAAGGGTTGAGCAGACAAATACTCTAAGATCAAGATCGCAACCAGGATATGAGGTCACACGAGGAGGGGGGGATATTTTCTTTAAACCCTTTTATTTATTATTAATGATCCGACATTAAATTATATATATAAATATATATATATATATAAATATATATATATAATGTATACGAGTATATACTCTTAATGTAAGTGGTCTTGCAAGTTATACAGAACATCAGACACAGTCGGAGGTATTCGCATTCTTGCTGATCACGATAACCTTACCCGAATGACAAGTATTCCGAAGGTATTATTAAGGTTAGAGAGAAAGTAGAGAGAGAGAGAGAGAGAGAGAGAGAAGTTGCCCTTCTGGCGAATTCATATTCAAACCTACTTCCTGGCTCGCTTACTGTTTAACAAGAATCTGAGACCTCATTTACAATTATGACACCGTGTGGTAAGGAGGTCATGGGGAACTGATATAACATTCGTTTTGAATAATGTACATGTATTTTGATTGTCTAGAATTGATTAAATATCTCATGATTACAGTAACTTCTCCTGAATCGTTACAAGATTAGATACAGATTCAAAAAATATGAGTTATATAAAACAGATACATGAAATCCTTCTAAATCTCCTTCCCAATTAAGCAGTCTGTTTAGAATTACCACTGTGTAGTTTATTCAACTTGAGTGTTACAAGTTACATAGCAATGTGGAAAGTTCTACCCAACAACACATCGATAAATTTAAACTGAATACGTTTCGAAGGGCTTAGGTGTGGATCTGTATCTGAATAATGTGGTTTAAATCATGATTATATCATTTACAGTTAGAATATATGATGAAAGATTCTTTGACATACTGTGCCAATATGTGAGCTTATTTCAATTCAAGTTATTATGCAGGATTGTGCTCTTGCTACCACATTAAGACACGAAATGGCAAAGCCATTTTGATTATTATTGTTTTATTTTAATTTATTTATCACAATTCTGCCTACAAAAGGCGAAAGTCCAATAATGCACAAACCCTGCTTAGACAAACTTGAAACTTTTTCAGTCCACTTTAGTTTTCGATAAGCAAGGTGATGGTCTTACATCCGAAGAAGAAAATCGTGTACTAACTAACAATTTTTTAAATATTCATCTCTGCAGTAGGATTCGAACCCACTGCTTGTTGGGATGGATTGGGTCCTCGTTTTCCGAAGGCTGACATAAACTACTGATTGCTTGCATATCAACTAAAGTTGTTTTTTTAAATAGTTCTCTATCATTCACTAATTTTAATTTCGTTTTTCGCTATTTGCAGCTTTTAAACGGTGAGTCAATGGTTTCCTGTGAATGGTAAAAATTAGCTTTCAGCTGCTTTTAAATCGACAAGAGTATAAAATCGAACTTTGTTATATCTAATATTTAGCGGTGGTTACTGTCATGCGACATTTGTTTTTCGAAATTCAATCCAATGCTTATTGAGTTGATACTTCTATCTGTGGGTATTTCAAGTGACGGCATATTGGGTTGCATTGTTTTAGATTTATTGCCAAGGCAGCTTAAGGCAGCCATGACGCATGTGGGTGTGTTCTCAGGAATTTGTTAGTTAAAATGTGGAAGAAAAGCCTTGCTACCACCATCTTAGAGATTTTTCTTTAATTAGCTATTAATGAACCTGAAATTTGACTGGTCTGCAGAACAACGTGTGATGACCAGTATCAGACATGTTGCTCCCTCTTGATATAATTCTAACAAATGTAAATGAGTTGTTATGAATAAACTGCTAGAGTGAAATGCAAGAACACGATCCATACTAATTACACCATAAATAGCAACAGTGTATTAAATATGAAGAGCTTGGGTGTGAATCTGTATCTGAATAATGTGGTTTAAATCATGATTATATTTTATAGACAGAATATGTGTTAAAATATTCTGTGACATGCTGTGCCAATATGTGAGCTCATTTTGATTCAAGCTATTATGCAAGATTGTACTCTTGTTAGTTAAAATGTGGAAGGAAAGCCTTGCTACGACCATCTTAGAGATTTTTCTTTTTAATTTTAATGAACCTTGAATAAAATCAACGTATTCAATACTCAAAGAATAAATTCAAATGAAATAAAAAAAGAAAGAAATTTAGAGTACGAAATCTATTGTGAAGATTATATAAACAAGACGTGGTTGACATGCATGAAGCATTAAAATGTTTTTTTTTACAACAAACAGAGAGTGAAAAATTTGCTTAACAATGAATCTGTTCAATAACCAGAATCATACGCGATATGATTTTATACTTAGTTTAGTGGCTGGTTGATTTATGATTATTATAAGATCCTTCATGCTCAGCTCTTAATGTCATATGCATTAATTCCATACCCAAGTTCCCTTGACTTTCAGCAGCACTTGTTACAATATTCTCTCTCGGAGAACAACGTAATATGTAACAGAAAAGGAATTAGCTTAGTGTGAAAAAGAAGTGTGTTCTGTGTTAAGTGGCTTTCATCTTTGTCCTTGTAAGGATTAGCTTCTAATAACTGCATTGACCTACTATAGGTTTTTAAATGGAGGGGGGGGGATGCACGTGAAAGAGTGCGGCTACAAGCACGGCTGACCGCCATTCTTGTGGATCAAGTACAGGGAAAAGCACATGTACCAGGAAGCCACAAGTTGGAGGCACCACCCGCCGACAAATAGGTTCGCTCTGTGCACGCGCGCTTAACAGACGACCAGCCAGTTGTTGACGTGGCTGCGCAAATAAGGCGGCGAGGTCAGACGCTGTACATGGCGTGCTCCCATTTCACTCGGGGTGAATGTCTTACTGACCTACTTTCTGGCATCCGCCTGCAGGCAGAACAGGTTACGACACTTGTAGCTTCGCGAAGCTTTTGTCGCTACTCTTCCTAACTTCGTCCGTTGAACTGATGAAAGGGGTTTGCGGATGACGTATTTTTAGCTGCTGCTACTGCACATCGGTTCGTTGCGCAGAGGGCACTAAAGGTTTAAGCGAAAGGGAAAAAGAATGCCGTTGTATTTTTAGCGCATGAGAGACACCAAGACCTTGAATAGCAGAAACACAAATCGCAGCAGAGCCTCCGCCTGTACTTCGGTTTAGCCTCCACAGAGGACGCTGACCCTGGGAGTTGGATTTGGGTCTTGACTTGACCCCGCTCGTTTCGTCGACAGCTTCCTTGACCGAGATTTATATGGCCGCCGTACAGCCCACGCCATCATTAGGCTCGAAGTGGCCGCCTAACCCTTTGCCTAAATGAACACCGCCTCCGCCTGCCAAACTTGCCGATCTCTCCAACAATCTCTTGTTCAAAACATCTCATCACTGCAGTCGCCGTAATTATTATGATCCCCTCCCTCTGCCGCTATCTCAGTTCCAGCTATCATTTAACTTGTGGGAGGGAGCATAAAGATCAAAGATGGAGGACTGAACTTAGTTGAACAAATTCTTCTTTACAATAAATTCAGAGCAGATATCCCAGCATCATGAGGCAAAAAAATGAATAAAACAATATTAACTAATGCTTGCTAATAATTTCGATTACGTTATTCTCTAGAATTTTCTTTCAGTCATTTCTAGAAGATAAGTGAGTGAGAGTGAAGACAGGAATACAAACAAATTTGCTAACTCAAAACATGAGCAGCAACAAAACTTGCTTCTGTTCATTCTATTTACTTAGTTATGCCGTCCGAATAATAAATTATTCTGGCGTCTGTACTGACACTTATTGATTTAAGTGTCAGTACAGAAGTCCGTAAACATTTCATGAAATTATGTAAGAGGTTAAAAATATTGCGGCCTTAGATTTGTGTGTTCCATTGTATGGAACATACAATGCACCATAACTGACTGTTGGCTTTATTTTTTTCAGTAGCAGTCTAATGTCGAAGTTTCATAAACTTTCGTTGATTATTATGGAGTGTAAAAATAAACATATTTTTTTAATGGAGTTTCGCTATTTTCTGTAGGAATGTTTGAAATAAAGTAGTGAGTAGTGAACTGTATTCTTGAATGTTTGTTCGAATTGATTAAAACACACTATACATTCCCAGACAAACAAGAAATCGCTTTAATTTCCCAGAATAAGAATCTGTCAATAATTTGGAGGAAGAAAAGGCTTACAGACAACGAACAGATAATACAGCTTTCGGCCAATGCTAAAACTATGCACATCATTTAATATACACTATGGTTAGGCCACGCTGGCCTGCATGAGAACATTTTTATTTTTCTCTGCTACGCATTTCTTCTTGCTTATTGCACGCATCACATAATCACGTCTCCTACCCCTTTTAGTAGGGCCAACTGACTAGTCGTATTCCAAGCCCACCCAAGCAGCAGCCACTGATGATTTAGTCGATTTGATGCTCAAGGAGGACTCTGGCCTTTAGTCCACTGGATCTACGATCCATAATGAGATGACGTCATAATAAACCTTTGTTTTCGAGATCAAATCCAGGACAGAAATGGGATGTGGTGTAAGCATTTGGAGTCCCTTTTCGCCAATTTTCGTACCACTATCTCACTCGAATGCTGACTTTCAGGAGTCGAAGTGACTCTCTTCCCCTCTCTCTCTATCTGCTGGCAAAGTCTTTTCACATCGACTCATCGGCTTTTTTTTTTTTTCCGGATGAGGCGACAGTCGACTGAGTAACCAAAAATAATGTTGGACTGGGTTATGAGGATGAGGGGTAATGGGGTTATCGCTATCTGCTAATACTTGTGTTTAGCAGGAAGGGAACGTAGAACATCTTCGTTTGTACCATGAGGGCTGCTGCTGCTTGAATCTCGGGAAGTCGAGCCAGCAGCTCGCTCATGCGATTAGTCTGTTGAGGAAATCTGTTTTCGACAAACACCCGTAATGCCGCTAGATAGCGCTCCTGGATAGCCTCGATGTCTCGCTTACCTTGATAACTCTCTGGAAAAATAAATAAAATGAAAACACAAATGAACTTAATAAAAAGGACATTACACTTGAAGTATTTTTATTAATTTACAATAATTGCAAATATATGGTAGTCTTCTGACACTTTTCTAGAAATAAAAATGCTTATTATGCCAAGATATAGATGGCTATTATAAGAAAATTTCTAAGATGAATTCAAATTAAATGTTTGCAAAATTTTTCTTACAATGGCCATATGTTGCAAAATAAACATTTTTATTTCTAGAAGCAGAAGGAAGTATGAGTCATTTAAGTTCAAAGCTAAATAAAGACAACATTAAGAGTAGTTGGCTCATGGCCGATCCGTGATGTCACACGGAGTGGTACCCAGTAGGTATGGCGAATTTCTTTTTATTATTTTTTAGTTCATACATACTTTTTTGGCAGAGTGACAATTAGTGCTTTCAGTAACAAACCCCAAAATGTTCATTCGCATGATAGATTTACCACCATCTATGTATTCACACCGAACCTCATTTCTGGGTTTAACCACTCATATACCAAGTAATCTACTAGGATAACATTTTAACTCGTTTCAGTTCAAATCTGAAAGACAAAATAGTCAGATGTGAATACTTCTTAAGTCAAAGAGATAATTTTCGTACCCAACTGTTTCCCAGAAAGGCGCTGTTTTAAACTTCCATTTCCCAGTTTTTTTACGCACCTAGTCGGCTTTCAAAAAAATATTCTTTAGATAAGCATTTCAATTAAATGAACATGAATGGTGTTTATAAAAACAAAACAGAAGACTACAGTGTTTTAGTAATGCAATCTTTACACATAAACGAGTTCTTTCAATTTCTTCAGAATATTTCGATCTTCCTATGATTTATCAAAATGGTCATTATGTATTTCCTTACTGATCCTTCTTAATTGAAATATTATTTTAGTATCACCTTTATTGTTGTTGAAAAAATCTTGTTAGTGATATTTTTATTATTGCACACTCTTGAAAATCAGCTAAGCCAAAAAATATACTTAAAAATGCACTTGAAGTAAAAAATATTTTGGGGAAAATATTTTATACGTAAACATGAAGTCCAGTCGATTTCCAAAGTAACTATACCGAACGTATTCAAAAAAACACTTCAATTATCGAAGTGTTGTTTTGAATATGTTTGGTATAATAGAATTATGAATTGCTACTTCATACTTCAAATATAATCCAACTCTGATAAGTAACATCTTATTAGAAATGTTTATTTAATACCAAATAAAATTAACATTCAGTTCCGAAAACAAAAACTGCGTAGATATTGTCTCTGAAAGTTTAGAAAACTTGCAATCTGCAAGATTTATTTTTGCGTATTTTGTATTTTCATGTTAATTGCTTCGATATAATCAAGGACAAGTAGATAACAAATTTTACAAGAAGTCTCAGTACTGGTTCTCAACTCATCGGAACAGCGGTGTTAGGGGTTGGTTTACGATTTTTGATATGACAGGATATCCATTCTGGGAAAGTATAATTAATTTTAACGAAGAGATCATAGTTAGAGGGAACCGATGACATAATGAAAAGGTCCTTTCGGAGAAGCATTTCAGTCCCCCATGGTTACACCATGGCTTCATACCTTATCATGAATCACAATGACAATGGTTAGAATGTAAAAAAAAAAAATGTCTCTGCTTGGCACACAATTTAGGTCGCTAGTGATGCTGAATGAATCTGCAATGACGCGTCAACTGTTGCATCTTGGGATGCAGTATGAAAAAAGAAGAAGAAAGTAAGAAAGAAAGAAAGAAAATCTTTACACTCATAGGCAATGATAATTTCCATTACATCTATGCATGTCTATCTAGAATTTTTTTTTTTTCATTGAGAGTATTGATTAACACCACTCGCCGTTTTGAGTGTTTTTTAGATGCGGTTCCTATGACTGAGTCCAGTTGTCTATCTTAAGTAAGGTTGCGACCTTAATCTATGAGCATGATCTAATTTTGTGAACAGTTCTAAACTGAACAGCTGTAGTAAAAGATTGTCATTAGTACAAACGGAAATCATAGAGCAAGTTGTGTACATGTGATTTTTATAAATATCATATATACACAAACTGCTCTGTGGTCTGCTATTCCTGTTTTTACTAATGGAAGTTTTATACTACAGACTATTCAGTTTAGAATTTATAAAAATATGATTCAGGAATATTAACTAAGGTCTTTATAAGCAGTAGAATGCGCCCTTTTCATAACTTTTTATTATTATTATTTATTTTCGAATCGGCACAGTCTTGTGTATGTTATTGGCCGCAGTGAATGCTACCGATCGTTATTTTGTAATCCAGGAAGACAGAAAAGGAAACAAGGTCAGTCCATTTCCTAGTAAATAAAATCTTGAAAGTGTCGCAACACCGCACGTCGCTGAGGGGTGTCGTCATCTGACGCATGCATATATTCAAAGAACTCTCGGGGAAAGGGGATATTTACGGAAAAGAATTTTTAGTCCTCTCATACCGGAAAGCGAGGGCGTTAAAATTTAACACTTCTTGAAACCTAAAGTAACATTGTTGTTTCTTTATATGTTTTCTTGTGTACACTACTATCTAGGTGCACTTCGAGAAAATTAAATGCCAAAGAAATACAAAAACATTAAAATACAAAAAGATAACGACCACAGTTTCGATTATCTTACCTTGATTTAGCATAGTGACAACTTTAAGGCATACGTACTCCTCGATACAAAGTCGTAACCTCCGGAAGGAAGCTGTAAGCTGAGTGATAAGTTCCACTAGCGGTCCAACTTCCGTCCTTAGTTGATCCAAGGTAATGGGACCATTTACCATAGTGCACAAACAGTTATGAAGTGTACATAAACACATCCCCACTTCTTGCTGCAGGTCCATGTCAGTATCCCCCAAAGTGGCTCCACTGTGAATGGCCAAGTAGGCACATGTTGTAAGAACTAGAAGCTCATGCCACTTATGAGTTAGTAGCTTGGGAAAATAAAATAAATTATTATGAGTTTAAATATATGAAGAACAAATAGCTATAATAATGGCTATTTGATACAATAAAATAAGAGGTAATATGACTAGGCAGGAAAAAAAACTCGAATGTTCCGTATTTTGTTTGTTTTTTGTAGAATGCTGAATTTGTAGCATCAACAGATTTAAATAAATTCAATAATGGATATGATCATTAAGAAAGAAAGCTTGTCCAAATGCATTCAATTTGTAAACTATTTTATTTTTAACGATCACAAACTTTTCTATGCTTTCTCCCTTTGCTGCCAGCTTGCATTTCCTCAGCTAACATGAATTGTTCGTTCATGGGAGAGAACAACGATGCTTTAGCCAGCAGGTCAAGGGTACTTGACTTCCTTTTACTGCAGAATAATCCTCGTCCTTGTTTCTTAATTGCAGCACGATTTTAGCCTAGTTTCCAAAATTTAGCTAACAGCCACTTTGGCTATATAAAGATTCGTTAACTTAAAATAAATAATTAATTTTACTGTGATTTCGATTAAGTTTCCTTAAGTTAGTTACAAAAAAAGTAGAAAAGTAGTTTCATATTAAGTCTACCATGGGTTATTATACTTGACTCATTCTGCTGACTTTTGCAATATATAAATTGTGAGTGTGTGTGTTCCAGAGAATGAGATCTGATAGCGAAACATTTTTTTATTTTTAATAAACTGGGAAAAGAGTCATAAGAGCGTTAGTAACACATCATTTTTTAAAGTAATTGCGATCACAGTTCTATCATTTTTTTTTTTTTTGTTGTTGTTGTTTATTTAAATGACAATTGCTACTACCAAATATTCCTTATTTTTTAGAGGAATTCAACTGAAAATTGATTTTATTTTTGAAAATTTTTATAGATTGTGTAGGTTGTCCCACTTATAAAATTTCTAAATTTTTATCAAATTTACTCACTTCTTCAACTAGAAGAACTGATACTTATATAAAAAATACTTTGGATTTCAAAAATAAAATTTCTTATCTTCATTTGGACGTTTCGGATATTATGATTAGTTTAGATGTTGTTTCATTATTTACTAATATTCCTTTATCTGACAGCATTGAATTACTGCAGCAAGAATTTCCTTCAGACATTGTAAAAATATTTGATTTTGTAATACATTCTGGCTATTTTTCCTTTAAAAACAAGTTATATCAACAAATCGAAGGAACAGCAATCTCCTGTTATCGCCAACTTCTTTATGGATCACTTTGAACAACGTATTTCTGACAACATTTCTCCTAAACTTACTCATTGGTTCAGATATGTAGATGACATTTTTGCTATCTGGAATGGCTCTTCTGATAAACTACAAAAGTTTCCCTCTAAATTAAATGCACTTCATCCAAAGATCCAGTTCACCCTAGAAGTAGAATTAAATAAGCAGTTAGCCTTTTTAGATCTTTTAATTTTTCGCCAACCAAATAGTAACCTACATTTCTCAGTCTATAGGAAGAACACTCATACAGGCCATTATATCCATGCTGAATCTCATCACCATCCCAGTCAAAAGGCAGGAACTATTAAAACACTGGTTCATCGGGCCCACTCCTTTTGTTCTTCAGACGATCTATTACAGAAAGAATTGCAATATATTATTTCCTCGTTTTTATCTAATGGATATAAAAATTCCTTCATCAAAATAGCTTTTAGTAGTTTTAATATGTCTTCCTCTTCAAATACAGAAGAAATAACGCGTATTCCTATCCCTTATGTGCAAGGCATTAATGAACGCATGGCAAAAGTTTTAAAACCACAAAATATTTTTGTTGCCTTTCGACCATTCAGAAAAATCTCCACCTTTCTCACTTCTCCAAAAGGACAAGCTTCCACATCCCAGTTATCCAGGCGTCTACCAGATTCCTTGCTCTTGTGGATTATCTTATTTCAGACAAACAGGAAGATCTGCCTTTATTCGGCTAGAAGAACACCAGTCTTATATTCAATACCTTGAACCTAAACAGTCTGGACTTGCAGAACATGCCATAAACACTAGACATAGAATTCATTGGAACAAGACAAGATTCCTTCACAAAAGTCGGTTCCTCATGGAACGGCATTATAAAGAAACATGTGAAACTTTACTTCACTCCCCTAACTTAAACAGATCCGATGGTTTACGTCTATCTCCTTTGTGGGAGATAGTACTTTATAAATCAGCTAATCTTTCCTAACTTTTTAATTGTGTGTGTATATATATATATATATATATTTTTTTTTTTTTTAAGTTACGAAATTTATTGACCTTTTTAGCTATCTTACATTAGCTACTTAGGTTGCGCCTTTTGGAATTGTCATTTATTGTTTAATTAGCTTTATACATGTACTGAAGATGCCTGTGATACTCAGGCGAAAATTCTACTAATAAATAATATTTTACTTGAGTTAATTCCGTTATTATAATTTTAATTATAATTATCCTTCATTATTAGTCTGTCACTCTGCCTACTTACAAAGTATCATTAAACTCTAAACTTGCCTAGTTGAATGGACAGTTCAAATGAAGTTTGTGTTATCACAATTAAAGTAAAAGGAATTTCACTGGTTTTGTGGAAACCATAAATGGGACATGAAACAATCCTTAAATAATTTCGTAAAATATAAAATATTGTACGAAGTTGTTTCGGGATTGTTACAGCGAACTAGAGGGCTGGATGTTTTTTTAAATTAAAAAACCTGAAATACAAAAAGAAATCGTTTAGATCAAGGTCCAGTTGTGTAACGTTCTTTCATTATGCGTGATCATTTTTTGCGGGTTGCAGAATTGTGTTTACTAATACAAAGGAAGTGATTCAATAAGGGATGCAACAAGAGTAATGCTACCAGGCATCAAATGGTAACATCAAACCTATGCGTCCTCTGATTGGATTCAATGATTTGATATGGTTTAGTACTATTTTTCGTGGTAGTATTAAGAAAACAAAATGAGTTTTCAAATCTCTTCTCATGCCTCCTTACATCTCCTAGTCTTTCTACAATAAATTTAAAGCAACGATGAAAAGAAAAGCAATCGATTATATTTTTGTATTAAATAATTTCATCGTACAGAGGTTTTCTAGCAACCATATTTTCGATGTTATTGCTTAGAAACTGATCCAAGGAATTCTTTCCATTTTCCGCTTGCGTGTTAGGCTCGTAGGTCTGTCTCTACTAAGTAACTTGGAACCTTGTAAACCTAATTAATTATCTGATAGAATAAAGATCCAGTAGATTATTGCGACCGGTATGTCTATTTTGTGTAATGAAAAATCCGAATTTCCAGGAGGAAAAATCCTGCCAACTTCACATGAGGTTATAGGGTTCCGAAACCTCGGAAGCTTACCTTCATCTGAAAAGCCCGGACAAAGATTCTTCACATCCTAGACTGGATTCAAAAACAGGTCTTTCCAATCAATAGGCATCGTCGAAACAGACTTTGCTAAGGAGGCGCTAGAAAGATCCTTTTAGATGCTTTTATGAGCATAAAAACACTTCGTAAAAGGTTTGATAGTCATTGTAAAACTATTTTTTGATTTCTTTCTTTCTTATTTTTTAAGAAAGAAATTAACTTGGTACATGTTCAATGTTGCGACGCATTTAATCATTATTAATAGTATTAATCGTCGATAGTATAACTACTCTAGTAATTTTTATAAGATATATTGCAAATTCGTACCTGGGTATGGACATCCACTGGAAGTTCGGCATAGAAAGGTAGCCTTTTAGTCCAGTTCACCAACCTGAAGACAATATCATCTCCAATTTGACAAAGCTTATCGCTGAGGTCAGCTTTAGACAAAAGGTCCTTAGATTCCTTTTGAGGACTTTCCTCGCAGTCTATCAACTGCGAGATGATGGCCGCAGCTTGCTCTGGAGTAAACTGGCGATCTCTGGAACTCGTGACCCAGCTCTCTAACCGGTGTCGCAAATGTATAACATCGGAAGGATTGGTCAGGGCTGTCTTTAAGATTTGTCCATTAGCCCAGTCTTGAGGAGAATATCGAATTGCTGGCAGTTTCGGTTGATCTCGTATCTGTCCATTCTTCTGGCTTTTCGGGCGCTTCTTGTACTTCACCTGACGTAATAAAATGAAAACATTCAGACAAATTCATATAGTGATGATATGTATTCATTATACATAATAATAATAATAATAATAATAATAATAATAATAATAATAACCCCAAGGAACTAGGCCTTGTAGCGCGGGGGTGGGATTTACGCTTCAATGATGTTGGAAGCTATGCTAGCAGTAGCTTAGCCAGCAGCAGCAGCAGGGCCACCCTAGTTAGGCAGGTCTCAACTGAGGAACCAGCTAACAGTGTTCCATCTCCCATATTAATGGTGAAAAGCAAGAAGAAATCCATACCAGATCAGTCGACGTCCTGATCAAGGACTGTGTCAGATGTTGTGGATTCTGGACATCAGGAGATAAGTGGGATACAGCATTCAATACTCCTTGCTGGATGACCAGGGCAAGAAGCTGAATAGTGACTGGAAGAAACCAGGCGTAAAAAATAAACTGCAGAAGAAAACAAAGAAGTTGTAAAATGATTTTACAGATGAATGCTAGAAAAACGGGGTTTTTTTTAGAAAACCTATGCACGGGATTTGGAAACAAAGAAACCAGATTTATTCTAGCATCTCAACAAATTTTGAACAAACTAATGCAATCAAAGCAAATTTTAGAACATCAGTTATAACAGCAAATGCAGACTAGGTGATCAGAAAGATGAAATTGTAGAACATATGATTAGTGCATGCAGTAAGATAACCTAAACGGATTATGAATACAGCCATGATCAAGTGGCCAAAATACTTCATTATCATGTATGCAAAAAAATATTCCTCAAAAAATATACTTCTGATAACTCGTTGCAACATAAAATAGACACTAATGTAAAACGAAACAGCAAAATTTCTCTGGGTGTAGGATCATTCTTGCCAAAGAACAAATCTGATCATCTCGAACCACTTTTCCTTAAAATGTACAAGAAGCTTAATTCAGTCAGCTTCTACAATCCGTCACGACCTCAACAGCATGCCTAACACAGGAGATAACACAGACATTCGAAATTGGCATCCAATCTACCTGATCAATGCAAACTGCAAAATCATTTCCAAAGTTACTCCAAACCGACTAAATTCCGCACAGCCTGAAGTCATTGGCTAATATTGGCCAAGCTTGTTCTTTCCCAGGAAGATCAATACATATACCTACATCTAACAAGATCTCATCCACATTGCAAAGTCAAAATGAAAATCTAGCACTCATTTACGAAGTTCTCAGGGCATTTTGGATAACACTTTCTAACACTCTAGAGGGATCAAGCAAGGATGTTCTTCTTCTGGACAACTATACACACTATACACTGAAACTTTCTTAAAAAAATTACTACACATTATAATCTCCAAACGAACCACAATGGCACAACACCTTACCAATTCTAACTTCTTACCTAACCGCAAATTCCAAGTTACAGAATTGGTTCTAATTATCTTCAGCAATGTCCCAGGCACCCTGGTGCAATTACAGGTGCTAGACATCACAAGACATAGGTGATAATCGCTTTGTTTGCAGGATAAATCAGATATGTGTGCTCCAAAAGCTTTTAAGACATACATTAGAAAAGAGGCAAAGGATAACTGAATGACATAGAAGATCGATGTTTTGGTAAAAAAGGGAACATTACAGTTCAGGATCACTTTTAGCTATCTTTCAGCTACCTGAAGTGCATGGTCATCGGCAATCCAGGAATATCATCAGTTGGATTCCACTCTTCGATGAATTTGGCTACGTTCTTTTTTTTTTTGTGATATTGATATTCTAGGATGAGACTGATGTGTAGTTTTCTGTGTACTTTCCACGTGAGGATTTCCTCCCACTTGGTGATTGACTGGTGATATTTCACAAGTGTTTAAGGCAGAAGCTGGACGACTGCCTCGGCACAGATGAAGATAGGAATAGTTCTTGACGGGCATAGTGTTGATCATAATGGGAAAAATAAAGGATCTTTCGAAGTTCAATAAATGGCTTTTTGTGGGTGGCCGGCTTGCTGAAGCTACGATTTTGAAAACAGAAGAGCTGACTGGCTTCTCAAAAGTTGATATTTCCCAGGTATTTAATCAGCGAAGAAATTTTGCATGTCTAAGAGGCGTTCCTTAGAGAGTGTCAGGAACTAGATCGTCATCGTCTGAGAAGGCTTGCGTGGACAAATAGACCCTTCTGTGGGCAACAATTGACCGCAGTATTGACTAAAGGCAGTTCCTGACCCTATCTCACAAACTATGAGCAAGGAATTGAAGGGGATCAGCATTGGCAGATGCATGCCTATAAGGAAACCACTGATATCTGCGGAAAACCGAAATGTTCGTGTGCAGTGCTGTCAGGAACACCTTGACTGGAACCTTTGAAAAAGGTCATGGGGTCCAACGAGTCACGGCACACCTCGTTCGGTACCAATGGTAGCAGAGAGTTTTGCGGGAGCCCCATGAAGCAATGAACCAACTTGACTTGTAAACACAACTCAAGATTCTGGAGGTGGTGTCTGGAGTGGGGCATGTTCTATTGGTAAGGAATGGGTCTTCTGATATTGCTCATATACGTATCCAAGTCTATCCTTCAATGTTGAATTTTTATCCAGCAGGTGACGGTTGTTTCACGAACAGGGAAGATTGTGGAAGTCGCTGTTCACTGCGCAAGAATTGTTCAGCGGTGGTTCAGTAAGCATGAGAGCGACTTTCACTATCTTCCCTGGAAGACGGTAGAAGCCCCGATGTGAACCCGATTGAGAGTGTATGGAACATGTTAGAGAGACAGATCCGGGAGCAAAGTCCACTTCCATGAAATCTGAGCCAGTTAAAGGACTGTCTAGTGAACGCTTGGTACGTTGAAGACGTAGATGCAATCCAATACCTTGTAGAATCAATTCCAAACCGCATATGTGCAGTACTTCTGGCTAAAGGAAGTCGAACACGGTATTAAATAAAAGTTAATAATTCAGTGGCGGTATGTGTAGAATCAGACTCATCATATTCATTGATAACGAATGCAACATCTGTAACGTGGAGCATTTGCTACATGTGTTCGAGTATACCAGATCAGATTATTAACATTTAATATAATGTAGAATTTTGGAAACGACTGTTAGCAAACATTTACGATCGAGACCAAATTTTTACAATAGGAACTGATATCTTTTTCATGACAGTGTTCCTTCAGCTGTGCCTACAAAAAAAAAAAAAAAAAAGAAAAACAGAAAAAAAGCATGAATAGCAGCAATATAAATCAACTACCCATCTATTTCCCTGACTATACCTTCACGAGACTTCTTTTTGTTTTCGGATCAAATAATGAAACTAGAGATAAGCAGGTCTGAAGAGCCATTAAAATTAGTCTACTGGCTAATTTTAATGGTGCGGTTAGTCCAGTGACTATGCGCATCGCAACCATATGCCTGGGGAAGGAGTGTCCTGGGTTCGATTCCCGTAGGTGACGTGAGGAGCTGAAGGATCTTCCTCAGCCATAGCCAAGTTAGCCGGTCTTGAGCGTAGACAGTAGGGTTTTCCCCCAGTTTGTCCCGGGGTTTTTCATCCCGCAAAGCAGACAAACCGGCCTTGAGAACTCAACACTGCGGACATAGGATACACCGGGTGTACGGCTGACCATCTTATCCTGTGAACGGTTTGAGGTCCGATGATTAATAAAGCCTCGACACCGCAAGGTAAAAGAGGAGAAAAGGAAGATGAGATGAGATACAGATTGAACTTATTATTCCAAAATTACTTGAAATTTTTGGAAAATAATTGTATCAGTTTTCATCATCATTTGTATCATCTTCAAATTCCTAATACCTTCAGAGGATGTACAAGATATTATGATAATATTAATATCAATAGTACTAATATCCTTTCATGAATTTATAATTTTTCAATAGCACGAATTATGAAGAAAATAAGAAATGGCATAATTTTTAATTCGTTTAATATTGCAAGATTTTAGACACATTCATAGGATTAATGAAATATGAAATGAATAAAATAAATCCTCTACCGCATTTTTATTTTTCAAGGGAAGTAAACAGCTTTTAGCCTACTTTATTTTATTTATTTATTTAGAAATCTATAGCACCCATCTCCACTCCTTGTGTTCACCAAAAACTGAACTCGTGGCCACCGATGATTTCATAAGAATCTGGTGTGTGTGTGTGTGTGTGTGTGTGTGTGTGTGTGTGTGTGTGTGTAACATAAGTTTTCGGTTATCAAAACCTGACCGTTTAATTTTCACTCATACCTGACATTTGAATCCAGGACTTTATTTTGATCTTTTCAATTTTTTTAATGTATCCTACCTTCTTTGAGGGTCAATACAAGTCTCCCACTTGTAGTTATAACCTATTCATCTATCTCTTTTCTACCATTTTCAGGTAGGCAATATTCACTGTTAAAGCTTATACATTTGTGAGAATTCATACACCTAATTTCAAATGTATGGCATTTTCTTACCTTGTACAGATTATAGACAGCTCCAGAATTTCGTCCTCCGGGCATCCTGTCTTCTCGAACAGCTGTTAAATTAAAAATAATATCTGTAATGGAGTTACTGTAATCTTTATTTACCTTAAATTGAATGAAATAAATTTTTTTTTCTGAAATGAAGTGAGTATCTGTACTCTAATTCCGTAGTAAATAATCCAGTTTAGTTATTTCACAGAGTTAAAAATTTAAGATATTTGAGATGCTACGAAGTAGCTGAATGTTGTGTTTTTAGAGCGTGGGTTGTAATGAATATGTTGGCTGAATTGGGCTATTACATATATATTTTTTATTTCAGTGCTACGTTATTCTCGTTATTATTTTTATTGCTTTCTAACTGTGGCGCTACTGTTTCATCTACGCCATTTATTCTCTATGGTGAGATAAACAGTTATCGAGAGAAGATTTGTTGATTGCTTATACTAATAGCAAATTTAGGTTAATAATAATATTAGACTCTTCTATTATAGTATATCTTTGTTTGTAAAATGGTAAGTTTTTTTTTCTTCATAAATTGTTTACGACAATTTTGATTGAGTAGTTTGGAAGCACAGTTAAAGCAGCTAAGTTTTAAAGAATGTGTCTAATCCGTTTTGTTAGGATAAAAGATTTCAGGATTTTTTTTTTCGGTAAATTCCTACAATCATCGTGTGAGACCAACTAACACGTATTTATTCGGAACGCTCTTAGCTTTCACCTTTAACACATTTACATTTTGCTTTATTTTAGTATGAAAGAATGAATACGTTTTGTACTAATGTCGTGTTGGGAATTCATGTCTCAAAAAATAATATGCGCAAAATAATTCTAATCTTCAGTATAACCATCTTTAGATTGCTTAATAACATTCCATTATTTGGCAATTCGCACAAGAGAGGGGTGGTAATTAATATCTTCCACGCTATGATTTCACTTCAGAACTTAAGTAAAAATAAGTTATTCTGGCAACATAAGAACAGATTGGTTGATAAAATTAACTGCTTAGACAACTTAAGCTCTGATACTTCCTTTGAGTTCAGCTAACTCACTATCAAATTGAACGAACCCCATACAGGTTCCTCGCTCCAAGACGATTTAAACTTAGTTTAAGAAATTTAAAGATTTATATATTTAAACCCAGTTAATACAGTGCGATCTCTAATAAAATTATGAAGGTAGCATTTATGCATAAAAGTAAAAATTAAGAATCGTATAAATTGAGTTACTTAAAAGGTATATCTGTCGAATCTGTTTAAGGAAATGAATGTAGAATTAAAAATAAAGTGAAATAAGTAGAATATTTCAACGAATAAGAATTGTTGTGATATGATTAAGAAACAGTGTGAACATTTGAAAACAAACTTACTACAGTTTAATGTTTGGTATGTTGTTATTTCTGATTCTCTGTTTTGTGAAGGTAAAATTTTGAGTTTTTATCGCCGCTTTCGTATGAGACCATCTAACTCACTATGATAGCTCTACGGAAACACAATATTTTCTAATCCCTTCATTAAAAAAAATTAAAAAAATTAAAAATTAAAAAATAATAATAAAGGAGGCTGGAATCTATCGAATTTTTCCCCAAAAAGCATCCCCTCAGCGTCATTTTAAAAAATAAAAGAAAAAAAGACCCTGTACTAGCTCAGACTATCAACAATTAATTGAGCCAAGCAGAGTAGCTTGTTTCTGTAAATTTATTACTGACAGTACAACTACAACACGCACGCACACACACAGAGTAGAACTCTGAAACCACTCACCTGCTAAGACCATTCCTTGGCGCAGACACTTCTGGAAACGGCAATACTGGCACCTGTTTCTCTGTGCTTTGGTGATTTCACAGTTTCCGTCGGCGACACACGTGTACACTCTCTTGTTCTGAACCGTTCGCTTGAAGAAACCTTTACACCTGAAAAATGTAAAAACAGTGGGCGAGACGAGCTGTAAGGGAGGCAGGTTTGTTGATAAGTGGTGTTGGAGAAGAAGATGAAAGTGTAAGCCAAGTTAGTACGAAAGCTGGTGAAACATGCGGTCCATTTTCAGACAAAATATTAAAAATCTAGAATATTAGGCTCCTTTTTGACTAGTCAAGTCGATAAAGAAGTGGTATCTTGAAATAAGAAAAAGAAGGGAAGAAAGGAATAGAAAATTGTTTGTAAATTCAACAGATTAGTAATTAAGAGCACTGGAAGCATTTAATTCTAAAGATTAGTAACAGACACAGAAGTAATAGTGTAAATATTGAATATTCTATTATGTAAACATTTTGAATGTGAATAGTCAGAATAGAAAGAATACTCCATTGCATTATCAGATAAAATACTAATAGTGACAAATTATAAACGATTTTTCCCAAATGATCTAATACCGAAATGTGAAATTCTAATCTCTCTCTAATAGTTTGGTCGCAAGTGCATTCCTTCTCTTTCGAGTGTCTTGCGATCCACATCAGTAATTTAATGCAGAAATAAGTAAAGTGAACTGGAAGGCAGATTGTGAATTTAACCTTTAATTTAAACAACAGATAATTTGATCATGGAAGTATGAACTTGAAATGTCAGGAACCAAAAACAAACTGGAACGAGGTGCTTTTTAAGCAGAATTATAGCTATTCAAAGTCTGCAATTATATCAAGCAGTAAGGACCACGAGTTGAGTATACTGTCATGTGCAGTAGAAAACAGTTTAATTTCCCAGTATAGCACAAGTTATCAGAAAAATTTTTTGGTAGGGGGAATGCTATAGTTAACCAATTATTTAAAGATGAGCCAGCCAATTAAGATAATTTGTATATGTATAAACTGGAATAAAGACTAAGGAATGATGCATCCAAACAAAAGGAAGAATACGAACAAAATCTAAGAACGGAACTTTAACACTGCAAAGGAGATCAAGCTAGCTAGCTAGTTAGCTAGAGAGGGAGGGAGAGAGAGATTTCTTCAATGAAATTAAAAGACCAATGCCAGCCTTGTTGGTAGATTGAATGGTATCTCGGCTTACTAACCAACAACTCGTAGGTTTGAATCCCACAGTAACAAAGCGGTCGAATTCCATTTATGTGTGGGTGGTTTTTACGCCATGGTGTTGTAATCATTGCCTTGTTTATTGGATACCCTGAAGTGGTTTGATAAAAGTACCATGCTTGAATTCTAGAGCAGGATTCCTGGCTTATCTAACCATGGCTTACTCACCACAGTCTAAATATGCTTATTAGGACATCGGTTTTACGTGAGTGGGATTAACATTAAAAGTATGGCATTTGGGATATTTCCAAGATAGGAAAGTTTCTTTGTCAAAACTTTCTTCTATTTTGTTAATAATGTCCTTCACAAATCTAACTTTAGAAATAGCCAATGTTTGCTTCACTCCACCTACCAACGTAAAAAATAAATATAGCAATAATGGTTTAGTTCTCTCCCTCCCTTATAAAGGAATATATTCTTTCTTTACTTCTTTCCCTGCACTTTTTAATTCACTTTGACAAAACAAAAGTCATTTTTAATATAGTCAAAATCAATTTAGTGCTTAAAAGCTTTCAATTACATTTTCAATTACTTTCAATTTTATCACCGGTTTCCTCAAATTTTAGTCTTCTATTAGAAGTTGATCAAGTCAATTATATGTTGCACAGCTGGAGAGAGAGAGCGAGAGAGAGATCCATAAAAACACAGATTTGTTTCGTTTCTCTTGCTTCATAAAATGTTTTTTCTTTTACTTGTAGATACCTCTAGTGTGCTAACTGATCTGTATCAGTTATCAAGAGCCTTTTGCTATTTTGTAAACGTGCAAGGTATTAACAAAGAAACGAAATACTTAAAGAAAAAATTACACAAATATATAAAAGAAATTTTTGAAAAAATGCGTGATTTTGATATCTCTTTTAGAGCATCCAGAGCTCATTAGAAAAATAATTTGCAATGATCCGAAGTTTAATAGAATAATTTCTTTAAGGATAATATCGTAGATCCAAAAATTAGAATCAACAAATAGCATATGTTGTGGTCCCCTTCAGATATTGACATATGGTTGAGCGGTATATATTATTTTTGCACCATCAGAACGTTTTCCTTTATATTTCTGTATATATTTTATTTTGTGTAATAAATAATTACCATTGAATTGTATGTCATGAAAAATGTTTAATATCCTAAACCAATCGTATTTCAAAATGGGTGTTTACTAATATTCATAACTTTGAGCTCGAAGGAACGCTACCGTATATTAGTTTTTAGACTTTAAAAATTTTCAATTAAATCCTATGGAGTAGTAGGAAATAAATACAATTGTATTTTATTACTTTATATGTAACTTCGGTTTGTGTTCTATTGTGTAATGCAAAGAGATAAAATACATAGAGTAGTGGAGTACTTTATTACACTAAACATTTATGCAGTTCTTTTTTGTTGCTCAGATTTTGAAGGAACGCTTCCACTACAGCATTGAGTAAGATAATGTCCAGAAAATCTGAATCTCAATGAGTAGAGTAAATGTGTGCTCTGACTGATTTATAGATGCCAACAACGTTTTCACATTACTCATACTATTCAAAGGCTGTTCAAAGTAAGCTCATTTCTTATGTTGATTAACGCCAGCACAGGAGATTTAATGCCGTAAGTTAATCCTTTTGTCATAGAGTAAATTGTTTATATAATGTCGTGTTTCGAAATTAGAAAAGAAATATATAAACAGATGCCTTATAAGGAATTTCGTTTTTTTTAAAATATAAATTAAGAAATCATTATACTTGTCAAATTAACTTAATATGGCATTTCGGTGTATAAATTATGCTGATATATATATTCACTTTGAGCCGACCAAAGCAAAGCTAGTAAAGCAAAACATAAAGTATTTGGTGAAATTAATTGGCATACTGAAGCAGAATAAATATTTTATATTCATTATTTTTCTAGTTTTACTATCAAATTAATTCGTGATAAATGTTTTTACTTTATGCATCCGCAGCTTATTTCATTATCAGCGTTCTTGAAGGGCATTAAATTATTCCAGCTATTATTATAGGTAAGCGGGTATCCTACTCTGTAGACAAGCATACTGGTAGTATCCCACCTGGTTATGATAATCGTACATAAACTGGATTTTTTATGAATATATGAGAATAAAAATCACTTTTTCTTTTATTTATTTTGTTTTTATTCAGCTTAGCTTATGCTTTGTTATAATCATCGGCAACTTGGATAACCATTTTTCGCACGCGCAGAAATCAGGAAATTTCCTGAATTTCTGAAATTTATTTCTGAATTTAAAAGGAAAAAAAATGTTCCGCTAAAGGACGCCTTTGAAATATCTGTGTATTTAATTTATACAGCACATCATGTTTTTTTTTTATGTTTAAATACTCTCTCTCTCTCTCTGTGTGTGTGTGTGTGTGTGTGTGTGTGTGTGTGTGTGTGTGTGTGTGATTATAGGATAGGCAATTTTTTTACTACTTCGTTACAGGTTACAGATCATAAAATTCTTTCCCTGCCTTCTACATGAAAAGATCTCTCTATAATTAGAACAAATTAATTTAGGAGGAAAAATTTTCCAGACAGAAAAATAAATTTCTTTAACTACCAGGGGACAAAATAATCATTTTGTTAATTCTGAACTGCATAATGTGAAAATTATTTACGAAATGAAAATGAATGAAAACAGAAAATGTAGTTGATATAGTGCCTTTTAAAATAACTTTAATTCAAACAATATATAATTTAATAAATATTTTTAAATAAAATAAAGCATGCAGAAACCAAAGAAAGTTTTAAGTTAAAAAGAAGTAATTAAAATCAAAATAGTACAAAGATAACAAATGCAACCTGAGAAATAAATTAGTCTAACCAAATGTTTCCAATAGCTTACATGTTCCTCCCAAATAAAAAAAAACAGAACACTATCGTATTTTTGTTATTCATTTACCATTATTGAATACATGAATGCTGATGACCGTAGGGTGACCAAGCAATTCTTGTGGATCTTAAAAAATATAATGCAGTGAAATTTGATAGAATTTGTAAAGAAATGTTGCTTCTTATGATATATAGGTGATATCGCAGTTTCAGCAAATTATTTCATTATTCTAAACTATGCCCCGAGCTGTATATGCTGTTTGATTTACAAAACTGTGTTCAAACTGACTCGAATTGCATATTATAGTTCACTGGGTTTTTTTTTTCTTTCCTTTCCATTGCACTTTTTTCATACCCGTATATGTCTCATATCTCCGTAGAAGAGCTTTACTACTGAATGTCTTCAGTGGTAAAGCTCTTATAAAAGTTCCTCTGATGAGATTCGAACATGGGTCTTCCCATTGGAAGGCAAATGTTGCAGAACCTCGCGAATGCGCTACGAAAACGCTTTCTAATTGTGAAGCAGAAGTAGATGTATAGTACGGGAAAAAATTTGCTACCTTATTGAGAAAAATGTATACACCGGAGATATTCTTTCCTTTTAATCGAATGAAGATCAAAATTACAGGACAGTATCACACGAACGGGCAAATGCCCCAATGGTTTAGGATTCAGGTCAAGATACTTGACCTGAATATCCATGAGAGGTTCTGTCCTATGGCTACGTGCATTGGGATACAGCATAATAGGCCGGGTGTTCAACAAATATCTTAGAAAAGCAGTTTAATATGCCAGATGGCATTAAAGATTGCGATCTGAGTTTCTTGATCAAACCATTGTTCTAATTTTGTTATTATGTTATACGCACACGCAGCTCAGACTGTTGGCAATTTAACCGTGGTGTGCCACTATTATTTTTTCTTCACTCTCCTTACATATATTATACTATGCATATAATTTATAATATATCTATTTGCATGTACAGAACTGATTACTTAAAATGTAAATAAATCTAATTCACTCTGTAAACCTATTAATTTATTTTCTCATTATTTGCACCAGTGATAAAATAGTTTATACTATAAAGTTAATAATACACTTTTCTTGTCTGTGCAGAACTGTTTACTTAAAATGCAACTAATTCATCCTATAAAACTCGATTTATACTCCTTATGTTTGCAACACTGACTAAATCTTTCTGTAACGTGATAACAATGCATAATTATAGCATAGAACTATACTACATTTATGTTTGTGCTTGAAACCTTGAAAGTATATAGTTTCCTTATTTCAATTATACATTTATATAAATGGTCAGGATCGATCTTTCCTTCTTTTTTAAATGAGTTGTTTGTTGAGATCAAATTACATAATTTAAGCAAAACATCGAATAACAGCTCTTATAATGGTATAACCTTCCACGTAATTTGAATGTTGCAAACAACTAATTGTGTTTCTAATTTATTAATACTATGTTTTAAAAATGTCTTGTGCATTTAATTTAATTACTAATTTTAATTACAATATTGAAAAGAGAATTACTGAGTAGATAACTTATCAAACCTCGGTTTCGATAATCCTCGATGTTGAGTGACTACTTTTGAGCTATGTGGGGTAAAGTGAAGGTTCATTTTTTTGTGGGGAGGATAATAAGGAATGGGAACTGAAGAAGTTGAATAGGATTTGGAATAATTAAGAAAAGTGAGGATATGGATAGAAAGGAGCCCCCCCCCCATTCCTCCTACACTAATCTTCTTATTCCATGTCCTCTGTTCCTTTCGCTATTTTAAATCCCAATCTGTTTCTTCACTTTCTTCCTACAAATTTCCCATTATACTCTTCATAGCTCTCAAAAGGTCTGCTATTATCAACATTAATGGATCAACCCGTCAACCAAGGTATAATTCACTATGTTCCAATGAATATAAAGATACGTTAGTAAACATCGAGCTCAGTTTGAACTAAAGTGGCAAGCGGAGCAGAACTTAATGAGTACAAAGGTAATTAGACTGTTGGATATTATATTACAAGGCTGGATATAAAACATATTTCTGAGACATTAAACTTTCGCAGCAAAGTAGGGGGCATTGTATGAAAATGGATATTGAGTGGAAATGTCAAAGGTCAAAGTAGAAACTCGTGTAAGAAAAGCAGCTTTTCTTACACGAGTAAGAAAAGCTGCTTTTCTTGCAAAATTACGCTGAACATTTCATATATTTTCTGACCGGTTTGCTTGTTTTGCGGGAATGAAAAAAAAAAAAAAAAGAAGAAGAAGAAGAAGAAGAACAGATCGAAGTATTTGCAGGGGTGAGTGCAGATGTGAGAAGGGTGCGCAGAGCGTTGTATGCAAAGGATTCTTTGCGCAAGTTGTCACTCATAAAGTGACTCCGTAGCCCAGTCGCTATTAATGATGCCCTTTGATTGGAAAGATCTGGGTTCGAGTTCTAGAATGTGAAGAACCTTCATAGAGATTTTAATCTGAAGTTAGTCTGATATAGAGGTGAAAGGGTTTCTTCACAGAAAGTTAGGTTTTTCATCCAGCTAAACAGGAAAACTGGCCAGAAGAACATACGCAATTTACAAACATAATATACTGACCTCGCAGCTTTAGTTGGTTTGGCCGTAAATAAAAAAAATAAATAAATAAACAAGCCGCACCCAAACCGATAATAATAAGACTTTTGTTTGGTTATAAAAATTACATCTGTGAGGTCAATGTATTATGCTGTACACTTCATGTATTTTCTGGCTGGTTTGGTTGTTTTGCCGGAATGAGGGAAAAAAGTCCGTTTCCGAGAGGAAAAACGTTTCCATCTCCGAACAAAACTGGCTAACTCACCCTCGATTGAGATACCCTTATAAACATCCCTCGCGTCCTAGACAGTATTCCAGTACTGAAGTTTTCCAACCGAAGCGAAAATATCGCCGCTGACTGAGGACTGCATTGTTAACTATAAAGCATAGCATTGAAAGTGTAATGTAATGTTTTGTGTAATGTAATCTTTACGTTTTGTGTGATGACGTTGCACTTCTTGCACCTATGGTCAGCGGTGGACAATATACCTAACTTGGTTTGAGAATAACTTTCGTATAATGGACTGTCTATAGCTTTTAAAGAGTCTTGCAAGAAAAGCAGCGCAGACATCTAGAAGAGAGATCTAAGCAAGTGCAGGGGTGAGTACATGATTGGAATGAAAACATGGATGAAATGGAATGCCATTTGTGAAATTCGTTGAGATTCTCATTACGTGTAAGACTCGAGACAGTTATGTGAAGTATACAGATTAATTTTCCATAAAGCCTGTTAAGAAGTGCATGGTAAGTTTATCACAAAAACTGAATGCTGCAGTACACCCTAAATGTGGACTTGTACCTCATTTAAAAGTAATGTTTTAAATCAGATTCTATATTTTTCTGACATTCTAATACTTTTGAAAACATATTACACCTTGTCTGTTTTCTTTCATTTGTTAAAAATGTAATCACTCTGGATAGGCCACTCTGAGACTATATCGTTGCTGATAACAAGTAACATATTTAGAGCACCTTGACTCATATAAAGTTCACATAACAATCGGCAAAAAGTAATGAAGACATGTTAGTTTAGAAAAGATGTCGGTTTATTCTTAACGCAGAGGGCAGAGACATGAACAAGCTAATCACTGAGAACGAAGCATGTTGAACTTTACTGACTTCGGCCGCGACCTTGGGTTAAGCGGAAGTCGATCAGTGTCACGGACTTCATAAATATCATTTCAGTTACAACAAAAGATGTAATATAAAATTTAGAGAGCACGAAAGTTACAGTAGCCGAATTTCAAATCCGTAAAAAATTATATGATTAGCATATTTGGAAGCTACAACTATAAATTATAGCAAAATTATTAAAACTAACATCATGTTGTTATGGTAACCTCATTTACCGATATCAAATCCCCACATCCATTTAAATTCTCTATAATATTTTTATAAATACGTTTTCATACTTGTAATTGTTACAAAACGTACTCATATTTTCAATTAGAACTCTTCTGTTTTTTCGAGACTCGTTGTTACCTAGCGGTAGATGCAATATGGGAATTTTTATGATACTCCAACCCCAACGAAAGATTGTAAAACTATAGTTGATTTGTGCCATGGGTGGGATAAGAAATGTTTTTCTTTTTATCATTTTTATATTGTTATATTGTGTTTTATTTTTTACATAATCCGGAAATCCTCCTCTAGAGACCAAACATCAACTTTCATAAGTTCTAGCCTTCAATAAACAGGTGGTTGGTTTCACACTGGGCAATGAAATTTATCTGTTACTTAAAGACAATCACAAACATCTATGCCCACAGCAGGAATCGAATCCCCAGCCTGTTGGTTGGAGTGATGATAAAATACCAGGCAGGTATGAATAACAGTACTAATTAGGTAATCGTATCGCCTCAGTGATTTAAAAAAAAAACGCATGAATGTTGCTTTTACAAGGTACAGAGCCCTTCTTGCGATTAGGATGGTCATGGTGCGAGATGAACATAGGAATACAAAAAGACGAGGACAACTCATGGAAATATAAATATAGAGCTCTTTTACCATGAAGCTGATAAATCATTAGTCGTAAAAGGTATGCTAGTTATTTCTATTTTATTCTAGAGATAAACAAGCAGACACTAGGAAGCATATCTTAGGCATTTATTTCAATCTTTATTTAGTACATTCCACTTTTTCATTTTTTATAGCTTAAATCCCTCTTCACTCCTATATACTCTCAAGATCTTATAGTTACATTTCTAGCGCGATCCTCGTCTATATCCTGTGTTCAGTACGCCTTATGATCCCACAACACAACTGCAAGGGTGCTGTGCAATAGCTAGAAAATAAAAGCAATATCCGTCGTCTTTAGAAAAATCTGAACCAATAACTTACCTAATTACTATTTTTATTCTTCTCCCTATTTTCAGTTATTTTATTCCTATATTTATATTTATTATTTTTATTGTTTTACTGTCTTTTTTTATTAATTTATTATTCATTTTTATTCTTTTCATCTTTATTTTTACTGATCCCACATGCACCTTCTACTAAGTAACTAACAAAGACACATGCAGTGCACGAACAATGAGGAGCTCTCTGCTACTTGTTCAGCATTAATCATTTCAGCAACAAGCAAAAGAATAAAATTCTGCACGCTACAACTTTATTTCATATCTAAAAGAGAATCATGATTTATATAATATTAATAAAATACGAACTGTTTGGTTCAACGCTATTGCTACTATCCATAAAAATATTTTTGCCAAAGGTGATTTAACTGAATAGAATTTCTTCTCATTTCTTATTTTCGAATTATTTATTTGTTTATTTATTTATTCATAATAATTCTTGACTCCAAAAATTTTAGATTATGTGGTTTTCTTAGTTATACAGAACCATTTGCCTTGAATTAATGCATATTTGTCCACATAACACATAATTCCACATAACACTATGACCCTTTCAAGAGCTTTTTGTAGTATTATTCTTATAGAAGTTTGGTTTAAATAAGCCAGTTTAAGAAATATTAAAATTTTTGTATGTTCGGAATCATCCGTCTCGTACATAAGCACAAAACCTTTTTTTTTTTAATCTGGACGCTTAAAATCACCGTGATCATCATAATTGTAGTTCCAGTTCCAATTACAGTTAGCTGCATTAGGAAACTGGCTGGCTGATTTAAGCTGCCATGAAAAGCTAAGAGATACTACTTCGCACTTTCTTCATGGTGATTGGTATTTCCAACACAAAATACCCTCAGTTGATAGGTTCATATATTCTAAAAGAAGAATAAATGAACATTTCTTGTAATCAGTTCATTTAGTAGTTTGGATCTCTATTATCATTGATCAACATAAGTATACTTCAACTATTCAGTCCTCCTTCTCCTCCATTCCCTTAAGGAACACTAACTACTTACTATAATAATAATAATAATAATAATAATAATAATAATAATAATAATAATAATAATAATAATAATGGAAAAAACTATACTCTCATGTTAGTTCCCTGACTACCTAATCCTGATCATTGTCCTTAAAAGGAGATTTTTCAAAACTTTATTATGTTCATAGTCTGAAATCTCATTCAGGTCATTAAGGGCTGACTCATTCTAACTTCCTAAGACTTTTTTTCCCTTTTTTTTTTCTTTTTTTCAGAGACGAAGAGAACCACAATTGCTCTTGAGTAGGTCAATGTAAACTGGGATATCACAGAGATTCAAACATCCTATGTACACATTAATGAACACCGATATGGCTACGACATAAACGAATTATATCGATATGTTTCTCTAGAACTAATATAAATCTAATGTAAAATTCTAATTGCTATTGCACTAGTATAAGTCTAATAATGAAATACAGTCGCTATTAAAACTCCAGGATCTAATAAGGTCTTTTATACTATATGCTATTATTTATCGATAAAAAAAGGATATAAATAGAAGATGGTCTCATCATCAACTTGTCTTCCTCCCCTTTCCCACATAAATTCTACACCTACACCTACCCTTCACAAGTGATGATTCCATAATGTAGTCCAGTGGCCTTGTCCTCACAGATCATACACACCATAGGCTGTTCCTCTTCCTCCTCTTCTCCACTAGGAACCACCACAATCCCTTCAGTGGAGGATGGGTTAGGTTCATCTCTCCGACTTCCCCCTGCCACAGTCAGATTGAGGGCCTGCAGGGCCTGACAGTCCGATTGATTTGAAGTCGACGAATTCTTTTCTGCTGGTGTCGACCAGAACTTTCTAGGCTCGGAAGGCGGCCTAGGGAAGAATTTTTGCAAGTCATTTGTCCTAGTATTAGTGGACAAGGAGGGATTCGTGTTATACAGAGTCTTACTCGAACTCGGTCCGTAGGGAAACACCGATGGGACGTCGGTTCGTCCCGACACGAAGATAGGTATTTTGATTCCAGACTTACTTAGTGTCCCATATTGGGAAAAGTTCGGAGGGGTGGTAGGTGGGGAAGTCACAGACATTAGGATGGAAAACTCATGAGAGCGAGGAGACATAGATCGACTGTTATTTCCTATTGTTGCCTGAGTGGGCGAAACTGGTGCACCGCTCCCTTGCTCATCACTGCTCGCACTAGTACATGTAGCTGTACTTTCTGGCTTTCGGCCCAGCGGGGACACTGTTGGACTGGAGCCGGTAGCCCACAACATTGTCTTTCCTGATACTGGTCCAGGGATATCACTAATGACCAGCGGCGGCCGATACTGGTTCACCAGTCTTTGAAGAGAAAGACTTTTTTCTTCTTCGTTTCTCCGGTATGTTGAATACGAAAATAGTTGAGGCGGCCGGATGTCTCTTTGCTGCCGTAAAGGGTTACTTAAGTCAAGACCCCCATCACCATTAGTCTGATCATCGCCAAATGATTCCTGCTTGATCGATTTTGACATTTCTTTCCCGCCCCCACCATCGAATACACTATTTCTTCTCTCGTGCTGAGGACTCTCCACTGACCTTTCCTCTTCTTTAATGGCATCCGAAATCTCACCGTCTATTTTGTGTCCATTCTTTTCCGGAGTGTGTTTCGGCTCACCCCCGTTCTTTAACATGTCGAACCCGGAATGCTCTCCGTACATATCAAGTTCCGATGGTGGTCTGTCATGGCCGGATTCTGGCGAATTTCCTGTTCCATCATCGGAAACTGATGCTTGGCTTGTCAAACACCCTCCTGATTCTCCATCTCGCAGTGGTGGCAATTCTGCACCACCGCCGCTCTCTGGAGACGACGTGTTGATATCGACACTCAACTCTCCGTCACTGCTGCATCTTGAATCAACCTTGCGTCTCTTCAATTTGATGTCGAGAAATAAACTCATCTTACGCATCCACTCCAACACCAGAAGGATCATACTTCCTAGAATAGATGAAGAAAAATATTAATTATGAAAATAAAACTTTGGGATACCCATGTTGAATCATGGGAACTATGTCAAAGGAAGTCATTTATAAAATGAATTACTGATTGCGTGAATAGTGAGAAAAAAAATTCTTTACTTACTTGATTAATTACGTGTGCGTGCATGTCTATGAACAGTAACGTGAACAATATAGCAAATATCACTTCAAAAATGTTTGTTATTAGTTTTAATGATAATGTATTCTTCATTTCTTAAACTACCTTACTTCATTTAGGAATTAAGAATTCGTTTCAAAATGAGATGGTCTGTATTAGCAAAACGAGCAAGTTGTAAATCATGATATTTAATGTATGCTTACAGTTTGAGAGAAACACATATATGTATGTGATTCACTACGAGTTGATTTGCTTGCATAGTCAGGTTTTAACTTGTAGACTTTTTTTTATTTATACTAGATGTATTTCCTTGACATGTCGAGGAAATACATCTAGCGAAGATAAAAAACATGTGCAGGTTATTTATTATTGAAGCACATATATATCCTGTACAATTAATATATCCTAGTTTTTTCGTCCAAAGCTGTTTTATGGCAGTACAGTTCATTGCTGCCAGTTTATTTTTCAAGATGTGTTATTACACTGTAAATTGCAGCGTATATTGATTCCAATGAAATGAATCAGCGAATGTCAAATTCAAATCCCAATAAAGTTTTGTTGACAATATTTTCTCGGATCCTTTGTTACACTTATGCTAGTCATCTCAGTTCATCCGAAAAGACCTTCGCCTCACTGGTCATCTCATCAAGATACTTATACATATTCTGAAGATCGGCATTCAGACCATTGAAGCTTCAGCCACTTGCTGTAGATAGCCACTGACTTGATTCTTGTAATGATCCATATTACAAGAATCATTATGACCAAAAGACTTCCTGTAATTCCATTTCGAAGTTAAATATCATCGGCTCGTCACTTTTATTGGATAGAGGTGTATCAGTAAACGCAGTAAAATTTTACCAATTTAAAATGTGAAATCCAGTTAATACAAAATACTACAGGTCTTTGAAAATAGCGAAAAACGTTCGTCTCCAAAGCGTCATTTTTTTTAATTTTTTTTTTCTCTTCCTACATAAGGCAGATTCTTACTAGATTTTGAATGTAGTTGTTTCTTACCTTGTTGGATATCTTTTGAGAAACTCGGCCTAATCGGGCTCTAAAATGGAGGAATGGGAAGAGGGCTTTTCTGTAGATTGTAGTATGCATTATACGTTCAACCGATTTCTGTAAAATTTGAAACGTAGCTATTCTGGCATTGGTTAAAAACCCCTGGAAAAAATGGCCCATTTGTATTAAAGAGAAGCAGGAACGTAAAGTGGGGAGGAGTTTGTCTTCGAAGAGACATTTCAACCATTTTGGACAAGATTCAGAATATAGTTGTTTCTTACGTCGCTTAAAGATTTCCCAGAAGACTTGAAATCTGTTCTCACCAGACAAGTTGAAAGATGTTTAAAACGGTTGTAAGATATGATCCATTCAGGATCACATCTTTCAACAGTTTTCGACTAGATTTGAAATATATTTGTTTCTTATGTTGTTTAAAGTCCTATAACAATTTTGGCACACTTGAACCAAAATGAAAGGCAGCATTGTGAAGAAAGAACAAGAAGAAAGTAAAATGACACAGCATCGCTCCTGCTTACGTTATTCAACAGTATGGGAATTTTATTACGTAGCTGTCTTACCTACTTCGTTCAGAAATCAGTCATATCTCATAACAATAATCTATTTAAAAAAAGGGAACCAATAACTGGAGAAGCGGAAGCTGACTGCATTCTATTTTTTTTTATGCGGTTACCACCCACGAAGTGTCATTACTAAATTATAGTGCATTTGTACCGTGGGTGGGCTAAGGATTCCCCATCCCCAATTTTTGTCAATATACAGTATATATATATAGTGTAATCTTTTTACACGGACCAGAAACCCTGCTCTAGAGACCAAACATGGAACTTTTTCGGCCACTTCGGTCTGCCAGTAAGCGGGACGGTGGTCTCACACCGGGTGATGAAATTCATCTTCTACCTAAGACAATTACAAACATCCATGGCCATGGCGGGATTCGAGCCCACGACCTGTTGATTGGAGCGCTGGTACGCTAATCACTCACCCAGCAAATGCCAGCAATTAGCCTTTAATGCTAGATTGCATTAATCTTCCTTGGCGAATCTAGTTGGCCATGTAATTAGTGTATCCGCTCTCCAACCATCAGTCTGCAAGTTCGAATCTCACCGTAGCCTTGAATGTTTGTGAGTGTCTTTTAGTCTGAAATGAATTTCATTCTCCTGGTATGAGACCACTGCTCCGCTTACTGGAGGCCTGAAATGACTTGAAACAGTTTCACGTCTCTAGAGCACAGTTTTCGGACATTTAAACACACACACACACACACACACACACACACACACACACACACACACACACACACACACACACACACACACACACACACACACACACACACACACACGTATATTTCAACCGGACACAGTTGCACTGTGTCCGGGTGAAATATACGTGAGTCGTATATTTCACCCGTGACTACAAACACGTGAGTCGTTACATAGCACGATGCACCTTGCCCATGGGAGTATCCAATGATTTCTTTCCAGGCAGTGTAAGTGGGATATAACGCCGAACTATTAATGCAGTACGCATTATTATAGTAAAATTCACGATGATCTAAATCAAGAAATATGATGTATTTGACGTTTGCCTTTTTCACAACTTCCATGAACAAAACAACGCTGAAAAAGTATAAATGGGATGCAATTATGAACGTGAAGTCTGGAGGGTACTATGATTATCCTCATAGTATCCTCAAAGTAACCCGCTGAACTCAATATGACCTCTTGTTATCATACTAATTAATAACTGAAAAAAACTCTGAGTTTCACTTCAGTTTGTGATATACTTTTTTTAGTATAGTATACATATGATTTGACTTTGAGAGGATACAGATTTGTAGTAATGGTAAATTAGAAAGCATATTATCAAAAAAAAACATCAAAAAGCCGATCAGTTTTCTTCCAGTAAATATCAAGCTAATAAATTGCATTGTTTGTTATTAGAATTTTTTATCATAACACTTAAGAAAAAAATCATCAGATTACTTGATGATTCTCAAATTCTGTTTTATGTTCATATTGACTTTCTATATGTTGTAGTCTTTCTCTCTGTTGTGACATAGAAATGTCACAACATTAAATTTATAATTAACACTTCCGTTGTTTTGACCACACGTAGACCGAAATAACTGCTTTCAACTTTTTAGCGTTTCTTTAACGTTTATTCTTCATCGGTTTCTTGAGAAAAGAAGAAATGTGATGATGAGCAAGATACAAAAAACATATCAGAACCTCTATTAAATTCCATCTTGTCAAGAAGGCCACAACTCTGAGTTTCAGACAAGTGATTAAACAATATCGTGTTTGGAAACAACTACTTCTTGTTTCTCTTGTGTTTCTAAATAACCAGCAGCCATTTATTCCTAAAGTCAGCATATGGTTAAGTTTATAATAATGTGAGGTCAGCAATGCATTTTTTAAAATCTGTCCAAGTAGAAATAATGAAACTTGTTTTTGTGATTGAAAGGATCTGAATTCAAATCCCATCAAGAAACAAACATTTCTTAGGATTTTTCAGCTGCGATTAAACGATGGTAATAGGATTTTTTTTTTTTTTTTTGGAAAGTCGGATTTTTAATCCGAAAACACACCAACTCAAAACCGACCCACATAATGCAAATCACCTTGTTTTAGATGCCTCGGCGTTATCTTAAACTGACCCACAGATATTTCCGTCTCAGAAATTAGTAAACGAAATATAAGGAAGACTTGATATATATATTAAGTCTTCATTACCGATGTGCAAACAGTTCTGAAAAATAAACCCAGTTTCGTAATTTCTTGATATCTCATCATGTTCTTATTCTACTTCCCTACCCATTTACTTTCAGTCCCATGTAGGATGACGACTTCATCTGTAGCAAATGAGCAATTGCAGGAATTATGCTCGTTTGAACAGAATTAAACGGAGTTTCTAGAAAACTCTGCTTTTGAATTTCAAATAATTGCATTTCGCACATGCGGTTCTAAAATGTATAATATGCGACTAATAGACACGGTCTCAAAGCGAATGCTACAAACAGGTTATTCTGGTAGTGTATTCACTTCTTATAGTTTATACTGCTTTGAATCCGTGCATTAATTTTTCATTTTCACGAAATCAAACATTCAACAACGGATATCAATGAATATGCCAATTTATGATATTGATAACGATGGAATATTCCATCGTTATCAATATCATATCATAACGATGGAATATTCCAACATAAAACAATTTTAAATATTTATTACTCGTTAATTATGCAGCAACAAGCGAATATTCGTTTACAGTTAGCAAAAGAGAATAGAAGCTGCTCTCTACAAAGAAAGAAAAAGAGAGAGAGATAATGCTGTCTATAAAATGTGTAACATTTATTTCGTTATTATTGGATATATATACAGGGTGGTTCATAATTCAAAGTACAAACTTTGACGGGAGGTAGAGACCATCAAAATCAACCATATTCACACAGGAAAGCATGACTGGAAACGCCACCCGAAAGTGATAGGTGGCGCTGTTCGCCAGCGCTCCAGGTGAGCAATTGGGGCTTCCTCATTCAAGCTTTCCACGTCGTACGAAGAACATGCGTCGTTTTACGAACGCTGAGATGGCAGACAGGCACCTCGTTTACGGATTAGCTGACGGTAATGGATGAGCCACTGTACAAATGTATCGCAAAAGGTACCCAAACAGACGTGTACCGCATCACCAAATGTTTGCGCATTTGCATCAGAATATGTGTGACTATGGATCATTCAGGGATCGCAGGCATGATAGTGGGCGGCCACAATCGACGCGAAATCCCGCCACGGAAGAGGAGGTGTTGCATTCGATGGACAATAATCCAGAGACAAGCACACGTGCCGTTGCCTCTGCTATAAGAGGATCTTGATCCACCGTATTGCGCGTTTTGCACTCTGAGTCCTTATATCCATTTCATCTGCAACGGGTCCAGTTATTGAACTGATGGCCGAAGATTATTCTCGACGTGTGGAATTCGCGCAGTGGTTTCTGCAGAAAAGCGGATTTTCCATAGACCCGGATTTTCCAACTTGTGTTTTGTTCACGGATGAAATTTCATTTACCCGCGAAGGGGTCTTCAATCACCACAATGCTCATGTGTGGGCCCATGAGAACTCACACACTGTGCGATCACATGCTGCACAACGACGCTTCGCCATTAATGTATGGGCAGGTATCGTCGCTGACTGTTTAGTTGGCCCATACCTGTTACCACCCCGACTGGATTCCCAGGAGTATCGGACCTTTCTGGAAGAAGTTCTGCCGGATTTACTGAACAATGTTCCAATGACTGTGCGTCGGCAGATGTGGTTCCAACACGACGGGGCTCAAGCCCATTTTGGCATTTCTGTGCGTCAGTATTTGGACAGGTCCTTTGAGGCTCGACAGATTGGGCGTGGTGGACCCGTCGCATGCCCCTCCCCCCAAGCTCACCTGATTTATCGAACATTGATTTCTTTCTGTGGGGGAATCCTTAAAGCCATGGTGTACGAAACGCCTGTTGCCTCTGACATGGCCCTCGTGGCAAGAATCGCCATCGCCGCTGCTAATATCCGGGAAACTCCAGGTATTTTCGAAAATGTATGGCAATCAATGCGTCGTCGGTTACAGGCATGCATCACTGCTAATGGTCGTAACTTTGAGCACCTGACGTGAAACTATATTATGTATCCAACTACTATTGAACTGTTCAGTTACGCCTAATAAAGTTTTTTACACTACTTACTACCTTGTGTTATTTCTGTATCTTTGTGTCCCTGTTAGTACCTTCTGATTGCGTTTCCGGTCATGCTTTCCTATGTGAATATAATTGATTTTGATGTTCTCTACCTCTCCTCAAAGTTTGTACAGGGAATTTTGAACCACCCTGTATATATATATATGTGTGTATGTGTAATTAATTTTTAACTTGGGGATACTGTATATTAGAGTTACCAAGTAATTTTATAACCTTGGTTATTTAACTCCTAATCCCAAGTATGCAAACAATTAAGTTTGCGCCTGAAACATATATATGTGTGTGTATGTATAGATGTATGTATGTATATATATATATATATATATATATATATACATACATACATACATCTGAACATTTATAAAGTAATATGAAAACAACGAAAATCATGATCAGACCAGGGAAGTAAGTTTAGATCACTCTAATGCATTTTATATGTAATCTGTGGTATTCCGCCCCTTAATGACTATTATAGTCTTCTTGTTTCCTTTAGCTTTTTAGAAAGCTTTAGCTTTCTAAAAATCTAAAGAAAAAAAATTACCTCCAATACTTTTTTTACTACTGAGACATAAGTTAATACAATTAAGAAGTGATGCTCTGTTACATCTGGAAGAATACACTCGTATATGGCGAATTTGGTAACAATGTTTTCTCCTTAGTCTCTTTAATTACTGTAAATAGTAGCAGATTGCCACGAAATGTTAGCGATCAATTTCTTTAAATACAACATTTTAGCAGAAATGTCTGCTGATTCATAACACGTTTCTAATTTACTAAATAAATATGAATTATAAAAATGCATTTTCTGTGATTTTTCTTTATATATATATATATATATATATATATATATAAAGAATTATATATATATATTTTATATATATATATATATATATATATATATATATATATATATATATATATATATATATATATATATATATATAAAGAATTATATATATATATTTTATATATATATATATATATATATATATATATATATATATATATATATATATATATATATATATATATATATACTTTATATATATATATATATATATAAACGAAAAAACGATAATGCAAATCACCTTATAGTTTTGACTGCTTCGGCGTTATCTTAAACAGCTGATCCACAAATTTAGGTCTCAGAAATTAGCAAACGAAATATAAAGAAGAAGTGTGACTGAAACACTGTGAACAATTATTCTAAACGTGGGTGGATTTGGGATTTGTATATAGTTGAGAGTTGACTGGGTGTGAAATAAGCTCTTGAACGAAGAAGAGTGCCAAATTTCTTGGATGCTGAGGAGGCTATTGATGTGAGTTTATGTCAGGAAAGAATGGAGGTAAATGTTAGTCCAGGCATAGAGATCTGATCTTGTCTGGTGATTTTTGTATTACTAAAGGTAGGTGAGCTTGATTCTCTTTTGCGCGAAAAAAAGCGACTATGTTTTGGTGTCATTGAACATGACAAGTTTGTCCTCTCTCCCCATTGAAGGATAGTTTGTAAATTAATGTTTAACGCACTAGTTGCAGATGATCTTATACCCAGACAGCGTTGTCAGAGTACTGCATGGTTTGTCATTAATAACTAAAACATATAATTTGAAAGTGATAAGCTTTAAATGTTAAAACAAATTTATGAACATCGAATAATGACATGTACCTTTGACTGCTAGACAAAGTTTATAAAGACATCAGAAAATAATACGTGCGATGCATTAAACGGACTTCCAATAGCCCGATAAAAATGTTGCAAGGAGTAAGAATTTGATACATTCACATGTAGTATGTTTACCAACATGAACAACTTGATGTATTGTATCCATAAGCACATGTGTGAGGACTGCGCAGCATTTTTTATGTGAATTCCACACGAGAAAGACTATAAACATTAATACCGGAAGTTTGCTAAGGGCCAGATAATCCGGTATCCCTTCATTTTATTATTATTAATCTTTATTAAGCAGATCGTGATAGTGGTCTCACGACAGACGATTAAGATAGTCTGCTACCTAGAGACATTCGCAGATTTCTATGCCACCATGGGATTCGAACTTTATTCTGTTTATTAGAGAGCTGATATGCTCTCTGATCGGCAAAATAAACTGGAGGATTGCCATTTGCCTTTCGGTTGGAAAGACCTGGATTCAAAATCCGTCTAGAGCACCGAGCACCTTTATAGTATTTTCGTCATAAAAAGTTGAGTTAGCTGGTTTCATCCAGAGGCAGAAGAGTTCTTCCTCGGAAACTCTGGATTATCATTCTTCAAAAGAGGAACACCGGATAGAGAACACTCCACAATTAACATTAACATGATATACTGCCCACCATAGCCTTAGTTGCTTTTGAACAACTCAGTTCTAACAAACGAAAGCATCACATGCATTTACTATTACAGCATCAACTAAGGGAAAATATAGAAATTCCAAACATCTACAAAGTGTTATATTTTTAAGAATCGTCTTGTTTTAACATTGCAGATTATTCAGAGACGCTGGTTGGACTTATTTTAATTAGATTTCATATTTGCAATCCTTACAAAAATCAGAATCCATTTAAATTTTTATCTATGTCGGACCATTTGCAGAAGCATAAAGAGACAAAACGTTGAAATTGTATATTGCAATAAATCTATTCATAGCTAGACAGAATTTTATAATTGCGTTTTCATTCGCGAAACAATCGGAAATGATTTTTTTACAAACTGCGTAGGTAGAACTAGATATGTTAATGGTAAAATTAAAACAAAATTCCGTCTGTACATATACATAACACTTCTTATTATTCTGCAGCTTCTCCCACTTAAGTGGGGTCACTGTTGATAATGAGTCTCCTCCACACCTTCCTGTCTTGGGCTGTCACCACATCCAAGTTCTTCATCCTCAAGTCCTCTTCTACCAGCTTCCTCCATCTCTTCTTTGGCCGCCCACGCTTCCGCCTTCCTTGCACATCAATCTGCATAACCCTTCTTCCCACATATTCGTCCTCCCTCCTCATCACATGACCAAACTATCTGAACCTTGCCTCCTGTATTTTCGCTCCTAAGTTTTTAACTTTCACTGTTCCCCTGACATAGTCATTTCTCAGACGATCCTTTCTGGTTACACCGCACATCCACTTAAGCATTCTCATCTCTGCTACTTCCATCCTGCTGATGTTATTTTTCCTCAGGGCCACAGTTTCTATAGCATATGTCATAGCTGGCCTCACTACTGTCCTATAGATTTTGCCTTTCAGATTGATCGGCACCCTCTTATTGCATAACACTCCAGCCATCTCCCTCCATTTCCTCCAACCCGCTTGTATCCTGCATCCCACTTCCTTCTCAGCTCCTCCATCTTCTTCCACTGTTGAACCTAAGTATCTAAAGTCTCTCACCTTCCTGATGACATTTCCTTCCAGCTCCAGATCTGTCTCCTGTCCGCCGCCCACTGTGCAACACATATACTCTGTCTTACTTCTGCTCAGTCTCATACCTCTCTCTTCCAGTACTTTTCTCCGTCTTTCCAGTTTAGTTCCTGCTTCTTCTCTTGAATCTGCACACAGCAAGATGTCATCTGCATACAACATTGTCCAAGGCGCATCTTCTCTCACCTCCTCTGTTACCACCTCCATCACAATATTAAACAGAAACGGACTTAATGCTGACCCTTGATGCAAGCCAACTGTTACTTGAAAACTTTCTGTCTGTTCCAGTCCGAACACTTGTCTTCACATTTCTGTACATTTCCCGCACCAACCTGACATATTTCTCCGAAACCTTCTTCTCCCTCAGACACTTCCAGACTTCTTGCCTTGGCACTCTGTCATATGCTTTCTCCAGATCAATAAATGCCAGATGTAGCTCCCTTTGTTTCTCTCGATACTTTTCCATCATCTCCCGTAACCCAAAGATAGCATCTGTCGTTGATCTACCAGACATGAAGCCAAATTGTTCCTTTGCAATCTCCACCTCCTTCCTCAATCTACCATAAAGAACCCTTTCTAGGATTTTCATTATGTGGGACATCAACTTTATTCCTCTGTAATTTTTACAGTCTTGTGCATCCCCTGTACCCTTGTAGATGGGGGGACAAGAGTACTCTCCCTCCATTCCTCGGGTATATTTTCCTGTTGGCAAACTTTCATGAAGAGCTCCCACAGCAGATAAATTCCCTCTTCCCCCAGTGCCTTCAATGCCTCCACTGGAATTCTGTCGGGGCCCACCGATTTTCCATTCCTCATCCTCTTCATGGCCTCCGTCACTTCCACTCTACTGATGTTCTGCACCATCCCCTCAGAAGGCTGCCCATCTTCTCTGTGAGTCCTTGCATTTTCCTCATTCAAAAGTACCTCAAAGTATATTTTCCATCTGTTTCTTATGTCCACATCCCTCCATAATACTCTTCCTTCAGCGTCTTTGATCTGCCTCACATGTAAGATGTCCTTTGCTGCTTTATTTCTACATTTCGCTAGTTGGTAAACTTTTCTGTCCTTCCTTTGTTTCTAATTGATCATACAGATCTTGATATGCCATGGCCTTCGCCTGTACCACAACTCTCTTGGGTTCTTGCTTTCTCTCTCTGTACACCTCTGTCCTCTTCCACTCTTGACTCATCCCACTTCTGCTTTGCCTTCCTCTTAGCTGTCACTGCCACTTGTACATTATTATTCCACCACCAACCCTCCTTCTGCTCTCTAATCTTTCCAGATGTCTCACCAAGCACCTCGATTGCACAGCTCAGGATTACTTTTGAATTATGTTTCCACCAATCTTGTACACTTTCCAGTCCATCCGAAATCCTCTCTAACACCCTCTCCCTAAAACGATTCCTCACACTCTCCTCTTTTAAGCGAAACCACTTAATTGTCTTCATCCCATGGCATCCAGAGGTTCTCATCTTCGATCTTATTTTAAAGTCTGCGCACAGCAGTCGGTGTTGCAGTGCTACTTGATCTGTTGGAATTACTTTACAATTTGTCACACCCTTAATCTGCTTTCTTCTAGTCAAAATGTAGTCAATTTGTGAACTGTTGTTACCACTCCTAAATGTTATCAAATGTTTTTCTCTCTTGTAGAAAAACGAGTTCACAATTGCCAGATCAAACGCTACTGCAAAGTCCACAACCCTCTTTCCTTCCTGGTTCATCATTCCCACTCTGTGGCCACCATGCATCCTTTCACAGTCCCTATTCTGTCTCCCTGTGTGTCCGTTCAAGTCTCCTCCGACAATCACCATCCTATTTTCTTCCAGTTCCCTCATTTCTTCATCTAACACGTTCCAGAACTCATCTTTCTCCTCTGCTATACAACCAACTTGCGGCATATACATAATACGACCACCCGCTCTTCTCCAAGACCCAATTTCATTCGCATTATCCTGTCGTTCCTTCTACCCACTTCCAGTACTTCGCCCTTCATTCTGCCACACACCACAATTCCTACACCATTTCTTCCCTCGTTATTCGCTCCAGAGTAGAACAATTTATATCCATCTCCCAGTTCCTTTGCCTTACCCCGCTTCCACCTTGTCTCCTGCACACATAAAATGTCCAACTTCCTCTTCCTCATCATGTCTGCCGCCTCTCTTCCCCTTCCAGTCATGCTTCCAACATTCAATGTTCCCACTCGCAACATATGCATAACACTCTCTACAAAAAAGGTCGTTGGTTCAGTTGTAACAATTTGATGAGGTTTATATAAGAATGCGATTACAACATGCTCATTTTTATGACTGTCTACGATCGTTTCCTTAGTGATTTAGTCTTACTAAGTTTATTTTATTGATTTTTTTTCGCACTTTGTTTTCAGTAACAATCAGAACCTAGATGAAATTGGCAATACATGCATAGAATTTTATAATATATAATATCTATCTATCTATCTATCTATATATATATATATATATATATATATATATATATATATATATATATATATATATATATATATATATATATTGAACGCAAAGACATAAAATACATTTCATGGAAATTCTTTTAATATCCATAATAGGTCGGGATAGTGTGCACAAGTATAATTCGAAAATGTTTTACTCTTCCCCCCCCTCTCAATTGCTTTAATGCATTACATTCCCAATCCCAGTCCCTTTTTTCAACTGTGAGTAGTAGCAGTGTTTTTGTTCTTTCCTTATTTTACTTTTCCTTAGAAACTTTTAGCAGATAACGTCGAATTTATTTTCTTGCTCACTTTCAGATTGATGTTATCAGCTACGGCCCAGTTTTCTTCAGTAATCATAGATAAGATACTTTGTTCTCGGAAATTGTTTAGATAAAACTGCTTGTGTGCTTTTACTGACATATAACAATCCTCCATACGACGATATCAAAGATAATTAATGCTTTTCTTAAAAGAAAACCGAAAAATTACTTCTCTTTTCTTGAACGAAAAATTATGTAATCTGTAGAATTCAGAAGTCAAGAGTAAACCTTAACTATGTGGTCTGGAAGCTTAGTGGTATAAAGGAGTGATCAGGTGGAAAAAAAACAAAGGATTACGAGGTTCACAAGGCAGTGATTATTCTTTCTTGCTTAGTGAGGAAGTAAATGCACCATGCAGTTGTGAAAGACTAATGGATATTTAGCCTTCTCCATCATCAAGTTGAAAAACTGTTTATTCCATCCCCCCCCTCTCTCTCTCTCTCTCTCTCTCTCTCTCTGACACACACATACACACCATTCATAATAAGTATTATTAGTGGCACGTCTACTCTTTCTCTTTATTCTGTGTAATTTCATATACAATTTTCATGACGTATGATTTATGATACATTCGGTTACGTAGTAGTACTGTGATGCGCATTTAGTAACTGCGCATACGCGGAAGTGTTCCATTCTCTGGAAACAGTTGGCTAATGGTTATCATGCCATTACACTCCTTTTCTACTACACGCAAACGGTATGCTGTTTTCCTCACTAATGCGACGAGCTAAAGAAGAGAGAGAGTTTGCTGGCGGGTGTTTCCTGATGACATCACGTGAAGAGTTCACTCACCCTGAGTTCTCTACTTCCGGGTTGATGCTTCTACATCTTGACGCACTAAAACTGCAGACAGGTGGAGGAGGTCTCTTGGCTGTGTGCTGGTACTTTTATCACATTTAGCCCAGGAAATAAACAGAAGATAATGTTATTATTATTCTGGTTAGAGTAATAAAACACTAGACGAAAAGAACTCTGCTCACAGCCCAACCTGGCTTGGATTTAGATTTCTCTCTGAATTTTTGTTCACACGAGTAATCATTAATATTCAGTCGAAACAACTTGAGTAATTGTTCTAAAAAATCAAAATCCAAAGTTTACTAGATACATATGTGAAAGTTGTATAATGCCATTAGGTCACTTTCGATAGTAAAGGAAAGAATGCAGTCTCAAATAGTTTACCACTTTTCATCCTTTCTCCTAACGTATGCTTTCCTTATTTGCTACAGTGTAATGCGGAGACGCTACATACTCAGGAGACGGCCTCCAACCTGAACTTGCTCCACGCAAACGGCACTAAATAAGATATGCGAGGTTGCATTATCCCCGAACCATATTTATATTATTGTGTCTAGGGGTCAAACACAAGTACTTACCAAAGTAAGATTCTTATTTACACGGCCTCATTGTTACCAAGATAACATATCAAGGAGAAAACGTATTTAACAAGATATAGCAGAAAGAGGTTGGGTCAGACTTGATTAGAAGAGTTAAGCAGAAAATCTAGGTTATCAGGCAGAATTTTGCACTTTGAGCACATCGTTTTTAACCATTTCTAGTTTCCATGGAAGGTATATGCTGTTTGTCATCTTTTTTGCGGGGGTGACACTGGGAGTGGAACTTGAAGATAACATTTGAGGGTGGTCTTCATGATTAAATTCCGCACTTTGCACTCGACTAGGTCGCGTATTTTAGGTGCTTCGTGTAGACTCTCTTGATGGGAGTAGCAAATAATTGAGGTCATGAAAATAAACTAAAATTATTTGAAGATTTTCAATCTTCCTAATTCACCATAAAATATTATAGTGAGTTAGGAATACCTAATATTTTTGTTATCAAATCTTAAATAGTTTTTTTTTATTGATATTATGTGAAACACTTGAGTATTTGGGAAGGTGAAATTAAAACTCTTAGTGCAAGTGCAATCAAAATTAATAGTAAAGTACATTCAATTTTGTCATTAAAATTTCCTAGAATTTGGAAATACAGCCAAGAGTAGACTAAGACTGTATGGCCAGTATGCCATTATGGTCAGTTACATGCATTTGTTCAGCAGCTGGTTTGGCTGCTTCGAAGGATTAAAAATTCCTTTTTCCTTAAGGGGAAAAATTTGTGTCTCCATTTTATGCCGGCTAATTCACCTTCAGCAGAAAAAAATCCCCAAAACCGTTTCTATGTATTCTATTGTAGAAAGGCTGAATCTAAGTCTTTCTATACGAACAGCAAATATCGCAAAAGTTCAGGCGACTGCGTGATGGAAGTGCTCCTAGTTAACACTGATCTGTTTGACAAATATTACTGAAAGCGAATTTTGATTTCAAGTGGATATTCATACGTCACATAAATTCTGGTTTCATACAGAACTGGGCATCAAAATATATACTGGACAGAATTATAGGAACTACTAAGATTACTGAAGTAACATCTGTGTAAGATATTAAACGTTATTCCTTGACCTATCGGAAAAGAAAGACAACTTGCCTTACTCGCGAGTTACTGCAATCCTAAAGTGCGAACATATCTTCCTCGTGTTATTTTGAGTTGGACGTATTGAGGGAACAATGTGCACGCATCAAGTTTTGTTGCAAATGTAATAAATGATCACAGAATTGGATGAAATCTTACAGTAAGAATTCAGTTCGGAGAAACAGTATAGGGTTAATCCAAACAAATAAAATTCGGCGCTTTGTTATAACAATTCTTGTTTGACTTGGATGGTCTTGTGCATCGAGAATTTCTTCTCAAAACTCAGATATTCATATAAATAAGTGTCTTCAGAACATTTCTCTAATGTTCTCGATATTCATTTCGCCCAAATATGGCCTCACGAATGGTCTTTCAGCACTTGTTTTCTATACCAGCAATGTGTATACGGCTTTGGTTGTTCAAGAAAAAATAAGGTGAGTAATGTGGGACGGAACTACGGCATCTTCGTAGTTCCCTCTCACTTCACTCACCTTATTTTTTCTCTGCAGACTTTTTCTTCTTTCCCAGAATGAAAACTAATGTGAACGGGAAAATCTATCAGGATTCCATTACTAAATAGGCTTACCAGAAATGCATCCAACCAAGAAAGGACCTCTGAATCGCTGGATATAATCCCTGAAGTTGGTACTTTGAAAGAGATGACGTATCTTTTACATGCATTAATTTTCTTCCATATATTTTTTATCATAACACTAGAAACTATCATAAACACTAGAAATTATTTTTCATCATATGCAGAACAAATAAGCGAGACACTGGTGCGAGGATATCGTAACATCTCCCCGTCGGTTAGAAAGTCCGAGTACAAGTTATAAATGAACTGTATTTTTAAATATTGTGTTTTTTGCATATATAGCAAAGCGCAGCCTGTTGGAATCACATTTGGAAAAATTATATTTTGTGTTTTTTCATTAAAGGTTATATTTATCTTAAGAGAAATAGCTTCGAAGCTTCATTCACATAAATTAGCTGAGCAAATTTCCAGGATATGCAAAGTAAAAATATACCTTTCAATATAGAGGAATTATATGGACATTTAAATTTTTAAATACTGAATAATAGCGCAAAACCAGGAAAGACAGCAAGCGATAAAAGCAAAATATCTGCAGTTTTGTACAATACTGAAAAAAAGTGGGTATTGTGTTTCCCTTAGGGAACCTCCAAACGAGATGTTATCATAGGCTATCATATTATTTATCAGTAATTTCGTACGACTTTACCACAGTCACAGCATTGACGAGTAGTGACTGATGTTAAAAATGGGAATATGATGTCGAAAATAAACATATAAACCACTTACAGGAACCGACAGATGGAGACATGACAGCTCTCTGAAAAGGTTTGCGTTACCCTTCAGCCATTCACTTGGTTTTTCTCTCTCTCTGCGGTGAATTTTGCAGAGAGAGAGAAAAATGGAGGGGGTAATCCACATCTTTAAAACTTTGTACAGAAATATTATGCACTAAACTCCACGGCCTCGGTTTCCGTGAAAAGGATATTTCATACAAACCAAAGATCTCCTGAATCAGTTCCAATTTTCTGGTGCGGAGCACGCCGTGATTAGACATGATCGCAAATCACAGTACACAGTATTTAAATTAGGGAGAGGTATTGAACATAGTGCTTCCAAGAGAATATTCTTTACCACAGTGTATTTTGTTATCCGTTATATATGGTGGCGGTGTTACGATGTTGAGATGATTTTTCTAGTTTGGATTAGAACACCTTTACTCGATTCCTCGAAAAGTGAACAGAATTATAAACATTTTTGAAACGTTTGTGTTGTCTGTAGGGGTTATAGATAGAAAAATTCAATTGAATGCCAGTATGATAATACACTATGTCACAAGCACTGTAGGAATTTGGTTTTAGGACATGGGAATGCAATTGCAATGGTTAGACTGTTACACAACATATCGAGATCTGAATCCTTTGGAAAGAGTTAAAACATAGATTGAGGACTAGATCAATATATCTGTCTTCACTACCGTTAGCTGTTTTTTTTTTTTTTGAGGAACTGGCCAAAATGTTTACCGTTTATTTGTATTTAATGGAAAGTCTAGAAGATTGAGATCTTTCTCAACGAACATGTGTTCGTTGAGAAAGATAAGCCGTTGGCTTATCTTTCTCAACGGTGTATTGAAGCTTGTAAAAAAGGTTTTTGAAACCTGGTGTCCGGATAATTTTTGAGACATTGCGTACATTTTATAGGAAGTTTTCCTTATTGGTCGAAATGCATTATCATGCTTATTTCAACCAGTCACAAGAGAGAAAAAGTTTGCTTAAGAATGTATCTTCACAACTATACTTTTATTATAGCACGGTTGACTTATACCACTTACACTTGTGTAAGTGGTATAAGTCAACCTTATACCACTTACACTATAAAGCAACTTGTGCATTATAGTACACAAGTTGCTCTTGTGTACTATAATGCACACTACACTCCCTTCTCTGGTGTATGTAGTATCATGCATTATAGTGAAGGTCATTATTCCGACTCGTTCGAACCATTATTGAAATCTCATCAGCCGAATTAAACCCATATTTCTCCACAGATGATATTATACGTCTGAAAAGAGAGCATTATGGGATACAAAGTGTAGCTTGATGTGAAATCAGCTGTTCTCTGTGTACAAGTAGCTTACTCGTGAAGACACTCTCTCGCATGCAAACGTTTGTTTCCTTACTCTTGGATAAAATTAGGATGAAAATAAGAATATAATTTTTGTCAGGTATTATATAGTGTACACCATATAGTGTACATCTTATCCATTGCAGAATGGATAAAATTTTAAAAAATTAGAAAAGAATAAAGAAATATGAACATTTGATATTAATTTAATTTTTAACAAAACAGAATAATAATTAAGTAGGTTGGCATATATGGCGTTCTTTCTACCTTTTTATTTTTTAAAGTTACAGTTTTGCACAAATTGTTTCGGTACATTTTCTTTATCAATAAACAAGTAAATAGTCATCGACGCATAGCAGTTCTTAAGTATATATTTTCAATTATCGAAGTACACTTTTTTAAATAGCACTGCAATACCTATAGTATACGAAACAGCACTAATCCTCCAAAAATAGTTATTTTATTATGATGTCTGGTGTTATTAGTTTTAGCAACAGTAAATACACATATCCCTTCTTGATAAATAAAGAAAACTGACAGAGAATTTTAAAAAGAAATTTTTTTAAGAGAAGGCCCCCAAAATTATCATGAGACACTCGACTCACACTATTCTTCAGTTTTATTAAACACTTTTACATGCCTGTTTAATAACAGGAAATTCTCTCATTCTGCTTAAGAAATCTATTAGAGGCAACTTTTGCCTCTGAGCAATAACAATACATCTTATTTGCTTGTCGTCAATTAAAATCCCGTGTATATTGTGAAAAAGTTCAATGAAATGAAAATATTTACCACACACACAGAAAAATAGATCCTTAACTGAGAAACAAATTAAGTATTGTGAATTAAACAAGATGAAATAATCAAGTAAAAATTAACATAAATAAATAATATTGGAACGTCAATAATATAAAAAATAATTACTGAAGTCTTCATTTTTTCCTGCTTGGTAGATTAGGAATCGAAATGACAAGAAAAGTGAAGAAAGTGGTTCACTTCCTGGTTTTCTGACAAATGTAGAAAAATTGGAAAGTTAAATATGCTGCCTACCACCGGTTTCTTAAAATAGACATTCGACTATTAACGAAAAGTTTCATGATGATACAATATGCCACTTGGTGTCGAGTCATAGATTAAAGCAAGCTGGTAATATCTAAACAGGTGTTTGATGATTTTCTGAACCGTGTTTTTTGGAGGCTGAAGGGCATGAAAAATATCCCGTTTTCTTTCTAGAGGAGGGAGCTTATTTAATCCTTATCCCACTATTTACATGATGTGACTATAATTAAAGTATTCCTCTAGATTTGGTAAACTACTTTAAACACCCATGTTCACATGCTTTACTACTAATAATAAAATACTCGTAAGATGTTAAAATATGTAGGTATGTTCAAAACATATCCATATTTTCTTTGTGATACCGTAGTATACCGTTTGTTTGAATAATGACTTATTATTAAGATGTTTCATTTTTTGAATCAATTGCCAGTTCTGTTCCAGTACGTTCAAAATTTTGGCAAAAAAATGTTTTTTTTCAATTTTTCAGTAGATTCTAACTTTTTGTCACGAACACTGACATAGTTGTTAGTATCACTGTTAGTAATTAAATATTAGAAATAATAATAATAAAATATTCCTGGTAATAATACTAATAATAATATTTTAGTGGTAAATATGCGCATTGAATGTCTTTCTTTCTTTTCACGATGATGAAGTTGGTTGTTGCTCTCGATAGTTTAATAACTTCTTACTGGGCATGGGCATCGTTACTAGCCACCGATTGATTCATAATAAGCAACTTATTTTATTTTATCTTATCTTGTTGTTATATAAGTTGCTTATTTTCATAATAAGCAAGTTATATATATATATCAAAGCCACTTTATATATATATATATATATATATATATATATATATATATATATATATATATATATATATATATATATATATATATATATATATATATATATATATATATATATATATCAAAGCCACTTTATATATATATATATATATATATATCAAAGCCACTTTATATATATATAATATATATATATATAAAGTGGCTTTGAGCGTGGTACAAGTATTGGTACCAGACTGGTGTCAGTATCTAAAAAACTTCCACTCTTCTAGCCTTTTTACGCACAATTGTGTTTAGGGTGTATCAAGAGTAGTGTAATAACTAAACAACTTCAATCCACCGGCAGTCCTGTGGACGGAAACAGCTCATTGATGTACGAGTTCAGAGAATGGCGAGGATTGTGAAGCATGATAAAACGGTCACAATCAGTAAATTAACACAACTCAGTACAACAGTGTTGGCTAGAACATTAACTCAAGAACACACAGTTCGTCACACGCTGTCGCGGATGGTGTACACAGGAGCAGACGACCATCCTGAGTCTCAGTGCTGTCAGCTTAGAACAGGAAGATAAGGCTTCAGGGAGCATGTGATAACCAACATTGGACAGCTGACGATTGAGAAAATGTCGTCTTCATCTGACGAGTCCCGGTTTGTACTGTATCATGCTGATGGAAGAACCTGAATATGATGGGAACATGGGGACCAGGGACCCTTCTTACCAAGTGCAACAGCCCAGGCTGATGACGGAGATGTAATGGTGTGGAGAATGTTTTCTTAGCACACCTTAGGCACCCTGCACCTGAATGCCACAGCTATCTTAATGTCGCTGATCATCTATACCCATTAATGGCTGCAATTTATCCATTGTTAAATAGGTACTTCCAGCAAGACAGTGCACCATGTCACAAAGCGCGTAACGTGCTGAAGTGGTTTGAGAAAATGACGGCAAAGTTTCCTTTACCTCACTAGCCACCTCAGTCCCCAGACCTGAACTCAATAGAGCATCTCTGGGATGAGGTGGAAAGAGCAGTTCTCAGCAGCAACGCGCCATCATCCAATCTGCAAATATTGGCAATGCCATTGTGAGTGGACAATCATCCCAGATGAACGTTTTCGACACTAAGTTGAATCAGTGCCATGGAGAATACAAAACTTTCTTAAGGCAGAAGGGTGGTCCCACTCATTATATGTGGTTCCTAATAAAGTAGCCACTCAATGTGACCTCGCAGTCAACCTGGAAAATGCTGCAGGGACATCTGTTAGTACTAGAACTGTCCGCAGAGTTGCATGCCTTAGGTTACCACGGCAGAGCTGCTGCGAACAAGCCATACATCCCCCCCCCTCAACGGTAAACGACGTTTGGACTGATATCTTCCACTCCATTCTAGGGTCCATTTCGACGATACCCTTCGACTGGAAAGACATGTGCTCTAATCCCGTCTAGGATGCTAAGAGTCTTCATCAGGGCTTTTCGAATCAAGATTAGTTAACTTGGGATTTTCATCACGTAAACAGGCAAACTAGCCCCGTGTAACACACATATCTACAGACAAAATACTTCTATTTTTAGGCGGATCCAGCAAAAAAAAAAAAGCAAGCCAGCTGCATTAAATTGCCTGCAAACTCCTTATTTGAAGACTCATCCTGTCTTAGATTGATGAGTTGATGATGAGCACAAAACCGGCAATCTGTATTTCCGAGAGCACAGAGATCTAAAATGTTATTTTGCCTTTAAAGAATATTTAAAGGCAAAATAACAATTACCAATTTTTGATACGTCGCAACAGGAAGATTCTTCCATTCCCCGTGCAAAGCTATTCCCCCATCTCTGATGCTGATGTCGACCGCTGTGGTCTGAAGCGAATTCAGAGTTCTAATGCGTCCCAAAGATGTTCAATGGGGTTGAGGTCTGTACTTTGAGCCGGCAAGTTCAACGCTTGATTGGAAAAGGATTCTGCGGCGCGATGAATCACGCTTCCAAATGGTTCACTCTGATGGTCGTGTTCGGATCTGGAAATTATCCGGGGCACGGTTTCGGCAGGACTGCATCATCCAACTGTCAAGTTTGTTGGAGGCTCGGTAATGGTATGGGAGTGTTTCAGTTGGATGAGGCTTGGTCCATTGGTGGAAGTGCCCAAAACAACTTCATGCTTCCGACGCTGTGAAAGAATACTTCGGCAGTGACCCTGGAATGTTTCAGCATGACAATGCCCTATGTCATACTGCACTGGTTTCCAAGACTGGTTTCCACAAAACAATGCTGAAGCGTTGAACTTGCCGGCTCAAAGTATAGACCTCAACCCCATTGAACATCTTTGGGACACATTAGAACTCTGAATTCGCTTCAGACCACAGTGGTCGACATCAGCATCAGAAATGGGAGAATAGCTTTGCACGAGGAGTGGAAGAATCTTCCTGTTGCGACGTATCAAAAATTGGTAATTGTTATTTTGCCTTTAAATATTCTTTAAAGGCAAAATAACATTTTAGATCTCTGTGCTCTCGGAAATACAGATTGCCGGTTTTGTGCTCATCATCAACTCATCAATCTAAGATAGGATGAGTCTTCTAATAAGGAGTTTGCAGGCAATTAAACGCAGCTGGCTTGCTTTTTTTTTTTTTTTTTTTTGCTGGATCCGCCTAAAAGTAGAAGTATTTTGTCTTTAGATATGTGTGTTACACGGGGCTAGTTTGCCTGTTTACGTGGTGAAAATCCCAAGTTAACTAATCTTGATTTGAAAAGCCCTGATAAAGACTCTTAGCATCCTAGACGGGATTAGAGCACATGTCTTTCCAGTCGAAGGGTATCGTCGAAACGGACTCAGTTACAGAAGCTCTGGATTTCGTATTACACTATTCTCTTAAAGATAATCAAATTCGGGATATAACGCTTATCGTAGCTGTAAACATAAGTTAGCATCTTCTGAATATGGCTTTAAGTATTCATATTGTATCAATATTTACTTATTTGTTCATATATTTGGTAGCGTCACTTTTTTTTTTCAAATTCAGAAACCAGAAAATGAATTTCTCTAATTGTTTTTTAATGCAAGTTGTTATGCACGACACAATGACTTATGGTCTGCGTAAACAACTTGTATTCCTTTTGATAAGCGTTACAATAAACTGTGGCTGATGAAGCGATTTTTTTTAATTACAATATATATTTCAAAGTGAGAGCACATCTAGTGGCACATTCGAAAACGCGGTAATTGGATTTGTTCTTTAGTGAACTGGATTTAGATTCGCGTACTGGACGTAGTGGTGAACCTAGTTTCAAAAATACATTTAAAAATTTCTTGTATGTCTGTAGACAAAGGTTTTATCGTATTTTATCATCTTCACCATCTATTCCGAATTCGTTTATCATCTTCACCATCTATTGCGAATTCGTTTATCATCTTCAACGTTTCAGAGACTCATAAAAGTCACTTTCGGAAATGTTGAAATTTCATTCGATTTACATTCGATCTGCAGTAGCTCATGATTAGTTTGGTATGTTACTGGTAGAACTGCCATCTGCAGCGAAGAAATAATAAATAATGTTATTACCGCGGAATATTCAATATTCAATACCATTTTTTAAATAAAACAACAAGAGGAATTACTTCCCCAACTTGTTTTTTTTTTCTATGTATCCTGACCAGATTGGACGGTATTCAATTTGGACATTGAAAGTGGCCTGCATTCGTTTTAATCTGACCTGCGATGTCGAAAAAAATCTTAAAAATCATCTAAAAAGTGAAACCATTAAAAGGCATGAGCTATCATGTCTTTTTAATGGTTTAACATGCATGTTTAAATATGCGCATGAGAAGATCGTCGAATTGTTCGTTACTTCTGTTTTCGTTACAATTCGATTCGCATCGTCGTTATGAATTTGCGAAAAAACTTTTATCATGTATGAAACTGAACAAATTTAAACCTAGAAATAAGATACCAGATGATCACCTTCACTATTTATTGTGAATTGCAAAAATTTTAAATCATAAACATTACACTGATAAGTGTATTTCTGTAATAGACCATATAGTTAAAATTTGATGCCTCTTAATGAAATTTTTTTAATTAATCCAATAATATACAGTATTTTCCCTACATTTGTGTGCATTCATTGCCAGTTTTCTTCTGATATGTCGCCTCTCAATTTTGTATATATACAATATATATATAAAACATCCACCGATCACTTTTCACTCGAAAGCTAGTCCCATGTCGAAAGAGGTTGGACCACCGTCATTGATATTACGTTTGCGTTTACTCATAACTGTTGTAAAAGAACAAGTCTCACGTAATCCCATTTTCCACCTAAATTAGTAATGGGATATTACATATAATATTAAAATAACAAACTTATATTCGGATAATATAGTTCTATTTATGTTGTCGACAACATAAGTGAAGTTTGAGTAAGAATTAAAAGCTTGCGGAATGTTCTCTTCCCTGAAATTAAAGAATGTACACACATGCATAGCAAATGTTAAACTTATTCTAGGCATAAATAAATAATATAAAAATATATTTCACTTAGCTTTAAGTCCTGCTAATGCATGTGAAAAATTAGAAATGAAAATCTGATAATACTTGTATATAATTAGTTACGATTAATTTTAGTTGTGACTATTTCTTCACATTTATATATATTTATATGCATATCTTATAGCATTTTGCATTTAGGAATGTCGACGTTATCTCCTAAGGACACGAAAATTTTCATAATAATTATTACAGTAGCGGCAAATTTTTTAAAAAAAATTAAATTTTCATTAAAGATTGTCCTGGATATGAAAATTTTGTTAGCCTAGTGTGATGAGGAGGATGCTACCATTTTTTTTAGATAGTCTCTGTCGAGAGCCAACGGTTCGAAACAGCTATGAAGCATTTGAAACCTGAATCAAAAACAGTCATAAAATTAATGCCTTTGATTATGAACTAGCTTATGAGTAGAGTTTGTATTTTAAACAATCTCTATTCTCATAATCTCTCAGGTCAATTTCGAAGCTTTTAATTGTATCAAAAAATAAGTCTTTGAAATAATGTTAGACTGATTCTTATTATCCTTTCATGTAATCAAGTTTCCATCACCAAATTGAAGCCTTCTTGACGCTTTTCAACTATTGTATTAATAACTTGTAGATTTTAAGCCCTTTGTCTATTTGTTCATCTGTCTAGAAAGGATAAAAAATAAGCTTTTAGAATAACTTATTCTGGAATTGGCGATGGCAATCCAAGAATGTAATTGCAACCTCTCATCATTGGAATAAAGCGTAATATCGACGTGAAAATACGATGAGAAATATATTTTTAGTTTTTTTTTTGTTATTTTCAAGTACAATAGGATGAGCTAAAAGTTAGCTAATCAGGGAATCCTAATCTAGAAAGCATATACTTTTTAAGCACTTCAGGTCTCCAGTAAGCAGGGTGATGGCCTCACCAGTTGACGTAAATTATATGTCCCCTAAAGACTTTCACAATGTTCATGCTGACAGTAATATTCAAACTCACATACCGTTAATCGGAGAAATTTATCAATATAAAGCATTAAAAAACAAAACACCTGTTTTATTCTCTAAAGTTCACTAGCCATTTGCGATTACTGCACTAATCTGTTCTTTATTTTCTTCGAGTAAGTCTTCTCTCAGTACGATTAAGTTGTTTACACAAAAGAATTCGTATAAATATCAGCACTATTGCCTTCCCCATCCCAAGAGGTTATAAAATTCTCCAGGGTGATTAGGGTTCGGATTCAAGATATCAAAAGGAAACAGGTGTCTCATCAAATTTATAACATGTTTTAGTTCGGTGTTGTCCTTCCTCTTAAACAGGGCCGACTCTACAGATTGTGCAAGACGAGACGTGCATATGCACGGGGCAGCAAAATTGGCATAAACTATACGAAAAATAAGAGGGAAGGGGCGGTAAAATATGCTACTTTACGGGGTGACAAAATTCCTATGCGTGGCTCTGCTCTTAAATATAAGTTTTAGCCCATATTTGAAATCAAAATATCCCAGTCTTTTTTTTTTTTTTTGAAAAAACCTCTAAACTAAACAGTTCTGTGGTATTTCAGTATAGTCCTTTATGTATCAAGTGGGAAACAAACCAAATAACGCACTACACAATGAAAAATCCTTGATCTCTGTGGCCTTGTAGTTTTGTCTTTGACATGAACGTGTATTCGTTGCTTTGACGTCATACATAGCTGTCTTTTTTTTTTTTTGAACGATGCCTTGTTGAGGCAGTTATAACGACCTTCAACAGAGTTTATACATGCGAGCTAGTGAGAAGTTTTAAGTATTATTCAGATCCTATCAGGTTACCGTTTGCAATAAAACCACAAGTAATCATTTTGAGTACAGAATTTAATCTTAAATTTATGTTTTAGGGTAGAGAAAAGCGAGATATAAGTAGCACCTCTTTTAATACTCCTGCAAAAAATAAAATAAAATGAGCTATTTTCAATAATTCAAATAGTTTAAGAAAACTGATAATTATTATCGTTAACATACTTTCGATTAGCGGAAAGTATTATTCCCAGAACTTTGGAATGCTATGAATACATTTATAACTTCCCGAATTGCTTTATGCTCATAATCATGCATTTTTTGTGATAACATGACTTTATAAAGAACAATCCATGTTTGTGTATTCTTTGTTAATTAGTGAACAGCAATGATAGTAATGTCACTTAACACTGTTTTTTCCCCCATCCTACTTATCTTCTGTGCAGCCAATCTGATTAGTATTAATCTTATCTTTTGTAAACACCATTTACGTACGTGTCTTTATTGACACGTAAGAATGATTAGGTTAGGCCATCTTCTGAAATAACTCGTGAGCAGTGACGTAATGTTCACGAAGATAGCGTAGTGGAGGTCATTGCACTCTTGCAAACAACGCAGTGCAGAAAATGGACAGAAAGGCGTGGGAGATGCACGTTCGCATATAGGCACCACAGGAGAATGTAGCACATACGCACATAGCGCACTATCAGATACCAATACGACTAGGAAGGGTCCACAATCGCCCCAGTCGCATGAGAAAGGGAAAAAGTAGGCCATTGCGTGATAACCGAGTAGGGACAATGATCTTGAGAAGGAAAAGGAGCTATGTATTCAAGAAGTTACACGTTTGGCATGCCCTCTGGAAGATAAAGAGATAGTAGATAACAGATTAAGACTTCAAGGAGAGAAATTTTCGAAACATCATCTATGCTTAACCCTTTATTCCTACCTAGTAGGATTTTTTTTCCTTTTAGAAGGGTCAGCGAACTCGGTAAAGGGAAAGTGGGAAGCTAGCGAAATCTATCTTTGGCAACAATTATGTCATGGAATAAGGCCACAATCGCAGATATTTGTGGAGGTGTTCTGTATGCCACGCACAGACACGCACGTTTGCTAACTAGAAGAACGCGCCTGTTAAAATGAAGCGTGGAGAAATACTTGGTTGGCTAATGGCAATGCTTTGAATAGTAGTGAACTGACTGAAACGTGACACACGTTCGATGTTAAGACAGTGAAGTTTAGTTGTTTATCTAAATTGGAAAGATGAGAAAGGTAATGCTACAGCAGTATTGGACTTTTCCTATTATAACAAACATAAAAAAAAGTTACTGGGCTCTTTTGTTAAACACTCGTTTTTGTAATCAAACTTTTGTGCTCTGTGATAGCATAGCATTTTTATTGAGCCGTTTCCTCTTGTACCACTGTGCTGATACTATTTTTCAATTAATATTTTTTATATTTTTAGTGGTATTTATTTTTCAGTTTAAGAAGTTAGCTACACCTTTTCTCTTAAGCAGTTAACTTCCAGAGTTATATATATATATATATATATATATATATATATATATATATATATATATATATATATATATATATATATATACTTTTTTGGCTTATTCTCACTGTGAAAATATTTCATTATTTAAAATGAATTGTAATATTTTATTAAGTCTGATAATTATTATCAGACTTAATTATTTTTTATGAAACTTATTGAACTTATTTCTTAAAATAAGTTCAGTAACTTAATTTTGACACAGAATTTAGGATCAGACAACCTCCAATGGTTGTAGGCCATGGAAGATCAGACTCGCAATACTTTGATGAACCAGTTCATTTACCGAAGGGAGATAACAATATCTTGAGTGGCAGAGAAGTATTCCCGATCTGAGGCGCATTGATTTGGAACCAGCTCTACTTTATTTCATTTGCTTCTGTAACCATTTGATAGAACAGAATTAAAAATAAATTCAATACATTTAAGCAAAATCTGGTGATTTTTATAAATAAAGTGCTCTGGATTTCAAACCTGTTTTCAGAAAGTCTTTATCACGTACAATTCATTTTAATGGAATAAAATTCTTATATAACGATCCAATTTTAATAAAACTAAAGCAAAAGAGATTAATTATTCACTGCATAATTAATCAGTTTTTTTTTCCCTGATGTTTTTCCCGTAAGCTCCTTATGGAGAGTCCCCGCTCAGAAACGTCTTTGTCACTGCTGAAGTGGTGACGTCTTGATGGAACCTTCATGTTCTTTGCTTATTACCTCCAACTTAGTACGAATGAATTCCAGATATGAATCAAGGAAATGCACCTTTAATATCATAATGCAACCCATGGATTTATAGCACCTTAAGATCACATTCACGATTTAACATAATAGTCAGACTTCAAATTACCAAGGATATTCAAACTGACTTAAATTTAGGCCAATTATGCTATCTTTTCTACTTATTTAGTTTGTTGTAAAACAAGTCCTTCAATAACTATTCGTATTTATGGGCCAATAAAAACGTATTCTTTTATATTAGCTTTACATGTATTTGCAAATTTATTTTCAAAATAAATAATGTTGTATTTTTTGTTTATGCCAGAAAACGTTTAGGATCGACTTGTGCCTCATTCTCAGCCTTTGTCTGTTCTTAGCTGGTTGATTTTTACACCTGAATGGCATTGTTTTTAATATGAATTTTACGCACAGAAGTCTGTGGGTCTATAGTATATTTTTACGTGTGTCGTGTGGGTGGGCTACGAATTACTCAAAGAATTACCAATACTGCAGGTTCAAGTTTTTCTATCACTTCCACAACGTCTATGTTTCTAACAAAGTTATGAATATAGACATCCAAAATGTTACTAAGCCCCTTTCATGAAATAACATTAATAACTGTGGCAGGGATGTTGTTTTCGATACACGGAGTAGCATTAACTGGTGACCTTAGAGTAACTGTACATGCCGTAAGTGAAAGAGCGGATCATTGAACCAGTTTATCTTCGTCTTCCGAAACCTCTGCTGAGTGCCCTGAATAGAATCGTAGAGCACCTTCCCTCTTCTTCTGTCCCATCCCCAGAACCACAGAATAGGCCTCCGTTTGGCTAGACTACTGACAGTGGCACGCTTCTCCTTGTGAGATAGCGGTAGCATAAGGCGAACTTCCTGATATGAAGGAAGTGGGTCGCGTTTGAGAAATAGCCTCTTCCATTTTCAGGGAACAAAAGCAGGGACTATTTTTCTATTTTGGGGACTTCAGTGATCTATGGATAGATACCAACCGTGGGAGAAGACACTAATCTTGACCTCGAGGCCTGTGAGACAATGCAATTCCGATATATTGTTTGTGACCTTAAAACTAACAACTACGATATAGAGTGGTTATTTACAAGCACACCCCCATAACCAAACTACTACGTATTCGCCGATATGAAACCTTGTATCGAAAAATACGTATATTTTGAATGGAACTGTAATCTTTATACTTGCATTTCGAGTTGGTCGGTGGGGGGGGGATGCATTTATTTATTTCGAATCATATCGAACTTGTTATAAATCACTTGAACGCCCTGCTAATCTCAGCCTTGTTTATAGATTTGAAAGCAAACTCCTTTTAATCGCTATAACGTCTCGACTGTTTTTTTATCGACACAAGTCAGATTCTTCCTGAATAATACACTATTTCTTTTAAATAACTCTTAGATAGAGAAACATTTTTTTATATATATAAAAAAAGCCGAAAATGGGTGTGTGTAAACACAAAAAGTGAAAAATAAAAAATAAAACATTCAAGATGGGGTCCTGAAATTATTTTGACTCGAAGCAACTGCATTCTAATATACATTACATAGCATTTCTCAAGATTCTGTCGCATTTTTAATTGAAACTAGAAACTTGTTCTACTTGTATTTTGGGGAAAAAAACGCTAAAATGCACATATGCGCCAAGAGTGTTATATCGCTATTATGTAGACAGAAATATATATCTTCTCTTTAGGATGAAAATTTAATTATAAGACGACTATGCAAGGAACCTTTCAGCCATCGTCACTAGTACTTACATGACTTGACTGCCCACGTTAGCTTTCCTAACCTTAATTTATTAGGATAAGATGGCTAGTTTTATGCATATTGAAATATTTTGTCTCTAAATTGCATGTGTTATCAGCTATTTTTTTCTGTTTGGTAGATGATAAACCCAAAGAGAAAAAATAATTTGATAATAAGAAAATTCAAAATTTATTCACCGTACAGCATGAAAAGACAGCAACGAAACATCCAACAAAAATATTTTCTCAAAAGAGAAAATATTTTTGTTGGATGAGTAAAAATATACAGTTCAGTACTGTATACTTTTTATGATTATGTTTTTATTTAGTTAGGATCAAAGTTCAGAGCACTATAACAAAGTCAAATAGCAGTGACGCAGAACAAGTCCTTAATCATGCTATCAGTTCTGTTTTCCCACTCAGTTGCCACCTTCGTTTTAGCTGCAGAGAAAAAGGTGTGTTTGTTTCACATGAGATCTGTCCCCGTGGCCTACCGTTGCTGTCTTCCCAATGCAAGATAACGACTCATCCAACGCCCCTCACTTTGCTGATAGACTAACCAAACCAGTTTGGCTATCGGCTATAGGCCAGTAGGGCCGTTGTTCGGGTCACCGATTAAAGAGAGAGAGAGAGAGAGAGAGAGAGAAAATAAAAGAAAACATTTCACCGTAACCCAATGTGGCAGAGACCTAACGACCAGATCCTTTCTTGCTAAACCGGTCTGCACTAGGGCAGGAAGAGTGACTACCTCTCCGCCACCTGCTGGTGACTGGAACGCAAGGAAAAGTGAACGTTAATAAAAGTCGACCAACTAGAAATTAGCTAGACGTGACCCGATCAAACAGCTACGATCAAGTTCTTCGAAACAATGGATCTTCTTGCATTGTTGTAGAAATTGCTGACTCACCGTAAAACATTGCTCTTGCTCTTGCTCACACAGCAATAAAATAACTGTCAATGTTATGTAGTTGATTGGCCGCTTAACCGTTACAACGACCTTGACTTGATTGTTTTAACCTTCGGGCATAATTGACCAAGAATAGAGAATGAACATCTGCTCATCCTTGACATCTTACAAACGCAGCGTATACCATAACTACTTGTGTGCCAGGATATAAGTTTCTTATATGTCTCATTTAGGATATTTGTTTAATGTTAATTAATTATCACGAGGAATCCTCACATATATTACTAGCTCCGTTTTTTTATGCGAATAAATTCCCACATAGTTTTGTACATTAATTGAAGGACTAATGTTAAGACTGTGTTTATTCCAGACATCTTTGAATATATATTTTTATATAATTTCATGGAGCGCAAAACTGGACATTTCTCCATGTATTTGGTAGAGTAAATAACGAATAAGTATGAATGAAGTTGGATAGGTGAACTAGTAGACAAAGCACAAATAGCAAACAATTTCATTAAAAAAAATCTATATCCTAATTTAAAATAAGACATCCCAAATTCCCGCTCTAATATCTGATTCTCTTTCTCTAACAGTAGAATTCGATTATCGGATTACATAGTTTAACTGGATGAATTCTAATACTAATTTTGTAATTAATTGTAATTTAATTTTTAAAACAGTAATTTCTATAATTATTTAGAAGTATTTAGAAGTCATATTTAGCAGCATAGTATGTTACATATTCATATCCTATCCTATCCTGATAATCGTATTACAGCAGATTACATCGGATTAAATTCATTCATGCGCAATGAATTTGATAATCAAAAAAAAAAAAAAATGAACAAGCTGCATAAACCCCCACGATGAATGTATATTTCCCAGTTAAAACAGTTATTGAAAACAGGCTTAAACAAAATTAATTTTTGCTTATCAAAGACGTCAGGTCTAGTTTCGTCATAACAACTTATAAAAACTATTATAGAGTTCATTATAAATTTGAAACTCCATTATGTAATATTAATAATCGACTTACTGTTGACTTTGCGTTCAATTTTAAATTTTAGCAAGTTTAACAGATTTTTTTAACAGTTGAATGTTATTCATTTATAGTGCAACATAGCTGTGTTCATGGACCCCAAAAGTAACTTCATGTATTTTTTTGTAGTCCTCATACTAATTATACAGTATTTTATACTAATTAGATACCTTTGTTTAAAATTCGTATGCCTGTAATACAGAAGAACTAAATCACAAATACAAATTTACAAGGTCCTTTTGCATCGACTTAAGATAAAATAAGCGTTATAGATTTAGGAAGCATAACTTAATAACAAGAATTTAATAGTAGTCCCATCCTGGGGAAAAGTACCTATAGAACATTTTAGTATTGAGCTGGGGAATGAGGAAATGGGAAAAACCCTTACCTGAAGGCTAAACATTAGTAATGTAATGAAATTAGTATTAGTATTAAAATTTAAACTAATTTTTTTTACTGAAAATTTGGTGAAGCTCATCTGGCTGCAAAAGTGAATAGCTACCGAACGAGACCTTCTGTTTTTCATGGTGTGATATATTTTAAATAAAAGTAAGAAATTAAGACCAGTGATAGTAGAAACAACTTGGTTAGGAAGTTCAGAAAACTAATTGATTTTCGGGCATTTTAAATCTTAAAATGATGGGTATTTTTAGTAAAAAAAAAAAAAACTGCTGAAAGTTGACAGAATAGAATTTACGTTATTTGAATGCTAAACTTCCTGTATATTCGAAATAAAGCAATAGATTTATTTTGGGGCGAAAATTTGCTCTCTCTCTCTTTTGAAAAACAATGCTATAGATAAATTATTTCAGTTGGCATTTAGAGCAGTCTCCCCCAGACACACACACACACACACATTACACCATATACCACCACTAATAGTATTTTGTTTGTTAATTTCGTGTGTGTGTGTGTGTGTGTGTGTGTGTGTGTGTGTGTGTGTGTGTGTGTGTGTGTGTGTGTGTGTGTGTGTGTGTGTGTGCGTGTGCGCGATTAACTGCGTGTGAGGTGAAAAACACGAGTTTACGGAAGAAAAATCCTGCTTCTCCGCCTCCAATGAAATCGACTAATTCATCTTTAATTGAAAAAGTTAATATAAAATTCTTCTCGTCATTAATATCAAACTCGTATCTTTTTCAGTCTAAAGGTGTTATCCCAATGTGCTTACAACTGCGTTAAATAAAGATGAATTCATTCCACAGAAGACAGTCAAGAATATTATTTTTGTTTTTTTGTTTTTATTATTATTATTGTACGGGTACCTCCATGGACTCCGAAGCCTCATTGCGGGGCACCCAAACTATCCACACAATCTATCATACCTTTCCTTGAACCCATTAACAGACAAAGCACTCACAACAGCTCTTGTTATGGCCCTATATCAGCCCTATAAACCCTTTAAGCAACTTAAATGTTTCTATCATATCCCCTCCTTTTCTCTTATCAACCAACTTCTGCAATCCAAACACCTTCATCCTCATAGGGAACATTCCACAGACAACTCATTATCTTGGTAGCTCTCCTCTGAAACTTCTCTACCGCATCCTCATACCCAAGCAACTCAGAAGATCAGATCTCAGCACAGTAATCCAGATGTGGATGTATCAAGGCCTTATAAAGAGGAATAACAACTTCCTTATCTCTAATTGTGCGTTCTTCAATAACTAAGTAATCTTATGGACTACCTTAGTAATATGTCCTCTAAACTTTAACTCTCTGTCTACTGCCACCCCCCTAAATCTCTAGCTTCATCTGTTTCGTGGATGAATTGCAGTTCCATCAATGTGGTTATACAGCTTGTAATATATTTATCCCAAAATGCTTAACTTTACATTTCTCCACATTAAACTTACACCCATTAACTTTTGCCCATAGTGACAGCCTATTGAAATCGTCCTGCAGCTCTCCACATCGCCTTGATCATCTGTTACTCCACCTAATTTTGTATCATCAGCAAACAACAAATATTTCCTTTCTCCAGCGGAAACTTTGCGCACATCTAATATATTAAATATGCACAAAAATATGCACTTTAATCTGTAAGCAGGTTAAAGCTTAGCTAATCTGAGAACTATGTTTTAAACATGGCCTTTCGCGACCAGGCGTCCGGTCTCGAAGAGGCAAAATGCTTGACTTATCCCTGATTGCTTTGTTGAATGGTATCAAATATTTCATGAATATTTTAAGGATTTTCCCTTAAATACGAAGACGCCATGTAGCGCCCAGCTGAAATAGAAATCCCAGCTTCCTTTTTTTCTTTTCCTTCCTTCTTTTTTTTTTTTTTTTTATGAATGATGAAGCCGCCATGGCTGTGATACGAATATGTTTATGGAAAGAAAAGTTCTAAATTATTGCTGTTTCAAGAAGGAAAATAGCTTCCTAATTAAAGGATTAGATGATAAAAGTAAGGTAAAGGAGAATTTTTCTTATTTATTTTTATAAATTTTATAAAACCTCAGACAGCTGCAGAGATTTTCATAATGGTGATTGAGAGAGAGAAAGAGAGAATTTTATAAACTTGATGGTAATGATAATAATAATAAAGACTTCGCATTTCCAGTGTTGTCATCAGGATTTTTAGGGAATCCGCTCTTGACTCATCATGAATCACTTAAGTGTTCTTGCATATTGCAAGAATATATTGTATTTGCATATTGCTTGCAAATAAATGACATTGAAAACTTTTATTTTTGTCTGCAAACTTTCGCGTTCTCTCATCCATCATATTTCGATAGTGTTCATTAATGATAGCTTTCTTTTAAAAAAAAAAAAAAAAGAAAAGAAAAAAAAAAGCCTCTTATCAAAAAAGTCTCAATAGCAATTAAGTCTAGAGCCATGAAACTAAAATGTTACATTGAATAATATTTTGTACTACTAAATAAGTTTAGTAATTTCGATTTCATGATATGTTGTTTAGTTTTAAATATATTTTATAACTAATATTTTACATGCGAATGTGATTTAGGATAATTATGGTTCGATGCCTTCATTTTACTAAAATATCACTGAATAAGGAAAATTCAGAATGCTGACGATTTATTTTTTACTCATGCTCTACACTTTTGTTGCGATTCACGAATGGATGTTTATCCAAGAAAAACATTTTAAGGTAGTGCGAATTCTCCAAAGGACCTAAATACGGTACACTCTGAAATTCTGAAAGTGTAGCCGTGTGGTCGTTGAACACATGGCTGTAGCAGTTTGTTTTGACGGAGCAAGAATATCGATCGAGAAGAGTCGTTGTCCGTCTACCGTTTTCATTCTCAAGGTCAACCGTTCACAATTGCACATTTTGCGGAAATTTGCAGTTCAGCCGAAAGATGGATAGCGCTTTTTTCCTTTTTTAATCCCGTGATCATCAGTTCATTTCGTAATGCAATATTTGCATTACGTTATTTGTATTACCTTGCACCTGAGTAATAAAACGTAATAAGAAGAATACCTTAAACTTCTGTACCTACAAACAAACTTGAATTTCCTTGTTATTTTTGCGTAACGTGTTTAAACATTTCCGTTATTAAAATATATATTGTTGTCCCAGGACTAGTCTCACACGTACTGTTCCGATGGAAATGACTCATTAGGATTGCTGAAATGGAGAACTACTTTAATGGGACTGCTTAAATGAGACCCTCAAAGGAGGAACTGCATTATTTTTCTCTCGATTTCAGGCGGATTAATTATTAAATATATTTTACTTATGTTCGTTATTTATAATTTTTGAATATCTTTTTTAAATGAACTAAAATGGAGCAAGTGCAACATTCTGAAAAGAGTTTTCGCAACCAAGAAATTTTAGGATAGATTTCATTGCTATTATTATAATATTTCTATAATTAATAGGAAATAAACTTCAATTATTTAGACCAATTTTCACAATCAGCATAAAACGACACGTACTTTCCATCCTTTCCATACGCACGTATTTCCATATTTCGAGAAGTATGGAAATAACCCCCGTAAATCACAAAAAGGCCTGTTTCCCAATTGCATTGTTTTTAATGACCTCATTTGTTATCATAGAAACTAAACGTAGAGTCGTTTGGCTTAATAATATGGAGGTAATTTATTCATTGCCTTTTGTAATATATCGTTCTGTATTATTCTATAAAATATTCTTGAACATATATCGTTTTTTTTGGATCGTTCTGCCCAATTTTTGTCATTATAAATGGCTGGATTTAAACCAAAATTAAGACGACGCACCTGGTTTTAATAGAAATGATAATTTCCAAATTCATTAAATTCCGTTCAGTCAAAATGGAGTTATTGCATTGTATAATTTCGAAATGTTTTGCACAATGTTTTGTCCTTAAAAACGGTTGATTTAAAGTATTTAAATAGTGATGAATCAACCAGTTTTAACACCGATCAGTCCAAATGCCAATTTCTTCAAAAATCCATCCAGCCAGAGCATGGATGGATGGATGAAATGAATCTGATGTTGCTTATGCATTTTGTGAAAGCCGTCAAAATGCATTTAATATCGTATTTTAATAGCAATCTTCTCGTGTATTTCAATTAAACTGTTTGCTAGTAACAATTATGCAGTAACAATTTATGCAGTTTACATCCAACAGTGTTAGGGCAACAAACTCTCACAGTGCCATGCATTTCAGTGATACTTCCGCTGTTTGCACGTAATGGCAAAATAAATAAAATATAAACCTGTAGGTGTCATGTCCCCAGTGTCACTGCACTGTCCGCAGCGCCACTGACCCAGTTTATTAAACAAGGATAAAAAAAAAGGCATCCGATCCCCATACAAAGGTCTCCGCACTGTTTAATGTCTCACAAAAGCTTTCCATTGTATAAAACCGCCCAACAGGAGAGGATCGGACGACCTTAAAGGTCGGCAACCTAATGCTGTGCGGTTCACCGCTAAGAATGTGCTGTATATAGACCGTTATTCCTGTCCGCCGCTGTGCTCTGACAACACCCCACCTCCACAGCTCTCTGAACATCGGTACAGTGTAACAGTAGGTCGCAGATCTAAAACACGAGCTTCCTGCTTATAACATTATTTGATTTTTTTAACTTAGATCTACTAGGATACTTCGATTTGCAGGAGAGAAACATAAAGTGAAGATCATTATAAAAGCAGCTAAATAAAATAGACTCTGCTTCGCGTGTGTGTATATATATATATATATTGAATATTTGATATATATATATATATATATATATTGAATATTTGTTTATTCTCTTTTAGATTCCGACTTTCAAGTACCAAAGAAATGCTTGGTGAAATAGGAAGGGGTGCTATTCACATTCCATGCCATAATAGGAGTTTGCATTATGTTGTCTGTCTTTATTAAACAGTGAGTTTTATTTTCATACCAGATATTTAATAGCAGACTGATTTTTTTGAAAAGATCAAAAAATTAAAAAAAAAAAACTACGCCACTTCGAAATGACAGTCTGACACTCTACTTCCTTGTGAAGCTTCTCTTCAACTTTGTTTCCACTTTTTCTACATTCCGATGGTTCTGTTACCATATTGCTTTAAGGTAGAGCTGACCTACCAGCATTTTGCTTTTCCTCCAATTCTATCATTGATAATCTAAGCAAATCTCCTGCCACTATATCACACACACGCGCGCGCGCACGCACACACGCACGCACACCGTACTCGATGCCTCCGTCCTATTTTGGCAGAAAAAGTTCATATCGATTTTGTCATTTTAAAATTTAAAATTTTTAAATACTAGAAAGATTTCTTGTTCTGATAACATCCGGCCTTTTAATTCATCCTTCAGTACAGTAGGGAAAATGTACTTTACTTTTCCTTTTACATCTCTTTCTACTTAGTGCTTATCTCGTTACATATACAAGGCCTATATCTAAGTGGGATTTTTTTTTAATTTTCTATCATTCAATTATTGTCAATTACTATGATTTATTCTTTCTAGAATTCTGTATTTTGATCGAATCCCTTCAAAAACAGAGACCTTTTGCTATGCCTGTTTTCATCCTAGGTTGAGTTTTCTGACATCATGATTATTTTTAATGCTATACCATATTTCTTATAGAAAATATAATGAATTATCAAGCCAAATTAACTGCAGGCTTAAAATACGAGCAGTCGACGAACGTAACATAACCCTTCATAGCCTTATTAGCTCCTTCGTAGTAAAGTTGCTACGATGTCGCGACATTTGACACTTCCGTTAGAAAGACCTTGGTTCAAATCTCATCTAGAACGCAAGGATCTTTTATAAGGGCTTTTCAAATGAAACTTGCACACCAAAGAGAATACATACAATTAGTAGACATATCCTTCGCTGCTTCAGGCAGTAATTCCAACTAACCCGACTCATAGTCTTATTTTTCTCCATGCTAATGCAGTCACTTGATGTCTACTTCAAGAGCATTGTTCATCCAGATAGGCATCTATAATTATCTGGATCACTTTCTTCTAAACCTTTTAAAACGTCTTGTTATCCTCCACTCAGAAACCTACTTATAAACCCCTCAAAGTAATGTTAATTCATCCCTGTCCTGTGTTGTTTCCAAAAATGGATCTTTAACGTAGGTCACACGATAAAGGAAGGGACACAAGTGAGTGTTTCTTGGACACGAAACTTTTTCAGGACTGTAAACCTAAAAATGGCTACTTACAGATACAATGTCATACAACACAATATTTATAATCTAAATGCAATGTAATTAAGTTTCTTAATTGTTCCCAACCTTTATTCCAGCTGACTTCAATGAATAATAACAGTACCTTCCATAAACAACGTGGAACATACAGTAATGCTTGAAAATTGTAGGAATCATGCGAAGATCATAAATTTCACAATTTCACATAGATCACAAATATTAAATTGCATCAAAAATCGATCCCGAAATGCTCTGTTAACACGCAGACAAAGCACAAAATGACAATGATAGATAATTGCACCTTCTACGAAACACAGCCTTAAAAATAAATAAAATAAAATAAAATAAAATAAAGTGCTTAGATTCCTTATGTATGTCACGAACACCTCAGCTGACTTCAAAATGAATTTTGGATTAACACAATTAAATGTAACTTGAATTTGATAGGATTCATCCTAAGAGAAGAAAATTTGTTTGTATTTACAAGCATTTGAGGTTTTTATTCATTTGTTGAAGATTACAGAAAAAAAAATAAAGATTTCAAATAAAAATTAAAACGGGATTAAATCTCATTTGTAGAATATACGTCATGTTTTTCATCATGCGCACGATTCGGAGAGTTATTTCTCTTGACACACAAAAACATGCAGTTTACTAGGCTGAATTATTCATTTTCCTACTTTCGTTAATAGAATCAAATATAAAGTTAGCCAAATAAACTTATAAGAAATGTAAAAGTACAACGGAAACAATGCTTGATTTTATAATGAAGAATTTCAAAACGTATGTCATCATCAATCAGATCTCCCGGTACCGATTTATTAGTGATCCATGTAATGAACTTTATAGCTCACGTTTAGGTAACCACATTCTTTCCCGATATTAAGAACATTTGCTTAATCCACAGATAGTGAAATCTGAGACTTCTGTAAGGGAAAAAAAATTGCATTTCTCCATTTATCCTAATTTCCCCTCGCTTAATATAAATCACAGCATAGATGAACTAACAGAAAACGATAAAACTTATCTTTGCAGTCTAAATGAAATATATTTTATCAACAGATTAGAAAAAAAATAGTACCACTAGTCACCGGTGACCCACAATCTCTAGATGATGTCACAGTCACGAGTAGGTCTAAATAAGCATATATTTGTTGTCAACAAAATTCTCCGGTCAGCATAAGAATATCGCCATCAGGGCCCATTCTGACGACGCAAGGTCAATGGCCCCATTTGCCCGCAGAAATTTGACGTCGCAGACGAATCCTGATAATCACCAGTACACGCACCATTCACACACCCTCCTGCCTCCCTGCACTTCATCTACAGCCGGAGATACAAAGGTTGTGTTGTTTCGGGGAGGGGGACCCCTCAAACTTCCGGGTGCAGAAATGGGAAAGGCCCTTAGAAACACTGAGTCATGCCACAATAGTAGCATGAAACAGAATAGGAAAGCAGACCCAGAGGAGGGGAACAAACTGGGAGAGTCTGAAATTGTAATCGTTGTGTAAATTGCATCATATCAATATCTTTTTCAAAACAACTTTAAAATATACAGCAAGAATTATAAAAAGAGCACAAACCGATGGGTGTTGACCATTTTTTTACCCTTCATTTAACTAGTGGATAGTTTTTCTATATAAAGCACATACACGTCTCCTTTCCAACGGCCGAGTTCGTTGTTATCCATCCATAAAACACCCAGTCGTATACTTTTAACTTCATTAAGATTCCATCCCTGAAACTGATTCTGTGTTAGGCAAAATTTATTATGCTTGCTATCCCACTTTACCGCTTCATCGAGTCGCAGTCTCATATTTACACCAATGACTCGTTGATGTAAATATTAATATTTTCAGAATCAAGCATAGTAATATCACGAATTCATTTTCTTTAATTTTCTCTCCTCTCCAAATCTCTTTTAAGAAAAACCTCTTGAATTTTCTCTTAAATTTTAAATTCACTTAAGCTTCCATTCAATTAAATTAAACTTAATTTTAGGTGTTTTACTTTTTCTGGCATCAGAATTTCATTACAGTAGAATCAGAGAAAGTGAATAATTTCACTTTTTAATAACCCAGTTTCGATCCTCACTGTATATGAATACGCGATCTAAACTATCCATGATACTTGGCGTGCATTTAGATAGACGTAGACGATCTTGAGACAGGTCATTGACCTTCCTCTCTCGATCCTCTTAAGAGCTGTTAAGTTATGGACTTTATTATCTGCAAGACAGCTTTTCCTTTCAATTTATTTTCATCCTAAAGATAAGTCTTTATGAAAGGCATTCATAAATCTTATGGCGTTTATGAGATGTGTGGGTACATTTTTAAAAAAAATATTTTTTCCACTTTCTTTTATTGAATGCGCATGCCGACCGAAATTGAAAAGTTCTGAATTAGTAGTAAGCGGTGTGCATTTGTTAGAGTAGCTATTAAAACTCTCATACTGGCTTAGGCTCATCTTGTTTCAGTTTCACTGGGAACAAGCGTTTCTAGTGAGACTGCGCAACTCTGAGGTGAACGACCTCAACTGTCAACATCCACATTCACAATCCAGGTTTTGTATCAAAGCTGGTGCTGTGTGAGCAGGCACACACCCAAGTATCTTAGTGTTCTTTGCAACAGTAGCTCCCCGGGAGAAGGGGGAAGGGGAGGGGGGGATACCAGCCGTAAGTCACCTGACCAATATCTTTTTTTTTTTTAATGCCTTCACAGTTTGTCGAATCACAAAATAGTCTATAGTGTTCGCTGCATTCACTGACGACCTCCTCTTAAAAGCCAGGGGTTAAAAAAGGGGCGAATTTTTATGGAAGGCAGCAGCATAAGGAAACAAGACAGCGGAGTGCTAGAATGACAAAAACGCTCTCTCTAGTTTCTTCTCCCCTCACCCATCTTCTGCATAGGCTGAATGCAAAGAAATGCAATGCGAAGTTTGATATTCAGTTAACATCTAACAATTCTAATAGTTGTCCGCATTTTTTTTTTTTTTACATGCTTTATGGTCTCTTTAATAAAGCTGACTTGGGATTCGTTAAAAATATCTACCCGGTTTCGCTTTCATAAACAGATTTGCTTTATGCTTTCTTCATGAATACACACAGTAATCAAAACACGTGATTAAATTTTCAACTTTCAGAATTGGAAAAACGACTTCACCTTTTATTATTGTTTCGTGTATGTGTGTGTGTGCGTGCGGTATGTAGAGCAGCAAGTCTATAGAGAATATAGCTCCGGGTTCAACTCGAGAAAGTTTCTCTTTTTGTTGGACACACTTGGCGGGTCTCTCCCTGGTTTACCGCAGAGACGAAGTTAGCAGTCCGCAGGTGTCAAGTCTCACACCAGTCTCGCCCGCTGCTAGTCACCAGCGCGTGTCTTTTTGCGGAAGTGATAGCCTCCCGCTCGCTCTCTCTTTCCCTACGCAAGGACGGGGTCGTTAACCTCAGTGGTGGCGCTTCATCGTTGTGGCCTAGTTGGCTGCCAGCCAACTGTGGAGGGATTGGCGGTAAAGAAAGATGCAAGGACATAAAGCGTTTCACTGATGGTCGCAACTCTTGCCTGACTGCCGCACCTGTCGCTCATGACGTATTATAATATTTGCGCACGCGCGCTTCTGCTATGCACTTCTAGCAGACGATCACGTGAAATTTGAATTAGAACAAAACTATGATAACTCAGTGGATATTGTAGTGTAGATGATTCTACACTGTCTTCACAAGTATATACGAATGATTCAGTCCTCTATGACGTGACAAGTTCGCATGAATTTAACGGAAAATTCGCAGCAAAGTCGATTATGATATGGTGTTCATACCTCATACGAATAAGGATGCTGGAGAAAAAAAACATCGTTTGGAAGCGGTCATGTTTTATTGTTATTATTTTTATTATTGTTTCCAGTCGTATGGATCCTTTAATTGTTGTTGCTTGGAAGTTGAGAAATTATTATTTAAAATATGTTACGATACTATATTGTGGCTGTCTGCTATGTCATTTGCTATCCAACCACGTTTCATATATTCCCCCCCCCCCCAAATAGAACTTTATCCCTCTAAAATGCTTCATTCTTCTCGTGTAATTCCCTTTCCATATTATTATGAAAGGCAATATATATTAAAACCAGGTTTAAAATAGCTTGGTATCTTTAACATATATATATATATAACCAACTTGGTTATTTTACTCCTAATTCCAAGTAAGCAAACAGTTAAATTTGCGCCTGAACGTAGGCAGGGCAACTCATTGTAAAGGTGGGTAAAGTTCTGATCACTATTCTTAGTATTTTCCATAATGTAAAGCATATCTCACTAAGAGATGTATACTGCAATACATTATGGGTGGGGTCACTACCCAGACTAGTTTCAACCTTTTTTGAGGTCTCCTCAGTGAGTAGCTAGACCCTAAATACCAAGGTTTTAGTAATACAGAGCCTTATCAACTTTACCTATACAAGTTGCTACAAGGTGTTTTTATTGTGAATAAGAATCTCTGGAGGAGATATAGATTTAAATAAGTTTTTTTTTTTTACCTTGGGTAATGTATATTAGGGTTACCAAGTAATTTTATAAACTTGGTTATTTTACTCCTGATCCCAAGTAAGCAAACAGTTCAAGCCTGAACGTAGTTCAAGTCTAAAGGTGGTGCAACATCTCTTAGTGAGATGTGCTTTACATTATGGAAAATACTAAGAATAGTGATCAGAGCTTTACCTACCTTTACAATGAGTTTCCCTGGTGTTGCACCACCTTTAGACTTGAACTACGTTCAGGCGCAGACTTAACTGTTTGCTTACTTGGGATTAGGAGTAAAATAACCAAGTTTATAAAATTACTTGGTAACCCTAATATACATTACCCAAGGTAAAAAAAAACTTATATATATATATATTATATTCTCAATTATCAATATAATTAAAATTAACTATGATAATATAATTAACGTCATCCCCTCTGGTTTAGGATTAAATTCGCCACATATTTCCAATGCAGAATGCTTTGATAGGTAGGAAAAATCACTTCAGCTTGGTAATTATAACTTAGTAAACAGAACAAGATATCCAGCTATTTCGAAACTTAATTCAATATATATTTTTTTAAATTCTCACGTTCCGCTCGTGCGTTATCTAAGTGTGTAAGATGATGAATGGGATATGATTATAATGAATTAAGGCTGTGATGTAAATTGACTTAACCAAAAAAATTTTTTTTAAAAAGCAAATGAAGAAGTTCAGGGTTATGGATTTAATACGCCAAATATATATATATTTTTTCAGAGGAATATTTAACAATAACAGATAATATGAGTTATTTTTCGAAATATGTGAAAAAAATATTTGGTTTGTTAACGATTTGTTCTTCTTAAAAAATATGAAACACTTTATATGCTAAAAACCAATCCTCAACACAAGCAGATGCAGTGAGGTCTTTACCCTGACCCTAACATGGCCTCTCCCCCGAGATTCTGCGGGAAGGGTGATATTCGTATCCTTTCAAAATACGATCCTCTCTCTCTCTCTCTCTCTTTATGTAATCGGTTTGTGTGTGCCTGCTCGCGTAAACGCTGATCCCCTATACCGAGGGAAGATTTTTTTTACAGGAAAGAGCATTTATTAGGTTCGAATAATCATGATTATATTTTATCATATGATAAACTATTTAAATTATATTAACTAAGGGTGAATACTAGACGTACACCATCCTTTACACTATCTCCAACAAATAATAGACTAGGATACAATATCCTTCGTCCTCGTTCGTCAGTGAACCTTGCCACTGTAAGTTATTCGCTTTACCTTGAGGTGTGGCACGTGCCAAGGACTGTGTCTCGGCAAACTATGACGCTCTTGGGCTGCTGAGCTCCTCTATACAACACAACATAGGCAGTTGTGATAAACAGGAATAGAAAACCTTGATAGCAGTGCAGTTACAGAACCGACTATAGCCATATGGTTTGCCTGGTGTTAGGCCAAGTTCGGCCCCTAACTGTGCTTTGGGAGGCCGCTGGTTGGCCTTGACATAACGGTACAAGGCAGTATAGAAATAATAGATGTGCTCGTTATCTGCTGTTGCTCCATGCTTCGTGAACGACCAGCGCGATGAGAAAAGGAGTAGCTATTTTAACAATGTTTCCGTTTAAAACATTTTTATTGTTTTTATTTCCAGTATGACAAGCATAAATTTAGTAAATGTACCTTGCGTAAAAAACAACTTATGAAATTTCATTCACACAAGGCAACTATCTCGCCAAGTTTTGCGCCAGTGGCGTCACAGGTTATCATCAAGGTTTCGGAGTCCTGAGACTGCATATTAAAGCTGTGATGACCATAAACTACAGAGCCAGGAATCCTTTTTATTTTTTATTTTATTTTATTTTATTTATTTATTTATTTGAATCAAGAACTATAACAGTAAAAAAAAAAAAAATCTGACATCCACAGTCATTTTATTTAATCCTTTCGTGTGGTCTGTCATTGGCATTGCAAAAAGTGTTATGTGCCAGGGGAAGGCAAAATCAATTCCTTTGTTATAATATATTTAAAAAACATGAAATAATCATAAAAAGGTATTCCCTGTTCATTGTGCCCATGAGTAACTATACCTCTTTTTCGCTAAGTCACATTTGCTGCTAATTTGCCTGCTTACTTGGTCGAATGGATTCGAATCTCACCTTGTAGATGGGTGTTTGTGAATTTTTCTAGGTGGTGGATAAATTTCATTTTCCAGTGTGAGACCACCACACTGTTGGAAGCTTGAAATGGCTTTAAAAAGTTCCATGTTTGGTCATTACAGCAGGTGAGATACCTGCTCAAGGATGGAAATCTATAGCGCCAAGACTTAGAATGAAACCCTGCAGAATAAACTTTTTCCCACACTACCTCACGGTTCCAAGGAAATAGAATTAAAATAAATAAATATATATATATATATATATATATCCTTAGCATTTTAAAAAAAAAATAACGAAGGAAAATTGAAAACGAAAAGTAGCGCCGATGAAGCTAAAAGATGCTCTTTACAGTTTTTTAGCATTTGGCAATATAATTTAGACATTAAATAAAATTGAAATGTTCGAAACGCACCTAATAATGAGCAATCTTTGATAATGGTTATAAATTATATAAATTTATAACAGTAATTCGAATATATTTAATTTATAAATCTATTTTTATAGTGTGATAAATAAATTTATGATGGTAATTAAAAGTTAAATTGCGACCTCATTGGCCGCGATTGGTTGGTTAGTTTACGTGCTCTCTATCCAACAGACTACAGGTTCGAATCCGGGATTTCTCGGCTCGATATGAGATTACTGTTTAGCTTATTGGATGCCTTGAAGCGACTTGAAAAAACTTCTATGTTTGGTTTCTAGATCAGTTCCCGATTATGAAATATATATATATATATATATATTTCATAATCGTATTCATATTTTGAAACACCCTGTGTATATATATATATATATATATATATATATATATATATATATATATATATATACTTTTAGCCTACCCCACTCACAGTACTAATGTATCATTGGTTGACATCCTCTCGCAGGTGGAAATCGCATACAAATAAATTTACAGTGATAATTAAAAGCTGGTATCTTTTAATTAATTACGTTCGGTGAATCTTTGTGATATTCAGAAAATCATCATTTTAAGACATTACATAAATAACATTATGGTAATTATATTATGGTTCAGTAATTATGGCAAATTGAATGTTTCGCTACGCTATAGCAAAATTACTTACATACGAATTACTTTTTAGTATCAAACCTCTACGAGAGACCGTCACCATATGAAAATTTGATTTTTGAGTTACCATAGTAACAATGGAAGGATGAAAAATCATCATTATACAATCGTTCAGTGCTATACAAATACAAAGTCAAAGCTACTTATTATTCATGATTGAGCAATCATTTGATTATAAATAAAATTAATACACAAGTATGAGAAGAATGGGAGGAAATTTCATCCGGAGGGGGTTATCTCATCAAATTTATCTAAGTAACCCGGAAGGTAAGAAGAAGTGGAGGAAATTTTTTTTTGATTATTTGAAAGCGATAACAACAAGTCCTCATACTTATGAAAAGGTTATGAGAAAATTTAGAGAAAATGGTAAAGCTAACTGTAATGGAAAATCCAGTTGAAATTATTTATCTGCACAGTGACTTGTCATTATTAATATTCTCTTCTAGAATGAAGGACTTAAATTTAGGCGAACAAATATAGGCTAAAGGGAAAAAAACAGCTTTTCCCTTTTGAGCAAAACAAAAATTGGCATTCAGAAAATAAAATGTGGTACATTTTTTAAAAAAATAATTAAAGTTGAACACCTCTATCGTACTATTAGCTACAAATACAACAAATTTTATTGTTAGAAAAAGTTAGGCAGTTTGGATCTTGAGACTTAGAATGATATAGAATACATTGCCAGAAGCTCATTAAATGTCTGGGGAAATAATTAAAAATAAAAGAAAGAGCATCAGAAAAAGGATTAAATATTATATAGTGGATCGATATAGCATCAAATATATTTTGTTTCGTAGAAAAAGGCATTAGAAACATGAATTGAATTGCAGATGTTCTTTTTGAAATGGTCAAATACACCACCTCATTCAGAAAATCATCTCAGATGATTAATGCATAACGATCAGTATAATGATATTTCATTATACTGATCTAAAAGAGCAATAACACTGAATAAAAAGAGCAATAACAATAACAAAATAATATTATAGAATATTAACCGCGTGTCCTAGGAAAGAAAAATTATTTATGCGAATATTCTTGATAATATGGTAAGAAATGTAACTGAAGGAAATTTTTGTGAAAAATTAACTGGATCATATCATTTAAGGCTAATCGAGGTATGTTTGAGAAATCAAAAGAAATTACTTGGACATAGAACTGAACTAGTTTTTACGTGTAACACAGATAAACCTTCTATTTTACATTTTCTTTTCAGGTAAAAGAAAAAAAAATCTGTCAATTGTATTCTCAATACTGGGCCTACATAAATTGCATGTTGTACAACTTGTGTAAATACTACAAGTTTACACCGTTTACTTAGGTAACTACTTGTAACTACTATTTAAGTAATATTTGTTAATATAGATATTAAATAAAATAAAATTATAAAAAATATAACAATGGATAAAAATGGAAAAAAATCCTCCCACCCACGGTGCGAATATGCTATAGGTTTACTAATAACCTTTTGTGAGTGGGAACCACATAAAAATATTTTAAAAAATAGTACTCAGCAAAATTTATGAAAACAAATTAATTCTATATTAACTTAGATACCAGTGAAATAAATTTACGGAATAAGAGAAAAAATAGCCCAAACACTAAACTAGCAGTATAGTTTGATATTTAGTCAAATAAACTAAATTACACGGTACAACGTATGCATGTGGATCTGCAAGTTGTATCAGTGTCATATTGAAAATGAAATGATCGCAATTATGAAAAGGCGTGATTTTTAATCGCATGAGTTGTATAGTGTTTTAATCATTATGACAATTGACTAGAGCAGTTCGTTTTTGCTTATATAGTGTAAATATGTAATTTTGTTTTGCTAGCTTTGAATTACTATTTCAGACAAGCCTTATAACTGCTCAAGGCTATACAAGCAATGGCCTACGCAGGAGTCATTGGACAGATTTTATCCTTGCAGTCAGAGAAAAACGAAAATAGATTGGTGCAACAAAATTTGTTTAAATTACATATATAAAATTTCAATAATTCCTTCTAGCTAAAACCGAGAAATAAAATATTACAAAAAAAAAAGATATTTGAATTTAACGAAAAAAAAATTCCTTAGTTCACTTGTCCTTCATGAAGGGTGAGGAAAAATAGTGAGATGTAATGGAATACCAAAATATAGATAGATAGATAGATGTTAAGCCACTTTAGGGATAGAAAAGACATGGATGATGAAATAAGAGACGCTTCAGATATCAGAGTAATAACAATTCTGTTGTTAGAAAAGTAATGATACAATTTCTAATTATATTGAACTATCCCAAGTACCCTTTATACAATTTGTCGAAGATTCAAAAGAAATGATAATGACATCATAAGCTGCTCTGCACAATTAAATGTAGTAAGTCACCAGTGATTACTATTTCAGCAAAGTCTAAAGTGGTCAATATGTGATAAGTATCAGCGTATTGTAAGGATTTCCAAATAATCCCAAAATCGATCACAAATTATAAATCACACCAGTGGAGACAGAGATCCAGGTAGACCAAAGAAAACAGTGACATTCTAAAGTTGAAAACGCTGTTGGCTATTCATTGAAATGAAGAGAACATTGTAGGCTGTATTGCAAATGGAAATGTTATCCTACATCTTTGTTATGGCATTGCAAAGAATTCAGTTCAGATCTCTAAAAGTAAATGATGAGATTCTTGTTAATTTTTATGTATCTTCATTTATTTATTTTATTTATTTATTTTTATTTATTTATTTATTTATTTATTTGGAATGATTAGCATGATTAGCCCATTTATGAACATGGTTGACATTCATTAACTACCTTCTTTGAAACTTTAACCTGTTAAACACGTCCGTACACGTTAAATCTGTATCCATTCTCTTTTGGGATATCAGTAATTCCCGAATTGTTGTAAAGCACTGTATTAGCGCTAGTTTAAAATGACATGAGAACTAAGAAACCGAGACGAGGGGGGGTCTGATCGAACCTTTTTTTTTCGCATTTCAGACAATTTCCTTTTTTCGCCCTGTTGATTCCTTTCTTTTCTACTGCTCAAGTAAAGAGAACGAAAAGTCTTTTTTCTTTTCTTTTTTTATAACGACTTTTTTAGTGACTTTAGCAATAACATGATGAAACTATTTAAACCTGTACATAGGATTATTTAGCAATTAGGAACTAGTAATAGTTCCAAAGTCTCAATGATTTTGTAACTCAGGTAACGGCTATAAATATCGACCAAAAGTATTTGCTTGCAAGAAATTTTAGCCAACTATATAGGGATATTATTATATCAAACCTTTTTCATTTTGCACCTTTATAGAAATCTTATTTCCAAAGTATTATTTCAGATATTAACTGTCTTTTACATAATTAATAAATTCTTAATTCATCATATTTGCTGTCTCAAGTATCTTGTCAAATATTTAATCATAATTATTTCGAATGATATATTAAGAAACTATGTTAATGATATGTTAAGATACTGTTTGCTTCGGAGTTTTGTTATTTGCTCTAGTTTTTGAACAGTTCCATAATGCAACCGAATTTTGCAACCAGAAGAGTTCAGTGGAGTGCAAGGTTTACAGTATAATCTTAGACGATTTTTATTTCCCTTCCATCTTGATTACTGGTAGACGATTTTGCATGTTTGAGCTCTACAATAAGATAGCCAGTTAACTTATCCTTGGAGTAGCCATGTCCCAAAACTGATAGTTTCAAAATTTCACTGTTTAGATCGACATAAAAAATACATTTATACATTCGAAGCTAAGTGTGTATAGCAGATAAATGCTTCTCAAAATTTAAAATAACTTGGATATTTGATCAAGATTTCTTCCTCATAAATTCTCATTGAGAAAGATGGACTCTCAGAGAATAAATCTTGGAAGAGTGGGAGCCTGGTGAATACCTACAGCACCAGCTTTTATAAATCTGAGAATCGAAATGGAACCAAAAGTGATATTGACAGATAATGATCGTTCTGAGTTCACCAATATAGCATCAGTTACTGCCGAACTAAATTTTTGCTATATTTTTGGGACATTTATTTAATTAATGATTGACACAATATGGAAATAAATATTATTTATCCTCTCTCGACATAAAATAAAAGTCTGTGTTAAATGGCATAGCTTATTTTTGAGTGTCATTGGGGAATACTCGGAAAAATATGACATATCATGTTTGAAATTTGATATATTTAGAATAATATCAAATCACAAAGAAGGCGAAGCATTTTTCTTAGAAAATGTTGAATTTTTCGGATTCGAAACATATTTTCAAAATCTTATGTCATGATAATTTTTAAAAAAAATGTTGAGTACTATACTAACAAAATCATATTGTTTTTGTAACTGTCTTTATTATATGATTTCAAAACAGAATATTTGAAATAAATTTATTTGGCAAAACTGTGTTCATTATCTAAGGATACTATATGTTGAGTTGTTCAACATTTACGTCACTGTACAGACGATCGTATAGAAACTCTCTAAATATATTATGTCTTATAAACTATACCTAGTCAGTATTTAATTACTATAGACAACTCAACAATCTGAGTAAAAAAAGTATCCATCTTCAAACTTTGTCGAAATTTTAAATAGAATATTTCTAACTTTTTTGCTTCATAACAATCACATCAACGAAAAGTTATAAACATGTAGCGTATTTAGTACTGTGAGTGAGATAAGGATTCACCAATCTTATTATTGTAACATCTTTACTGTAACATAAAATTTGTAACATCTGTTGCAAAATATTATTATCATTCCAATTATTTATCTTAATGAGTCCATCATATTCGTACAAGCCAAAGTTTGGCTTCGAAATATGTGTATAATAATCAATAATAATTTCGAAGCCATTTTTGTCTTATAATCAGTATTTTGCGCTGAATTTTAACATGGATGAAATCATATATATGTAAATTATCTGTATGATAAAACTTTGTCATTGTAAATACGTTGATTATGTAATGCGAACAGTAATTATACCAAACACCATTTTTATGTAACTCCTAATTATTTTTATTTATTTATTTATTTATTTATTTATATCGTGAGCGGGATAAGGATTTCTTCCGTTTATTAATTTTATATATTTTTGTATTTTATTTGTTTTACATATCCGAAACCCTGCTCTAGAGACCAAACATGGAACTTTTTCAAGCCACTTCAAGCTTTTAATAAGCAGGACGATGGTCTCACACCGGGCGATGAAACCCATCTCCCACCTAAAAACAAGCAAATATCCATGCCCTCAGCAGGATTCGCACTTGAGAGCGGAACGCTAACCACTCGGCCAACCAGACTGGCAGTGCATTAAATACAACATAATACATCATGATTTGTCGTACGTTTATTTCGCTGGCTGAGTAGTAGCATCTGCACTTGCCAACCAACAGGTTGTTGCATAGATGTTTTTGTGAATCTTTAGGTGGTGGTAATTTTTTTTTTATCTTTTATTGTGTGACATCTGTTTTGCTTAGTGGAGGACTAAAGTCTCTCCCTCTCTATTTTTAAGATTTTTCAATAATTAATAGAATAGTTCCCCCAAGTATGAACTACACGCTGCTTTATTATTGTCTTATTTAGCGTTCTGTGAAGCCATCTTTATTGTATTCAAAATCTTAAATCTTAGTGTTACCATAATATCCCTATTTTTGCGAAACATCGAAAATTTTATTAGTCATTATTGCATGTATATTACAAGTATAAATTAAAGCAATATCCAAAAGAGATGTTATCCTTGCCTGACTTTATCCATCATTTAGGAAATAACACCAACACGCACTCGCGCGCGCGCACACACACACACATCATATATGGACTGACAGTATTTGTCATGACTCATTGTTAGTGGTATAAATGAACGATAAAGCAGATTCACTTATCAGGGTAATATTCTGCAAGCGCTCTCTCTCTTTTTCTTTGTGTGTAACAGGTGATTATCTCATATCGCAGAACTTGGTGTTTCACGTTAGTTAAAATAAGAGTGATCATAAATTAAATAAAACTAATATCCATCAACAATTACAGAGCTAACGCTTCATTGACACTGCAAATACTTTGATTTTATGAATAAAAGGGACTAAATAATAATAATAAAAAAGACATACCTCACCAGTCTTCGTTCCTTCCTATCTGTGGAAACGCGGTATCAAATATTTTGGTAACATGTCATTGGAAACAAACAAAAAAAAAATCCCACTCAACTTCAAAATTTGCTTGCATACACACTATCGGCTGTGTTATAATTAAACCCCGGTAAAAGTTTTGCGAGCTCCGGTGCTTCAGATGTAATAGCCGGTTTGACAAGCACACGACTACAATGTATGGCTGAAAAATGCCTTGTTTAGTCCACTGACCACATTACGCTCATCCAGCTCCATTTTTTAAATACAAAAAACAAGAACAGCAGAGCATCTCAAACACGCTCTATGCAATCCTATGGGTCAGCATGCTCTCGCTACTCCCTCGCTGTTCGTTCATACAGAGGACATTGACCCTACTTGCCGCATCACTTAGTTCTTCCGCCATTGAGAAAGAAAAAAAACGAGTTCTTGTTGCACTCGTAGTTCAATTTTTGACTAAATAGTTACGTTAAACCAAAAAATGCGTACATTAATTAGCCATACAGAGTTATTTGGCAATCGATCAACTGCCCTGTTGTTTTTCCGCTACTCCGCGGAGGGATACCAAGGTAAGCTACAGCTTCTCAAAGCCGTAGATATCTACCGACGCACTTACACGTTAGTTCGGTACTGTAGTGGGCCATATGTGGGTCATACCCGGTCACGGCCAATAAAAGTTAGCCCTGCACACCACCGTGTTGAAAGAAAGAAGGGAACGGGGGGGAAGGAAGGATACGAATTTCACTGCTTCTCGATGCCAGCGTCCTGAGTTCGCTGTCCTCTTGGCCTAGATCTGCAAGCATCCAAGGTGTTGACCTAGTTTTGCCACTGCCATTTGTATACGGAACCTTTCTATTTTAGTTCCATGCGACTGAGCACAGTGCGTTCTCTAATTTATACGCAAAGCATTGTGTGCAGATTACAAAAACAAGGGATACCGCCAATGAAGGATTTGCATCCTAGGTTCAAGAACTATTCTAATGTGTCAAGAGTTGACAGAGACGAAATAAAAAAAAAAAAGTTCCTCCATATTTCAATTACTTACTCTGCATACTGCAGAAAGTTATTAGGTTCATCTGCAAGTTGTGTCACATAAAAACAATAGTTGCGTTATATAAAATAAATGCTTTGATTTACAATGTAAATTGTAGTGTTAATATTTGTTTTTCTTGAGGTCATCATTTAGATGAAGATAACATTTTGAAAAGAATTGTAAATCAATTTTGATTATATAAATGCATTGCTAAGTTTATTTTGGTTATTATTGTCATTTAAATTATTTTTATATATAAAGTACGCTTATTTAATATTGAACTTAGTGTATTTTATGCTCAGCTGGATAGGCCGGTAACGCTTTGAACAAATTTTTATTTCATTTTAGATCAGACTGTAGTTAGATGATTAAATGTCAGAAACTCTTTTCATTTAAATGAAATCGATAATTGATGTGATCTAATTTCATTTAAATATTAAAATTATTTGAAGTAGTTTTAATTTACTCAGTTTACACATACTGTTTATACAGTATGGTAAATACTGTATATATGATATATGAAATTTAGTAGGTTATAACTAGTTTATTATAATTATGGTCTTCTTCCTGTATCTAAACTTTTGGAGTATATCGAATTAAAAATATTCTCTATTGTTCATCATGGGGGTTCTTAATTTTTATTTATTTATTTTTAAATGAAAACTGTTGCGTTATATGGTTATATTGTGTTGCTGTTTAAAACGTTTATATATCAGAATCGGTTATGCAGCTGTTATTGCAAATTTTGTTAACTGTTTCCTTAATTTGTTTTTGCATAACTTTATCAGGTATGCAGAATAAAGTTTAGAAAAAGGTGCACGAATTTCTTAAAAACACCAGGCGAAAGCAGTATATAATCTAATGGGCTTTGAGAGACTGTGGTATGCAAATTACACTAACGACGGCACCTAAGAGCTGATAAAATACGTGCAAGTCTAACTTGAGGTTTCCAAGTTGAAAATTCAGTATATATCTACTTTGATCCTCATCGAATTATTCACGCTAATCGAGGAACGATGAAAGTATAACGAAAAACAATCAATAAAACGGTAAAATTTTATTCGCGGAAACCTCATAGCATCAGTTTTATAACATAAAGAATCTCTTGTTGAAATGATAGCAATAATTAATTGATTATTAGTGAATAATATGTTCACCCCAGCGTTCTTGTTCTGTGACATATCTATTCAACTTTAGAAGTTGCCGATTACTTCTTCGTAATTTTCCCCTTACAAATATAAAAAGAGAACTGCTTTCAGTTCGAGAATTTGTGATTTATGGTACAGTCAAGCAAATCATTTGCTGTTTATGTTGAGAGTCCACTCTCAAGTGCAGTAGGACGTGCAAAACGAAGCCATAAAAATAATGATTGACTTGAGAAAGCCATAAAGATTACAGAATACCAAGGATATTCAAAGTCATATATTGTTTCTGCAAAATATGCAAGATAGATATTTGAATAGAATAGAGCATTCGTTACAAGAATGTAATAATAATAAGATCTAATAAAGTCCAGTGCAATAACTGAACATATGTTCTGCACTTCCTTATTAAAAACTATTGCTCTTCTGAAAAGAAAGTGTAAGGAAAGCAAGCTGCATACCAGTGCGTATGAGATTACTAAAATTCGAAAACACTGGCTGCATAAAGCCAAATAAAAACAAAATAAAGCATTTGAAAGTATCCAAAGAATCTGTTTCCTTCGAAATTCGCATCCTTACTATTTACCGGCATTTTTAAATTATCAAATATATTGACTGATTTTTTTAATGTAAATTATATGATACTTCATATTTTACTTGCGTAATAAAAGTTCAAGAATTTGAGTGTTCCACATTTTTATTGACTCTCACCATGAGTTTGTAAACCCATGTTACCATGAGTTGACTAAGTTTTTTTAATATTTTTATATATTTTTATTCTTAATTTTTACATGAGCCTCGAACTCTGCTGTAGAAACCAAACATGGATCTTTTTCGAGCCACTTCAGATCTCCAATAAGGTGGTGGTCTCACACTGGGCGATGAAATTCTTCTCCCACTTAAAGGCAATCACAAACATAAGCTCAGGGTGTGATTCGAAACTGAAGTTTTTGGTTGGTTAGGTTAGGAGAGCAGGCCAGCATAACTTCTTAACCAGAGCTTAAGATTTTTCCAGTGCCTCTTCAACACACTCAGAAGAGAAGACCTTGGTTAGAAAGGCCCGGATTCGACTTCTATCTAGTATTCGAGAAAAGTTTATGCTTTAGCTCACCAACATCTAAAGACAAGTAAAGTTTATAATCTAGAAGAAATGAAGAACGACATTGGGAAATGTTAATACAATGGAAATCTTAACAGAAAATTTAGGAGTGCTTTAAGAAAGTTTTTTTTGGGGGGAGAGGCGTTTACGTCTTTTTTAACAAATCGTATTCTCTGTGCTCTACCCGATTTGAATTTTCTGTATTTAATTTTATGTCGAATGCGTTTAGGCTCTCTTTATAATCAATAATTATAAATGCTTTCTTTTTCTAATTGATAAGTGTTAGCATATTATTACTTTATTAGGAATATTTCGCTCGTTTTTTAAATTAGTTTTTGAAAAAAAAATGTATATCATTCCAACACAGAAACAATGTAGGACTTATACCGCATTATTGCTACATGTTGACTTGTAGGTTGGAAACAGAGAGACAGAGAGAGAGAGAGAGAGAGAGAGATTTGTTGATTTGGGAGATCGGGGATAAGCGGAGGAGAGAAGCTGAAAATTGTAGTTCTTGAGGAAGACAGAAAATAAAAGTAGATACGCTGAAACAGGACTAGAAGAAACTGATTCCATGAATTTATAACTGGACTGTGAAAGAATGGAGCTGATGGTCTCTTACATTACTCATACTCATAAGTGAAGAAAGATGGATGCCACCATTCTGGAATATCACCGTTGAAGTACCGATAGGATAGACATAAGACAGATAGCTTATGAATTAGCAGTTAAATTATGTCCATGAGAGCGGAGTCATTAATTAAACGAATCAACTAATGACTTAGAGAAACAACATGAAACATTTTAAAGAAGTTTATGGTGCACCACTAGTCGAAAAGCACTCTATGTTGTGATTTTGCGATAGTAATGGATTAACATTATATTAACATTTATATATTTATGTTCTGAAATTCGAATAATCCCTTCCTCCTTATTAGTTGAAATAATTGGTCTCACTATATATGTATTATTTTCATGGCTGAATAGGATAGTAAGTGTTTATATAATCATATTGAAGCTTGTTTAATATGTATAAGACAGAATTGTCCTTTGCATTAAGTTATTTTGTATGTTATCAGTATACGACAAGAACTAATCAGTTCTTGTCGTATACTGATGACTCAGAAAGGAATGATAGGAGTATTTCTGTGCGCTTGAATCATTACTGAACCAGTAATGGTTCAGTAATGATTCAATTTAATGGTTTGCAAGTAAATTCTGGAATTTACTTGCAAACTTGTATAGTATACTTGCAAAGTTGTGAATTCTTCAATTTACTTGTATAGTGTACACACAAGGAAAAACACTGTTTATTGATAAACTTAAAGCATTAAATATTTCTGGGTGAGTAACTCTTTCCATCATCACTGATACAAAAATAAGAGCTAATTTGAAGTAAGGCAAGAACATACAACAATTGGTTAAAGCTTTAAGGCAAGTGCTACATGCCAGAGATTATGTACTTCACTGTTGGAATCTTTTCGTATGGACTAACACAACAGATTTATCACTTCAATTTTAGCATGTGTGAAATAGCACTTGCGAACTAAAAGGTTTCTTAATTTATACCGTGTAGGGTCAAAATTCCCCGTACTTTTTGCACAGATAAACCATGTTTCTCATTCAAGTTAGAACAATGCAGGTTTGGTGCTCACTAATCCCCCTCTCAATGAAAAAGATTGGACTTTCCTTTTGGTATGTTTCTCTCAAGAGACTATCCACTATGAATACATCCGCGCTCACATTACAATGTCTTTTCGTCATTGTTCAATTCTTGGGTGAGTGCATATTCTTCGATACCACGTGTATTGTGTGTGTGTATGTGTGCGTGTGTGTGTGTGTGTATGTGTGCGTGTGTGCGTGCGTGCGCAAAATATATATATATATATATATATAGTATTCATACCTACTTAATTACATATACGGAGGATATACCATGACAAGTGGAGTCAACGATGTTGCCGCAGGTATGAAAATGAAACGCCCCTTTCTATCTATACCCTTAAAATGTCTGTGAGGAAACTTGCCTTACCATATATATGGATTATTATGCCGTTCTTGCTCCTTTTATCTTTTTTATTAGTGAGGTTATCACCTGCTTCGAAAAGCCTAGAAGCAGGTATCCTGGAATGCTTCTCGGGGCATCTCCAAGAACTCTATCTTAGTAGAATATACAGAATTTAACAACTTACGTCTCACTATTCAGGTGTTCTTTAAATCGGTTTTCTCTGTTTGTTAAAGATTCTTCAGTAAATGGATTTGAATCAGAATTCTCTCATGAATGGTTGAGCTGAAATATTGCGTTTAAGAAGCTTTTCATACAAAGCTAAAGCCAGCTGGTCAACAGTCTTCTTCTTATAATAGTACATTATTTCTCATTTTAAACAGATATTTATTCTCTCTCTCTCTCTCTCTCTCTCTTTATATATATATATATATATATATATATATATATATATATATATATATATATATATTGTTTCCAGTTTCTAAAATTAATGCAAATAAACTTAGCAGAAAAGGAAATTTAGTTTGTTTCTCTTTACCGAGAAGAAAACGTCCTAGAAACAGTTAGTTTTTCACTCAAAGTAATTACGTATTAGGCAAGGTCATTTATGTCTGTCTACCGAAATAACGTCATTTATTGGTTTAATTATAAGCAAAATACACGTTGCCGTATGCCAGGAATGATAATTAGTAGACAAGCAGGAAATGATTGACTAGCTGGTTCTAATTGACATCGTTTTGTAGTTTGTTTTTTTTTATAACATAAAAATGCTATAACAGATATGTATAATAATTGCGTTATATGATACAAATGCGTATCAGATTATAAAAATTAGTAAATATTTTTATCTTTACTGTTAAGTTGAGTGATTGGGATGATTTACCAAGTACATATTGTTCCATACCAATGTATCTCATATATGAAAATCAAATATCTGCTTAATGGATTCCAATTGCAAATGCACTTGCCACATTCAAATTTTACATAATCTTCCTATGACTGAAGGATGATTCTAAACTACGTTTAAGCTCAAATTTTAACTACCTTACAACTCCATCGAAATCTGCCTGTTTTATGTAACTTTTGACTTATATTTCACCTTTTGTTTCTCCATAGAAATATAGTTTTTTTTTATGTTCTTTTGTCGTTCTGTGTCGATTTTTTCTACGTTTTGGTAACAAAATATCAAAATATCTCTTCATTTAGTAGTTCGCTTATATAAATGCCATTATAACAAATTTATTGAGGACAAAAGGTTCTATGAAAAGAGAACGAAAAATGCCAACAATTTACTAAAATACACAATCTCCACCATTAAAATGATCCTGTTGAGGAGAAATACTACTACTACTACTAATAATAATAATAATAATAATAATAATAAACACATCCTCCTGGTAGTTACGGATCTGAGTTTAGTGACATCTGAAATTAAAAAAAAAATAACAACAGAAAAACATATTACAATATTATTAAATAATATGAAAACATTAAAAAGGACTGAAATAATTTGTCCTCGGCAATACCTGTTTGTAAGCAGTGTACAAGAATTTTTTAAATAATGCGATTAAAGAAAACTAAAATATTGGTTGATTTTCATAATTTTATCGAGAAATGCAGGATCGATCACTCAGTTATTATTTTAATACACTTTATACATTTTAAGTAGTTTATAATATAAACTACTTAAAATGTTTATTATTGTTATTTTTTATTTTTGTGTTCATAGTTATTGGCATTTATGAATTTAAGATGGCATTTAAGCTCAAAAACAGGGAAAATAAATATATGACAACAAAAATAAATAAAGTAATGAAGTGCGTATCATCGATTGCAAGTATGTGCCTTCAGAGTAGAAAATCACACAACCTCATGTCCTTCACCCTTGCGATAAATTCTCTCGGGTTAGCAACCTCACAGCACCTTGAATATATAGATAACAAATTATAACTAACGAACACCTAAGCTATACAGCGATAAGGGAAAAGAAAATCCAACAACAAAAAAATGATAACGTTTGTTTACTTGCACACAGATAGCAGCAGAGAAAAATATGTATTCTTATAATGCTTCAGCAAAATATTAAAATTCCGCATAAATACTTGAATTTTGAGGTTGTTGATCTTTCTTTCTCTCCCTTGAGAAACTTTAACGCGATTTTTCTCTTTGCTATCCTCAAATTTCTATTGTTATCTTCAAATTCTCTTGCTTTCCTTGTAAGAGAGATTTCCTTCATTCCCACTCACTGAAGGGAGACCAATATCCTTGAAGGTTTTACAATGTATCTGACATAGTGAGCGTGAAATAGCCGTGCCATAGATACTCTTCAGGCAAATAAAAGGGAAACAGCTACCTGCTAAAGATGTCTGTTCAGGGAGCCACTGGTACAGGGTGTGCGTGTGCGTGTGCGTGTGCGTGTGCGTGTGCGCGTGCGTGCGTGCGCGCGTGCGCTATTCTTTATTCTTCTTTACGGAACGACAAAAAATGCCCGTGTGTTATGTGTATATACTAAAACTATAAACTAAGATTATGATCATGATCATAACTTAATTGCATTAATTAATTAATAATAATTCCATTCCTATTTCTTATACTATCACCATCTGTCATCACCTTAACATTAACTACCTTCCACTGTCAACTCATGGTTTAGAGTCAACCATTTCAATGGACTACCGCTTTCTGCTATCGACTCAAACACTAAACTATTTAAATGATCATGTGAAATAACTAATGCTTTCTTCCTTTCTTTCTTTCTTTTTTTTTTTTTTTTTGTAGATTACCATTTTTCGATCCTAAGTATTTTCTCCATTACGGTTCTTTCTCCATTGTATTTTATTATTTATTTCATTCCATTTTTTACATCTTTATCTACTAAGCTTATTTTAATATGGTAGTATCCATTAAAACGTCCTTTCGTCAATCTTTCATCGTTCATCCTCTCTATATGTTTTGTTGCACGTCCGTTATGTCGACGGTATGTGAAACAGAACTATTAACCCATGGCAATTATAAGCTGCTTGTCGATGTCAACACTTTTTGCAGAGCTTTGAATCTAACTTTGCTCTTGAATCATGGAGTAGTACCGCATAGTAGAAGTCCAATAAGGATTTTCAGTGATTGATCACTGAACTTCTGTTCTCTATGGTTGCTGTCATTATGTCTAGAAAATATATTCCCTAAGACATAGGAGAGCTCATATACTTTGATACAATATTTCCAAAAAACTCAGTTTGACCAATAATATAGGACACCTCCGGGTCTACATAGAACACTGTGGGCCGAACTATGTGGATGCATGAATTCTTATTATAAGAACAGAAGAATACCAGAAGAGTATCGAGTGCCATTATTTGGATATTTCAGAACTCACAAACATTTTACCATTCCAACTAACCTAACAGATCTGGATAATCAAGTGGCCAGCATCTCCACTTTGCATCCAACATGCTGGAGGATTCGAATCCATGTGGAGTATTGATGTATGTGTCTGTCTCTAAATAATGGGTGCACTTCATCGCCGGTGCGTGGCTGCCACTTTTTAATAAAAATAGAAACAATATCCTTAACCCATTCACGTTACCATGTACTATAGGCTTATAAACTTTCGTGAGTAAGAGTCATATGTAAAAAAAAAATCTACGCTTAAAGGTTCCTACACTGAATACCGATGCAAATATGCCATAAGTTTTTTTTTTTTGGTGGGAAGGGGGGGAGGTAAGATTATCAGATTTATTTTAAGAGAATAATGTCACCTACATAGAGTAAAACCTTAGCTTGATATTTTATATTTGTCTATCAGGTTTAATACCACTTTTCTTAATAATGTATAGATTACAAATAATACTTTGAATTGCTCACAATCCTGCCTATACTAGACTTAACATCAAACCATCTTCTGTCATCCATAAACTTCTTTTTATCAACATCTGCAAAGTTTAAATAGAAATCCTTGTTATATTTACATGATTTCTTGACTTTTGTCTAAATCCAGTTGTTCACCAATTTTCCCTTCAACAACGTTCTTTGAATTTTCTCAGTGCTGGCATAAATCTTAAACTCTCTGTAAGAAAATTGCTTTATAATTCTCGCGTTTAGCTTTTATTCCCTTTTACAGTTTACAATTACAGAAAATAGAATAGAAACGTAGTCCATTAAATGTACAACGAGAACACACACACACACACACGTGTGTGTGTGTGTGTGTGTGTGTGTGTGTGTGTGTGTGTGTGTGTGTGTGTGTGTGTGTGTGTGTGTGTGTGTGTGTGTGTGTGTGTGTGTGTGTGTGTGTGTGTGTGTAAATAAATTTTTTACTTGGGAATAATGTATATTAGGGTTACCAAGTAATTTTATACACTTGGTTATTTTACTACTAATCCCAAGTAAGCAAACAATTAAGTTTGCGCCTGAACGTAGTTCAAGTCTAAAGGTAGTGCAACACCAGGTCAACTCGTTGTAAAGGTGGGTAAAGATCTGATCACTATTCTTAGTATTTTCCATAATGTAAAGCACATCTCACTAAGAGATGTTTACTGTAATACATTATGGGTGGGGTCACTACCTAGACCGGTTTCAACCTTTTTTGAGACTCCTCAGTGAGTAGCTAGACCCTAAATTCCAAGGTTTAAGTAATACAGAGCCTTATTAACTTTACCTATATAAGTTGCTGCAAGGTGTTTTTTATTTTGAAAGAATCACTGAGAAGACCTCAAAAAAGGTTGAAACCGGTCTGGGTAGTGACCCCACCCTTAATGTATTGCAGTATACATCTCTTAATGAGATGTGCTTTACATTATAGAAAATACTAAGAATAGTGATCAGAGCTTTACCCACCTTTACAATGAGTTGCCCTGGTGTTGCATCACCTTTAGACTTGAACTACGTTCAGGCACAAACTTAACTGTTTGCTTACTTGGAATTAGTAAAATAACCAAGTTTATTTATAAAATTTCTTGGTAACCCTAATATATATATATATATATATATATATATATATATATATATATAGGAGCTAGGAGTTTTTGATATTTCTTTTTGTCGTGAGAACTTCTTTAAATTCTCGTTCAGCATAGAAATCATTTTTTCTGTATCGTATTTGCAATCAGTGTTTTCTTTATGGTTTTTCACTTAATTTCATAAACAAAAAAAATGCAAGTAGTATTAAATGAAATCCATTTGATCACCCTTCATGAGATTTATCAAGGAATCCTTCAGTTGAATTTTCATCACTATACTTTATAATTATTAAATCTCTCTATGTAATAAAGTAGTTTCGTCTGTTGGATACGCGAACGTCATAAGACAGAAGTTATGCTTCCACTGTTTCTGTGATAACAACAGATTGTGATTTCGGCTACCAGATGACTCGTGGCACAAAAGTTTACAATTAACAGCGAAAGAGATGGGCGAAAGAATGTTTTACCAGTCTTACTGGTAAAACATTCGTAAGTGATGCTCTACGATCCTGTGTATATGCGCGTGGCGCTTTAAAGAACAAAATAGGAAATATTTTACCGCAAACTCCAGATTATAAATAAAATACTATTTTTTACTCACAACAGTTTGCATTGTTCATTTAATACCATTCTTATTTTTATACTTTATTTATGCTAACCTACACATGTACAACTCTATCTTAATTGGACAGTCTCATAGTTCTTTATAATTAAAAATGGATAACAATAGCGATCACCACTATATTATTCATTATCAATAACACGAGTAAAAGTCTTTCGCGTTAAGTACATCCATTTAGGTTATTAGATCTGCACAGATGTATGTACACACAACAGGAGTTTTTTGAAACCTGCCTTTTAAATCAGTTATTTATTCTCTACTTTTTTCTAGAGCGTTTTTTTTTTTTTCGTAGGTCAGTGAATCGTTTTAAAACTAGCTTATTCATTTCAGGTATTACGTGAACCTCCTTTGTTCTTTCAGCAGTAGTCAAACGACTATTAACCTAGCGTTTTCCATCCCACCCTTCCCCCTTCACTGCTGGCAACTCTCCCAGCTGTTCGCATAACGGGAAACTGGTCGGAAATATAGGACAGTTCTAGAGGAGACGCATCACTGGCAAGCAAGTTTGAAAAGCGGCTAACTTTCCGCTCTTCCTGAGAAGGTAGGTCATATTTTCGCAACACCGACTATCAATCACCGAGGGTAGTGACCTCCATAACACTTATTTCTCGATTGGAGCTCTTGTACCATCTCTGTCATTTACCCATCTACCACATACGGGTTTGGTGTTATCAGTGTGGTTAATCTAAGCGTCTTGTAAAATTGGGGGTGGAGGTATTGGATAAAGTTCAGTAACATCATCGTTCCATTCCTGATGTACACCCTTTGCTTTCTATGACCCACATATACCCTTTCTACCGCCCTCAGGCAGTATAGCCTTGGGGTTGAAAAGAATAAGACCTTTACGAATATTTAGTGACGACACATATACTGCTACGCATTTTAATATTATACGACTACGTGCATTTTGCTTCCTATAGGGAATTTCTGGTTCGAGTTTTGGAGTTATCCAAGGAAAAATCTTTTATAAAACTCTCATGACATAAAATAAATAACTGTTCACTGCTTTCCTGCAGTTGCAAACAGAGTAAACTGTATTATCAGCATGTATAGCAACAAATAAGACAGTTATGCAGTTTTGAAAAGGACAGCAGCGATAAGAAAATTTTTAAATAAAAATAGGCCTTCGTTTTTATTCACTTATTTATTAATTTCTGTTTTTTTTTTATTCTTTAAATAAGTTGTACGCATTTTATTTACAGAATAAGTTGTGCATTAGCAATAATATATCATTGTTGATACACGGTTTATTCTCTAAATTATATTACGTATAATTAAAATCACCAATTAACTTACAAAAATTAATAAGCTAAGTTTCTGTATTATCGTAACTTTAAAACTTGGAAGGAAAGATAAACATTTGAAACTCAGCATTAAAGGAAATAAACATTTCCTTAAAAACTGACATCACTTAATAGAAGTTCTAAACGGAATGTAGTACTTAAAAGGGTTAATATGGACTTGATCTTTTTAAAACGAATTAAATAGATAATTAGCTAAAAATAAAGCTTTCTTTTGCAGAAAAGTAAAAGAATAGCATATCATTATTATAAAAAAAAATCCTGTATGGCATCCTCCTTCCACTCTTTCTGGATAATCTGGTTTCAGCATTCCCCCAGTAAATGAATCTTAGACACGCTCCTTAAGTCATGTAATCCAATATGTATTTACAGTTTATTTTTGTTTTTATAAGTGAAATAGTACCAATTCACTATACAATATTCAATCTATTTTTTTCAAAACTTTTCTAAAAAATATCTCTGAATATATTGTTGGCAGTAGACAAATTACTTTAAATCCATTTTCCCCTTTCTTTGTGTGACCATCATTTCTATCGTCAACACCAGACTACTTCAGCCTAGACCGTGCATGGCAACTTTTCAGGGCTGGTGCCAGATAACGACCTTTAAATATAATCATACAGCGATTCAATGTAAAGAAATACTAGTATTGCCTTACCAAACCCGTTTCTAGTTATTAATATAAGAATGGCATTACTCTACTACTATAACAGTCTACACAATCAGTGTTTGGAAAAATATGCGAATTATTTTCAGATGTCATTCCGTTCATTAAAAAAAACCTCGTTTTAAATTTCAAGAACTTCTTTCTATAAAATTTTTTCCTCGAAAATACTTGGTGCTGCCAAATGGTAGGATCATTTATAGTGCATAAAATGTACTACATCTTGGATACCTGTATGATAGTTATAAAAGTCAGTGTCAATCGGTCCATCCGTCAGTATCATTATATAACAACCGATAAATGAGAAGTGGTCAAAAATAGGGATCAGTTATTTTAATAATTGACCTTCTGTTCATCATAATTATTATTGATATCCCCTACCTAAAAACGAAATTCTCATTATCTCAACCGTTATCATTTTGGCTAAGAATTGCGAAGTAATGAGCCATAACGAATGGTTATGCGTGACCATCTCCGGTCAATCTGAAAGGGCTCCTACTAGTCTTATAATACGAAATGTGCAGCGTTGATCATTTAATCAGCCTCAGTTTATCTAAATTGTTTATTTATCTATATTGTTTACAATATTGTTTATCTAAAAAGCATTCATAACACTAAATTTCTTCTACTTCTTGCAGCATATTTATAGCAGTACGTTTTGATATTTTTATTACGATATTGCGAGTGCGAATATATATATATATATATATATATATATATATATATATATATAGAGAGAGAGAGAGAGAGAGAGAGGCGCTAAATAAAAAAATTTAAAAAAAATCGCGAGTAATCCTCAAAACAGAAAATGAAGATCAAATTCTATACATCTACTATAAACTCTATCAGTGTTGTTAGATCGGTGATAGTCTGATGCTCTTTTATTCAAGGAAAATTAATTGAAATATTAATAATGTAATATATTTTAAATAAAAAATATATATACTTTAAAATTCGTTAAAGTTGTTTTATAAAAAAAAAGTAACTAATGAGCTAGATAACTGTGATTAGCACCCTCTAACATGCGAGTGACTACTTTGAGTTTTTCAAAATATGCAGCTGAACATAAGGTCCATGAGGCAAATATATTGCTCACATGCATGTGCTCTCAAATTTCTGGTTTGGTTATTTTAGGGAAGGCGAAAGGAAAAAACTTGAGTTTCGTTCCGCAAAACAGATCAAACCCTGTCCACCTCCATAGAAGCTGGATAGGGTTTTATAAATATTCCCTTCATCCTAGAAGGGATGCGAATTTCGATCACGCCCATTTAAGTCACTCCATTCCTCTTTTGATGTAATTTTCAATAGTAGCACAATGTAAAAATATAGCTGAAGGTATGCTACTACGAATGCACTAGAAACACCTCGACGCATTTGTGCCTGTAACATAATTTGACGCTTGACACATGCATTTTAAATGCTCATGTGACTGTAATCAGGCAGTCTCTCATTTTTATTCTGTGTGTGTGCGTGTGTGTGTGTGTGTGTGTGTGTGTGTGTGTGTGTGTGTGTGTGTGTGTGTGTGTGTGTGTGTGTGTGTGTGTGTGTGTGTGTCTTTCTTTCTCCTATCTGCCTATCGATATACTGTAGTTGCCAAACTCATTGTTAATTGATTTTATCAATTAACATTTTATCATTGTTAATTGATATATTTAGTGTGTGTGTGTGTGAAAAAGAAAAAAACGAATACGGTCACAACCCTAATCTCGATTTCTCTATATGCAAAACAAAAGGTAATTTCATTAATATAATAATATTTGCATATATTTGCATATAATATAATATAATAATATTTGCACATACGCCAGCCATAGAATACCTCTTTTCTATTTCTCCTTTGCAAAACCGACACCTATCCAAACCTAGTTTACACTTCTGTAGGCGATATGGCACTTTGCCATCTCCAAAATGGGTGTTGCGGATAAATTTGGGTATCTCCTAAACATGAAGAAGAGAGCAAGGGTAACTGGATGTCATCGAGGTCAAGTACTTGGGGTAAACAGTAGAGTGCTGTTTTTCTGCTTTGCGATTGGCCTAGTCTAGATTTGTCATATCTGTTGAGTCTTACGGCCATCACAATCAGTTACTGTACACCACTTCGTCACAGTAAAAGTCCTCTCACCATGACCTCTATTCATGACCCCTTTTTAAAAGACAATCTAACGGTTTGGAAGTTGTAGGTCATTGAAGAATGATTTCGAAATTTAGTATTCTGAAAAGAGTCATGGCCAGCAAGTAACTGGGAAGGTGCTACAAAGTGAGAAAGAAGAATTTGCATGGCTACAGTTAAGGCGTTGCGCAAAATATCAACCGGATTTCATCACACTAGGCTTTTGGTAAGGATGTTTGACGAGAAATTTCAAGAATTTTACATATACGTTATTGCATCGAAAAGTCTTCATAATGTTTTTTTTTTAATGGATTCTAGTTTTGAATCCTCGAATACTAGAATATGCAATTTGAATTTGAATTTATGGATTTGAGAGCTGGATCAGAAATAAAACACTTGATAATAGATTGGAGACTAGAGGAACTTTAGGTAACTGTGATATTCCTTATTACCTCAAGTTCTACAGATATTAAGAACCAACTTAACATTGTTGTCATTCAAGATGTCAGAAGTGCCCAAAAGACCGAAATTAGATATAACAATATTGGAATGCTGAATAATTGGTGAAAAATTGTTGTCAGGAGATTAGTAATAATGTGAACTTAATCGTGTGCTATTGTCACAGCATCCTGTGCACCCCATTGAGAATACATATCGAAATTGTCATGGTGATGACAAATTCGAATTAATATTTAAAGAGAGAAAGAAAGCTGTTCGTCTTCATAGTTTAGTAGGCGGCAACGATGCATTTTAGTGGGAAAGACCTCGGTTCGATTCCGTTAGTATTAGAGTGGAATCTTTCCAACAAAAGTGTTTGGTGTTGTCACTAAATAAGTCATTAACGCAATTCGTGTTTTGGTACTTTTTGCAAAATGCGTCATCACTTTCTAGATTTGTTTTTGTCTGTTGCTTCACAAGTTGTACTGAAACTCACTACCAATGGATTTTATTGAATGATTCTTGGAATTCCTATAAAACAAAAATTTATCAGTCATTCCAGTTATCATTTCAATCAAACGCTTTACAGAGTCCAAGTGAACAAAACCAGTCTATTTATATATATAATAAAGAATGTAATAAAACTTGAGATATAAGTTTCGACCAAGTCATTTGTGATAATAAGAATACCGCACTGGTTGGATGGGGTTTAATTTTAGTCTTTATGATCTCTATTAAATGGTTTAGTTATTTTTATATTATTTGTATAGATATCAAATTTGATTTTAATGAAACAGTTTTAATGGTAAATTAGGCAAAATAAATTTATGACTAGAATACATATTGCAAAAACTACTGTAGGTTGAATTTTTATAATAATGAATGGAATCGCTATACAGTACTGCAATTACTAAACGCTCAGTTTTCTTGATTATGTGAGATAATTTTTTCCTTACTTGCCTTGATTAATTTTTGAGAATTTTACATATATTATTGTGCATCGAAAAGTCTTCATAACGTTTTGAAAAAGTCCCAGGAATACTACAATGTGCAATTTTAATTTTAATTTATGAATTTGAGAGTTGGTTAGAAATAAAACACTTGGTCAAAGATTGAAGGCTAGTTTTTTTTAGTTGTAGTTTAAGTTGAATTTTTGGAAATTAGTTCAAAGTATTATTATATTCGAAGTAAAAATTCCAATTTTTAAATTATACAAAAATGTTAATTAAATAAGTTTATTTAAAATAAAATTTTGAAATGACAAAATATGCTGCTAAAATGTTGAAAAAAATGAAGCACTGCTTAGCTTTTTTCCCCAACAGCCTGTACATCTACGACACTCTTCACTCGATATAAGCCCAAAGACTCATAAAGCAGGAAATAGAGGTTCTTAGCAAGCTACTTCACATGGGTGAGTCAAAATGTTTAGTCCATAAAACTGTCTGAGAATTTTCAAGAGTCATATAGAGAGACATGCAAAATATATATTGAGATTATCTTATGTTTATCTTAATATGTTAAAAGATAGACGTGAAAGGATAGTATCTTTGAACAGCATTTTGATTCGATTACTAACAAAAATCGCAACTTTGGAAGAAGGAAAAAGCCTTTATCCCCCTGCATTGCCGTAGCGAGCATGAAGTACGTACAAAATTTGCATCGTCCTATCCTTTATTACTTATCGACCTATTTATCGAGTTATTAAGTTATTTATCTAGTTATTTTATATAACATATATGCTATTTATATGAATCAAAATAAGAATTATATTTAAAAAAGAAGCTTCTTCCGCGTAAACTTCTTTTGTTGTCAGTTCCATGTCCTGTTATTTCTGGTGTTAATTGCGTATGTAAGTTTTAACCTTTTGTCCTGCTAGCTCCGGATTGCTTTTGTTCTATTCTACTACGATCTGGTAATTAATTTCTCATCACTTGTTAGTCGTCAGTCAGTGTAGCATAATATATCACTACTCTCATGATGTCCAGAGCAAGCCTGACGAATAATTGACTGAAAAGGTATATATCACATATGCATTTAACAACAAAAATTAAAGCGGTTGGAAATGCTGATATATGATCGCGATACCGATTAAGCATCTTTCGTTTTTCTTGTCTTTGATGCAGAAAACTTTATCAGGGTTTCGCCGAAATCATTTCTCATTTGAGTGTTCGAATATACATCAAATAGTAAACTTAAAAAAGAAAAAAAGAAAAAAAAAGAACAACATAACTTTTGGCAGCTAAACTGGTACCCCTAGCATTGAGTCAGGCGGAATCCCACTACTGTCCTTGAGTTCTAAGGAGGATTCGAACAGAGGACTTTCAACCAAAGGGCGCCATCGTTCTACTGACTGCATTATAGAGGCGATCAACAGAGAGAGAGAAAGAGAGAGAGAGAGAGAGAGAGATGATTCAAAAGAACGAACAATGCATGAAATGTATTACAATTATTTTTTTAAATTTCATATCTATTTCACCAAGTTTAATTTATACAGAGAAATACAGCTGCAGGACAAATTTCACAAATTGCTAGAAAAATAATTTGAAAGCAAATGTAGAATAAATGCAATACCTGTTGAATTTATTTTATACGGAAATGCAAAGTTTTTCTTCCCGGAAATTGATTTTTCACTCCACAGCCGAGCAAAACCCTTCCGGGAAGACACATGCAGTTTGCAAACAGAGATATATATTTAGGCATAAGACTAACCTTATCCTAAACTCATAGTTAAAACAACTATGGGGTAGGTCGTAGGTTTTAAAGATTGTCAGTATTGTCGATTATCATTAAATTTATTTTAGTTCTTAATAATTCTGCAGGTTTCACTGTTGCCGCTCTTAATGGACTTAATATATGCTGGTGAAAGCTTGAAATAATAATGATAGTCATCCTTAGTTATTCGATAATTTGTTAGAATTTACGTATTTAAAATTTATTAAAAATAAAAAAAGATGAGAAAAAATGATCCTATTCAAAAATATTTCATTGGATAAGTTGCACCTGCTAAATGTACGTTTTGTGCGTGTGGTCTGATAATGCAGTAATAGAAATACTGCTATATCTCTTTTATTGGTTGTTTTTTTCATAATCTCCATCAGCCACATTTACGAAAGGAATTCAGACATTTCTTAGAATTGTTTTGCTTTAGTCATAGAAAAAGAGAGAGAGAGAGAGAGAGAGAGAGAGAGAGAGAGAGAGAGAGGAAACACAAGGTTCTAAAGTGAATCACTTTTACCGCACACTACCCATAGTCCAGAGAAATAGGTCAGCGGTGAAGAAACCAGGTAAAGGTAAAACGCCAAACATCATTCAAGGCGAATGGAAACAAAGCGCTGTAGATATGATGCAAGAATCTAGTCATGCTGCTTACCGAACGAATAGGAGTAAATCGAAAGCAGAAATGAAGTAGCTGCGGAGGTCATAGCAAAGCAATATTATATAGTTTATTTTCGAAAATAGCTCGAAATCAGGTAGATTTTTGAGAACAGTATACATAAACCAAAATTAAAATTTGTAGTTTAATATACGCGTTACGCCACCGTCATCGGTGAAGTGATTTAGGATTCACACCTAGTGCGTTTCACAGAATGTTCCTGTGTTCGTCTTTCTCCAAAATGCTCGAATTGAAGAAGCCACTTTAACAAGTTCCCAGAATTCAGAACTCAAAGAAATTTCATTAAACACCTCAATGGTGCTTTTACACCGTTCTGTGAATGCACATAAGCGTCGGTAACGCATCTGCAATTCTGACAGAGCCAATTGTAATGGATGGATAAGAAGTGTTGCGCTCTGATAATGGAAGTTCACATATCTCTGAAATCCATATCATTTTTATTACAAATGGACGAATTGATCTTTTTAGCCACCTCTAAGTAGTTCAAATTCGTATAAAATGATCGGATTTAAGATTTGTTAAACATTATCATATCAGTAATTTTTATACGTCTCATGTCCGAATCTCTTTCCTTTTTTATTTTTATTTTTTGGAATATATTTTTCCGTATTTATCTTTATTTTATCAGAAAATCATGGAAAGTCTGGTTTCTTCTCTGCAGAGTGTGAACGCTTTTATTAAACTTAGGAAGGATGGAAATCAGTGATGAAAGCTTGCTTTTATTATTTCCTGACATCTAGTAAAATGACAGTCCTTTCAAGTCTCTATGGCTTTATTTTGTCTCTCTATGAAAAGAATGTTTTTTTTTTTAAATTTCTTGTAACAGTTTTTTTTTTTTTTTGTAAGTATCCGCTAAGTGTTGCAGGTGTATCGAATCAATACAGACTCGTTTGACACTTTTTATTGGTAGTGATTTAAGTAATGGCGATTCAGAGAAGACATTTAGATATCTTCGTATGTGGGTGATCTATATAGACCTAAAATGTTTGTAGGAGTTTTCCCTCACCAGCGGACGTGTGTTGAGTTTTATCCAGTCAAGGAAATGAAACAGATTTAAACTTCTTTGCTAAAAGACTATATTAATAAAATATTATCCACATATCCATACGAATATGTTATGCTTTGTAAGTATTATTCGAGAATTAGTATACAATTTGGCAATTTATAGGACATCCAGAAACCTCACAAGTTAATAATATATGATGCGTAATGTTAGTTTCTCTGCATGAAATTATAGTATGAATTTCGATAGTAATATCCTGTAAGCCGCACCAAGAAAAATAATTAAGATTAAAAATAAGGATTGTTGAGAAACCTTGTAGTGTATTTATGATCTCTTAGTAAATATTAAAGTGCATAGCAAAGAACGTAAATATCCATGTTCCTCTCATGAAGGTTATCAGCAAAATGTACATAACAGATATGCATGGAATTAAATTTACATAACAGATATGCATGGAATTAAATTTACATAAGCTGATGCTAGAGACAAATGTTCACAGCTACTCGTACTTAGTAAAAATATTAATTAACTTTTTACCACTTTAAAAGTGCAGTCAGTCAAGTTTCTAGGACTTGAGACTCACAGAGCTCTTTCTAATAAAAATCAGTCATTTTGATACCTAGTTATAAATGAAATAATTTCCATAAAAGTCAGCTGATGAAACATCATTCATTTGCCTTTTGATTCCACGCATTTTTCCATTTCAATAAAGGTCATCTAGAAATATTTAATCATATTTATAGATGACCTTTATTGAAATGAATGATGTTTCATCAGCTGACTTTTATGGGAATTATTTCATTTATAACTAGGTATCAAAATGACTGATTCTTATCTTGTTTGATATCTGGAAACGTTCTTACGATTTCATGCAAGAAAACATTGCAAACGATAACAAACTCAAAAATTAAAACTGAATATCTGAATTTTATAAATATGTATATAAACATGTAAGCCGTTTTGGTTTCCTATTTAATTGTACACCAATTTATGAACTATTGAGTATTCGAGGAATGGAGTTAGCAATATGTAACGACGAACCCTATTGGATGTGTGTGTGTGTGTGTGTGTGTGTGTGTGTGTGTGTGTGTGTGTGTGTGTGTGTGTAATATTTCGCGTAGAGAATAGATCAGGGAATCCTTTACCTTTCCTCCGATTCATCTCATGGCCACCCGAGACCCCTTCGTTTTGTTTACTATACTTGAGGGACGGAGGAAATAGATGTGTAAACAACCACGTGCTAATTTTAGGTTAGGTTAGCCTAGTCAAAATTCGCTCCCGATTCGTTGCATAAATCTCTAGTTCCCTTCTTCCTCTAAAAAGTACGCGAAGACTTCGGAGCTAATTTATGACTAAGTTAACTTTAGTTTCATCTGATGTCTCTTCGGGCGAAACTTAAGCTGCCTTTATGAGAAATGCACGAAGTCATATGTCTCAGATCTTATCAAATTAAAAAAAAAAAGGTACTTATTCAGAAAAATCGATTCAATAAGCAAAGTGCGTATCTAAGGAAAGGGTGGGGAATATTAACAAAACTGACGTTGATACTTATATTGTAAAAACGCCACTTTACATGAAATTTATCAGTTTTTCATATACTTTAGTTAGCAGAATGTATACGAGAGTCAAACGTTTACCAATCTCCCTGGGGATTGTCTTCTGGTTTTATAATATCTGATTTTAACATTCATTTTTGCAGTACACATTACAGGCTATTGTATAAAATAATTAATTTTTGTTCAATATTTTTCATTCCGCTTATCTGGAAAGAAATAAATACATGCTAATTCTATTGAAATAAATTAATGTTTTATAATATATTTCTCCATATATAGATATACACACGGAAGGGGGGCATCTGCGACAAGGGTAACCTTTTCCCCCTCTGACCTAAAACTATTTTAAGAACCACAACGCGTGTGCGAACATGAATTTCAATACCACGACTACGCATACTTTGGCACATATGAAGTGAATGTTCCAGAAAGGGGGGATAAGGCTGTTAATTGGACAACAAGATTGTGAACTACAAAACCATAAAAAAATAAATTTTTATGATTTATAATAATATATCTCATTTCAAATTCTTTCCTGTTATTTTTCGTATTACTAGTTAAAACATCAACGTAATGGCGTTTCTCTTTATTAAATCAGCTGAAATCCTAAAATCTAGTATGAAACAAGAGTTGACTAAAAAAAAAAAAAATGTTTTCTAATTCTCCACATTCGCAATATATTCCTGAGTCACTTAGTTCTTTATAGAGTAATAAGATAAATAAACATTCAAGCAAATACTTTTGTGATTTAAGTGCTTCTGAAAATAAATCCTATAAAATAGAATTCATTAGTCATTAAATCAAAATTCCCATTCCGAAAAAGTTCAAGAAGAAAGTAGGAAAACGATATACAGTATAAAGCTTCACTGAATACAAGTTGTACTGTATATCTAGATCGACACAACGGTCTTCGTTACTGGCGCCATCTCTCGGTGACCTCTAGCATTAAATTCATAAACCGAGCAGTTGAAAACCGGCTGGAATTCAACGGGAGGAAAAAACTCTTAAATCAAAATTATGAAACATTTTATTTATTGAACTTTTTTTATTTATTATATGTAGCACTTGATATGTTAAAATGGATAACATCCCTTTGATTACTTCGGTTAAAATTTTCAAGGTTGGAAATATAATAGGGAAGTAGTATTATCTTATTGTCTGTTATCATAGCTCTGCTGTGGCAGTGATGGAGCGTATAAATCTCCAAAAGTTTTCGAATAGAATTCTCAGAAGAATAACTAGTGGGTACATTTTGCGATTCCTCTCTTTCTTATTCTCATTAATAAAATATTAGAATTGTAAATAAATTTAAGTTGGAGGCAAATTTACCAAAAAATTTACCTTCAATCAAACGTACGAGTATTATAGCATGCTAAAGAAAGAAATTGAGCTGTTAAAAAAAAACTGAAAATTTCAGAAAATCTTTACTCACAGCGCCACCTTGAACTTATTTATTCACGCAGTTTCTTCATCTTATATTCATTACTACTCTTAAACTGCCTATAAATGTAGCATCACGAATAAACTTAAAAATTGATCAAAGATACAGCCATTATTTCGGCATCAGTTTGATTCAAAACGTGAAATATTTTTACCTTTATTGTGAATTAAATAATATATTCTATATAATTTATATTATATATAATACTATATTATTATTAATTAATCAATAAAAAAACTTACTTTCCATTTTGAAAAATGGAATCCAAGTTTTCAGTAAATAATTCGTTAAAAGTCAGTTATACAAATACAAACCCTGCTTTTTTTTCATGTAATAACACCGTAATTATTTAATTACTTAAACTTCCATTTTTGTAAACATATTTAATTAAAAGAAAAAAAAACATGTATATAAGCATATCATATAAGCATTTAATTATAATGTTAAATTATAAATTCAACTACATTTCATTAAATCAACATATGTACATAACAAACATCATATAAATTAAATCAGTCAACTTAAATATTCCGTAACAATAATTAGAAAAATAAACAGACATCAGAAGAGCAGGAGCAACAAATAAACCCGAATAAGTTAAATGCCACATTATCGATCCTCGCTGTGGAGTGTCGCCCATCACATAAGTATTAGCCAGACATGACATTCGAAATATCTTTATCTTTTTCAGTAGCACTGTTTAATCAGTTCTAGAAAATAGGTCAGAAGGTGTTGCAGGTTAAGTTTCTTGTAGTTTTGTTGAAGTCCTAACATTCGTTGTAACTTCAATGCCATTAACCACTAATAATCGCTCTCTTAAGATTTTATGATCAGAATATGCTACGCTGATGTACTGTTTATTATTAAGATTATATAGGTTAGATACAAACCATTCGGTTCACTTTCAAAGGTGTAGAAAAGTTGCTATTAATCTTGATTCTTCTTCCGTGTTCCGAAAGGATGGGCGACATATTTATTTACGTTAACTAAAAGCTTGCGGGTTTACATCGAAGACAACTTGTTGAGTTTGCAGTGTGTCGTTAGCTCATCGTGTCTGCGCTATATTTTTTCGTTGTTTTCCTCTTTTTTTTTTTTAGTAACGATAAGAAAAAAAAAATCTCCATGCATGTAGCGAGACTTTCACGGTAGAGACGGTGGCGTGTGAACCGCGGAACGCGATTAAGAAAGAGAAATGGAGTGAGAAAGTATTTTATACTCCACTAGCGGTTTGACATCATGAAACAGTAACCGAGATGGACGTGGCCGCAGAAACGACTGTAAAGCTCCATGTCTTGTCTTTTATGTAAGGGGGTCACGTAAAGTAAAAATAAAGGAAATAAGTAAAAAAACAAAAGCATTTTCTTTTCTACTGGTACGAAACTCACCGCATCCTCCAGGATAAGTATCCTTTTGTATCCTGTACACACTTTGATCCAAACTCCGAACATCATCGATATCAACTCTATTTTTCTTCGTCTACCAACTTCGACGAGGATATCACTAATCCTACACGTGCTTTTTGAGGGACCTCCGTAACGGTACACACAACGCAGCGCACCGACACCAAGCTCCTAACTCACTGGTGACTGTGGTAGGGCAATGACTTCATCAGCTCTCTGTCCTCATTTTCCTCTCCCGGCAGAGTGCGCTGTGCGAGAAACTTTGCCAAAGTGAGATTGTCATTCAAAACAAGGTTGAATAGCTTCCTGAACACTTCAACATGCATATTGCACTTGATCGCCTAGACATTAATGATAGAGAAAGGTTTTCTTTCTTTGTTTCTTTTTTTCCCCCCCATGAAACTCAAGGTTTGCGTAATGGCATATATTGACAACGCACTTATCAAGAAAAATATATTCTTGATGTGCATATAATTTACTTCATTCTTTAAAGTATATCTCATCTATACTCATGCATTAAAGTTGTCTGTGTGATTTCTCTTTTAAAGAACCCCCCTTCACTTTGAGAGACTTTGTAGTTTGTATACCGGAAATTCTTTATCATAGTACTATGTCCACAAAAAAAAAAAAAAAAAAAAAAAAAAACACCTTCAAACAGTTCAATGTGTAAGTGTCCCAAAATGTTTAATGAGTAACAACTATAAATTATAAATTAATAAAACTATAAACTATAAATCCCAAAAATAATTGGCCATTTAATAGCTGATCAGAACAGTGAATTATGCAATGGTAAGCTGTGTACAAGATAACCGTTATTATGAATTATTATTCCATGGGATAAATTATTATACCTCAAATTAGATATATATTTAGTTCCTGGTTCCACATATTTATTACATATTTTCAGAGAAGTCCGATATTTCGATTCTGGTTCTAACATCTTTGTCAAGAGAGAAAGAGAATTTAATGGTCAGTAAGTAACCAGTCTAGAACTGCAAACTAAATTTCTGTCTCGTGAAATTGGCAGAGGGTTGGATACGAGATGTTTCAGCTATTGTTCTTATAGCTCTCCTATTACTGTCTTAGAATCTTAAATTAGGTCGAGCAAATGGTTCTAATCCACTTTCATCTGTGACTTCTGGTGACTGAGCCTATTTGTATCCTCTTTACATTTTTCTATCTAGAAACTAAAAATCTTAATGTTAACCAATCACATTCAGTCTCATCTACTCCCTGGATGAATAGCGTGGACATGCTTGTTGTTGTCTAAAGTTCTGAGGGTGGAACCTCTGGGCTTCTTAGCTGGGAAAAAAAAAATCTCTTTGAACGTGGCTAATTCTATCAGATAATTTGTTATATACCTCAGTTTCTTTTTCTACAAAACCTGGTCTCTGTCAAATTTGACGATTGATCTAACTCTTAATTCCCTAAATACAGTTTCCTTTTGGAAGAAATTCAATCTTCTACACTAGCAAACTAGGAAGATTCTTGTTGTCGGTGCCTGTATGTCGATGAAACATTTTTATGTGCCGGCGGGATTGGTGGTTTTAATCAATTTATCTCGCTCTTAAGTGATATGAAGCAAAGTCTGAGTTATAATAATAAAAAATAAATAAATAAAAAAAAATAAAAAAATTGTAGAACACTTTCTGATAGTGTTCTATTGTTTTCTTTTTCTATTTTGTATGGGTGAGTGGTGGGAATGAGTGAGAGAGAGAGAGAGAGAGAGAGAGAGAGAGAGAGAGAGAGAGAGAGAGAGAGAGAGAGACTTGTTAGTTGTAGATGAGTGATCGGAACATTTTGGCTCTTCAAATAGGAAAAAAAATACTGCCCGTTCAATGAATCCCAAGATTTCATCGCCCTCCTAATCTCTGTAGTACAGATGACCAATATATGTTTTGGGATTTAGTTTTTGATTTGGACAACGTATATAACTATTTGGTAGTTTTATGGTGAAAAGGTGTAAAACGTATGATTATTCTATAAGGTATGAAAGCCACTATTCTCCGCATAAGGCATGAGGCATATAAAGTGTGATGTTAAAGAAGAATGAAGAAAATGTGTGATAGAAAGTGAATGTTGAAAACCATACAACACCACAAAATCCAGCTACTGGAATCATATCTTAAGAAATAGCCTAGCTGGAAAAAGAGGAAGAAAACGGACTTGGATGGATGATATTAAAAGCCTGAAATAGATAAGTCAAAGAGATCTTATACATGACTGACCAGCTCTATGGGGGAAAACGTAGTTGATGTCGCACGAGATATGTGTAGTTGGTCTTGCAGCTCGACAATTTTTTTAAAAAAATAAAGATTTCTTGCCTATTTAAACTTTTATTTAGTTGCCAAGGTATTGAAAAGGTAATTGTTACCCGCGTAAAATTTCTGTTCTTAGATATAACCAAAAAGGCGAAACAGCTGTCAGACCAGTAATGCATTAATCAAAAAGTACTAATAAAAGGTGAACACACGACTTCCTAGACAGAGTTTGTGTCTTTTAAGTAGTTCAAACTAAAGTAACTCTGATGCCGAAGATTGTTTTCTCATAAGCTCTGATCGCTTTGATAACACTGGCTCCTTAAGATGACATTACACAGAATTACATTTCAGATGCCATAAAGTAAACATGGCTCAGAAATAAATGAGATAATTATTTAAATTTAGCAGTACTTTTTTTTTTGTTTTGAAAACATCGAAATAGAATTTGTTCTTTTCTTCAAAAAATGTCCTCACGATAGAATCATAAAGAGGCATCCGGTCCTATTAATAAATAATGTAACCATGTCTATTAAATAAAACATTCTTTACAGTCCATTTGTGGGATTAAGTGATTCTTCTCATAAAGTATCACGTGAAAAAAAAAGTGTGAATCATATTTATGGGTTCATGCAAAAAAAAAAAATCGTTCCTTTGCGTTGGTAATAAATAACAGACAACTTCAACCTACAGCAGAGCTAAAGTTTTCTGGAATAGTTTAAAATATTTTAGATATTTAATGCGAGAATTCGATTATAATATACACCTTTTAGCTTGCATTATTGTAGACCAATGCTTCTTAAACTATGAGATTGTGTCTCCCTGGAACGTCTTCCTAGAACGAGATATGTGTAGTTAATATAGCGCCTCCGTAGCGCAATTGGAAGAACGACGGTATATTGCACCGTTTCGATTGGAATACTCCTAAGTTCGATTCTCGTCGCGACGGGAGGAATCTTTATCTGGACGATTTCAATCGAAGGTGAGTTAGCTGAACTCATACGGAGGTAGCAGGTTTTTTTCTCCCGGAAACTCGGATTTTTCATCCCGCATACAGACAAATCGGCCCTTCCGAACACACGCAATTTACAGACAAAAAATACTAGTTGTTGTGGTGGCGGAGGTGTGCGGTGGATGGTGTTGATGGAAATGATTCGTAGTAGAGGTTCGGTGTAGTGGTTGAGACAGTTGTAGGTGTCCTCCCGCGATGAGTCTTCGGACTCCTTGGAGGTATCAGGAATAATAATAATAATATTGCAGCTCGACATTTTTTTTAAAAAAAGATTTTTGTTTAATTAAACTTTTTTTTTTAAATTTTAGGATATTACTTCACAATTAGAAAGTCTCAGTCTTTGGGCGAAATGAAGCCTTCTAGGCTTTTCAGACTAGTGGATTGTTGGCTAAGGGATTGTTGCCAAGATATTGAAAAGATAATTGTTGCCCTCGTGAAGTTTCTTTTCTTAGATATAATCAAAATGTCGAAACAGCTGTCAGGCCAATAATGCACCAATCAAAAGCACTAATAAAAGGCGAAAACATACGAATTCCTAGACAGACTTTGTGTCGTTTAAGTAGTTCAAACTAAGGTAACTCTGATGCTGAAAATTGTTTTCTCTTAAGCTCTGATCGCTTTGGAACTTTTAAATTTCAAAATAGTTGACTATGAAGCATTTTTAATATCATTTCATTGAATAACTTTACGTCTCCAAACAGTATTTATATATTAAATTAAACAGCCTAATATTTATTTTCACTTTCGATTAAATTTGAATTTTATCACGCATCATATTAGACGGTGATATCATTTTTCAGGTTGAGTATACTACAGTAAATAAATAAGACAGGAGATGAAATCTATCACGCATAAGGGAACAGTGGGGAGCTAAGTTCGTAATATTAACTTCTCGTAACCCCTAAGAGTTGCGTAAAATCCTAAAGGTTACAAGTTAATTCAAGCCAATATTATCTTAGGAATATGATTGAGAAGCAATCTCAGTTACAGCCTGCCCGATTCACAACATAGCGCTATAATCCAGTTTTTTGGCGCACTCATGATATCATTCACACACACACACACACACACACACACACACACACACACACACACACACACACACACACACACACACACACACACACACACACACACACACACACACACACACACACACACACACACACACACACACACACACACACACACACACACACACACACACACACACATATAGCAGTTAGACTTTCACATTTATGAGTAAGTAAAGCTTTCACTTTATTTGAACTTGTTCGTATCAACAATACACTTTTGTTTAGAAAAATCTGGGTTCTAATCCTCCTAAACCTTTAGGATATCTTTTCATTTCATTCAAAGTGAGAGCTGGCTTTCGGTCTCCTCGGTAACTTGGATTTTATAACCGCTAGACATACAAACCCACTGAAGATCGCACGCAATAAAGTGGCAAAATTGCTCTCATAGAGATTACAACCGCAAATTCCGACGAATCAGCTTGCGACAATGTGTATAAAAGACAATTTCCAGTAGAAAGCGGATACACATCCAAATTTTTGAATCTTGCAAGAGTTCACGTGGTAGCACTCAACGGGATAAAAGGCAAAAGACTGCGCTAAGCGAATTGTGCTTGAAGGAAGCTCTTTCTGTGAAGGAATAAAGTTGCAAACTTGGATGTCTTGTAATATATCAAAGACATCATCTGGATGATTTCACGCAGGGTTGAATTACTGAAAAGCTTGAAGAAGGCTGCAGAATTACTGATATTGTAGAGATATTGGAATCTCACCAGCGTTGTATTCGGACTCTGGATAGCGTTTCACACCAATGGAATGTGTTTCAGATGTTTGCTAAGAGGTCGTCCTCGCTCTACCGCGGAGCATGAAGACAGATTTTTGGTTATAACATTGAAACGTAATCGACGCACCACGGCAGGTCAGCTTGCAAATCGGCTTCATTCAAGAGCCTAGGTACGCGGATATCTCAACAAACTGTGGTAAGACGTCTGCGACAAGTAGGCCTGTACGCCCGAAGACTTGTAGACTTCGGGCGTATAGGTCTAAAGAAAGACCGAAGATCACAGACTAATGGGCTAATGTACTCTTCACAGATAAGAATCGTTTTAGTCTTTCCTTCGATTCTAGGCGACACTTGATCTGGCGTGAAAGTGGTACCGCTTACCATCGCGAGAATGTTCTTGAAAGGATTTTTTTTTTAACTTGATAAAATATACATTAGAAGATAGGTAACAAAAGGACTATTTACATATTATTAGTGTATATATATATATATATATATATATATACAGGGTGTTCGGGATAAATTTGACATATTTATAATTAATTATATTTTTCCGTAAGTTACATGTATTAACACACACTTCTCTTCATTTAAAAGTTTGGACCCTTCTTCATTCATATACAAGATGTCAGAAAGGATGGATAGCTGGAACCCACCTGAATCATGGAAGAGAATAACTTGTATCATGATGATTCGTGCCCGCCATCAAAATAAGGATATTACGACTGCTGCCCAATGCTCCCTGAATACAGTAAAAACAATCAGGCATGAACTAGAGACTTGCAATGGTGACTACGAGGATGTAGCAAGAAGAAAGATCCCTAGCAGACGATCTGATTGCGTTCGTACAGCAGAATTCCTCGCAAATCTGCAGGAACAGGTGTTGAAGAACCCTGGCATTGGAATTCGGGCTTTGTTCGTGGAGTTGCTAACTGTAGTCAAGCCCTGGATAACAAGGGTAGCCAATGGTAGGCCGTATGTATGGCAGCAGGATTCGGCCCCTTGCCACACCTCTGGGAAAAGTCAAAAATGGTTGTCTGAAAATTTCTACGACTTCACCAGTCCAAATGTTTGGCCTCCAAACTCCCCAGACCTTAACCCCATGGATTATTTTGTATGGGGCGCAGTTGAAAAAGACACCAATCGCACTTCCAGTAATACAAAAGCCCAGTTAATGGATAAAATTAAAACAGTTTTTGCGGCCCTTCCCAGGGAAACTGTAGCATCAGCTTGTTCGAGGTTCCGAAGCAGAACTGAAGCTGTGATCGATGCTAATGGTGGTTATTTTGAGTAAATCTTGTTGATAGTATTGTAATTAACTCTGCCTGTAATGTTTTTTTGTCAATTCATTAAATTTAATAGATACAAAGAAGATTTTCTTTTTCCTTACGAAACTGTCAAATTTATCCCGAACACCCTGTATATACAGGGTGTTCGGGATAAATTTGACAGTTTCGTAAGGAAAAAGAAAATCTTCTTTGTATCTATTAAATTTAATGAATTGACAAAAAAACATTACAGGCAGAGTTAATTACAATACTATCAACAAGATTTACTCAAAATAACCACCATTAGCATCGATCACAGCTTCAATTCTGCTTCGGAACCTCGAACAAGCTGATGCTACAGTCTCCCTGGGAAGGGCCGCAAAAACTGTTTTAATTTTATCCATTAACTGGGCTTTTGTATTACTGGAAGTGCGATTGGTGTCTTTTTCAACTGCGCCCCATACAAAATAATCCATGGGGTTAAGGTCTGGGGAGTTTGGAGGCCAAACATTTGGACTGGTGAAGTCGTAGAAATTTTCAGACAACCATTTTTGACTTTTCCCAGAGGTGTGGCAAGGGGCCGAATCCTGCTGCCATACATACTGCCTACCATTGGCTACCCTTGTTATCCAGGGCTTGACTACAGTTAGCAACTCCACGAACAAAGCCCGAATTCCAATGCCAGGGTTCTTCAACACCTGTTCCTGCAGATTTGCGAGGAATTCTGCTGTACGAACGCAATCAGATCGTCTGCTAGGGATCTTTCTTCTTGCTACATCCTCGTAGTCACCATTGCAAGTCTCTAGTTCATGCCTGATTGTTTTTACTGTATTCAGGGAGCATTGGGCAGCAGTCGTAATATCCTTATTTTGATGGCGGGCACGAATCATCATGATACAAGTTATTCTCTTCCATGATTCAGGTGGGTTCCAGCTATCCATCCTTTCTGACATCTTGTATATGAATGAAGAAGGGTCCAAACTTTTAAATGAAGAGAAGTGTGTGATAATACATGTAACTTACGGAAAAATATAATTAATTATAAATATGTCAAATTTATCCCGAACACCCTGTATATATATATATATATATATATATATATATATATATATATATATATATATATATATATATATATATTACAGAGAAAGGAAGATTTTCCTTTCGGATATACAATAGAAATTGCAATAAATGAATCAACATTACAGTTCAGTACAACATTTCACTCTTAGTTATATTTCAGATGGAGTGTATTGGCGTCGGCAATCCAGAATAGGGTTCCAGTTGGATTCCACTCCTCTATGAATTTCGTGACTGTTCTTGTTTCTTTGTAGTAATCAAGTTCCAGTGAAAGCCTGCTTTGTAGTTTCCGCCGTAGGCTACACATGAGGGTTTGTTCCGATTCAGTGATGGATGAGTACTGGTTATTTCTTGTGTGCTTAAGGTAGAAATAAATGATGGCCTTGGCGCAGATGAAGAGGAAATTGCATATTTTATGTTTGTTCTCTTCTGTATCGACTAAATTCCAGTAGTCTTCTTGGCTGTTTGCGTGCTAGAGGCTGTATTGAGGGCGTAGGTGATCATCACTTCGTTTGCAGGGCAGGTTAGATATGTGTGTTCCAAGGTGCCTGAAACTTCGCAAAATAGACACTGATCTGATTGTCTTAGCTGAAATTTGTGGAGCTTAGTAGGAGTTGGCAAGATGTTATGCCGTAGCCTCCACTGTATGTCGGAATCTGGTTTGACACACCTCGATTTATATGGAAGATCCCACTGAAAAACTGGGTGGCATGCTTATTAAATAAGAGGGTTAAGGATGAATATAAGAAGGGCGAGGTTGGAGGCACTGATATGAGGAAGTGGTATATTTTTCTTGTAGTTGGAGGGAATAATTGGAAGTGAGGCTTCAGATAATGCAAGATGAAAGGTAGGCTCCCCGCAGTTTCTAGAAGAAATACGGATTCCCTGGGGTATAGCGATATCTGGATTGGCTCTTTTCTAATAGCAGCTTACATCTGTTGGTATTGCTTTTCAGTTTTTGGGTTCTTCATTGGTAGGCTTGTGAATGTTTTCCACTTTAGGGTCTGGTAAGGAGGTCCCCTGTGATTCTTATTCCTGCCCATGTAGGGAAAAGAAAGGGCTGGCCAGTTGTGAGACTTGCTATGTTTCTGTTCGAAAACAGTGGTTCTGATAGTACAGTTGACGCTGTTGATCCTGTCAGTGTGTGACGAAGTTCCGTCTTTTTCCACCGCTGTAGAGCATCTTTGTAAAAATGAGGTAGTTTAAGAGGAGATGGTGTAGAAATAGCCATTCGGAGGATTGTGGAAAGTGTAAGTCCTCGGGTGGATGATTTCATGATGTAATCGAAGGTGGTTACGTAAACTTGACTGACTGAAGTGTCTTTAAGAGAAGGATTATCCTGAAGGATGTAATCTTCTTTTCAAGGGAAATCAGGCCTTGACCTCCCTTATTGAGTGGCTTGCGGAGTTTAGAGTATGTTGTCCAGTTAGTATTGTTCCAGAGGAAACGTTTGATTGCCTTTTGAATGTGAATAAATTCTTCAGGGGTGAAACGGTGGTACTGGGGTCATGGTGTGGAGATGCATTATGCTTAATGGACGCACTGAGCTACAAGTGCTAGAAAAAGGGGCTGTGACTTGTGAGGATATTGGAACGAAGTTCTTTAACGTCATGTTCGATTGTTCCGTGGTGCTGTTGGCGAAGAATTCAATTTTATGGATGACAATGCCACACGAAATCATACACGAGCAGTGAATATAATTCTGGAGACCGAGGATATTAATTGAATTGAGTGGCCAGCACGCTTCTCAGATCTCAATCGCATAGAACACGTTTGGAACGCAATAGAGAGAGAGAGAGAGAAAGAGAGAGAGAGAGAGAGAGAGAGAGAGAGAGAGAGAGAGAGAGAGAGAGAGAGAGAGAGAGAGAGAGAGATGCATTGCTGCCGAAATTCCCCTCCAGAAAAGCAACAAGGCCGTATACCTGCTCTGAAGGAGGAGTCCGCCAGTTTGTCTCAAGAACTCCTTGAATCACTTGGTGCTAAGCATGATACGACGTTATGAGAACTGCATCACAGTTCAGGATGTAGATATTCCATTCTGAAATGTCTCTCCGTATAGCTTTCTGTAAGCGATGAATATTAATTCCTTAATTTTGTCCTTAGGAAATTTGTTACTTTTGCCAAAAACGTATTACAGCTTAATTTGCACGAAATTTATAGCACATTTTTTGTGTACTGTAACTTAGTATGCTGGCAATAAAATTATGTCCACATTTGGCTGTAGTCATGAAAATGTTTTCATATACAGGTGAAAATGTAGTTCGTCCTTAGCTTTTGGACACCAGTGTAGATATTTATAGAAATTTATTAGGATCTGCCCAAGAAAATCGAGTGTTATACCTCCTTACTTATGGAGACCATAATTGGGGGGAAACATGCTAGTTTTCAGAATATCGTTCTCAATTATCTAATCATCCTTGTTCAATCCATTCTACTAATGTACTTTCAGCTCTCAACCTCTCGCAGATGGGATTACCTATAAGAGAAAGGAAATAATGATACTATCGTTATACAAGTCTTTAATCAGGCTAGTATTGGATTATGACTACCAACTTTACTCACAAAAGTTTTAATGGCTGTCAAGAAAAATCGAGGATATTCAGAGAATATTGCCAAAGCATACAGAGAGACTGTAGCATGATAATTATGAGAATTGGTTGGTTAATTGCATTTCCGATTAATTTATTTGATAGGAGGCGAAGAGGAGATTTAATTGAAGGTTAATTCAATTAAATTAATTATTGTTTAATTCATAAATTTAGATGAATTTAGATGAATCAGGCTCTACTTGAGGACATAATAAAGTCAGTGAAGAAGAAGACAGAACAAATATACAAAGTTCAGTTTTTTTTACGATTCGAGTAGAAAAATATGTGGGCTAGTTCATCAATGGGTTACAGAATCTATGCAACTTAAAGGCAGAAGTAGATAGCTTGCAGAGGATTGGTTAATGATTGGCAAATGAGTTAATAATGATTAACTAATTTGGCATTATTGAACATGCCGTTATTGTTACATACCTATATATACATATGTATAAAGAAATTTAAAAAAAATTTTAAAGATGCGCGAATCAGAAGATAAATTGAGTGCATGTCCACAAACTGTCCTATACAACGATAGCTAAACTTTCTGTACACCTATCGATTTGGACACAGTGCTGTTAAGCCAATATATGACTCACCTGCTGTATTTTTCCCCTGACATTGAGTTAGTTGAGGAAAAAGTCTAAGACTGCGGTTGTGGAGTTCGTTTATTTCTCCGACTGTTCCATTTTCCCCTCACAAACATAAAACCGACTATACATTCCGGTTTTAGTTACGTGTACATCGTAGTATAAATATGAATTTTGGCATTTCGTAGAGTTAATGCCGTTTGCCATCCGAGATGGACATAAGTTTCCTGGTGGAAGGCCAATAATAATAATAATAATTTAAGAAATTTTGCGCTGAAAAGTAAGCCTAAATATTAATATGCTTTAAATGATGTAAATGACGATTAGTCATTTACATCATTTAAAGCTGTCTTACATTTATTTATTATTCTAAACACTTGGGGCTTTTTTTTTTTTTTTTGCTACACGTTCTTATATATTTACTTACGACATATTCGTAAAATAATAAGTTCACTATCTGTTTATCGATAATACACTTCAGATAAACAAAATACTAATTATGATAATTATTTGATGAAGAAAAAAAGAGATATGAAAGAGATTTGAATGACACCAATAAAATAGAATATGCGAAAATTTGTAAAACTATACGTAAAAGGATGAAACATGAAATTAGATCATATAATACTATGAAAATTAAAGAAACAATAGAAAAGAATAGTAATATGAAGGTCCTAAGACGAACATTATCATTTGGAACAAAGGAAATAGCTGCTATAAGAGGAAAAAAAATGGTGAACGTATAAAAAATAGAGATGCAATAATCAAAAGAATTCAGGAATTTTATACTGAACTCTATGAAGACAAAGACCGAGACATCCAAGAATCATCTATGGATAACTCGAGTGAGGAAGAACATGATGTCTCTGAGATCTTACAAGGTGAAGTAGAAATGGCACTGCGGAAAATGAAGAATGGAAAGGCCCCAGGAGAAGATAGAATTATAGTAGACTTCTTAAAACTGGGAGGAAGCCCTGTCATCAAATAGCTGACTAAACTCTATAATAAATGCCTAAAAACAGAGAAAAATTCCAAAAAATTCGAACAATTCACTTCTAATATTAATTTTTAAAAAGGGCAGTAAGGAAGAAATTAAAAACTATAGACCTATAAGCCTATTCCCCACCATATATAAATCTTCACAAAAATTATAAATAATAGAATAAAATCTAAACTAGAGGGAATGCAATCCTGTAAACAAGCTGGATTTAGAAAGAATTACAATACTTTGGACCATATTCACACATTAAGACAGCTCATTGAAAAATCAATTGAATACAATAAACCCTTATGTCTGGCCTATATAGACTACGAAAAAGCATTTGATTCAGTTAAAACATCTGCAACACTAAAAGCATTTGAAACCCAGGGAACTGAGAAAGCATATATTGAAATACTAAAACATATTTATTACAATAATGCAACTTCTGTAATTAAATTATATAAAAACAGTGAAAAGTTCCCAATGCAAAAAGGCATCCGGCAAGGCGACACCATCTCCCAAATTATTTACAGCTGCACTAGAGGAAGTCTTTAGAAGCCTTGATTGGGAAACAAAAGGAATAAACATAAATGGAGAAAGGCTGCATCATCTGAAATTTGCAGATGATATTGTCCTAATAGCAGATAATATTGAAAAGCTGGAAGAAAGACTAAATCAGCTAAATGAAGCCCCGGAGTAATGGATTAAAAATAAATAGAGAAAAAACAAAAATAATGATGAATGAATACATAAGCCATAGAAGTGTCAAAATTTAAAACCATGAAATAGAACAAGTTATTTTATATGTATATTTGGACCAATTGTTATCCTTTGAGGATTGCCAAAAAAAAAAAAAAAAAGAGATTGAACGAAGAATTCACTGTGGATAGATGGCTTATGGGAAAATGAGAGACAAATTCAGAAGTGACATTCCTATGAGTCTAAAAAGGAAAGCTTTCGACCAGTGCATACTCCCTGTCCTAACATACGGAGGAGAAACATGGACTCTAACAGAAGCCCTAAACCAAAAGCTGAGAACAACACAACAATATGCTAAAAATAACATTAAGAGATGGGAAGACAAATACCTGGATAAGATCTCAAACAGGTGTCAGGAATATTGTAAAATACATTAAACAGGCTAAGTGGAGATGGGCTGGTCATATTGCCAGATGCAGTGACAGGAGATGGAATAGAAAAACAACAGAGTGGAGGCCAATAGATGGAACAAGACAAAGAGGAAGACTGAGAAGAAGGTGGAGGGATGAACTGGAACAAATTGTAGGAGTGAGATGGATGGGAGATGCCGAAAACCGAGTGGTCTGGAAAATCATGGGGGGGGGAGCCTTCGTCCAGCAGTGGACAGAACCAAAAGGTTGAAAAAGAAGAAGAATATGCTTGATAGAGTCCTGAACTGGCTTGAAACAAAAATACTATGCATAGTCTCTACAGCAGAATTTTAGGATTAATCCACAGGAAAAAAAGTCCACCGACAGTATTCGTGTGCATCCTAACTATGAAAGGTTGTAAATCTTTCGTAGTTGGGATTCATATAAATACTGTATGTGTTTAAACACAGACCATATTTATTCACATATATGTGACCATATGGGCTTTCATTATTGATTTAGTGATTCGTTTATGACTTCTTTATGAAGCACTCGGCAAGTTGCGTTGATCACATATTCATAAGAAACAGAAAGGCCTATGAGGTATCCATCGCAATCTACTTTAGCAAAATAACAGATAATTTCGATACTGTTGAAATTATCCTTACCTAATATCGTTGACACGAGCTGCGTAGGTGGTTATAAAAAATTCGAAATTGGCACCAGTTATAATAAATTTGAGAACTACATTAAACATTATCAACTGCCGCAGACCGACAAATCAGTTATATGAGGAATTTATCAAAATGATTAAATATGCAGACAGCAAATCGCAATATCGCAAAACAGTTACTACAAAAAAGGACGTTCACACACATCGGATAACAGATGAACTAAAAAATATGACAAGGACAAAAGAGAAGCTATACTATAAGCATAGAAAAAATCCAGAAAATTTAAATTTTGACCCCAACTATAAAAATTTCGCTAAAACATCTAAAGGAAAAAAATAAAACAGGCAAAAGAATGTTATCTGCTATTGAAATTTCTTTCTTGTAATAATGATAAAAGTAAAGAATGGAGATTGGTTAATATGATAATAGGTAACACAAAACAGAAAATACGAGAATTCCCAGAGGGCAATGACATCACTGATATACTTAACAAAATGAACAACCACTTTACCAACTATGGCAGTTGTGTTTTCGACCCTGCAGAAAGGGTAAAGTATGTGAGCCACCTTCCGTGGATTAAGAATTCCATGTATGTACACGCAGTAAACGAAAATGAAGTAAAGGGTGTAGTAATCGGATTAAAAAAAGGGAAAAAAGTGGGATGTGACAATATAAACGTTAAAAAACTAAAATTATCATTAAACACAAATTACAATTCTTTAAAAATATCATTAATAAATCCTTTGAACATGGTAAATTTATAGAACACCTAAAGACTACTTCGGTTGTACCGCTATTTAAAGGAGGTAACAGAAATGAAATCAGCGGACTCCCAGGGTAACGAATGGCAATGCTGTAGCTAATGAAGTTTTAACTGAGGCTCGCTATTGCTGTTACCCTCCTGCCATGATCAGAGCTTTAATAGCTCAATGACACCTTATCCCTACACTGTCCTCTACAGATAACGGGGAAAATGAAAAGCATTCTTGCTTCGCCCCTTTAATCCATTCCTTATAAGGTAAGGAAATCAGAAATTACAGACCAATATCTATACTATCCACAATCTCAAAGGTTATCGAAATCCTGATAAAAAAAACGCTTAAATAGCTATTTAAATACAATAACCTTTTACGCAACTAATCAATATGGGTTTAGATCCGGATACAATACTGAAAAAGCGCTATTGGAGTTTCTTAAAACGGTCTATAGGAATAAATGAAGGATTGCACACAGCAGCCGTTTTTCTTGATATATCTAGCGTTCGACTGTGTTCCTCATGATCTATTGCTACTGAAAATGTCCAAAGACGGCATTAGAGGAATTACTAATGACTGGTTCAGATCCTATCTGAATAATAGAAAATAATACACCAGCTATGATACATTTAAAAGCGCAACAACCATAATAAAATAAAAATTCCGCAAGGGTCAGTACTAGGACCCATCCTATTTATAATATATGTTAATGATCTATGTAAGTACAAACGTTTTGGCAAAATGATATCCTTTGCTGACGATACTGGATTAGTATACACTGAAACAGCCCTTGAAGATCTAAAAAATCGGACTAATAGTGATATATTAAAACTAAGTACGTATATGGTTTAGTAACAATGGGCTTAACATTAATACAGATAAAACGAGATATATGTACTTCACATTAACAGACAAGTTAGACCACAATATAACTATAAAATGGCATGAAAGGAAATGTAGTGACATTCTAAATTGTAAATGTAGTTTTATCAAAAAAAAAAAAAAAATCCGTCAGGTATTTCGGCATCCATATCGATAGCAACTTGAAGTGGAACTCCTACACCACTTTCTTAACAAATAAATTCAGGTTCGTAATTAACAGAATATATTACGTTAAAAAATTTGTTAATGCAGCATTCTTAAGATGTTTATACTATTCCTGGGTAAATTCCTCACTGCAATATGGCATTACCTGTTGGGGCGGAGACTATTATAACAATCTGTTTCCATTAATAAGAATACAAAACAGAATAATTAGAGCCATAATTACTACCGACTTCGCACATTCAACCAATGATCTGTATGTCGTTCATAATATTCTACCACTTCACAAACTATATCTCTATGGTCGTCTGTTATATATAAAAAGCAACACTGAAAGTTTCTTGGTATATAATGTAGATTATGGATTACGCTGTGGTCGAAACATGCTGGCAGTACCCAAGGCAAACAATCTCGAAGGATTTATGAAAAAAATTTTTCATAAATCCTTCGAGTACCTAGCGACAAGAAGCTATAATAAACTTCCAAATGAAATTAAATCTATAACCTCAGAATATACATTCAGAAAAAGATTGAGAAACTATCTCATGGGATTAAACAACGTTGACATTTACTTAAGTATAAAGAGCTAATAAGCTTCATTTCGGCAATGAAAACATTACTTAAATTAAGAGGATATTAAATCCCACATAGTTTTAAAACCGAATAAGAAACTCAAAGATTGGAATCAGAGAGTTTCTTGCCGAATATAGTAAACTATATCATAGACCGTTTTAAGAAACTCCAATCTGATTCCAATCTTTGAGTTTCTTATTCGGTTTTAAAACTATGTGGGATTTAATATCCCCTTAATTTAAGTAATGTTTTAAACCGAATAAGAAACTCAAAGATTGGAATCAGAGAGTTTCTTGCCGAATATAGTAAACTATATCATAGACCGTTTTAAGAAACTCCAATCTGATTCCAATCTTTGAGTTTCTTATTCGGTTTTAAAACTATGTGGGATTTAATATTCCCTTAATTTAAGTAATGTTGACATTTACTTTAAACTTATAGTATAAGAGATCATTATATCTCATATATCATAACCAATTACGTTATTGATATACTAATTAGTTCATTCAATTAGGTATTAATATATTAACATATACATCATTATAACCGGTAAGGTAGCCCTCATAGATGCGGTCCTGGACTCTCAGTGACTGTTTGAGCTAATTACTTTTCTAGTAACCAGTATGGCTACGGCCCTTGGTTACACATAAATACATAAACTAACTTACTTTATCACTAAAACCAGTAACTTATTATAAACTACGTTTATAATAAGTTACTGGTTTTAGTGATAAAGTATTCGAAATATATTATACTCTACTTGCATATGAGAAAACTTGGTATCAACTATAATAAAATAATAGCCAAAAATAAATGTTAGTACCAACAGAATATGATAGTAATACTTTAATTTTATTCTATAATACTGTCTTGTACATTGAATTGTGTTGTGAAATATCGTACATTGAATTATACAAGTTGAATAGTATAATAGGTATATCTTGTATACGTGATGTGAATAAACTGTTGAACTGTTTATTAATTTCTCAACACTACTGCAGCGAATATTATCGGTTGGTATATAAAACAAAAGTTCGCTAATATTTTTGATTCATGCATGATACTGAATTCTCAGTGGCGTCGCTCATTGATTGGCTACAGCAGTGTGTCCTAAATATTGGGCAGTTTCTTTCCTGGAGAGTTTTGAATTTCAATCAGAATGTTTCTAGTTATTGTTGGTTTATATGTACTCCTTCTGCTCTACACTCTGTTCAGCAATAGAAGTGGTCACTAGGGCCACTTCTTTCACTTCTTTCCGATCTTCTATTTCGTTTGTGCGGCGTTTCTTTATTTGTATATTTGTATTTATTACGCTCCTTATCATGTACAATGTGTGAAACGTCACAAGTAAAACAAATCCCATCTATTTCTTTCTCTCTCTCTCTCTCTCTCTCTCTCTGTGTGTGTGTGTGTGTGTGTGTGTGTGTGTGTGTGTGTGTGTGTGTGTGTGTGTGTGTGTGTGTGTGTGTGTGTGTGTGTGTGTGTGTGTGTGTGTGTGTGTGTGTGCGTGCGCGCGCGCGAGCGAGGTGGTTTATTTTTAATAGGTGAATGATTTTCCACTTAAAAAGGCTATGCGTAATATTAAATCATGTCCACTGACCTTCGTGGTAAATCTTTCTGGTAAATCTTTCAAGGCTTGTTAATACGATTTTTTATTTTATTTTTTATTTATTATACAGTAAAAATACACATTTGAAGAACTAGAAATAACAAACTACAGTATTCACATTTTACAGAATACATATAGATGGATAGAGATTGCTTTTAAATTACATAACAACAAAAATAAAAACAAAAAATAAAGACAGATAGGAATTCTCCCCCCCCCCTCTCTCTCTCTCTTTCTCTTTATGTGGAGAATGCACTGCAGCTCTGGGTGGCTTCTCGATGCTTCCTAGCACCATTTGGATTCCATTGGATTCCAAATGGGAAATTTTGGAGTCTTGTTCTCTGTGATAGTAATATTCGAGCAACAGTTCACTGTGTAGCTTCCTGCGTAAGTTTTGCTTGAGGTGTCGCTCGAAGTCAGTGACGAATGGCTACTGGTTTTCTCTTGTACTTCTTAAGTGAAAATTACAGATGACAGTCTTGGCAGCAATGAAGAGGAAGTTACATATCCTGTGTTTTCTGGTCTGTGTGGAGTACAATAATTTGCATGACTGTGTGTATGGTTACAGGTACTTAGAGGCTACCTCGATGGCATATCAGATTATCCCTCTGTTTATACTCGTACAGGATACGTCATATATGTGTGTTTAAAAGTACTTGGAGTATTGCAGAAAAGCCAGAGATAGGATTCTCTGAGTCGGAATTGGTGGAGCTTTGTTGAAGTGGGTAAGATGTTTCAAATCCTCCACTGTATGTCGGCATCTATTCTGGTAGACCTATTGTAGGGAAGATCGCATTGAAGGTTGGGTGGCATGGGTAGGTGTGCAGAGGTGGTTGAAGATGTGTGTGCATATGCAAAGTATAAAGCTGGATGGGCTGAAGCGAGGAAATAGTATATTTTCTTGAGCTTAGTGAGTAAAAGTGGTAGGGAAGATTCAGATGGTACAAGTCGCAATAGGGGTTGGTGTGAGTTTTTTGTGGTAATTTGGATTCCTCTGAGAAGAGATGATGTCTGGAAGGACTTTATAATTGATGGTTGCACCTCTTGGTATCGTATTTTTTCTTTTAAACCTTTTATCGGTAATTTGCTGAGTGTTTTCCATTTCAGGTTATGAATAAGGAGATCTCCTATGACGTAGAAAACAGAATGAAGTGGCCAGTTTTTTGGTCTTATTATGCTTCCGTTTGAAAACAGAAGCTCTGAGTACAGCTTTTGAGATGATTCAGTCACTGCGCTCTTCCAGCATTATAGAAAGTCTCTGTAGAAGGAAGTTAGTTTGAAAGGTAATGGAGTACTAGGCCCTGAATGATCTCCACTTTTAAAAAAAGTATACGTAATACTGAATCCTTTTTTTCTGACGTTCGTGGTAAATCTTTCAAAGTTTATTAATCTGATTCATTTTAATTAATGAGATTAAATTTCGTACCTTATTAATCATGTCAGTTCGTTTTCTCTGCTCTTTGATTTATTCATTCCTTTTAAAGATGAAAAAGATCTTAGTACTTCATATTGTTAAACTGATCATTGCATAAGTAGCGACTCGTAATCTGCTAGCTATATATAATAGTGTCATAGTAGAATAAAATGAGAACCTATTCACTTATTAGTGCAAAAGAACTAGTCATAAATAATATGGTGCGTTAGATTTCTACTCTCTGAGCAATAATATTACTGTATATCGACATCATTCATTATCACAGCAACTGAATACCTGGAGTCACTTCTGTCTTATGTAATATAAACAGTTTATTTATTGTTATTTGTAATAATAATACATTTGCATCATTTCAAATCGTTTTGCCCAATTTTTCCACTAAAACAGTAATTGAAAACTGAGATGACCAGAGAATTTTAGTGAAAATCTTCAAATATCAAATCTCATTACATTCTTTCTAGCTATATCAGGCTATATAATTGCGTATCGTTTAGTTACTATAAATTATTCGATTTAAACTGAAATTGAGAAAATTATATACGAGCTATATATGAATAAGCATAAATGGGCAAATGTATCCTGTAGATTCCCCGCAGTTTGCAAAATGGAAACGAAAAGCGTGTTTGCATTTTGCAAACAAGCTTTTTTTTGCTTGAATTACACATACAAATGGCAAACCTATAGTACGTTAGCACTGTGGATAGGATAAGATCCTGTCTGTTTGTTTAATTCAAACTGGAATTATGAATAGCTTCCTTGAATGGCAAATGCGGAGCTTTTTTTGTTATAGTTAACTTTTAATCTTAAAGGGCTTAAAGTTTAATGGTTAAGGAGATGATTATTATTACCTCAGATCCAAATAAAAAATCACCAGAAAGCCAGCGCTTTAAATGCTTTGAATTCATCAGATCTTGATAATGTACTGAATCCAATTCAGCTTAGCAGTATACAATCGAGACGTTATATAACGACGAAATAAGCAAAGAATAATCTTTAAAAAGTAAATCTTATTTTTTAAAGTGTGTTCGGTCGTCAACATAGCAATAGTCTGAAACTATCAGACTATTACATGTGTAATAGTCTGATAGTTCAGTTACTGTTTATTAATTCTAATCAATGGTGTTTTATATGCAATTTCCAAAGCATATCATTATAGATGGATAGTATTCTGCATTCTGTCGATAAACAATCTCAGGCGGAATTCTGATTTCTCGTCTCTAGTGGTAAATAAAGTAGCCTGAGACATCAGAAGCATTTCACACATAACAAACATGCACACGATGAAATGATTTGTCTTTACAGAAGTCGTTCATATCCAGCTATATTTGTTCATGATATGAAATAGTATACTATTTCATTATACTATTTCATGATATGAAATAGTATAATAAGTATGTTGATTTTTTTCTCGACCAAAAAAGTAATGTAATAAAAATATAACTAACACTGGGTTTTTATAGGGCGTAATAATTATTCAATAAACTACTAGTTTCGTCACTTAAGCTACTGGCTTCTTGTGGATTTTTATTTGTGTTTATTCTACCCAGACGAAGCCACTAAAGTGGCGAAACCAGGTTTATTAAATAATTATTATGACCTATAAACCCAGCGTTAGTTATATTTTATAAAGTAGTGTAATTAATTCTTTAATTCATGAAATATTTTCATTTCGTTTTTAGCGATATTTATCTCCTTGTTCTTTTGAATTTGTTTATTCTTATTAAACGTAGCCCAGTAAGTCATTAGTTAAGTTCTTTGTCGAGTACTTCTTTCCCATTTAAGTATCATAAGGAATTTTAACTCGAAAGTGCACGGTACGTGAGTTCGATATTAGGTGGAAAATGACATTACACTGTGCGTATATCTTAACCCAGGGGTCTTCAATGCATGGCCCGTTGAACTCTTTGCCGTGGGCCGCCGGCCATTTTGAAAAAATGGCTACTTAACATTAAAACGCGATTAAATAAAAAAAATTTCAATGAAACCCGCGGGCCACTAAGCTATACTGCGGTATTTAGAATTGTAAGACGCTTTCCAGATTCACAATGTTAAAGTTTGTGATTAATAAAGTTCCTGAAAGGAATTTAATTTTTGTCACCATTTAACAAGTAGGAACCTTTAATAAAAAAAGAAAATATACTTGCATCTGAATGTGAAATACAACTGAGATTATTTGTTAACTCACATAAGAAAATTTGTTGTAATATGATGAAAATAAGATAATTAAATTATAGAATATTGGTCATAAGAATTTTGCATGTAAAGGCTCGCTGTTAAACAATTGAAACAAGGGATTATAAGTTTATGTCAATTCTTAGAAAAGTTTGGTAAGCTGATAAAGTTTAATAAATGTGACTCATAGGGTTAGCAAGAAACAAGGTAAGGTCCAAGTTCAAAGTTCCCAATTTTGGACATCGCCACGAGTCAGTCGCGTGCACACGGCGCGCGGGAATTTTCGGAAGAAACACGCTACCCTAACTAGTCACAGAAAGCTTATCCAGACATCGGAAGGAGAGGAGGATTAATTGTAGAAGGTGCCGGTAGGGCATGCTATAAAAGGGTTAGGACCCCCCCACACACACACACACACGCGAAGCTCTCTCTTGGTTCTCCAGTGTTCGTATGGGTTGTCTTATGTGGTTTTCCTGAGTGACGGTCAGGAGTTCTCTCCTTCCGCCACAACAAGGAACAAAGTAAGCGGGATTTCGGTCCTATTTGCCTATTATAGAAAGGAGGGACGCTGTACAGCTGAGAAGAAAGGTAACTACTGCATGTTATATTAACCGTGTTCTTGACGAAAAAGGAAATTCTGTGTAGAAGTTGGTGCCTGCGTAGTGAATCTCACGACTACAGAATCGCAGATCCATTGTGTTTCCTTGCAAGAAGCTTGATGTGCTGAAGACTTGAAGGCCTACCTTGATCCGAGGAATCTCAGATATGGTCCAATGCAGAAGAATTCGTCCTCGGAAATTACAGACTAGTAAGAGCAGAGACTAGCATAGAAGATCCTTATCAAACGGTATCACAAAATCTTATATTATTTCAAATCTTATGTAGCTGTGATTGTAGTTCAGTCACCGATCTATTGAAAGACTTGAACGAGAGTTGAACTAGGACATTAGCGCATTTAAGAATAGAAAGAGAATAAGCTTGTCAGTGTTAATAGATAAATAATCGTGTGTCTAGTAACTTATGCATGTCATCTATATTTTGTCTGAGAGCTGTCTGCAGAATCGAATGTGGTTACTATTGTAGCGATAGGACTGTTTAACTCATATTACTCTCGTGAGCTAACATGTGTAAACTAATTGTGTTTAATTAAGGTATTGTATCATACTAGTGTGCTCAGACAGATGAGAAGTTTTAGTCAATTGTTAACATTTGCGAGGATATCCTTTCATCGTATGTGTGGAGTCTTTTGTGGCGGCATAATCGCCCTTCCCACATAGAATTTTATAACCTATTTTATGTGTTTTGCTAGTATTGCTTTGTATTGCCTCAGCTTAGTATTGAATTAAGTTTTAACGAATTTTAATGTATTATATTATGCTTTTGTGTATAATAAACTTTTATTCATTGAAAACTCAGTTGTCTGAAATTGCCATTCAATGCACTGCTTGTAATAACGTACGAATCCAGCCGCGGGAGGGGGGGGGATAAAAATTAAGTTGTGAGTTCAAGGTCACGACTGCATAATTGTTTCACACCTAAATATATTTAAGAAATTGCTTCTTGTTTTGATTTTCTTTCATAGACTAAATGTCTTAAATGGTGCAGCTAAAAAATATAAATGTTTTAGGATATTAAGGGGAGCAAGAGCTTAGATACCTTGTATTTTGGTAATATCAAGTATAGTAAGAAATTTGTTACAAATAAGATAAAAAATAAACTTGTAAGAGGAATTAACAATTATAGGACGGTAAAAAGGGGACACAACAAGGAGCGCTGTGCATTTGATACGTTACATAAAATCCTATAAAAATAAATATTAAATAGACATGCTTCAGCCATCTACCAGCGCCAAGTGGTACTTAAGTACTAGTACTAACGTCGCAGTTAAATGGCTGAAGCAGTAGTTCGTTCGAGTGCGCTGTCTGGTGCCTACCAGATACATCTCAAAGGTTCTCGATACTTCGTTATTTTTCATATAATTACAAGAGGATCTCATCCACAGTCAGTCGTGAACAGTGTGATATTCGTATATAAGCGCACGCAGGTTCGTCGTGTCAGCCATAACCTATTGTAGTTTTATATTGCCAGACTTTTTTCATCAGTGTGAGACATATTCAATGGATAATAACCGTTACACGGCCATTTTGGATCATTTTTTGGGTTCACCTTCCATCACGAGTAAAAAGCGTAAATCAAGTGATTATTCTGGTTTTTAATGAAAAGTGGACCAATTGGAACTTTTTTGTGCCGATCGACGACAAGCCAGTGTGTTTAATTTGTCGTGAGTCAGTGTCAGTATCAAAAGAATACAATATAAATCGACACTATGAGACAAAGCATGCATCCAATTTCGGTCACCTTCAAGGGCAGCTTCATGTGGACAAAGTGAACCGTCTCCAAATTGATTTAAAATGCCAGCAGGGTACGTTTAAAAGGCAGAGGGAAGAAAGCGAAGCGTGCATCAAATTAAGTTATGTAATAGCTGAAAAAATTACTAAAAAAATCAGAAGCCTTCTTGGTCGGCGAGTTTGTGAAAGAGTGTCCCATCGCTGATGGAGAAATTCTGTGTCCAAATAATAAGGAAGTGTTTAAAAATCTGGAGTAACTGTAGCATGATGCGTCGAAGAACTTGCCAATGACATTGAAGGAACTTTTAAAAAAAAGGTAGTCCGAATTTACGTCATATTCACTTGCTTTATATGGGAGCACAGATGTGAAGGATACAGCACAACTGGCTATCTTTGTCTGTAGCATTGATCAACAATTCACTGTGACAGAAGAACTGCTATCGCTCTTACCTATGAAGAGAACGACGAAAGGCACTGATATTCTTACTGCCAAGAAAACACTCCAGCTTTTCGATCTCAGCTTAACCAACCTCGAGGGTGTGGTAACTGATGGCGCCTCTGCTATGGTGAGAGAAAACGAAGGGTTTGTTGTGCTGCTACGGAAAGAACTAGAAGGAAAATATTTCGTCCATTAACGCTGTTTAATCCACTAGGAGAATTTGTGCGTGAAAACTATTGGATTTGAGAATGTCACGAAAGTTATTGTGACTGTCGTCAACATTGTTAGGGCAAGAGGATTGAATCATCGTCAATTCCAACAGTTTTTGACCCAAGAGTGCGAAGCGGATCACGGCAATGTGGTTTATTATAGTGATGTTGAGCAGAGGGAAGGTTCTTAAAAGAGTTTTTGGCTTAAGGAGCGAAATACAGAAGTTCATGCAAACCAAGGGGAAGCCGTTTGCAGAATTCAGCGATCCGAAGTGGATGACAGTCTTTGCCTTTGTGACCGACATCTCGTTGCATATGAATGACCTAAATATGCGGCTACAATCCAAAGATCAACTGTACACACTTTGTATGATCACATCAAAGCTTTTGTGGTCAAGCTCAAACTTTGGGAGGCACAACTCGCAAAAAAGACTTAATTCATTTTCAGCTTCTCACTGAGTCCAACTGTTCGTCTCTTGATGAATACGCTACAAAATTAGCCGTGTTGCGAAGTGAGTTCGAAGAGAGATTTAGTGATTTTCGTAACCAACAGTATTCTTTAGATTTATTTTCAATGCCATTCGGTGTCATTGCTGCCGAAATTCCAGGCTCAGTACAAATGTAGCTGCTTGAACTCCAAAACAACTCTTCTTTGAGAGAAAAATTATTCAATGTGCCCTTGCTTACATTTTACAAAGCCTACACTTCTGAGGATGCATTCCCTAATCTTCGCCGGCATGCTTTTACGATGTGCGTTTTGTTAGGAAGCACATACTTATTTGAGCAATCTTCTCCAGAATGAAGCATGTGAAGTCCAAGACAAGAACTCAGATTATGGATCAACATCTGTAGAATACTCTGCGCATAACGACTTCCAACATTGATGCCAACATCGACAAGCTGGTCAAGGAAAAGCATTGCCAAGTTTCCCATTGACATTGTAAAAAATGAATGTTTTCTTCATTTAATTATCTTTTTTAAAGTATTAATTGCATTTACTCATCATGAAGCCAACTCCTACCTACGCTCTTAAAGCTGAGTGTGTTTATTTTTATAGGATTTTATGTAAAGTACCAAATGCACAGCATTCCTTGTGAATCTGGAAAGCATCTTTATAAAAAAAAATTTAGCTAACGCCTATGTTGTTCCCGTATAGGGAGTAGGCGGGGCCGTTTACCCTATCTAACTCTTACAATTCTAAATACCGCAGTATAGCTTAGTGGCCCGCAAGATTCATTGAAATTCTTAATGCGGCCCGCACTGTCTGAAAGGTTGAATACTTGTGTCCTAACCATTGTTGGAAAATGAGGAGCATACTGAACTTATGCACCAAACAGTAAGGGCAATCAGTAATTCGTTTTGTTTCCTATAGGCAAAATACCCCTCAGCAGAATGACATGGCTATGTACCACATCAGTGTCGCGTCTGGAACAAGTGGAGACATGTTCACGAGATTTACTAAAAAACGTTCAAGGATATAAGAGGCGAGAAAGATTATGCACAACCATCTGTTGGGAAGTACATGAAGTCATTTTGTTAGATTTCATCCCACCTGTTAAGACGGTAAACATAAAGGGTTTCGAGGCTACTCTCATCCGAATGATAAATATTGTCAAGTATTGACAAGAGATTACTATTTATGATAATATATGAAGTTCCACAATAGTGCCTTCAATAAATATTAGATTTCTTACATATTTGGCAGCAGAAGCTTTCCCGTTTTTTTTGTTTTTTGCTTTTTTTTTATCCCCAACTTTTAATCGGAATATTTAAATTTTGATTAAATGCCTCTTCATATCAGCATTTGAAGAGGCATTTGTGAGGATTAAACATAGGAAAAAACAGCCGTCATTTAATCACAATGTTAGTCACTTCAATTGGCCACTATAACATGTAGAAAATTGCTTGCGGACATGTTGTGTAATCAGATGTGATTCCACTTGCATTTGCCAAAAAAAAAAAAAGAAGAAGAAGAAAAAAGAAAAACGAGGAATTTTATTATTTCCTCTCGCAATATACGTGAGTAGTAGGGTGTTCACTAGTGACCAGACAATGATCAAGATAAGATAAGGAATCGTGACGTCATTGTGTGTGATGTCATGTGATTGGAATGTTTGGAATTTCCCTTGGGCATATGTTTCAGTGATGTCAGGTCTTGTATTTTGGTTAACGTATGGAATTGTGGGTGATGGTTGGAGATAAGGACTCGTGACATGATTGGTTGATAAGGTGATGAGTTTATTGTGTATGTGACGTCATGTGTTTTGAATGTTTGGAATTTTTCTGGGGAACATATGTGTCAGTGACTTCACGTTGTTTGTTTGATTCGCATATGGAATTGTGGGTGATGGTTACAGATAAGGATTCGTGTCGTGATTGGTGAGACACTATGAACCAAATAGGGGTAGGGTGGATGGGGGAAGCGACGTCCGTGTCCTGGATGTGTGTTGTTATCGGACAAAGATAAGTGATGCCATTTGTTAGTTGTAAATAAGTGACGTTATTCTTTTGAATGGGAAAAAGAAGATATATTAGTGGATAACGATTCGTGTTGTGATTGGTGGGACACTTTAAACCAAATAGGGGTAAGATGAATGGAGGAAGTGACAGCAGTGTCGTGGATATGTGTTGTTATCAGATCAAGATTACTGACGTAATTTGTTAGTTGTAAATAAGTGACGTTATTGTTTTGAATGGAAAAGGAAGATATATTAGTGGATAAGGATTCGTGGCGTGATTGGTGGGACAATTTAAACCAAACAGGAGTATGGCTAATGAGGGAAACGAGTCAGTGTTTTGGATGAGTGTTGTTATCAGATGTAAATAAGTCAATGGTTTGCACATGGCATTATGTGTGATGGTAGAGATAAGATAGAGTATGGAATGTTCAGAATTTCGCTGGGGACCCCTCTTCTGTCAGGGATATCACGTGGTGTATGGTTCACTTAAAGCATTGTGGGTGATTTTGAGATAAGGAATCATGACATTATGTGTTTGGAAATTTCTGGGGAACATATGTCTCTGTGACATAACATGATGTTTTGGTTTGCTTATGGAATTGTGGCCGATATTTTTGAGATAAGATATCTTGGAATTTTCCCAGGGTGACACACATCCGTCATTGTCTTCAAGTTCTGTCTTTGGTTGTCCGTAGTTGGCAATACTAACTTTACAATACATTTTGTGGTATTTCGTTCCTGTTAAAGATTAGGAATTCTTAGAGTACAGTCGTGATGCAGGCAGCATTTAGGCTTTTCTGAATAATTTAATTATATGCTGGTGTCCCCTCAAACACACACTTTTTTTTCTCATTTCCATAACTCATCCGAATATTTTGATTTGTCTACATTTAAGATCTTAAAATTCATTACTTTTCTAATTAACGTTATCGTTTACAAAATGTTTGGCTATTGGTGTTTTTTTAGTTTACAGTCAAGAGAAAAACTAAATGGCATTAAAAAAATAAATTAATATAAACGGACACTTAAATGGATTACAACACCTTTTGTATGTAGTCTGTAAATTCTAATGATAATTAAAATTACTTACAGTCTTTCCAGAATGGCTCTTAATACGAATAGATATTCCAAAATAGTTGAATTTATATCTACAGCACAACACACACACACAAAATACACGTTGAAAGAAAACGATATTTCTGTAAATAATCTGAAATCTAGTCGACTATTTCTTCCTTTTAGATTATGTCCGTTTGGTCCTCATCGGTAATTCATTTGCATTTTGCCTCATGTCTGTCCAAATGACATCATAGAGTTGAGGATACGTACGATTTCCTGTTTTTTTGGAATTCTGGTAGATTTGTATTGCCTCTATTTTACTTTTAAATTCAGTTCCCTACATATTCTAACAGAATAACTGAGAAAAATTAATTAATAAATAAATTTTATGTGAATTTATTTTCCCGCACTGTAGATATGTCTATGATACTGATAACTGCAGAGTGGAAAAAAAAACGCGTTTTTTTTTTTCCTCTCTGCAGTATCAGTTGGAGGTGACATCACTAAAAGATATCCACAAATGAGGAGCTCGCTCATCTCCACTAGGCTGAGCAGACATCTTATGGAGGAGAGAGGGGGTTAGAGTATGGGGTGGGGAGCATTGCAGGGAAGACCACTGTCACCCTCTCACTACCCTTTCACCTCCGCCACCTAATGCTATTTTATTATTTTTTTTCCATCCCATGGAAAAAAATCCCAACAATTTCGGACATATGAGTGAGAAAACTAGTCACATGGTCTTACATCCTGAGCAGACATATTCTGGAGGAGAGTAGGGTGAGGTATTATGGGATTGGTGGGGAACATTGCAGCGAAGATCACTGTCACCCTCTTGCCTACTCTTTCACCTCCACCACCTAATGCTATTTTTTATCCCCATCCCAACAATTTCGGACATATGAGTGAGAGAACTAGTCACATGTTCTAACATCTAAAACGCTGTTTAGGATAAAATACTTAACTTAATAAGGACAAATAATATAGAATACCCTTCGAGCCACAGAGATAAGATTTGCCCAATGATGTCACAAAGTGAGATAATCTCACATCAGCATTATATCCAACAGCATGCGGAAACATGTCTGTGAGTCATCTGCACGAAAGTTTCATTTTGGAAGGAACGGTAAAGGTAAGGGTAAGGTAAACAGTACTATAAGGAAAAAGAATCGAGTCGAATGCCTTTTCAGTTACTGCAATTCGTTCATCCAGTGCAGCTATTGTATTGTGTTGTGGTGTTTTGTGTCCAGTAAAGTAAAATAACGAGTGAACCACAAAAGTCTTTGAATATTTTTAGGTAATTACATGTCAAATTACCTAAAATTACATAAAGAACCGCTCGAAAAAAGGCTTAGAAAAAATATTCCTCTAGTCGGTGACTAGATTTGAACCCAAGTCTTCTTTCATGCAGTCAACTGCCATGGAGTGCAACGCCACTTCCAGTGAGCTACACAGTTTATCCTCTGACTATGTTACTGTCGATAATGTTTTCCCACTGGTTCAAGACATAATAGTCAACAGAGGAATTTAAAATAGGAATTGACCTCCATTTAGAGTTGAGCAGAATAAACTTGAACTTTAAATTGAAAAAAAGTGTATAAGAAAGTCTGAAATGAATTTAAGACTTTAAATGAATGCTTTGATTTGAATAATCTTTCAGAGGCAAAGTGTAAACTCAAATACACACAACGCGAAGTGTAGACTCAAACAAACACATAATATTTAAGAAAAAATAAGAGTTTGAAAACAAGAACCAACCCTAGGAGATTCACTGTCAAATCCTGAAGATCATATTAACCTATTCATCCAGAGAGTCATATATGGTGAGGCTGTCTGCAAGGATAAAAATATCAAAACTCCATGATGGATTCAAGACATTTAAAAAGGTAGCCAAGGAAAAGAGGAAAGCACACATTGAAATTTTTTGACGAGTGAGTCAGCATATGCTCTAAGAGAATAAAGAGAAAAATGCAAGAATACAAAACAAATTGTAAAACTAGCTATAAAAAGCAATGGGAAGACTCTGATATGAACATAGAAAATAAAGAGAAAATTTGGCAAAATATTCTGGAGGCTGTTGTAAAAGCATAGAAATGGAGGAAAGAGTACTGTAAACGGAACCAGAAATGACAAAGGTGATATGAAAACTGAAGATAAACATATCCTAGATTTTTGCAGTAATTATTTTTCAAAACGTAAACGAAACAAGGAGTAACCGAACGGTGGAAGAAAATATTCCAGAATAATGCAATGGGAGTAAGTATCAATAATAGAGATTAAAAAATCGCCAAAAAACAGAGAAGTGGTAAGGCAGCTGGATATAGTATTTGATATTTGGCCAGAAATGCTCGTGTAAGTAGATAAAAACTTTGAAATGGCTTCATTGCATAGCTCAAAGTTCGAATTTCAGATGATTTTATTAGATCTGCTATTTTACCCATCAGCAAAAAGGGAATTAAAACGGATTATGAGAATTTCAGAGGAAATCCCCTACTGAAACCTCCAGGTAGGATTTATGCAATAAAACTCGATAATAGGCTAAGAAAATTGTCAACTAAAAAATGGAAAAGAACAAGCTAGTTTTAGGCCTTAAAGGGGTTTCTCAGGATCAGATTTTCATTTGATCCTGAAAATGAAATATGATTCTGCCACAGAGGACACATAGTTTAGAAATCATACCAATATGACAAAGATCTGTGTTTAAGTTTTGTTGATCGTGAAATGGCATATGACAACTTGCCACGAAAAAATCTGTTCAAAAGGTTACATGATATAAATGATTATTATATTGAGCAATCTAGATTTAATTTAAAAGTCAGTCGCTAGTATTGAGAGGGTTACAGGAAGATGATCAGGTGTGAGAAAACAGTGCACGTTGTCTCCATCTATAGAGATTACATTACAAAGGAAAATGACATTAAACCTGATATCGAAATTGAAGATGTTAATTTTTGCTCTTTCCTTTATGCAGATGATATTATATTACTAAATACACTGCTTGGAAAGTAGTCAATGAATTTCATTCTCCAGAATGTTCACATGCCTCTTGGAGTGCCATATTCGTGGCACCACAAACAGAGGTCGGAGGCCAAACCGGAAAACACAGGACCATACCATCCCACCGCTACCTCTGAATTCCATAGTTGGAGTTACGCACTCTGGTATGAAACGTTCACCGTGAATTTGCTACGCCTACACCCATCCATCTGCTCAGTACAGGGTGAATCGTAATTCATCGCTTTCGGAACTTCAACGTCCCACTGTACTAGCTCTTTGCACAATTGAAGACGACGCTGCATGTTGGTTCGGGTAAGGCGGGACTTGAATATTTCGATCATACATGTGTTGGGAGCATCAGTTCTAAATGTTTTTGTGCAGTTTCGTGTTCCAGTTGATGCTCGGAACTCCGCATTAAATGTGTCAGCTGACGAATGGCGGTTTTACATATTATATGTCGTAGCACTCTACGGTCAAGTTCGGTGAGTGTGGTTCGTCATCCACTGTTGGTTGCACTTGTATTTGACTCCCTACATTTCCATCTCAGTATAGTATCAGTATATATATTTTGACCTGTAATAGCCCAGTTTGTCAACAATTTACGAACAGATAGGCCTGCAACATTGCATCATATCACAACGCCTCATTCAATCTCCGTCAGTTCCCATTCTTTTAGCTATTTTCCACGGACACAGTTGCACTGACTTGGGAGCATCATATTCCTCTAAATCATACCGGCCACAAGCACGTGACTCGTTGCATGGCACGATACTTCTTGCCCATGGAGGTGTCCATTGACTTCTTTCCAAGCAGTATAAATCAAATACACGCCTGCAGGATTCAATAACTAAATTGAAAATTCGTGTAATAACCCTGGTGTAGAAATCAACAATTAAAAAAAAAGTTTGCAGTGTTCATGCCCATATCATAGGTGGGAACACAGAAAACATCAGCTGATCATGAATGGAGAACCTCTGAAACAAGTAAAACATTTTGCTATTTTGACAAAGTGACGATATCAAATTAAATATGGATATAGACAATAGAATTAGGAAATCTGGCACGTTAGGAAGTCAATGGAATAAATCTATATGGAATAAGAAAAAACAATTAAAACACTGAACTGGTTAAATAGAAGACAGTGTTCAAACCAGTTTTGACGTATGAATCCGAGAACGGGATGAAAATTAAAACAGTTGATGAAAGAATAGAGACCACATATATGAAAGTTATGAGAAAAATTTAGGAGTGCTAAAAAGATGACATCAATTGCAGAATCGTATTAAATATGAGGATGTTATGAAGGAATCTGGCATTGTTAGCATTGAGGGATGTATGAGCAGGGCTAATCTCAGCTGGTGTGGTCGCCTAAAGAGAATCTGATATAATACTTTAGCAAAAGAAGTTTTTTTGCCAAGACGGTAGGGAAAAGACAAAAAAAAATTAAAGTCTGGCAGCAATAATGCATTAAGAAGTGCCTTAGAACAGCGCTTCCCAAACTGTGGGCCGCGGCCCCCTTGGGAGCCGTAGGTTTTGTTGAGGGGGGGGGCGTGAAATAATGAAAACAAATTGAAAAGGTTTTAAGACTAAGCAGATTTTTTATCTTAAAAGAAACGTATTTAATTTTTAGTATTTATTTTTTGTTATTTTTTTATATTTTATTGGAAAAAAAAATCACACATTGGTGCGGGTTCAAAAATTTTGCTTCCTGCGTATTTCGGCGCTTAATGAATATTAGTAAATATGAGATAATGTGCCATGTCAAATGTGTATGTAAGATGCTAAAAATGTAATATTTGCATTTGATTTTTGCAATATTCGCTGTGTATGTTTTGTATTGAATATAAATATATGCTTATTCGTATAAGTTTCATTTCAAAGCAGAAATCTAAGAATTGCCGTTTCAAATATTTCCCCTGATATTGACTTTTTGTGTAGCAGTATTGAAACACGTGTATCCATCACATTTGCATTTAATTTTTGCAATATTCGCTGTGTATGTTTTGTATTGAATATAAACACAATAAATATTATAATAATATATGTCTATATTACGATTTTTTTTCGACGGGGCCGTGAAATATTTTAATTTTTCCAAAGGTGGCCCTGACATCCAGAAGTTTGGGAAGCACTGCCTTAGAAGACAGTAATATAAGATCTGATAATATTGGAGTCCTGACGCATAACAGAATAGAGTAAACTATATACCCCCCCCCCACCTGACGGGGTAATATCATATACCCTCCCTGACGATATATAACGGGAGTTTGATTTGATAATAATGGTAATTTAAATTTATGTCAAAAATCTGACTAAGTTAAGTAAATATTAAGGATATTGTGAGAAAAAAGATAATTTATCAAGAACTCTGATTGCATAAGCATCAAAGATGATGTATATTATTTACATTTCAGATCATACAATTTTCACTCTGGATATTGGTATAGTAATAATAATGCGACTTTTCGTAAGGTTTGTTGTGTAGTTGTGCTCTTTATGCTAAAAGTAAACGTTAGGATATTTTTCTTTTATGATATTTAGTTGGTTTTTTTTTTTTTTTTTGTTCCATAATTTTATTGTCCAAATTAAGAGTGGAAGAAAATGTTAGTTCTTGCGAGTTATCTGGTATTAAAGAAGTGACTGGAGAATACATCTATAAGAGAATTACTGCCCCTGTGCTCTTTATGCTAAAAGTAAACGTTAGGATATTTTTCTTTTATGATATTTAGTTGTTTTTTTTTTTTTTTTTTGTTCCATAATTTTATTGTCCAAATTAAGAGTGGAAGAAAATGTTAGTTCTTGCGAGTTATCTGGTATTAAAGAAGTGACTGGAGAATACATTTATAAGAGAATTACTGCCCAAAACTTTCCGACAGATATATGCAAACACAAGCCACGAATATCGATAATTAAGCAGGCTAGTCTTCTTATAATATAAGAAGAAAAGAATATACATGTGTGTTAAGAGAGCTTTTTCATAACGGTGTTTCCGATCAATTACACAAGACAATTCGTCACGGAACAAAAACTACAATCTTCCAAGTTTCCTAAAACTTAATATGTGAAAATGAGAACAGTGTTTAATCTTTTGATCTAATGAGAAACTGTCGTCGAGTATTTCAAAAAAATTCGACAAGATTATTTAATTTCGCCTTCTGTGCTTTTTATATAAAGCCACACTTTTGCGGATGGCACTGCATTTCTGATTGAATGCAGTTTATCTCACCAGGTTCAGTTCACAGGATATTTTCATATCATAAATTTATCATCACGCCGTTGTAAATTTTTCGGCAGTTCCGCCGTACCTCCTTGTCATTATATCCTAGTACTCTAAATTCTGATCTCCAAACATTCTTATGTGGGATAATAATTCTCATGTCAATTCTCATGTCAATAATATTCATTTGTAAAAATGCTCATTCCTGTCTTAATGCGTGCATGACCTCTTGACAAACAATCAAAAGAGAAAGTACTGAAATGTAATGTTGTAAGTCATAAAATAATATCAGTTTATTATTATTTATTTATTTATTTTTATATTGTTATTAAATTATTTATTTATTACGTGAGAGCTCAAGGAGTACAATGATGAGTCGTTGTAAGACTACATTCCACATAAATCACTGTCTTTACTGTTTAATCCTACATCTACTCCAGAAGTCATAAAACAACAATCAATACACTACACTAAAGGTCCATTGGTCACGACGAGTATTTTTGTCTTTAAATTTTGTGAGTTCTCCAGCGAGTTGTCTGTATCAGGAATAGAAAACTCGAATTCCCGCCGAAAAAACCTTGTTATTTCCGTATGAAATCGGTTAGCCCAACTTCAATTGAAAATTATATAAATATGCCTCTCGTCGCTACAAAATCGAACTTAAGTATTTCCCAATCGATTAGCGCAATGTTTCGTAGTTTCATTCGTAATACTGAGGTCCAATTTGTTCTTATTCATTGAAGAAATTACGAGTTCTGTCCATCTGATCATGGGATTCTGCCATGGAAAAAATGTCAGCTCCAGAACATCTGAAATGCTCGGAATCACTGAGTACCGTGCACTATTAATGTTCCATTATCAAGCGTTTAATACCAGTAATGTATTCAAGAATTGAAATATGCTCACCTAGCCACAATATATGGCAACACAATTTTAAGTTACTACCATAAACAATCAAAATATTAGATTACCTTTGAAACATGCTCTTAAAATCGCTGAGGATTCTTCATCTACTTCGGTTTTTAATTAGCAAGATTGTTTCTCTTAATAATTAAATTCACTTTCTACTAAAAGATATTCTTAAATGTCCACAACATCACTGTATAATCAGCCTGCAATAATAAAACTTTAATAAAAAATATATTGAAAAGGTAGTTAACTTTCGCACCCCACTTAATGCACAAGAATATTTAAATATTCAAAAGGTTATTTAAAAACCTTTAAAACCATGGATCTCGCAGTACGTTATATGAGATGATATTATTAATACATAATGATGCATTTTGCATTTATAGCATTCGCTGTTATTGACTATTTTCACTCTTCTATAATGAGTATTTCTTGTAGAAAACGCTGTTACTATATCACAATAAGAAGTTTCATATATTGTCTGGTATATATATATTTATGATAAACATGGAAAGAGAATGCACTTGGTTAAACTTGAAAAAGAAAACCTTAAAATATTACCAGACAAACTGATCAAATAGGATTTAAAAGAAAAGAAAGAACTTCAAATCCTATTTGGCCAGTTCTTCCAAAAAGGCTACTCAATAAAGTTACTAAACAAACTGTTATTTTCCAATGAACCATCCCGACGTTAACCCGGAAATTGATTACAAAAGCACGGTCTCCTAGGCAATATATGGACAAGAAAAATTTCCCATTAAAATCAGTTAACACTTTACAAAGTTTCCTACGTTTCTGGTCTACAAAGATCTTGGGGGTATACAAGGTTCATTTTTCTTGCAGAAAGGTGTACGTGAATCAAACTGGGAGAAAAACTGATGTTTTGAAATCTGTACAAAGAAACATGTGGGCGATGTTGAAAAGAGCGAAGAAACAAGTGAACTCGTAATCGCAGAAGATAAAACAGTTGATTAGAAAGCTTCCTCCATTCCTTACTTAGAAGAGAATATTTTCGTCAGATTGTTTAAGTTTTCCGAGGTCATTTACTCATATGCTAGGCTGAATAGAAACCAAGGACTTATAGTTCATATCTAGAAGTCATTAATTAGTGAATGTAACATTCGCAGCCTCTCTTACAATTTGCACAACAATGTACTGTACACTTTCCACCAATAATGGACACTTTAGCAATTTACAATTGATATCAGCAGGCGAACCATAATATCGGGTATATCCACTTTTGGCTTTGAACACCTCCTCCACCCTTTGAAGGAGGCTTTCCACCAATATGCAGCAGATAGGTGGAATTCTTCTCCATTCCTCCATCAAAGCAGCACTGAGTGCAACGACAGATCAAGGACGTGCTGCTCTGTACCTCAATCGTTGCTCCAATTCGTCTCACAGGTGTTTAATAGGGTTGAGGTGAGGACTGTGCACAGGTTAGGGAAGTCATTTAACACCCATCTCTTCATACCATTTCATAACAGCTCTGGGTTTTTGGCATAGGGAATTGTCGTCTTGTTAGTAACATGGGTCCGTTCCATAAAAACTCCACAGTCAGTATAGGCAGCACCTGATTATCCAGAATATCAAGGTAGTGAGCTGCCTTCATATTCTAGATAATCAGGTGCTACCTACACATACAATTACTACTGGTCCCACTCCAAACCAGTTAAATGCACCCCCACACCATTACTCTATTTTACCATATTTTTCAAAATGTGATGCAACCAATTTGTTTGCACGTGCGGTGGCATCCAGTGCACGATCATTTCTACTGTCCTGGGAAAGTTTATGTTCATAATTTCCCATGTTCATGAACCTTTCCTTAACAACCAATTTTTTAAAGGATAGAAGAGAGATATAATTTTAAATGAAGTGAACAAGATGCCATACGTCACTTCTTTTTATTTCCATTTCAAAGCCTTTTATTATATCTTCCTCTGGATAAGGACCAAACTTGGGGTTGCATTACAAAATAACTGTCTTTGACCAGTCTATGTCCGAGGGTACGTTTAATGATTTTAGAAGGTCAAAATTACTAATTTCACATTTTACCGATTTTGTTCCACTAACTATTGTTACATTCTCTTGGCCATTGCTGTTGGTTGACTGGGTTGGTTTAACGTTATTATATTTCATTTTCATGTTTTCTGAATTTGACGATAAATGAAATGCAAAATTACTTATTTTACTTGTTAGATTGGCCTTCACTGTTGAAAGCAAATGAACCGGTGACGGACTTGCATCGCCACAGATCAGCTTTAAGGGCGAGTGATGTGCCACGACACTACACATTTAAGATCGCAGAGCACAGGTTAATTCTTTTGAATGACCTTCGCACTGATTGCGAAGTGACTGTTGATACTCCGTATTCCCTCGGCTTACTTTAGAGGAAGGCCCAGATAATCCTAATAGGCGCGAACAATTTCACTTGCCATAAGAGCACTTTAATAAATATAAATGTAATAAATAAATAAATAAAAAACACGGAGCTACACGGCCGCATCCACTGGGCTACACTCGACACGTTCTTTTTAAGGGCTGAATACTGATATGGATATATCAATAGTGTTCATTAAAATATTTCACGAGATTTGGATTTCTTTGTTGCCAAACAAGTCAAAATATGTGATATAATGTTTTTATAGGCAGTTTTATGACTGATGAAAGAATATACCATACATTCTTATTTATCTTCGAAAATTGTTTTCATAGTATATTGCTCTTAAGTTGGCTAAAGATCTTAAGTAATATACAGGGTGGGTATAATTAAAGTTCATATTTCGAAATGCGATGGAATTTTATTTTGCGCAAAAACCCAACCTTAGTTCTAAAAGTTGCCATTAGGGCGATACATGGCGCTGTAATACATGTAAATTACGTATGATACTTAATAAAATCGCAGATAAAATAAAATTTCATCATACAGAGAAAGTTGCATAACAATTAATTAGTAACAAAATAAAACAAAGCAGTTAAATAGCATTTAAATTTTACGTTTTACACATAAGGCTGGATTTTTGAATACAATTTTACACATGAGACTGGATCTCTGAATATGCTAAAAACCAATAATTTATACAATTATTTTGAACAGAGCTTCCTCATTTTTGTGGGGAAATAAATACTCTTTGATTAGAGTTTCGTATTTATTTGGCTAATTTCATATCTTATTGTTAAAGGTAGTGTGGTGAATACTTTTGACGCTAAATAAGTATAATGTTTGTGTATTGCTTCTTTATTTGCTTTTGGAATTAAATATTTTAGGCCCTTATGTCTACTAAGGAATTTCCCGTCTGCGTTCGGTTTAAATACGTTTCACTCTACGCGGGGGATGCCATTGTCAATTGTCCATCACCCTTATTTCTAATGTTTTGTCCAATGAGTGTTTATATATTATTATTAGTAGTAGTAGTAGTAGTATGCTAGGCTTGTGTATCTCAGTGGAAGTGGCGCTTGCATCCTTTGCACTAGACAGCACGAAGATAGACTTAGTGTTCGAGTCTATTCGCTGAATTTACAGAGGATTTTTTCCTCTGTAAATTGTGTGTACTCAAGGTAGATTTGTCTGTAAGTGGGATGAAAAACACCATTTCCTGGAGAAAAAACCCTGCTACTTCCTTATGAGCTCGGCTAACTCACCTTCAATTGAAAAAACTCATATAAAGATTCTTCTCGTCACGACGAGAATCGAAATTATTCCTTTGCCAGTCGAAGAGCAAACCGTATTGTGGTTCTTCCAGGTGTCCTACGGAGGGGGTTAATTGTGAGGCCAGATTATATATATATATATATACACAGTAAAATCCCTTTTTAACACTTTCCTGGAGACTGATGGAAAAAAGTGTAAATATCAGGAAATGTAAAAAACATTTAAAAAAAGGCTAAAAGATGACTTACTGTAAGTATGTGACTATATACTAGATTACAAAATTTAATAACTGAAAATAAATGAATTTACAATTACTTACATTTATGTATTTAAAAAAATCTTTAATTGTTGATTGTTTTTGCTTTTTCTGCACTCTTATAAGTTCCACCCGCCTCTCCACAGTGTATAAGGCATTAAATACCACATCATCTCCTGATACACTTGCAATATACTGCCTCAAAACAGAGATAGCTTCCATTGCTTCTTTACTAGTAGGGACGGTAGGTTCTTGAACACAGTCTTCTTCTACTTCACTGAGGTGGTTGGAAAGGATGCCCTTCTACACTTGGTACCATTGATGTGATCACACCAGCATTAACATCAACATAGTCTTGGAAAGAGGAAGACTCATCCATCACATACCAGTTGTTGGGCTCTGAAATTTCTTCTTCCTCCTGTAGTTGTTCCTCCTCTTCCAAAAACGTAACTCCTGCCTTCCTGAAACAGTTGGATATGGTTTAAGGAGTAACATGCAACCATGCTTTATCCACATAATGCATGGCATCAAGGATTGATATAGTCATTTGTTTGGGGTCCATACCATTATCATGCATAAACACAGGTTTTTCAACAAGCTTTTTTCTACATTTTTATTTAAACGCATGGATGATGCCCAGATCTATGGCTGAAGCTCACTTGTACAATTAGGGAGATAGAACACTAATCTAATGTTTCTGAGCTGCAGATCTTCAGGGTGTGCAGGACATTTGTCTAGAAGTAGTAGTATTTTGCGGTGATTTTCCCCCATTTTAGTATCCAGAGCATGCATGGCGGATGTGAAGATACTGTTGGTCATCCATGCTGTGCCGTTGGCATCATACTTAGTAGGCAGATTTTTCACGTTCTTAAAACACCTTGGCTTTTTAATTTACCAGTTACTAGTTGAGGTAATCTTTCTGATCCAACAGCATTGACGATGAGCAAAACAGTTACCCTCTGCTTGCTGAGTTTTCCACCGCGACACATCTCTCCTTTAAACCACAATGTTTTACTTGGCTGAATGTTTTAAAAGAGCCCAGTTTCATCAACATTGAAAATATTTTCCGGTTCATAGTCCTGAATAATAGTCTTTAGTTCATGTTTCCACTGGTTTACAGTTTCCCCTGCAACACAATTGCTTTGCATTGTGTTCAATCCATCCATTTGACGCAGTAAAACCATTTATCCCAAAGTCGACCTCGTATGCTCTCGTAGAAACAAACCACTCCGCCACAAATTTATCCGATTCATCGTATGTCGATGTCCAGATATATTTTCGTTTTTTTGACATAGCGCCAGATTGCTTTGCATTGTGTTCAATGCTTGACCTGTTTTTTACTATCGTGTTCAAAGTGGACACGGAGAGTCTAGGATCTTTTGCTAATTGCACACGTGTTCCGGCATGTCAATCTACACGTCACAGAATTACCATCTTGTCTTCTACCGAAATACATTTTCTGTCTTTTTTCTCCATGTCACTAACATGAATCATCCACCACCGCAACTTGAAAGCAACTATCACACGCTAAATTACGTAGCAGAAATTCTGCAATATACCACGTGCTTCTGAATTGCGACTATGAACACTGAAATATCGCTTCACTGCAAGCTAGTGAAACGATATTTCACGAACTGTGGTTTATTCACTGATATCTAATATTAACGAGTAACAACTGTTACTTGGTAGAAGTGTGAATGTGAGTGAATTGTGAATTTGTATATGAATGATCATATACAAATTCACAATTTGTATATGATTCTTGTTCACGATTTCAATAGAGCACTGTGAATATGAAATCACATCACAACACGCTATGGGTGCCACGAGCTACTGACAGTTTAAAATTACCGATATAAAAACTTCGTGGTATCAATTCGTACTGTGATTGAAAAATCACGGTATCGCTCATCGCTACTGCAAGCGTGCAAGTCACTGTGATGGCGGAAACGAAACTACAGCCGCAAGCATTGCCATCTGGGAACAGAAATGCGCAGATTTCCGCAGAAATCGATTTGAATGAGAGGAAATCGATTCGAAAATTAGTGTTGCCACCTGAGAAAAAAACGCAAATCACGGGAAATAACCTTCACATCAAGTTGTTAATGGTGGGAAAACAATATATCGTAAGAATATGCCTTAAGACGGGACCAACGGAAAATGACGTAAATGGCAGGAAAACGTAAACTGCGGGAAGAACGTAAAAACGGGGTGTTATATATATATATATTAAGGTTACCAAGTAATTTTATAAATAAACTTCGTTATTTTACTCCTAATCCCAAGTAAGCAAACAATTAGGTTTGAGCCTGAAACGTAGTTTAAGTCTAAAGGTGGTGCAACACCAGGACAACGCATTGTAAAGAAGGGTAAAGCTCTGATCACTATTCTTAGTATTTTCCATAATGTAAAGCACATTCACACTAAGAAATGTATACTGCAATACATTATGGGTGGGGTCACTACCCAGACCGGTTTCAACCTTTTTTGAGGTCTCCTCAGTGAGTAGCTAGTTAGTAATACAGAGCCTTATCAACTTTATCTATGCAAGTTGCTAAAAGGTGTTTTTATTTTGAATACTCTCTGGAGGAGATATAGATGTAAATAAGAATTTTTATTATTTTTTTTATTTATAAAATTACTTGGTAACCCTAATATACATTATTCCCACGGTAAAAAAAAATCTTATTTACATCTATATCTCCTCCAGAGATTATTCAAAATAAAAACACCTTTTAGCAACTTGCATAGGTAAAGTTGATAAGGCTCTGTATTACTAAAACCTTGGTATTTAGGGTCTAGCTACTCACTGAGGAGACCTCAAAAAAGGTTGAAATCGGTCTGGGTAATGACCCCACCCATAATGTATTGCAGTATTCATCTGTTAGTGTGAATGTGCTTTACATTATGGAAAATACTAAGAATAGTGATCAGAGCTTTACCCACCTTTACAGTGCGTTGCCCTGGTGTTGCACCGCCTTTAGACTTGAACTACGTTTCAGGCGCAAACTTAACTGGTTGCTTACTTGGGATTAGGAATAAAATAATCAAGTTTATTTATAAAATTACTTGGTAACCCTAATATACATTATTCCCAAGATAAAAAAAATCTTATTATATATATGTAAAACTTGGGTATAATATATACCCAAGTTTTACCTTGGGTATATATTATGTTAAAGATACCAAGCAATTTTATAAGCTAGGTTTTAATCCTTTTTTTCCAAATAAGCAAACAGACAAGTAAGTCAAGTTTGTGGCTGCATGTAGTGCAACATTAGGCAACTCGTTGTAAAGGTGGAGTAAGCTCTGATAATTTTCCTTAGAATTTCCTCCCTAATGCAAAGCACATTTCCTTGTGGAGATGTATGATGCTATACATTAAGGTAATGGTCACTACCCATACCGGTTTCGACTTTTTTTCAGGTCTCTTCAGTGGGAGCCAGACCTAAAAAATGCCAAGGGTGAAGTAATGCAGAGCTTATAAATATTTTCCCTAAACAAGTTGCCATAATGTGCTCTGACCTCATTGAATAAAAATCTCAGGATGAGAGTAAGATGTAGAAAGTTTTTTACCTTGGGTATATATTATGTTAAAGATACCAAGCAATTTTTTAAGCTAGGTGTTTCATCCTTTTTCCCAAGTAAGCAAACAGACAAGTAAGTCAAGTTTGCAGCTACAACACTAGGCAACTCGTTGTAAAGGTAGGGTGCAAAGCCTCATCGAGGGAGAGTGTGTTAACAGCATCGAACGATTGATCCCCTTCCAACTACTAACCGCGCTCAAACTTCATTACAACACAATCAATTACAACGGATCAAACTAAACTGTTCTTATTTGAAACAGTGTCCGCCGCATATCCAGTTGAATTCCCATTACCTTGTCCTCTTGGTTATACCTTACAGTCTTTTATCGGATTCTACACCGGTCCTTGGTCTGCCTCTTGCATAGATCAGCTGTTTCTGTCCACATCCATGACATTGAATGGATGTTTTCTTTTCGTATCATCCTTGGTATAACCAAAACACTCTTGTACGTGATCACCCTAGCCAAGCAACAGTTTTTGAGTTAGCGTCTGTAGTCTGACTTCCACTATACTTAAATATCTGTTTATAATGAGTGTTTGCCCATTGAGTATTCAGTAGCAACTGGCGTCACCCAGAGTACTGGTGACGAGACACTGCAGTCTTAAAGGTGAGGATCCTACAGCCTTAATCTTAATTATTAAGGATGATCCAGTTAGATTCTCATTTTTGTACCAAGGCCAATTTTATTTGAATGAGGCTTATGCTTAGAATAAAAACCTTACAATAAACAACTCACTGTAATAACTATGCAAATTTAGCACATACTATTACTGCTATGGAAGTGATTGAAATGACTGAAGTAATTGCTGACTTGCTTTGAAATATAATACTGTTTCATAATAACAAAATGGTAACATATAAAATCTACAAAGAACAGCGTTTTAAAAACATTTTATATAGGAAATCAATCACATTATTTTTAAAATGTGTATTTCGATAATTAGGATTCTGCTGTACGTTACAAATTGGCAAAGCGTGATAATTTAAAAACTAAATTTTGTAGATGGCGTTTAGAGCTTTTGCTTTCTGAACGTGTAGTACGCGTTAGAGATGTTGATCTTTGTAGGTTTTACGAAGAAATTCGTTAGATGCTTATGAAATATGCCACTACTAAGCTATAAACCTAATGAAATGCTTACTTCGTTTTATTTATTGCAGAAAAATGAAGTACTGAAACGTTGTCATAGAGCCTGCAAGCAGTTTAGCGACACTATGATTGACGAAGCTACTCATCTCATCGGTCTGTGTAGTATTGCTAAATTGACATGAACATTCGTTGTCTTTATTAAAGACATATATTATTTAAGTGCTTAAGCTAAACTAGGTGATGATTACTAAATCTGAGGTTGGAGTTTTTTAAGTTTTAAGTGTCAAGGTATTGGTATAATATGTTCTATACGTTGATATTATTACATTTGCTTTGTTTAAAAAATAATAATACCAGTAATCCTCAAGAGTCCAGGATTCATTTAGGGAGGCCTATTTTATGTGTGTGTTTGCGCACACGCACACACACACATAATCTGCGTTTATCTAACCTTTTCTGATATTATTAATATTATTATTTGACACCTCCAGTGAGTCAAAAGACTCATCGAGGGAGGGTACCTGCTCCACAACTCTGTCTCGACACTCAATCTACCAACTGACCACAACTACACCAACGCCATCTACTGCCGACCACTATCATTGGTATTTCCACAGACAACCACAAACATCCATGCCCATGGCAGGATTCGAACCCGCAGCCTTTTGGCTGGAGAGCAGATACACTAACCACTCGGCCAGCCAGGCTGGCATAATATCCTTGTTTTTAATATGATATTGCCATTGGTGCCATCTGTTCACACTCTTAATCTTTCTCAGGACTCTCATATCTGTGGAATCCAATCTTTGATCAAGAGTTTTATTTTTAACTCAGCTCTTAGATTCATAAGTGAAAATTGGTTAAACACTATTGTATATAGCTAGTTTAGTGCTTTGACTAATCTCTCTCTCATTCCATATAAATTTATTCAGTTGACTTCCTACCATACCAGCTTTGCTGATTCTGTGTGTCTAGATATGGCTAGATTAGGTTTAATGATACCACCAGCCTATATGTGTGAAACACATTACAAAAAAGTAATTAAAATCTTTTTCATCATCGTTGGCCGAGTGGTCAGTGTATCCGCTCTCCAGCCAAAGGGCTGTGGGTTCGAATCCCGCCTTGGGCATGGATGTTTGTGATTGTCTGTGAAAATACTAGTGGTAATGTTGGGCAGTAGATGCTGTTGTTAGAGATGATGATAATAGTTGCAGTTCGTTGTGGTTGTTGGATTCAGTGGTGGAGACAGAGAGTTGTAGAGTAAGTGCCTCCCTCGATGAGCCCTTGGACTCCCTGGAGGTGTCAAATAATAATAATAATAATCAAATTCCTTCCATGTACTTTCAAGGGATGTACAGGATATGATAGTACTATGTGAAAAATTTACATCATTACTAACTTCCTATCTACAATTTTCCTCCAAATCAGCCTGTTACTTGTCAAGACTCCAACATTATCAGATTAAAATTTTTTAATAATTGTTAATAACTGATTACAGTTTAACTCCTCAAAAACTTAACTACTAATAGTCTGCTGTTGACTGGAAGCCTTTGCAATAGCATAAACAGTTGATTAACACTTATTTTGTATGCTATATGTATTATATACTGTATTCTTACAATAAAGTAAGCTAGAGAAAAGAAAATGTTATTAAGAAAATCATAAGAAAAAGACAATACATTTGCAGTACTGTACTGTATTTATCAACACTGCAAGTTTTCGTCATCTGTATACAGGATAAATAGTCTGCCTGTCAGTACCTACATTAATATCGTCTTATATGATACAAAGCACTATGTACATGTTATATGTATTACTAACACCAAACATAAAATGAAATGATAATGTGATAAAAGGAATTTATATTTATTTATAGGTATAATATTGATTCATGCATTGATGAAGAAGCAGCAATATTGTTGCTTTAACCATATTGCTCAATTGTTATAAAATTTTTATCTTATGCTAATTAATTAATAAAAATTCATCATCGTCCTTTCAGGGATTTAGGCCCAGTGTCCTGTTCAAGTCTCCTTCCATCTTTCCCATGGTCATCCCTGACTTCTATATCCCATCTGGGTGGTATCGAAGTATTTTTTGGGGATAGTCTTGAACTGTCCATTCTTTCGGTAATAATAAACTTTGTTCAATACTGAGTCTTTTTTTAGTTCTTTATGTATTTCTGTGCTTCTTTTTCCTAGAGAGTATACCCTGAATTGAAATTCCTTTGCAGGAATTTCAATTCTCCAGTTTTTATTCTTTTTTTCTTCTGCAGTTTTTATGGTGCATAATTCACTTCTGTACAGTAGAGAAGATCTTGCCAAAACTTTATAAACTCTTATTCTTATATGTTTTGAACTTGGTTAGGTTTGAAAATATTATTGATCATTCCTGTTATCTTTAGAAAATTTGAAATTTTGATGTCAATGTCATCTTCTTTTGTCTATGATAAAGCCCATCCAAGGTATTTGAAGCAGTTACTTTGTTTTAAAATTTTATTTTCAATCATAATTTTACTTCTGACTGGAAATGGTCCTCTAAAAGCCATGATTTTTGTTTTGTTTTATTGATTTTTGGAATTCAACTTCACTTCTTACTATGATTATTTGGTCATACAGAAGGGTATTAAGTATAGTTCCACGATCCAGTTTAAATGCCTGTTTTGTATTTTCCTTCCATTTTTTTATTATTTCATCTATATAGATATTAAATAACAGTGGTGGTGATATTGGGCAACCTTGATGGACCCCCTCTGTTTATTGATTTCCATTCTGTAACTTTTTCATTGATTCTTACAGCTGTTTGGTTGTTCTGATAGATTCTTGAGTATGGTCCACAGTTTGTTTCTTATGACTCTGTCAAAGGCTTTCTGGTAGTCTTCAAATGTTATATGTGTTTCTATGTTGTATTTGTAATTTTTTTACATTAAGATTTTTAATGTAAAAGCTGGGTCGGTGTACAAACATCCTTTTTGAAAGCCTTTTTGTTCTTTGCAAAGTTTATCTTCTATATATGATTTAAGTTTTGAAGTTAATATTCGTACATATGACTTAATAACCAGCATTTAGAAGACTTATTCCTCTGTAGTTTTCACAGTTGTATTATTACCTTTTTTATATATTGGGATGTTAATTCCCTTATTCCAACTTTCTGGGATTTTTTCTTGCTTCCAGATATTGTTAAATAATTTTAAAGTTGTTTGATGAATAGGATGCCTCCATATTTTATAAGTTCTATATTTATTCCATCTTCTCCAGGTTTTTTTTTTTTCATGATTTGCTTTGCTGTATTGCTTGTTGGATTTCTTGTAATGTTCTTTCTTCCACTGTGTAGTTAGTAGTAAGTGTTATTATTATTATTATTATAAAAACCTCCATGGAGTCAAAGACTCATCGTGGGAGGTCCGCTGTTATACACGCAGTTTATCATACTGTGCCTTAAATATATTCACTGTCTCTGCACACACCACACTCTCGGGCAAAGCATTCCAATCACTCACCACTCTCTATGCAAAAAACCTGCTTCTCGCTCCCTTGCTCACACCCTCCTTATACAGCTTCCAGGAATGACCTCTTGTTCTCCTGCTATCCTCACCCATTCTGTGCAAAATCTCCCCAACGTTAATCTGGTAATAACCACTTAACAGCTTATATGTCTCAATCATATCCCCCCCCCCCTCCTCCTTCTATCCACCAATTTCTGCAAATTGCATTTTGTCAATCTGACTTCATACTCTACATTCCAGAGACCAGAAACCACCTTAGTCAATCGCCTCTGAACTTTTTCCAATGCAATTTCATCTTTTCGAAAACCAGGTGACCAGATCTGTGCACAGTAATCTATATGTGGCCTGATGAAAGCCTTATACAAAGGAACCATAACATCCTTACTTCTACAAGTCAATGTCCTCCGCATCATTCCCATTATCCGCTGTGTTGTCTTCACTATTTTAGTAACATGTCCAAGAAATTTTAGGTCCTTGTCTACAATCACTCCCAGATCTCTCATTTCCTCTACCTCTTCCAAGATATTCGTAATAAGTGTTATGTCAGTTTTAGATTCATTACTATCTTGCATTAGGTTTTCTCTTTGATTATTTCAAGTTTCACTTTTTCTTTTGCCTCCTTATTCATATTCCTTAGAATTTTGTGTGTATTTGGTCTCTTCACAGTAAGATCTCTTTCCAATTTTGCTATGAAATTATCCCATTTTTCTCTATGCTTTTTTTGCTATTGCTCTTTTGTATTTATAATTAATTTTTGCTTCTAGTGATTTTGTGTTTATCCATTGTTTATATGCTTCTTTCTTATCTTTGATTATTGCTTCAATGTCTTTATCCCAGTTTCTTATTCCCTTTCTCCTCTTTTATTTACTTTTTGTCCTGAGGCACTCTGGTTCAACCTCCTGGAGCCTGCATTTATTAATAAATTTTTTTAAATTATTCCATTCTATCTCTATATCATCATTTTCTTTTATTTGCTCTAGTTTTCCATTTATTCTTTTGAAAATAAAGCTAATCATTACTTTTATCATCCAAGAGTTGAACTCTAAAAGATTCTTTAGATAATGATCAGATTCTATTTACCCAGCTATTTATTATTCTCCTTCTAAATGCTCGGCTATTCAGTTGTTGTGTTGCTTTCTTGACTTTTATTGTATTTTATTCTATCCTTTTCTAACCTAAGCCTCCTTCAATAATAATCCTACCAGCTGCGCCATTTATGTTGTATAGCTTTTTCCTTTTTCTTAAATTTTAATTTGTACATTAACTTATATCCTATCTGCTGTGCGGTTTATGTTGTAACGTTTCTTCTCAAATACAACTACTTTAACCTTTTACTATATCTCCTTGATACACTCTATCAGGTAACACGTGGTACCTCTGAGGGACAATGGAATTTCCTCGAGTTCGAGGCAGTACCAGAGTATCAGAGTGTCTGAGATTTACCCCTCTTAAAATGCCAAGAAATTTGTTTCGCTGCGCCACTTAGCGCTATTAGATTAATTAATATTAACAACCAAGAGGTAATCTCAGGACGGTACTTAGTGATACCAATTAACTCTGCAGACGTGACCAAAATTTACTCTTTTCAAATATCCCGCATAGGTTCGCATTAATATTTTTATAAGCGGTGCATTGGATTCCAGAAATCACAGAAAGTCTTTGTTAGAATCAAAAGCAAGGTTTAATATACTCAAAGGTTGATACACATAAGAACACTAAAATAAATCCCATCTTAAGGGAGTTTCAGACAAGGTATATAAAATTCAAACACTACTGTTACACATATAAATTAATATACAGTAGCTTCCTAAAGTATGAATTATATTAACCTTCGCTAATGCGTTATTTATGTACTATTTTCACAATCAATCTAAGGCTCCGTAGCTCTGTCAGACTACACAAGATAACATTCATATCTTTCACAATCTCTTAATATTATGCCAATTCTTTACTCTAAACATATCCTTAATTTCACTTAATATAATGGCAAACATAAACACAACGGCAGATAATAAACATAATTTCAGTATCCTTCTTAAGTCCTAGCAATATAATCTTATCCAATATCATTAATGTTCCTTTTCTATAACATGTTAACTTTGCACATATTCTGTTAAACACAAATAAAGTTTACTTATCTTCGCCTTTGGTTCTTTAGAGCTCCAGAGGTTCACTGGAAACTGGCCTTCTGTGGACTTGCCAGACTTCGTTCCTTCCACGGAGAACACGGCCTCCAAGACCGTAGCTGCCTATTGGAACCCGTCCTCCGAGGGGTTCCGATAAGCATCGGAACCCCTCGGACATCGAGGACATTCGCGCCCCACGCTACCACATGGAAACCGAACACCAGAAAATCCAGGGAGAAAAAGCCTTGTTTCAAGGTCGCATGACCCTTATATTTCCCTCCTATTTCTCGGCGTTTCTCGCCCCTTTCGATGTCCAGCGAACTACTATGTCATGGCGTCCATTGTCTGCCCTGCTTGTTGCATGTACGCAGACGTGCGAGTCGCTCCATCGCGTTACGACCTTTGGATTTGACTCCCCCCCGTTGAATTTGTGCTTACGTTTTATAATCCTTTTGCACAGGTTAATTTCTAAAGCTCTAGTAATGTTTTACATTTTCAATACTAAATTAATCACTTTCGCGAATGGCACAAAATATACACTTATTTAACCTTTTCTTAACAGAGCATACTTGGTTTATATATACCTAATGCTTATTCTACACTTAGAGGCAATTTATTTATATTTATATATCTCATTCCTTTGTTTGGAAAAGCATGTTAGACTGTGATAAGATAGGAATACTTAATTATCCACTCTATCACAATCTAACACAGCATCATATTAGATGTTTTCCTATTAGCTATTATATAGTCTATTATACTTTTTAGTTTTCTTGTTTCCCAAGTGAATTTATGGCAATCTTTATGCTTGAAAAAAGGTGTTAGTAATCTTCAAGTTATATGCAGAAAAATCCCTAAGTTGTACCCATTTTTATTGAATGTTGGTTTCATCATTTATTCCTATTTGTACCTAGTGGAATGTTCCCTACTCTAGCATTAAAATATCCTATTATTAATAAATAATAATTTGTGTTTATTTTATGTTATTTTTTGTAAATCTGAATAAAAGTAATCACTATTTTCCTCTCTTCTTTCCTCTGGGGCATAGACACTTATAATAGTCAGGAAGCTACGGCTTATTTGTTATCTTAATTCTAGAATTCATTTAATGAATAAGTTAATTTTATGCAGTTATGATTTATTATTGTTAGATCATTATATGTTAATCATTATATGATTAGTTATGATACTGCATCTTTATGTTTGTTTACATTTCTCTAGTCTGTGAATGGTGCCACGTATTGTGTGCATAAGTTTTGATAAATTTTAACTTTTTATAATAGATTTATGTATATTTTATGGTAGTGAATGATAAAATAGGTTAGTATCTACGTATATTTTATGCATTCATGACATGCCTAACTCTTTCTTAATTTTTCGATATTTTTAAGCTATGCAGCTCGTCTGAGTTTTTTCATGTTGTCGCAAATTTTCAAAAAATTTTCCAATATATTTATTGAAAAAACTCTGCGTATTAGTGGACCAGCACAGTTCAAACCCATGTTGTTCAAGGGCAACTGTAATTATAAATGTGCTTGAAGTCAACTAATAAATGGCAGATTACAAAAATTGTGTATATACACACAGAACATTAATGCTAAATATTTGTCCAAATCACTGCTGAAAAGTTTTGACATACATTTTTTGCAATCAGCCACTTATTAGTTGGCTTGAAGCACTTTTTTTATATATATATATCTGATCCATATACAAAATGCAAGACCTATAGCACATTAGTGTCGTGTATGGACAAAAGGAATAGAAGAGAGGAGTCTGTTCACATTTTGCTTGAACACCAAAATGCAAGACCTATAGCACATTAGTGTCGTGTATGGGCAAAAGGAATAGAAGAGAGGAGTCTGTTCACATTTTGCTTGAACACCTGAGGGTTGTAATTTTTCGGGAAGGCAGTGTGAGAGAGACTTTTCCAAAGACAGAAGTAGATGGAATGAAAGAGGAGGCAATGAATTTGGTTTGGTGAGTTTAAAGATGGGCTGTAAAAGGGTGTTGGTTAGTAGTGGCTCTTGTTTTAATGATTTTTAAGGAAAGTGGAGGAATAATAGTGGCCAATTCATCAGAGCACTGTTCATGAAAGTATCTGCAGAAGAGGCACAAGGCAGAAACTGAATGTCTGTGTGAGAGAGAGAGAGAGAGAGAGAGATCATTAATTAGCTGGATTCCCCTCTTCTGGATAGAATCAAGTAATCTTAGAGAGGTTTTTTGCACTACCCCAAATATGGAAGCAATATTCCCTGACTGGGTGGATTTGGACTTTGTATAGAGTTAGCAGCTGTGACGGTGTGAAGTAGTATCTTGTGTGAAAAAGTACACCAAGTTTTATGGCAGCTGCAAAGCTATAGTTGAAAAAATATGGTTGTGCCAGGAAAGATCAGAGGTGCAGGTCTGTCCTTGCCCCCACTGAGATATAACTAGGAGATCTGAGTTCAGGTCCCTGGTCGTGGTGGAGCTTGAGGATTCTAATACTTGAGCACTACAAGGTTTGTCGAATGAAAAGGAGGAATGGAGTGTACTGTCATCAGCAAATCTATGGATAGGATTGGAGGTCTATGAAAGCAGGTCATTTATATACAAGAAGAAGAGAGTGGGTGAAAGAACAGAACCCCAGGGTTCTGTTCTTTCATCCACTCTCTTCCTCTTGTATGCTTATAAATAATCAGTTAATAACTATTATTAAGTTTCTTAATTACTTTTTGTTCTGTGTTTCATGCACATAGGATGGTGATATCACTAATAAATATTAATAAAACTGATGGTTTGATATTAACAGTTAAACTTGGTCTTACTTTGATGGTAATGACCCATAAATTTGATGACTGTATTGTTTTAATACATATTTTAAAAGTTCCGAGAAACAAAACAAAAAAAACGTTTTTCCTAATAACTAGGTGGTATTTGAAGCTACTAAGTTTCAGCTAACACTATAACAGAAGTATCAAAAAGTGTCTATTCAGCATTTCAGAATTATTGTGTTTGTAAGACAAAAAATCAGTACTTTTGCCAATCCAAGAGATAACATAACTAAGATTTGAAGAAACTTATGTGGCTTGGCCACATGATTTATTCCAGTAACTCGAAAAAAGAGGTAGACCCAGAGTAAATTGGATAGATAATATAAAAACTTTGAAAGGGACTTCACTTACAGAGCTGAAAGCAGTATCAATCGAGGACCGAGTGGAAGATTTATATGAGGAATATTTCCTGGTATCTACTTTATGGTCCTTCCTGGAATATGGGATGAAGAAGCAGCTTGAATAGAGAGTGCAATTTCAGAGAAATTTTCAAGTCTATGTTTGTAGGCTATGAGAAGATTGAATATTAGCAAATTCATGTTCTTACTTTAAAATATAGTGTTTTTTTTTTTTTTTGTTTTTTTTTTCCCCACAGACAGTCATATGCTGGAGAACTGGCTTCAAAACCTTAGCCTTTTGGCTGTAATCAGTGGTGAGTTATAAGGGGCTCACGCAAGCCCTTTGTTAAATTTTTCTCAAATTTAACAAAGCCCTTTGTTCTTGTTTAATAATCTTGTAGAACCCCACTGCGGAATGTATACATCTACTATAATTGCTACCTTAAATTCATATGGATTTTCTGATAACTATTTAAAAAATCATCTCATTGCATTTTGTTGTGATGGAGCTAGTGTAATGTTAGGAAACAAATCAGGTGTTGCAATCAAACTTCTACAAAGATTTTCCAACATTGTGATTTGGCATTGCATAGCTCATCGTTTAGAATTAGCATTAGACGATTCAGTAAAAAAAAACATTAAAGAAATAAATCATTTTGAAATATTTTTGGATAAATTATATGCTTTTTATCATCAATCACAAAAAAATCACCGTGAATTAAATACGATTGCAAAAGGCCTCGGTATCAAAATTTTAAAGATCGGCTGTGTGTTTGGACCACGATAGGCAGCTTGCAGTTGATGAACGGCTCTTGCTGTGTGGAGAAATTACCCAGCTTTATGCGAGCATTTTGCATCCAACGATTAATATAACGGCTTTTTTAAACCGACTTCTCAGTTTGGAATTTTTAAAAGATCTAGCATTAATGAACGATATCCTACAGGAATTATCATATCTCTCAGAAGCTCTACAAAGTCGCAATATTAAGGGCTAAGTTAGCCCCCCCCTTTTTTTTTTTCCCCTTGATGTTGTGAGCCCTTTGTTAAAATTTTCATAGCTCACCACTGGCTGTAATACTAACCAAACTCGTCTTGTAGTGTTAACTTTTAGAAAATGAGTTGACTTAGATATTCAGATATTTGGACATCAGGATTGATCATCTGGAGTATACACACACACACACACACATATATATATATGTATGTATGTATGTACAGAGACAAGCTAAATTACATTTCACACAGTATGCTAAAGAGACAATGATTTGATCAACGGTTATTCTACTGGCATGACCTCTAGTGAAAATAAAATTAAAATAAATAAAACAAAATAACTACATCAATGCTATATTCTATTTAAGACAATATCAGAGAAACATTCTGTCATATAGATAGTTTTATTACAGTAAAAATGATGTCCTAGATTACTTATGGTCCTATTTATAATTAACTCTTCAGGAGAAAGGTTAAATTGGTAGAATATGTGCCTTCCATATTTTTGAGATTTTTAGATCATCATTATTGTTAAGATTAGGGTGATTGTAAGAATCTCGCATGCCTCCTTAAATTTATGTTCATACCATGTTTTGGTGTGATATAAACAACAGGTGCTTTTGCAATCAATTCTATGTAAAGTGTTCAGGGCATGATCAGAATTTTATTTTATATATATTTATATTTTATATTATATTTTAAGATTTTATTTTATTTTCACTAGAGGTCATGCCAGTAGAATAACTGTTGATCAAATTACATTTCACACAGTGCCTCTTTAGCATACTGTGTGAAATGTAATTTAGCTTATCTCTGTATATATATATATATGTGTGTGTGTGTGTGTGTGTATACTCCAGATGATGATCTTAATATGAAGGAAATTAAAATAATTATTTATAACGTGGTTGTAGAGTCCATGATTTGTCTGAAATCAGGTCCAGATGCCTTTTACTTGTATTTTTCATTTTTATAAGTGCATGTGTTACTTCATCATCTTTGACTGTATATTCATTATAGTTTATTCCCCTTTATAATGGACTGTATATTCACATTTTAGCATGGATGTTTATGAAGGTCTTTGGATAAAAGTATATGACAATAGCCTGCTTCCTGATAGCTGAGACATAAGTAAAATCATGTGACCTAGTGGGCGATTAGAGAAATTTTTTTCACTTGGTTAGAAATTAAATTAAACTTGCCATGAAATTGTATTCTTGCTTAATCCTTTATTCAAGTGTAAGCAAAGTTTTCACATGAAGTATCTTCACAACTAGCCTGCTTGTATATAGAGGTTGATAACTTTGCATCAATTGCCTTAGTATCCCATAATGCAAAGCACACCTCCTTTCAGAAGTGTGTTACTATGCATTACGGGAAAGGGTCACTACTCAGACAGGTTTTGACCTTCATTGAGGTCTCATCAATGAAACCCACACCCAGAAGAGATACCAGGGTTGAATTAATGCAGATGCCATGTATTTCTCATATACAACTAGTAAAAAGGTGCAGTTGGAATCGGCTGTGATCACGAGAAGAAAAACAGAAGATACAAATGTAGCCCTCCTTGAGAGCTAACCCGACCATTCAGCAAAATGAACAAATCGTTACCTCCAACACAAACAGGACCCACCAAAAACATTAAAAAACCAATACCAGAAATGCAGTCACCAAGAACCAAACACCTCTGGCCTGCAGTGCTTGAAAAGCTAAGCTAATGTACCCCCACCTGCCCATCTTGCCTGCCACTCAAAAAAATAAAACATTTTCCCCACCTCAAAAAGCACACTACTATACATGCTTGTCCCCACCAAACAAACAAAAACACACACGTCCCCTTAAAAAAAAAAGCCTTTCTTCACCCCTAATATACATGCACGCTAATGTACTATAGGTTTACAGTCTATAGTACTGCCTTTCTGCTCCACTTCAAAAAACACTACCTATCATACACTTGTCCACCCCCACTAAACACACACACATATCCCATAAAAAAACCACCACCTTTTCCCACCTTCAAATACACACACCTGGCCCACATGAAAAAAAACACCAACATACAACACCACATTCGTCATAAAAAATAAACTCAAATTTCTAATAGAATGTGTACACATACAAACTGTAGAAAAGAAGAAAAATCCATGAAAATAAATATACCACAACAACAAGCAAGAACACAATAAAAATAAGGTATAAGACTCAATTCAAGAAACTCTACTAAGAAAAATAAAAAATAATCTGAAGCAACTTCAGTAATAAAAAATCTGCATAATGGTTTCTAGTCATCTGTATGACATCACTTCTGGTGACTTCAACAACATACTTCCTACTGGGTCATGTGATTTCACTTACGTCTTGGCTCCTATTGTATACTTTTGCTGGTCTTTTATATGGTAGATGATTGCCATTTCCTAGTGCAATACAACTATCTTGTGTATTGGAAGCTTGAAATGGATATTTCAGGTTGCAGAGCATCATTAAAATAGACTTAACATGTCCAATTTATACAGTCGGCATTTTTTTTTCCTGACAGCCTTTTTTTTTAAATAATGTGACTCTGTCCACAAAAGGTTGTAAACCTATAGTACAGTAGTACTGTAGCCATGCTAAGAATTTTTTATTTTATTAATTTTATATAATTTATTTTTTACATAATCTCTAAATCCTTCTCTAGAGGCCAAACATGAATCTTCAGGCCTCCAGTAAGTGGGTCCCAATGATCTTACATCAGGCAGTGAAATTCATTTTTTATCTAAGAACAATCATAAACATCTGTACCTATAGCAGGATTCCAATCAGGCTGGCATCCTGGACACTAAAGTTAGGTTTCTTGGTAGTTTTAATATTAGATATAATTTTTTTTATATATTTCCCTTAACACTGTTACATTCTTGAAACTTTTTGCCCCTTCAAAACACACACACATATGCACATGTGTCCTCTTAAAAAACCTTTCCTAAAAGTATGCATTTAAGTGCAAAATAAAATTGTGAGGAGTACTTCTTTTTGATTTTAATATTTAAGAGATTTTCATTATACTTAATAAATATGTACACTGTGCCTGTTAAGTAATGAGACAATTATTATATCAAAACAAAGAACTATGTTTGGAATCATCAATTACACAGACTGAAAATAATCTCTCTCCAACTCCATATAACATTTACATCTTCATGAAGGTATTTTCTTGATTATAAATTAGTATAATAATAATATTTGGTTACAGATCAAGTGTTGATCAATTTTATTATTAAACTGAACCAACTAGTTTCACCACATCTTTAACTGTTGGCATCTTCAGGGTACTTATAAGTTTAAACAATCTCACAATTATGCATAACTGTAAAAACTGACAAAAATAACTGTAAAATCTGACTAGAATAATTACAAATACAATAGTATCGAACGTGAGTGAAACACGTATCGCGTGTACAAGATCAGCTAGCTGTTGCTGAGGAACCTTCTGTAGTTTGTATTAAAGTTCATTCCTTCCATTTTTAAAGTTCTGATTAGGGTTTTCCATATTTCTGGGAGTATTAGGCCTTGATTTCTGTTAAGGTTGACAGTAGAATGGGCAACTGTGGCTGCTGCTTTGAAAATTCTTGAATGGTAATCTTCCTCTATGTAAGGAGAACAGCTTTTGTTCCCACTCAATGACATGGTTAGTTGTAGAGAAATGAGACGATAGGCCAGAAATATCCTGTCTGTTGTTTTTGACATAGCCAATGTGTTCCTTTTGCCTGATTTCGAGGCTTCCCGAAGTCTGTCCGATGTAACTAGAGCCACAAACGCATGGAATATTATAAACTCCAGCATATTTATAGAAAGGATGGTTGTATTTTGGGGATCTTAGTAGTTTGCGAATAGATTCTATTGGTTTAAATGTTACTCTTATTTTGTGTTGTTTGAGGAGGCTGGCGAGCTTGTTGGAGATGCCACTTACAAACGGAATTGCAATTGTTTTTATATATTGAATATCTTGTTCTCTTTGTGGTGGTTCAGAGAAAAGGACTTTATTGACTAGTCTTCTTGGATAGCCGTTCAAATATAGATTGTTGGAAATAAATTTTAACTCATCTTGAAGGGTCTCGTTGTCCGTTGTGATGCTAATCGCCCTTTTCTTTAACATGTGTACAATGCTAAGTTTATGTGAGATGTGGTGAGAGGAGCTGAAATGTAGGTAGCAACCTGTATTGGTCGGTTTTCTGTACACCGATAGATTTATACTGCCATCAATTTGTTTTTTGATTAAGATATCTAAAAACGGTAATTGGTTTTCTCTTTCAATTCCAGAGTGAATTTAATAGAACGATGGAAGGAGTTGATCTTTTTGAGATAATCATATAGGTCATCTTTGTTATTGTTCCATACAATGAAGATATCGTCCACATATCTGAACCAAATTTTATGTTTTGGAATAATTTGAGACAGGATTTTGTTTTCTAAGTCTTCCATAAAGAGGTCAGCACATGAAGGTGAGAGTGGGCTCCCCATTGCCAAACCTGTTAATTGTTGATAGATCTTATTTTTCCAAGAAAAGTAGTTGGAGTTTAGGCAGTGAGCAAACAATGAGGTTATATCTTGTGGGAACAAAGTACTTAAGATGTCAATGACCTCCACTACTGGAACATTTGTAAAGAGAGAGGTGACATCTAGGCTGGCTAGAAGATCATTATCCGATATGTTAATGTTTTTTAGCTTTTCCACAAAATGTCCAGAGTTTTTAATGTAACTCTCTGAGTTGTGGATGTGTTGTTGTAAGAGTTTTGAGAGATGTTTTGACAATAAGTAGGTAGGAGAGTTGATTGCATCAACGATTGGGCATGCCATGCAACAGAACAAATTGTTATTGTGGAACAGTTCTTTCCTGACACATTGCATGTGGGCGTAGAACATTGCATTACTCCTAAATAATACTGACCATCGGATTTTATACCGATGGTCATACACTGATGAATTAAAAAATGGGTGGACAAATACTCTTTAAAGCTCTAGCAAAAAAGGTTTACTCGATGTATACAATTAAGGAGAAAGTACCTACTGAATGGAAAACATCAAAGACCATAATTCTGCATAAAAAAGGTAATAAAGAAGACATCAGTAACTACAGACCCATCTGTCTATTAGAACACCATATAAAATATTCGCCAGAGTCATCCTAAACCGAATACAAACCTCCATCAACGAAAATAGCTGCAAAGAACAGGCTGGTTTCAAAAAAAAAAAAAAAAAAAGGCTTTTCAAACTATTACTCAACTAACAGAAAGGTGCAGAGAATACCAGATTCCACTTTGTCTTCTTTTTATAGATTTTAAAAAGGCATTTGACACTGTTGAGCATAATGCAGTATTCCAAGCTTTAATAGAACAAGGCGTAGAAAAACCATACATCCAACTCATAAAAGATATCTACAAAGAAGGCATAACAAATATCACCTTTTCAATCACTCGATTAAAATTAACTTAAGTAGAGGAGTATGTCAGGGTGATGTCTTATCACCTAATCTCTTCACATCTACTCTGGACAGCATCATTTGAAAAATTGACATGAAATATGGAATAAACATTGATGGTGAAATGTTAAATATCCTATCTCACTCACCCAAACTCTTAGAATCAATGTTGAATAACATAAACCAAAACTGCCAAAAAATTGGATTGGAAATACACCCGGATAAAACAAGATGGATGAAAAACAAATACTATAAAGATCATACAATCACTCTAGAATCTCACACCATTGAAAAAGTTGAAGAATATGTCTACCTCAGCCAGTCCATAAAAATGAATAATGATATAACAAATGAAATAGCAAGGAGAACAAGATGTTGGATAGCCTTCAACAAAATAAAATCAACAATTACCAACCAAAACATAGATATAGAAATAAGAGCCCATCTTTTCAATAGTCACATCTTACCAGCATTATGGCAGTGAAACATGGAACACAACTTTAAAAGAAGAACAAAGCTTAATAACAACTCAGCGTACAATAGACAGAAGAATGTGCAATATAAACAAAATAGACCACATAAGACACACAGAAATCAGGAAGAAGTCTGGACTCATGGATATAATAAAAGCAGTCTACAACAGCAAAAGAAGATGGGCAGGACATCTTGCCAGAATGAGAGACAACAGGTGGACAGTCAGTTACAAACTAGTATCCCGAGAGATACCAAAAGGAAACCTGGAAGACCAGCCTTAAGGTGGGAAAACCCAATAATTAAGAAAGTTGGAAGAAAATGGAGAAGAAAGGCCCAAGACAGGAATAGCTGGACTCTTTACGACCTGCAGTCATGGAGAAATCCTGACTGAAATCACAGCTCCATCAAGGTAATACTGACCATTCACTGTGGTACCCTCAGGAACAAATTCACAGTGGATATGAATAATAAACATGTTACATTTATTCAAAGGGCTGTCCTGTAAAAAATCAATTCCATTACTTGGTCACTCCAAAATTCTAAAAATCAAAGAGCATGTTACAGTTGGAAAAATTATATCAAAATGTATATGTAAAAGACCAAATTTTGCTGTATCCTGAGAAAAGATTCTGGTTACAGATTGAAATTCTTTTGCATTGTACATAGAACATGATGTACAGCTATCTATATAAGTCATTATTTACCTTTCAAATTATAATTTAAATTGCATTGAAACCTCAGTCCTGAATAAAGGTTTTGATTTTGCAGTAACACCCTCCAGAATTCCACAGGATGAAATAATATTGAGCATGAAAAAAAGCAACAAAGTACTTACCTGTTGTGCAAATGAACTCAAAATAGAGCCATCTTTTTAAATGCTGTCCCAAATAGCTGTGGGACTTTTTAAAAGCTGTGGGACTGGATGGTATTTCACCACGAGTTTTGAGAGAATGTGCTAGGGAATTGACAGTACCTTTAACGTGGCTTTTCAATGAAAGTCTGGCCTTGGCAAAGGTGCCCAGGGAATGGAAGGAAGGTAAGATAGTGCCATTGCATAAGGGTGGTAACAGACTGGAAGTGTCTAATTATAGGCCAGCCTGTGTGTCATCAGTAGTAGTTAAGATCTTGGAGAAAATAGTGAGGGACCGTATACAGCATTGGGCAGATGGGGGTAATGTTATCTGTGAGAATCAACATGGATTTGTGAAAGGACGCTCTTGTTTTAGCAATATGCTAGCCTTTTATAATAAAGTTACAAGAATATTAGATGAGGGAAAGGCATATACTGCAATTTTCTTAGACTTGGCGAAGGCATTTGACAGGGTGCCACATGATAAACTGATATTTAAGTTGCAGCACATGGGTCTGGATGTCAGATTGGTCAACTGGATTCAGGATTGGCTGTCTGATAGGTATCAGAGAGTTGTGTATGGTGGAGCAGTTTCCAGGAGGCAGAGGGTTACAAGTGGGGTCCCACAGGGCTCAGTACTAGGACCTATATTGTTTAACCTTTATATCAATGACATAGCCAGTGGATTGCAGGGGGATATTCAGTTGTTTGCAGATGATGCGAAGTTGGGAAGGATTATTAGTAATAGTGCAGATGTGGTAGCCCTGCAAGAGGAGTTAAATAAGCTAGATAGATGGGCAAATGAATGGGGGTGTCAGTTTAATGCAGCAAAATGTAAGGTCTTGAGGTTTGGGAAACATCGATGGGATGCTGCATACTCTATGGGAGGAGTTATACTGGAGGAAGTAGGGGAGACAAGAGATCTGGGGTTGATGATTGATAGAAACCTGAAGTTTAGGGGACATATTGCAAAGGTGGTGAAGGTAACACAGAGGATTGCTGCTATTATGAGAAGGACACTGACCTGCAGAGATAAGAGGGTTATCATTCCGTTGTATAAGTCTCTGATCAGACCACACTTGGACTATTGTTCTCAGATTTGGTCCCCAGGATTTGAAGGGGATAAATTAACTGTGGAAAGGATACAAAGATGGTTTCAGGACTGTACAAGGATAGTTATGAGGATCGGCTCAGAGAATGTGGACTGCAGAGTTTGGTGGATAGAAGAAGGAGAGGTGATATGATTGAGACTTTTAAACTGTTGAGAGGTGGTTACAGGGTTGACACTGGGAGTTCTTTCGCTTGGTTGAACAGCGGGAAGGAGTGATGACAAGAGGCCATCCCTGGAAGTTACGAAAGGAAACTGTGAGCAAGAGGGTAAGGAGTGGTTTCTTTGTGTGGAGGGTGGTTGAGCCGTGGAATGCATTGCCTGATGGAGTGGTGGGAGCGAGAACGGCCAGTGAGTTTAAAGAGTGATATGATAGACTTTTTGTTTCTCGGGGGGAGGGGGGGGGCCTCGATGAGTCTTGACAGACTTTGTCTTAGGAAGGACCTCCCTCGATGAGTCTTTTGACTCCTTGGAGGCCTGAATAATAATAATAATATAACTGCTTTGAAATGAGATATCCCAAAGAAAATACTACAACATAATGTAATTGTCTTTAGTAAAGCAGTCAATGGGAATGCATCAGTAATCCTGAACACCACTGGCTATGAACCCAAAATGACTGTTCTTTTATTAGATCCTTCTGCCTAAATTAAAGATGCAAAAAAATTATTCTTGTTTAATCCTTTATCCGAATGGAAGCAAAGTTTGCACGTAAAATATCTTCATGGCTAAGCTACTTATATGAAGAGGCTAATGACTTCATTAATTTCCTTAGAATGGCCAGACCCAGAAGAGATGCCAAGGCTGAAGTAATACAGTCATGAAGATACTTCACACACAAACAAACTTTGTTTGCTTACACATGGATAAAGGATTAAACAAGAATATAATTTCTTGGCATCTTTAATTTAATTTATAACCAAGTGAAAAAATTTTCAACGTCCTTCTACCTATTTAGAAATGGATGGCAATCCTACTTGATGAACATGGTAAGACAGACTTAACAGCATGCTTGACTGGTTTGGCATTTTAAAGAAACAACTAAAATTACATCATCCTCTTATTCTAGTTGTATGGTTTACTGAAAATCAGAAAGCTGATGTGTTCTTTCACTCAGTAGTAGTTGGTATGAGCTCCTCTACTCATCACATCCTCTGTACTAATTCTTTCATTAAAAATTGGTTAGTTAAAAATCCTGAAATTCAAGTTTGCCATTTTTACACTCTAGATAGTTTAGATGTGGTCAGGGGTGTAGTCCTAAAAGAAATAGTGCTAGGGATCTTCTACCTTGGAAACAAAAATCCAGAGCACGAAGTGTGGCATTATTATTATTATTATTATTGCGACGGCTATATGGCAGAGAAATATTGCCTTGTTTTCTGAAACGAAAATGACAAGAGCAACAAGCTGTATTTTTTGACCAAAAGCTGGAAATGCATTATAAGTCTCATTATTGTAATTCTTATAATTTATTATAATGAATTTAAAAATTTTGATAGTTTTAAAAAAAGTGCCCTGGCCCGACTACACTCCTGGATGTGGTTTCTTTGTTTCCAAATATACAAGTGTAGGAAGCCGTTTCTTATATAGAAGATGTTTCCATTAGATACCATCCAGAATAGGGCATCTTGGACAATAGTTCAGACACTTCCAAGCCTTTTACATTCTCCAAATGACCATGGACAGTATATTGCTATTTTGAATAATTCAGTGTGGATGATCTGAATGACTTTCTCTTAATGGTTTCTGTCAAAAATTTCACTGTTTAAATAGAGGTGAACAACAAACTCCCTTTTCTGAACATGTTAATCATCAAAGAAGTGGAAGAACATGATTATAAGAACAGCAGAACATTGTACCCTTCGATTGGAAAAGACCTGGGTTCGATTCTGGTCATGATGAGGGGAATCCTTATTTGAACTTTTTCAATTGAAGGTGAATTATCCAATCTCATACCAAGGTAACAGGGTTTTTTCAACCAGAAACTTGGGTTTTTCATCCCACATACAGACAAATCGGCCTTCAGAACATACGCAATTTACAGGCAAAAAAATACCGTTGGAGTAGTAGGAGAATTAAGTAGTAGTGGAGAGGGTGAGATGTATTTAGCAAAGTAGACTGCCCTCCCGTGACACCTCCAGGGAGTCCAAGGACTCCCTGGAGGTGTCACGTAATAATATTAATAATAAAGTGGGTGGTAGTGTTGATTGAACTTGTACTGGTTGAGATTTTCTTGTCATCTTGTTCCGCCTTACCAAAGAAGGTTAACATTATTATCACACTAAAAATTAGAGCTACTCATATCTTAGATTTTGATAAAAATAAAAAAAAAATGACCCTTATCTACTACCACTTTGTTTTTAATAATTACTCAAAAATAATTCTTTATATATTGTACACAGAGGAAACCCCTGTGTGCCATCTCAGATAATAGGACTTTATTTCTTTACCATACTTCAATGGGATTTCATGATGTATAGCTTCTATGCTACAAGATGTAGGTATCACTTTTTTCTTTAAATTAGTTCAGACACTTCTAAGTCTTTTACAGTCTTCAAAGGGCAGCCTCTTTTCTAGAATTATTTAGGTATGGATAAAATATAATGTAACAAGGCTTACTTACATAAGTCAGACTAGAAGAGGATGAATGCGATTACAGTGTCATCCACAAAGAAAGAAAGAAGTAAGGCCTAGTAGCTCATGTCTTCATAGAACATTATGAAATAGATTAGACATCAGCTTCAAAATAATCTCCTGTCTCATCTTTTTTAGGAGTCTACCAAGGTTGTGTACTTTCACACTAATCTAAAGAGGAACCAGTTCTCATCCTGCACACATTTGGAAGTCATCCATTTGTTCTAGCAATACATCAGGTCTGTAATTCAATATTGAATCATTGAACTATATATAATATATATTGATGTCTTGAGTAGGAATTTGTTTGTAGCTCTAAATTGTTTTTTGTTAAAAAATATTTTTGAGTTCTGCTTTGGTTAAATTTTTGAATTTGTTTCCTCATTATTCATCCTAATGATGTTGCCAGATAACTGACAGTTAACTATATCAATGTTCTGTTAAATTTTTATGATTTATCTTCATGATAATTTCCTTCAAAAATGGTTGCCCTTATTTTTTTTCCCTTGCTCCTTCAATCTACATTATCTAAAATAATAAAATTTACTGTATTTGAAATTAAAGAGATGAAAATCTTGAACTATTTACAGAATTCCTAATCTCTCTCTCTCTCTCTCTTTTAATGTAGATCAGTCATGGCTGGAAGTTTGGAACACTGGGTGAATGAACAGCTGTATGATCTTATGGGAATGAGTGATACTCTCATTTCTAAATATTTAATTAATCTTGCAACAAAGTGTGATAATGCAAATGATTATATTGAAAAATTGCAAGACACTGGAACTGTATCTGTAGATGGCAAGATGAAGACATTTGCTTCAGAGTTATGGGCAAAGGTAAATAAATAGCTGTACTTAATTCAGATATATGATTTGTGGTATTTTATAGCATTTTATATTACAACAAAACCTTATTATTCAGATATTAAATTTTAAGATTAATCTTTCCCATTTATTTAAATTGTCATGCGAATCCAGAACAATGAGCTTCATCCAGTTTATTATTGGAGCCTATTGAACTATACAAACAATGTTTAAACCAGACAGCTATTACAACAAATATTTCTAAGTGTAGGTATCTAAGTTTATTGTTGTCACTCAGAAGAGAATAATTCTGTTTGGTAGTACTTATATCATTGAACAAGTTGTAGAATTTAAAACTAAAATGTGAATAAGGGACTCAATCTAGAAAATACAGTCATCCCTCGACTTATGTCCGGGTTTCGTTCCATCCAGCAGGACGTAAGTCAATACATTAAATCAACAGAGTTATAGGGGTTAGGGACTTAACTGTAATAAGTACACTGTCATTTTAAATTTTAAACCTTATTATAAAACTGTACTGTGTTAGTGCCACTATAAAACAGGAGAATAATCACCCAAATCTTCCTCCACAATCATATCTTCATTACCTTCCCTGTGTGACCAATCAGGCTGTGGCTCTTCTGGTGTAATCTTTGTTTTTTTTTTTGATGAAAACGTTCAATGTACTTTGCTTATTCCTCTTCTTCTTTTCATCATAAATTTGTTCATAGCAAGCAAACGCATCATGTACTTTGTTTCTATTAAGTAGCATTCAGCATTGGGGTCCATGTCTTCAGCCATTTTGAGAACATCGCTAACTGCAAAGAACATTTCTGCAAACCCTTCATTGTATGGTCAACTTCAGAGGAACTTCCAAAAGTATGCCCAAACCTTTTTAATATCTTTTTCCATATGCCACTCATACATTGAGAGGTCACTTCGTCCCAAGCCACAGCAATATTTTTAATAGTATGATAAATATTGAATGTTTTCCAGAATTGCATGAGAATCTGTCATTTCTTTCAGAAGCAAAAATGGCATGTGAAAAAGTTCTCTGTAGATAATAAGCCTTAAACACTGCAAGAATTCCCTGATCCATCAGTTCGATCAATGAAGTAGCGTTTGGAGGGAGAAACATGACCTTTAACTTGGTGAAGATCACCGCAATGTACAAGATGGATGACCAGGAGCATTATCTAGAATTAATAAAATTTTAAATTCTACGTTTTCTTTCGCACAATAGCTTTTTATTTCACTCACATAATGGTTGATTAAGGCATCCTCAAACAATTTTTGAGTCATCCACGACTTCTTATTGCTCCGATAATGAACTGGGAGTATGCTTCCTAATGTTTTTGAAGATACATGGATTCTGATATATGTGCCATATAACAAATGGTTTCAGTTTATATCCAACTGCATTACCTGTAACAGAATCATAATATGGCATTAAGAGCTTTGAAACTAGGTATAGATTTTAGCTTTTTGTGGATGAATGTCCACTCTGCCATTTTTTTCCGAAACAAGGACGTCTCATCCATATTAAATATTTGCTGTAGCAAATAATTTTTATCCAGAATAATTTTATCCAATTTGTCCACAAACTCCTTGGCAACCTTCTCAGCACTTGCAGATTCCCATACATTTTCACGTTATGCAGCACAAAACACTGCTTGAATCTCATGAACCAACCAGAAGAAGCATTGAATTCATAGTCATAATCGGGTTCTGCTTTCTCTTTCAACATGTTGAAGAGACTTAGTGCCTTAGCAGTTAGTCACAGTGCTAAGGGGGTATGCTCTTTTGGTCAGGTCCTCCATCCATGATGCAAGTAGCTTTTCCATATCGTTGATAGGACGTTGTCATTGCTTCGTCACTATCGTCGATTTAATGGAAGCAGATCTTTTCACTGCCTCTATGATTTTACCCTTATTTTTTTAAATGGTCGTTACTGTAGAATGAGACCATCAGAAGTCATGTGCAAAGAGATTGGCAGGCTTACCAGCTTCATGTTGCTTTATAACTTTCAACTTTGTTTCAAGATTAATTGCTCGCCTCTTTTTCTGTGATTCTTTACTAGATTTTTGATTGTGCATGTAGAGGCCATGTTGCACAAAACATCGCGAAATATTTAATGATAAATACACAAATAATCCATTTCTCAAACACAAAATCAACAGCGGAACTGTTGAAGACACGTGCCGACTGCTGCTGGAGGTTGTCCCTGAAAGCACTGTTGCCGTTGTGCATGCTTTACCTTATGCTCGCTTGCGTCTTGTTTGAAAGTATAGCCGAAAATGTTATTTATTTCCTTATGGAATCACGAACGTATCTTTGAAAGGACGTCAGTTGAGGGATGACTGTAGTAATATTTCTAGGAACGTTGATCAGTGGGAAAGATATACAAAGTGCTATATGCACCATGTATTTATTTTAAGGAATGATTCCAATCTTCTATTACAAGTTTAGTTATTGTTATTATTACAAGACATAAGTAAAATTCTTATACTACATTCTTATATAGTATGCAATGCAATTTTTATTTTTGTCTGTTACATTTTGAAGATCTTTATAAAATTCTATTTCTAGTTTTGGTTTTTTCCTCTGGCTCATATAGACTGCTTATATTACTTCTGTAAGGCAGTTTATTTAGTACCTCTGCATTGCACTTCATTTAGTTTCATCATATAGGAAACATAACATAAAGGCTTTATAACTCTAAAAGTGGATTAGCCATTCTCATATGCAGATGGTGAGGTTTTCCTCCTGCATAATAGACAACCCAACAAGAAAACGTATGTACTGCCAGACATAGTATCCTATAGATATGGGATTAATCATGTAATCCAGACCAAAATTGTTTTATAGGAAGCTAAGTTACTTGGCTATAATCTTTGGGCCTAGTGTTCCAAGGAAGAAGGGACGAGGAGTTTCATCGTGACTTAAATTCTAGTTGGAAATCATGTTGTAATTTAGTGGAATGAATACATTATAGCTACCAAGAAAAAAAAAATTAAACACTAATTTGATGTTTCCCATGATTTCAAGTGTGCAGGGCAGGATGTGTATGCCAGCAGCACGAAGGTGGAAATACACTGCTTCGAAAGAAGTCAATGGACACCATAGTGTGAGAAACAAACAGCCATGGCACACACCTTAAGTGTAGGACCTCCTTTCACTGCAATGACTGCAGCAATCCTAAAGGACATTCTTTCCACAAGCATGCAATAGCAATCAATAGGAATTTTGGACCATTCTTCCTGTAGCATGTAATGAGGTCCTGGGAAGATATCTCCTGACCTCACCCAATGCTCCAGTTCATCCCACAAATATTCAATAGGGTTGAGATCAAGACTCTGTGGAGACTGGCCAAGTGTGGTGACATTCGTGTTCACAAACCGTACAGTTACAGCAGCAGCAGCAGCTTTATGACACTGTGCATTGGCTTGTTGAAAGAGACAATGGTCAGTTACGTAGAGATGCCACAAAGTAGGAAACATTACATTGTCCAGAATGTTCAGATACCTTTCAGAGTTCAAAGTTCCTGGCATACACCACAGAGATCCAAGGCAAAACCAGGAAAAGAAAGACTATAACATCACACCACCACCTCTGAATTTCATTGTTGGTGTTACACACTCTGGTTAGAGATGATCACTAGGCATTCATCACACCATCTATCTGCTCAGTGGTGATTTGTTGCTCCATAACACAGCTTTCCAAGCTCTATTCAGCACTTAAGATGCCATTGCATGTTGGTTCGGGTAATTTTTTTATATGTATGTTATATAGAGTAAAGTATATACTGTGGAGTATATACTTCACATGAAGAGTATACTGTGGAGTATCCATAACTATAGAATAACACGTATGCCACAGTAAATAACTTTTTTATTTAAATTATACATATTTGGTCATGAAATACTTAAACAACGAGACCATAGGTTCTTTAATTAATATATATATTAGTATAATCCCGCCTACTAGTTTCACTAGCGACTCTCTAGCTTTGTCAAGGCTCGAACAGTACATACAAAAAAATATGCGAGAATACAAAAACGTTGCTAACTGTTAGGCAGTAAAGTTTGAACATATGCGTAACGATGCGTGCATGTGTTGAGAAGCTTTAGTCAGTATCATGTATACGTGTTGTATGCACATGCGTAACATGATTTTTCGCGTATTGTAGTTCCGTTAAACTGAGTGAGTTGATTAAGTTTTTCCATATATCTTTCGGTATGGCACCCTGATTTCTGTTTAGGTTGTTACCCGTTCTTAATATCACTGCCGCTTCCTTGAAAACTCTGTAACCGTAATCATCATCCAAATATGGCATAGAGCTATTTTCCCAGTCAATTACATGGTTGGAAGTTGCAAAGTGATGTGCTAAGCCTGAGGAGACTGTCCTGTTGTGATTGAACATCCCCAACATGCTCCTTCGGTCTGATTTCCAAGCTTCTTGAAGTTTGCCCAATATATGAAAGGCCGCACGTACATGGAATTCTATAAACACCTGGATATTTGAAAAATGGTACACTGTCTTTAGGAGATCTTAATACTTGTCTGATGGTAGTGGTTGGCTTAAATACCACTCTGATGTTGTGAGATTTTAACATTCTCGCTAATCTTGAAGAGACTGAATAAGGGATGACTACTGTTGAAGCATACTGGGTGACTGTTCCTTGTTGTTGGAGGTTGTCTTTATAAAGTTATTTGTTGATGATGTTTGTAGGAAAACCATTTTGCGATAGTGTTATAGCAATTTAAGAAAGTTCTATCTGTACCTCTTCTTCGTCTGAAATAAACTTTTTGGCTCTGTTCTGTAACATGTGAATGATGCTATGTTTTTGTAATCTCTGATGGTTAGAAGAATAATGTAAATAACGTCCAGTATCTGTATAGGTTTTCTGTATATGGAAAGTTTAAAATTATTTTCCTGCCTTTTCACCAGTATGTCTAGGAAGGGGAGTTGTCTGTGTTTTTCAACTTCTAGAGTAAATTTAATTTTGTTGTACAGTGAGTTTATTCTCTCTAAAAACACCTGTGGGTTTTCCATGTTTTCATTCCAAATGATGAAAATATGATCAATGTATCTCCACCATATCGATGGTTTAGGTGTAATTTTGGTAAAAATTTAATTTTCCAACTTTTCCATGAATAGGTCTGCACAAGGTGGTGACGGTGGGCTACCCATTTGCTAGGCCTTCCAATTGTTGGTAAACTTTACTTTGAAGAAATTTGATTTCAGGCAGTGATTGAACAACTGTGTAATGTCTGTAGGGAAGAGATCTTTAATAATGTTAATGACTCCTCCATTGGAACATTCGTAAATAAGGAAACTACATCCAGGCTGGCCATTATGTCCATTTGTGATGTCTTAATGTACTTCAATTTCTCTACAAATTGTTCAGAGTTCTTAATATAGGACTCTGTTTGTCCTAATGTTTCCTTTTAGTAAGTTGGCAAGGTGTTTATCCAATAGGTATATAGGGGAGGATCTGCCATCCACAATCGGATGCCGTGGAACACCCTCCTTATGCACTTTGGATGCACCATAAAGGTGAGGAGTTATGGGATGTGCGGATTTGAGTTTTCTTTTTATTTCTCAGCCAGTCAACCAGTTATATTTCTGATCAGCAGGTTTGTTTCATGGTGGTTTGTCATGATAGGATTTTTCTTTAGTATTATATACGTGGAACTGTCCGACAGGAGATTGTTTATCTTAGTGAAATAGTCTTTTGAGTTAAGAATGACTGTGCAGTTCCCCTTGTCAGCTTTAGTAATGATTATCTCTTTTTTGTTTCGTAAGTTACGAATGGCCTTCCTATCGTACGGAGTGGTGTTCTGTTTGGGTCATTTTGCTGTTGCAAGGATAACCATGGTCTGGAATCTAATATCGTTAGCTGTAGAAAAAGGCCTCCATCCTCTCTGGGAGAGGACGGAGGCCTTTTTCAATTCCACAAATGAAGTCCATTTTTGGAATGAAATTGGGAGCTATGGAGAAGTTGAAACCTTTCTTTAGGATGTTGGATTCTTGTTTGGTAAGGTTTGACATGTTGAAAATCACTTTGTCATCTGGGAGGTTGATCAATCATAGATCACAAAAACATAGCATCATTCACATGTTACGGAACAGAGCCAAAAAGCTTATTTCAGAAGAAGAGGTACAGACAGAACTTTCTCAAATTGCTATAACACTATCACAGAATGGTTTTCCTACAAACATCATCAACAAATAACTTTATAAAGAAAACCTCCAACAACAAGGAACAGTCAACCAGTATGCTTCAACAGTAGTCATCCCTTATGTTGATTCAGTCTCTTCAAGATTAGCAAGAATGTTAATATCTCACAACATCAACGTGCCATACCGAAAGATATATGGAAAAACTTAATCAACTCACTTAGTTTAACAGATCTACAATACGCGAAAAATCATGCTACGCATGTGCATACAACATGTATCCTGATACTAACTGAAGCTTCTCAACACATGCACGCATTGTCACGCATATGTTCAAACTTTACTGCCTAACAGTTAGCATCATCATCAAATTCCTGCCATGTACCCTCAAGGGGTGTACAGGATATAATAGTACTACATGAAAAAAATTATATCATTACTAACTTCCTATCTACAATTTTCCTCCAAATCAGTCTGTTACTTGTCAAGACTCCAACATTATCAAATCTTATATTTCTATCGTCTAAGGCACTTTGAACCGTATCAATCCACCTATATTTTTGTCTTCCTCTGGGTCCTTTTTTTGCTAACCTGGCAGAGAACACTTGTTTTGCTAATCTTTCTTCGCCCATTCTGTTGAAGTTACCATACCACCTGAGAATAGCTCTGCTAACGCATTCCTGGATGCTGACAATGTTAAGTTCTTTCCTAATATCCTTGTTTTTAATATGATATTGCAATTGAGGCCATCTGTTCACGCCTATAATCTTTCTCAGGACTCATATCTGCAGTCTCTAGTCTTTGGTCAAGTGTTTTACTTACCTTTTAACTTGTGGATCTGACCCAGCTCTCAGATCCATAAGTTAAAATTGGTTTGAACATTGTCTTGTATACAGCTAATTTAGTGTTCCGACTAATTTATCTCTTATCCCATATGAATTTATTCAATTGACTTCCCACCATACCAGCTTTGCTGATTCTGTTGTCTATTTCTATATTTAATTTACCATTTTCACTAAAAATCATGCCTAAGTAGCTGAAATGTTTTACTTGTTCCACAGGCTCTCCATTCACAACACAGTTGACATTTTCAATGATTCTGCCTATTTTCATTGTCTTTGTCTTTTTATTGCTGACCTTCATACCATATCTATTACACAGTTATTCAATTTAGTCAGTGAATCTTGCAGACTTGTAGCGGATTTATTTAGAAGTATAACATCATCTGCATAAAGCAAAGAGCTGACATTATCATCTCCAATTTTGATATCATGTTTAATACCACTTTCCATCATAATGTGATCCATATAGATAATGAATAACAGAGGGGATAATGTACATCCTTGTCTCACACCAGATTTAACATTAAACCGTCTTCCTGTACTTCCTTCAATTCTAACTGCTGACTTACAACTCAAATAAAAACTAAGTATTGCTTGATATAATGCCCCATTGACACCATATAACTGTAGTGTATTGAATAGCTTCTCTCTTGGCACCTTGTCATGTGCCTTTTCCAAATTGACAAAACTTAAATACAGATCTTTGTTATATTCCCATGCTTTCTCGACTATTTGTCGTAAAGTGAAGATCTGATCCTGACAGCCTCTATTTGGCCTGAATCCAGCTTGTTCTTCACCAAGCTTTTCTTCCACAATTCTTCTCAACCATTTCTCAAGTATACTTACATAGATCTTGCCAGGAACACTCAGTAGGGAAATACCTCTGTAATTCTCACATTCAGTTTTATTTCCCTTTTTATATATGGGTACTATGAGAGTTCTACTCCAATCATCGGGAATTCGTCCCTCTGTCCAAGCTTTCTGAATTCTGCAGTGCAGCCACTGTAAGACTTTTATACCACCATACCTCAGCATTTCTGGTTGAATATCATCTACTCCTGTAGCCTTTCCACATTTCAAGCTTTGATGGCTTTTTCTACTTCAAATATGGATATGTATTCCTGACTGGATGCCTGGTCAGTGTTTTTTACCATTGTGCTGTCATCACTGCTTGTTTCATTTAGCAGTTTTTCAAACAGTTAGCAACGTTTCTGTATTCTCTTATATTTTTTTTGTATGTACCTTTTGAGCCTTGACAAAGCTAGACATTTGCTAGGAAAACTAGTAGGGGAGATTATACTAATATGTGTATTAATTAAAGAACCTATGGTCTTATAACCACAAAAAGTCTCGTTGTTTAATTTTTTTATTTTGTAAATATTTCATCTTAAGTATCATAAGATATCATCAGTACAACTACCAAACAATAATAGGAATTGAGTTCAAAAAACAGTAGTGCACATGCTTAAATTGGAATCCCTCTACATATACAGGCATGTGTTAATAGATTAAAACTATTGGGCTGAAATTAAAATTAATTAAATTAAAATATAGCAGATAATTATTTAATACAATTGAGAATAACAATTTTCCAAACTTTTGGAATAGTGAAACAGTCATTTTGGTTAAGATAAGGTTCCGATTAAGTAAGGATGAAACCTTACTATGAAGTAAGGCTTCAGTACTTTCTTTATATAAACTTTCATGTTTATATATCGATCTGTGTAGTAGCTTGGCATTTTGCTATTGGATCCTGTGGTTAGCATTTTCGATTCGAAGGCCAGATTTGTGAGGTTTGATAAGGCAGATGTGGTCTTGATATTCAGGGATGCATTTATTTATAGATCTTCCTGTTTGTCCAAAATAAGAAAAGTTACACAAACATTGTACTTCATATATGCTAGGTAGCATCATTAGAGAGTTTGTGTTTTGGGAATGGTAGCATCATTAGAGAATTTGTGTTTTGGAGATGGTAGCAAGTTGTGAATTTGGTTCATGGGTTTGTAAGTAGCAGTGAGTTGATATTTTTTCGTAATTTTTGCCAAATGTTCAGAGATGACTTTATATGATATAGGAGTCCTGTGTGCTGCTTCTTGTCTGGGTTGATTTGTAGGAGAGTGGGTAATTATTTTTTGGTTTGTTATTGGATTATATCCATTTAGTAAGGCTGTTTCTTTGATAATTTCCAATTCTTGTTTTAGAGATTCTTCAAAAGAACAAATCTTGTGTGTTCTGGATACTAAAGATTTTATGATGCCATGTTTTTGAGATGAATGGTGAGCTGATGTATCATGGATATAACGACCTGAAAAAGTTTTCAGTAGACAAAAGTGGAAATGGATCCATCTTGTTTATACAAGATGTGTACATCAAGAAATGAAATACCTTTTGATGATTCTTTTCTAGTGTGAACTTGATACGAGGATGCAGGGTTGATTTTTTAGAATTGAGTAGAATTCAGTTTCTGTGTGATTCCAAACTGCAAAGACATCATCAACATAGTGTAGCCAAATTGTTGGTTTTGGGTCAAGAGCAAAAATTTTATCTTCTAGATGTTCAAGAAAAAAGTTGGCTAAGTTAGGTGATAAGGGTGAGCCTATTGCTGTTCCTTCCTCTTGTTTATATATATATATTATCTTTCCATGTGAAGTAACCTGATGTGATTGCAAATTTGAATAATTCCACTATGTCTGGTGGATATGTTTGGGTTAACAATTCTATTGTCTGTTTGTGAGGGGATATTAGTCAAGAGAGAGACAATGTTGAAGCTTGCTAATATATATTTTCCTTGTATGAAATTGGATGGAATTTTTTATCATAGAAGCTAAGAAGTGGCCTGTGAAGGGACAGAGAAGGTTAGACAGAAATCTTGATATTTTATACCTGGGACTGCATATAGAATCCACAATAGGTCTAGACAGTGGTGAGCTATAAGGGGCTCATGCGAGCCCTTTGTTAAATTTTTCTCAAATTTGCACCCCTTGTTCTTCTTGTTTAATAATCTTGTAGAACTAGAAAATACCACTGTGCATAGTATACATGCTACTATAATTGCTACTTTAAATTCATATGAATTTTCTGATAACTATATAAAAAATCATTTCATTGCATTTTGATCTGATGGAGCTAGTGTAATGTTAGGAAACAAATCAAGTGTTGCAATCAAACTTCTTCAAAAATTTCCTAGCATTGATTTGGCATTATGCTCATCGTTTACACTTAGCATTAGATGATTCGATAAAAAAACCTTAAAGAAATAAATCATTTTGAAATATTTATGGATAAATTATATACTTTTTATCATTAATCACCAAAAAATCAACGAGAATTAAATACGATTGCAAAAGACCTTGGTATTGAAATTTTAAAGATCGGCCGTGTGTTTGGACCACGATAGGCAGCTTGCAGTTTGATGAATGGCTCTTGCTGTGTGGAGAAATTACCCAGCTTTATGGAAGCATTTTGCATCCAACGGTTAATATAACGGCTTTTTAAACCGACTTCTCAATTTGGAATTTTTAAAAGATCTAGCATTAATGATTGATATCCTACAGGAATTATCATATCTGTCAGAAGCTCTACAAAGTCGCAATATAAGTATTATAAGGGCTAAGTTAGGCTTTTTTTTTTTTTCTCGACGATGCAAGCCCTTTGTTAAACTTTTCATAGCTCACCACTGGGTCTAGGTCAGTGGTTCTTAACCGGTGTTCCCCAGAACACTTGTGTTCCGCAAACTGTTACAAGTGTTCTGCCGCTGAAAGATGTCACATGACACAGTTCTGAGTGTAATTGGCTACTGTGATCCTAACAACTGAAGACTGCTATATGCTTTGACTTCTAAACCAATAGAATATCGTTTATAGGTCATGTGTTTGCAGGAGGGGCTTCTCTTTTTACAGTCATTTAGTGATGTGTGTTTGGTAACATTGTAATAGCACAGTCCATTTTTATGTGTATTTAGTTTGTGGGTTGTCTAACATTGTAGTAGCACACAATGGATAAATTTATTATTAAACAAAAGCGTGATTCTGAGGCAAATATTCATGATGGGGCAAGTACAATTGGAAGTAATAGTAATGCCGTTGCTGAAAATACATCTCATACAGAAGACAGCATTATACGTAGTAAAATAAGAAGAATTAATAGACAGTATTTGGATGAATATTTAAGTTGCGGTTTTACGTGGACCAGTGAGGAAGAATGTCCCCAGTGTCTTGTATGCAGGGAAAAACTATTGAAGAGCCAATGGTTCCTCCTAAGTTGAAACGTCACTTTACTACAAAGCACGCCAATCTTGCTTCAAAAACTAAAGATTATTTCAAGAGATTATTGGACATGCAAGTTAAACAACTAAAATATTTTGAAAAGACTGTTACAATTTCCAATAAGGCACAACTAGCATCATATAAGGTAGCTGAATTAATTGCTGTAAAATTAAAACCACATGCTATAACAGGGTCTCTTATTTTACCAGCATGTTGTGAAATAGTAAACATTATGTTTGGCGACAAAGCAAAAGGGAAATTATGAAAATTCCTCATACAATATGATAAAATATAAAATGAAAGATCTGTCAAAGAACATTTTGCTTTACAAATTGATGAGTCCATTGACATTAGCAGTAAAGCTCATGTACTAGGATTCGTTCGGTTCATTAATGGAGAGAACTAACCGAACATACAACAGGAGCAGATATTTTTTACTCTATTACGTCATATTTCAAAAATTTTGAAATTTCATGGGAGCTGTGTGTAGGAATTTGCTCCATCTATGGTAGGCTGTATTACAGGATTTGTTACCCTTGCAAAGAAAATAAACCCGAATATTATATCTACGCACTGTTTTTTGCACAGAGAATCTCTAGTTTGAAAAACATACTGGCAATATTAAAACCTGTACTAGACCAAGTTGTAAATATGGTAAATTACATCAAGTCAAGATCTTTAAAAGCACGCCTTTTAAAAAACTTTGCATATCTATGGAAGCCAAGTACGAATCTTTGCTTTTGCACACTGAAATAAGATGGTTATCCAGGTGTAAAGTACTATTCCGAATTTTAGAACTTAAGAATGAATTATTGGCCTTTTTTTTTCAAAATGAAGGTACAGATGCTTTTGTAAAATGTCTTCAAAATGATATTTGGTGTGCTAAAATGGCATATTTAGCTGATATTTTTAATTACTTAAATAGCGTTAATACAAGTATCCAAGGGAAAAATGAAAATATTTTGATATCCACTGACAAATTGTCAGCTTTTCAGAAAAAAGTATCTCTTTGGGAAAACTGCATATCAGAAAAAAATACAGTAGATATGTTTCCTTCAATCCATAATAAAAATGTTGAGGGAATTATTTCCGTTATAACAAAACATTTAACAATATTGGAAGAAAAGATTTCAAGTTACTTTCCTTCCTTAAATACACATAATTATGGCTGGATATACAAAATCCATTTGGCACAGTTAATAAATTGAGTTGTGGATTTTTGTTACAAGAAGAAGAATAGTTAGTTACCTTGTTAACAGATCGTACTCTAAAAATGAAATTCTCTGAAATAACTCCTGAGGAATTTTGGATTTTTGTCCAAGCCGAATACCTGGCTCTCTACACAAGGGCACTGAAAATTTTGTTGCAGTTTTCATATTTGTGTGAGCTCGGTTTCTCAATATTAACCAATATAAAAACTAAAAAGCATGAAAGACATAAATATAGACAAAGAGATGAGGGTAGCTATATCATATATTAGACCTGATATTGCTGAAATCTGCAAAAGCCGACAAGCTCAAGTATTTCATTAAAATAAGTTCCATTTTTATAAAAGGCAAGTCCATACATATTTTTATTGTTAGTTTTATGCCCCTAATGCTTTTGGTGTTCCCCAAATTTTTCTTATAATCAAAAGTGTTCTGTTACTTCGAAAAGGTTAAGAATCACTGGTCTAGGTGATCAATAGGTCTAACATACCATGCAAGACTTCCTAGAATGTATGGTTCACCAAAATTACATAAAAGTAACTTTCCATAGACCTATTGTGGATTCTGTAGGCAGCCCCACGTGTCTGTTGATGAATGGTGGTTTTACATACAATAAACCCTTGATTTAGCGGTCTATGTTCGTTAATGTTCATAAGTAATTGTTCGTAAATTATGGACGATGTTCGATGTTGAGGTGCTTGGTTTAGGTAATCCTGCTTTGAAATAAACTATCAAGTTTTTTGAACTTTTGAATTCTGCTGTTTTTTATAATTAACTCCCTGAAATTACGAAAATGTGTGTAATAAAACTGCTGCAGAAAGTCACGCGACAAAAGAATCAATTACAGCGTGATTGGTGTGATCACATCCTAATCATTTGCTGAACATGTTTTATGAGTGGTGACTCATTTATGTCGGCTAAATTATTAGTGTTTTTCCAACATATGATGGCCTATTCACCAAAATTTGTTAAAAATAACAGGAAATTAATAATAAAAAATAACCTGTTAATTTAATTATAAGCAAATCTTATAATTAAAAGCATATTAAAATTAACCGGTGTTAATTTTCACGTGACATACGGACCGGAAATTTTGTCCATTAAATTGAGGGTTTACTGTATTATCCTTGTAGTGCCCTATGGTCACATTCGGCAAATGTAGTGGGTCATCCACCCTGGATAGCACGTACAGTTGACTCCTTGTGCTTCCATTTCGGTATGATATCACTGATTATTGACCTGGGATAGCCCAATTTGTCAACAATTTGCCAAACAGCTGTAGTTGTAGCTTGGCATCCTATCACAACTCTTCTTTCAAACTCCGTCAGTTCCCTTCTCGCAGCCATTTCATCCAGACACAGTTGCAGTGACTTGGGAGCATCATATTCCTCCAATTTATACTGGCTACAAACATGTGACATGTCATTCATTACATGGCACGATGCATCTTTCCCCATGGGAGTGTCCATTGATTTCTTTCCAAGCAGTGTAGAGTCTCGTATCATTACTGTTTCCCTCTATTGGGGGCTTTTGTGTATCTGTATTTAATATGGTTGCATATTTCAGAAGTATTTGTTTTGTTACAATGTAGTATTTTGGATATTTTGGTTTGATCTATTCTTCATCAAAAAGGCTGCGCTCAAATATCCCACTATGGGTGTGGAGGTCTATGAGTGTTTTTAGTTTGTAGATGAATATCATTATTCAACATTAGATTTCTATGTTTAGCTTGTTGCTAGGGTAGAGAGGATTATTACAGATTTCTAAAAAAGTATTTCAGAAATAGAACCCAGCAGCATTAATAAACCTCCATTTAAAAAAAAAAAAAAAAAAAAAAAAAAAAAAAACCTTAAGGCCTAAACAATTTTTATTTATATAGGGAAATATAACATGCTATCTACAAGGGTGTGCTGAAAAGTTGCAATAATCACCATGATGGAATTGAGGTAGAACCATGTGTGGGTTATAAAAGATTGTAAGATATGTTCTTTCTCGTGGTTATATCAATTGCTTTAATATCATTTTTGTTTTAGGTGTTTATCAGACTTTTTCAGTGCCCCCCCCCTCTTGTATTTGTAAAACATAGAATAATTTTAGCATGATGACAAGCCGTATATGGAAATTTTGCCAGGAAAAAAAAAAGTTAAAATCATATAATTAATATGATTTAATTTCAGTAAGTCGCAAAAATAATTTCTGCAATATTTTTCAGTAAAATTATAGAATCTAAATTAAGATACCTTAATTTAGATTCTATAATTCTGTAATCACTTGTTTGTAATAATATAAAAAATAACAAATATTGCCTTAATAAAAAAAAAAGAAAAAAAACAACACCAATTTTTTATGTGACTTCCACCCATAAAATTTATTCTAAATTCACAGTACATATGTATCATAGGTGGGCTATGAGTTTTTTTTAGTTTCCGTTAATTTTTTTTCCTTCTTCACTATTAAGCTTAGTTGCTTGTAGTGCCTTTGATTTGAATACCATCTTCTCCTTGGTCTTCCTCTACTTCTCTTTCCCTTTCAGTTCTTTACTTTCTTTGGTCATCTGTTATCCTGCATTCTTTTTATATAATTTTCCCATTCTTCTTTTAGTTTTTGGATCCAATTATTTATTGGCTGAATTTTACAATTCTCTCTGATTTCTGAGTTCCTAATTTTGTTTAATATTGTTACATGTTCAAGTTTGATCTCAGTAGTTTCAAATGGTTTCATTGATTGATTTCATTGCTGCATGTGTTACTATTGCATATGTTAGTACTTGTCTAATTACTTCTTGTCAATTCTTATTTTTGTTTCTTTGCTTATGTTCTTATTCTTCCAGATGAGGCCGTTGAGACATCCAGATATTCTACTAGCTTTTGTTGGTTGTTCTTGTACTTTATCTTACTATCTTATTTGATTATTTTCCTTTGATTTCTAATTTACATCTTATGGGTTCCTTGGTAGCTGTCATTTTTCTGCTGATATTTCATATTTTTCTTTTCTACTCCGTTATTGATTGTATTTAGTAATATTCTATGCAATCTTCATTTTCTGATAATAACATTATATGATCAGCATATCCAATTTTTAGATTTTCATTTTTAATTTATATTCCACATTTTTCCCCATTTTGTTTACTTTCTATATTATTTTATCCATCACTAACTTCAGTTAGATATTATTATAGTACTTATTATATAACTTGTGTGTGTGCACACACACGTGTATTCTATCTTAATTAGTTTTAAAATTTGTTTTGGTATTCTCATTTTTAATGTACTTCATCATCATTATCAAATTCCTGCCATGTACCCACAAGGAGTGTACAGGATATGATAGTACTACATGAAAAAATTATATCATTACTAACTTCCTATCTACAATTTTCCTCCAAATCAGTCTGTTACTTGTCAAGACTCCAACATTATCAGATCTTATATTTCTATCGTCTAAGGCACTTTGTACCGTATCAATCCACCTATATCTTGGTCTTCCTCTGGGTTGTTTTGCTGCCAACCCAGCAGAAAACATTTGTTTTGCTAATCTTTCCTCGCCCATTCTGTTTAGGTGACCATACTACCTGAGATTAGCTCTGCTAACGCATTCCTGTGCTGACAATGTCAAGTTCTTTCCTAATATCCATGTTTTTAATATGATATTGCCATCGATGCCATCTGTTCACGCCTATAATCTTTCTCAGAACTCTCATATCTGCGGTGTCAAGTCTTTGGTCAAGTGTTTTACTTCTGACCCAGCTCTCAGATCCATAAGTTAAAACTGGTTTGAACACTGTCTTGTATACAGCTAATTTAGTGTTCTGACTAATTTCTCTCTTATTCTATATGAATTTATTCACTTGACTTCCCACCATACCAGCTTTGCTGATTCTGTTGTCTATTTCTATATTTAATTTACCATTTTCACTAAAAATCATGCCTAAGTAACTGAAATGTTTTACTTGTTCCACAGGTTCTCCATTCACAACACAGTTGACATTTTCAATGATTCTGCCTATTTTCATTGTCTTTGCCTTTTTATTGCTGCCCTTCATACCATATCTATTACACAGTTATTCAATTTAGTCAGTGAATCTTGCAGACTTGTAGCGGATTTATTTAGAAGTATAACATCATCTGCATAAAGCAAAGAGCTGACATTATCACCTCCAATTTTGATGTCATGTTTAATACCACTTTCCATCATAATGTGATCCATATAGATAATGAATAACAGAGGGGATAATGTACATCCTTGTCTCACACCAGATTTAACATTAAACCATCTTCCTGTACTTCCTTCAATTCTAACTGCTGACTTACAACTCAAATAAAGACTAAGTATTGCTTGATATAATGCCCCATTGACACCATATAACTGCAGCGTATTGAATAGCTTCTCTCTCTCTTGGCACCTTATCATGCCTTTTCCAAATTGACAAAACTTAAATATAGATCTTTGTTATATTCCCATGATTTCTCGACTATTTGTCGTAAAGTGAAGATCTGATCCTGACAGCCTCTATTTGGCCTGAATCCAGCTTGTTCTTCACCAAGCTTTTCTTCCACAATTCTTCTGAACCGTTTCTCAAGTATACTTGCATAGATCTTGCCAGGAACACTCAGTAGGGAAATACCTCTGTAATTCTCACATTCAGTTTTATTTCCCTTTTTATATATGGGTACTATGAGAGCTCTACTCCAATCATCGTGAATTAGTCCCTCTGTCCAGGCTTTCTGAACTATGCAGTGCAGCCACTGTAAGCCTCTTATACCACCATACTTTGCTATACGGGTTTCCAAACAGGTGCAACGATTAAGTTACTAAAATATAAAGAGCTAATAAGCTTCATTTCGGCGATATAAACATTATTTAAATTAAGGGGATATTAAATCCCACATTGTTTTAAAACCGAATAAGAAACTCAAAGATTGGAATGGCTGACTGTAGATGATATAACTAGTGGGATTGAATGTGATGGGTATAGTGTGTTCAGGAATGACAGAGAGAATAAAATGGGGGGAGGAGTATTGTTGATGATAGCTGATGAGCTCCAGCCAAGGAGAATAGAAGTTGAATTGCAGGATAGAGAAAAGAGCACATTTGAGGCCATTTGGTGTGAGATTATGGCTAGCAGAACTAAATATACAATTGGGTGCTGCTATAGACCAGGTGATGGAAAAGATGGTGGTGACAGTATGCACAAGCAAATAGAAGAAATGGGTGGAAGGAGGGTGATTATTATGGGAGATTTCAACTATGGTCGCATTGATTGGAGTGAGGAGAGGACACACGGGAGGAAGGAACTGGATTTTATGCGGTTATTAAGGGATAACTATCTGCGACAGCATGTAATGGAAAATACTAGGGTTCAGAGAGTGCTTGACCTAGTAATTACATCTGAGGATTTGGCTGTAACAAATATGACCACATTGCCACCAATCGGTGAGAGTGATCATAGGCACTTAACTTGGGAGGTGGCTAAAGGTGTAGAATTTTCAATTATGACAGGGTACATGTGGAATTATCGGGCTGGAAAGTATGACATGCTTAGGAGTTTGATTGGTTCAGTGCCATGGCATGTACAACTGCAAGGACTAGAAGTTGATAGTGCATGGGAGGTAGTTAAGAAGTGCTTGCATGAAGCAATGGCTGACTGTATACCTAGAGTCCAAATAATAAATCAAGTAGGGGTTAAATGGATGAATAACACCATTAAGCTTGAGTTGCAAAAAAAGAAACAACTATGGAGGGAATTTAAGGAGAAGGGTGACCGGCAGGCACATGAACGGTATAAAGCGCAGGCCAGAAGGGTGACGAGTGTGGTAAGAAAAGCAAAAAAGGATTACGAAAGAACATTGGCCATGCAGGCTAAAGAGAATCCTAAACAGTTTTTTAGATATGTAGCAAGTAAAAGGAAAAATGTACATGGCAGATTGATTTTAAAGAATGCTGATGGTAGGGAGGTAACTGAATCAGTTGAGATAGTTGAGTTACTGAGTGAGCACTTTGCAAAAGTATATCATCCAGGTGGTGACATTGCAGAAACGAATAAACCAGTAGATTATATGGGAATTGTGGTTAATGAAGTGGAGGTGAGTAGTCTATTGCATAACCTCAATGTCAATACATCTGTGGGATTGGATGGTATACCAGCTCGTGTTATATGAGAAGCAGCTAAAGAATTGTCAGTATCCTCGACCATTTTGTTTAATTTGAGTCTCGGGTCTGGGTTAGTCCCGAGCGGGTGGAAAGAGGGGAAAATAGTTCCACTGCATGAAGGTGGTTCCAAGACTGCTGTTGTAAATTACCGACCGATTAGCATATCAGGAATCTTTGTCAAGGTCTTAGAGAAATTAGTCAAGAAAAGAATACAGGATTGGATAGATGAAAATGGGATATTGTATGGGGGACAACATGGTTTTGTGAAGGGTAGATCATGCCTCAGTAACTTGCTCACGTTTTATAACACAGTGACGGCTGAACTGGATAGGGGTAATGGGTTTACAGTGATACTATATTTTGCCCAGTGATTTGTGGTCCCTCGACACTTCTGCACATCTCAGAAAAAGATGAATCCATTCCGATAATAGGGTAATCAGTCCGTATAGTGGGATGAGTTGTTTATTATTACTGGTCGGAAAATTAACTTCTCTTTCATGATTAATGTAGTTAACTATGTTGCTTGTATAACAGTTGGAAAATTTTACCTATAAAGCACGTGATTTCGCGTGTTGGCGACCAATTCGGACGTCCTTCATTTTTTTCTCCCCTTCAGCATGAATCGACTATTCTTGGAAAGACGCGAAGCAGGGACCTGGAAACGGTGGGCGAACTATACTGGACCTTGCCAAGGCCTTTGATAGGATACCACTTGGAACCCTAATCAGTAAACTGGAGCAGATGGGTATAGATATAGGGTTGGTGAGATGGATAAGAGGGTGGTTGAAGGAGAGATATCAAAGAGTGGTTTATTCAGGAGTGGAGTCTAAAAGACTTCTTGTGACTAGTGGAGTGCCACAGGGCTCTGTTCTTGGACCACTGCTTTTCAATTTGTTCATCAATGATATTGAAAAGGATCTGAGAGGAAGTGTTCACTTGTTTGCTGATGATGCAAAGTTGGGTAGAGCAATTGTGAGTGCACAAGATGTCAAAATTTTACAGGATGATTTGGATAGTTTGGAGGACTGGGCTAGGAAAAATGGATGTCAATTTAATGTGGCAAAGTGTAAGGTTATGCACTTTGGGGTGAAAAGAATAGCAGCAGTATATCGCATTGGTGGAATCATACTCCAGGAGATTGATGAGGCCAGGGATTTGGGAGTGTTGGTGGATAGGAAGTTGAAGTTTAGGGGGCACATTGCAAGTAACTAAAACAGCTCACCAAATCACTTGGCTTCTGAAAAATACTTTAACATGCAGGGACGAACAAGTTGTTGTTCCTCTGTATCGAGCCTTGATAAGACCCCATCTGGACTTCTGTGCCCAGCTATGGGGTCCAGAGACGAGTGACCAAGATGATAGCAGGTCTGTGGAATGAACCTTATGAGAATAGGTTGAAGATTTGTGGGTTGCAGAAATTGGACGATAGGCGAAGGAGGGGTGATATGATTGAGACATTCAAATTACTGAAGGGTTTTTATAAGATTGATCCAGAAGATATTTTTGAAAATATGACTGGTGGTGGGAGGACTAGGGGCCATGCATGGAAGCTGGGCAAGAGCGTGGTTGACAAGGGTGTTAGAGCTAGGTTCTTTACTTGGAGAGTGGTAAATGAGTGGAATAAGCTTCCAGAGTCTGTTGTGGGTGCTACGACCGTGAATGAGTTCAAGGCAAGGTATGATAGATACTGTGTGAATGTTGAATAGTTGTTCTTGACATGATGTTAGGGCCTCCCTCGATGAGTCTGTCGACTCCTTGGAGTTTCCCTGAACAATAATAATAATAATAATAATAATTGGAATCGGAGAGTTTCTTGCTGAATATAGTAAACTATAAAGTATCAGCGTACAGCATACATTTCCTAGGAAATGTGTTTTTACATTATGGGAAATACCTAAGAATAGCGATCAGAACTTCACCACCTTTGCTACGAGTTGTCCGGTATTGTACTACGTACTAGGGTCACTTGCATTAGCTCACGCTAGTGGTCGCCGATAGTTTATAGTATATTCCAAATACTTTACTATTCGGAATATACTATAAAGTATATTCTTGCCGAATACTTTACTATATTCGGCAAGAAACTCTCTGATTCCAATCTTTGAGTTTCTTATTCGGTTTTAAAGCAGTGTGGGATTTAATATCCCCTTAATTTAAATAATGTGTATATCGCCGAAATGAAGCTTATTAGCTCTTTTTATTTAAATAACATTTTGTATTTATTGCTCAGAAAGATCTCACCAGTTTTAGTCTTTTTTTGTTTCAGTCACCCCTATTATGTCGATCTGGTACTTATCTAATTCCTTAGCTAGCTCCATTTCTTTGCCATTCAGGCTTCTTATGTTGATAGTACCGATCTTTAACTCTGGTGATGTTGAGTTCGGGTTTGTTTTCAGATTTGTTCCAGTAGCTGACTTTTCGCTGTTCGCCCTGGTTCCCTGGCGAAAACAATGAGAGCCTAGTTTAACCAGGTGATGCCCCAGCCGGCATGAAATTTTGTCATGTTGTACCATCATTTTTTATTTTGGTTTAACCAATAAGAATACAGTTTCGTCGGCTAAATCCCAAATTGCCAGCCCATCCTCGTTCATTCAGTATCCAAGTAGATACCCAACAGGGTGCACCATGAGAAGGTGAGGATTGGACATTAGGTCAGAAGCCCTGGTCGGTTCTCCGCATTCCTTTAAAGGCTATGTGGAAGTCTCCTCTCAGTTATACAGCTTTGACCCTTAAGCACCCCTAATAGCTTTGCACTTTCTCCAAATTTTCTAAAAATGTTCCTATATGTCTGATGGGATTCATTTCCTACTTGGCTGTTCAGATCTCCAACGAGGACTACTTTTTCCATTTTCTTTATGTGAGCTGCCTGTTCTAATAACTCAAAAAAATTCTTCTACTTCTTCATTGGAACAACCTTCTGTGGCACTATAGGCATAAATCAGTTCATTGTTCATTTCCCCATTTTGAAGTTTGCCTGCCTAACTCTCCCTTGAAACTGCCTTCCAATCAAGAAGTTTATTTTCATGTTTGGTGTTAAATGCTATCGCTACTCCTTCCTTTCCTTGATGATTATTGCCTGAAAATAACATCCTATATTTATTATTTAGTAAGATCTTACCTGTTTTTTTTTCTTCGTCTCAGTAATGCCAATTACATCCACGTGGTACTTTTCCAATTGTTCTGCAAGTTCGATTTCCTTTCCATTAATACTTCTTACGTTGATGGTTCCTATCTTCCGTTTCTTCTGATGTTGGGTTTATTCTTCTTCTTTTAGATGTTGAGTTGGAGTTTGTTCCAGTAGCTGTTTTTTCACTGTTTATCCTGGTTCCCTAGCAAAAACAGCAGGGCCTTGTTTAACTGGCCGACACCCCAGCAGGCATGAAATCTCATCATGTTGTACCATCATATGCATTTGTGGTTTAAGCAAGTAGATAGTACAATTTGTTTGGCTAATTCCCAATTGCCAGCCCATCCTTGTTCGTTTACTACCCAGTAGATACCTACTAACAGGGTGCATCACACGATGGTGAGTATTAGACATTAGTTCAGAAGCCCCCAGTCGGTTCTGCACATTCCTAAAAGACAATGTGGAAGTATCTTTCCAGTTATTTGGCTTTGACCTTTAAGTGACCTACCTGTTTTCATTTATATTGTATTGAATTGAATTGATAAACCTGTATCATTTCTGCATGTACTAATGTATGCATTTCATTCAATCATTTAATTCACATTTAATTTGCAGTTAACATCTGTTCAATTAATAATCCTGTTTCATTGATACTAATACACTTGTACAATATCATTTGTACAAATGTATGTCATTTAATCACTAAACTTCATATTTAAAGCTGGTCTGGTTGGCCTAGTGTTTAGTGTATCTGCTTCCCAGCCAAAAGGCTGCAGGTTCAAATCCTGCAAAAGGCATGGATGTTTGTGATTGTCCTACTAGCCAGTTATCATATGTACTGCTGTAACCTGTGTCCTGGTGCAGTATGACCCTTGATGTCTTTGCAGCATAAAAAAAAAAATCAAATCTAATCATATTTAATTTACATTTAATATTTAGGTTTCTAGTGATTACTGGTGTTCTACAGGCTAAGGAGAGATTATTATGTAACCTCCATTGATCCAGAAAAATGGCTAATGCAGCAAGACTCTGTAATCAAGGGTGTTGGAAAGTCGGTAGTGTACCTGTAATACGAGAAAAATTATTTGTCTCCTTTTGTAGTGTGGTAGTTAATCATATCATGTAGCCATTTTTGATGGCTGATTTGGTTGACAGTACCTAGTGTAATGACATAAACTGTGGTTTAAAAGTTCAGGTAATGCATGCTGCAGTTTGCTGATATTCTGATTTTATACCTTAACTGTTCTGATCAAGTGGATCAGACACAGGATTGTTCCATTGAATATTATGAATAGGTCATCAGACCTTGCACTTTTTGACTTAATTTTATTGTTGTGTTATAATAAACCAGTTTGGTCTTTCAGAAATGTGCCAGAAGGGTACTAGTTCATCATATTCCAAAATGCAATTAGCACATTAGGAAATTATACCTATTTTTATCCAGCCTGCAATTCAAATCTGGAAGTAATGTAATTTACCTGTGGTGCATGATTTTTGAGTCTTTCCTGCTTTTATAGGTAATTATTGTTTAATACTTTTGAAAAAATTAGATTACACTTTCCCCTCCACAGGTACCACATACTGTGAAAAGAGAGAAACCTGCCAGGATACATGAACGTACAATTGTTGAGATGCTTGAAAAAAACCAAAGTTATAAGTTACTAGATGATGATGATGACGACGACAACAATGTTGCTGATAATGCTGAAAATAAATCATCTGCAAAGGTAAAATTGAACTTATTTTACTAAACTGATATAATATACTGTAAAGTAGTCTAAACTAAATATGTAGGACTTGAGATTCTTCATAATTTCTTTACAGATTAAAACAGTATAATTCATTATCTGAGCAACAGTGTGAAATGGATTATGATGGTCACTTTGTTATGCCTTCCTATTTTGTTTAAGATTTGTGGGTGTTGCAAATTAATTTGCATTGCATTTGTTCAGTTTTTAGTATTATCTTTATCTCTTTCATTGTTTTGTTTGAGAAAAATCTTTTTTTTTTATCATCGCCATCAAATTCCTGATGTGAACCCTTGGGGGAATGTAACATACAGGATATTATGATAATACTACATGAAAAGCTTTCATCATTACTAACCTCCTATCAACTGTTTTCCTCCGAATTAGTCTGTTATCTGTTAAGACCCCAATATCTTGTATATCGGCACTTCTTAGTGAAGTGCCGATATACAAGATTATAAGAAGTGTCTTATTCCTGTCATCCTAGCAACAAAATCTTGTTCTGCTGACTGTTTCCATTCTGTTTGCAACCATGCTGCCTGAGATTTGCTCTGCTCACACCTTCTTGAACGATAACAATGTCATGCTCTTCCTGTCACTCCTCTAATTTTTTCAGAATTCTCATATCTGTGGTCAATCAAGTGTTTATATTTCTAATCCAGCTCTCAGTTGCATTAGTTAAAATTGGAAAGACCTAGGTTTGTATACCATCTAGAATGCAAGGAACTTTATAGTTCTTTTCATTGGAAGGCAAGTTAGCTGTACAGAAGTAGCAGGTTATTTTCTCCTGGAAACTTAAGATTTTTCCTCCTACAGAATAGGTATACTGCCATTGGAAAGATTTCAGAAACTTCTATTGTTCTTGATATTTCTAGAGCATTTGATTTGGTCAAGGCAAGTAATATTGGATAACTTCCTCTCTTTCGATTTCCCCTCCAATGCTGGAGTGCCCTATGAGCTCTGTTTTATCACCTACCTTCTTATAAATATATCTCTCACTGACCATTAGCTCTATCCATAGTTTTGTTGATAATATATCCCATTCCTCATGTTCATTTGACACACCTTATGCCTTAATAAGGTGTGTCAAATGACATGAAGATGTGTCAAATGACAAGAAGCATGAAGATCTATCAAAACATAGATCTTCATGCTTCTTTGATGGGATGAGAGTAATCTTTGTCATTATCACTGTCCACAAAACACAGTTCTGCCTTTCTTCACACAGAGTAGGTCTCACTTCATCTTCCTTTATTCTTGATAATATGTATATCATCAAACAGAATGAGATCTCTCTCTCCTCAGATTGATATTTACCTGTAGTCTTTCCTGTCATATAAACCTTGCTTTAGTTGCTTCCTCAACTTCTTAAAAAATTGACATCCTTTTCCACTCAAGATGCTACTTTTCACTCACCCAACAACTAATAAAAATCTCAGATCTACCCAGCCATAAAATAAATGCCTGCTGTCTATATCTTTAGGTCTCTTCCAATTAGGAAGCTTATTTGTTCACGCTAGCTGCGCCAGTCACTTTTCCCCTCTCATTAGGCTGACTAAAATGTAGGCTAGCTGTTGATCACGTTTTTCTTCTTCCCTCTTTGTAATAGGAGGTGACTAGTTATAAAGTTGACTGACTGCCTACTTTTCATCCACCCAGCTACTATGTGTCTTTGGGTCTCTTCCAATTAGGAAGCTTACTTGTTCACACACCAGCTGTACCAATCACTTTTTTACCTTCCCTCTTTGTAATAGAAGGCAACCAGTTATGAAGTGGACCAACTACAAAGTCTTCAGGTTGTTTGGGATTTTAATGGTACAGAACATAAAAGTTTAGTTCATTATGAAGATATAAGGCAGTGTTATTAATTTAAGCTAATGTAGCATTTCAAAATGCTTCATTAGCCAGGGAACCAAGGCGAACTTAAAGAAAATCTTGATTGATTCAGCCAGAGAGACATGTGGTGTGGTTGTCTGCAAGGACAGAAAAATCAGAACTCCATGGTGAACACAGGAGATTAAAGAGGAAATAAAGGAAAAGAAGAAAGCATATCAAAAGTTCCTGGCAAATAAGTCAGCTTGTGCTCTTAGAGAATACAGAGACAAATACAAGAATGCTAAATACTGTGTAAAACTAGCTAAACAAAAGTTTTGGGAGGACTTTGGCAAGAATATAGAAAATAAATATCAAGAAGGTGGCAAAATATTCTGGAGGTTGTTGAAGAATCTTAGGAATGGAGGAAAGAGTGCTGTAAAAGGAATTAGAGATGATAAAGGTGACATGAAAACGGAAGAAAAAGATATCCTTGAAGTATGGAGTAATTACTTTGAAAAACTGCTAAATGAAACAAGCAGTGATGACAACTCAGTGGTAAAAAACACTGACCAGGCATGCAGTCAGGAATACATATTCATATTTGAAGTAGAAAAAGCCATCAAAGGCTTAAAATGTGGAAAAGCAGCATGAGTAGATGATATTCGACCAGAAATGCTGAAGTATGGTGGTATAAAAGTCTTACAGTGGCTGCACCGCATAGTTCAGAAAGCCTGGACAGAGGGACTAATTCACGATGATTGGAGTAGAGCTCTCATAGTACCCATATATAAAAACAGAAATAAAAGTGAATGTGAGAATTACAGAAGTATTTCCCTACTACGTGTTTCTGGCAAGATCTCTGCAAGTATACTTGAGAAATGATTGAGAAAAATTGTGGAAGAAAAGCTTGGTGAAAAACAAGCTGGATTCAGGCCAAATAGAGGCTGTCGGGAACAGATCTTCATTTTACGACAAATAGTCGAGAAAGCATGGGAATATAATAAAGATCTGTTTTAAGTTTTGTAGATTTGGAAAAGGCATATAACAAAGTACCAAAAGAGAAGCTATTCAATACACTACAGTTATATGGTATCAATGGGGCATTATATCAAGCAATACTTAGTCTTTATTTGAGTTGTAAGTCAGCAGTTAGAATTGAAGGAAGTACAGGAAGATGATTTAATGTTAAATCTATTGTGAGACAAAGATGTACATTATCCCCTCTGTTATTCATTATCTATATGGATCACATTATGAAGGAAAGTGGTATTAAACATGATATCAAAATTGGAGATGTTAATGTCAGCTCTTTGCTTTATGCGGATGATGTTATACTTCTAAATAAATCCGCTACAAGTCTGCAAGATTCTCTGACTAAATTTAATAGATATAGTATGAAGGTCAGCAATAAAAAGATAAAGACAATGAAAATAGGCAGAATCATTGAAAATGTCAGCTGTGTTGTGAATGGAGAACCTGTGGAACAAGTAAAACATTTCAGCTACTTTGGCACGATTTTTAGTGAAGATGGTAAATTCAATATAGAAATTGACAACAGAATCAGCAAAGCTGGTATGGTGGGAAGTCAATTGAATAAATTCATATGGAATAAGAGAGAAATTAGTTGGAACATTAAATTAGCTGTATACAAGACAGTGTTCAAACCAGTTTTAACTTATGGATCTGAGAGCTAGGTCAGAAGTAAAACACTTGACCAAAGACTAGAGACTGCAGATATGAGAGTCCTGAGAAAGATTAGAAGCGTGAACAGATGGCATCAATGTCAATATCATATTAAAAATGAGGATATTAGGAAAGAACTTGACATTGTCAGCATCCAGGAATGCATTAGCAGAGCTAATCTCAGGTGGTATGGTCACTTAAATAAAATGGGAGAGGAAAGATTAGAAAAACAAGTGTTCTCTGCCAGGTTGGCAGAAAATCAACCCAGAGGAAGACCAAGATATAAGTGGATTGATACGGTTCAAAGTTCCTTAGACGATAGAAATATAAGATCTGATAATGTTGGAGTCTTGACAAGTAACAGACCGATTTGGAGGAAAATTGTAGATAGGAAGTTAATAATGATATGATTTTTTTCATGTAGTACTATCATATCCTGTACACCTCTTGAGGGTACATGGCAGGAATTTGATGATGATGATGAGCATTTCAAAATGTAAACATTAATTTCTGGGTTTTCATTTTTCAAAATTTCATACTCTTCCAATTCTCTTCTTTCTTATGCCATGATTGCATGCATTTGTAATTTTTCATGTTGTCCTTTTGTGTGCATTTGTTATGTTTCCAGCTGATTCTTTGTGTTTTATTGATTTTTTTTTTTTCCTTTCCTGTTTCCTCTGTTTGTTTACTGCTTGCAGGTAGAGTTTTCTTTCTTTGTTTCTTTCTTTCATTTTCTAGTTTTAATTGAAGGTGTGAATAAATTTTATGCAGTACTTCCCAAAAGCTGCATCTTATGACATGGATAGTGATGCTATTTTTGAGGAAATTCAGTATTGCAATAGAGCAATAATTTATAGGAAAGCCTTTGCTGTAGAACTTAAACTGGCCGTAGTTCATGATAGCACATCATTTCATTCGTGGTATTCGTTATAGTGTCTACTATAAAACAGTAGACACTATACATATAGGATATTACAATTATCCTGCATAGGATAATTCTAGAAAATAGTGGTGATCATGATATATGAAACAACTTTTCTTCTTCATGTTGGAGGTTTAATGGAATGTTTACTGCAATAGGAGAGGATTAAAAACTAATTTTAATGCTTCCAATATTTCGTCTCAGTCACTGAGACATCTTCAGGGATTGTAATACATGCTCAAATACAACACAATACTAAGTGGTGACTCTAAAGTCCTAACTAGGTGGTGTGCCCTCTATGGGCATTTGTAAGTGGCTTGGATGTCAAGTGGGACCTCGATAATTAATGTTTCTCGAATTTTGGGAAGTTTTATGCAACCATATTTATTTAAATTCGGTTGATTTCTGAGTGCCACCGCAGATTCTAAAAACAGTCTTCTTTTTTGAATTTACTGTGGTGGAGCATGGTGGTTTTTCTCCAGGAGATCCTGTGGATTGTAACCAAAACATGGTCTGCAAGGCCATGTTGACCATAGTTGTGATTGCAGATCTATGATTTGTGTTCTTCTAAACCAGTGGTTCTTAACTTTTTCGAAGTCATGGAACACTTTTGATTATAAGAAGAATGTGGGGAACAACAAAAGCATTAGGATCATAAAACTAACAATAAAAATATGTATTGACTTGCCTTTTATAAAAAATGGAACTTATTTTAATGAAATACTTGAGCTTGTCGGCGTTTGCAGATTTCAGCAATATCAGGTCTAATATATGGCATAGCTACCTTCATCTCTTTGTCTATATTAGGAAGTCTTTCATGCTTTTTAGTTTTTATGTTGGTTAATATTGAGAAACCGAGCTCTCATAAATATGATGAAAACTGTAACAAAATTTTCAGTGCCCTTATGTAGAGAGCTGGGTATTCAGCTTGGACAAAAATCCAAAATTCCTCAAGAGCTATTTCAGAGAATTTCATTTTTAGAGTACGATCCATTGACAAGGTAACTAATTGCTCTTCTTCTTGTAACAAAAATTCACAACTCAATGTATTAACTGTGCCAAATGGATTTCGTATATCCAGCCATAATTGTGTATTTAAGGAAGGAAGTAACTTGAAATCTTTTCTTCCAGTATTGTTAAATGTTCTGTTATAACGAAATTATTCCCTCGACATTTTTATTATTTATGGATCAAGAGAAACATCTGTTGTATTTTTTTCTGATATGCAGTTTTTTCAAAGAGATACTTTTTTTTCTGAAAAGCTGGCAATTTGTCAGTGGATGTCAAAATATTTTTATTTTCCATTGGATGCTTGTATTAATGCTATTTAAGTAATTAAAAATATTGGCTAAATATCCCAATTTAGCACACGAAATAGCATTCTGAAGATATTTTGCAAAAACAGCTGTACCTTCTTTTTGAAAAAGGCCAATAATTCATTCTTAAGTTCTAAAATTTCGAATAGCACTTTACTCCTGGATAACCATTTTATTTCAGTGTGCAAAAGCAAAGATTCGTGCTTGGCTTCCATAGATATGCAAAGTTTTTTAAAAGGCGTGCTTTTAAAGATCATGACTGGATGTGATTTACCATATTTACAACTTGGTCTATTACAAGTTTTAATACTGCTGGTAATGTTTTTCAAACTAGGGATTCTCTGTGCAAAAAACAGTGCATGGATATAATATATCCTGCAAACACATGACCTATAATTGATATTCCATTGGTTTAGAAATCAACACTCAGAACTGTGTCATGTGACATCTTTCACCAGAGGAACACAAGTGTTTCAGGGAACACCGGTTAAGCACCACTATTCTAAACGAATGGTTGCTAATCTACATGTCTCTCTGAAGTAAGCCATCTTACAGGAACAGGGTACTTCATATACTCCAGGCACTGAGAGAGGAGGGAGCTGATCTTTGGTAGAATGGATAAGATTGGCAAGTTTATGGTGAGCCTTAAAAGCTGTGTAGAGGTTGTTCTTTTCTAAGGACCTGGCTATTTTTTCTGATATACCACGAATGTAGGGAGATGGTGATAGCATTTCTGATATCCTTCTGAAGAGATGGCTGGGGAATGGGGGAGGAACTTATTATTTTATAATTTCTGTAATCGCTATAGCCATTGGAAAGGATGGTGTTGTGTATGTGGTTGAAAGGAAGGTTCCATTAGAACATAGATTGTGGGCTCTATTGGTTAGAGTTTGAATAATACCATATTGTTGAGAGGGGTGGTGGTGGGAAAGTTTGTAGGCTATTGTGGTGACTGAGGAAGTAGTCTAATGTGTCTGGGCCATGAAGCCAAATAGAGAACACATCATCTATATATCTCAGCCAGATAGAGGAGTCGAGTCTTTGGCTCATTTTTCAAAATTTTCCATGTAAAAATTGGCTATAGTTGGTGAGAGGGGGGGAACCCATAGCAGTTCCCTCTATCTGTTTGTAAATTTTATTCTTCCAAGAAAAATAATCAGTATTGATGGCAAAGGAAAAGAGATGTAAAATATCAGAAGGAAAAATGCTTTTATGAGTGTTAAAGTGTCATTTAAGGGAATATTGGTAAACAATGAGATGATGCCAAAGCTTACCGATATATCTGTATTTTTTAAACTTAGATTTTGAATCAAGGTTTTAAAACAGGTGTAGTTTTTTATATAGATTGTAAGTCCATTGAGGGAGGGGGGGGTGTAATAGAGTTAGCCAGCTGCTTTGACAGTTTGTATCATGGTGCATCAGTGGCAACTGCTATAGGTCTTGGGGATGGGGAGGGGAGATTTGTGGATTTTAGGTAAACTATATATCGGGGAGAGGGGGTGAGAAGTGAATGGTTTAAGTTTTTTAACTTGAATTTTCATGGAATCATGCTTTAGTGGGATGTAGATATCCCAGTCTCAGAGAATAATATGCATTTTTCAATTCCATAGCTTTATCCTTATCCACTCTGGATGACAATACTTTTTTTTTTCATAACTTTCTGAGAACAGAGAGTTTTCTGGAAGATAAATTATTTTTTGTCGACAACGACTGGGAGAGGAAATTGACAACATCAAGTGTGATGTTATTGGCTATTTCCAGCACTAAGCAACAGATTTCATGTTAGATGTTGTATATTGTTTAGCAACGGCAAAATTGTGGTCGAGGTTTAGGGCACTGATGGCATCTTCGTTGACCCTTTTTGAAGATAGATTTGCTACTGTCTGGAGCAGTTGAATTTGCAATTGTGGTTTGGATTTACACGGGATATACTTTTTGATTTTCTTATTTTTATTTTTTGGAATTCTTTCTGTGTGGAAGCTTCTGAGATGTCTGAGAGAATGGACCCAAGTTCAGGGTTGAGTATCACAGATTGCTCTGCCTGTAAAGAGCCAGTCACACATTGTGGCTATCTGCTCTCATTAAACCTCCAACATGATACCCTCACAGCACTTAAGCCTCAACACACACACACGGATTCTAATCATTCATGGTGAAGAAATAGCATGCAAATCAAGACAGTATGGTAAGTCAAAACTAAGCTTATCTAGACAATTAAATTGGCTGACCTTGCTAAAAATATTACTATTATTATTATTACTATTATTACGGGCAACTCCAGGGAGTCATTAGACTCATCGAGGGAGGCCCCAAATCATATTCATCACAACTATTTGACATTCATACAGTATCTATCATACCTCGCCTTAAACTCATTCACTGTCACAGCATCCACCACAGACTCAGGGAGCGCATTCCACTCATTCACTACTCTAAAAGTAAAGAACCCAGCTCTAACACCTTTACTAACCACACTTTTGCCCAGTTTCCATGGATGTCCCCTAGTCCTCCCACAACCGGCCCTGTTCTCAAAAATATCTTCTGAATTAATTTTATAGAAACCCTTCAGTAATTTGAATGTCTCAATCATATCTCCCCTCCTCCGCCTATCAACCAATTTTTGCAACCCACAAATCCTCAACCTGTTCTCATACGGTTCATTCCACAGACCTGCTATCATCTTGGTCACTCGCCTCTGGATCCTCTCCACCTCCTCCCCATCAAGAAGAAACCTAGGTGACCAAATCTGAGCACAGTAGTCTAGATGGGGTCTTATCAAGGCTCGATAGAGAGGAACAATAACCTGCTTGTCTCTGCTTGTCAATGTATTCTTCAGCAACCAAGTGATTTGATGAGCTGTTTTGGTCACTTTTGCAATGTGTCCCCTAAATTTCAATTCCTTATCTACCAACACTCCTAAATCTTGTGCCTCATCAATTTCCTGGAGCAGGGCTCCACCAATGGAGTAAACTGCCGCCAATCTTTTCACCCCAAAATGCATAACCTTACATTTTGCCACATTAAACTGACATCCATTCTCCTTAGCCCAGACCTCCAATCTATCCAAATCATCCTGCAAAATTTTGACGTCATCTGCATTCACTATTGCCCTACTCAACTTCGCATCATCCGCAAACAATGCGGATGATGCAAAAATGTCAGAACACAAGTGATACCTAACTAAAAATTAAATTTCAGTCGAAAAAAAGCCCTCCATATATATATATATATATATACACATACCAATGTGCAAGCCTTGCACTATTAAGAGACCAAATAAGTGCAATGGTGTTTGTTGCAGCCTTTCTGTACAAACACCACCATCGGCTCTTCTTTCCTAAGACCTATAGTAGGTGCCACTGATGCACCATGTTACAAACTGTCAAAGCAGCTGGCTAACTCTTACACCTTCTCCCCCCCCCCTCCCACACTGGACTTCCTGTATAAAAAAAACTACCCATTTTAAAACCTTAATTGAAAATCTAACTTTAAATAATACAGATATATTGGTAAGCTTTGACATCACCTCACTGTTTACCAATATTCCCTTAAATGACACCTTAACACTCTTAAAAAACATTTCCCCTTCTGATATCTTAGATCTCATTTCTTTTGCCATCAATACTGATTATTTTTCTTGGAAGAACAAAATTTACAAACAGATTGAGAAAACTGCTATGGGTTCTCCCTCTCACCCACTCTTGCCATTTTTACATGGAAAATTTTAAAAAATGAGCCAAAGACTCAAACCCCACCCCCCTCTATCTGGCTAAGATATGTAGATGATGTGTTCTTTATTTGGCCTCATTGCCCAGACACATTAGACTACTTCTTCAGTCACCTCAATAGACTACAAACAACAACGTGGTATTATTCAAACTCTAACCAATAGACCCACAATCTTTGTACGTGTGGAACCTTCCTTTCAACCGAACTCAACCACATACAACACCTTCCTTTCCAATGGCTATAGCGATTACAGAATTTATAAAATAATCAGTTCCTCCCCAATTCCCCAGCCATCTCTTCAGAAGAATTTCAGAAATGCTATCACCATCCTCCCTATATTCATGGCACATCAGAAAAAATAGCTAGGTCCTTAGAAAAGTAGAAACTCTACTCAGCTTTTAAGCCCCACCATAAACTTGCTCCATTCTACCAAAGATCAGCTCCCTCCTCTCTCAGCGCCTGGAGTATATAAAGTACCCTGTTCCTGCAAGATGGCTTACTTCGGACAGACAGCAGACAGATTAGCAACCATTCATTTAGAAAAACACAAATCATACATCTGCAATCATGACAATGGTCAATCTGACCTTGCAGAATATGTTTTGGATACAACCCACAGGATCTTCTGGAGAAAAACCACCATGCTCCACCATAGTAAATTCAAGCAAAAAAGGCAAGGAAAAGGCATATGATGAGGTGCCAAGAGAAAAGCTATTCAAAACACTACAGTTATCTGGTGTTAATGGAGCATTATATCAAGCAATACTTAGTCTTTATTTGAGTTGTAACTCAGCAGTTAGAATTGAAGGAAGTACAGGAAGATGGTTTTATGTTAAATCTTGTGTCAGACACCAGATTTAACAGATATATTGCTGATGTAGATTATCCCGTCTGTTATTTATTATCTGTTTGGATCACATTATGAAGGAGAGTAGTATTAAACCTGATATCAAAATTGGAGATGTTAATCTCAGCTCATTACTTTATGCAGATAATGTTATACTTCAAATAAATCCAGTACAAGTCTAAAAGATTCTCTGACTAAATTGAATAACTGTTGTGATAGATTTTATGAAGGTCAGCAATAACAAGACAAATACAATGAAAATAGGCAGAGGTTGAAAATGTCAACTGCATTATAAATTTAGAACCTGTAGAACAATTAAAACATTTCAGCTACTTAGCCATGATTTTTTGTGAAGACAGTAAATTAAAGGAAATAGACATCAGAATCAAAAAAGCTGGTATATGGTATGGTAGGAAGTCGACTGCATGAATTTATATGGAATAAGAGAGAAATTAGTCACACTAAATTAGCTATATACAAGAGTATTCAAACCAATTTTAACTTATGGATCTGACAGCTATGTTAGAAATAAGACACTTGACCAAAGACTAGAGACCACAGATATGAGAGTCCTCAGAAAAATTAGAGGCGTGAACAGATGGCATAAATGACAATAATATCAAATTAAAAATGAGAATATTAGGAAAGAACTTAACATTGTTAGCAGAGCTAATCTCAGGTGGTGTGGTCACTTAAACAGAATGGGAAAAGAAAGATTAAGCAAAACAAGTGTTATATGCCAAGTAGGCAGGAAAAGACCAAGATATAGGTGGATTGATGCAGTAAAAAGTGCCTTTGAAGATAGAAGTATTAAGATCTGATAATGTTGGAGTCGTGACAGGTAATAGATTTATTTGGAGGAAAATTGTAGATAAGAAGTTAGTGATGATGTAAGTTTTTCATGTAGTACTATCATATCCTATACACCCCTTGAGGGTACATATCAGAAATTTGATGATGAAAAAGAACGACTGTTTTAGAATCTTCATGGGGCACCCAGAAATCAACTGAATTTAAATAGATATGGTTGTATAAAACTTCCCAAAATTTGGGAAACATTAATTATTAGAGGGTGCACCACCTAGTTAGGACTTTAGGGTTGCCCACATGTTTCACTTAGTATTGTGTCGTATTTGAGTGTGTGTGTGTGTGTGTTACAAGAGTTACTTGTAATCCCTGAAGATGTCTTAGTGGCTGAGGCTAAATATTGGAAGCATTAAAAGTAGTTTCTAATCCTTTCCTAGTGCTGTAAATATTCCATTAAATCTCCAACATGATGTCCTCCCAGCACTTAAGCCTCAACACACAAAATAACTTTTGCAATAACTATTTGTATTTGCAATTTATTCTATTATATTAAATTTGTTTGTGAATATATTATTATACCCAACTTTACATAAATGCAGTTAGTGATTTATTAATTTGTCTTGCATACATTTTTTTCTTACATAGTCATTTTTTTTAATCTAATAGAAACCTCATTTAGACAACAAAAAACGCAAGCATATTAGAAAGAGGACAGCATCAAGCAGTGAAGATGAAGTTGAAAGGTAGGTAGTGTCTTATTTCTTGTGGCCTATAACAAAAATAGTGCTATTTAGCTTTCTCCTTCCCCACTCTCTCTCTCTTGTTGCAGTTGGAAAAAATGCCTCTTTGATTTATGTGAATTCTACCTGCAAAAGGCCTATATTACAATTAGCACTAGCATTATTGGTGAGCTTTGGATTATATAATCTGTTTACTAAGCTCTGAAAACCAAACCTGAAGCTTTTTCAAGCCACTTCAAGTTTCCAAAAACTAGGCAATGAAATTAATGTCACACCTAAAAGAAATTCACAAAATATCCATGAACCATGAATCCAGAGAACAGATGTGCTAATCATGTGGCCAACCAGCTAGTGTGGTAGATAACTTTCATTTACAGAAACACAATGCTTATCAGAAACTAGAAGTGGATGTTGTCATGCTTGGTCTCCAAAGCAGGGTCTTCAGCTGTTCTGAACTCTCCCTCTACTTACACAGTGTGAGTGTTACTGGATGTTCATGAGTCTTTCACCCACACCTAAAAGAAATGCACAAAATATCCATGCCCATGGTGAAATTTGAATACACAGCCTGTTGGTTAGAGAACAGATGTGCTAATCATGTGGCCAACCAGCTAGTGTGGTTGATAACTTTCATTTACAGAAACACAATGCTTATCAGAAGCCAGAAGTGGATGTTGTCATGCTTGGTCTCCAAAGCAGGGTCTTCAGCTGTTCTGAACTCTTCCTCTACTTACACACACAGTGTGAGTGTTACAGGATGGTCATGAGTCTTTCACCCATACTCTGCATGCCCCTACTTTGTATTTAAACACGTAGAAAGGCTTATATCTTCATCGTACATGTTGTTTAATTTTGACAGTATATATCAGAACACAGAATTATAAGTAAATAATTATTTATTGACTTATTGCTGATATTTTGCTGGTGTTATAACCAGCATCTTCAGAACACAAAAACACAGTTTGTCACAGCATGCGAGACTACAACAACAAGGTGTAACAAAGGGACTAGTTTAACAAAATTGTAGCAACTTTTGGCACCTACCTCGTTTTTAATAGGTATTAATAGTCTTGTATGTTGTATATTAGAGTCTCGCAGAAATGCAACTTGGATACCCCCAGATATGTCTCCTTCCAACCATCACTGGCACATGTGATGACCTCTCTGAATTTGGCAGTTAAACACCTCTTCAGTGGTGTCCAGTAGAACAATGATACTCCCCCCCCCCCCACCCCGGTCATCAGTTAGTTCATGAGACATTAAAATCTCTCATGATAAGTTGCTATCTATCATGCTTGTTTTTACATGTTTTTCTAAGGAGATTGCACTTAGAAAAATGTCAGTCTTGTCTAATAATTTTGTATTTTTGCAATAACTTAACTGTGAGCCATTGTTAAAATAATGTGGTGTATGACTTCATTGTATAACACTGTATAACTCATGCCCATATATAGCAATTTCAAAAGATGAGAGAAGTATGATGTCATCATGGTCGAATGTCAATACGTGACCATATATGGAAGTTTCAAGAGATGCACGCATGCATACAATGGAAATCAGATCCTTTATAAGGCGAAATGGCAAGAAGGACTGTATTAGGGTTCTCATTCTTTTCTTACCTGGGTCCACCACCACGTGAGGTCCATTGTTCAGTAATCAAAAGGGAAGCATTACGGGTTCTTCGTTTTCCAAGTCTTTGTTTTATGTTAGCCAGAAGAAGCAGTCTGTAAATAATGATCTCTCTCTCTTCTTCCCTCCCCCTCACACACACACACATTCCTTCCAGTCACTTTTTTCCTGAATGCTTTGTTTCTTCTTTGATGTTATTTCTTTATATTTTCACAGGCATTTCTCTACTGAAATGCCTGTGAAATCAGCTGCTGATTAACATACAGTTCAACTTAAACTTATTGAATGAACTTCTCAGGTTCATTCCATTCGTTCTTATTCTTTGAGCAATGATTACTACCTCTAGCAATTCAAGAAACATGTTGATTTTTCATTAGCACTTGCCCACACAAAGTCATTAAAGGGTTTGTGACCTTTCGTGTATAATGTTGACAAAAATAATTAAATAAAATGCTTTCTTGGAATTTTGGATTGCTGCATGAGGTATGTGAAAATAGGCTGCTTACATTATTTGGTATATTCTTACGCTGCCATGGTGTGTCCTCTTCACATTTCTCATATTCTATCTACTTAAGCATCACTCCACACACATATACAATAGGCCATTTTGAAATCTGTTGCTCTGTAGTCATTTATTTTGTTTCTGTGTTGAAACTAAATCTGTCCTTATAGCTCATTTAAGCATTACAAATTTCCATAAGTCACACAGGATATAGTCAAAACTAGTGTAAGTCTGCTATTGGGGTTCTTCCAGTGCTTTCTTCATTACCTGAGCTATATAGAACTGTAGAATGTTCCACCAGGAACTTCATTCTTTTTTTTTTAATTATGTACTACAGATGAGTCATTCATTTCTTTACATAATTCTCACTTTTCATATTTTCTAAGATGCCACAGTGCTAAGGAAGTTTTCTTTTCATGTCAAGTAGGATTTCACTTTTCCAGATAGAGGTGCTGTGTGAAATTAAGAGTTGTCTAAAATTTTAGCAGACAAATACAAAGAACTAAGGTGCTTATTTGGCACCATCTATTGTTGGATTTAAAAAATTAAAAAATAGAGTTTGGCAAATTAATATAACCATACTTGTTGAGTTTTTGGGAATGCTTCATAGCTGCTGCCACTGACTCCAAAAATTGAGATGATGGCAAATACATTTCTTATTCTCTTCATGAATATACTACATGAAAAAAATTACATCATTACTGACTTCCTATCTACAGTTTTCTTCCAAATATCAGTCTGTTACTTGTCAAGACTCCAACATTATCAGATCTTATATTTCTATCGTCTAAGGCACTTTGTATCGTATCAATCCACCTATATCTACATCTTCCTCTGGGTCATTTTCCTGCTAACCTGGCAGTGAACAATTGTTTTGCTAATCATTCCTCAACCAGTCTGTTTAAGTGACCATATCACCTGAGATTAGCTCTGCTAACGTATTCCTGGATGCTGACAATGTAAAGTTCTTTCCTAATATCCTTGTTTATAATATGATATTGCCATTGATGCCATCTGTTCATGCCTCTAATCTTTCTAAGGACTCTCATATCTGCGGTCTGTAGTCTTTAGTCAAGTGTTTTTCTTTTGACCCAACTCTCAGATCCATAAGTTAAAATTGGTTTGAACACTTGTCTTGTATACAGCTAATTTAGTGTTCCGAATAATTTCTCTCTTATTCCATATGAATTTATTCAATTGACTTCCTACCATACCAGATTTCTTGATTCTGTTGTCTATTTCTATATTTAATTTACCATCTTCACTAATAATCATGCCTAAGTAGCTGAAATGTTTTACTTGTTCCACAGGTTCTCCATTCACAACACAATTGACATTTTCAACGATTCTGCCTACTTTCATTGTCTTTATTTTGTTATTGCTGACCATATCTATTACAACAGTTATTCAGTTTAGTCAGAGAATCTTGCTGTCTTGTAGCGGATTTATTTAGAAGTATAACATCGCATAAAGCAGAGAGCTGACATAAACATCTCCAATTTTGATATCATGTTTAATACCATTTTCTTTCATAATGTGATCCATATAGGTAATGAATAACAGAGGGGATAATTACATCCTTGTCTCACACCAGATTTAACATTAAACCATCTTCCTTTACTTCCTTCAATTCTAACTGCTGATTACAACTCAAATAAAGACTAAGTTTTGCTTGATATAATGCCCCATTGACACCATATAACTGTAGTGTATTGAATAGCCTCTCTCTCTCTCTTGGCACCTTGTTATATGCCTTTTCGAAATCGACAAAACTTAAATACAGATCTTTGTTATATTCCCATGCTTTCTCGACTGTTTGTCGTAAAGTGAAGATCTGATCCTGATAGCTTCTATTTGACCTGAATCCAGCTTGTTTTTCACCAAGCTTTTCTTCCACAATTCTTCTCAATCGTTTCTCAAGTATACTTGCATAAATCTTACCAGGAACACTCAGTAGGGAAATACCACTGTAATTCTCACATTTAGTTTTATATCCCTTTTTATATATGGGTACTATGAGAGCTCTACTCCAATCATCGGAAATTCGTCCCTCTGTCCAGGCATTCTGAACTATGCAGCTTAGCCACTGTGAAACTTTTATACCACCATACTTTAGCATTTTAGGTCGAATATCACCTACTCCTGCTGCCTTTCCTCATTTCAAGCCTTTGATGGCTTCAAGTATGGATATGTATTTATTCCTGACTGTATGCCTGTTGAGTGCTTTTTACCACTGTGCTATCACTGCTTGTTTCATTTAGCAATTTTTCGAAGTAATTACTCCATACTTCGAGGATATCTTTTTTCTCCCATTTTCATGTCACCTTAACTCCTTTTACATCAACAACCTCCAGAATATCTTACCACCGTCTTGATATTTATTTTCAATGTTCTTGCCAAAGTCCTCCCATGACTTTTGTTTAGCTAGTTTTACACGGTGTTTAGCTTTCTTACATTTGTCTCTGTATTCTCTAAGAGCACAAGCTGACTTATTTGCTAGGTGTTTTTGATATACTTTCTTCTTTTCCTTCAATGCTTCTTTAATTTCCTGTGTCCACCATGGAGTCCTAATTTTTCTATCCTTGCCGACCACTTCACCACATGCCTCTCTGGCAGAATCAATCAATGTTTTCTTCAGAGTTTGCCACTGAATCTCCAAGTTTGATTCCTGTTCTCAAACTCTTTCATTTTTTCTTCAATAATCTTTGTGTATTTTCGTCTACAGTTCACATCTGAGAGCTGCTCAACTTTTATTCACTTTAAAACTTTTTTACATGTTATTCTTTTCAATATGAAATTCAATTTTATCCTGCTTCAAGACTAAATAGTGATCACTTCCGATTTCAAATCCTCTATACACTCTGGTGTCCTGCACCAGGGAGAAAACATCACTATCAACAATAACATAGTCAATGAGACTTTTCTTATGACTAGCCTCTTCTCTCCATGTGAATTTGTGCACATTTTTATGTTGGAACATGGTGCTAGTAATAACCAGTCCATGTCCTGAGCAGAAATCTAACAGGCATTTGCCATTTTTATTAGCTTTGCTCTTTTCTCCAAATTTTCCCAAAATATCTTTGTGTCTGACAATCATTTCCGACTCTGCTATTTAGATCCCCAACAAGGACCAACTTTTCCTTTTTTATTGTATCAGTTGCTTTTTCCAAAGCATAAAAAAATTCTACTTCTACCTTAGTAGAACCTTCTGCGGGCCATAGGTACAAATGTCTCATTGTCCAGTTCCCCCATTCTGATACTTGCCCACAATTCTACTTGAGACTGCCTTCCATTCAAGAAGATTAGCCTCTTATTTTGTGTTGAATACTATGGCTACTCCTTCTTTTCCTTGATTGTCATTGCCTGAATATGACATTTTGTATGTATTGCTCAGAAAGATCTCACCAGTTTTTGTCTTTTTTGTTTCAGTCAACCCCTAGTATGTCGATCTGGTACTTATCCAATTCCTCAGCCAGCTCCATTTCTTTGCCATTCAGGCTTCTTATGTCGATAGTACCAATCTTGAACTCTGGCGATGTTGAGTTGGGGTTGGTGTTAGGATTTGTTCCAGTGACTTTTCGCTGTTCGCCCTGGTTCCCTGGCGAAAACAATGAGAGCCTAGTTTAACCAGGTGATGCCCCAGCCGGCATGAAATTTTGTCATGTTGTACCATCATTTTTTATTTTGGTTTAACCAATAAGAATACAATTTGGTCGGCTAAATCCCAAATCGCCAGATCATCCTCGTTTGTTCAGTATCCAAGCAGATACCTAACTGGGTGCACCACGAGAAGGTGAGGGTTGGTCATTAGGCCAGAAGCCCTGATTGGTTCTCTGCATTCCTTTAAAGGCTATGTGGAGGTCTCCTCTCAGTTATACAGCTTTGATCATTAAGCCCCCCATAGGTTGTCATTTCCTGAAAAATTTAAAGTCATGTATAACCAACATATAAGTTTATCTACAACAATTCCTCCTAAGTGTTCTACATGGAAATTAGCTGGAGTGGGGGGGGAGACCATTGCTGTCCTATCCAGTTGTTTTGTATGTTTTGCTTCAATGTTAAATAAAACATGCACTGTAAATTTGAATAATTTGTATATCTCTAGGAAGAAAAAATGAGACTTTATCAAATCAAGGGTCTACAGTAAACTTGTTACTCTCCCATATATTCAGGGTACATCTGAAAAGATATCCAGAGTGCTTAGTAATTGTACGCTCCATACCACATTGAAACCATATATCAAACTAGCAAACATCTGTTCATGTAAGGACAAACCCTATCCTTTACCACATCCAAGAGTGTATGAAATGCCTTATATGCCTTGTACTTGTGACCTGGCTTAATATGGGCAACAGGAAGATTTGTTAACATCCACCGTTGAGAACATAAAATATACATTTTGCACCATCATTATAGCAAACCAGTACTGGCAGACCATACTTTGGATACCTGATCTAAAGGATTAGATAGTAAGTGGGGACTGAAGTACTATACCCAAAACAGACATTCGTTTTAAGAATGAATTGTTACTTGTAAAACTTATTTATCCGACAATAAATGGTGCCATATAGGGCTTCTTTATTGTCTGGTACAGTTTTGCTGTTCCCACTATTAACTTATTGTTGCTGTTTTTATTGTGAAAAACTGTTTGTACTCTGAAGATTGTTTTTTTATATTTCATTCACACGAGGTACAAAAACCTATAGCACATTAGTGCCATGTGTGAGGTGAAGATAAAGGTTGAGAAAGAAGAAACCTATTGGCATTCTTCTTAAAGAGATGTAAGTTGAAATGATGTGTTTCCCAACTACATGTTGAGAAACACATCATGGAGAACAGAGGTAGATGGAATAAATAAAGCAGAGGAGAAACAGGTTCAATGAGTTTGCAGTTGTACTGTAAAGGAATGGTGGACAGCTGCTGCTCTTGTTTTAACAGGCCTAACAGCAGGTGGAGGAATGATGTTTGCCAATTCACTAGAGCATTGACCATGAAAGTACCTGTAGAAGAGAGAGAGAGAGAGAGAGAGAGAGAGAGAGCTGAAACACTGTCTGCGAGATAGAAGTTGAAGTGAGCCTGTGAGGGAAAGATCATTTACAAGCTGAATTGCTCTCCTCTGGATAGCATCCAGAATTTTTAAGGAGGTTTTAGGTGCACCACTCCAAATACATGAACAGTGTTTTAAGGATGGATGTTGGATGTATTTGGAATTTGTATAAGGTTAGTAGCTGGGTGGGTGGGTATAAAATAGCTTCTTGAGTGGAAAAGAATGCCTAGTTTTTTAGAAGCTGAGGAAGATATTGATGTAATGTGTTTGAGCCAAGAGAGAGAGAGATTGCAGGTAAATGTCGGTCCAAGGAGAGAAAGTTCATCCTGTCTGGTGACGTGTGTATTATAGAGGATGAACTATCTCTCCTTGGACTGACATTTACCTCCAATATCCCTTTTGCGAGAGAAAAGACAGGACTGCATTTTGGCAGCATTGTAGGTTACTAGGTTATCCTTGCCCCACTGAAAGATGATGTGCAGATCAGTGTTTAAGGCACTGGTTGCAGATCTTGATGTAAGAGATGTCTGGGAACTACATGGTTTGTCAAAGGAGTAGGATGAATGAAGAGTGCTATTGTCAGCAAAGATATGGATAGGATCAGTGATTGAAAGTGGGTCATTTATGTATAAGAGAAAGAGGGATAGGTGAGTGAACAGAGCCCTGAGGCACTCCTGCAGTGATGACAAAGCTCAAAGAGATTGTACGATCCACTGTGAACATCCAGAGAGGAAGCTGGCTATGCAGTTACAAAGGGTGGCAGGTAGACGGAAGGAAGGCAGTTTGCAAAACAAGCCTTGATGCCAAACACAATCGAAAGTCTTGGAAATGTCAAAGCACACGTTTCTTCGAGCCTTTCCATGTCACTTGTCCAGTTGTGAGTGATGTAGGATAAGATATCAGCCATGGACCTGGATTGGCAGAATCCATACTGGTGGTCGCTGATTAACTCGTGAGCTTCATGATGGAAAAAATTAGGTAATGAAAAAACCGACCATTGATACTTTCTCCATTATTTTGGTGAGGATTAAGGTGATGGCAATTGGTCGGTAGTTTGATGGTAGGTTTTTTTGTGGAATGGGTTGGATATATATTAGTTTCCATGAGATGAGATAGAGAACAGATCCCTGAGGGACTCTTGCATTGGTGGCAAAGCTTGAAGAGAGGGTGCCATCCATCATGACATACAGTGAATGACCAGAAAAGAAAGGGTGGCAGAAGACCAAAGGAAGGTAGTTTGCTTTCTCTAGGTGCTCTGGAGCACAGGTTTGGATGCCATTGGGACCTGATGACTTTGTAGCATTCAGGTTGTCTAATATTCTGTCTGATAATGTCTTTCTCCCAAAAAGCCACAGGAGGCATAGGTGCTCAGTTGCTAGTATGGAAGGAGGTGATTTGATTTGCTTTTGTCTTCTATGCAGGAGTTAGAGTAAAAGAGTGATGCTAGAAGGTCAGTTTTTTCTTTGGATACTGTAACAGTGCCATCTGGTTGGGTGATGGGTGGGCAAACCAGCGAAATATTAGCAGCTAGAGAATTAAATAAATATTATTGTGTTTATGGCTATTCCTGCCTGTTTTTGTTTAGGAGTGTCCCTTATTTTAAATACATTGGCTCTTTACTCAAGAATTCTTCGGGTATTATAAGTGTATTTTAAAGTTAAATATATGCAGATTAATAGATGAAGAAATTTTGCACATACCTTGTTTGGAAGTTAGGATGTCTTCTTACTCCATACTTCTGTGTTAGCCCACTAAATGTTCTCCCCCGCCCCGGTTTCTCATATAACCCTTCCCCAAAAAGCACCCTTAAATATAATAATGTATATATATATTATTTTAAAAAATCCCTGGGTTTTCTAATTTATCAACCCCCCACCCATTTTTTAACAGCAAACAGCAGAAGTATGGAAAAAGAAGATATCCTAACTTCCAAACAAGGTATATGCAAAATTTCTTCCTCTATTAATCTGCGTATATTTACCTTTAAAATACACTTATAATACCCTAAGAATTCTTGAGTAAAGAGCCAATGTATTTAAAATAAGGGACACTCCTAAACGAAAACAGGCAGGAATAGCCGTAAAAATAATAGTTTTTTAAGAGGAGTAACATGGGAATTTCCCAGAAATAATACCTAAATAAATATTTATTTTTTGTGTGCTGTGAGTTAAACTGCAAAAAATCAAAATGAAAAACTGTGACACCTGATCATTTCATCTTTACTGTATATTAGCTGATTATTTTATTTGACTACTTTCTGAAGACAAAAGTCTGTGTCCATCTGTGCCCTTTATTGGTTGTATTCCATTACAACAAAATCCGTGATAATTGGCAAAACAAGCATTTGTAATGATTGGCATTCCATAATAGGTGCAGTAAGTAAAAATATAAAAAACTATTTGACATAAAATTCTATGCTATTAAACTTACATGCATATACATATGCATGAACATATATAATAGACAATATTATTTAAAATAATAATAATTGTACTTTTCTCATAATATAATTTCATTAAGAAAATAACCAGTCATAAATGCAAAAATTAAAATTGGAACAATCTAATTGAATACTGTAGTAGAGTTATATATCTTATTATTTCAACACTATTACCACTTCAGTTGGTGCATAGTTGTAATATAGTTTTGTGCTAAGCTTATTTTCACAGCTCACAAGATGATAAACAAATGCTTGAAAATTGTGCATAATGCAGATTCTTTTACAATACAATTATCTTGCAAAGACAAGTCTTTGACTTGTCTTGTTGCATGAGTGCATTGTGAAAAGTGAGTCTGGCTCCACATCGAGTGCTATCTACTTGTCTTTCCTGTTAAATTACTGTGTTTATGGATAATTTATATAAATTCACCCTTCGTTATTAATAATAAACGAAAGAAACACAAACTAAATTGTGATGAGCTGTGTTGCATTTTAAATCCACCTTAAAGGAATGCCCGTTTTGGTATAATTCTGTGTAATGTATATTGAGAGTTAAAGAATGTATTACTTTCTTTTGTCAATATAACATTTTTTTTTAAGATCATCTATAACGGTATTGATATAGAATGATAGATTGAGCAAGTAAACCCATTTTATCATCATCATCATCAAATTCCCAACATTTACCCTCAAGGGTGTGCAGGATATGATAGTACTACATGAAAAATTTACGTCATTACTAACTTCCTACTTACAATTTTCTGCCAAATCAATCTGTTACCTGTCAAATCTACAACATTGTCAGATCTTATATTCATATATCTATCTTCTATGGCAGTTTTTACTGTATCAATTCCACATATATCTTGGTCTTCCTCTGGGTCTTTTTACTGCCAACCTGGCAGAGAACACTTGTTTGGATAATCTTTCCTTGCCCATTCTATTTAAGTGAATGTCCACCTGAGATTAGCTCTGCTAATGCATTCCTGGATGCATTAGCTGAGGAAAGATTAGGAAAGAAGTTGACAAACGAGGATATTAGGAAAGAACTTGACAATGTCAAGTTCTTTCCTAATATCCTCGTTTTTAATATGATATTGCCATTGATGCCATCTGTTCATGCCCTTAATCTTTCTCAGGACTCTCATATCTGCGGTCTCTAGTCTTTGGTCAAGTGTGTTTTACTTCCGACCCAGCTCTCAGATCCATAAGTTAAAATTGGTTTGAACATTGTCTTGTATTTAGCTAATTTAGTGTTTTGACTAATTTCTCTCTTATTCCATATAAATTTATTCAATTGACTTCCTGCCATACCGGCTTTATTGATTCTGTTGTCTATTTCCATATTTAATTTACCATCTTCACTAAAAATTGTGCCTAAGTAGCTAAAATGTTTCACTTGTTCTATAGGTTCTCCATTCACAATGCAGCTGATATTTTCAATGCTTCTGCCTATTCTCATTATCTTTGTCTTGTTATTGCTGACCTTCATGCCATATCTATCACAGCAGTTATTCAATTTAGTCAGGGAATCTTGCAGACTTGTAGCGGATTTATTTAGAAGTATAACATCATCTGCATAAAGCAAGGAGCTGACATTAACATCTCCAATTTTGATATAAAGTTTAATACCACTTTCCTTCATAATGTACATCCTTGTCTGACACCAGATTTAACATTAAATCATCTCCATGTACTTCCTTCAATTCTAACTGCTGACTTACAACTCAAATAAAGACTAAGTATTGCTTGATGCTTGATATAATGATCCACTGACACCATACAACTGTAGCGTTTTGAATAGCTTCTCTCTTGGCACCTTGTCATATGCTTTTTCCAGATCTACTAAACTTAAATACAGATTTTTGTTATATTCCCATGACTTTTCAACTAGAGGCTGTCAGGATAAACTTATCCTGACAGCCTCTGTTTGGCCTTAATCCAGCTTGTTCCTCACCAAGCTTCTCAACCGTTTCTCAAGTATACTTGCATATAACTTACCAGGAACACTCAGTAATGAAATACCTCTGTAATTCTCATATTCAGTTTTATTTCCCTTTTTATATATGGGCACTATGAGAGCTCTACTCCAATCATCTGGAATTCGTTCTTCTGTCCAGGCTCTCTGAACTAATCAGTGTAGCCACTGTAAAACTTTTATACCTCCATACTTGAGCATTTCTGGTCTAATATCATTCTACTCCATCTGCCTTTCCACATTTCAGGCTTTTGATGGCTTTTTCTATTTCAAGCATGGATATGTATTCCTGATTGCACGCCTGGTCATTGTTTTTTATCACTGTGCTGTCATCACTGCTAGTTTCATTTAGCAATTTTTCAAAGTAATTACTCCATACTTCAAGGATATCTTTTTCTCCAGTTATCATATCACCTTTATCATCTCTAATTCCTTTTACAGCACTCTTTCCTCCATTTCTGAACTTCTTCAGCAACCTCCAGAATATCTTGCCACCTTCTTGATATTTATTTTCTGTGTTCTTACCAAAGTCTTTTTTTGACTTTTGTTTAGCTAGTCACAGTGTTTAGCTTTCTTACATTTGTCTCTATATTCTCTAAGAGCACAAGCTGACTTATTTGCTATGTGCTTTTGATATGCTTTCTTCTTTTCCTTAGCTGCCTCTTTAACTTCCTGTGTCCACCAGGGAGTTCTGAATTTTCTATTCTTGCAGACAACCTCACCACATGCCTCTTGGGCAGAATCAATCAATGTTTTCTTCAGAGCTTGCCATTGAATCTCCAAGGTTTGATTCCTGTTTTTTTTTTATAACTTTTTTTATAGGTAGTAGATTTAAGTTGTATCTCTCTTGCCCTGTATATATAAGGTTACAATAAAAGTATCCAGATGTTTGTGAAAAGTTATTTTATATAGTTATAAAATTATATGTAGTTAATTTAATATAATTGTATATTTTATTATATTGGTGGCATTATGCTAGGAGAAACTGATCAGTCAAGATATCTTGGGGTTTGTAGATTGGAAGTTTAGGTTCGATGGCTATGTTTCAAAGATTGCAAATACAACTCAGAGGATAGTTACAATGCTGAAATGAACCTTGAGACATAAAGATAAGGAAGTTGTTTTATCTCTTTATAAGGCCTTGATACTACCTCTCTTGAACTATTTTGTGCAGTTCTGATCTCCTAGTTTCTGTGGTGTTGCAGATACAGTGGAGAGAGAGAGTGCAGAGAAGAATTTTTAAAGATAATATCGTTAATGTAGAATACAGATCATGTAGCCAGATTGAGAATTTGTTGACTGTAGACACTATCAGACAGAAGAAAGAGGGGGGGGGATATGATTGAGACTTGCAAACTTCTGCAAGGGTCATACAGGATACTAGTTGATGGAATTTTCATGTTGTTGGAAGAGGACAAGAGGCATCTATGGAAGTTGAGAATGAATGCATTAAAAAAAAAAGGGTGAAAGCTAGCTTTTTCTCTCATAGAGTGCTATGTCGGAATAGATTGCCATTGAAGGTGGTAAGCACAATGAACAGACATGGCAGGTGATATGTGGCCTCCCATGATCCGTCCCTGACTCCATTGCACTAAATTATTATAATTAAGAATAATATAGCATTCTTTAAGTAATGACAATAGTGCCATTGTTTTGTTTTGCACAATACATTATATAAGCATATAATTTCCTTCCCTCCCACTTTCATTCCTGAAAGAAGAAAGTGAACCCATTTCATTCTTTTGAAAGATTATGGTAGATAATTTTTATATTTTAAATTAAACTCAAGATTGTTTTAATTGTGATCAGATGTCTATGTGAAGTCATTAGTCATTATTTTTGTTATTCATCTGTGCTTGAAAATGTGTTTTTCATATTCTTAAATAATTATTTTATCTGCAGGACTATAAAAACAAAAAAAACTATGAAACAGAAGTCAGATTCTGAAAGTGACTATGAACATATGGAGCAAGAAAGACTTCAGGATCTTAAAGAAAGAGATGAATTCACTAAAAGATTAAAGAAGAAGGATAAAGAGCACACTCGAAATATTGTAGAGAAATCAGACAAAAAAGTAACAAGTTAACTGAATTAGTTTTGGGAATTTTACATTGTTTTCATGTATTTTAGATGTTTATTATAAAAATGTTTTAGCTTCATTATTTGTTGAAGTAGGTTTGTTTTGCAATATTAATTATGATTGTTTTAATACTGAAATTTCCATAATGCTTTATAAATAACTAAATCACACAGATATTATGAACCCCAATCACTTTTTCATCCCTCTCATTATATTTGACTTAGAGCATTTAAATATAGAGGTGTAATCATTTTACATGCCAAATGTTCTAAAGTTTGAATTCTAGATGGTGGAAGGTAATCTCATTGCACTAAATCTATAAGAATAGAAAGAAAACCGAGTGTGAGAATTATGCAGGAATTTCTGTACTGAATATCGAAAATCAGGGCTCAAGAGATACAAAATTTTGCCAGCATGCAAGTAGTTGCAGACTGGACACACTGGAATATTCTTTATATTTAAAAAAAAAAAAAAAAAAAAACTTTCTAAATAAAATCTTTTTAACTTGGAGAAAATGCAGGAATATTTTTTGTAGGAAGAATGATAATGCTACCTTGATAACTACTTCTTTAATGGATTTGGCTTATCACCATTAATAATACTATAACACTATTCTTGTCTGTCATGATTCACATCCGTACCATCCTGGATGTGTATATATGTCCATAATTATATAGTTGGAGTCAATATAACCTTGGAGTTATATTGACATTGGAGTCAATATAACCTTTGGATATTACAGATATATATACGAAAATAAGGGGTGCTTAAGGATCAAAGCTATATAACTGAAAGGAGACCTCCACATAGCGTTTAAAGGAATTTAAAGGAGAACCAATCAGGGCTTCTGGCTTAATGTCCAGTCCTCACCTTCTCATGGTGCACCTTGTTAGGTATCTACTTGGATATTGAACAAACGAGGATGGGCTGGCAATTTGGAATTTAGCTGACCAAATTGTACTCTTATTGGCTTAAACCAAAATAAAAAAATTATGGTACAACATGACAGAATTTCATGCCGGCTGGAGCGTCGTCTGGTTAAGCAAGGCTCCTTGTTTTCGTCAGGGAACCAGGGCAAACAGCGAAAAGTCAGCTACTGGAACAAATCCTAAAACCCACCCCAACTCAATATCACCAGAGTTCAAGATTGGTATTATCAACATAAGAAGCCTGAATAGCAAAGAAATGGAGCTAGCTGAGGAATTGGATAAGTATCAGATTAACATAATAGGGGTGAATGAAACAAAAAAGGCAAAACTGGTGAGATCTTTTTGAGCAATAAATACAAAATGTTATATTCAGGCAATGACAATCAAGGAAAAGAAGTAGCCATAGTATTCAAGACTAAATACGAGGCTAATCTCCTTGAATGGAAAGCAATCTCAAGTAGAGTGATGTGGGCAAATATGAGAGTGGGGAACTCGACAATGAGACTTATTTGTGCCTATGGTCCCACAGGAGACTACTAAGTAGAAGTGGAGGAATTTTTTGATGCTTTAGAGAAAGCAGCTGACACAATGAAAAAGGAAAAGTTGGTCCTTGTTGGGGATCTAAATAGCAGAGTAGGACAAAAATTTATCAGACATACAAAAATATATTGAGAAATTTTGGAGAAAAGAGCAAAAATACCTGTTGGATTTCTGCTCAGCACATGTACTGCTTATTACTAACACAATGTTCCAACATAAAAATGTACACAAATTCACATGGAGAGAAGAGGCAAGGAATAAGAAAAGTCTCATTGACTATCTTATTGTTGATAGTGATGTTTCCCCTGGTGTAGGACACCAGAGTGTACAGAGGATTTGAAATTCGAAGTCATCAACATTTAGTCTTGAGCAGGATAAAATTGAATTTCATATTGAAAAGAATAACATGTAAGAAAGTTTTAAAGCGAATAAAAGTGAACTGTAGACTAAAATACACAAAGATTATTGAAGAAAAAAATGAAAGAGTTTGATAACAGGAACCAAACCTTGGAGATTCAGTGGCAAGCCCTGAAGAATTGATTGGTAAATTTTCTTGGCAAATAAGTCAGCTTGTGCTCTTAGAGAATTCAGAGACAAATGTAAGAAAGCTAAACACTGTGTAAACCTAGCTAAACAAACGTCATAGAGGACTTTGGTAAGAACATAGAAAATAAATATCAAGAAGGTGACAAGATATTCTGGAGATTGTTGAAGAAACTCAGAAATGGATGACAGAGTCTGTAAAAGGAATTAGAGATGATTAAGATTGCGTTAAAACAGGAGAAAAAGATATTCTTGAAGTATGGAGTACTTACTTTGAAAAACTGCTAAATGAAACAAGCAGTGATGACAGCACAGTGGTAAAAAACACTGACCAGACATGCAGTCAGGAATACATATCCATACTTGAAGTAGAAAAAGCCATCAAAATCCTGAAATGTGGAAAGGCAGCAGGAGTAGATGATATTTGACCAGAAATGCTCAAGTATGGAGGTATAAAAGTCTTATAGTGGGTGCACTGCATAGTTCAGAAAGCCTGGACAGAGGGACAAATTCCTGATGATTGGAGTAGAACTCTCATAGTACCCATATATTAAAAGGGAAATAAAACTGAATATGAGATATATGCAAGTATACTTGAGAAATGGTTGAGAAGGATTGTGGAAAAGAAATTTGGTGAAGAACAAGCAGGATTCAAGCCAAATAGAGGGCTGTTAGAATCAGATTTTCACTTTACGATAGATAAAATTGAATTTCATATTGAAAAGAATTACAGAGAATCATGGAAATATAACAAAGATCTGTATTTAAGTTTTGTAGATTTGGAAAAGGCATATGACAAGGTGCCAAGAGAAAAGTTATTTGAAACGCTACATGTATATGGTGTTAATGGGGCATTATATCAACCAATACTTAGTCTTTATTTGAAAATTAAAATTTGCAGGAAGGTGATTTAATGTTAAATCTGGTGTCAGACAAGGATGTACATTATCCCCTCTGTTATTCATTATCTATATGGATCACATTATGAAAGAAAGTTGTATTAAACCTGATATCAAAATTGGTGATGTTAATGTTGTCAGCTCCTTGCTTTATGCAGATGATGTTATACTTCTAAATAAATCCGCTACAAGTCTGCAAGATTCCCTGACTAAATTGAATAACTGCTGTGATAGATATGGTATGAAGGTCAGCAATAACAAGATAAAGACAATGAAAATAGGCAGAAATGGTTGAAAATATCAACTGCATTGTGAATGGAGAATCTATAGTACGAGTAAAACATTTCAGCTACTTAGGCACGATTTTTTGTGAAGATGGTAAATTAAATATGGAAATAGACAACAGAATCAACAAAGCTGGTATGGTAGGAAGTCAATTGAATAAATTAATATGGATTAAGAGAGAAATTAGTTGGAACACTAAATTAGCTGTATACAAGACAAGTGTTCAAACCAGTTTTAACTTATGGATCTGAGAGTCCTGAGAAAGATAAAGGTATTAACATATGGCATCAATGGCAATATCATTTTAATAACGAGGATATTAGGAAAAAACTTGACTTTGTCAGCATCCAGAAATGTGTTAGCAGAGCTAATCTCAGGTGGTATGGTCACTTAAACAGAATGGGAGAGTAAAGATTAGCAAAACAAGTGTTGTGTTCTCTACCAGGTTGCCAGGAAAAAAGCCCCTGAGGAAGACCAAGATATAGGTGGATTGATACAGTAAAAAGTGCCTGATAATATTGGAGTCTTGACAAGTAACAGACTGATTTGGAGGAAAATTGTAAACAGGAAGTTAGTAATGATGTAATTTTTCATGTAGTACTATCATATCATGTACACCCTTTGAGGGTATATATCAGGTATTTGATGATGATGATACAAAAATAAATAATTTTATAGATACAAAACGTATATTATTTTAGATATACTTGATGCATGTGGGTGGTTATAGATAGTTATGCTGTTCCTCTCTTTGGTTGTAAGTATCACAGATGTGTTTTTTTTTTTTTTTTTTTTTTTTGCAAGGGGGGGGGGGGCTCATTTCTAAAGGGAAGTCATGCTACACCTTCTATGAAATTTGAATAACTTATCTTCACTGATGTAATTTGTAATAATAATTCCAAACGAGTATCAGACTCAGTGGAAAAACCTGAAGAAAACATTCATCAGTGTAATTGAGCTGTCAGACATTCAAGATAGAGAATAAATTAAGAATTCCATGGTGAAATCAAGAAATTAAAGCAATAGTCCAGGAAAGGAAGATATAGAAGATTCTGTTATATTAAGTGGACCCTTAAAGAGTATAGAGAAATATAGGAGTGCTATTTTCCCATAGGACATTGGAAATGTATAGAAAATATCTTGAAAGTTACAAAAATGTTCTGGAGGCTACTTAGAAATATAGGAAGAAGAGTGCAATATAAGGAATCAAAGGTGATATAAAAGCTGAAGATAAGAATGTTCTGAATGTCTAGAGTAATTAACAATTATTACATTTAATCAGTAATGAAACAGTTCTAAAGACTTTTCAGAAATGTAATTAACAGTAGATTTTTCATCCTTTACTATTAAAATTAGAAGAAATGTGGAAAGGCAGCTTGAGAAGATATCTCACTTGAAATGATTAAATATAGAAGTATAAAACATTTTACAGTGGTTATTTAATTTAGAAAGCTAGAGACCCATCAACCAAATCAGAAAACTCTAACAAATTAAAATAACAAATAAAATATGAATATTGTCATATGTCCAACCAGAAATAATAAGCATCAATAATGATGAAATTGAATGAGTAGATCATTACATATACTAAGACAACAGATATCAATGGAACAAAATATCATGGACAAAATTAAAAGACGAATGATACTTGGGTGGAAAGCATTTGGAAAAATACTTTCAATATTCAAAAAGCCAACTACCATTATGCCTGAAAAGAGAAGTTTTTAACCAGTGTATCTATGACAACAGTTATTCAATTTAGCCAGGGAATCTTGCAGACTTGTAGCAGATTTATTTAAAAGTATAACATCATCCTCATAAAGTAAAGAGCTGAGATTAACACCTCCAATTTTGATATCAGGTTTAATACCACTTTCCTTCATAATGTGATCCATATAGATAATGAATAACAGAGGGGATAATGTACATCCTTAAATCAGATTTAACATAAAACCACCTTCCAGTACTTCCTTCATTTCTAACTGCTTACTTACAACTCAAATAAAGACTAAGTATTGCTTGATATAATGTCCCATTAACAACATATAACTGTAGCATTTTGAATAGCTTCTCTCTTGGCACCTTGTCATATGCCTTTTCCAGATCAACAAACTTAAATACAGATCTTTGTTATTATATTCCCATGATTTCTCAACTATCTGTCGTAAAGTGAAAATCTGATCCTGGCAGCCTCTATTTGGCCTGAAACCAGCTTGTTCTTCACCAAGCTTCTCTTCCACAATCCTTCTCAACTGTTTCTCAAGTATACTTGCATATAACTTACCAGGAACACTCAGTAATGAAATACCTCTGTAATTCTCATATTCAGTTTTATTTCCCTTTTTATATATGGGCACTATGAGAGCTCTACTCCAATCATCTGGAATTTGTCCCTCTGTCCAAGCCTTCTGAACTATGCAGAGCAGCCATTGTAAGACTTTTATACCTCCATACTTGAGCATTTCTAGTCGAATATCATCTACTCCAGCTGCCTTTCCACATTTCAGGCTTTTGATGGCTTTTTCTACTTCAAGTATGGATATGTTCCTGGCTGCATGCCTGGTCACTGTTTTTTTTACTACTGTGATGTCATCACTGCTTGTTTCATTTAGCAATTTTTTGAATTAATTACTCCATACTTTAAGGATATCTTTTTCTCCAGTTTTCATGTCACCTTTATCATCTGTAATTCCTTTTACAGCACTCTTTCCTCCAATCCTGAGCTTCAACAACCTTCAGAATATCTTGCCACTTCTTGATATTTATTTTCTGTGTTCTTGCCAAAGTCTTCTCATGACTTTTGTTTAGCTAGTTTTACACAGTGTTTAGCTTTCTTACATGTGTCTCTGAATTCTCTAAGAGCACAAGCTGACTTATTTGGTAGGAGATTTTGATATGCTTTCTTCTTTTCCTTCTCTGCCTCTTTAACACTTTCATTGCCAAGCTGAAAATTGGAATTTCGTGTGGTGGCCAAATTTTTTATTTTTTTTTATTTAGTTAGCGACGTCCACGCGATAACGCGTGATCGGCCGTTTCGTGAGAACTCGCATCGCGTGATCGCACGATATCGTTCATTGCCAAGCTGAAAATTGGAATTTTTGTGGTGGCCAAATTTTTTTTTTTTTTTATTTAGTTAGCGACGTCAACACGATAATGCGTGATCGGCCGTTTGGTGAGAACTCGCATCGCGTGATTGGCAATGAAAGTGTTAACTGTGTTAAAGAGGCAGTGAAGGTTCCTGTGTTCACCATGGAGTTCTGATTTTTCTATCCTTACAGACAACCTCACCAGATGCTTCTCTGGCTGAATCAATCAGTGTTTTCTTCAGGGCTTGCCACTGAATCTCCAAGGTTTGGTTCCTATTATCAAACTCTTTCATTTTTTCGTCAATAATCTTTGTGTATTTTAGTCTACAGTTCACATCTGAGAGCTGCACAACTTTTATTCGTTTTAAAACTTTCTTACATGTTATTCTTTAAAAAAAAAAAAAATCAGCTAACGCCTTTTTTTTATTCCCGTATATACGGGAGTAGGCGAGGCCATTTAGCCCTATCTAACTTTTGGAGACTGAGTGGGCAGTTCAATCTCCACTGGTACCCAATCAGAGACAGATGGCCCAAGGCTATCACTAATTAAGCGGTACGCAGTGAAGATGTGCCGCCATCTCGTGGTCTCTAACCCTAACACAATATATTTAATGTCTGAAATAATGTGGGTTCTACGGTCGATTTTCTTGAGTTTACAGGACGAAAAACCCGAGTTTCCGGGAGGAAAAACCTGCTTGCCCGTGCCAGAGATCGACTAACTCGGGAACCGGTCGAAAAAAGGCTTAGAAAAATTTCCTCTAGTCGCCGACTAGACTCGAAACCAAGACTTCCTTCGTGCGGCCTAGTGCGGTGGTGTGCAAACGCCACATCCACTGAGCTACACAGGCTCAATGTTATTCTTTTCAATATGAAATTCAATTTTATCCTGCTCAAGACTAAATGGTGATGACTTCGAATTTCAAATCCTCTGTACACTCTGGTGTCCTAAACCAGGGAAAACATCACTATCAACAATAAGATAGTCAATGAGACTTTTCTTATTCCTTGCCTCTTCTCTCCATGTGAATTTGTGTACATTTTTGTGTTGGAACATTGTGTTAGTAATAAGCAGTACATGTGCTGAGCAGAAATCCAACAGGTATTTTTGCTCTTTTCTCCAAAATTTCTCAATATATTTTTGTATGTCTGACAATTATGTCCTACTCTGCTATTTAGATCCCCAACAAGGACCAACTTTTCCTTTTTCATTGTGTCAGCTGCTTTCTCTAAAGCATCAAAAAATTCCTCCACTTCTACTTAGTAGTCTCCTGTGGGACCATAGGCACAAATAAGTCTCATTGTCGAGTTCCCCACTCTCATATTTGCCCACATCACTCTACTTGAGATTGCTTTCCATTCAAGGAGATTAGCCTCATATTTAGTCTTGAATACTATGGCTACTCCTCCTTTTCCGTGATTGTCATTGCTTGAATATGACATTTTGTATTTATTGCTCAGAAAGATCTCACCAGTTTTTGCCTTTTTTGTTTCATTCACCCCTATTATGTCAATCTGATACTTATCCAATTCCTCAGCTAGCTCCATTTCTTTGCTATTCAGGCTTCTTATGTTGATAATACCAATCTTGAAGTCTGGTGATGTTGAGTTGGGGTGTGTTTTCAGATTTGTTCCAGTAGCTGACTTTTAGCTGTTTGCCCTGGTTCCGTGGTGAAAACAACGGGGGCCTTGTTTAACCGGGCAATGCCCCAGCAGGCATGAAATTCAGTCATGTTGTATAATAATTTTTTATTTTGGTTTAAGCCAATAAGACTACAATTTGTCGGCTAAATTCCAAATTTCCAGCCCCTTCTCATTCATTCAGTATCCAGGTACATGCCTAACAGGGTGCACCACGAGAAGGTGAGGATTGAACATTAAGACGCTCTGGTCAGTTCTCCACATTCCTTTTGAAGGCTATGTGGAAGTCTCCTCTCATTTATATAGCTTTGACCTTTAAGCACCCATAATTACCCTAAATCATGGTGGATTGATGATATCATCAGATTTGCAGGAGTGTCATGGGAAATCAGAGCCATGGACAGACAGTTTTGGAGTAATCATGGAAAGGCTTTCATCCAGCAGTGGATTGTCAATGGCTGATGATGATGATTGTCTTTAAAATGAAAACTGAAAGTAGGCAGGTAAACAGAAATTTACTTGTCAAGTTAATAATGAGGAGGATAATTTGTTTCACCAGAATAGAGTAGCATACAAAGTAAGTTTGCTGATATGATTCTTTTTAAAGGCAATTAAAAAAAAAAAAAAAAAAAAAAAACGTAAAAGACAAATAAATTGACTGTCATAAATTTGTATATAAAATAAAAATCTCCGAGGAAATTCACAAAATTATATTGTCTCATAATCAATAATGATTATGAGACAATTATACCTGCCAATAATGGTTGGTATAACTGTTATGATGAGATTACAATCGGATTCCTTTCTCACTATAGTGAGATCTGGTTTTCATCACTCTGTACAGCATTTATTAATCATGACAATAAAGGAAAATCAACTTTTTTTTTTACTTTCTTCTCTAACAAACTTTGCACTGATTTTTCACAATACAGGACGTTAATGTTCATGTCATATATTCCAGTCACTCTTGACTAAAAGTCCAGATAAGATTTTGTTGTGCCCTTGCAATAGTTGAAAGTTTCCAAGTTAAATAAGTACATTTATTATTCGTGGAATTTTGCTGACTATATTATGCAATGTTGGTTCATCTCTCTTTCTCTCCCTTTTGTTTCAGAAAGAAAGAAATTTTACCTCTTGTTCTTTAGCTTAAAAGAATTTGGTGTCACCTAGTTTACTTTTCTACATTGTTAGATCAGTAGGTTTTTGCCCTAGTTGGAACAAAATGGGCTGTTGACTGTATACACCCTTAGCGAATCAACCATAGTTTAACTAACTCATAAAGTTCAGGTATCTTCCTTATTCTTTTCAACAGAGTAAATAACTCTTCACTTTGAGCATTCACAAGATATCAGTCTTATTATATTTCTTGTACAAATGCTGAATCATGAACATGCACTCCCCACTCTGTTACGGCTGCTGAAATGTGCCATGAACTCTATAAGACTGTTGATGTTTTGCAGGAGATATGCTGTACCACATTATCAAAGTTGCTTCCCTTGGATTGGGAAGCAACCTTGAGTATGTTCTATGGGATTCAAATCCAGCAATTTAACAGCCATGGTAAAACACTGAAAAGCCACTGTTCAACAAACCACTCTCAAATGACACTGATAATCTACATGGTGTGTTATCTTGCTGGAACACATCTGTGCTATCTTGGAAGACAGCTACCATGATGAGGATATATCTGATTAGCCATGATAGATACTTTATAGTATCTGTAGTACAAAATATGATTATCAGGGCTCGAAGAGATTCAAGGAAACCCACACACATGCCATAATTCTGTTGTCTTCATGGTTCAGCTTGTTTCTGCTGAACCATGACATTAAGTGTGATTCATTTTCTCCAGGTTTTCACCTACCATTCATATACAGTATAGCTGGAGATGAGATTCATTTGAAAAGGCTTTTTTTTTTTTTTTCTCTCTCTCCAGTTTAAGTGGTCTAGTAATGGGTTTCAGGTGCAAACAGTATATAATAAGGTCTTGTCTCCCAACAATCCATTCACACAGTAGTTCTCAATTATTAACAATATACACCCATTTATATGATGCTTTTAGTGATGTGACACTGCAGCGAATCAACCAGTGCACAGTTTTTATGGACTCACAAAAGTTTGTTTATGGCAGGATTGCTTGCTTTATCTCTGTTTCGGTGTCTCACTGTAAATTATAAACTGTACTCTAACTAACAGTGGAAAATAAAAATTAAAATAAGGGTACTGTTACTTCCATTGAAAAGAAGACTCGTAAACTTATTACATTAGATGCTAAGATTAAAAATTGTTAAATTTAATTATTATTATTATTATACGGGCACCTCCATGGAGTCTGAAGACAAATCACAGGAGATCCAATCTATCATACCTCTCCTTGAACCCATTAACAGAAAAAACACTCGCAATTGATTATGGCAACCCATTCCACTTATTCACACTCTCCAAGCAAAAAATCTAGTCCACACACCCCTACTGACTGCACCTTTATTCAGCTCCCAGGGATGACCCCCTTGTTCTGGTCCCTCTAGCCAAGTTCTGAAACATTTTCCCCTGCATCTATCCTATAAAATCCTTTAAGCAACTTAAATGTTTCTATCATATTCCCTCTTTTTTCTCCTATCAACCAACTTTTGCAATCCACACACCTTCAATCTATCCTCATAAGGAACGGGCCGCTCACCATCTTGGTCACTCGTCTCTGAATCCTGTCCGCTGCTTCCCATCCCCAAGAAACACAGGGGACCAGGCTTGAACACAGTAATCCAGATGTGGATGTATCAAGACCTTATAAAGAGGAATTACAACTTCTTTAGCAATATGTCTCCTAAACTTTAACTTTCTGTCTACCTAAATCTCTAGATTTAATCAATATTAGTAAATATATGCTTATTCATATAAGTTTCATTTCAAAGGTATTGATAAGCTTACAAATGCAAAATCTTGCTCTCATTTAAAACAGCCAAGTTTTTCGCACTTTAAATTAATGTTTCATTGCTAGTGTTATAATAAATATTATAACAATATATGTCTGTATTATGATTTTTTTTCTTGATGAGGGCCTTGAAAGATTTTAATTTTTCTAAAGGGGCCTTTACATCCATAAGTTTGGGAAGCACTGTCTTACATGACCCATACAGGTAGGAACTTCTTGGTAGGTAGAATTATGATGGATTATCAGAAATGCTTTTTTGCCATCATTATACTTTGGACTATGTGACAGCAGTATGGTATTCGATGCACAGCAAGTGTACTAATAAAAAACTTATATAGTTACATAATACTTTATAGTTATCCAATTTTTCCAGTTAGATTATTTTGTCTCTTGCAGAGATTTAACAGTAAGTTATATCTTTACAAGACTTAAATAAAACTGTAAAACTATTGTTTGATTCTACATTTTTTTCATTAGGTGAAAATGGCTGACTATTAATGACATAGCATAAATTATTTTATTTAAAAAAAAAATTATTTTTAAAATAAAATTATCTTAGTATCTCCCATAATGCAAAGCTCATCTCCTTACAGACATGTATAATGCTATGCATTAAGGGAAGGGCCACTGCCCAGACTGGTTTCAACCTTTATTGAGGTCTCGTCAGTGGGAGCCAGACCCAGAGGTGGTGGAAGCAATGGAGAAGTCATATTTACCTATATGAGTTGCCAAAAGGTGTCTCATCTTATTATTAAATTACTCTGGATTTCGAGAAAGATGCTGGAAGTTTTTTTCCACTTGGTTAGACTATAATAAATTTAGCTTAATCCTTTATCCAAGTTTAAGCAAACAAAGTTTGCACCTGAAGTATCTTCAAGACTGAGGCAACTCATGGTAAAGGTGGACCAAGCTCTCATCACTGCTTATCTTAGTATCTCCCATAATGCAAAGCACATCTCCTTGCGGAACTAAATTTATTATAGTCTAACCAAGTGGGAAAAAACTTCCAACATCTTTCTGTAAATCCAGAGTAATTTAATAATAAGGTGAGACACCTTTTGGCTTCTTCATTGCTTCCACCTTGGTATCACCACCTCTGGGTCTGGCTCCCACTGACGAGACCACAATAAGGTCGAAACCGGTCTGGGTAGTGGCCCTTCCCTTAATGCATAGCATTATACATGTCTGCAAAAAGATGTGCTTTGCATTATGGGAGATACTAAGATAAGCAGTGATGAGAGCTTGGTCCACCTTTACCATGAGTTGCCTCAGTCCTGAAGATACTTCAGGTGCAAACTTTGTTTGCTTACACTGGGATAAAGGATTAAACTAAATTTATTATAGTCTAACCAAGTGGAAAAAAACTTCCAAGTAGGTATGGCTTTCTATATCAGTTTATTCAGAGAGAAATTAGCCAAGACATAAAACTAGCACTATAGAAAAGTTTAAATGTTTAAACTATATGAAAAAAATTTTTAAATGAATTTCAGCATATGAATCTAGGCATTGGTTTTTAAAATATAGCAACTGATCATCAAAAACCACTGATGAAAGTTTTCAGAAGATAATTACAGGAATTAACAGTTTCTGGAGCATGGTAAGCAGAGCTAATTTAAAGTATTGGTTATTTACACATAATTGAAGAGGAAAGATTTGCAAAATCTCTCAGTTGTTGTAGGAATGTGTATGTTTGTGTTAAAAGACACTTATGAACTAACCATATTGAAATCGAAAACACTCAAATAATACTCCATTTGAATAATTTTGGTTTGATTTTGTGAAATGCAGAGGCAGTTTTGCCCACTCAATTAGGAAAACCAGTATGAAAGACATGAAAGGGTCATCAGCATGGAACATTAACTGTTGAGTCAGAATCATATCTGTTTGACCATCTTAATAAAGTCCTGGTACATAGCATAGATTCACATGTAGTCTATTTTCTTGCAATAAATAAAGTAATGGCATTAAAATAAAAGCAGTGTCGATACCCACAAACCTATTCAAAGACATTGCTACAGATTTTATATACTTCATAAAACTAAAAAATAAATAAATGACTAAACTAGATAATGTTTACATTTTTTTTTTCACATTTCAATTGTAATCTTTCTTCTAAATAAACTTTAATAATATTTTGATGTGTTACTTTGACAGGCATATGAAGAAGCTGCACGGAGGCTACGGTTAGAAGCTGAAGATAGAAAAAAAGTAATACCAAAATTAAGAACAGAGTCTCGTAGAAAATACTTGGAAAAAAGGAAAGATGATAAATTGCTAGAACTTGAGGGTGATATTGTTGATGAAGAATTTTTGTTTTCTGATGTGAAGTAAGTTTTCTATGACCACTCATTAAGTTAATTCTGTAGGAACCTATTCTTTATTTCATGTGAATGTAGTCCTTAATATTTTTTTTTCTTTTGCAAAAAAAAAATGGTTTTCCTGCTATTCTAAAGCCACTCAATTTTTATTTATTTAAAAAACAGGTAATCTAACTGGTGTTATATATAAAACATGTCTCATTAAATTGCAAAACTGATACTTTACAACACACTGAAATTATATTTCACAGTGTGTTGTAAAGACCAAAGCATTAAGTCTTGGAAAGAAAATGTGCTGATGAGTAGAAATAAATCTTAACTAATATATTCTGCATATAACTTTTTAATATTCAAAATATAAATTATTTAATGAAAACTTTTTAGACTGTCACCAAAGTAGTAGTGGTTGTGGTGTGGTCAAAGCCGTGGATGGAATGTATTACTTACAGCAATTAAAGGACAGTGCAATACAATTTTGGACATTGTGTCTTTTTATTTAATGTAAAACAGAGCATCTTCCCTGGCTAGGCTGCATTCTGTTCATTAGCATTCAGTTACAACTGCATTCTTTAGTATGATCATCTTTTAGGATGACCATCCTGGATCAGAAAAACTAAATACATCAACTCTCAAATTCTTAGCACACTCTTAAGGACTTCAGGAATAGTTCATTATAGTGGATAGCTAAGTATAAGCATTCCTCTTAGTACAGCATTATACCCATGCAGCTTTTGTTAGGACTTTTCATCGTTATAACATTAGTGAGAATCTGTAACTGAGATCCTCTTTTTTGATGTTGATGCATTTATGAATTTATTTCTTTTGTGACCCTGTTCATTTCCATAAAATTTTATTTGTTAATTCTTTAGCCATGAGAATACAATATTTTCTCTACATCTTTGTTTACTTATCAAATTTGGATAGATTTGTCAGTTTAATCACTTTGTTATAATAAATAATAAACCAGTGACCATTATAAATCTCCTTATCTATGAACTAAGTAAAATGACACCACTCAAAATTCTTCAATATAAATTATACCAAAAATTCTTTTTGTATAATTTATTGCACCAGAAAAGGAAGCGAAATTATAGGTATTATTTCTGGGAATATTCCCATGTTACTCCTCTAAAATAAACTATTATTTTAATGGCTAATACTTTTGTTTAGGAGTGCCCCTTTTTTTTACAATGTCATTGGCTCTCTACTCAAATCTTAAGGCATTACTGAAGTGTTATAAAACTAATATATGAAGAATAATATAGGAGGAAAATTCAGACATACCTTTTTTTTGGACGTTGTTTTCTGTCTCCTTATCCCGGCAATATGCAATCATCTGCTAATATATGAAGAATAATATAGGAGGAAAATTCAGACATACCTTTTTGGATGTTGTTTTCTGTCTCCTTATGCATTCATCTGCTGTTAAGCTGTTAAATAAAGGGGGGGAATTGGGTTAAAGTAATGTGGGGGCTTTCCCCCCCTCCTTTAACAGCAGATGAATGCATATCGCCAGGATAAGGAGACAGAAAACAACATCCAAAAAGGTATGTCTGAATTTTCCTCTTATATTATTCTTCATATATTAGTTTTATAACACTTCAGTAATGCCCTAAGATTTGAGTAAAGAGCCAACGACATTGTAAGAAAAGGAGCACTCCTAAACGAAGTAGGCTATATTAGCCATTAAAATAATAGGAAGTGAAATTACTTTATAAGAGGAGAAAATGAAACAAATTAAACAAGAATGATTGCACAAAAAATTAGAGGTAAATTAGATTATTTACAGGGTGCAACTTTTATAACATCACTGGTTACTTGGAATCAACCTAAACCTGGTTTATTTTTTTTTCTGAAATGCAAAATTATTATGTTAATAACAAATTACAAAATAACGTTTTGAAACAATTTAAAACTTGTTTAGATACTTTTATATTAGTTCAAACCAATAATTTTCCCTCTAATTTTTGCTGACCCATGTACACTTAAAAAAAAAACATTCTGTGTGCAAGTTTCCAGTCTCACAAAATATGTTCACTAATGTAATATTTCTCATATTAATGTCGCCCCTTTTTTCTAGCTATAATCTGTAAAATTGTTAACACTAAATTAACCCGGCATTAGTAAGGTGCAGTGTCACAGACCATAAAGATTTTAAATTGACTATAACTTGACTATAACAACGCATGGCAGTTAGTCATGCCTGAGTGTAGCTTCCCCTCCCATAACCTGCTACTCAACGCCATAGATGACAGGCTATTGCGTGCAAGCAAATTTAGTGTGCTGGGATCCACCAGATCCCACCTTACCAAAAGTGTGACTTCATTTACTTCTGAAACGTAAGTTGTTCTCATGTATATTCTACTAAAATATTATCATTACTGCTGTGTCTTCTATGTTTTTATATGCCAACTATAAGCAAATACGTTTTCGTGAATATTTAGAGGGTATTTTGAGAATAATATTTTTTTTACCAGATGAGTTACGAGCAGGAAGAACAGAGGTTACGTCAACTTATAGATGACGCTAAAAGTTAAAATAAAGATATGTCTGCACGGTTAGCCTAGTGGCTTTGCACTTCACAACCATATGTCTAGGGAAGGAGTGTCCTAGGTTCGATTCCCATCGATGATGTGATGAGCTTAAGCATCTTCCTCAGCCACAACCAAGTTAGCCGGTCTTGAGAATGGACAACAGGGTTTCCGTTAGTTTATCTGGGGTTTTTCATCTCACAAAGCAGGCAAACCGGCCCCGTAAACACACGGATTACAGTCAGGAATACTGACCCAGCCATAGATCTGATTCGTCAGCTATGCCGGTTCCGAGCCCGGATAAAATTTGGGGGGATTGAGGTGGTGTCGTACATCCCCGTAAAACAGGGACTCACAGCCATTGAAATTAATTATTAGTTAAGCATTTTTGGGTAATAAAAAGTTAATTTTGTGGATCTGCATTTTTATTCTGTAAAATTATAGGACACTTAAACCATGCATAATCTAATATTGATTAAAAAGATATGGATTTCTATAATACACTACATTATTTGGGTGGATCTGTGGGACCCACCTTACCACTTTTGTTACGTTTTCCAGCCTCACCAGCACGGGGTTAATTCACTTAAATCCATGTAGCTACAAAATTCCACCACTGTTTGCATGAGTTCAAATGACTGTACTGTAAAGGAAATAGACACTCTAAACATATGCCTCTGCAACTTGCTGACATCAGCACATAATAAAAATAACAAATATAAAACTGGATTTTTCAAGCTAACTTCTTCCCAACAAACAATTTCTTCCTTCTTATTAACTTTGTCTTTATTACTTAAAATTTAAATTTTGTAATTTTTGCTTTTACTGTATGTATGTATATTGAATTCATATAACTAAAATGTATTTCATAATTTTGAGCTTTACATTTGTAATTTATTGTAATGCAGATGTTAAAAAAATTTTTATAATTATTTGTGATTAATTGAAATATTGTAAATAAATCAAATGTCAGAGAAATGTATTTTTCATAAGTGAACTCTTGGTCAGTGCGTAAAAATAATTACTGCTCATGTAAGGTTTCTGCTTAGTCTCTGAAGAGAACCAACCAGTTCGAAACAGCTGTCAGGCCAGTGAAATGCACTGATAAAAGGTGAATGTATGGATGCTTTGGCAACACTCGTGTCTTTTAAGTAGTGTAAACTAAGGCAACTCCAATGCTGATTACATTCTCGTAAGCTCTCAGGTCAATTTTACGAAACTTTCATAGTTTCTACAAACATTCAGCTTTTAATAATGTTGGATCTAATATCCACTTTGCCAATGTAATATTAGAAAAGAATTTGACATTGTTAGCATTCAGGAATGTTTTAGCAGATCTAATCTCAGGTGCACGTAAACAGAATGGGAGAGGAAAAGGTAGCTAACAAGCAGGAAAAAGACCTGGATCTAGATGGATTGATACAGTAAAAGAGTGCCTTAAAATTTGATTCTAAGAAATATAAGATCCACTAATATTGGAATACTGACTTATAATGGATTAATTTGTAGGAAAATTGTCAATAGTAAATTAGTAATGATGTAACTCTTTCATGTAGTGTGCTGTCATAATATTCTATATATCTTCCTCCTGAGGGTATATGTAAGGAATTTGATGATGTCAATGATATTTTTACCGAAAGCTGCGTTTTTTAAGCTGCTTTTCTACGGGTTTCTTTATATTCTTCATGACATATGCTGGCTTATTAGCCAAGAACTTGCTATACGATTTGTTGTGTTCATGTATAGCTTTCCAACTTTGTACCCTTCACTATGAAATTTTTTATATCCTTGTCACGACTTACCCTGTGAATCAATGTTTTCTTCACGTTTTGCCACTCTGTCTCTAAAATTTTTCTTTTTTCAAACACTTTTTGTGTATCATGTTAGTTTAGAAGTCATGTTCAACTTTGATTCTTTTCAGGACTTGGGTACACAGTTTTTTCATTGAGATGCTCATTTTTATCATGCTCAATACTTGGTTGCTCAGTGGCAGTCACTTGCTGTTTTAAATTTCCTGTAGACTTGTATATTGGACTAGTTTGAAAATTTTACTGTTAACAATAACCTAAACAAGTGTTCTTGTTTTATGTGTTTTCTCTCGACATGATTTCAGCACATTTTCTAGAACATAGTGTTAATAACGAATAGCCCATGTCATGAGCAGAAATTTAGCAGGCACTTGCAGTATTATCGTCATCACTAATGCCTTTTCTAGAAATTTTTCCAAAATGTTTCTTGATGCTTTGTATTCATTTATTATTCTGTTTGGTTTCTAACAAGAAATAGCTTTTTTTGAAAAATTCCTCTATTTCTTATATATACAGTAATTACTGTTTATCTGACGTTTTTGGGAAACCAATTTTTTGTTCGGCGATTTGAAGAATTGTTAACTTTGAAGGTATGCTTTGTGAGCTGGCTGCAGAGAAGCACTACTCTTGAGGCCAATGGATACTTTCATGTTATTGTTAAATTAAAATTGAAGTAGTAACATTTTCAGCATAATGGTTTCCCATCAGCAAACAAAAAGAAAGTCGCCATTGAAGTAGAGAGAAAGCGTTAACAAACTATTTCTCCAAACGAAAGCTATTGTTTTCCTAAACTATTTACAACTTATTTCCTTTCACTCAAATGGAGAATTCTTACTCCCCCTCCCATCCAAAAATTAATAAATAAAATTTTGAAAAATTACAGTAAGGAGATAAGGATCTAGTCTGCTATAAAAATTTCATTGAACTCATCTACTAACTTCCAAAGAGTTAGAGGAGACAAAATAAAAGATTGTCGATAATTTTTAAGTTGACTAAAATAATAAATTATGGTCAATTATGTATAAATTATTATTTATTAATAAATAATCAATATATATTGCAAGTGCACCCAGTATCTGCAGATTATTAGGTTAGAGCTCTCCCGGCTTCTTATTCGCTCTTTCGTGGTATTTTCTTGTTTTTGCTGTCACATCAAGCAATTAGTTGTGGTTCTCTCTCTCCCGCCCTCCCCTCCCGAAGCCCTCTATTTATAAAAAAACTTTGTTGTTGAGCATTTCACTTTTATAAAAGCAACATGTCACTTCAACTTGGAAAACCATTTTCAAACTAGTTATTCATTTCACTGCTGTGTATTCATCATACTGATTTAAAGTAATGTTCTTTGCCAATTTTTTTACAAATAGTGCTAATTTAACTGTATGCATGTATACCTGTTAAGCCAAGGAACTGCAAATGAAAATTTACTTAGAAAACAAATCAATCTTTATCCTTCCTAAATTATTTCATTTCCTTGTGTTATATAACACATAATATCATGAGAAACTTAGTGTTATAATAGAAAATTTTTTAAGATATATCTATGCAGTGGTTGGCACCAGTGACATGATATTTTATTAAAATTGTCACACTGAAAGAAGGTATTTAGCTATGAATCTGCCGAAGCCGTCAATATTAGCTTAACCAAGCTATGCTAATATACAAAATATTGTAATTTGTATAATCTCTTTATATATCGCACCCGATGAATAAAATAACCCAAGTCAAAAATTGCCAATTTTTAGCTATGCTGCTTAAAAGCATGTCAGTAGACGGAGTAAATTAATCAGGAGAGCCACACAAAGATTTTTACAGTAATCACCAAAATGGAAGTGTCATTTTTTATCATGCAGCTAAAATGACCATGGATTGCTCCATCAAATCACGATCCATCAAATGCATCTGTGGGTTCTAGTAGCATTAGCACAACACAAAATAGTAACCTGCTCTTAAGTTTGTTTATATCCGACTGATGAGTCATGTTTGCTGCCATGCTTCATAGTTGATGTAGACAACATCTGCCAAAACAAACTGATCTTATTGGTGATATACACTTTATCATTCCAATGTTTCTACATCACATTGAAAACCAGATGACCAAATCTGGGTACATTGGTCAAAGTGTGGTCTGACCAGTGCTTTATACAGTATCACAACTGTTTATTTATCCCTACATGTTAGAATACTTCTTATCATAGCAGCACTACGATGTGCAGTCTTTGCAACACTTGCAATGTGCCCTCTAAACTTCAATCTACTGTCAACCATCATCCCAAATCTCAAGTGTTATCTATTTCCTGTAGTACAGCACTGTCAGTATAGTATATGGCCATATATTTCTGCACTCCAAAATGCAACACCTATTAAAACTATAACCCCCCCACTCCTTTGTCCAAGTCAAAAGTCTATTCAAATCTTCCTGAAGGGAATTAATGTCATCCACGCTACTTATAATTTTCCCGAATGTTGCATTATCATCAGACAACTGAAGATCTGCAGTCAGTCCACATAATATATCATTTACAAACAAGTTAACAGCAGGAGATCCAAGAACAGAACCCTGGGGCATGCCACTGGTTGTCCTCCTTTTTTGAGACTGCTCATACACAACTTGATGGTATCGTTCAGAGAGCCAATCTCTGATCCATCTAACCAATATAACTATCTATTCCCATCCTCTGCAGTTTGTACACCAACTTATCATATGGCAATCTATCGAACACTTTTGCAAAGTCCAAGAATATCACTATATGATTCTCCTTATCTAACACACTTGTTACCTTATCATAAAATGCAAGTAAATTGATAAAACAAGATCTACCCTTTACAGATCCATACTGACCATGATAAAGAATGTTATGTCCACAATCCTGTATTCTATTCCCAACCAATCTCTCCAACACCTTGACTACAATTGCAGTTATACAGACTGGAAACCTCTGTCCTAGAACCATGCTTATGGACTGGTACTATTTTGCCTTCTTCCCACTCCTTAGGAACCTTACCTACTGCAAGACTTCCATTAAACAACCTAGTCAAGTACATAGCTAACTGTTGTGCACATTCCTTAAGAATATGTCATCCATTCCCATAGCCTGATTAACATTAACCCAATTAACACATGATACACCTCTGATTCTTTCACTTCTAATTCTCCTAATACTTGCCTCCCTTCTATATATTGCATGGCATTATTTACACCTGATAAAGTGCTCATTCAGTAATTCCACTATATCCTTTGCAGCAGTCACTCAACTGCCATGACAATCTGCCAGTGTCAACCTGCCATAATTATTCTTTCTCTTACTCACCATATAGTGGAAAAATACTCTTCAGTTAACCTTGGCCTGACCAGCCAATCTCCTCTCATACTGCACCTTTTCTTTCTTTACTGTGCTCATCACCTTCTTAGCTTGCACTGTATGCTGTTCATGGATCTGGCCACCACCAACTGTCTTGAACCTCTTCCATAGCCTTTTCTTTTCCAACACAGCTTGCTTGATTTCACTGTTCATCCATTTCACTCCTACTCTATTTAATTGCTTAACCCCTTTGGTATGCAGTTATACATTGCTTGTGTCAGATACTGCCTTATGAATTTCCATGGACTGTCAACATCTTTTCTTCACAGTTCATCAACCCAACTTGTTGATGCTAACTGACTACAGAGATTCCCCTAATCACCTGCCTTATACTTCATATATCAATTTTTGGCAGTAATCTTTTCTTGTTTCACCACTTCTCAAACAAGTACCTCCTGATCACTCTCACCAAACAGTGGCAGTGTTAATACCTCATTAACAACTACACCCTGTGAAGTTATCACCAAATCCAAAACATTAAAGCCTCTATAAACTATTACACTTTTTTTATAATGTTAGTCAAGTGGCTTTTTAATTTATCGTCCTACATGTTTCACCAATTTTTCTGTCAGCATCTTCAGGGAATACAAAATTAGTAAGCTATATGTAGGTAACAGACTAGGTTATAACTGATTCTAATGCATTCAAAAATTAGTATTGTGCGAGACAATGTGCGTGTCTCGGGAAAGTGATTTATTTGTTATGACTCATGATGTAATTGTCAAAGTTCATTTCTTTGATGTTTAATGATCTAATTAAAGCTTTCCAAATTTCTGGTAAGGTTAGACCTTGATTCTTGTTTAGGTTTTCAGTTGTGCGGGTGATTGTAGCTGCTTCCTTGAAGGTTCTTGAATGGTAGTTTTATCTTCTATATAGGACATAAGACTCTTATCCCACTCAATGTGATGGTTGGTAGAGGCAAAATGGCAAGAAAGGCCTGAAATGTCTTGTCTGTTGTTTCTGACAATAACCTATGTGTTCTTTCTTTCTCGTTTCGAAGCTTCTAGAGGTCTGACCTACGTAACTAATACCACTCCAGAGTACTTGTAGAATGGATGAGGGTCTATTGGTGATCTTAAAAATTTCCAAATAGTGTTGACTGGCTTGAATGCTACTCTGATATTATGTGGTTTTAGAAGGTTAGCCAATTTTTTGGAAATGCTGCTGACAAATGGAATAGTAATAGTACTGATGTATTGGACGTCATCACGTCTATGTGGTATATCAGTCAAGAGAATCTTGTTGTAGAGTCTTTTTGGATAACCATTTAAAGATAGCTCTCTGGATATCGTAGTTAATTCCATTTTTAGGTCATCTTGGTCTGTTGTGTACTGTATGGCTCTTTTCTTGAGCATATGGATAATGCTATGTTTCTGAGATATATGATGAGACGAGTTGAAATGGAGGTAACGTCCAGTATTGGTGGGTTTTCTATACACAGATAGGTTGATACTATTATTAGTTTGTTTCTTTATTAGGATGTCTAGGAATGGCAGTTTTCCATCTTTTTCAATTTCTAATGTGAATTTGATGGTATGGTGGAAACAATTGATTTGGTTGAGGTAATCCATTAGTTCTTCTTTCGTATGATCCCAAATGAGAAAGATATCATCAACATATCTGTACCCAATTTCCGGTTTTGGAATGATCTGGAATAAGATTTTATCCTCTAGATCTTCCATGAATAAGTCAGCAAGGAGGAGAGAGGGGGGCTACCCATGGCTAATCCGGTGAGTTGTTTGTAGACAATTTTTTGCCAAATAAAATAGAAGTTAAATAGTGATTGAACAAAGTAGTGATGTTTCTTGGGAACAAGTTTTCTAAGATGTTGATGACTTCAACCACTGGAATGTTTGTAAACAGAGATGTAATGTCCAGGCTTGCTAGTATATCATCTTCATAGATAAGGATGTTTTTTAATTTATCTATAAAATGTTGTGAGTTTTTAATATAAGTATCCGAGACGTGAGTGTGTTGTAAAATCTTTGCAAGGTACTTGGACAGTTGGTAAGTAGAAGAATAGATGCCATCAACTATTGGACGCAATGGTATACCTTCTTTATGAATTTTAGGAACGCCATACAATCTTAGAGTTAGCGGGTGCGTTGATTTTAGCTTTCTTATTACTTCTATAGGCCAGTTAGTCATTCCACGTAATAGTTCATTGGTGTCATTATGGTTTTTTAGGGTAGGATCCGTACTGAGAACTTCATAGACAGACGTGTCAGATAATAGATTTTTAATTTTTTCTTCATAATCTTTAGTATTTAATATAACTGTATTATTGCCTTTGTCGGCTTTAAGTATGATTATGTTTTTTTATTCTTTAATTTGAGAAGCATTCTTCTTTCCATTTGGTTAGAGTTGATGTTAGAAGATCTTGATGGAGCTGAAAGGATTATGCTGCTTTTTAAACGTAGGTCATTAGCTATTGGAAGTGGTAGCAATGAGAAGGCTTTTTCTAAGTTGCAGATGAACTCTATTTTAGGAATGGCACTGGGTTTTAAGACAAAATTGAATCCTTTTTTGAGAATTGAGATCTCGGGTTTTGTTAAAACGTGTTTAGATAGGTTAATTATCATTTGGTTATCTGGTAGAGACGGTTTGTAGTTGATATGATTATCATACAGCATGTTTATCAATTTGTGTCTTTTTGCTGTGGTTAAAGGTTTTGGTAAAACTGTTGCTAATCATATTATCTAATAGTTGCCATGTCTCTGCGTCAAGGTTATTAGAGATATCTGTGAATAAGTTATAGCACTGTGAGTCTATTTTGCTAAGCAAGAATCTGATATGTCAAATTCTTTCTCTGAGAAGTGCAAACGAAGTTCGTTGATAAATCATGTTAGCCCTTTTAGTTTTATAATATTGTTTTAGACAAAGAAATTATAAAATTTATATTATAAAACTAAAAAAGCTAACATGATTTACCAACAAACTTCGTTTGCACTTCTCAGAGAAAGAATTTGCCATACGAGATTCTTGCTTAGCAAAATAGAAAAATTGGCGAAATATGTAGGACGATAAATTAAAAAGCCACTTGACTAACATTATAAAAAAAGTGTAATAGTTTATATACATAATAGTCAAGAAAAAAAAAAAAAAACACCACACATTAAAGCCTCCAGTTGCTTCACTCACATTCTGCTTAAGATATTTATCTCTCAGAAATTCAACAAACTCACTCTCCTTGTTCCTGTACACTATCTCCTCCTTCCATTGATTAAAGTCACCCATCAGGATCATCTTCTTTTTACATTATTAATATTATTATTAATAATAATAAACTAATTCTTAAATGAAATAATTTTAATCTACAAATGTTTTGACAATATATTGTAATAGTATACAGTACACTATTGTATTATTAATTGCCTGATGACATAAAAGTTGTAAGTGGAGGTTTCTGTGATTTAGAAGTTCACATGGTATATTCCAGCAATTGGACCACATTTTTTTTTAATAAGCTATATAAAATGCAATGAATTAATAAAAGACCCGACAAGTTTCGTAAGTCGTTTGATTTACATCTCAGGGGTAAAAGTTAACTTAAAGTTTAAAACACAAACAAAAGAGAAATTTTAGTAACAGTTCATGCTATACAGTTGTAGCCATCTGACTATTCATAAAATTAAAAATCAGAATGCAGATTCAAAGCAGTGCAGAATTTAAACAATGCTGGATGATGCCACATTCTGTTGTTCACGTTCATAATGTCCGAGGTCTGACTGAGGTATATTTTTTATTAAAGCTGACCAAACTTGGTGGAGAATTAATCCTCGATTTTTATTGCATTGTGTTGGTATTTTAAGCATGTTTGCAGCTTCTTTAGATTTCCTTATATAACAGTTTTTTTATATATACGACATGTTTGTTTTCTGCCAGAGTGCATTGTGGGCAGTGGAAATGGTATGGAAAGCTGGACCTGATTTTTGTTCTCTTCTGCACATCCTTTTGGTGTTCGTTGATGCAAATTTCCCCAGATCTTCCTGTCTGTCCTACGTAGGAGATGCTGCAAGAACAATAAATTTTATAAACACCTGGTTTTTTTAAAGGATTATGAGGAGGTTTCGGGGGATGTAGAAATCTCGAAATTTTTTCCAACGGTAGAAAGGCTACTTTGATGTTATATTTGTTAAGTAATTTAGCTATCTTGTCTGTAACATTTTTGATATATGGAAGCGTGATAGCGTTTTTGAAATCTTGTTTCTGAGAGATGCTTGTAGGAGGTGTGTGGAGGATCTTTTTGATAGTCTTGGTTTCATAACCATTCTTTTGAAAGATCTGTGTTAGATATTCTAATTCTTCATTTCTCTATTTTTCTGTGCTGGAAATGTTATGTGCTCTGTCCCTTAGGGTTTTTATTAGACCTATTTTTTGCGAAGGATGGTGGTGTGAGGCCGCATTAAGAAATCTTCCTGTATTGGTGGGTTTTCTATATATTGAGAAAGAATTGACTTCTAATAGAATGTCTAGAAAAGGCAGTTTCCTGAGTTCTTCTGTTCTAAAGTAAATTTTATATTATTATGCAAATTATTTAGGTAATCTTTGAAAGCAATGAGTTCATCTGTTGTTCCTGGCCATATGATGAATATATCGTCTACGTATCGTAGCCATATTTTTGATTTTTTATGATAATTGTTTAAAGCATTATTTTCAAAGTTTTCCATAAATCGGTTAGCTAAAGCCGGAGAGAGGTAGAGACTCTGCAACCTCTAATTTAGCAAAACATCTCACCAACATGATTTTACCTCATACAGGAAAAACATCTTCTTTCATCAAGAACAGTACACATTTTATTGAAAAACTAAAAGATATTTATATTGGACCTTCAAACATATTAGCAAGTTTGGATGTTATCAGCCTATTTACAAATGTTCCAAGAAACGAAACTGTGAATCTCCTAGAAGAACTTTTTCCTCCGGACATCGCAGATCTTTATAAACATTGTATAAATAATACTTTTTTCATGTATCAAGACAAATTTTGGGAACAAAAGGAAGGATTGGCTATGGGCTCTTCCCTTTCTCTGGCTCTAGCTAACCTATTTATGGAAAACTTTTAAAATAATGCTTTAAACAATTATAATAAAAAACCAAAAATACGGCTATGCTACGTAGACGATATATTCATCATATGGCCAGGAACAACAGATGAACTCATTGCTTTCAAAGATTACCTAAATAATTTGCATAATAATATAAAATTTAATTTAGAACAAGAAGAACTTAGGAAACTGCCTTTTCTAGACATTCTATTAGAAGTCAATGAAAAAGATAATAAACTTTCTTTCACAATATATAGAAAACCCACCAACACAGGAAGATTTCTTAATGTGGCCTCACACCACCATCCTTCACAAAAAATAGGCCTAATAAATACCCTAAGGACAGAGCATATAACATTTCCAGCACAGAAAAAACAGAGAAATGAAGAATTAGAATATCTAACACAGATCTTTCAAAAGAATGGTTATGAAACCAAGACTATCAAAAAAATCCTCCACACACCTCCTACAAGCATCTCTCAAAAACAAGATTTCATAAAAACGCTATCTCGATTCCATATATCAAAAATGTTACAGACAAGATGGCTAAATTACTTAACAAATATAACATCAAAGTAGCCTTTCTGCCACTGGAAAAAAATTCGAGATTTCTACATTCCCCGAAACCTCCTCACCATCCTTTAAAAAACCAGGTGTTTACAAAATTTATTGTTCTTGCAGCATCTACTACATAGCACAGACAGGAAGATCTGGGGAAATTCGCATGAACGAACACCAAAAGGATGTGCAAAACAGAAGAGAACACAAATCAGGTCTAGCAAAACATACCACTTCCACCAGCCACAATGTACTCTGGCAGAAAACAAACATGTTGCACATAAAAAAAAAAAAAACTGTTACATAAGGAAATTTAAAGAAGCTGCAAACATGCTTAAAATGCCAACACAATGCGATAAAAATCAAGGATTACTTCTCCACCAAGTTTGGTCACGCTTTAATAAAAATATACCTCGGTCAGACCTCGGACATTATGAACGTGAATAACAGAATGTGGCATCATCCAGCATTGTTTAAATTCAGCACTGCTTTGAATTTGCATTCTGATTTTTAATTTTATGAATAGTCAGACGGCTACAACTGTATAGCATGAACTATTACTAATAATATCTCTTTTCTTTGTGTTTTAAACTTTAAGTTAACTTTTATCCCTAGAAGATGTAAGTCAAACGACTTACGAAACTTGTCAGGTCTTTTATTAATCCATTGTTTTATATAGCTTATTAAAAAAACTGTGGTCCAATTACCGGAATATACCATGTGAACATAAAAGTTGCCAGGAAATGGATTTAATTACTTACAGCAATGTATATGATTGATTATCATCAGTCACTTAGGGATGTGTACATTCTAACAAAATTATTCCAAAACCAATAAGTTAATTGCTCTCCAGGTGTGCATATATTTGTGGCATCAAATGATGAGTAAATTATTCCTGGAAAAAAAAGTTTTGTTTTCCAAGCGTCTTAAAAAGGGGTGCTAAAGGGTCAAAGCTATATAACTGAAAGGAGACCTCCACATAGCCTTTAAAGTAATGCGGAGAACTGACCAGGGCTTCTGACCTAATGTCCAATCCTCACCTTCTCGTGGTGTACCCTGTTAGGAAATCTACCTGGATACTGAACGAACGAGGATGATCTGGCAATTTGTGATTTAGCCGACCAATAAAATTATGTGATTTAAGCCAATAAAAATACAAATTGTATTTTTATTGGCTTAAACCAAAACATAAAATGATGGTACAACATGACAGAATTGAATGCCAGCTAGGGTGTTGCCCGGTTAAACAAGGACCCCCCCCCCCCCCCATTGGTTTCACCAGGGAAACAGGGAAAACAGTGAAAAGTCAGAGTTCAAGATTGGTACTATCAACATAAGAAGCCTGAATGGCAAAGAAATGGAGCTAGCTGAAGAATTGGATAAGTACCAGATCGACATAATAGGGGTTGACTGAAACAAAAAAAGGCAAAAACTGGTGAGATCTTTCTGAGCAATACATACAAAATGTTATATTCAAGCAATGACAATCAAGGAAAAGAAGGAGTAGCCATAATATTCAACACAAAATAAGAGGCTAATCTTCTTGAATGAAAGTCAGTCTCAAGTAGAACTGTGGGCAAATATCAGAATGGGGAACTGGACAATGAGACTTATTTGTGCCTATCATTCCACAGAAGGTTCTTCTCAGGTAGACGTGGAGGAATTTTTTGAGCCTTTAGAGAAAGCGACTGACACAATGAAAAAGGAAAAATTGATCCTTGTTGGGGATGTAAATAGTAGAGTAGGAAATGATTGTAAGACACACCAGAATATTTTGGGAAAATTTGGAGAAAAGAACAAAGCTAATAATAATGGCAAATACCTGTTGGATTTCTGCTCAGGACATGGACTAGTTATTACTTACACAATGTTCCAACATAAAAACATACACAAATTCACATGGAGAGAAGAGGCAAGGAATAAGAAACGTTTCAATGACTGTGTTATTGTTGATAGTGATGTTTTCCCATTGGTGCAGGACATCAGAGTGTACAATGGATTTGAAATTGGAAGTGATCACCATTTAGTTTTCAGCAGGATAAAATTGAATTTCATATCGAAAAGAATAACATGTAAGAAAGCTTTAAATTGAATAAAAGTTGAGCAGCTCTCAGATGTGAACTGTAGACTAAAATACACAAACATTATTCAAGAAAAAATGAAAGCATTTGAGAACAGCTACCAAACCTTGGAGATTCAGTGGCAAGCCCTGAAGAAAACACTGATTGATTCAACCAGAGAGGCATGTGGTGGGGTTGTCTGTAAGGATAGAAAAATCAGAACTCCATGTGGACACAAGAAGTAAAAGAGGCAGTGAAGGTAAATAAGAAAGCATATCAAAAGCTGATGGTAAATAAGTCAGCTTGTGCTCTTAGAGAATACAGAGACAAATGTAAGAAAGCTAAACACTGTGTAAACAAAAGTCATAGGCGGACTTTGGTAAGAACATAGAAAATAAATATCAAGAAGGTTGCAAGATATTCTGGAGATTGTTGAAGAAGCTCAGAAATGGAGGAAAGAGTGCTGTAAAAGGAATCACAAATGTTAAAGGTGACATGAAAATGGGAGAAAAAAGATATCCTCAAAGTATGGAGTAATTACTTCGAAAAATTGCTAAATGATACAAGCAGTGATGACAGCACAGTGGTAAAAAAACACTCAACAGGCATACAGTCAGGAATAAATACATATCCATACTTGAAGTGAAAAAACCTTCAGAGGCTTGTAATTTGGAAAGGCAGCAGGGGTAGATGATATTCGACCAGAAATGCTCAAGTATGGAGGTATAAAAGCCTTACAGTGGCTGCTCTGCATAGTTCAGAAGGTTTGGACACAGTGACGAATCCAGATGATTGGAGTAGAGCTCTCATAGTGCCCATATATAAAATGGGAAATAAAACTGAATGTGAGAATTACAGCGGTATTTCTCTGCTGAGTGTTCCTGGTAAGATATATGCAAGTATGCTTGAGAAACGGTTCAGAAAAATTGCGGAAGAGAAGCTTGGTGAAAAACAAACTGGATTCAGACCAAATAGACGCTGTCACGATCAGATTTTCACTTTACGACAGATAGTTGAGAAATCATGGGAATATAACAAAGATCTGTATTTAAGTTTTGTCGATTTGGAAAAGGCATATGACAAGGTGTCAAGAGAGAAGCTATTCAAAATGCTACAGTTATATGATGTCAATTGGCATTGTACAGTATCAAGCAATACTTTGTCTTTATTTGAGTTGTAAGTCAGCAGTTAGAATTTAAGTATTATTATGGAAGATGGTTTGATTTTAAATCTGGTGTCAGACAAGGATGTACATTATCCCCTTTGTTATTCATTGTCTATATGGATCACATTATGAAGGAAAATGGCATTAAACCTAATATCAAAATTGGAGGTGTTAATCTCAGCTCTTTGCTTTATGAGAATAAAAAAAAAAAAAATATGCACTATAAGTAAACACAGACAAGAGATCATATAAATCAGTATTACATCCATTAGAATGTCATTCTAAAGAAAGAGTGATGAATTTGTTTATGTGCCATACTTTTTTTTTTTACTGACAATGTTGTGTTTATTTTCCCATTATATTACCCATTTAATATTATATCTATAAAGAGTGATAACTAGTGTTAAGGGAACAAACAAAAACACAATTAAATTCAGCTGATTGCACAAGAGCACTAATGTATCATGGGAAGCGGCAATTACAGGGATCAGTTATGAGATAAGGGATCTTTGACGGATCACTGTTTTGGAGGTCTGATAAATGGTAGATTACGATTACTGTGTGTGTGTGTGTGTGTGTGTGTGTGTGTGTGTGTGTGTAACAGTTCATGCTATCCATACAATTCAGAGATGGTCTTACATAACTTTTTTCCTTCTCCAGTCCAAAAATTAAGGGATGCTTGGAATTAATACTGTTTTTTTTATCCATACATTTAAAGAGATTATAAATTAGATTAAAGATACCAAGAAATATATCTTTGGTTTAATCCTTTATCCAAGTGCAAGCAAACAAAGTCTGAAATCGATATAAAATTAATAACGGAAAAAACTCACGTACAAAGATTATTTAATAGTATAATTTTTGCCTGTGTGTCACAGGCATCTTCAGTACATTAAGCTCAAATTAAACAATAAATGACAATTCCAAAAACGCCACCTAAGTAGCTAGTGTAAGATAACTAAAAAGGTCAATAAATTTCCTAAAAATAAAAAAAAAATAAAATAAATAAAATAATAATAATAAAATTAATACAATAAAAAGTTAAGAAAGATAAGCTGATTTATAAAGTACTATCTTCCTCTTCATACACAGAAGAAATAACGCGCATTACTATCCCTTATGTACAAGGCATCAGTGAACGTATAGCAAAAGTTTTAAAACCACTGAATATTTTTCTTGCCTTTCGACCGTTTAGAAAAATCTCCACCTTTCTCACTTCTCCTAAGGACAAGCTTCCACATCTTAATCATCCAGGTGTCTACCAGATTCCGTGCTCTTGTGGATTATCTTGTTTCGGACAAACGGGAAGATCTGCCTCTATTCAGCTAGAAGAACACCAATCTTATATTGAATACTTTAAACCTGAAAAATCTGGACATTCTATCTTCACTAGACACAGAGTTCATTGGAGAAAGACGACAAGAGTTCTTCACAAAAGTCAATTTCTCATGGAACGCCTTTATAAAGTAAACATGTGAAACTCTACTTCATTCTCCTAACTTAAACATCTGATGGCTTATGTCTATCCCCTTTATGGGAGATAGTACTTTACAAATCAGCTAATCTTTCCTAACTTTTTATTGTTTTTTTTTATTATTTATTTTATTTTTTTTATTATTATTATTATTTTTAAGAAATTTATTGACCTTTTTAGTTATCTTACACCAGCTACTTAGGTAGCACTTTTTGGAATTGTCAGTTATTGTTTAATTTGAGCTTAATGTACTGAAGATGCCTGTGACACACAGGCGAAAATTATACTATTAAATAATCTTTGTGCGTGAGTTTTTTCCGTTATTAATTTTGTATCGATATGTCTACTCACGTATACCTCTTTTAAAACTTAAAGTCTGAAATATAATCAGGACAGGGCAACTCGTATATAGAAATTAATAACATCACATCACTTGCCTTAGTATCCCACATATCCTTACGGGTATGTATAATGCCATGCATTATGGGAAGGGTCACTACCCAGACTGGTTTCGACCTTTTATTAGCTTCTATATATGAGTTGCCCTGTCCTGATTCTATTTCAGGTGTAAGCTTTGTTTGCTTACACTTAGATAAAGGATTAAACCAAGTATATAATTTCTTGGTATCTTTAATTTATAGTATAACCAAGTGGAAAAACTTCCAACAAGATTTAAGGAGATTCTCCATTCTCACTTTAGCCACATACCATAATGAATAGTTTTAGTGGCTGCTTGGTAGTTTTCAAGATGCTGTGTTGGTCTCTGGATTATCTAACCTTTAGGTTATTTCTGAATGCGATTGACTGCTGGAACATCCAGTGGCAGTGACAGTTCACATCTATTTAAAGTTCATTCAGTCACTCGTTTGTATAATGTTTCTAAACATATTCAAATAGCTCACTTTCATGTTTTTGTGCATGATGTTCTGGAAAACAGTTACACAATAAGGAATCCAATAATCAAACATATTCAGCAATTTGAGCCATGTAGACATTGTTACACACGTTTATCTTTACTTTAATTCTCTTTCGTATTTCTCATGTAACGATATAGATAAGACCTTCTCAGATAACACGTAACGGCCCTGGGCTACAAGAGAATTGGCTCTGGAAGGAGTCAATCCCGATGTCTCAGGGTCCTGAGATCAGCTTCTCAAGAAATCCTAAGATATTTATTTTTGAAACTGCGCCTCCTAGGAGTGATAAATTTTTGTAAGTTACATTAAGAGAGAAATGATCTCAGGAAAGAACACCCGTGTTCTTTCCTGAGTTTGCAGACGTGGCCAAGGTCTTATTCTCTAACTTCCTGATGAGGTTCTTATTAAAATTTTTATAAGCGGTGCATCAGATTCCAACACACAGACAATTTGATTAGGCTAAAGAAAACAAAAATTAAATGAGCAATATATTATACATACAGATTACGATATTAAACTCTAGCTGGGCCCAATCATTCCATACTAAACATTATCAGTGACATTAAATAAACAATTCCTTCTGCACAATTAGATACATATGGTAATGCTCGGTTCTGTACTGAAAGCTAACAGACTATCTTGTGCATCGACACTATCATCAGCATTATCATTATCAATAACATTAATCAAATAATCCTTGCTACACAGCTAAATACATATGGTAATGCTTAGTTCTACGCTGAATGGTAACAGACTATCTTGTGCATCAGCACTATCATCAGCATTATCAATAACATTAATCAATAAATCCTTACCACACAGCTAAATACATACGGTAATGCTCAGTTCTACGCTGAATGCTAACAGACTACCTTGTGCATCAGCACTATCATCAGCATTATCATTATCAATAACATCAATCAATAAATCCCTACTACACAGCTAAACGCATATGGTAATGCTCAGCTCTATGCTGAATGTTAACAGATCATCTTGTGCATCAGCACTATTATCAGCATTATCAATAACATTAATCAATAAATCCTTCTACACAGCTAGATACATATGGTAATGCTCAGTTCTGAACTGAAAGCTAACAGACTATCTTGTGCATCAGCATTATCGTTATCAATAACATTAATCAACAATTCCCTGCTCACAGCTAACTATATATGGTAATGCTCAGTACTACGTTGAATGCTAACAGACTATATTGTGTGTCAGTGTTATCATTAAATCATTATAAATTCTCATTCTCAGTAGCAATATCATTTAAACCTCTAAGCTAATCGTCGAAACCATATCTTAAGTATCTCAACATTCTCCTAATCATTTAAACAACTCAGCACTGCCAAGAAACTGCAACATTTTATCGATCAGGGTCCTTATCTTCTAATCACTACAATCCTGTCTTAAAATATCATTAATTCTTTCTCTTTAACTTAATCACTTAACCACGTTCCTTTCATCCACAGCTAACAATGGAAATTTTCTAGTTATCTATCTCCGTTGTCTTCTTGTTGGAAAATGGCCCTCTTAATGGATGTCCCTTTTCCTTCCTTCAGCTGAGAACAGTGGCTAGTGGCTCTCCTGGCTGTCGACAGTTTTGGGTCTTCATATGACGAGTGCATGGCTCCTCCTTTTATAGATGACTGGCTCAGCTGCAGATTTACTGGACTTCAGGTCTACTGTCTCCACTTGTGCATCATCTGACCAGCTCCAGAGTGGAGGCTCTGCCACCTTCGTCCAACCTACGATCTCGGGAAACTCAATGCGACTCGAACCAGGAACAAGAGAGTGAGCGGGGTGCTCCTGACCTTTTTATTTCCCGCTGGTCACTGGGATTCCCGTACTCTACAATATTCTCATAACATTCAAATCCTTACTCACATGGGTCAAACGTCATAACAGCCACCTTCTCTTCTAACCCCTCTCCTGCACTGTTGGTATGTGATCGCCGGGGTGAAACTGTCCTTCTCATATTTCTACTCCCGGACTTTGGGTGACATTCCCTTTTGAATTCCACGCAAGTTATGCTGTAACAGTCTGAAAGCTTGACCGATCCCACCCAAGCAGAAGGGTGTGACAAAATTGCCATATGTAACTCATTGTGAACAAAGAAGACAGGACCCCTGACCTTGATTGATACTGGTATCTGGCTGACAGAGGCATTTCACATAGATAACTTAATTATAACAAAATACAATGCAAATCATACAATTTTCGGACATTTACTCAGTCATAGATAGCTTTCTGATATCATAATATAATGTGAATTAAACAATGTCTGATACAATTATTCAGTTATGTTAACATAATTAGCAAGGAAAACTATACAGTAGGGAATCTAGACATATTTACAAAGTTACATTACAGTATACTCAGAGACAAACACATATATCTACTCAATTTCTCTAGTTCTGATTTGTTAAATTATGAATAGATTGGAATTTATATATTTTCAATCAATCACAATTTAACAAGTGACAGTTCACATCTGTTTAAAATTCATTCAGTCACTTGTTTGTGTAACGTTTCCAAACATATTCAAATAGCTCACTTTCATGTTTTGTGCATGATGTTCTGGAAAACAGTTACACAACAAGGAATTGTATCTATGCAGTAATCAAACATATTCAGCATTTTGAGCCGTGCAGACATTGTTGCTATATCAAATTCTTCCATCCCAATTTACAAAATTTGTTCACTGGTGAACAAAGTTTACTTGCATTCAGATCAAACTCTTTTGTGGGGTTTTCACAATCCACTTTAAACAGTAGAAACTAATTTTCAGCAGACATATGATCTGCTGCACATGCTGTTCGTTGATGTAATAGCAGTAACTGTGTACCTTGTTCTCTAGTAAAAAAAAATATAATTGGTTTTCCTAATTTGAATAAAAATTGTAATAGCAAATATTTTTCATACTACATAATGAGACTCCAATATTACCCTTGAGGATACACCTCAGCTGATTGAGAAACATTGTTATCTATGGTATCACCAGCACATTTATAAAGATAATTTGACTGGCAAGTTAGGAACGGATGGGCTGATCTTGCAGAGACCATTCCTTTATTTTCTGTTGCCTTTCTTTTGTAATTTGTGATTCTTTTATACACTCAACCCTCACTGTAGCAAATACTGCTATAACAAACTACCAAAAATCCTAAACAGTATGCTAAACAGATTTCACTCTAGAAAACTATCCACTATAAAAACTACTCTTGTGGTCCCTATGAATTTTCTGCTTTTACTGTATATAGTTTTGTCATTTAAGTCTTTTTTTAATCATTAGCTATATACAGTAAAAGCAGAAAATTCATAGGGACCACAAGAGTAGTTTGTTATAGTGGATAGTTTTCTAGATATATATAATTTTCTAATATATATATACATATATCTCATCTCATCTCATCTTCCTTATACCCTCTTTTACCTTGCGGTGTCGAGGGTCCACTGATCATCGGACCTCAATCCATTTACAGGATAAGGTGGTCAGCCTTATGCCCCGGTGTATCCTATGGCCTGTAGTGTTGAGTTCTCAAGCCAGTTTGCCTGCTTTGCGGGATGAAAAACCCCAGAATAAACTGGGGAAAAAACCCTGCTGTCCACGCCCAAGACTGGCTAACTTGGCTATGGCTGAGGAAGATCCTTCAGCTCCTCAGGCACCGATGGGAATCGAACCTAGGACACTCCTTCCCCAGGCATATGGTTGCGAAGCGCATAGCCACTAGGCTAACCGCACGGACTATATATATATATATAATTTTCACTCATTGAAGACAAAGACAATGCTAGAGTTTGTAATGACATTAGCATTGTCTTTGTCTTCAATGAGTGAAAATTATATATATATATTAAAATAACACATTAAAGCATTTATGTTTCACTCATGTTGAGGTTGCTGATAATTGAGAATTATATATATTCATAGACAAATATGCCATCTTGTGGCATGTCATTGCATTCAGATTTTCTCATTAATTTTCTGCTTTTTTTTTTTTTAAAGAGTAACAGATAAAGAAAAACTGGAATATAAATACAAGAAGAAAGTTTTGGAATTAGCTAGAGATCATGATAAAGCAAGAGAACTTGAAAAAATTCAGAGGTATCACATGCCCGAGGAACGAAAAGATAAAGTAAGACGAATTATCAAATTATTTAAGAATGTTGATTTTTTTTTTATCACATTATAAAATTTTCTAAATATATATATACTTTTAAGTTATTTTATGCTTTCTTCCATTAAAGGCTTAATCGTAATTGAAGAAAATCATGGGGTTTATGCATTGAGACTCTGTAACTAGCATTCAAATCCATGAGCTTCTCTTTCATCTGTAGGAAAGTTGAGAGCTGTGTTGAGAATGTTGACCTTGACCTGGAGTAAGATTACTATTCTTCAGCCATGCCTGTTCTATTCTAGATGGAGTTGAAACAAGAACCTTCTGTGACTATTGCTCATTGCTTTAGCAATAATTTCTAATTTAATGCTGATCATGAAATGTAAGCTGCATTATTAATCTAAAGGAAGGATGGTAACTATTTTGTGATCTCTCTTCTTCTTCCAAAGATGTTAGCAAAAAAAATTTATTTTTCTTGATGATGCTGCTTTGATAAAGCAGCATCTTGAAGAAAAATAAATTGATGATGCTGCTTTATCAAAGCAGGAGAACTTGAAAATTCATTTTCAATATTTAGTGGTGGGACTCTATTGTGGTCATTTGTTGCAGTCAGCTTTCATTATCACAAGCTACATAAATGACTATGATGATCATTTTAAGTTTGCTATTGTATATATTGGAACTTTTGCAATTCACTCTGAAAAACTTCATTTTCTATTGGTTAACATCAGAACAGCCCTGAAATGTTCTAAAACAAGACAAAAGCAGCTGGACCAAGAAACTATCAGAAAAAACAATAAATCTTATTGAAAAGAGAAAACAATTGATTGCAGAAGGGAAAAGAGGAACTATTGAAATAACAGTAATAAATAAGGCAATAACGATAAATATAAAAGAAGATATTAAGAAAAGAGAAGATGATAATGTCCAAAAAATCATTGATGAAAATGGAAATCTCAGAATTCTAAGAAATAACCTTTAATCTGGATGAAAGAATATTATAGTTCTTGAAGATGAAAATGGAAGAAAATTTAGCAAACAAGAAATCACAGAAGAAGCAAAAAAATTTCTACATGAATCTGTATAAAGTGAAGATAGAAAATTTCAGAATCAACAGAAAAAATTGATTGATAATACTTCTGATATACTCCATTCGAAATCTTTGAAATTGAAAAAGCATTAAAACAAATGAAAAATGATAGCTTCCAGAGAGGATGGTTAATAATAGAGATGATTAAAGAAGGTGGGGATATTGTAAAACAAGAATTTAAAATCATCTTCAATTCTTGTTTTAGAATATCCCTACCTTCTTTAATCATTTCTATTAGTAAACCATCCTCTCTCTTTTATTTTATTGTATTTATTTTTTTTTTTTTTTTTGACTATTTTAATTTACTTCTTTTTCAATAGATGCATCAAAAAAGGGGGAAATACACAATATGGAATAATGCAAACATTATTTTACTGCATAAAAAAGGAAATAAATTAAAACTAAAAAAACTACAGACCTATTAGTTTGTTATCCCTCATTTATAAGCTTTTCGTTAGAATTATAACCAATAAATTAGAAACAAGACTTGATTCAATACAACCTTCTGAGCAATCTGGTTTTAGAAAGAGCTTCAGTACAAAAGATCGTATTCAATTAATAAGCCTGCTTATTGAAAAATGCAATGAATGAAACCTTCCTCTTCACATGGCCTTCATTTATTTTAAAAAAAACTTTGATTGCATAAAAACATCATCAATAATAGAAGCTCTTAGATATTATGGCATTGAAAAACAATTTATTGGTATAATAAAATATATTTATGGAAATGCTACATCAAATATCATTCTTAATGAAATAAACAAATTTCACAAATCAAGGAATAAAGCAAGGCGACATTATTTCTCCCAAACTCTTCACATTAACATTGGAATATATGATGAGTAATTTAGAATGATCCAATAAAGGAGTCAGTATTAATGAAATTGAATTAAATAAGATTTGCTGATGATTTTCTTATTATTGCAAACAATATGAAAGATTTAAAAGAAATGATAGAATATCTAACAACTAAATCAATAGAAATTAGATTAGACATTAATTCTGAGAAAACCAAAATAATGACAAACCGAGAAGGATATGATGAAAGACACAAGTTTTTGAAGGTAAACTGTAAAGAAATTGAAATAGTAGATAAGTATGTATACTTGGGAAAATTGTTAACAATGAAGAAACAAGGAGTTGTGGAAGAAGCGAAAAGAAGAATAGTAATGGGATGGTCAGCTTTTGGAAAATTGGAGAGATTTTTAAATAAAACCTGAGAACAGATCAAGACTGTTCAACCAATGCGTATTGCCTGTTATGACGTACGGAGCAGAAACCTTCTGCCCCAATACTGAACTGACACCCACTCACATCTTTACCTGTCCAGCAATTACAGCAGCCTTGCAAGAAATAGATCCTAATCCTGAACAACAGCTCTATACAAACAAAATCACAGACATAGCCAAAGCAGTACAAGGAGCACACGGAAACATCTAAGACTCTTCAAAGGACAAGACAACAACAACAACAGCAGAAACCTTTCCAATCAAAAAGGAAATAATAGACAAAATGCAAAAAAACAGAAAGAAGAATGGAAAGATGTCTGCTAAACATAAGACTCAGAGATAAAATCAAAAATGAAGAAATAAGAGCTAAAACAAAATTTTTAGATATTGGAGAAAACACTTTGAAAGAAATGGAAATGGGTGGGATAATACATTACAGGACTCAAGGACAATAGATGGACGAAGGTTATACTGGAGCGGCAGCCATATGAAGGTAAAAGATCAGCTGGAAGACCTGAAATAAGATGGTTGATCAGATGATATAAGAAAAACAATTGGAACTCTTTGGTATCAACAAGCTCAGAATAGAAAGAGATGGAGAGAATTGGGAGATACCTATAACCAGAAGTGGCTATAAAAAAGGGTTAAAAGAAAAACATCAGAACACACATGAAAATTCATATAAAATTTTTTTTTCCCCTAAGTTCAGGCAATCCCTGATTTGCCTAAATTCAACTTATGCAAACTGGGATTTTCAGGTAAATTATCTGAAAGAGCTATGGAAAAAAATCTGAGTAATAAAAATTGTTTTTACCGTGCATATATTACTAGTGCGCCACGTAACAGCTATTGTCCCTAAGGCAGACAACCTTGAGAATAACCTGCGGGGTATAAGTGTGTGTGCCTTACTGTTGATTACAGACGTGCTATGTATTTATACACTTTCATAAAGTTTAGTATGCACTGGGATAGAGTACAATTATAAGTGAAAAAAAAATGAACCCAGCAAAATGCACCAAAATTGAACTAGACATAAAAATTATAAAGAAAAAAAAATTATCTGATACTTATTTCATAATTATCTTTTAAAAACTTCTCTATACCAATGTAGACAGTGTGTCCAGCTGCATATTTGGAAGTTTTTGAAGTTTAATTTTGTGTTGCAGCAGGCATTCAAAACATCTTTATCATAATCCCCCTGCACATGCAACACTCTCGAACACAACGAATTCATAACATAACACTGTTTCATATGAAAATTTCTGAATACCTCTCAAAAAAGCATTTTTAACATTAGTGTGAAGGTAACCATAGCAATTAGAGAATACATCCTAATGCCTCATGGTATGTCTACCTTCATATTGTCGATTATCACTTATTCAGTTATCTTCATATTGAAGATAATTGAAAAATTACTTCTTTCTTCTCTTCATAAAGCACTTGATAACAGTCCAAACAGAAATAGATGCTTTTAGCCTGTCTAGCCACTCTTCAGTTATCTGCTTGATAATTTCATACAGATGGTTGAATGGCAAAATTAAAAATTTTTTTCTGTTTTCTCATACTAATTATACTTATATTACTTTGCATTTTTCATACCGAAACCTAATTTGCATGTGCGTGCGTGCGTGCATCACCATTTAAAGCATATTGCACTATAACGTGATTAACAGGCAAGGGAGTTAAATCCAACTTATGTGAAGTTTGTGGAACATAGCTCGTACGTAAGCTGGAGACTGCATATATATTTTTTTTGGTGTTGCTAATACTGATTTATGTTGCATATTATTTGTATAAAAGTGGCTTATATAATTTTCCAGCGTAAAAAGATAATTGTTATAACAAGTCAACTGAAAAGAGCAAACCTTTTATAAAAAGGCAATTGAGCTGTTCTTTTATTCCAACCTATAGGCTATAGATTGATACATTACTAATATATTAATAATAATAATAATATAGATTACTTTTATACTCCTCTGACAACTAATCTATACAATAAAGATACTCTTTAGTTGAAAAGTCTCTTTTCGTTAATCCTTCTAGGATAAAGAACCTTTAGGACTTTTCATTTGAAAGTTGAGTTAGTCTCATACAGAGGTGGCTATGCTTTTCCTCTTGAAGATTCAGGATTTTCATCTTGCAAAACAAGCAAACTGTTTACAAGCCCATCTGGATCTTGTCGTCATCCAATGAGAACATGGTCATCAACTACATTATCAGCTGGAGGAAAAAAATGTCAAAATGATGAAGTGTGGACCACTGACTACAACCAAGAAATGCTGGTGTGAAAATCAAGTGCTATATTTAACAACTACCGTGAAAAACAGAATCAAGTACTACACAGAAAACATGTTCAACCCATGCAGTCAACAGGAGACCTGAGAGTAATGTCCATCTCCAGTCTCTAAAACCTCACTGGCTTTTCCTAACAGAAACTCATATTACAACTTCCTCTAGCACTACTCATCTTGACTTTTTCTACTTATGTACTCTGACTCATTTTGACTCAGACATGCCATCTGTAAATGTGTCTGCTCTGATATACCATTCCAAAGAGTATCCAACTTAGAATCTCCCAATTTTTATCTTTTTTGAATGAGAATCTCTCTGTCCCTTTCTACCAGATTTATTTGTTGTCTCTATTGGTCTGCTATCCTAATGCCACCAACCATACTGAACTTTTAGATTTCCTTTATCTAAATGTTGGTATTTTCAATCTAACTTTCCTAACAGGGATACCATCTCCCTCGAGGATTTTAATGCTCACAACATTAACTGGCTATATAAATCATTCATGCACCTATTTGAATACCAAATAATCCCAATCCCCCTCCAAACACCCTAGCCATCTTCCTTACTAGTGACCCTTTCATATTACTACATTATGAATGTTGTTTGGCCTTTAAGTAAAGACCATAACATAGTGCTAGTGTGCACACACCCACTCCTACTCACAAATTGGGATGATCTTTGCAACTTCCTGTGATTGGGATACTGTTACTAAACTTTAAACCCAAGCATATGTACTACTGAACATGTCACTGAAATAATCCTCTTTGGTGTGGAAGAATTTATTCCCCATTTCACTCTACATTTCCTACTGCTGTTGACCATGCCCTGGTTCTTCAAAAGGTGTGCCATGGCTGTACAAATGAAGAATCAAGCATACTGTAACTGGCTCTCATCCAAAACTCCATCTTCCCCTTACTGCTTATACCAAACATGGAATAACTGCAAGAAAACTATCAGCTCATCAGAAAGTGATTTTGAAAGAGCTAGAAGAAGGAAACTTGCATCCTGTCCAAACGGTATTCCATGCCCTCAGGTCTCTTACCAAAGCCATTGCCCAACAGCTTCAACTACTGCTACATTTGAATGTTTCTGTAGCATCATCACCCACAGAGAAGGCCAATCTTTTAGCCTCTTACTTTTCTACTAATTCCTGTATGGTTGACCCTGGTGAACATCTCCCCAGTCCTTCCAAACACTCAATGCCCACTTTGACATTCTGTCAGAAGAATTTTATCCAAATTAGACAAAAAACAACTCTGGTTTGAAGCATTTCTCTAGGTGTCCTATATGTGCTCCAGAGTTGCCTCCCATTCTATGCTGCATTTTGACACTTTCATATTCTATTAGTATCTGTTCTGTGTGGCATGGAAATTAGCTCACGCATAACCTATTTCCAAGAAGGATGACAAATCTTGCCATCAAACTGTATCCAATTTCCTTCACTTGGTTCTCTAAAGTAATGGAGAGAATTATCAACATTCTACCCCCTTCATTACCTTAAAAATGCTCAACTAATAAATCATTGACAGTATGGATTCCACCACTGTCAATCAGCAGGGGATCTGCTTACCCATATCACCCATCTCTGAACAAGTACTGTGGAAAAATTTTAGCTTGTCTCAGGGTTGCTCTTGATATCTCCAAGGCCTTCCTTCATTGGTCTATTCTGTAACTTCTGCATTGGATTGCCAGCCTTTGACCAGATGCATTCTACATATCATGTAGCATGCATAAACAATGTGAATCTGTCTTTTAACTCTACAACTGCTGGGATTTTACAGAACTCTGTTTTTCCACCCATTCTCTTCTATATATTTATCAATAGCCTACTCAGTGATCACCAACCCAATGCATAGAATTGTTCGTGACAGCATACTACAATAGTCCTTATCTTACAACAAGGTTCCATTCTGCTGATCCCATCATAAGCCAAAAAGGTTGTAAGTAGGAAATCACAGTGTGAACTAAGGATATATAAACAATTGACATGCCAGAAATATAAAACAGCTTCAATAGTGTAGGTCTATTTTGCTATATTTTTAACTAATTTTACTCATTGTTTATAGTGAAATAATACAATAGAAAAATTATAAGTGCTGTAATAAACAATGAGACATGAAATAATGTTGAAATATGAAATGCAACATGAAATAATGTTGGATTCAATATCCACTTAATTTGAATAATGAGACATGAATTTCATTATTTAAGGGTACAGTGCCTCTGTGCATTTAATAAAATAATCAACAAGGAGCAAGAGTAATTCATCAAAACTGATACTTTATTAATTGTACAATTCATTAGTGGAGAAAGGATAGGTAAGTAACAAGACACTCCTAAAATTATTAGACAACATTGTATCCTGGCTACCTGAAACTATTTAAAAACTTAAATTGTATAATCTTGGTCCTCCATGGGATATAAGGATTACAAAAGTGCACAAACAAAATGTGTCCTGAAGTGGCCAAATATATAACCCAAGCACTCTCATGCACTTTCAAATGTGTTAAATGTGATTTTCCAAAATTATAGTCACTTTTGATGTAGCCTCCTTAGAAAAAAAGAAACTTCAGAACTCATTTAGGCTTTCCCCCACCCCACATATCAACTTTATTCACTTTTACTATGCAAGTTATTTCAAGTTATCAAGTTATAAATTATCAAGTTATTTTACTTAGGGAGGAAATCGTATAAGCAGATTGAATGCATTCAATTTGCCAATCTTTTCATGAAACATTTTGAAAATACAATGTGGATCTGTTTCACCTTTGAGAGTAACTATCCATCGTTAGCACTCTGGTCACCAGTATAAGGATCCAACATCCATCGGATCCTTATTCTTTTTTGTCTACACAAAACCTGTCCACAATGGAAGGTTCATTCTTCACATTCCCCCCCCCCCCCCCAGCAGCAGTATTCTCTTACTTAACCTTAACAAATAGAGAACCACCTGCTCTGACCTGTACTAGCCTCTCTCTCTCCACTGAAATCATACACAAATCAAAAGAATGGCTAATATCTGTCTGACAACACAGAAACTGTATCCTTAGAAAATATTAAAGGTGGAAACTTAACTTATGTAAAATAAATTTATTAGCTGTAAAATTTTCACCTAAGTATCATTGGCATCCTCAGTACAATAACAACAATGGAACACAATAAAATAATCAGTTTAATAAAAACACCACTAAAGCATCACATAATGACAATTAATAACATTAATGACAACATATTGACAATAAATAATGACACAATGAAAAAGGAGAAGTTGATCCTTGTTGGGGATCTAAATAGCAGAGTAGGAAATGATTGTCAGAAGTATAAAAATATTTTGGGAGTATTTGGAAAAAAGAGGAAAGCTAATAATAATGGCAAAAACTTGTTGGATTTCTGCGCAGGACATGGACTGATTATTACTAACATAATGTTCCAACTTAAAAATATGCACAAATTCACATGGAGAGAAGAAGCAAGGAATAAAAAAAAGTCTCATTGACTATAGGGTACTTAATGGTCAAAGCTGTATAACTGGGAGGAGACCTCCATGTAGCCTTTTAAGGAATGTGGAGAACCGACCAAGGCTTCTGACCTAATGTCCAATCCTCACCTTTTCATGGTGCACCATGTTGGATATCTACCCAGATACTGGGCGAAGGAGGATGGACTGGCAATTTGTGATTAGCAGACCAAATTGTATTATTGACTTAAACCACAATATAAAATGATAGTACAACATGAAAGAATTTCATTCTGGCTGGGGCATCGCCTGGTTAAACAAGATCCCCCATTGTTTTCGCCAGGAAACAAGAGCAAACAGTGAAAAGTCAGCTACTAGAATAAATCCTGAAACCCACCCCAACTCAACATCACCAGAGTTCAAGATCGGTACTGTCAACATAAGAAGCCTGAATGTCAAAGAAATGGAGCTAGCTGAGGAATTGGATAAGTACCAGATCGACATAATAGGGGTGATGGAAACAAAACAACAAAAACTGATGAGATCTTTCTGAGAAATAAATACAAAATGTTATATTCTGGCAGTAACAATCGGGGAAAAAGGAGTAGCAGCCATAGTATTCAACACTAAATATGAAGCTAATCTTCTTGAATGGCGGACAATATCGAGTAGAGTGATGTGGGCAAATATCAGGATGGAGAACTGGACAGTGAGACTTATTTATGCCTATGGTCGTCCCACAGACAGTTCTACTAAGGTAGAAGTGGGGGTATTTTTTGAGGCTTTAGAGAAAGCAACTGACACAATGAAAAAGGAAAAGTTGGTCCTTGTTGGGGATCTGAATATCAGAGAAGGAAATGATTTTCAGATGTACAAAAATATTTTGGGAAAATTTGGAGAAAAGAGCAAAGCTAATAATAATGACAAATAACTTTTGGATTTCTACTCAGGACATGGACTGGTTAATACTAAGGAAATGTTTCAACATAAAAATGTTCATAAATTCACATGGAGAGAAGAGGCAAGGAATAAGAAAAACCTCATGGACTATGTGATTGTTGATAGTGAAGTTTTCTCACTGGTGCAGGATACTAGAGTGTACAGAGGATTTGAAATTGGAAGTGATCACCATTTAGTCTTGAACTGGATAAATTGAATTTCATGTTGAAAATAAGAACATGTAAGAAAGTTTTAAAGTGAATAAAAGTTGAGCACCTCTCAGATGTGAACTGTAGACTATAGTATTTTATTACTATAAAATACGCAAACATTATTCAAGAAAATATGAAAGAGTTTGAGAACAGGAACCAAAACCTTGTAGGTTCAGTGACAAATCCTGAAGAAAACATTGATTCAACCAGAGAGGCATGGGGTGAGGTTGTCTGCAAGGATAGAAAAAAATCAGAACTCCATGTTGGACACAGGAACTTAGAGAGGCAGTGAAGGAAAACATGAAAGCTTATCAAAAGTTCTGGCAAATAAGTCAGCTTGTGCTCTTAGAGAATGCACAGACAAATGTTAGAAAGCTAAACACTGCATAAACCTAGCTAAACAAAAGTCATGAGAAGACTTTGGTAAGAATATAGAAAATAAATATCAAGAAGCTGGCAAGATATTCTGGAGGTTGTTGAAAAAGTACAGAAATGGAGGAAAGAGTGCTGTAATAGGAATTGGAGATGATAATGATATCAAAACTGGGAAAAAGCTATCCTTGATGTATGGAGTAATTACTTTAAAAAATTGCAAAATGAAACAAGCAGTAACCACACAGTGGTAAAAAAAAAAAACCCTCAAATCTGGAATCATGAATACATATCCATACTTGAAGTAGAAGAAGCCATCAAAAGCCTGAAATGTAGAAAGGCAGCTGGAGTAGATCATACTTGACCAGAAATGCTCAAGTATGGAGATATAAATGACTTACAGTGGCTGCACTTAATAGTTCATTAGACCTGGACCGAGGGACGAATTCCAGATGAGATGATTGGAGTTGAGCTCTCATAGTACCCATACATAAAAAGGGAAATAAAACTGAATGAGAATTACAGAGGTATTTCCCTACTGAGTGTTCTTGGTAAGATTCCCTTCCACAATCCTTCTCAGCTGCTGTAGAAGCAGTTGAGAAGGATTGTAGAAGGGAAGCTTGGTGAAGAACAAGCTGGATTCAGGCTAGATAGAGGCTGTCAGGATCAGATTTTCACTTTACAACAGATAGTTGGGAAATCATGGGAATGTAACAAAGATTTGTATTTAAGTTTTGTAGATCTGGAAAAGACATATGACAAGTTGCCAAGAGAAAAGCTATTCAAACAATACTTCGTCTCTATTTGAGTTGTACGTCAGCAGTTAGAATTGAAGGAAGTACATAAAGATGATTTGATATTAAATCTAGTGTGAGATAAAGATATACATTATCCGCTCTTATTCATCATCTAAATGGATCATGTTATGAAGGAAAGCGGTATTAAACCTGAAATTAATCTGAAATCTTTTACTTTATGCAGATGATATGTTACTTTTAAATAAATCCAGTAGAAGTGTTCAAGATTCCCTGACTTAAATTGAATAACTATTGTAATAAATTTGGTATGAAAATCAGCAATAACAATACAAAGAAAATGAAAATTGGCAGAAACATTGAAAATATCAACTGCATTATGAATGGAACCTATAGAACAAGTAAAACATTTTGTCTACTTAGGCGTGATTTTTAGTGAAAATGGTAAATTAAATATGGAAATAGAGAACAGATTCAACAAAGCCAGTATGGTAGGAAGTCGACTGAATAAATTTATATGGAATAAGAGAGAAATTAGTCAAAAACACTAAATTAGCTGTATACAAGATAGTGTTCAAGCTAAGTTTAACTTAGGGATCTGCAATCTGGGATAGAAATAAAACACTTGACCAAAGACTAGAGACTGCAGATTTGAAAGTCCTGAGAAAGATTAGGGGTGTGAACAGATGCCATCAATGGCAATATCATATTAAAAACAGGGATATTAGGAAGGAACTTGACATTGTTAGCATCCTGGAATGTATTAGCAGAGCTAACTCAGGTGATATGGTGGTATGAACAGAATGGGAGAGGAAAGAGTAGCAAAACAAGTGTTCTCTATAAGATATAAGTGGATTGATACAGTAAAAAGAAAGTGCTTTAGAAGATAGAAAAATAAGGTCTGATAATGTTGGAGTCTTGACAGGTAACAGATTGAATTGGACTAAAATTGTAGATAGTATGTTAGTGGTGATATAAGTTTTTCATGTAGTACTATCATATCCTATACACCCCTTAAGGATACATGTCAGGAATTTGATGAAGATGTTGTCATATTTTGTCATCAGGAATGTATTAGCAGAGCTAATGTTAGATGGCAAGTAAATTCCCCCCAAAATAAATACACATGCTTAATGTATTTCTTTGTGCTCATGAAGATGTCTTGTTGACAATTGAAATATTGGCCTAATAATTTAATCTCTAAGTAAATTTAATTAGTTATCTTTAGTTGTACATTTTCTCCTTTAAAACATCAATTTGAATTATGATCACTGTTTCATCATCTGTATGAGATAATTTATGCAACTCCTCATCTGGTTTGAACTTATTAAGTATGTGCAAGGATATCTATATAACGAGGTCTTAGATACCTTATCTGCAAATTGCAACTTGCAGAGATCTGCAGCTATCCAGATGGGTGATACATATTACAGAAGTGAGTATAGATATAAGCCTGGAGGTAACTAATATCTGTACACAAATGCCAAGAGTATCAGGAACAAAAGGGAGAGTCTGGTGCCTTGATGAAATATGTTGCCTCAAATTGTAGGCATTAGTGAGATCTCACTCTCAATGGCAGCTATAATTACTGGAATCGAGTGTGAAGGATCAATATTTTTAGGAAGGACAGACAAGACAGGAGAGAATGGATGGGTGCTAATGATATCAGTGGTTCCAATCCAGTTAGGGTAGAAAGCAATGACTGCAATATTATTAACAATTTTCTATGTACCAACGATCCTGAGATGAATCAAATAAGATCAATGCTTGTAACAGTGAAATGTTTTGCCAAGTCAACTTAGTCAAGATAGTTGCTGAACGAAATCATCATGAGTGACTAATTATCTGAACATTGAGTATCAGTAAAATCTCATGAGAAGAATGAATTTGAATTTATTAAGCTCTTGTGAGACAGCTTTGTCAAGCAGCATGTAACAGAAGGAACTATAGTTCATAATGTTAGAATTTAGAGTGTCAGCCAGGATTAATGGTGTGACTGTTCTGCCTCCAGTTGATGATCATGTGGTGCTGACCTGCGAAGTGACTAAGTATATGGATGTTCCATTCAGAAATTATAACACATCTAGAATTTATAAGTAGCATTGTATGGAAAGATAGATTGAGTATGAAAAGAAACTGGTTCTGCAGGCTAAAGACAACCCAAAAGAATTTTATCATTATGCTGCAAGTAAAAGAATGAAGTATAACTACTGAATGGGAATTCCACATGAGTGGTGCAAAGATTGATGTATTTAGGTGTCAGTATATTAGTATTTCTGGAGTGCTCAGGAAGATTATTGAAAAGTTGGTAAGAGCTTACAAACAGAAATGGGTTGACACAAAATCTATAATTTGCAATGAATGGCATGGGTTTACTAAGGAAGATCATGTTTGAGTAACTTTGCTAACATTATAATGTTACAGTTGAATTAGACAAGGGGAATAAATAAATCATGATACTTATGTACTAGTTTCCTACTTAGTAGCATGCTGTATCCTGCCAAAGCCTTTGGCAGAATACAGCATGAAGAACTTGCATAAATTGGATTAGAAAGTATTAGCATAGATAAGAGGATGATGACAGATATCAAAAAATGGTGGGTGTGGGTTTGCCAGATTTCAGGTGATTGGTGGGGTAACCCAGCAATCGGTCCTTGGTCCATTACTATCCAGTCTTTACATTAATGACATTAGGAAGGATTTGACAAGAGACATAGAGCTAATTACTGATGATGCTAAGATAGGCAGAGTAATCAAAAATGCAACTGACATGCTGCACTTGCAGAATGATATGAATAGGCTGCAGTTGTGATGTGAAAATGGCTATCTGTTCAATGTTAGTAAATATAAAGTTATTCACTTTATATTTAATGAGATATCGATTGGTATATTGTATTGGTGGGATTATGCTAGAAGAAACCGACCAGGCTAGGAATCTTGGAGTTTTAGTAGACAGGAAGTTGAAGTTCAAAGGTCATATAGCAAAAATTGCAAATACCACTCAGAAGATAATTGCAATTGCTGAAACAAACACTGACCTGTAAGAATAAAGAAGTCATGTTTCGTTATTACAAGGCTTTGATATGATCTGGACTACTATGTGCAGATCTGGTCTTCTGATTTCTTGGTTTCTGAGGTTATGCAAATGCAGTGGAGAGAGAGAGAGAGAGAGAAAGTACAGAGATGAGTAGTGTTAAAAATGTTATTGAGATTGTGGAATGCAGATTTTGAGAATAGATTGAGAAATATATATATTTATAAACCTCATGAGTACTCTCAACCCTTTAACATGGATGTGCTGTGTTTGGGCAGAGTGTGTGTTGACTGAGACTAGCACATGAGTAGAAAGCATGTGTTGGCAATTCGTGTTGAGTTTTTTTATAACAGTTTTCGTTAACAACACAAGATAAAATAAACAATATATTTATTTATGTAACATATTTATATCATACCCATTTATATAATATATTCTGTTTGTAAAAGATGCTTCATCCTCATTAGAAAATTAAAATGATAATCTTCCTTGCTCACATTTCTGTTGTCTTGAAAAAGTTTCTAAATAATAAATATAGGAATTTGCAGGTTCATTGCAAAAGACAATCTGCATATTGCGAAGATTGTATTTTTACTGTAGATTATAAATACAGTGTTGAATCAGTTCAAAAGGGAAATTTTCCTGAAATGAACATCCACATGGCCTGGTATTAATTATTCAGAATATTTCTACTTTGTTATTACAACTATGTTCCAAGTAACAAGTTCTGCAAAAAATTCCCTGTCAGAATTAGTCAGCATACTGATTATGTCAGGGAAAACTAACATTCTATATAGTCTAACATTCTGTCTGTTTGTTTGTTTAATTATTATATTATTATATATTTATTTATTTTTTTTAGAAAGCCAATGACACATATATAGAGGTAGATGAAAAAGAAAAAGTTCCAAATGCAGAACAAAAAAAATGGGAGGAAGAAAGATTGGGAATTGCACAAATGAGATTTGGGGCCAGAGATGCAAAAGAAAGGCACAAAGAAAAAGTATACTTTTGTTTGTTTTTAATATTTAACATAATATCTTTATTGCATTTTTTTTATTTAATTTTTTCATAACAATAATAAAAGTATAAAAATATGAAATACCAATAAATATTTTTTTTAAATTGTAATTTAATTCTTTTATAATTTTCTTTAAAAAGAAAATTATAAAAGAATTAAATTTAACACCTTTAAAGAAATTTGCCATTAGAATTTTATAAGGTATGACTATATAGTTGCAGTCATAATCGTAGAGCCACAAATGGACTTTACTGTAATGGTACGCTTTGTGTGCATTTTAAATAATTTTGTTTCACTCAGTTATATATAGTTTTGAGTTTTGCAGATGAGTCATTATCCAAAGTTACTCAAACTTGTGTAGATGATTACAAATAGTGAATTGAATAATGAAGCAGTATGAAAGATGTATTAAAAACTTGCACCAACAGATTTGAATCTACATACATAAACAGCTGTATTCCATCAATTAAATTATTATATAAATTTCTATAATTATATTTAAAAAACTATACAAACATAAAATTAATAAGAGCAATTTACTGTAATCTAAATTCAATGTTTCATTAAACTTGGATTAACAAAATAAGTATTATATTACCCACAAGCAAATTGATTATTATTCTCACACTTACAGTTTTTTAAATTATATAATGTCAGTGTTTTCTAGTTGGATTGTGAAGAGATTTTTTTGGTGACATTCTGTATAACTTCACTGATAATCTCTACATCATGAGAACCACTAAATAGTGGTTGTCATGATGTAGAGTTGTATATAATCATTGTTTCTTGAATGCATTATTAATAGGTTCCCAGCAAGTTCCCTTCTAAATTAATCTGTTGTTTGTCTCATTTTACATTTTGTTTTTCTAAAGCACTGCTAACATCGCTTTGAGGTAGGACTACAGTCCTATCTCATGTATCGATCCACCTAGATCTAGGTCATTTTCCTTCCATCACATACCTTTTTTGTACCCTTTCCTTACTAACATAAGGACCAATGCCATCTTAGATCTGCCTGCTCACACATTCTTGAATACTATGACATCATGAAATTCACATCAAGCACCTTGTTGTCAAGATCCTTTCTAATTAATATCTTCATTTTAATATAATCTGGTTAAAATGCCACCTGATCACGCCTCAGATTTTCATCAAAACTTTCATCTGCGATGTCTAGTCTTCAATTAACTATTTTATTTCTGCCTCATTTTCAGATCCACAGTTTAAAAATTATTTAAATATGTACTGTTATGTACAAGTTGTTTCAAATTAAAGATTAAAGTATCCTTTATTAAAGACAAAATACCCTCAAACTTGGTGAGTACCCTAACCACGTCATCAGGTAGATCTTGACTTCATTATCATCATCAAATTCCTGACATGTACCCTCAAGGATTAAACAGGATGTTATGATTAGTACTACATAAAGAACTTACATCACTACTAACTTCCTATCAACAATTTTCCTCCAAATCAATCTGTTATCTGTCTTCTAAGGCACTTTTTACTTTATCAATCCACCTATATCTTGGTCTTCCTCTGGATATTTTTCCTGCCAACCTGGCAGAGAACACTTTGCTTTGTTAATCTTTCCTCTACCATTCTGTTTAAGTGACCATACCATCTGAGATTAGCTCTGCTAACACATTCCTGAATGCTCAGGACATGGACTGAGCATCCAGAAATTAGAAATTAGGAGTGTATGATTGCATAAATCTTATCAGGACCACTCAGTAGTTCTACCTCTGTAATTCTCACATTCAGTTTTTTTTTTATACTATGAGAGCTCTACTCCAATCATCTGGAATTCGTCCCTCTGTTCAGGTCTTCTGAGCTGTGCAGTGCAGCCACCGCAAGACTTTTATACCTCCATATTGAGCATTTTTGGTTGAGTATCATCTACTCCTGCTGCCTTTCCACATTTCAGGCTTTTGATGACTTTTTCTACTTCAAATATGGATATGTATTCCTGATTGCATCCTTGTTGATTGTTTTGTTTAGCAATTTTTTGAAGTAATTACTCCATACATCAGGGATATCTTTTTCTCCGGTTTTGATGTCACTTTTTCATCTCTAATTCCTTTTACAGCACTCTTTCTTCCATTTCTGACTTATTCACCAGGAACTTTCAATATCTTTCTTCTTTTCTTTCACTGCCTCTTTAAATTTCTGTGTCCACCATGGAGCTCTGGTTTTTATATCCTTGCAGAGAACCTCACCACATGCCTCTTTGAATCACAACATCTCAGCATCACCAGCCTGAAAGTGAAATTGAGCGAGCAGTGGCAGTGATTCTGTTGGATGCAGTGCCTGCTGCCATCAGTATCTGGCCTCACAGACTTTGGACATGTGTGAAAGCAAAAGAGGGAACCTTTCGAACATTGACTGTTGCTGTATGCATGTTATACATTTGTTATGTATGTGCTGAAAGCTGTAAATGATTTACTGATAGTTTAAATGTTTATGCACTGTTCAAGTTGTAATAGTATTTATTGCTGGACTAGGTATTTGTGGATTATAGAGGTGATATGATAGAAACCTACGTTAGTAAGAAGGTTTTATAGGATAAATGCTGAAGAACTTTTTCACTTTAGATGGGAGAGAGCAGAAAGCCATCTCTGGAAATTAAGTTAGGGTTAGCAAAAATGTGATGACTAGATTTTTTGCTCGAAGAGCGTGGAATGGGTTTCTGGAGTGTATTGGTCATGAGTAATGGGTCATGAGTGCATTGTTCCAACCCAGTGGGGATGTCTGAATGAAATAAATATATGTGTATTTGTAGTCAAGATTTTAACCTGCTCTACTTCAATTCCTTTTAAAATCTTCATTCATTAAGACTTTTCTTATATGTTTCCTCCATGTGAATTTATGCACATCTTTCAAAGATGTGCATAAATTCATAATTTCAAATAGTACTTTCGTTATTATTGTTTTTTCCCATTTCTACAAATTTTCCTGTAATGTTTCTATGTCTTGTTCCACACTCTGAATCACAGAATGACTCACATGCAATCATCTGACTTTGGCTTGCCTCTAGTTTTAGAATGCTTGCCATCCTGAATTCATCTGTTAAATAATGCCTTGAAGCCATAGCCAAGAATTTTGCTATCATGAAATGTCTTGTTCTCATTCTAGACACGAAAACTACACCAAAACACCCACTTTTAAGGCTGTGGATAATTTGCATATACTGCTGACAGCACCACACTCATTTATATATGATAATCAGACTCAACGTCACCTATTGCGCAATGTAGCTGACTTAACATGCTCGCTGCCACACTCCTCGGGCATAGTTTGTTACCACACGCCAAGCACTTTCATTCTTCAAAGTCAGTAAAAGTAATCTCATAGCCGGCAGTAATCGACATAAGAGTATATTCGTAGTTGGCTTGTGAGGCTCATATACCAATTGCGAGTACACACACACTTTGCTGCTATGCTCTGCACGTCAAGCACTTTCACTTCTTCAAGGTCAGTACGAGTAATTTCGTTGCAGGCAGTAATCGACATACCAGTATATTCGTAGTTGGCTTGTGAGGCTCATATACCAACTACGAGTATACTCGTAATTGGCAGCGAACGTGTTAATTTGTTTTTTTCCCTTTCCCCTCCGAATTATCTTGATTTTTCTCTTTGTTGATTAATTTATGGAAACCAATATATTTTATATCAAGAATGAATACCATTATTCAGCTATTTGAGCACATTTTGATTTATTCCTTTTTTTGAAAATCGGCAATTTTATTTAATAGATTTATTAGTCTCTTCTGTAGTTCATAGACAGCATATTTGAATAATTTGTATATAATACATTTCCTTTTTAGAATTTCAGTTAATTCATCTAATGTTATGATGTTTCTGATTTGTTATACTGTTTGTTTATTTATGTTAGGAGGTCTAAAATCATTATATTTCTATAAGTTTTCATAAAAGTCATTACATTCCTTTTTACTTATATCTATATTACTTTGTTCTTTAATGTCTTTGTTTCAGTAAGTTAGGATTTTATATATTGATGATTATGTACTATTTAACTCCATTTCTTGTTCCTTGTTCATCTAGTTTTTTTTTCTATGTAAGTTTCTAATTTCTCTTTTAGTTGTTCCGTTCATTCAATTATAATTTGGTTTATATTCAGCTGATCAGAAATAACCATTTTCTGTAAGCTTCATTTTTCTCTTATTATTTTTTCTGCATATTTATTCTAATTTTTGATGCTTCTTTTCACGTGCCATTTTTTTTCTTTGTTCCTAGATTGTCATTGGCTGCTTGCTTTATTTTGTTGCGTATACTCTTCCATTCTGTTTCATTATAAAGATTTTAAAAATCTTTACAAAAATCATTTGCAACAGAATACAAACACAAACTAGATTTTTGCCAACCTCTAGAACAAGTAGGATTCAGAAAAAATTACACCACCATTGATCACATATAAAAATAACAAGACAAATGAATATGTAAAACCCTTAGGTCTGGCATTTAGTATTTTGAAAAGTCATTTGATTCAATCTCAATATTAGCTATTTTAAAACCCATTAAAAATCAAAGAATCGAAAAAGCTTATATTAATATACTTTACCATATATTATTATTACACAGGCACGTCCATGGAGTCTGAAGACTCATTGTGGGAGATCCAATCTATCCAACACAATCTAGCATACCTCTCCTTGAATCCATTAATAGAGAAAGCACTCACAACTGACTATGGCAACCTATTCCACTCATTCACCACTCTCCAAGCAAAAAACTAGTCCTCACACCCCTACTGACCCACACCTTTATTCAACTTCCAGGGATGACCCCTTGTTCTGGTCCCTCTAGCCAAATGCTGAAATATTTCCCCTGCATCTATCCTATAAAATCCTTTAAGCAACTTAAATGTTTCTATCATAGCCCCTCTTTTTCTCCTATCAACCAACTCTGCAATCCACACACCTTCAATCTATCCTTATAAGGAACATTCCACAGGCCACTCACCATCTTGGTCACTTGTCTCTGAATCCTCTCCACCGCTTCCACATCCCCAAGAAACCCAGGGGACCAAACTTGAGCACAGTGATGTGCTCAAGTTTGGTCCCCTGGGTTTCTTGTCGTTTATATCCAGATGTGGGCGTATCGAGGCCTTATAAAGAGGAATTACAACTTCTTAATGTGTTCTTCACTAGCCAAGTAATCTTATGTGCTACCTTATCAGCCTTAGCAATATGTCCTCTAAACTTGAACTCTCTGTCTACTGCCACCCCTAAATATTTAGCTTCATCTATTTCCTGGAGTACAGTGCCATCAATGGGTTAAACAGCTTGTAATCTATTTATTCCAAAGTGCATAACTTTACATTTCTCGACATTGAACTGATACCCATTATCTTTTGCCCATACTGAGAGCCTATTTAAATCGTCCTGTAAGCTCTCCACATTGCCTTGATTAACTATTAACTCTACCTAATTTTGCATTATCAGCAAATAACAGAATATTTCTTTTTGGGTTATTTCCTATATCATTTATATATAAATTAAACAGCAATGGTCCCAGCACCGAACCTTGTGGCACATCACTAGTTACCTGCTTTCACCTTGATTCTGCCCCTCCACACACACACATATATATACACACACCACTTTTTGATATCTGTCCAGCAGCTACTCTCCTATCCACTTAACCAGTCATATCCATCCCAATTTGTTCTTATTTGTATAACAGTGTTTCATGTGGTGTTTCATATATTCAACTACATCTATAAAATCAAGAACAAATAGGAAATTTCCTATAAAAAAGGGAGTTGGACAGGGAGATGCCATTTCAACTGAATTTACAGCAGAAAACTAGAAGAATTATAGTAAATGAAAAAGAACTAAATCTTGATTTGCCGATGACAAATGTTCTTTTAGGAAATCTATCGGGGCAATTGATCAACAAATAATCAATGAATTGAATGCAGAAAGTAAAAAAGAAAGGATTAGATATATAGAAAGATAAAACAAAAATAATGTATAATAAATACATTACCATAATCCTGTACAAATGGAACACCAGGAAATTAATATAGTAACCTCCTATGTTTACCCATGACAAAAGATGACAGCAGAGGGAGGCTGTGAAGAAGAAATTATTTATAGAATTCGACTTTGTTGGTAGAAGAGTCACTACCCAGAGGAAGGGTAGTGACTTTTGGAAGAACACCGTGATGCATTTAAAGGAAACATCCCAATCTGCCTCAAAAGAAAAGGATTTGAAGTTGTATACTTCTGGTCATGATATATGGAAGTGAACATGGACTTGACTAAAAAAATTGACCGGCAAGTTGAAGAGTACCCAGAAGAAAATGGAAAGATCATTACTCTGTATTACCATTCTAGATAGAAAGCATAATACAGTGTTCAGATTAGGGTGAAAGACATAACAGCCATTAAAAGATTCAAATGGTAAGGAGTAGGTCATATTGCAAGAAGTATCACTCAAAAATGGATGAAGTTAATATCAGATTGCTATCCCAGTGACAGAAAAAGACCTACAAGAAGACCAAAGAGATGGTGGGAGGATGAGATTAAAGAGATAACTGGAACTCAGTGGCATAAATGAGCTCAAGACTTTGGGAGAAGTCTTTGTTCAGCAGTGGACAGAAAATAGCTGATGATGATGAATAACTATTTCCTTCCTAATAAACAAAGCAAAATAACTTGTGGAAAATATGCGAATTCTGCATTGATTTAACCATAGTAACTTCCTCTGGGTAGTGACTCTTCTCATAGTGTTTTTGCATTATGGGATATCGGAGCAATTGATCAACAGCCTCTATACACAAGTGGACTAGTTTATATTTCATGCACACACTTTGTTTGCTTATGCTTGCGATAGAGGATTAAAACAAGAATATAATTTTTTTGGCAAGAAATATACTATGTTAATCTATATTTTAAATGTGCTTCCTGACTTAAGTCTAAGTAGCTTCAATATTTTATAGCCGATAACTACGTAACAGTTTTATGGTGACTTTCTTAATCGAATACCCATTCTGTTCAGAATTCTCAGAAAAACAAATAATTGTTTTCTATTTGTGATTTTTGTGCAGAAGTGATCCTGCCATCTATTTTATGTTTCTCCAAAAGAGAATTTATATTTTAATTGCCTTAAACGATAAAAGAATGACAGATGAAATTAGACTAACAAATATCATAACAGTTTGATGAAATTGTTTGTAGTAACGAATAATGCTTTTTTTTTTACTTAAGAAATAAAGATGGTGGTAATGATGATGAATCAAATGTAAATTTCTATATAGTTAATATCAAGATAGTAAAAACGTAATTATCAGTTAAAGGAATAAGGATAACTTTTTTTTTCACAAATAAATTTATAAACAATTTGACAATTACAATACAAACGGTAATTATACAGTTTTCATTTTAATCTTTAAAATGCAAAAAGCTTTAGTTGGTGCTGATAAAAGTGTGTATGTCACTGCTTGTTTAATTCCAAATATTTCATTATTTTGAAGGAAAAACAGTATGATCTTGTAGTCGATGATGCCATAGAATTTGTACAGATCTTAAAAATGCCTGGAACTAAGGATCATGAGGTATGTGTGTTGCCTTTCTTCATAAAATTTTTTTACTGAATTAAGCTAGATTACTATACTATGCATCCTAATAAAGTTCATTTTTATCTCTTCTTAAGTTAGGAAAGGTATCGAGGAACTGCAAATTTTTAATGCTGAGTGAATAAATAAATATTTTTTCATTATTAAGAATTATTTATAAAATGCTGACCTTAATAAAGATGGAGGGCAAAATGAACAGCGTATCCTGTTCGCTTAAAGTATATATGATATTAATCCACCGCTTGAAAAATCAGCTAGTACTCTAGGGACTTGCAGGGATTCTCTATACTTATATTCATAAGTATAGAGAATCCCTGCATATGTTATCCCAAGCATACTAAAAGTTTTTTTTTTTTTTTTTTGTTAGTGTAGTTGTTAGAAAGCATTGAAAGCAATAAATACTCATAGTTACATTGCTTATCGTATACCATTACATGTCTAGCATATGCCATCCTTTTTAGGTCAAGTTTCATACTGCATAGCTTGGTTTGCAGAGTATAACACCAAAACATCCAGTAAAGAATAGAAGCATGTATAGAATGTGGCAAGTTTCTTTTAATGAACAAGTTGTTTACAAATCCGTGTGTGTATTTATAAAGCAGCAATTGTTTTTTGCAATCACCCTTAATCAGATACACACTATGTACCAGTAATTGTAAGGACATCGCTGTTATTTGAAGTTATGGAACATTCTAGGTTTTTTAATTACATAAAAACTGGTGTACAGATAATACGAAGTAGTACGACATGAACTCAGTGACTTTGAGAGAGGTGTCATTGTGTCGGTCACATTTGGTGGCATGTTGGTACGTGACATTGCTGCTCAACTGAAACATTCAGAATCAACGTTTGGCAATGTGATCAACAAATGGAGACATTCTGGCATCACTAGTGCAGGAAAATACCAAGGTGGCCACCAGAAATGACTGGCAGAGACAGGAGGGTGTTAAAACAGGTGGCATGCAAAAACCGGCTCCATCAGCACAAACCATCTGTGAAAAGTTCCAGAGCACTAGTAACACCATGGTGAGTAGTACTAATACTGTACAAAAAGAACTCCACTTACTGGGTTTCCAGCAATACACAAGCCTAACATCGCAACAACAACAAATAAGGTGGCTCGTCTGGCCTGGTGCAAAGAGCATGTGAACTGGACAATTGACTAGTGGAAAACGGTACTCTGGAGTGATGAATCAAGGTTCATCTGTTTCCAGTCTGATGGCAGGGTGTGGAGGCAGTCTGGTGAACGCTTGTTACCACAGTGTGCTGTACCCACAGTAAAGTTTGGTGGTAGAGGAGTAATGGTGTGAGGTTCGTTCAGCTGGTTTGGAGTGGGACCACTGGTCGTTGTCTGTGGTTCCACGAATGCCCCATGCCACAAAGCTGCAACTGTTATGGAATGGTATGAAGAGATAGGTGTTAAATGACTGCTGCCCTGGTCTGCACAGAATCCTGACCTCAACCCCATTGAACACCTGTCACACAAATTGGAGTGCCAATTGAGGTCCAGAGCAGCACGTTCTCGATCTGTTACTGAACTCATTGCTGCTTTGATGGAGAAATGGAGACAAATTCCACCTGATGTCTGCTTAACATTGATGGAAAGCATCCCTCAAAGGGTGCAGGAGGTGATCAAAGCCAAAGGTGGATATACTCAATATTACAGTTTGCCTATTGGTAGATAGTGTATGTTTTGAATGCATTCTCATAGTATCATCTGAGAATTAAATTCCGGGAATTAAGTTATCTCAAATCATTGACAGACTGCATGACAACTCTCCCCATTTGAAGACAATGCAACTACATTGTTTATGTGGATCATGTAACATCGTCTTTTGATGCTGTTACCTGATCCACACTCTCAAATCCCTCATCCCCTAACATCAGGGGATGAGGTGATCAGGTGATTATGTTTCAGGTTATTCTCTCATGGTAGCTGTATAAATTCCATTTCTTCTTGAGAGCTCTGGTATAAAGACTACTTAATTCTAAGTTGAGAAACTTGATTAGTTCTACACTTAACTTGAAGGTCAAATGAACAATAGCTATGCTTCATGTGTGCTGTTTATATGAGCATAGGGTTTATGCTTCGTGGTGACATTAAATTATCATTGGCAAATACTAGAGTGAGATACAAATAATTTGAATTTTGATACAATTTTTAAATACAGTCATATAATACACACAGAAATTGGAAAAAGTAATCACTTGGGAAATCGTTTTTCCAGACTGAACCAAAGAAATAACTTGTTTTACTTATTTATACACAGGTTCCAACCTCCTTCAACTATAACCAATCATACAATTTGCGAAAGCTCTGGTAGATAACGGGACATTCAGGAGATCGTCAACACTTTCCCAGTGTAAATATGGGCAGAGAAGTTATAAATTATTTATTGGTTTAAAGATAAACCAACCAAAGAAATAACTTGTTTTACTTATTTATACACAGGTTCCAACCTCCTTCAACTATAACCAATCATACAATTTGCGAAAGCTCTCGTAGATAACGGGACATTCAGGAGATCGTCAACACTTTCCCAGTGTAAATATGGGCAGAGAAGTTATAAATTATTTATTGGTTTAAAGATAAAGGTTAATCTATATTAATTTAAATTAATATAGATTTTATTATAAATATAAATTAATCTTGTCTATGTCTGTGTCCTAAACACATCAGTCTACACTTCACGCATGCAAAACAGATGAAACTCGAAAACAAAAACAGCAACTCATAACAACTGATAACGTTAAATTCGACTGGCTGACACAATAACTAATCACAGCCAGTGATTTCTAGGTGCTATTGTCTCATTGCTCAAACTGCCTCTCCTTCTGGGCAGTTTAAAACCACTGGAATGCTAAGAATTTGACCTGCTGCACCATCTGTACATCTGTTCAAACGGCTCAAAAGGTGTATGTATGTGTGACTGCTCACCCATGTAATTAATGCCAATGTCATGCAATGTTTACACATCAAAAGGTGTTCTCTTCTTGAAGCATTAGTATATTGTGTTTAATTTAAATAATCACGCAAAGCCAGGAAACATTTAGGGGAGTCTTTAACAAGAATAAATGCAAATATATAATATCAGTATTATATATTTGCATTTATTGGTTGGCACTGCATACCCGGAGTACTCTCTCCTTATATATACACAAGGTATGACAATTTAATTCCCGGAATGGACCTGTAAAAAAACCTACATTCTCATCTATACAATAGTGGCTACTATTGTCTTTCGAAGTAGTCCCCTTGTGCATTTATACACTGGTTTAGATTGTGTTCCCATTTTTGGAAACAGGTCTGGAACTCTTTTTCCGGAATACTCTTGAGTTCCTATATCACATTATGCTAAATATCAGCAATGTCAAAAAATCTTCCTTTTTAGTGCAGTCTTTAACACGTTCGCTGCCACGCTACTTTGGCATGGTCTGTTCCCCTACGCCGAGCAGTTTTACTTCTTCAAGGTCAGTACGATAATCTCGTTACCGGAGGTAAACGACCTACGAGTATACTCGTAGTTGGCTTGTACAGAGCATATACGGTCTATGAGAATACACAGTTTTGAAGCTAGCCCCACAAGCCAAGCATTTTCACTTCTTCAAGGTCACTACAATAATCTCGTTCCCGGCGGTACGCGTCCTACGAGTATACTCGTAGCTGGCTTGTGAAGCAGGTTTACCCACTACGAGTATACTCGTAGTTGGCAGCGAACGTGTTAATTTTGGAAACAGCCAGAAATCACAGGAAGCTAAGTTGGGTAAATAAGCAGGATGACCTAATTCAGTATTTGATTTTTTGGCCAGAAACGCCCACGATGAGCGCACTGTGGCTTGGCACATTGTCATGATGGATGATCCACTTGTCAGGTGACAATTCAGGTTCTCCAAACAGTATCTCATAATCTTTTCAGCACCTCTAAATAGCATTGTTGGTTGATCATTTGTCCCTGTTCAAGGAATTCATAGCCGACTATCCCTTGTGATCAAAGAAACACACCAACGCGGTTTTGAATTGCTAATGCGACAAGCATACTTTTTTCACACGTGACAAACTTGGCTTTTCTACTGCATGTTCTGGCGTTTTTTTTTTTTTTTTTTTTTTTTTTTTTTTTTTTTTTTTCTCCCTTCAGGGTCCTACTGGAAACACCAGGTTCCATCACTCGCATTACTCTCGGAAACATATGCTTATTTGCAGAAAGATCAGTCGCAACTTGAATCCGCCGCTGCTTCTGTTCATCCATCAAGATCTGAGGCATAAACCTCACAGAAATCTTTTGCATACCCAAACTTTCCTAACTGTTTCTCGATTCATTTGCGATTCATCAACCATTAATCGTACTTAATCGTCTGTCAGACCTTACCAAATCTTGCACTCTGTTCGCATTTGCATCCATCATTTTTGTTTTTGGCTGCCCACTTCTGGGATCATCGTTCACATCTTCTCGCCCACCTTTGAATCCTTATGCCACTCAAAGACACTTGACTTGAGTATCCACACCATATGCCACTTTCAACAGCTCCAACATTTCAGTAGCAGTTTTGCTGATTTTCACACAAAATTTGATGTTAATATGGTTCTCCAAATTTTGATCACACGTTTTTACGCCAAAGTTTACACACAGATCTCTTGTTTTTGTAATAGCCAACTATAAGATGGCTCTTTTGGCTTGAGGTTTACACACTCATTAGTTAAAACATGTACATACACAATTACTCATGTGACTCCAACCAAATCACCACACGGGAGACACTACAAGGTCGTTCCGGGAATTAAATTGTCACACCTCGTGTGTGTGTGTGTGTATATGATATGTTGTTGTTGTGTTGGGTTCCCTCAGTTTTATTCATCCATCCCTTAGGACAGGTTCAACCTTTCAATGAGAGATTTTAAGTATGTATTTTTGACTGTAGATCTGTGTGTGTTCATGGGCTGGTTTGCCTGTTCTGAGGGATGAAAAAACCCAAGTTTCCAGGTGGGAAAACCCTCTACCTCTGTATGAGACTGGCTAACTCACCTGTAGTTGAAAGAGACCAGATAAAGGTTCCTCACTTCATGGACAGAAATCAAACCCAGGTCTTTCCGACCAAAAGGCTTCGTCTATACTGACTGAGCTACAGGGACTCACTGTATATCAGAGGTGAATATTCCAGGTGTGTGGTGCTCATCCATGAAATATCAGTATCATCCATATTATATTTTTGCATTTATTCTCCTTAAAGACTCCCCCAATTGTTTGCAGACTTCGTGCAATTCCTGAAACTGAACATGATACACTGTACTAATGCTTCATTTTCCTCTTCAGGAGGGTAATAAAGCATTAGTGCTTCATGAAGAAGGCGCTTTTCAATGCGTAAACATTGCATCACATTCGCTTTAACAGCCCGGGTGTGCTTTCGAAATGCATACACCTTTAAGCCATTCGAAAATATGTAAAGAGGACGCAGTGAGTCAAATTCTTAGCTTTGTAATATTTTTAAAATGCTGAGAAGGCGGGTCTGGGTGAGCTAAAATTTTGAGCTCACTCAGCACCTAGCAACTGATTGGTTATTGTGTCATCCAAGCCAATTGAACATTGTCACCTGTCATGAGTTGAGCGCTTTCTGTATCCAATGGCTGTATTACAAGCAGTTGTTACGCATGTTTTCTGGAACTGAAAATTTGAAAGTGGATGTTAGGAGAAAAAAGCTAATTGTTTTGTCTTTTACTTGTGCAGTATAGCATCTGTTGAGGTTGCAAAGTTTTTTAACGGACTTTTTATTCTAGTCTTCGGAAACAACAGACAGTAAAAAATATCTATTCCTGAATAACAATTAATATTCTGTGTATTATAAGACATTGTTGATCTACAACAAAATACCAGCATATGTGAGATTGATAAGACAGAAGAACCGCTGATACTATTAAAAAAAAAACTAATGAATTTAGGATTCCCGAAAGTGTGGATAATTCCGATAATGATCGTATGTTATCTATACTGAGTCTCAGTAAACAAGATAAAATTCTTGGAAAACGGAGCAAAATATACACAAACCAGTGAAATACACTTAACATGTGCAACAAATTTTACGAGTTGCTGCTCCATCAAACCATATATATTCCTGCAATACTCTCTCTCTCTCTCTCGCTCTCTCTCTCTCTCTTCATAAAGTTTTTTTTTTTAATTATGCCATCATAAATTCACTTATTCATATTTAGAATTTAAAGGATCGTGCTATTCGCTCTACCCAGTAACTTATAGGACACACATATCACAAATGATAATTATTAATTATTCTTTACCATTAATGAAAGTGTTTCTACTCATACTTATTCTTTCCTATTCTTACATGTCGTATAAATGATGGTTCACATATTTTTATCTTTGAGTATGTCAAATATACCAACCAAATATAGCATTATCCTTCATTGTTGTTTTCTAATAAATCCTAAAATAGATTGTACCTCCACTCTACGCAGAAGTATTCAAAGTTATCCTGCAATTAATTGCATTGGACCAATTAAGATGAGCGCTGATTCGCTATGCCCTCTCCAAACTTTCATACATCGATGAAATACAATCACACGATCATGGGTGTCCAGTGAGGGGGGCACTTCTCCCTGGATCGATTAAAATATTCCACAAATTATAATCATAAAATTGATTGAGATATGTAATCTTACACCCTCGACCCTGGGAACATTTTGTCTGTCTTGAAAATTTATTATGGGTTGGCCTGTAGCCATAGAACAGCAATAAAACATGTGTTCTGTTTTTGGTTCATCTTTTTCTGATTTGTGAACAGTGACCTGTTAGTGTGCCCTCTGTGTCTAGTGAGTTACTGATGAAGTGTAAATTGTAAATTTATAGTGAAACAAATTTAAACAGAAAAATTCATTTTTAAAAAGTAGGTGTATGTAATTTAATATTATTTTACTTCTTACTTTTATGATTTTTTTGCTTTTAAACTGAAATAATTTAATTTAGGATTAATTAATTAGTTGATTTTTAATAAAATATGCCGGTCATTTTTTTTATATATGAAACTGTGCTAAAAACTATTAATTCTGAATACCTTTTTTTTCCCCAAGAATTAAAGAGCATTAAAATCGATGCGAAATGAAAATAATGTATTTATAGTTTACATCGACAAATAATTACATAAAAAAAAAAAAGCTAAAAGACAGTTATTGATATAATTATTTAATTAAATCAATAATTATAAAAATTTATTGATCTAATTATTTGTCTCCAAGCTTTGCCTCTCCCCCCCCCCCACCCCAGAAAATTTTCTGTGGATGCATGCCCATGCATACGGCGATGATATATATATATAAAACTGTATTTGCATACAGTAGCAAACAAATTAATCTGAACAAGCAAAATTTTCGTCATTTGTTCATTTTGTAGCCATAAAATGAATGCATCTTCAAGAAAGCATTCAAAAATATGTACTCTTTCTCAGTACACATCCATGACTCAAAGACAAATTGCCAATGAGTGTGGTGTTGATTTGAGTACTGTTAATGCGATTTTAAGGGAGATAGGTGCCTATCTCCTGACAGAAAAGGAAAATATGGGTGAAAAAGAAAAACTACACTTACTCAAGATCATTTACTGGCTAGGAAAAGCAAAATGAATCCAAGATTGTCTGCTGTAGACTTGGCAGCTAGTGAGATTAATGTTTCTCACATGCCAGTCTATCGATGACTTTTGGAAGCAGGGAGGACTGCCAGAGACCAAAAAAAAGAAGCAACTGACAAAGGCTATGCAGAAAATGAGGTTCTAGTGGGCAAATGTATGAAGATTAAACTGTTGAGAAGTGGAAGAAGGTCGTATTCTCAGATGAGAGTCAAAGAGCACCCTATGTTCATCAGCCTAGAAGACTTCTCCCACCCACCTTCCGAAGGTGGGTGTTTAGGAGGGTGTTCTTGACGCTTCTAGTGATCAAGTTGGTAATACATCAGAATTGTCACACTATGTGATGAAAATCATGTACGCTGTTGTCCAAAAGCTAACAACAAACTACATTTTTACCTCTATATGAAAAAATTTTCATGAATACAGGAAACCGCCCAGATGTTCTAGGGTGGTTTCCTGTATATATGAATGATGGTCCAGGATCACTTGTACCTGTTGAAAGTATGATGAAAAGTGACCAATACATAAAAATATTGGTAAAAAAAAGAGTGGTCCCACAGATCCAGAAAGACAAAGAATTCATATTCCAACAGGATCTCACTCCATGCCACACTTCAAAAAAAAAAGTGGAAGAATTCCTCAAAAATCACAACATCCAATTGCTTCACTGGCCAAGTAACTCTCCTGACATTAACCCAATAGAAAATTTGTGGTATAGTGAAAAAGAGACTTGGAAAATTAAATTGTGATACAAAGGATAACTTAACACAATCCATTATAAAAGTATGGCTTTGAGATGCAGAAATAAGAAAAATGTGTTCTCTGTTGGTAGATTCTGTGCCTAAGCAAATTAACAAACTTATTAGGAACTGAGGAGCACTTAAATTATTAGGTAAAGTTGAGTTTAATTTTTATATTTATTTTCTTGTGAAATTAAAATTTTTCTTTGAAATGCGAGTGTTTGGATTAATCTGTTCACTACTGTATATATATATATATATATATATATATATATATATATATATATATATATATCAAATAAAGTCAGCTGTGTATCTACAGCTGATTTTTCAAGAAGGAAAGTTCTAAAATTTAATAACATACTTTTCTAAAGGGTAATTGAGCCTAATATGTTAAGGTGATGATGACATGGAGTTTATTCAGTGTATATGTGTGTATGTATGTATGGGCTTATTGTTCCATAATGTTCTGAATAACTCTTCAAAATATATTTTATTAACATATGAATTCTGATTAGGATAAAGGAATATCAGAAGCAGCAAAAAAGAAACTTACAATAGAAGAAACCAGAAAGAGTCTTCCAATATATCCTTACAGAAATGACTTGCTGGAAGCAATCAAAAACCATCAGGTGAATTATTACTATGGATATTTTTTTTGGTTAATGCTTATGTTATTCAACATTTTAAGAAATATTGGAAATGTTTTCAAAGAATTTTGATTGTGTTCTGCTATGTGAACTGTATTTTAGGAATGTAAAATAAGAAAAGAAATTTACATATATAGACTTACTTTTTTTTTTTTTGTGAACGAGTGATGAAATTCTCACCCTGCTTATTTGGAGGCCTGCAGTAGCTTGGAAAAAAAGTTCCATGTTCCAATACTGGTGTCTACAGTAAGGTGTCTGGATTATGTAAATAAGTAAATATTTATGAAGTAAAAACAGAAAATTCTGTACCAGGCACATTAACATATCCTGCTGTTTATTTAGAAGTTTTAGAAATTGATTTTTGTGTCATGGCAGGCATTAAAAACGTCTTTACCATAAGTATATGAATGCCTCTGTAATGTATTACTTTTTCATAACAAATTTCCGAATAACTCCAGTAGTAATGTTTTTAATGTCAAAATAAATGAAAAAAAAAAAAAAAAAAAAAGAACAGCCCATCCATTGTACTAATGTGCTACAGGTTTGCAACCGTTCATGAATGAGTCACATTAAAAAAAAAGTAAAATATTGTCTTAAGCTATCATAGTGCATCATTGAGAGTATGTTTGGAAAATTTTAATAATTGAGTTCATTTACATTGTGTAGCAAATGCATTTTTGTGTGGAAATGATTTATTCTTTATCACAGTACCTTATTGGTGCTGCATTTTTGTGACATGCTCAGCCAAAGCGTTACTGTATGATTGTTTTCTTATCGTCCCATTCATTTTGGCACATATTTCTTGTGGTGTCACACCATGTGATGAAAATCATATATTACCTATGTTAAGCATTGATGCTACTGTAGGAATTGAAGATAGAGTATTTTGTGGCAAAAAGAGTGTTAAAAAAAAAAATAAAAAAAAAAAAAAATCAGATGTAGAACTTAAAGGGATTCTACCTGGCTAGGTTTGCATTTTCATGATGCATACAAGCTTTCTTGCAGTATACAATTTGATAGACTGTTCAAAAGTGGAACAAACTTTATTTTGCAGACAAAATAAAGTTTGTTCCACTTTTGCATACAAACAATGTGTACAAAAATAGCAGTACAACAGAAGACACTGTAAAAATTTGTTTTATTTGCATTATGCTTATTATGGCTATCTTACCCAAAAAAGAATGAAACTCTACTGTGTTCTAGAACTGATTGGAAAATCCTGCCCTGCCAACATGGTTTCTTGAAGCTTCTAGTGATCAAGGTGGTAATACACCAGAATTGTCACACTGTGTGATGAAAATCACGTACACTGTTGTCCAAAAGCTAACAACAAACTACATTTCATATCTCTATGTGAAAAATTTTCCATGAATACAACCAGATGTGGACATAAATTTATTGACATTATACTAATAAATTATACTACACAAAAATGTATTATAAATATCATACAAATTAATTTGCATACGTTTTTGGCTAACGTTACAAATTTCTTAAGGATTTAATGTACAGTGCTTAGAGAAAACTATGCATACAGACATTTCAGTATGGAATATGTCCACCCCAAACTGCAGTGCAACTCTCACAGCATCATACTATGCTTAGCACCAAGTGATTCAGGAGTTCTCAAGGCAAACTGGCTCATTCCTCCTTCAGAGGAGCAAGGATAAGGCCTTGTTTGTTTTCTAGAGGGGAATTATGAGTAGTAATGCATCTCCCTATTGAATTTCAAACATGTTCTATGGAGTTTAGATCTGGAAAGCGTGCTGGCCACTCAGTTCGATTAATATCCTTGGTCTCCAGAAGTATCTCCGTTACTCGTGTGATGTGGTGTGGCACTGTCATTCATAAAAATGAATTCTTTGTCTACAACCCCATGGAACAGTCGAACACAATGTTGAAGAACTTCATTGGAATATCATTCACCAGTCATACGCCCTTTTACAGTACTTGTAGCTCATTGCATCCGTTAAGCATATTGACTCCTCACACCATGACGTGACACTACCATACATATCCCTTTCAAGAATGTTCTTGTGATGGTAAGATGTAGCATTTTCACGACAGATCAAGTGTCATCTAAAACTGGAGGAAAGGCTACAACAACTGTCATTTGTAAAGAGTACATTAACCCATTGGTCTTGTCAAATTTTTATGGGTACAACACCACTGAAAACATGCTCTACAATGAGCTGCTGTAGATTAAGGGACACAGATTATAGGTTATAGGCTTTGGGGCATAATAGGCCTACTTGTTGCAGACATCTTTCCACATACCTGTGCTTGAATGAAGCGGACTTGCAAGCTGACTTGATGTGGTGCATCGATTACGTTTTGCTGTTGTAAACAAAAATTCATCTTCATGCTCCATGATAGAGCAAGGGCAATCTCTTATCAAGCATCTGGAATACATTCCATTTTTTTTGAAACACTGCCCAGAACCTGGATACAGTGCTTTGTGACATTCCAAAATCTCTGTCAATATCACTAATTCTTGCAGCCCTCTTCCAGCTTTCCAATAATTCTTCCCTGTGTGAAATTATCTAGATGATGTCTTTGAGGCATTACAAGACATCCAAGTTTGCAACTTTATTCCTTTGTGAAAAGAGCTTCCTACAAACATAATTTGCTTAGTGCAGCCTTTTATCCTGTTGAGTGCTACCACGTGACCCTTTTGCACAGTTAAAAATTTGAATGTGTACCTGCATTCTACTCGAAATCGTCAGTTATACAAATTGCCACAAGCTGATTTGTCTCAGTTTGTGATTGTAATCTTCAGAAATAGTGCTCACCCTTGGATTTTGGACACTTGTATATATTACCTGTGCAAGCATCAATGCCACTGTAGGAGTTAAATGGCAGAGTATTTTGTAGCAAAATACAGGGATGCCATGGCCAAATTATATGTACATAATGATATCTTGATTATCCATGTGATTATCTGGCTTTCAGATAGGCTCGCTTAGAGACACAATGGTAAAAAATAAAATGGATATGTTGTGTCTCCAGTCCAGATAACCTAGAAAGAGACCTTCAGTTATCTAAACTAGACTGACCAAATTATATTCGGTATGATGGAAATATTTTTATTCGCTTCGAGGTTTTCACAGGTAAACAAGGTCCCCACCATTTTCTTCTGGTAACCAGAGCAAAGAGTGAAAAATCAGCTACTGGAAAACTGAAAAGAAATGAAAATAGACACCACCATCAACAATGATATAAAAGAGCCATTGATAGAAATGGATGTAGAAGAGGAATAATAAAAATCCCTTGTAAGCAAAATTGGTATTATCAAAATGAAGATTGAAACAGGTTACATAATACTTATAAATAATATGATTTATTCCAAAAGTACGTATTGGGGGGTGGGGGGGAAGCTGTGTCAAACAGTAACCATGATGACACTTTTTAAATTATAGGAATTTCTAGTAAATGTGGTAAATTTCAAAATGAGCAGTTAAATAATTCACATCTTATTTGTACTTAAGGACCAGCTGGTAGTGAAAAAGTAGAAAAAAAATGATGAAGACCTAAACACTGAACAAAAAATCAATCTTATATGTATAGAAATGTTATGGGGAAAATTTAGGGTAAAGGAGTAGCTATAATATTCAACACTAAATATGACGATAATCTTCTTCAATGGCAGTCAGTATCAAATGGATTGATGTGGGCAAATATCATAATGGAAAACTAGTCAGTGAGATTTGTTTTGTGCCCTGTGGTCTTAGACGGTTCTAATAAGGAAGAGATGAAGGAATTTTTCAAGGCATTAGAGAATACAGCTTACTGAACAAAAAAGGAAAAGTTGGTTCTTGTTGAAGATTTAAACAGAGGAGCATGAAATGATTACCAGACATATAGAAATGTTTGGGAAAAATTGGGAAAAAAGAAGAGACCTAATAACACTGGTAAATACCTGCTGGATTTCTGTTTAGGACATGAACTAGTTATTACTAACACCATGTTCCAACATAAAAATGTGCACAAATTCATGCTGATAGAAGATGGAAGAAATAAGAAGAGTCACTGACTAGGTTATTGTCATCATCATCATCAATTTCCTGATATATACCCTCAAAAATTGTTTCAGCTGCTCTGGCAGCACTGCATGATTAAGTTTACATTATTATTAATCTCCTATCAACAATTTTCCTCCAAATTAGTTTATTACTTGTCATCACTCCAGTATTGTATCTAACATGTTCTTCTTCTAAGGCACTTCTGACTGAATCAATCTGCCAAGACCTTGGTCTTCCTTCAGATCTCTTTCTTACTATCTTGGCATCAAACACCTGTTTTAGTAACTTTTCTTCACCCATTCTATTTAAATAGCCATATCACTTTAGATTAGCAAACACAAATGTGTTTGCTAATCTAAATACACATTTGCTGACACATTCTTAAATGCTAACATTGTCAAGTTACTTTCTAATATCTTCATTTTTAATATGATTCTGCCATTGATACCATCTATTCACTCCTCTAAATTTTCTCAGAACTCAAATCTATGGTTTCAAGTCTATGGTCAAGTGTTTTATTTCTAACCCAGCTCTCAGATCCCTGAGTTAAAATTTTTTGCACACTGTCTTGTATACAACTCATTTAGTGTTTTGACTTCTCTCTGATTCCATATAAATTTATTCATTTGGCTTCCTACATACCAGCATTGCTAAATTTGCTGTCTATTTCCAAATTTAACTTGCCATTTTCACTAAAAACTGTGCCTAAATAGCTGAAATATTTTACTTGTTTTATAAATTCTTCAATGAGAATGTTGCTGAAGTTTCTATGTTCCTGCCTATTTTCATACTTTTGGTCTTTTTATTGCTGATTTTCATGCTAAATTTGTTACACCTGTTATTTAAAATTAATTTAATTTAAAATTATTGATATGTACACACAGAAATTCAATTATAGTTTGGTTTGTATGTAGATCCTGATTATAGAAGGTGAAACAGGTTCTGGAAAAACAACACAGATACCTCAGTATCTCTATGAGGCAGTAAGTTACTTCATTTTTTTTTTCTTGTCAATAATATTAAAAACATTTATAGTGGTATATTATTATACTATACTATCGGGGGACTGCTTGTTGATTGTCACCAATTCCTATACTAAACCTTCCTTCTGTAGCCCCCCCTCCTTGCATTGGGTTTCTCTTAGAAAATGCAGAATACTCTGAAAGGGACAGTTTTATATTATCTTATGGTAGTTAATATTATGTATTCTTATCTTTCATAATAATAAGGATACATAATATCAATTTAACCATTGGCGGTACTCTCTCTTTACACTGACATGCAGATGTCACTTAAAAGTCTAGGCCAGGGGTTAGCAACTTATTACCCACAGGTCGCTGAGTGACTTGCGAAAACATTAAGGGTGACCCATCGAAAGTTTATTTGAAAACCGATAATCTGAATTTTTAAAAATAAAAAAGCAAATAAGTTCCTTTTTGCAATTTTATTTATATTTAATACAGGTACATTTTGGCCTTGCATTGGGAACTACACTTATCATTTCATGCAACAATTTATTTACTCTCCTTGTCGATGCATGCACATACTTCCAGTGGTGTGTGATAGTGCATGTGTTGTCTCATCGCTATGTTTGTTATGTTGATAGTAAGTCAAATGGTTACTGCTGTTAGTAATTTTAAATTTACATCAAATTTATAAGGTATTATAATAAATATAATAATAAACAACATCTTTATTTAATTAATATTTATTTTTAGCCATGTTGGAACCAAAGAAATGAAATCTAAGAATTTTCAAGCTCTATGGGAAGAAAAGTATAGAATTGTGGACATTTTTGATAAGGATGCATGTAGTTTATGCATGGAAAGTGTAATAAGTCGAACTTACAATATTGAGCATCATTATGAAACCAAGCATTTAAGTTCAATGAGCAAATTCAGCATAGAAGAAGATCAGCATACACAAAACAATGTATATTGCATAATAAGCAACAAAAGTGAACTTTACAGTAATGAGTAAATAAGAACCAGTGCCTAAACAAAAACTGGCTTTATTGCATCCCTATATATACAGCAATCCCTCAATTAATGCACCTAATGCGTTCTTTAAAACAGGCACATCAATCGAAAACGCACTAATCGAATATAATAACCTATGGCAAAATGTATAATTTGTTCCTCAGATTTCTTTTTTGACCCTTAAGTTTTTTTTATAAAAGAATTAGGTATGTCTCAGGGCCTAGTTAAAAGGAAAAGCATGAAGCTGAAAGTCAATAAAACATATTCAGAATATAAATTTGTTATACTGCTTCTTAACAGAGAATTCAGCTAACGTAGTTTGGCAGGCATTCTGTTTCTTTTTTTTTTTTTTTTTTTTTCATACAATTGGTGGTATGGCCCTATTGCCTCTTCTGCAAACTTCACCAGGGTCAGTCTCTAAGCATTGCTCCTTAAAAACTTCAATTGTATGAAAACTATTTTCAAATTGTTTCTGTGAAACCTCTTTGGGCTTGTCAGTGATTAAATTTTCTTCATATTCTTCAGGATCTTCTGCTGTGCATCTAAATTTAGCAGGTCGGAATCACTCAGCTTCTCAGAATGAGATTTAATTAACTTAGATTCATTTGAAAATCCTCTAAAATCATTTGCACAACGTGGAAGAAGGTGTTTCCAAGGGCTCGCATATTGCTAGCAGTAATTTCATTCGACTTTGCGATTTTATAACCAGGTTGAGATTTCTCTGATTTGGTTAGAAAAGTCTTGGAAGGCATTCACTTCCCAAAAAAGGCCGGTTTTATCGACATTAAATATTTGTTGATCTCAATAGTCCCCTTCTTACACAATTTTCTTCAAAATCTCTGAATATCTCTTTATCTGCAATTGCAGCTTCGCCTGTGATTAGGACATTATATAGGCTATTTCTCTTTTTTGAAACGCTCAAATCACCCAGCACTAACGTGGAATTCTTCTTTTCCATCATTGATAGCCCTTTCTTTCCAGGTTGCAAAGAGACAATGCTTTTTATTTAATAAGACCAGTGTTTAGTGGGATCCGTTTTTGGTTACAATCTTTCATCCATGTAAAAAGACATCTCTCTAATTCAATCATTATAATACTTTGATTTCAAGTGCATGCATGATGAACTTGAAGCAGCCTTACCTTTCTCTTTGTATTCAGCAGTTGATTCACCTATTTTTGTGTTCTTGACCTGTCTTTGCTCTGGACTCGACTTGTTCATTTTTCTTTATTATTTCAAGTTTTTCTTCCAATCAGATTACTTTTCGAATCATTTTCGCACTTCTGTTTTTTACCCACTAATTCTTTTACTCATGATTGAAAGTTAGGAAAATAATTAAAAAAAAAAAGTAAGGAAAATAACTGAATGAGATATGATCAGCAAAATACAATGTAAAGCAGACGACATAAATGTTGGCGATAAATTTGGAACATAGCGAACATGGAAATAATGTAGAATGCTGTTATATCCTCTATTTCTATATTTTTGTCCCTTTTAGCCTTTAAGGTTAGTCTACACTTAACTCGTTCTCTTAAACCTTTCCCCTTTTTAAACAAACAAAATCTTTGGACGCTCTTAAGTTTAATCACGTGTAGGATACTTTATGATTAGGGCTTTGTCCTAGAATGAGACGTGGCCATTAAACATATCTTCTGAGACAGTCCACCTGATAAACATTGACAAATTTATTTTTTAACTGCGCTAGCCAATACTGAGGATAGATGAGACTCTTATCCAGGATGGCTCTCTCAGAGTGATACACAGTAACTAAACTACAGTAAATTTCTAACTTCTGTTCACTATATTCTTGCATGCAGTCGTGGTCCGCTTTGTTAAATTATACACGTTGGTTCTTCCCGCTAAGTTCGATAATAATTTTATGAGTGGCTGTTTGAATTCATATACTAAACCAGATCAGGCAGGTACTAAGAAACATATTTATTAATTAAAGAAATGATATATGAAAGTCTTATTTCTAGGTAATCTGAATCAAATTTTAGTAAGATCTCTGGTTCATTACTACTAATGAAATACATGAACATATCTTGGACCACCTCTATAGGTAACATAACATTATCTCATCACAAATTATCACACATTCTACACTCACGTGGTCACCAGTTATATCACTTAACACAACACAATTAATTCATACAAATTAAATAGAGCCCTTCTAGGCAGACAGTTCTCAAACAAAGATGGGTCTATGCCAAGTTGGAGGCAGTTCCTAAAGTTCCATATAATAAGTCCACTACACAAAATGTTCTTTGGAAAACCATCTTTGAAATGATACTTGTTCCTTTCTTCTGCTTGTCTGGGCATCAAGGCTTCTTCTCAGCCTGCTGCTCATCTGGTCACCTTCGACAACTGTACGGCCAGATTCTCAGTAGGAAGGGCGATATGGCTCAGGAGCTTAGCCAGAACGGATGGCATCTACTTGGTTTCCGTCACACGATATAGCATAGTTATCCTAGTCCAAGGAAACAGCTAGCCCTATTCCATATGCTGCAGCAGACGACTCATACTTTCCATGGCCAGCCTGGAACTTCTCCATAGGTGCAGACTGGACCGACGTCCGAGAGGTCAGGAAACAGGAACCAAAAAAAGCCTCGAGTGGGATTTGCTTGACCTTTTTGTTTTCATGCTCTTCCCGGTGTTTCTCGTATCTCGCGATGGCCGCCAATGCGGTCATGTGGGTTTTCGTCATGGCGTCCAGCTTCTTCCACTACGTCGCATGTGCTTTTGGCGTGTTTTCTTAGAAAGCGCTCTAGTTTCTCTTTCTCATAATTCTTCCCCCCCCCCCCCCCAGTACATGTAACACTGGACGGTCAAAAGGTGACCCTTGGACTCTGGCTTACCGATTTTGCTATCTTATGACACATAAAATGGGGTTCTTAAATTAATTCAATACATCAAATAATTTCTCTATCAGACCCACCTACATAACAGGTTAGGTCTTACAATTTTCTTTCATTTGTTATATAATTTCTTACTCCTATCTTAGTGTTATATACATTTCCAGTTTATGGCCAACACACCACATTCTCTGCCTATTTTCAAAGAGTTTTTCCTGAATAATTAAATGGTAATTCTTTTTCTTGGTTTATTCAGGACACAACAATGCCATTAAAAATAACTTTGTAAAATGTTTCAAATCGGTAACTAATTTATTTCATCCTGGTGAGTGATTTTTTAAAATAGTTAGCCATAAAAAACATATAGATCGAAAATTTTTAAAATCTGTAACATTTATTTTTTTAAGATACATGTAGGTGCACTAATCAAATTTGGTTATCAAAAAAAAAAAAAATGACGCATCAATTGGGGGTGCATTAATCAGGGGATTGCTGTATTGCAAAATATGGAAAGCCTTTTTTAGATGGTGAATTTCTGAAAAATACTTTTATTGACTGTGCTGAGGAACTTTTTAAAGATTTTAAGAATCAAAACAATATAAGAGAATCAAAGAATTGCCTTTATCAGCTTGTACTGTTCAACATAGAGTAAATAATTTGTCAAAAAAAATATTGAACAAATGAGATGATCTATTGTCCTGTGATGTTTTTAGTAATTCTCTTGACAAAAGTACTGATATTAATAATATTGCTCGGTTGGCATTAGCAGCTGGTTATGGTCATTGTTATGATTTAATTAAATCACAACGAATCGAAGAATTATTCACATTAACACTAATGTTTGTTACTACTAAAGGATGTGATATTTTCAAAAATTTATGGATTTCAGAGATTTTGGTGAAAGAAGATCAGCCTTAAAGAAAGTCTTGTCTGTAACAACTGACAGTGTCCCAGCCATGTGTGGCAAAAATATTGGATTTAAAGAACTTTTAGAAAATGAAATTTGTCATCCGATTTTATCATTTCATTGATAATTCATGAAGAAAGTCGATGTGCTAAAGCATCTACAAAGCAATTAAAGTTATGAATGTTGTGTTAAAAATAATAAATTTAATCAAAGCACATGCAGCTCTCACACAATTCAAATTCAAAATTGATTTCAAAATTTGACTTCTCATGGTGCTATATTTAGCTCCATAATTAATCCAGAGGACTTTGATGAAACTCAAGTTGCATATATGTTTTTATTTTGAATGTTTAAGAATTGATTGAATTTAAAAATTCAATCATATGGACTAATAAATTTAAAGAAATGCTCAATAAGCTAGAGAAAAATACCAAAAATCAAATTATAACAAAATATTTGGCATCGATTTCTTCAACATTTCTAGCAATGGGAAAAAAAAATAAAAAGTCAGAGTAGCTATTCTGTGTGTTTGATTTGTTATATATAATGTATACAGGGTGTTCGGGATAAATTTGACAGTTTCGTAAGGAAAAAGAAAATCTTCTTTGTATCTATTAAATTTAATGAATTGACAAAAAAACATTACAGGCAGAGTTAATTACAATACGATCAACAAGATTTACTCAAAATAACCACCATTAGCATCGATCACAGCTTCAATTCTGCTTCGAAACCTCGAACAAGCTGATGCTACAGTCTCCCTGGGAAGGGCCGCAAAAACTGTTTTAATTTTATCCATTAACTGGGCTTTTGTATTACTGGAAGTGCGATTGGTGTCTTTTTCAACTGCGCCCCATACAAAATAATCCATGGGGTTAAGGTCTGCGGAGTTTGGAGGCCAAACATTTGGACTGGTGAAGTCGTAGAAATTTTCAGACAACCATTTTTGACTTTTCCCAGAGGTGTGGCAAGGGGCCGAATCCTGCTGCCATACATACGGCCTACCATTGGCTACCCTTGTTATCCAGGGCTTGACTACAGTTAGCAACTCCACGAACAAAGCCCGAATTCCAATGCCAGGGTTCTTCAACACCTGTTCCTGCAGATTTGCGAGGAATTCTGCTGTACGAACGCAATCAGATCGTCTGCTAGGGATCTTTCTTCTTGCTACATCCTCGTAGTCACCATTGCAAGTCTCTAGTTCATGCCTGATTGTTTTTACTGTATTCAGGGAGCATTGGGCAGCAGTCGTAATATCCTTATTTTGATGGCGGGCACGAACCATCATGATACAAGTTATTCTCTTCCATGATTCAGGTGGGTTCCAGCTATCCATCCTTTCTGACATCTTGTATATGAATGAAGAAGGGTCCAAACTTTTAAATGAAGAGAAGTGTGTGTTAATACATGTAACTTACAGAAAAATATAATTAATTATAAATATGTCAAATTTATCCCGAACACCCTGTATATGTATTACTGACTATTATAATAATGGAATTAACTCACATAAGTTATTCTTTATTCGTAGAATTTTCACCTGAGTATCACAGGCATCATCAGTACAGGTACAAGGCTAATTAAACAATAACTGTTATTTAAATTAAGAGGATATTAAATTCCCACGTTGTTTCAAAACTGAATAAGAAACTCAAAGAGTTTCATGCTGAATATAGTAAACTATAAAAGTATTGGCAGATACTAGCGTAAGCCAAAGCACGTACAAACTAGGGCAAATCGTAGCAAAGGTGGGTAAAGCTCTGATCACTATTCTTGGTATTTCCCATAATGTAAAAACACATCTCCTAGGAGATGTATACATTATGGTGGAAGGTCACTACCCAGACCGGTTTCGACCTTTATTGAGGTCTCATCAGTGAGTAGGTAGACCAAATTAATACTGAGGGTATAGCAAAAAGAACTTATATACTCTACTATATGAGTTGTCAAACAGGGGCATCCATTAAATTACTTAAAGAGCCGATAGGCTTTATTTCGGCGATTTAAATTATTTAATTACATACATATTACATTATTTAATTTAAATAATGTTACATTGCCGAAATGAAGCCTATTGGCCCTTTATTTAAGCAATAACTGTTATATTCACAAAGCGCCAACTAAGTAGCTAAGGTTAAATTTCATAAATTTATTTAATTATTATTATTTTTAATTATTTAGTTATTTAATTATTAAATAATTATTTAATTATTCAATTATAATAATTAAAAAAAATAAAATAAATAAAATAAAAAAAATATATATATGCTTTATAAAGTACTATCTCCCATACGGGGGAAAGACATAGACCATCGGATCTGTTTAGGTTAGGGGAGTGAAGTAATGTTTCACATGTTTCTTTGTATAGCTGTTCTATTAGGAACCAACTTTTGTCTTGTTCCATTTAACTCTATGTCTGGTGTTGATGGCATGTTCTGCAATTCTAGACTGTTCAGGTTCAAGGTACTGGATATAGGACTGGTGTTCTTCTAACCGGACCTGAGCAGATCTTCCTGTTTATCCAAAATATGATAACCCATACAAGCAGAGAATCTGGTAGACACCTGGATAGCTGAGATGTGGGAGCTTGTCCTTTGGAAACATTAGGAATGTGGAGATTTTTCTGATGGGTCAATCTGTGTATATCTGTGTGGCTTTTCGACCCATCAGAAAAATCTCCACATTCCTAACGTCTCCAAAGGACAAGCTCCCACATCTCAGCTATCTAGGTATCTACCAGATTCCCTGCTCGTGTGGGTTATCATATTTCGAACAAACACGAAGATCTACTCAGGTCCAGTTAGAAGAACACCAGTCGTATATCCAGTACCTTGAACCTGAACAGTCTGGAATTGCAGAACATGCCATCAACACCAGACATAGAGTTAAGTGGAACAAGACAAAAGTCATTCACAAAAGTCGGTTCCTAATGGAACGGCTATACCAAGAAACTTATGAAACATTACTTTGCTCCCCTAACTTAAAAGGATCCGATGGCCTATGTCTTTCCCCCTTGTGGAAGATAGTACTTTATAAAGCAGCAAATCCTTCCTAACATATATATTTAATTATAAAAAAAAAAAATTAAAATAAATTATTTTATTTTATTATTATTTTTTAATTATTATAATTGAATAAGTAAATAAATTTAGGAAATTTAACCTTAGCTACTTAGGTGGCACTTTGTGAATATAACAGTTATTGTTTAATTAGCCTTGTACCTGTACTGATAATGCCTGGAATACTCAGGTGAAAATTCTACAAATAAAGAATAATTGATGAGTTAATTCCATTATTATAATAGTTAGTAATATGTCTACTCATGGTATTTCCTTACTGAAACTAACATATATATAAGCAAATATTTTCTCAGATAATTACATTTTAAATATACTAAGAAGCAAACTAACATGTCACAATTCTGAGTCATGTGTCCATATAAAAGTTTCCAACAGCGAACCAAATTTAGATAGCCTGTGCAAAGATAAACAAAATCAAGGAAGTCAATGAAAGTGTGTTTAAAATAATATTATTTTTCTATTGTTTGATTTTGTATATACATTTTTTTTTATAATTGGTTTCATGTATTTATTATTATTTATATTATGTTTGCATTATTTCCCATATTTTTCGAATAGATAACATGCTCGTTATCTATACAAAAAAGTCTAAATTTGTTAAAAATGAATATGCATAGTATACATTTGAAAGGTATGAGAGGTAAATCAAATGTAATAACAAAACTAAGGTAGAAGTATTACTTAATATTTATTGAACATTATACTATTCAAATCCAAAAAATTCTTCATCAGACTCGATATTGAAAGAATCAATTGCGTTAAAAATTTCTTTAGCAGTAACAATAATATCTTTGGAATTGCAACCTTTTGGAACAGTCTTTCTTTTGAAAATCACCATCGGTAGTAGTTTGGAACCATCTGCAGTTACGCAGAGAACCACAGCAAAGTTAGACCTTTCGTGCCCTGTTGTAGCAACTGAAACCTCTTTTGCTCCCTTTAGATTCACAGTCCTAGAACTAGGCATGTCAAAACTTACGGGAACCTCCTCCATATTCCCAAAGTGACAAGCATCAACCCCCACACAAGTTTTCTCTCAGAAACAAATGAAATTTAGCTACTTTTGCTTCCCAGTCGCATGGCAAATTTTGTCCAACAATAGTGGAGGAGCGCACACTTAAATTGTTCCGCTTCATAAATCCAAAAATCTAAGATGGGTAGGCCTTGAAATCCTTTATATTATCGTTTTGCACAATTCTTTTTGATTCCTGCAACACACGGACAGTAGATATTCTCATACCTTTAGCACTTTCACTAACAACCCAATCAAACAGCTTTTTTTCTATGGTTGGCCACAAGCACCTTCTAAACCTCATAACACATTTCCTCAAATGTAAACATTTCAGGACTGTTTCAGCCTTTTGCCATTCATGAACACTACTTTCTCCAACACTGAACAATCTACCAGCTTCACGATTCCCTTTTTCCTTTGCTACTTCTACCACTTCAAGCTTGAACTCCGCTGTGTAGGATTTTCTCCGAGAAGTACTTCTGTCTTCCATGGGTAATTCAGATCTAATAAAATATAAACAAATAATGATTTACTTTATGAAATATTTTAAAACAGGATGTACAGAATAATCAACCGCTGCCACTAGCAAAGCATGTGCTTTTAAAGAATTCCTCCATCCTCTGTCTGTACTTCCTAACTCTATCGCTAGTTGGCACATGCATTATCTATACATCAAAAGGAGTGATGAAAGTGTTAGGGGAGTGCCTTATTCAAAAAATACAGTATATACTTCTGTGATAATTTATATATAAATTTGTGATTTAAATATGCTTGAAAAAATTGAAATAGTATTTTGCAGATTTTTGTACTATTTTTTTTCATATTCATTTATGTGAAGAAAAAAGGTTTTGTTTTGTGGGAAATTTTTGGTATTGAGACCACATTGTAATATAAAAGGATTTTTTTTTTTTTTTTTTTTCTGTAATGCTTAGTACTTCGTTTATAAACCCTACTTTTTTTACTAACATCACCCCCTTCTCCCCACGGATTAAAGGTGAACATACAAATTGCAAAATTTGACCCAGTGAAAAAAGATTGCCAATCTCTGGTCTAGACTATGAAGAGTTTATCCCTTCTCTTCATGTGCTCTCCCATTTTATATATATACAATAAAAACCTTTTTTACACTTTTCAAGGGACTGATAGAAAACAGTGTAAATAGCAGGAAATGTAAAAGAAAAATTTAAAAAAAAGGCTAAAAGATGACTTGCTGCTAGTATGTGAGTCTGCATACTTGATTACAAAATTTAATAAGTGAAAATAAATGAATTTAGAATTACTTACATTTTATCTATTTAAAAAAATCTTTAATTGTCGATTGTTTTTTGACAACGCCAGATTGCTTTGCATTGAGTTCAATGCTTGACCTGATTTCTACTATCATGTTTAAAGTGGACACAGAGAGTCCAAGATCTTTTGCTAAATGCACGTGTTTAGGCATGCCAATCTGCACGTCGCAGAATTGCCATCTTTTCTTCTACCGAAATACATTTTCTTTTTTTTTCCTCCATGTTACTAACATGGATAATCCACCACCGCAACTTGAAAGCAACGTTCAGATGCTAATTTACGTAACAGAAATTCTGCAATATCAATTCGTACTGTGATTGAAAAATCACAGTATCGTTCATCACTACATTACTGCTTCAAGCATGCAAGTCACTGTGATGTCAGAAACGAAATTTATAGCCGAAAGCAACACCATCTGGGAACAGAAATGCGCATATTTCCGCAGAAATCGATTCGAAAATCAGTATTGCCACTCAAGAAAAATATGCAAATCACGGGAAATGAAGTCCACATCAAGTTGTTAATGGCGGGAAAACAATATATCATAAGAATAGGCCTTATGACAGAACCAACGGAAAATGACATATATGGCAGGAAAATGTAAATTGCGGGAATGTAAAAACGGGGTTTTACTGTGTGTGTGTGTATATATATATATATATATATGTATATACATAATTCATTTATTCAGTGTGATTATAAAATTTTGAATGAATGCAAAATCAGAAACAAAGAGTTCCTGTTGGGCTGTAATGCATCTAGCTATAATTTTAAATACAGCTTTTAACACTTTTTACTAATAAAAAAAATTGGGGGTGGCGGAAAGCTGTGCATGCTGTACCCAAGATATTTGGATAAAACAAGAAGGATTCTCATTAGTCCTGCTAAATACATAAACCTCAACATTTGTAGTTTATGTATTCAGTATAAAAATTTTCAAGGTAATAGGATAATGGATGTGCCTAAATTTCATGCCTAAACTCATCTTGAAACCATCTGTTTTAAAATCAGAATATGTGACTTTATTTTTTTATAGGTATTGAAGATTTGATAACTAACATGAGTTGTTATATATATGAATAAATTTATAACTGCCATTATAATTATTTGTATTTTATTTTATTTATTTATTTTTGTTGCATGTGACCTACCTATTTTCAAATTGTGACTAGCAATCTGGAAATTGTTTAAAGTGCTAAAGAATTTGCACAGATCATGTCAAAATTTCTTCATCTTCTCTTTTGTGTTTAGCTCATTGGCCTGTTATAGCCAAGTAACTTGTCTTCTTAGAAAAAACCTAATTTCTATTAGCAGTTAATCCTATCTGTAGAATATGCAGATAGGAATATCTGCATCTTATACGTGAATTTCATAAAAATATAAAATGTAGTAAAATTTGTTGTAGTTACTGAACTCTTGGGACCATGATGCTTTTGTGTAACTTATTCTGAAATTAAAAAAAATCAAGGTTTCCAGTTTCTTCCCACCCTAACCCTTTCTTCTTATATGTGGTATGGATGATCCTCATGGATAAGCTGAACACATTGTAAGGTCCCTAAGACCTCCCCCATTTGACAATAGTTCTATATTCCAACCACTTGTTAGTACATGTCACTGAACTCATTGCTAATACATCAGCAGGCTTTCAGATCAACTAACAAATTATTCTATTGCCATTTACTTTGCTGTGTTGTTGCCTGGAGGATTCAAAGTGTAATGGTGTGCTCTCTCTCGCTCTGTATGTGTATTGGTGGGGGGGTTGTGGATCTTTTACTCTCACTACATGCTTGTGCTGTTTAACTCCTTAACATTAAGCAACAGTCAGAATACTAAATTTTTGTTAGCATTGCGGATGAAACAATATCCCCTTTTAAAAACACACACACACACACACACATATATATATGTATATATATATCTACTTCATTAACATTCATAGAGTACCAATTTAAATGTGCAGTTACACTTACAGACAGTTAATATCTTGTTCTTAATGGAATTGCAAAGATAGCCTCACCACTGTTGTCCACATTGTATCAGTTACTTTCTCTAAAGCTTCAAATCTCTAAATCCAAGTATTTAGTGTTCAATACTATTGCAATTCCTACTTTTCCCTGATTGTTAGGCAATAACAATCAGGGAGAACACTAACAACACTAAATACGAGGCTGAAGTGCAGAAATTTTTGACGCTTTAGAGAAAGCTGTTGACATAATGAAAAAAGTAAAGTTGACCCTTGTTGGGGTTCTAAATAGCAGAGTAGGAAATGATTGTCACACATGTAAAAATATTTGGGAAAATTTGAAGATAAGAGCAAAACTAATAATAATGACAAATACCTGTTGGATTTCTGCTCAGGACGTGGACTGGTTATTATTAACGCCATGTTCCAACACGAAAATGTGCATAAATTCACATGAAGAGAAGAGGCAAGGAATAAGAAAAGTCTCATTGACTATGTTATTGTTGATAGTGATGTTTTCTCACTGGTGCAGGACACTAGAGTTACAGTGGATTTGAAATTGCAAGTGATCACTATTTAGTCTAGAGCAGGATAAAATTGAATTTCATATTGAAAATAAGAACATGTAAGAAAGTTTTAAAGCAAATAAAAGTTGAGCAACTCTCAGATGTGAACTGTAGACTGAAATACACAAACATTATTGAAAAAAAAATGAAACAGTTTGTGAACAGGAACCAAATCTTGATTTAGTGGCAAGCCCTAAAGAAAACATTGATTGATTCAGCCAGAGAGGCATGTGGTGAGGTTGTTTGCAAGGATAGAAAAATCAGAACTCCATGTTGGACACAAGAAGTTAAAGCAGCAGTGAAGGAAAAGAAGAAAGCATATCAAAAGTTCCTGGCAAATAACTGACCTTGTGCTCTTAGAGACTACAAAGACAAATGTAAGGAAGCTAAATACTGTAAAACTATCTAAATAAAAGTTATTGGAAGTCTTTGCCAAGAACATAGAAAATAAATATCACGTGGGTGGCAAAATATTCTGGAGGCTGTTGAAAAAGGTCAGAAAAGGAAGAATAAGTGCTGTAAAATTTTATTGTACAATTAAACCTGTGGAGAATTCATGACTAAACAAAAACATGTAATAACCACAATAATAGGTTTTAATAAATAAATATTTCATCCTAAGTATCTTAGGACATCGTCAGTTAATTCAAACAATACTAGGAATAACATACAGTTAGGGTGCATGATTACAATGGAATCCCAATATGCGTGCAGTTGCGCGTTATAGAATTAAATTAAATTATATCCGGGGGGGGGGATTACATTAAAATAAGATAACACATATAAAAATTATTTTACACAATTTATGACAGTTTCCCATACTTTGGGAATATCAAGAACGTCATTACGGTTTAGATTTGGTCTGTGAAGTAGGGCTTTGGCACTTTCTTTATATAAACGTTCTTGTTTATATAAAGATCTATGTAGAAGTTTGGTCTTTTCCCAATGGATCCTATGGTTTGGGTTTTCAACTCCGTGTGTGCAAGGCCAGATTTCTGCGGTTTGATAAGACGGATATGGTCTTGATGTTCCAAAATGCATTTATGAACAAATCTGCCTGGTTGTCCATAGTAAGACAATTTACAGGAGCATGGAAATTCGTACACACCAGGTAGCATCAGAGGTGAGACTTTGTCTTTAGGAGAAGGTAACAAGTTATAGATCTGATTGATTGGTTTGTATTTCTTCATAATTTTTGAAAGACGTTTGGATATGCCTTTGACATAAGGTATGGGAATCCTATGAGCTTTTTCTTGTCTAGGTTGATGTTTGGAAAGTGACTGATGATTTTTTGAGTTGTTTTAAGATTGTATCCATTTAGTATGGTTGTATATTTGATTATTTCCAATTCTTGGTTTAGAGATTCTTCAGAGGAGCAGAATCTATGTGCTCTGGTTACTAATAATTTAATGATGCCAAATTTTTGAGATGGATGATGAGCAGAAGAATTGTGAATGTAGCGACTTGAAAATGTCAGCTTGCGATAGAAGTGGAGATGGAACCATCTTCTTTTCTTTGGATGTGTAAATCCAGAAAGGAGATACCCTGTAGAGATTCTTTTTCTTGCATAAATTTGATGCGAGGATGAAGAAGGTTTATTTTATCTAGAAACAGGTGTAGTTCTTGTTCGGAATGACCCCAGACAGCAAAGACGTCATCGACATAACATAGCCAAATTTTTGGTTTGGGTTTAAACGTGAAAATTTTTTCTTTGAAGCATTCTAGAGACAGATTTGTAAAGTTTGGTGATAAGGGAGACCCCATTGCTGTTCCTTCCTCTTGCTTGTAAATTTTTTCTTCTATCCAAGTGAAGTAACTGGAAGTAATAACAAATTTGAATAATTCAACAATATCAGATGGAAATTTTTGAGTTAACAAGTCTACCATTTCCTTATGGGGAATATTAGTGAAGAGGGAGACAATGTCAAAGCTAATTAACATGTCAGTTTCCAACAGTTGAATGTCTTTTATTTTTGCATGAAACTCTGTGGAATTTTTAATTGATGAGGCTGAGTGGCCTATGTGAGGATGGAGAAGGTTAGATAAAAATCTTGATAACTTGTAAGTCGGATTGCTAATAGAATCCACTACAGGTCTGAATGAAATCTTATTCTTGTGAAACTTAGGTAAACCGTATATTCTAGGAGGCCTAGCATGGTATGTCCTGAGTTTTTTTATTGTTTCTTCATCTAAGGAAGTGGTTTCATCAAGTAACTTGTTCAGTTTCTTGAGCTGTCTTTTTTTTTTGTAGGTTTAGAATCAAGTTTGGCGTAAGTAGTTTGATTTCAGAGTAGTAAATTCATTTTTCGGTCATATAAATTGGTATCTAGAACAACAGTGGTATTTCCCTTGTCAGCTCTGGTGATGATTATGTTTTTATTAAGTTTTCAGGAGGTAAGAGCTTTCAATTCTGATGGTGGGATATTTAAGTCTGAAGGTTTGGCATCATAGATTATTTTGGCTATTTCAAAACGAAGTCTGTTGGCTTCAATACTGGAAAGATGGCCGATGTTTCTTTCAATGTTGTGTATAAAATCAATCAAGCAGATCTATAACTTGTTACCTTCTCTTAAAGACAAACTCTCACCTCTGATGCTACCTGGCATGTACGAGGTTCCATGCTCCTGCAAATTGTCTTACTATGGACAGACAGGCAGATCTGTTCATAAACGCATTTTGAAACATCAAGACCATATCCGTCTTATCTAACCGCAGAAATCTGGCCTTGCACAACATGGAGGTGAAAACCCAAACCATAGGATCCATTGGTGAATGTGCTGAAGCCATACTTCACAGACCAAATCTAAACCTTAATGACGTTCTTGCTATTCCTGAAGTATGGGAAATTGTCATACAAAATTGTGCGAAATAATTTTTATGTATGTTATCTTATTTTAATGTAATTTTTTTTTTATTTTATTCCTCCAGATATATTTTCATTTAATTCTATAACACGCTTCTGCACGCATATTGGGATTCCATTGTAATCATTCGCCCTAAATGTATGTTATTCCTAGTATTGTTTGAATTAACTGTAGTGATGTATCCTAAGATACTTAGGATACATCACTACAGTTAATTCAAACATGAAAATATTTACTTATTAAAACTTATTACTGTGGTTATTACGTGTGTTTGTTAGTCAAGTGATGTAAAAGGAATTGGAGATGATAAAGATGACATCAAAACTGGAGAAAAAGATATCATTGATGTGTGGAATAATTACTTTGAAAAATTGTTAAATGAAACAAGCAGTGATAGCACAGTGGTAAAAAAAATACTCAAAAGGCATGCAATCAAGAATACATATCCACACTTTAATTAGTAAAGGCATAAAATATCTGTTGTAATAAATTTGGTTTGAAAATCAGCAATAACAAGACAAAGACAATGAAAAAAAAAGGCAGAAACATTGAAAATATCAACTGCATTATGAATGGAGAACCTATAGAACAAGGTAAAACATTTCAACTGCTTAGGCACAATTTTTAGTGAAGATGGTAAATCAAATATGGAAATAGACAACAGAATCAACAAAGCTGGTATGGTAGGAAGTCAACAGAATAAATTTATATGGAATAAGCGAGAAATTAGTCAAAATACTAAATTAGCTGAATACAAACACGGTGTTCAAGTCAATTTTAACTTATGGATCTGAGAGCTTGGTTAGAAATAAAACACTTGTCCTTAGAAAGATTAAGGGCATGAACAGGTGGCAATATCATATTAAAAACAAGGATATTAGGAAAGGACTTGCCATTGTTTGCATCCAGGAATGTATTAGCAGAGCTAATCTCAGGTGGTATGGTCACTTAAACAGAATAGGAAGGAAAGAGTAGCAAAACAAGTATTCTCTGCCAGGTTAGCAAGAAAAGGACCCAGAGGAAGACAAAAATATAGGTGGATTGATACAGTAAAAAGTTCTTTAGAAGACAGAAATATGAGATCTGATAATGTTGAAGGCTTGACAGATAACAGATTGAATTGGAGGAAAATTGTTGATAGGAAGTTAGTAATGGTATAAGTTTTTCATGTAGTACTATCATAGTATACTGTACATCTCTAGAGGGTACATGTCAGGAATTTGGTGATGATGACTACCTCAACTTTCCTAAATACACTCTGCACATTTGTAGACTATTGTTTTGTGCCAGAGAATGCTAAACTTGTGTTCCCTCTTTATGAGCTTTTGTGACTCAAAATTTTTCATTCATTATGTTCATGTGCTGTCTCTATTGCTTTCCAAATTCCGGTAACTCCTCCGATCTTTTCCAGTTTGACAGTCTTCAGTCTGGATGACCTAACAGTGAAGTAATCTTTCCTGGAGACTTCAACCTTCAGAACTCTGAATGGCTTTTCTACTCCAGTTTCACTAATCATGCTTTCAGTCACTGGGCTATTCACCATCAATAATGGTGTTTTGTCCTTTTTCCCACCAGAATTCCCTGTAATCTTCTTCACTCTCTCAACACACTTGATCATTTTTTAATGAGTTCTCCTGATATATACATTGTAGATGTCAGCTCTCCTCATGATAATTCTGAGCTTAGCCTCATCTCTGTTTTTTTATTTCAGAACACCCTTCACATTACTCTCAGTCTCGTATGTTTGTCTCCTGCTCACTACCATTCCAACTTTCTGGTCCCCTGCCAAGACAATTGCCACAACGTCTGGCCATCTGTGTTTCTTCCTCTCTATTTCTCTCTCTCTCATGCATCCAGATAGTACCATTATAATATCACCCATTATAATAAAGGCTAGGAGGTCAGAGAAGAATGAAGCCACTAGGCTTCATTCTTCTCTGACACCTGTACTGTTAAGGGAAATCGTGCACACTCACACTACCAAGAACTGCTTCCTGCATGCCTCAAAGATAGAGGAGTGATGGAATTCAGGATTCATCTTCTGTTTTCTGATCTTGATGGTACCACCACCCCCTTTTCCCAAAATTGTGTTTAATATTTTTGTTACTGAACTGACACCTAATTCTGTGTCATCTTTACAATCTTTCATACTCATCTAGCATCATTCTTTCAGAATGAAACACCCCATCCAAAAGAAAGGAGATAAAAGCCAGCCATATATATATATTTTAAAAAAAACAAAACAGGATATAGTCATCAACAATCAACCCTTTCATCACCTGGGAGCTTACCAGTATGAATTTTGTTACTATTGTCTGCAGCAGATCTGACTTACATCATCCATATATGCTGATGACAGTTTTTCTTTTGACCAATCTTGCAGTGGCTAATATCTTAGGCCACGAGATCTTCCATAATCAGCATCTTAAACACTTATCTCCTTTCTGTATTTCAGTGGATTGAGGACTTGTTAACTTTGGTGACACCAAAATGCAGTCCTGCCTTATTTCTTGCAAGAAAGACTACTCTTCACTCCCTCATCTCTAATAATACCAATATTTCATCACAAGATCAGTTATCTCTTCTTGGATATCTCCTCACCTCTAACCTGCCTCTCCTGGCATAAGCTTATCACATCCATACTCTTTCTATACATCCAAAACTGAATTCTACTCATAACATCATGTAAATCAAAATCTGACCTATCTTAGAATATTGTATTCACATATGGGGTGATACACCTAAAGCATCTCTAAAAATGCTTGATACTGTGCAGAAGAGGATAACTTGCTTGTTTGACAATTCACTTGTTAACTTACTCCAGTCATTACCCCAAAGACACATGGCTTATACTTTGTGCCATTTCATAAGTGCTATTCTGCTGAATGTTCTGACACCATTTCTCTGTATTCCCTAAAACCCATAACCACATGAGTTGCTGGTCACTCTCCAACTCCAAACTTACTGAACCAACTTCTCTTCCTACTCTTTCATACCTTCTGCTTCTATACTCTGAAACAGTCTGAGAACTGCGACCTAGAGTTATATATATTAAAAAAAAAAATTAATAGGTTCCTTTTTTCTTTTTCATTTGTCCACATGCAGCACTGGTGTGCTGTACAACCTCTCGTGTACGATTAATATTAAAGGGAATTATTAAAGTTATCGATTTACTAAAACTTATTGAAAGCCTGTTGAATAGAGGTAAAAGTTACAGATAGAGCAGATTGCTGATCCATTACATGAGATTAGCTCTAGAGTGGGCAGTGAGGGAATACCATTTTGGGGTAGAGAAAATAGTCTCTTTCCTCAAATGCACTATACCAGATTTGTTTTGCTATGATGAATCTAGGATTTGTATCTAGGAATTGTGTTTGTGATATCCACATAGCTAATAATTGATATATCATTTTTTTTTCCCTTTTCTCTTTGCAATAGGGTTATACCAAAGGAAATAAAAAAGTGGGGTGTACGCAGCCTAGAAGGGTTGCTGCCATGAGTGTAGCAGCAAGAGTTGCTGAAGAAATTGGCATAAAACTTGGAAATGAGGTCAGTTTATGAATGTTTTTCTTAGTTGCTATTCGTAAACTGAGTGCAATCACTTGTATGTTGTGCCATCACCATGAACAATACTCTAGTATCTTATCATGTGATTTGATTATACTTTGAAAATACTCATTAAAAATTATATAAGCAAAGTGGACACTAGATTCAGCATTATTTCAAAGCTGAATGCAGAAACTCTGAAAGTTCCATAAAAATAAGTACCAGAGAGCCTACGGGGATACATCCTTCATCATTCACGAGCTGCCCCAGCGTGAACTATCTAGAAAACATAGGCATCACCCAAGCATCTATATATTCGCTTTCTGTTATTGTGAACTAACTAAAGCCTTTTGGCTCTTTATGTTAGCGACTGACAATGACCGATAGTTCGCTTACGAAAAATACACCTCTCCAACATTTCAAGTTCCTTGGTACTGAATGAGAGTTTTTGCTGTTTCGAACTAACCAGTTCGAAACAGCTGTCAGGCCAGTGAAACCTTATCAAGATGGACTAATAGAAGGCAAATATATATATATATATATAGAAGCTTGGGCTGTTTTCTAGGTAGTCAGCACTGGGCAACTCATGAATGCCAGCAAGTGTATTCCCATAGGCTCTGTATTTTTACAAAACTTTCATAGTTTCTACATTTGGCTTTCAAATAATGCTGAATCTAGTGTCCACTTTGCTTATATAACTTTGCATCACCAAACTATATGTAGCCTTTTGTCTCTTTATTTTAGTTAAAAAAAAGAAAAAACTCATTAAAAAGTTTCCTTATCCTTAAAGTTTGATGTACATTTCCTGATTACACTGGCAAAATATATTACTGTTGTGCTAATTAATAATTATATATTAATCTATAGTGTTATAGCTGCTTTAAAAGTCATATTTATATGTATATTAATATTTCTTTGCTTTTTTTTTTTTTAGTCCAAATAGTTTAATTATTATAAGAAAAACTTAACATTCAATATGTAAAATTCGATTTCACACTTTAAAACTTAGCAAGAGAAAGAGAGAGAAAAGCCAGGCAGAAAAATTATTCAAATGCAACATAGCATAAAAAAATTTTGGTTAAGGGAATGGATATAATGTGATTCTTTTGGATTTTACTAAGGCATTTGGCAGATTTCACATCGGAAGTTATTATGCAAAGTTAAAGGAGTGGGTATGCAAAATATGCATGTAGCATAGATTGGAGACTAGCTTTCTAGCAGTTTTCAAACAGTAATGTATGGAGGAGCTAATTCTAAGAAAATGGGGTGACTTGGGATAGCCCAAAATTCTATCCTTGGACTATTCATTTTTAAAACTTGTATATGGATAATTTTTTTCTTTAGGATTACACTGTAATCAGCCTTCATTATGAATAATTATGGAGGTAAACTACTTTGCTAGAAAACTTACTTTACTTAGATTTTAAATAGTATTTGATACTTCAACCTTTACATCAATATCGACCCCTTTTGATCACTTCTAGTGTGAAAAATATAAATGGTAAAATTACATAAGCAGTTTAGTTAAGGGTATAGTTTCCTGTAAATTAAAGATACCAAGGAATTATATACTTGGCTTAATCCTTTATCCAAGTGTAAGCAAACAAGGTTTGTGCCTGAAGTATTTGACTTCACATCACCTGCCTTAGTATCCCATAATGCAAAGCACATCTCCTTGCAGACATGTATAATGCTATGCATTATGGGAAGGGTTTCAACCTTTATTGAGGTCTCTTCAGTGGGACCCAGAGGTGATACTAAGATTGAAGTAATGTAGGAGTCATATTTTCATATATGAGTTGCCGAAAGACGTCACACCTTATTATTAAATTACTCTGGATTAGAGAACGTTACTGGAATTTTTTTCGCTTGGTTATACTATAAATTAAAGATACCAAGAAATTATATAATTGGTTTAATCCTTTTTCCATGAACTCAATAAAGGTAGAAACCAGTCTGGGTAGTGACCCTTCCCATAATGAATAGCATTATACATGTATGCAAGGAGATGTGCTTTGCATTATGGGATACTAAGACAAGTGATGTGAAATCTTAGCTTCCTTATACGAGTTGCCACAGTCCTGAAAATACTTCAGGTGCAAACTTCGTTTGCTTACACTTGGAAAAAGGATTAAACCAAGTGAAAAAACTTCCAGTATAGGTTCCTATAGTTTTTTCTTTTTCAGTTCTGTTTGTTTGAGAGCTGCCAGATGATTATTAGATTAGATTTCTATTATTCTTCCTAGTATATTCAGTTATGTGACTTATTCCTGTTTGAAAATTGTTTGAGTTTTTTTTTCTGGATGCTGTGTGTGGGTCATAGATAAACCAAATTCTGGGACTTTCAAGTTGCCATTTTTGTTGAGATTGGATTGCTGAATATGCATTTCACGTTTCTTTGAATTTACATTTGTACCAAGTTTTGGTCCAATATAATGGCTTGGTGCCGTTACAATCAATCCTGTGCAACGTTTGCAGTACATGGTCAGAAAGGCTCACTTCTTTTCCACAATGAAAGAATTTTGTGTAATTTGTGCACTTTTTGTTTTGGGATTGTACATATTGTTTCACCAATGTGGGTAAGGGAAGGAAAGGATCCTTAGAAAAGCTGTATCCTTTTTATTTTCATTAGTGGTTTAAAAGTGGCCCCAATGTTGTATTTTTGCAGTTTTGTCTATTATATTGTAATCTTTATTTTTGGTTGTATTTTTTGTGAAGGATTCTATGGATTAGAATCCTTGTTGTAGCCAATTTTTGTGAACACTTGCTTATTATTTCAAATTAATTTTTCAGAGCTTACTCATCAGAACAAATTGTTAGAACTCTGTTTTTAAGGGTGCTAACTTGGTTTTTATGTAGGATATGAGTCTTTGTGTATGTATCGGCCCTTATGTATGGGTTTATGGTAAACAGTGAAGGATAGACAACTGTCTATACATAACTAAACTGCTGATATAGTTTCACCAATTTATGATTTGTTTTTTCCACACCAGCGGTCAGGCTAGGATCAACTGTCGATGAAAGGAGTTATACGTAGCCCACCACCACACATACGCAAACTATATGGTTAAAATGCGAAATATTATTTTAATCCAATTAAAGTAATTTCTATAATACAGTAGTTTGTCTACATAATTATTCATAATGATTGTTTACTAACATTGGGATGATCTGGAAAGAAACATTCGATTATATGCAGGTGGTGCAAAGTCAGTGATAAGAGACATTTCCAGTGTTTTTTTGGGGGCAGGGGGGGGGAGTACAGTGTACTGGTACTCTTATTAATAGTGATGAGTGACATACGCTGCTGCTGTACATGTAAAATTTATAATATTCAGAAATTTTTTAAATGTTTACCTATTATGTAAATATATGCATAGTTAGTTATTGAAATTTATATTTTCAACCACCACATCTATTGTTAAGATATTTGGTATAATAAATTTATGCTTTTAATTTGCTGTTCTTATTCCGAAAACATCAAAATATGAAGTAAAAATATCAGTAAATAATCTTTTAGTTTTCTTTTAATCGAAACCTTCTAATTTTTAATTTTTTCTGTTAACATAGAATGAATACCAGTGTTACACCTGATATCTTGAGAATATAATATCCTCAGTTATCATGGTGTAACATAAAAAAAATAAATAACATAAATAAAAACCCCTGCATAAAAGGAATAATTTAATTAATTAAATATTCTTGCATCCAGTATAAATTGAGTAAAATGTAAAGGTCTATTGTTTAGTTAAGATAACAAAAGAAAAGAATGTATTAAGATGTATTATGACTAAACAAGGTATTTGTATTAAATAAGTAGCTAACTAAGAATTAATATAGTAATGCGATTAAGAATGAGGGAGTTAAGTGCATAAGTATAAAAGAATGAGTCATGAAATATGCTATGTAAGAGGCTACAGATTAAGCATTAAGTAGAATTCTGAGAAAAGGTTTAAAAGGGGGGTTTAAACTTCATTACGAGTTGCCGATTAAAATGACGTATGGCTGCAAAATGCTACCCAATTGGTAGACAGACGGAAAACAAGTAGGAGGCAGGAAAAGGAAGTAAGAAAGGGCGCCATTAGGAGAGCAGCTATAAAAGGGTTGGTAACCCCCCCCCAGAGGCAGAAAAGGCTTTTCAAAGAGTAGGCTCTTGTGGGTTGAGAAGACGTTTAGATAGTCAAGGAGGCTTTAGGCCTTTCTGCCAGAGGAGAAGAAACGTTTGGATAGTCGCGGTGGTTATAGTTTGGTTTTCTAGTGGATTTCACGGTGTTCCTGAGTGGAGAGATATGATTTATATCCTCATGCCACAACAAGGAATCGAAGGTGAGCGGGAAAGCTATTCCCGTATTCCTATGTAGAAAGCGAAATATGCCATGGAGTCATAGGAAACTGTGAAGATGTCGATGTCCTCGTTTCGGATAGTACAGCCGACCGCGCAGATGTTTATATAGCCCTGAATTGCAAGAAGTTATTCAAGCAAGTTCGTTCAGTAGAAGGTAAAGGCCTGTAAGTGAAGCTAAAGAAAGGTATTGTGAATTTTGTCTTATGTTAACTAGAAGTTGTTTGTGATAGGTACCATTGTCATAATACGGAACTGTTAAAGTGATTAGGGAGAAATTATAATAGGACTTTAGAATTTGATAGAGAGTGTTAAAAGTAAGCTAGCTAGTGTTGATAATTTGTGAATAATTAATTGTCCTAAGAATCTTGAGTGCCTACTATATTGTAAAAGGAAAGTTAATGACATAGTTTTGTGTTAATGAAGTAAATGGTTTTGTTAATATTGAGTTTGATTAGTGTGAATTGAGTAATCAAGTAGCCTGAGGAATTTGAATGCCTAGTGTGATGTGTAGAGATTCGGAATTGTCATAAGTATGTGCTAGAGTAGTTAATGACTTTGTTAGTGTACTTGAAGTTGAATAATCTAATAGTGTGTGGTAATCTAATTTCTCCATGTCAAGTGAATTCACGTTTTATATGAAATTTTGTGGTGGCATGATCACAGTAACTTTTGTCGAATCATAGCCCATCTACTTGTATTAAGCTAATTTTAGTGTGTAAGTAATTTAGTTGAGTATTTTGATATGTACCATGTTTAGAGAAATAATAAATCTTTTGTTTAATGATAAAAAAGTTGTCTGATATTGCTAATCCAATGCACCGCTTAGAAACATTCGAGCCTAATCATGCGGGGAATTAATGTTAAGAAACTGGAAGTTTAGGAATTAATGTTGAGTAACAAGAAATAGTGTCACGACTGCAATAGTTACACTTTCAGACATTTGAGTTCTTTTTCTCTGCTTATGTATAAAATATCCTAAGCTAAATATCTCAAAGGGCGCAGTTAAAATACAAATACTAGGGATACTACGGGGAACAATAACTCAGATATTAGTAGAAATTTTGGTGATGTCTTGAAAGTAGAAGTTAGAAGAATATAGACAAAGGCAATTTGTAAGATAAACAAAATCGTAAGATAGAATAGGGACATAACAAAATGGCGTAGTCGACCTATCACTTCTAGTTAACATAAGACAAAATTCACAATACCTTTCTTTAGCTTCACTTATGGGCCTTTACCTTCTACTGAACGAAATTGCTTGCATAACTTCTTGCAATTCATGGCTATATAAACATCTGCGCGGTCGGCTGTACTATCCGAAACGAGGACATCGACATCTTCACAGTTTCCTATGACTCCATGGCATATTTCGCTTTCTACATAGGAATACGGGAATAGCTTTCCCGCTCACCTTTGATTCCTTGTGGCATGAGGATATAAGCCATATCTCTCCACTCAGGAACACCGTGAAATCCACTAGAAAACCAAACTAAAACCACCGCGACTATCCAAACGTTTCTTCTCCTCTGCCAAAAAGGCAGAAAGGCCTAAAGCCTCCTCGACTATCTAAACGTCTTCTCCCCAACCCACAAGAGTCTACTCTTTGAAAAGCCTTTTCTGCCTCTGGGGGGGGGGGTTTACCAAACCTTTTATAGCTACTCTCCTAACGGCGCCCTTTCTTACTTCCTTTTCCTGCCTCCTACTTGTTTTCCGTCTGTCTACCAATTGGGTAGCATTTTGCAGCCATACGTCATTTTAATCGGCAACTCGTAACGAAGTTTCTATCTGGGCATAGGCCCTAAGCGATATTCCGTTATTTCTCTTGTTAGCCTCTATCTTAACCCCCTTTTAAACCTTTTCTCAGAATTCTACTTAATGCTTAATCTGTAGCCTCTTACATAGCGTATTTCATGACTCATTCTTTTATACTTATGCACTTAACTCCCTCATTCTTAATCGCATTACTATATTAATTCTTAGTTAGCTACTTATTTAATACAAATTCCTTGTTTAGTCATAATACATCTTAATACATTCTTTTCTTTTGTTATCTTAACTAAACAATAGACCTTTACATTTTACTCAATTTATACTGGATGCAAGAATATTTAATTAATTAAATTATTCCTTTTATGCAGGGGTTTTTATTTATGTTATTTATTTTTTTTATGTTACACCATGATAACTGAGGATATTATATTCTCAAGATATCAGGTGTATCAAAGGTCCCCCCTTTAAACAAAAAAAATTTCTTTAAGAGAAATTTCTTTATCCTATGAGATATTCCTTTCCCCCTTTTTTCCTTCCTTCTTCTGATTACATTTGACTACCTTTCTTCTCATTATAATAATTTGCAAGTCTTATACAATCAGTGAGTATGTGTGCAGCCTTCATAGCAAGAGGTAAATCACAAATTAACCACTCACTTATAGTCCTTCTAAGTTTAAATATGAAACACAAGAAGTCAGCATAAATGAACTGCTGCTTAGATTGTACATTCACTTCTTTTCTCCTTTTCATGTTCCATCCTGTGTGTTTAAAATAACCTCCAGATCTTTCAAGTCTCTCAATTAAATTAACATCGACCCTTTCCTGACTACTTTCCTCTAATTTCCTTTCCTCTACACTTTGATCTTCCGCTACTTTGACGTTTGTAATGAGGTGATTTTCAGTCTGGCAGTTGTTTTCGCAAGATGAAGTTAATGAAGAATCAGTCTGGCTATCAATGCATTCTTCATTATCCTTCTTAGACTGTACTTTTAGTACGATATTAGTCTCATTCATCATCCTGCCCTGATGTGATTCTCTATACTTCCTTACCTTATAATTTCTCTTTTTACCTGACCGCTTTCTTCCCATAAGGAACATTTCCTTACTAGAGAAGTTGCATGAGAAATCATACTTCTCTAGAAATCTTATGCCTAAAATTATTTGTGAGCTTGGGCGAGATGTCCTTGGGAGGACCAACAATTCCTGCCAAATACACATATTAAACTCATGTAAGTACAATTTCACTCTAACCTTCTTATTTACGTAAACACTAGAGGTCGCAATCCCCAATAATCTGATCGGTTTCTTTAATCTAGAAACGCCTCGCCATCCATGGGATTTTATTCTTTGAAAACAATGATCCGATATGATAGAGGCCTGTGAACCCGTATCTAACAATACATCACAATGCAAACCTTGTATCTTACCCTTAATTATCATATCCGTCTTTCTTTGTTCATGATTTCTCTGCCTATCTACATAATTATGAGGAGTTTGCCCAAACTTCGACTCATATCTATTACTATTCATGGGGGATCTCCTATTTCTAAAACAGAAACGAGCAAAGTGCTCTATCTCGTTACAATTGAAGCATCTAGGAGGCTCCCTTCTGTCTCTAGGCTCATTAGCTCTTTCTTGATTCTGGAAAATAACTGTTTCTTGTTGAGGTACAATTTCAGATAATCTCTGCATAACTGAGTCTACTCTATCTAGAAGGGGTCTTTGAGGACGCTTAACTTCTTGTTTAACCAACTTAATTGTATCTTCAGTTTTGCTACAATTAGGCTCTGGGGTTCCAGCAGATAATGTTCCCAATTGTTTCATTACCTCACCTAACCTATCCATAATGGGTTTTTGTAGTATCTCGATCTCTTGCTTTACAATATCTTTTATCTTATCTGAATCAATATTAGACTCTGCCAAATTGTTTATCTCTTGTTTATTACCTTTATCTAGTCTCTCTCCTGTCCTTGATCTGTCTCTCCCTTTCTTACTCTCTTTAATATGTCTCTGCTCTCTTTCAAAAGTTTTCTTTTCTTCAATGACATTCACTGACGCCTGAACATGTGCGGGACGAAGGTCTCCGAGCAATTGTTCTCGTTCTTTTACAGCATCGTAACATTCTCTTAAATTAGATAGTTTCTTATCGAATGCTGTTTCTTTCAACTCAGGTCTGACTCCCTGCCTGAATTGTTGGAAAATGGCCCAGTCCAAGTGATGTTTTTCTTCACTATTGACACTTAGGGTACTAGCTATCATCAGTAACCTGTTATGGAACTCAGCCACACTTTCCTTTTCTTCTTGAGAACATCTCTGGAGCTTCCATAAGTTAGGTCCCAAGCTTCCTAGTTTTGAGAACTCAGAAATTAGGACTGACTTAAATCGGGAGTAATCCAGGGTTTCCTTAAGAATAGGGGAAGAATACAGGAAAGCTTTAGCCTTTCCCACCAGTTTACTTCTGAGTAGGACTAGCAACTGAAAATCAGTCCATCCTCCAACTCTTCTAAGCTCTTCTACATAACCAAAAAAATTTAGAACGTCATCTGTTTCTTCACCCGAAAATTGTGGGAACACTTGCTGTGGATTAATATACCAAAAAAATTCGCTGTTGTCCATGTTTAAACTATTCGAGGGTTCAGTCCTACTTGTATCCAATTTACACTAGTCAATTCTCTAAATTTCTCAACAAAACTTAACTTAAATTTTACCTCTTAGTTGTCTGATCTGCTACCAAAACCAACTTATTGTAAATAGCTTATATTTTAGATTTTATTAGCCAAATTACATCCTGTTGGCTGCGCCATTTTGTTATGTCCCTATTCTATCTTACGATTTTGTTTGTCTTACAAATCGCCTTCATCTATATTATTCTAACTTCTACTTTCAAGACATCACCAAAATTTCTACTAATATCTGAGTTATTGTTCCCCGTAGTATCCCTAGTATTTGTATTTTAACTGCGCCATTTGGGATATTTAGTTTAGGATATTTTATACATAAACAGAGAAAAAGAATTCAAATATCTGAAAGTGTAACTATTGCAGTCGCGACACTATTTCTTGTTACTCAACATTAATTCCTTAAACTTCCCGTTTCTTAACATTAATTCCTCGCGTGATTAGGCTCGAATGTTTCTAAGCGGTGCATTGGATTAGCGATATCAGAAAACTTTTTTATCATTAAACAAAAGGTTTATTATTTCTCTAAACATGGTACATATCAAAATACTCAACTAAATTACTTACACACTAAAATTAGCTTAATACAAGTAGATGGGCTATGATTCGACAAAAGTTACTACGATCATGCTGCCACAAAATTTCATACAAAACATGAATTCACATAACATGGACAAATTAGATTACCACACACTATTAGATTTTTCAACTTCAAGTACACTAACAAAATCATTAACTACTCTAGCACATACTTATGACAATTCCGATTTTCTACACATCACACTAGGCATTCAAATTCCTCAGGCTACTTGATTACTCAATTCACACTAATCAAACTCGATATTAACAAAACCATTTACTTCATTAACACACAACTATGTCATTAACTTTCCTTTTACAATATAGTAGGCACTCAAGATTCTTAGGACAATTAATTATTCACAAATTATCAACACTAGCTAGCTTACTTTTAACACTCTCTATTAAATTCTAAAGTCCTATTATAATTTCTCCCTAATCACTTTAACAGTTCCGTATTATGACAAAGGTACCTATCACAAACAACTTCTAGTTAACATAAGACAAAATTCACAATACCTTTCTTTATAGCTTCGTTTACGGACCTTTACCTTCTACTGAACGAACTTGCTTGCATAACTTCTTGCAATTCAGGGCTATATAAACATCTGCGCGGTCGGCTGTACTATCCGAAACGAGGACATCGACATCTTCACAGTTTCCTATGACTCCATGGCATATTTCGCTTTCTACATAGGAATACGGGAATAGCTTTCCCGCTCACCTTTGATTCCTTGTGGCATGAGGATATAAGCCATATCTCTCCACTCAGGAACACCGTGAAATCCACTAGAAAACCAAACTAAAACCACCACGACTATCCAAACATTTCTTCTCCTCTGGCAGAAAGGCCTAAAGCCTCCTTGACTATCTAAACGTCTTCTCAACCCAGAAGAGCCTACTCTTTGAAAAGCCTTTTCTGCCTCTGGGGGGGGGGGGTTACCAACCCTTTTATAGCTGCTCTCCTAACGGGCCCTTTCTTACTTCCTTTTCCCGCCTCCTACTTGTTTTCCGTCTGTCTACCAATTGGGTAGCATTTTGCAGCCATACGTCATTTTAATCGGCAACTCGTAATGAAGTTTCTATCCGGGCATATGCCCTAAGCGATATTCCGTTATTTCTCTTGTTAGCCTCTATCTTAACCCCCTTTTAAACCTTTTCTCAGAATTCTACTTAATGCTTAATCTGTAGCCTCTTACATAGCGTATTTCATGACTCATTCTTTTATACTTATGCACTTAACTCCCTCATTCTTAATCGCATTACTATATTAATTCTTAGTTAGCTACTTATTTAATACAAATTCCTTGTTTAGTCATAATACATCTTAATACATTCTTTTCTTTTGTTATCTTAACTAAACAATAGACCTTTACATTTTACTCAATTTATACTGGATGCAAGAATATTTAATTAATTAAATTATTCCTTTTATGCAGGGGTTTTTATTTATGTTATTTATTTTTTTTATGTTACACCATGATAACTGAGGATATTATATTCTCAAGACATCAGGTGTAACAAATGGTACCTATCACAAACAACTTCTAGTTAACATAAGACAAAATTCACAATACCTTTCTTTAGCTTCACTTACGGGCCTTTACCTTCTACTGAACGAACTTGCTTGCATAAAAAAAAAAAAAAAGCACTGGACACATCTGATACAGGATCCTTGTAGGCTGACTTAATTCTCTGAGCAAATGCTGATGAATGTCACTTTAATGTTAAGTGCATGGTTATGCTTTTTGGATTGAAGATGTTGCCAGCTGAGTAGAATTAATAGGAATTGGCTGCAAGTAATTGATGAAGCTGAAAATTCAGGAGCAATTGGAGACATCAAGTTAGAGAAGTTTAGCGGCCACATTGCTGAAGTGGCTAAGACATCATGTTGGATGACTGCAGTATTGAAAATAATGCTAACTTGTAGAAATATGGAGTTATTTTTCTACTTTATAAAGACCACATCTGGATTGCTGTGCTATGGTATAGTAACCTTGGTTCCATAGAAACAGTTAAAAAAATCCAGCACCAACTCTGACTTTGCATATGAAGACAAACTTAAGGAGTGGGAGTAATGAATGAAAGAAAAGAGATGTGATAAACATACAAGCTGGCTAGGGGATCTTATGCATATTATTATTATTATGTGACACCTCCAGGGAGTCCAAAGACTCATTGAGGGAGAGTGTGCCAACAGCAACGAATTAATCCCTTCCAACTACTAACCATGCTCAAACTTGCTTAACTTTTTGCTGAACCATTAGTAGCAGAGACTCTACCAATCGACCAACCTTATTGGGAAATTTTTCAGATCATAGCATCTGAGGAGAAGGAGAATTTGAGTCATCATCTGGAAACTGAGTAAGAGTATAGTGAGGAAATACGTGTGGATGAGATTTCCATGCCATGTGGTGAGTGAATGGAATAAGCTGCCACTAGACATTGTGAGTGCATCTTCAGTAAATGTTTTCAGTAAAAGGTATGACAGATTACAAATTACACCTTCAAAACTCTTTCTTTTAGTGAGTCCCTGACTTCCTTTCATACCTATATATAATAATGATTTTTTAAACTAGGGATGCAGCAAATATTCATTATTTCGGCTGATTCAATGTGTTTTTCAGGTATTCGACTGGCCGAACAGAAAAATTTCCATTAAATGCATCATAACAAACACATCCAAGCAGGAAAAACCTCCCCTTATTTTGTGTGACCATTCAAAAAGCAGGGTTTCCAAGGCTAATTGAGTAAACTTAGTCTGCAGTACAATTTCATGGAAAATTTCTTTCAGCACTACCCACCAGTGTATTCCTTAAAAGAGTTTTTTGATGCCAGAAATATTTATGTAGAAACCAGACGTATGCTACTCCAAAGAATGCTGAAAAATTCATTTTCCAACATCATAATTTGTCACTAATTCATTTTGATTATTAAATCCATAATTATTCTCTATATGTCACAATTTAAAATAAGTTTTGTTGATATTTTTGTTATTTGAAGAAATAATTGCAATTTTTTTTCTGATTTTTTTATGCTATATTATTTTTTTAAATACAATGTTCTCTATGAAATGAAATGAAATGACAGTTTTAATTTCATTTCAAAACTTTACTTTCTTATGAAACCAATGAGCTTATGAGAACTTAAGTTTATTTATTAGTTAAGGTAAATTTACTTTTACCAGTGAGCTTATGAGAACAAGATCTGAATTGGAGTTGACTTGGCTTAAACTCTGCCCAGCAACCAATATATTCACCTTTTATTAATGCAATGATTAAGTTTCGACCAAATTCAAAAAAAAAAACGTACGAGCCGGATTGAAGACAAAAATGCATTCTGTGGTATAAGTAAGCTATATCAGAAAGTTAAATTCATTATAAGTGATCTCTCAGTGGGTGGAGGTTGCATGCATAATAAAATATTAAACTATAGAACCAGCAAGCTTATATTTGTCTTATGTAATTCGTTGTAATAGAGAATATTATAGATATGTTTTTATTTTATAGCGAAATTTGGAAACAAACTAAAGTATGAAATGTAGAAATTTTTCTTACTTTCAAGAATTTACTAGAAAGCTTAAGAGAAGATTGTTCTTACAAACTCTGTGGTAAATTTTTGAAACTTTTACCCTTTTTATTTTCTACATTTGACTATAAAATGTGAATGGAACCATGATATCGATTTCAACATCTCATATTTCAAAATGAAGTCATGGCTCAATACTTAAATATTTGACAGTTATGTTTAGGGAAAGTAAAATTTTATTTTCTCTTTCTATCAAAGAAGATATCAAAGTCTTCATTTTTGTAGTGTAAAATAAACAGAAATAGTAGATGTTAAAGATATGTGCTTATTTCTTTGCTGAATATACATATATATATATATAGAAACTTGGAGAATTTCGAATAAAGATAAGAAAGCTTATGAGAATACAGCCCTCAGCATCAGAGTTGCCTTACCATGCACTACTTAAGAAACTTTAAAGTTTCTTAAGTAGCACATGAAATATGGATTGATCTGTTTATTTTACAATGCTAAAATGAAATACATTTAGGCTCTTGTTTGATTATTACTCTTAAGCACTGACTTTTTGCTACGAAAAACACAATTCTCTGAAACAGAATTGCTTTTGTATTGAATGAGGATTCTTGTCATTTTAAGATTTCTGCCTGATCACCAATGAGAACCAACAGTTCAAAACAGCTGTGAAGCCAGTGAAACCTTAATCAAAAGAACTAATTAAAGATGAGCATATGGATGCCTCGATAGCACTCATGTCTTTTAGTGCAAGCTAAGGCAACTCCAATGCCAAAGATTGTATTCTCATAAGTTTTTTAGTGAGTTTTTGAAACTTAAGTTTAATAAAATATAATAATAAATATATTAACTTTATATATATATATATATATACTAGGTTGTCCCCCCCCTCCCCCCAATGCCTACGGCGCCCAACTCCCAAGTTCTGGACTGGTAGGCCGGTTCTCCTTTAATTCTGATGACTTGAATTTTGAAAACTCGAAAGGGAGGGGGGTTCCACCCCCCCAAGTTGCGGACCGGTAGGCCAGTTCTCCTTGAATTCAGGTGACTCGAAAGGAGGGTTCCCCCCACAGCACCCAACCCCCATGCTTAAAACTGAATAATCATTTTTTATTTAATCCCCTGTATTCTCTTGTTTCCTGAATCAACTTGAAGATATAACTCTCAATAGTTAGCATTCAATAAAACTTATTTCTTGTCTATTATCCCCCTATCCACATGAATTTATGCACAGATTTGTGTTGGAACACTGGTTAGTGATGACTAATCCATGTTACTTACAATCAGTGCTTTTTTCCTGGAAAAAAAAGGTGCCAGTACTCACCATGAAGATGTTATTACAGCAACTTCCACACTTTTAACATATCCTCCGATATACCCTCGTCATCTCGCTTTGTACACTGCACTCTCCTTATGATCATAAATCTTTTTTCTTAATGACATTAACTGTTGTTTGTGAGATTCTCCAAAATGACTGATTTTACCATTTGACCACTCCGCTGAAATTTTCATTCCCATGTGTTTATCGACAAGACTTCCGACATCACAACCCACTTTGCAGCCCAACATTTTATTCTTGACATGCAGCCACTCATTTCTCTTACAGAAGTCATTTTTCTGCAAAAATGTCCAATATTCGGGCCAATCGTTATCAGAAGCTGCTTCCTTTTGACCACGTGGATCTTCGTCTTGGTTTCGTGATCCTCTTCACCAAGTGTATTTTCGGTGCTAGTTTTCTGTTTTACAGGATCACGAGTAGATTCAACAATTTCTGCTTCTTCAGCCTTACTTTTTTTCTCATTGGCATAAAGTAACTACTTATTTTACTCATTTTGATTTAACTTAGATTAATTCAAAACTCATGTGAACACCTGCCTCTTGCAGAGTAAATATAGAATTGATAAACCGATATTGGAAGCAATCAAAAGTGAACACAACTTCCTGTTTCCGGTTACATACCGACCTATGAAACAGGAAAGCAGGGTGCCAGTTATGAATAATCAAAACTGAAAATTCAATTTGTGAACACAGTACCACGTACCAGAATATTTATAATGCATTTTGCTGTCAATAAAAATTTTTAAAAACTTAAGAAAAAAGGTGCCGGTACTACTGCATACCGTTGTGTACTGCCAGAAAAAAAGTACTGCTTACAATTATTATCATTAGCTTTGCTGCTTCTTTCAGATATTCACAAAACATTTTTATAGGTCTGAAATCCATTTCCTGTTCTGTTGTTTAGATCTCCAGCAAGGACTTTTTTTGTCAGCTACCTTTTTTTTTATGACATGAAAAATTCCTTCTTCCTTATTGGAGTCTTCTATGTTACAATAGGTACAATATTAAGTTTTGTTGTCCAATTTCCCATTTTTAAATTTTCCTACACTACTTGAAAAATCCTGCCAATCAAGATTATCTTCATGTTTAGTATTCAATGCCATCCCTACTCCTTCATTTCCCTGATGGCACTTGCATGAATCTAATAACTGGTTTTTATTATTCAGCAGAATTTGTTTCCTGTTCAGTCTTCTTTTTCTCAAAATGTCAGAATAATTTTGCCAATTTGACATTTGTTTTAATGTTCTTTTTTTCCCCAATGCTTTTGTTTTTTCAAAAAAACTTACAAAAGTAGCTGAAGTACTTGCATTGGTCTTTCTTTTACATTCATTTGTCATTTATATTGTAAAAATTGTGTTTTTTTTTATCGTACTGTGCTGCCATCAAAATGGCAGAAACAGGAAAGGGGAAAAAAAAAAGAGACAGTGCTAAGTGTAAAGATGCTGTCTTCACTTAGCACAAAAATGGTATGTTGAAATGATAACTCAAGTTGAAAGTCATTTCTGTTGGAATGAGTAGTATTTTAAACTAATCAAGAAATTATATTCTTGTTTTCATCCTGATTTTCCCGTAGCATAAGGACATAGTAAAAGTCTGCATACAAAATACTGTTACTTTATAATTTTTTTTTTTTTTTTTTTTTTTTTTTTTTTTTTTTTTTGTATATCATAGGCATACGAAAGTGCATTGACTTCCACGTGTCACACTAAGTATCTACATTATAATGTAAAGTAGCAGTGGCTACCTTTGGAAATCACTTTTCACTTGATTGAGTTCAGACTATGCATAGGGTTCAGAATTTCACAATAGAAAAAAAAACAGAATGTTAGTGAAAGGAAAGAAATTAAAAGTTTTAAACACAGTACATTTTTTTCTTTTCTTGAGAAAAACATTTATGGCAAAGTTTTTCCTTCTATAACATATAAAAACAAAATTATTAACAAGATGAATGACATTGCATCTGTAGTGCTGTGCCACCCAAAGCAAGACCATTAGAAATTTGATTCCAGTTACAACTAAAGGAACTTTTTCTGTGCCTTTTTTTTTGGTCATTTCCTCAGTTAGTTGATATTTTCCATTAGCATTTAACTCCCCCTGTAAACTCAGATTTTAATTCTGAACTCAAGAAAATCAGTCATAATTCTCTCTCTTACAGATAGTAATGCACGTGTTGGGATTAATGATCACTACCTGCATACACTTTATCCTGAAAGCTTTTGGTTCATTGATAGCTTGGGCCCAGTATCAGTGAAGCTTGAAAGGTGGAGATGACTGATCAAGGAGTCCTACCTACTCACTCTCTGAGAATAAAAGATGTTAATGGATTTGTTTTGCTTTTTTTTTTATTTATTAATTTTTAAATAATTTTATGTGAATCCTACCCTGAAAGTAGTTAACCTATATTACATCAATATTATATGTGAGCTTAGAGTTATGTAAATGAGATCCTGTTCTGGAGACCAAACATCGAGCTTTTTCAGCCACTTAAGGCCTTCATCAAACAGGGTAATGATTTCTTTGATGCTTGCACATGTAGAAAGATAAACTGGGCAGAGAATGCATGCAGTAATGCTTTTGTTTCAGGATTATGAAAACGTGTGGTTTAAGCTGCATAGAAAATAGAATTTTCAATCAAAAGGAGGATGTATTCATTTTAATGAACCCTTTATCTTGCTAAGTAATAGTATTATTCATCAAGTGTGTTATTTTTATGAATTCATGTGCATTATTCTTTATTAGACTAAATTGATTAACATTATTGCTGTCTTTAGGTAGGTTATAGCATTCGATTTGAAAACTGCACTTCAGAGCGAACAGTATTAAAGTACATGACTGACGGTATGTTATTGCGTGAATTCCTTTCAGAACCCGACCTTGCAGGCTATAGGTAAGTGTTAATTCTTCAATAATTTGGCATCAAAGTTTTGACAATCTGCTGGCATTGTATATTCAAACATTTGTTGCTAGAGAACCTTGTTTGGTTTAATTATTTTACACATGGTCCATATACATTTAACATATTCTGTGTGTGTGTGTGTGTGTGTGTGTGTGTGTGTGTGTGTGTGTGTGTGTGTGTGTGTGTGTTTCAGTCGGACTTTCCTAGTTGTTCTTCTTTTTTATCCACTTTTTCTAAACCTTAATCATTACCATCAAAATGCTTTCATTGTTTGTATAAAGAAGAAGGAAAAGAAATGGTCAGTTAAAACTAAATAATTTCAGACTATAGTTTGGCTTGTATGATAAGGCATGTAAGACATTTACTTCAGTAATGATTGACAATTTAATTCACAAGTAACAGTCATGAAAGGATTGTGTTTTGTATAATCACAGCAATTGTGCTGTTTTTTGCATATATACCATAAACATAATTTGGTTTTACTTATTTTGTCATTAAAAAGGTTCAGTTATAGTGGGGAAAAAAAATTCAAATCATTTTCCTAATAAAATATTTAATTATAACAGGGGAAGGACAAAACTTTCTTTCAGCCATCTTGAATCAAGAATTAATTTAGCAGTTGTGTTGATGTATTGGATATTAACGAAAATTTCTGTCCAGTAGCATGTCCACACAATTACAGATCTTAACACCTCTTATAATCATATTGTGTGTAAATAGCATCATTTGTCACCCTCATGATGTTTTTTTGACAGATATACATTAATGATGAACTCTTAGAGTAATAGGACCTCTGTAAAATTCATTGGAAAGTTAATAGTATATTTTATTAAACTCCAGTCCATTTTTTGATTCTCTGTTGTAAGCATAATTTTGCTACAACAAATGGTCTGATTGGAACCAAAACTGGAATGATTTTACAAATTTTAATAAATATCGTAAATGTCAAATTTAAATACAGATGTACCAACTTAGAAAAAAAAATCTTGCCGATAGTGTTGTCATCTATGGTCGAGGCCGAGAACTTTTCAAACCACCCTTGTACTTCAAACTTCCAATAAGCGAGATAGTGATCTCACACTGGGTGGTGAAATTCTTCTTCCTTACGATCACAAACATCCATGCCCATGCCAATATTTAAACCCCCAACCTGTTGGTTGGAGAGCAGGTACGCTAACCACTCGGCCAACTAGAGTTTTTGGATTCTGACAGAATCCAGAAACCCTGATCTTGAGGCTAGACATGGGAACAAAGAGACAAAACTAGAACATGTAAGTTACTCCAATACAGTATTCAGACTGAGCCTTTTGTGTCTACTTTCCTAAAAGTGAAATCCAGTCATTATCATTGCAAGGAGTGTATGAGAATTTTTTTTCTATTTTTATCAGTTTTATATATTTTTGTTGTATTTTTTTTTTTTTTTTACATAATCCAGAAAACCTGCTCTACAGACCAAACACAAAACTTTTCACACCATGTTTGGGCACTTGCAGAACAGATAAGAGAACACCAAAACACTACATCAATATGAAATAGTAAGATGGAGAAAAACCACTAGCTTAATAACACTTCTTTCGAAGTTAACGATATTGTCAAATTCCTGACGTACCCTCAAGGAGTGTACAGGATATGATAGTATCCCTTGAGGTACAATATGATGGTACAATATAAAAAAGTTGAAGACACACTGATACTAATGTCAAAACTATCCCAATCCAATAATAATTTTACTCTCCATCTATATTGGACTTTATCCTGTCGGCCATGCCATTGTAAATATATGGTGGGTTTCTTATTTATTTTATATATATATATCTTTATTATTTATATGTTTATAAACACCTTTTGTTATGTACTTTTAACTATTCTTCCTTATCTCGCCTCGGTATATCTTTAATATCTCCTTACGCTAAGCTGCCTTCAACACTTGCCTTCTTATTCTTCGAACACCAGAAAATTTATTTGTTTAAAAGCTGAGCCACTGATGTTCGTTTTCTGTTAACAAGAAGTGTAAAATGCTTCCAGTAGTTTTCCATTTACCCTCAGAATATCCCTAATTTAATTAGTATCTGCAGTCATGGTCTACTATCTATTCCTTACTATCCTTTCTCCTGGGTTCCCGCTAATCGGCTCTAATATTTTTTTGGAACAGTGCATCAAATAATTAAGAATCAGGCGACACTTATTTAATATTTAAACAACAAAAATTTAATTCACATAAGTCAAATTTACACTGCATTTGCAATAATAGAAAAAAAATCTCAATTCAAATCTGCATAAATAAATTAGTTAAGTTCCTGCATTTTACTCACACAAATCATATCACATATTTAACTAATTTTCTTAATATAACATAAATCATTTATACTGAGCAATGGTACTTATTACTTAATTGTCAACTCTTATTCATCAAACACATAGGCAATATCTTTTACACACAATTGCTCCTTCCTTTCTATGCTGGGAATATTCTATAGGTAAGTTTCACCAATTCAGCAAACAGTTACACTATGACTTATTTCAACTACAAATTCCTGACAATTAATTACTCTATAATCTTCAACTGTGAAATATGCCTATTTAGATCAGCCTCTGCTTTACAGTCCACTAATAAAAGTTCTCTTAAAAGCTCAAGAAAATTGAACAAATGTGTCAACTCACTTTATAGCTGCTACCCACTGTGCACTTGGCTTCGAACTGGACTTCTGTTCCCTTTTTCTTCCGTGTCAGGTTTTTCTCTCCCTCTTTACGCCGGCGATATATTTTTCTGACGCTTCTGGGATGCTGTACTCGCTGCACTTTGGACAAAGATTATCGGCTTGTGGTATGCTTGCATGCGCGTTGGACTAACTGATTCCAACGTTGTTAGTCCAACGCGTTGGACTAACGCGTTGGACTAACAATTTCTTCCCTCTGGTTAACAGCTCCCGGTGAAGACTCCTCAACTCGTCATCCAATATCTGCTTTGCCTGGCGGATCGGCTCCTCGTCATCTTTCTTTTAGATCACTGGCATGATTTCTCCTGAAGTCGCGTTCCTGATTATGTGCATCTGACAGATAACTGCCGACAACTGACCAATGACCTCTGAATCACTGACGAAAATTTCTGGAAAAAATCTTGCGATCTTTTCGCCAATGCCTTTTATTCGGTCACTTGTGAATCCTTGCACGGATATATGTGCCCCCCCCCGAACATTTCGGTGAAATCCTTTGATCCTTTTCTCAGACTGACCCTTCCTTTGTTTTTCTCCAACACTCCCTAAATCCTATTCGTTCTGGCAGCGGACATTCGTTTGAAGCTTTTGTCGGTCCACCTAGCACTGACCTTGAGCGTTTCCATGTAGAACATGCACAAAATTTGACGTCTTTACAAAGAGCTAAAAATATACTGTTTACTATTGGCAAGGCATTGCCTTAATACCATAGAATATTCCCTTATTTGGCAGAGAGCATATACAATTCCCATTGGGATTATTTACATTTAAACAAATATCTATGTACAAGTTACAATTCTTACTGGGCTTGACCTTGGTAAAATTTATGTAAAAATATTTACTTTTTGGAGCTACATAAATATTTTTACACCATTTTTTATTTTCTGTTACATATATTTCAACCCTACTTTGTCTTTTTTTGTTCTTTACTTAAATTTCATGAGATGTCTTAAATAGCTGACTGCCTTAACTATTACTGTTGCCATTTATTTATTCCTACTAGATCTTATGTTCTCACTTTCTATAGTCTAACAAATTTATTTGTTTTACGACTGTGCCAGTCAGACTGTATTGAGTGCGAGATTATAAGATTTTTAAATTAAAGTCAAGGCAGATATTGTTAGCATTTCCCACTTATGTTTCTTTACCTTTAATTAGTTGTGACTTGATTATTGATCACTTAAAATTAATCTTATGCATGTTCAAAATTTTCAGAATAGTACATTGACAGAATCATTCCAATGTGTTGTTCACAAACCATTTAATTAAATCAAAAAGAAAAATCATACATACACAAACTGATAATAAAGCATACCTAATTTATATCAGTACTCTTCTTGCTCTTACAATAATTAATTATACAAAATTGAGATTAAGACACAACTTGAGTGAGCTATTTCAATTATTAACTTACACAATCTTATTGTACCCAGAAGCAGACACTTGATGTACATTCTTGCTCAGAAATATCGCATATATAAGTACTTACAATTCATTTTCAGCACTGCCTTTCACATGAATCTTTTTCCCACACGAAAGTGCTTCTTTTTGTCTTTCTTTCCTTCTGTTGACTTTCTCCCAAATTTCTTCTTTGTTCGAGACATCGATTATTCTATGCCCTCCAGGACCCTTACCATGGTAGCAATGTACAACTCCTTCCTAGCAAGGCATTCTGATGATCAATACGATTCTTCTCATGATAATGGATCCAGGAATGAGAAGATTGAGAAACCTAAGAAATTACAAAGCGGCGGACCTAGATAAGAGAAGATTGAGGAACCTAAGACAGAGTCCTTCTCGACATTTCACCTTATAAAGGCCCAGACTTCCATTCTACGCATGCATACGTCTCTTGAAACTTCCATATATGGTCACATTTTGACATTCGAATATGACGACATCAGACATCATACTTCACGCGTCTTTTGCAATTTCCATATATGAACATGGGTTAACAGCATTATGTAATGACATCATGCGGCACTTTAATTTAACAAAGGCCTATGATTAAGTTATTACAAAATACAAAAATTATTACAACAAAAATTGACATTTATTTGAGTGCAATTTCTCTAGAAAACTTATGAAAACTTATATAAAACTGAATATGATAAATATAAAGAGCCAGCAGGCTTCATTTCGGCGATATAAACACTATTTAAATTAAGGGGATATTAAATCCCGCACTGTTTTAAAACCGAATAAGAAACTCAAAGATTAGAATCAGAGAGTTTCATGCCGAATATAGTAAACTATAAAAAAATCGGCGATTACTAGCATGAGCTAATGCAAGTAGTCCTAGTACGTAATACAATACCAGGTAATTCGTTGCAAAGGTGAGTAAAGTTCTGATCGCTATTCTTGGTATTTTCCATAATGTAAAAACATGTTTCCTAGGAAATGTATGCTGTTATTACATTATGGTAGGAGGTCACTACCCAGACCGGTTTCAGCCTTTTTTGAGGCTTCATCAGTAAGTAGCTAGATCAAATTAATACCAAAGGGTATAGCAAAAAGAACCTTATATACTCTGCTATATGAGTTGTCCAAAAGGTGCACCCATTAAGTTGCTTAAATATAAAGTGCCAACAGGCTTCATTTCGGCGATATAAACACTATTTAAATTAAGGGGATATTAAATCCCACGTTGTTTTAAAACCGAATAAGAAACTCAGAGATTGGAATCAGAGAGTTTCATGCCGAATATAGTAAACTATAAAAAAATCGGCGATTACTAGCGTGAGCTAATGCAAGTAGTCCTAGTACATAGTACAATACCAGGCAACTCATTGCAAAGGTGAATATCTTTAGTATCGGAAGCCCCTAGGCAAAGAAAATTTAGGCATCCCTATACTATAATTAGTGCATCATTATTTTCGATACCCAAATTCGATTAGTGCGCCTATATACATCTTAAAAATAAATGTTACAGATTTCAAAAATTTTCTGTCTATACATTTTTATGGCTAACTATTTTAAGAAATCACTCACCAGAATGAAATGATTTAGTTACCAATTTAAAACATTTTACAAAGTTATTTTTAATTGGCATACTACACTACTTCTATGTACACTATGTATACCAGGGTTTCCCAAACTGTGTTCTGCAAGAAGTTCCTGGAATTTGTCATTTTAGTTTTCTAAGCATTTTTTATGAATAAATATTTTATAGTGGAAATATTCTGAGGAGAATAATATTCGAGAATATGTCGAAAAGCTCAGACCCAGAACACCTAATAACATTTGTGTATCATTAATTTTCACACATCGAAACCTTTCAACATTTGGGAAAGAGCATACCGCTGTTTATGTTCGGTCTTAGAAATTGCCTGCAAGCGGATTATAACAATCGCTGGCGTTCTCTGTTCTCAAACTGAAAGAAATGACATCTGTGTAACAAACGTCAGTTACCAAGTGGCATATTTTTAAACATGGAAATATTCATGAATTATCGTTAATTTTCACACATTGAAATCTTTCAACAATCGGGAAAGAGAATACCGCTGTTTATGACCTATCATAAAAATTGCCTGCAAGCCTATTACAACAAATGGCAGCGTACAATATTTTTCGTACAAGCAAAGTTTTTAAGCAGAAATGCAGAGGCTGACCCTGATGAATAGAGAAGCAGTAAAATTTGCAGAAGAGTAGAAGAGGCAATAGGGCCATACCATCAGTTGTATGAAAAAAAGAAACAAAATGCCCACCAAACTACGTTAGCTCAATTCTTTGTAAAGAAGTAGAATAATAAAATTTATATTCTGAATATGTTTTATTGCCTTTCAGCTTCATGATTTTACTTTAGCTAGGCCCTGAGACGATGCAACAGAACCTTAATTCTTTTATGAAAAAATTAAGGTTCAAAAAAGAAATCTGAGGAACAAATTACACTTTTTCCCATAGGTTATTATATTCGATTAGTACGTTTTCGATTAATGCGCCTGTTTTAAAGAACACATTAGGCACACTAATCGAAGGATTGCTGTATATATATTTTGTCATACTCACACAAGCCCACATATACACCTATACGTGGATATTTATAAAAATAATATCATTATGAACATTTATATATAAATGTTTATATATAAAATTTATTAATCAAAACCAATACATTTGTATAGATATATGATACTCCTAATATCTGTATAGCAAGAAAATTATTACATCTTAAATACAAAAATTATGAAAAATTAATCTTTTGGGCTTTTGCTTTGGCAAAATTTTGAATTAATTCATCTATATTGATTGTAGATGCAATTTCATGCTCTATAGATATTATTGCTAGACCAGTGAGTCAGTCCTGAGCCATCGTAAAGCGAGTGTAAGTTTTAATTTTGAGAAACTCCTTTCTGAACTTGCTACCGATACTGGTAATGTCGAAAAAATTCTCAGAGCAATAAACACATTTGAAGCACTATTTTCTAAATTATTTTTGCATATGCATGACAGGACATCTAATGAGGAAGTATTTTCTGGAATTCGCCTTGCTATTATTTGTAATTCCCTACATAAATGTTCCATCAATATCTCTAGAATTATCATGTGTTAAATAATTTTCCAATATCAAACATTTTTTAAGCAGTTCTGCTGAAGTAATTTTTTGAAATTCATATATATTTAAAAGAAAAGCAAACTTTTCGTTAATTGTAGACATGTGCTTGAATTTTTCATCAACAGATGCAATTGCAGTATCAATAATTTAAAAATAAAAATCTACCTTAAATTTTTGTTTAAAATCTGTTATGAATTCATCCTCTGCTTCATACACAAATTGTTTCTTTTTTTTTTCTAAGTCTAACTGTTTCTTGTTCAAAATTAGGCGTTACATCTAAGACCTCAGCGATTTTTTACGCATCTGTTAACATCTTTTCAAATTCATCATCATTTCGGATTTTCATTAAGAAATTCTTTATATCATTAATACAATTTATGGCACCATTTATATCAAGGTTCGTATTCTCAAGTTGTTTACTTGTAAAGTTTATTTCATAAAGTATGTTATACCACATTACTAGGGATGCGATAAATTTGAACTTCCTTAAAGTTTTAAGAAGACTACTTGCTTCTAATTTCATGGTATTTCCACTTAATCCACATAAACTATCATATTGAGATATTTCTTGCAGTGCTTCGCAAACATCGGACAAATTATATCTTAGGGGCTTTAATGAGTCAGTTCTACTCTCCCATTGTATATCACAGACTGGTTTGAGTGTAAAATTACTTATTTGTCTTTTGAGGTATTCCCATCGACGAGTCGAACTGGAAAAAAAACATAGACGATATACCATGTCAAAAAATGCTGTGGCATCTAAAGTATTAGCAGTGCAGTTCACTACTAAATTTAATGAATGTGAACTACAAGGTACATACATTGCTCTCAGGTTAATATTTGAAATTCGTCGCTGCACACCTTTTACATCACTTTTCATATTACTGGCGTTATCGTATCCTTGACCTTGTAAATCTTGTATTGGTAATGAAAATTTGTCTAGAGCTCCTAGTATTTCATTTGATAAAAATTCTCCAGTGGTATTTTTTATTTCTATAAATCCCAAAAAGTGTTCTTTTATATAAGCCATGCTATTACTAGTGTCTACGAATCGAAGTACTATGTTCATTTGTTCCATGTGACCAATGTTGGACGTACAGTCAATAATTATGGAAAAATATTTTGCGGCAACAACAGATTCTAAAATTTTCTTTTTCATCGCATTGGTGAAGATGTTTATTATTTCATGTTGAATATCTTTTCCAAGATAGTGCACATATGTATCTTTATCTTTTATTCTTCGAAGATGTTCATTCATTATTGGATCAAACTTGGCTAGAAATTCGACAAATTTCAAAAAATTCAAAAACAAATAGCTAACATCTGAACTAAAGCAAAGAGTCATTCTAATACTTGCACCCAATGTTTCTCCTCTTTTCTAATACCTAGCAAGTTCTCTTTATCAATGGTTTTCTTTCTTTTATTCGAATTTCTAATTCTTTCCACTTATGGTAATTTTCAACATGTCTTTGACTTTTTTCATGCGCAGCTAAAATAAAAAAAGCATTTTTCCAGTCCCTCAATCCAGAATCAGCAAGGTTAATCCGCCATTGATCAAATAATAAACAACAGAAGCAAAATGCAGAATCCGTGGATTTTGAATACAATAACCACAAACGCTTCATTGTCTCGCCGTTAAATAGTCTTCGAGTATAATGAGTCGTTGAAAATCTTCTATTATTGTTATCTTTCGGAAAATCAAAATTATGAATCTGTTCAGGTCCATGTTCAATTAATAGTTAATGTAACTGATTGATATTGGAAAATTTTACAGGACACCAAGTTGCTGGATCATTATAATTTAAATTTGTAAAATCAAATCCTTTTATGATTGGATCTGTAGAACAACCAGCTTCAGAATCAACAATACTCATATGATCTGTAGATTTCCCCTTCAGTGTTTTAATCCAATTTTTGGTATCTGTAGAATTCTCCTGCAATTCATTAATCGAAACTACAGACGAATTATCCAACGAATAATCTTGAAGATTTTCTTCTTGTATGCAATTACGATCTTCTCGGCGAAGATATTTTAAAAATGCACCGTCTTGTTTTTTTCAATCTTTCTTCCTTTTCCGCTTTGCGTTTGCAATATTAAAAACCCGATTTCTTTTTATCCATTTTTAAAATCCAGTAACTGAAATATTTAAAAATAAACTTAATTATAAAAAATATGGACTTTAAACTATTCAGTAATTCACAAATAAATTTTTATACATTTACTTAATGAAGTATTTATCAATTATAAGTTATAACTATATAACTTATCAATCATACATTTATAATCTAATAATTCAGCAATACCGTTTTCTATGAACATAATTGACAAATTTCTCAAATGCATCTGACTTAACGAAGTCTGTAAATATTTTTAACGCGTTTAAGTACAGAAAATGAGCGTTCACCGCTATCATTATAAACAGGCAGTGTCCAGGGCTACATTTATGCTTTTGGAGGCCCGAGGCGCAACATCATTATGAGGCCTCAAAAATAAGCACTTTTTTTTAGTTTATTGAAAATAAAATTCAACATTTCCTTAATAACTAATTTTAATAACACAATACAACACTGATATACATATATTTGCATTTTAAAAAAAGAAAAATAAATCAGTTCAAATTTAAATAAAAAAAATCAATAACTAAAATTTTTTTTTTTGGCTTTAGCAAATATATCTATAATGTCATCATAATTAATCGAGTCCATTATATCTGATTCAATGCATAATAGCGACAGGTCACTTGTTTTATTTTGGTGCAAGTTGCTTCTTAAATAATTTTTTATTCGTTCAACACTGAAAATGATCATAGTTGCTACAAAAATTCTAAATACCGAAAAAATATTAAAAGGTATGGTAATAATTTAGTATAAGGATAAAAGTTATTTTAAAAAAAAATTTAAATGCAATCAAATTAAGCTTGCTAATCAAGGTAAAAATAGAAACTTCATCAACTGTAAAGTTCAGATATTCTCACTAAAAATAAAAATTTTGAATTTACGGTAATAAAAATTGTCGCAAAAATCATTATATTTATGGAATTACAACATGGACCAAATATAAATATAAAACGTTTCAGTTTGCAGTAACATGCACAGTATGCTTCCCTGGTTGACAGAATGGTTAACGTATCTGCTTTCTAGCCATCCAACTTTAGGTGAAAGGTAAATTTTGCCACCTAGTGAGAGACCACCTTACTTACTGGAGGTCTGGGATTCACATAAAAAGCATATAATATATATATATATATATATATATATATATATATATAGGATTAATTTAGTTCCAACTTTATTCCACAATTATTAAGATTTATTCAACTCCAGATTTGATTTTTTTTAAGTTGCAGTAATAAACATAATAATTCCAGCTTTAGTTAAATGTAGAGGCAATCAATAGTAATAACTTTCTATGCTCACTTTTTTACTCGACATTTTACCCTAAAATAACTAGAATCTTGATGCACAAAAAAATGAATTGAAAAATCAGTTTAATTTATAAATAATAATAAAATTTGAAAATCAAATGCTCTGTTTATGTGATATAGGAGCTGCTCTTACCCACTAATTAATACAAATAGCAGCAGCACACAAAAAAACCTCTGTTGTCTCAGAAACGTGTTTCAAAATGATCGAAAACTCAATACTCAGCGATATGTTCTTTCCTAACAGGATTCTGGGAAATCACATGGTGAAATATTCTTAAGAACGCTATGGATTAAACTGACCATATATTTAATCTCTGGATTAAACTGCTAAGTCAGTGATTGGTCAACACAAGTCAAACATTTACTAAGAAAAAATTTCCAGTGAAGGAGATTGGAATTTGGTAATATTGATAAGAACAATTGTCCAGAAGCAAAAACCATCTGTGACAAATTGAAACTAGTTTATTTAATTAAAAACACAAAAATACAACCAATTTATTAAATATATCTTTATAGATTTCATAATTAAAAGGCCTCTAATAATAATAATAATAACAACAACAATAATAGATTTCCACAGATGTGTCTCATCTTGTTTTGGTATTATCAAAATGATCAAGTTATTCTGAAGCATTATGAATTTTGCTATTTTATTATTATGCCACTAATATTTCTTCAAATGTGGCACTTTTTACAACAAAACAGTCTAAGTTATGTTGAATATATCTGTTTGCAAATATACTGAAAATCCCTTTGACCTAATAAAAATGTAGAATGCTGATGAAACTTCATCAACATTCTCTGTTAAAATTCAATTACCCCCCCCGCGGTTAACAGATTTTCTTTATGTGCACTGTATTACTTAGAATTTTCGTTACTGTCCTACGATATTTGACCCTTTTTTGCTGCACAATTTATTTATTGTGTCTCTTCCAAAATAAAAACGAATTTCATGTGCGAAAATAAATAATCAAAACGTTTGTTTACATTGGAAATATTATGTCAAATATTTATATTTTTTAAATAACATTTATTGAAATAAATATGGCATTTTGCTTTCTTTCCTTGCAAAATAAAATTATATGGGTCGCACATTTCAATTTTAGGAACGATTTTTTTTTTTTTTTTTTTAATGAACAACAAATGATGTTAAACTGCATTACTTTTGGGGTTTTCGATTGTGAGTCTTTTTAATATCAAAAATTTATATCCAATGATATTTTATCAGAGATTATTCGCATTTGTCTTTTGCTTAAAACTGCAACAGTACAATTATTTGGAAAAATAACGAATTCAAACAAAGTGAAAGTGCACATGTGTTATCTAGCAGTATTTTGTGTGTGTGTGTGTGGTGATAATTTTTTTTGGGGGGGGGGGTAAGTTAGCCATTAAAGGTGAATTGATTCTGTTATGAAAATTTTGGAAATAAGATTTCATTTTGACACATGCACCTACACATGTTTCGAAAGATAAAGTGTAGGTAAAATATCGCTACTTCAAAACTGCCGTTTATTTCGATTTGTAGGGAGTGATTGGGGGAAACCAAGATAGTTGAAATGCAAAAACCTACAGATTACATTTATAAAAATTATGCATTACATGATATGATTCAAGATTTACTTTTTATTCTCTACAAAGCAAAATTCAAAAGCGCGAACCTTTGCACAATCTGTGAACTAATCTTCGAACTAAGATTATGAATAAAAAAAACTTAATTTGGAACAGATGGAGGCTGTATTCATTTTTAGATTTGGATTTTCATGAATTTATAAAATAATTGTTTGACAAAAATAATTATCTTCAATCAAGTTCTTGGAGAATTTTAAAATGTATTGGCGATTAAAATAATTAGCAAAAAATTGATAATGACATTGATCTTCCAAAGTGATACAATATGAAGTGAAGAAAGTATGAAAGGATATCTTATTTTGCACTGGCATTAAAAACTATAATTATACGATAAAAACATGCAGCAAAATGAATATAACTCATAGGTATTTAGTCTGATATAACTTAGATTCCGGTTACCGAGAAAACAGCTAGCAATTGCGTTTCTTGCTGTAGGCAACTGAGCATAGCTACTATGTACGCCAGGTAATTCAGTTAAGTGTTCTTTTCAGCGTGAAGGATTATTCCCCCTTCTAATGGACATGACGGTCAAACTACACTTCTTACCCATGTTCTTTCAGCAGGTGGACAGAATATTATCCAGGTTTGCTAGGCGAGTATATATATCCAGCAAAGAAATGGTACACTTACATAAATGAATTTTATGGAATACAGGAGTTCCTGTTAGTTTTATATAGTTTTATATGTAGCAAAATCTGGCACCCTGAAGTCTTAGTGCCCATGGGCAATTGCCTAGGTTCGCCTAATGATAAAACCGGCCCTGACTTGGACTATTGTGCACAGGTTTGGTCTCCTGGTTTCCATTGTGATTCTGATATATTGGAGAGAGTACAAAGGAGAGTGTTAAAAATGATATCAGAATTGTGGAATACTGAGTGTGAAGACAGGTTGAGAATTTGTTGACTTGCAGATACTGGAAAATGGAAAATCGGTGGGCCCTGACAGGATCCTTGGAAGCATGGAAGGCACTGGGGGAAGAGGGAATTGACCTATTATGGGACCTGTTAATAAAAGTGTGTCAACAGGAAAATATACCTGAGGAATGGAGGTAAAGTACTCTTGTCCCCATCTACAAGAGTAAAGGGGATGCCCAAGACTGTAAGAATTACAGAGGAATAAAGTTGATGTTCCACACAATGAAAATCCTAGAGAGGGTTCTTGATGGAAGACTGAGGAAGGAGGTGGAGATTGCAAAGGAGCAATTTGGCTTCATGACTGGTCGATCGACGACAGATGTTATCTTTGGGTTATGACAGGTGATGGAAAAGTTTCGAGAGAAGCAGCAGGAGCTACATCTGGTATTCATTGATCTGGAGAAAACGTATAGGGTGCCAAGGCAAAAAGTCTGGAGGTGTCTGAGAGCGAAGGTACCGGAGAAATATGTCAGGTTGGTGCAGGAGATGTAAATGTGAAGACAAGGGTTCAAACCTGCCTGGGAGAGACAGAAAGTTTTCAAGTGACAGTTGGCTTGCATGGGTCAGCGTTAAGTCCGTTCCTGTTTAATATTATGATGGAGGTGGTGATGGAGGAGGTGAGAGAAGACGTGCCTTGGAGTATGTTGTATGCAGATGACATCGTGCTGTGTGCAGATCAAGAGAAGTGGCAGCTAAACTGGAAAGTTGGAGGAAAGTACTGGAAGAGAGAGTTATGAGACTGAGCAGAAGTAAGACAGAGTATATTTGTTGCAAAGCGGATGGCAGCCAGGAGACAGATCTGGAAGGAAATGTCATCAGGAAGGTCAGTGACCTTAGATATTTAGATTCAACAATAAAAGAGGACGGTGAGGCTGAGAAAGAAGTGGGATGTAGTATACAAGCAGGATAGGAGAGAGATGGCTGGAGTGCTATGCGATAAGAGGGTGCCGATCAATCTAAAAGGCAAAATCTACAGGGCAGTAGTGAGACCAGCTATGATGTATGCTATGGAAACTGTAGCCCTGAAGAAAAATAACATCAGCAGGATGGAGGTAGCGGAGATGAGAATGCTTATGTGGATGTGCGGTGTGACCAGAAAGGATCGTCTGAGAAATTACTATATAAGGGGAGTGGTGAAAGTTACGAATTTAGGAGCAAAGATACAGGAGGCAAGGTTGAGATGGTTTGATCATGTGATGAGGAGGGAGGAAGAGTATATGGGAAGAAAGGTGGATGTACAGAGGAGGAGGAAGCGCAGACAGTGAAAGAAGAGATGGAGGGAGATCTTGGAGGAGAACTTGAGGATGAAGAACTTGGATGTGGCTACAACCCAAGATAGGATGTTGTGGAGGAGACTCACCACAAACAGCAACCCTACTTAAGTGGGAAAAGATGCAGAAGAAGAAGAAGACACTAGCAGACAGCAGAAAGAGGGAAGATATGATTGAGACTTACAAACTTCTGAAAGGGTCATACAGGATTTCAATTGATAAAATGTTTCAATTATGGAGGGTAGGGAAAGGACGAGAGCATCCTTGGAAGCTGAGAATGAAGATTGCTAAGAAGGGGATAAAGATTAGATTTTATTCTCATGGGATGGTGCGTGATTGGAATGAATTGCCTTTGGATGTTGTGAATGCAAGTTGTGTGAATGAATTCAAGAATAAATATGATAGCTAGTGTGTGTGTGGTATGTGGCCTCTCTCTCGATGAGTCTCTGACTCCCTGGAGATCTCTCTTAATAATAATAATAATAATTTATTTAGGTTAGGAGTATAACATCATCTACATAAAGTGAAGAGATGAGACCAACATTTCCAATCATGATATCAGGTTTAATACTGCTTTCCTTCATAATGTGATGATGAATAACAGTGGAGATAATGTATACTCTTGTTGCATAACTAACTTAACATCAAACCATCTTCCTTGCTGATTTAGATCTTAAACAGAGACTATGTATTGCTTGATATAATGTCCCATTTATACCATATAACTGGAGTGTTTTGAACAGCTTTCCTCTTGGCACCTTGTTATATGCCTTTTCCAGATCTACAAAACTTTAAAATACAGATTCTTGTTATATTCCCATGATATTTCAACTCTTAGTCGTAAAGTTAAAATCTGATCCTTACAACCTGTTTCACCTGAACCTGGCTTGTTTTTCTCCAAGTTTCTCCTCTATAATTTTTCGTAGCCATTTCTCAAGAATACTTGCATAAATCTTACCAGGAACACTCGGTTGAGAAATGTTCTTACCAGTCTTCCCGTGACTTTTGTTTACTTAATTTTACACAGTACTTTTTCTTACATTTTTTTCTGTATTCCCTAAGAGCACAAGGACTTACTTGCCAAGAACTTTCAGTATACTTTCTTCTTTTCCTTGACTGCCTCTTTAACTTCCTGAGTCCACTATGGAGTTCTGATTTTAATAAATTTAGTTTAATCCTTTATCCAAGTGTGAGCAAACAAAGTTTGCGCCTGAATATCTTCAGGACTGGGTTAAGGTGGTACACACCAGGGCAACTCGTTGCAAAGGTGGAGCAAGCTATCAACACTCCTATCTTAGTATCTCCTATATAATGCAAAACACATCTCCTTGCGGATATGTCTAATGTTATGCATTAAGGGAAGGGCCACTACCCAGACCGGTTTCGACCTTTATTGAGGTCTCTTCAGTGGGAGCCAGGCCCAAGTCGTGATATCAGGCAGAAGCATTAGCAGGTCATCTCCACCTATAGGAATTGCCAATTGGTGTGCCACCCTTTTTTAATAAATTACTCTGGATTTAGAGAAAGATGTTGAAAAAAAAAAAAAAAAAAAGTTCTGATTTTGTTATTCTTGCAGATTATCTCACCACATGCCTATCTGGCTGAATTATTCAAAGTTTTTGGGAGGTGAGGGGTGGCCAACCTTTCACGTTCAATGCACCAATTTTTCACATACGAGTTCAGATGTGCCATACAACTCTTGTATCCTTAAACTCCCTGTAAAATATGTTAATATAGATGATATATATTGATGTAATACAAAAACAAGATAAACATTACTTAGCTTAATGAGACTTTCGAGCCTATTTTGATTTCACCAAGCTTTTAATGTTTTGAGTTAAATTCATAACTGAGAGCATCAGAGAATTCTTCAAATTTGAAGAAGTTTGATCCTGATGCTTGGCCTCAGACAAGATCAAACAAGGGAAACATGCATGAAACAAAATAAAATTGTTAAAAATAATGACTAAGTTTTATTGTGTGTTTTTTCTACAAATCGGTTTGTGGTTAATACTTTTTGCATAAATAGGTTTACTTTTTTATTATTATCATTGGGTTCAGTGTGCCACTTTTGGGACATTCATCATAGGTTGGGCATCCCTGATTTAGGGTTTGCCACTGAATCTCCAAGGTTTGGTTCTTGTTTTCACTCTTTTAGTTTTTCTTGATTTCAAAACTTTCATTTCAAAACTTTCTTACACACCCTTCTTTTCAATATGAAGTTCAATTTTATCTTGCTCAACATTAAATGGTGATCACTTCCCATTTCAAATCCTCTGTATATTCTTGTGTTCTAGACCAGTGAGAAAACATCTTGTTGACAATAACATAGTCAATGAGACTTTTTTCATTCCTTTCATCTTCTCTCCATGTGAATTTGTGCACATTTTTATGTTCGACCATGATGTTAGTATAAATTATAAATTTAGTTTAATCCTTTATCCACGTATAAGGAAACAAAGTTTGTGCCCGAAGTATGTTCAGGACTGAGGCAACTCCTGGTAAAGATGAACTAAGCTCTCATCACTTGTCTTAGTATCTCCCATAATGCAAAGCACATCTCCTTGTAAACATGTATAATATAAACATGTATAAAACTGCATTAAGGGAAGGGCCACTACCCAGACCTTTTTCGACCTTTATTAGTGTTTAAGTACAGGTCATTCCCAGAAACTCGTGTGTCCCCCTCCCAGATCACCCAACAATGAACAACTCGAAGGACCAAAAACTCAGCATTGTTCCCCTCCATAACAGGCTCACCCCACCACCAAGCAGAGCCACTCATATTTCATCTGGGGGGGGGGGGGGGTAACAGCCATGCCTCAGTTAACTTCATGGGCTACAGCATTGCCATTCATCACCCAAGCTTCCAACTGGTTTTGACCTTTATTGAGGTCTCTTCAGTGGAAGCCAGATCCAGAGGTGGTGATACCACGGTGGAAGTAATGGACAAGTCATATTTACCTATACGAGTTGCCAAAAGATGTCTCACCTTATTATTAAATTACTCTGGATTAGAGGAAGACATTGGAAGTTTTTTTCCAACTTGGTTAGACTATAAATTATAAATTTAGTTTAATCCTTTATCCAAGTGTAATATCAGTCCTGAAATATCTTCAGAACTGAGGCAAAAAAAACTTCCAACATCTTCCTCTAATCCAGAGTAATTTAATAATAAGGTGAGACACCTTTTGGTAACTCATATAGGTAAATATGTCTTCTCCATTACTTCCACCTTGGTATCACCACCTCTGGGTCTGGCTCCCACTGGCGAGACCTCAATAAAGGTTGAAACCGGTCTGGGTAGTGGCCCTTCCCTTAATGCATAGCATTATACATGTCCGCAAGGAGATGTGCTTTGCATTATGGGAGATACTAAGACAAGTGATGTGAGCTTAGTCCACCTCTACCAGGAGTTGCCTCAGTCCTGAAAATACTTCAGGTGCAAACTTTGTTTGCTTACACTTGGATAAAAGATTAAACTAAATTTATAATTTATAGTCTAACCAAGTAGGAAAAATTTTCAACATGGTTAGTAATAACTCGTCCATGTCCTGAGTAGAAATCTAGCAGGTACTTATCATTAGCTGTGCTCTTTACTCCAATTTTCCCAAAACATTCTTATATGTCTGGTAATTATTTCCTATTCAGCTGTTTAGATCTCCAAGAACCAACTTTTCCTCTTTTTACTGTGTCAGCTGCCTTCTCTAATGCCTCAAAAAAAAATTCCTCCACTTCTTCCTCAGTAAAACCTTCTGTGGGACCAGTTTTCAAATAAGTTCCCTATTCTAATATTAGCCCACATCACCCTACTTGATATTGCATGCCATTCAAGAAGATTATCCTCATGTTTAATGTTATAGCTACTATTTCTTTTTCCTTGATTGTTATTCCTGAATATAACATCTTGTATTTGTTGCTCTGAAAGATCTCACCTGTGTTTGTCTTCTTTGTTTCAGTAACACATAGTATGTCGTTTTGGTAATTATTCAATTTTTCTTGACTAGACTTGACCCTTAAGCACCCCTGCTTTGGAAGTTAGATTTGAAATTAGTCAGAAGACTACATCATCATCAAATTCTTGACATGTACCCTCAAGGGATATACAGGATATGATAGTACTACATGAAAAAGTTACATCATTACTAACTTCCTATCTACAATTTTCCTCCATATCAGTCTTACTTGTCAAGACCCCGATATTATCATTATCAGATCTTATATTTCTATCGTCTAAGGCACATTGTACCGTATCAATCGACCTATATCTTGGTCTTCCTCTGGGTCGTTTTCCTGCTAACCTGACAGAGAACACTCGTTTTGCTAATCTTTCCTCGCCCATTCTGTTTAAGTGACCATACCACCTGAGCTTAGCTCTGCTAATGGATTCCTGGATGCTGACAATGTCAAGTTCTTTCCTAATATCCTCGTTTTTAATACGATATTGCCATTGATGCCATCTGTTCATGCCTCTAATCTTTCTCAGGATCCTCATATCTGCGGTCTCTAGTCTTTGGTCAAGTGTTTTACTTCTGACCCAGCTCTCAGATCCACAAGTTAAAACTGGTTTAAAAAATTTCTTCTATACAGCTAATTTAGTGTTGTGACTAATTTCTCTCTTATTCCATATGAATTTATTCAATTGACTTCCTACCATACCGGCATTGTTGATTCTGTTGTCTATTTCCATATTTAATTTACCATCTTCACTCAAACTTGTGCCGAAGTAGCTGAAATGTTTTACTTGTTCCACAGGTTCTCCATTCACAACACAGTTGACATTTTCAATGATTCTGCCTATTTTCATTGTCTTTGTCTTTTTATTGCTGACCTTCATACCATATCTGTTACAATAGTTATTCAATTTAGTCAGAGAATCTTGCAGACTTGTAGCGGATTTATTTAGAACTATAACATCGTCCGCATAAAGCAAAGAGCTGACAATAACATCTCCAATTTTGATATCATGTTTAATACCACTTTCCTTCATAATGTGATCCATATAGATAATGAATAACAGAGGGGATAATGCACATCCTTGTTTCACACCAGATTTAACATTACACCATCTTCCTGTACTTCCTTCAATTCTAACTGCTGACTTACAACTCAAATAAGGACTAAGTATTGCTTGATATAATGCCCCCTTGACACCATATAACTGTAGCATATTGAATAGCTTCTCTCTTGGCACCTTGTCATATGCCTTTTCCAAATCAACAAAACTTAAATACAGATCTTTGTTATATTCCCATGCTTTCTCAACTTTTTGTCGTAATGTGAAAATCTGATCCTGACAGCATCTATTTGGCCTGAATCCAGCTTGTTCTTCACCAAGCTTTTCTTCCACAATTCTTCTCAACCGTTTCTCAAGTATACTAGAATAAATCTTACCAGGAACACTCAGTAGAGAAATATCTCTGTAATTCTCACATTCAGTTTTATTTCCCTTTTTATATATGGGTACTACGAAAGCTCTACTCCACTCATCGGTAATTAGTCCCTCTGTCCACGCCTTCTGAACTAAGCAGTGCAGCCACTGTAAGACTTTTATACCACCATACCTCAGCATTTCTGGTTGAATATCATCTACTCCTGCTGCCTTTCCACATTTCAAGCCTTTGATGGTTTTTTCTACTTCAAGTATGGATATGTATTCCTGACTGCATGTCTGGTCAATGTTTTTTAGCACTGTGCTGTCAGCACTGTTTGTTTTATTTAGCAAATTTTCAAAGTAATTACTCCATACTTCAAGGATATCTTTTTCTCCTGTTTTCATATCAGCTTTATCATCTCTAACTCCTTTTACAGCACTCTTTCCTCCATTCCTAAGCTTCGTCAACAACCTCCAGAATATTTTGCCACTTCTTGATATTTATTTTCCATGTTCTTGCCAAAGTCCTCCCATGACTTTTGTTTAGCTAGTTTTACACACTGTTTAGCTTTCCTACATTTGTCTCTGTATTCTTTAAGAGCACAAGCTGATTTATATGCCAGGAAATTTTGATATGCTTTCTTCTTTTCCTTCACTGTCTCTTTAACTTCCTGTGTCCACCATTGTGTTCTAATTTTTCTATCCTTGCAGACAACTTCACCACATGCCTCTCTAGCTGAATCAATCAGGGTTTTCTTGAAGGTTTGCCACTGAATCTCCAAGGTTTGGTTGCTGTTCTCAAACGCTTTCATTTTTTCTTCAATAATCTTTGTGTATTTTAGTCCACAGTTCACATCTGAGAGCTGCTCAACTTTTATTCAATTTAAAACTTTCTTACATATTATTCTTTTCAATATGAAATTCAGTTTTATCCTGCTCAAGACTAAATAGTGATCACTTCCAATTTCAAATCCTCTGTACACTCTGGTGTCCTCTACCAAAGAGAAAACATCACTATCAACAATAATACAGTTAATGAGACTTTTCTTATTCCTTGCCTCTTCTCTCCATGTGAATTTGTGCACATTTTTATGTTGGAACATGGTGTTAGTAATAACCAGTCCGTGTCCTGAGCAGAAATCCAACAGGTATTTGCCATTATTATTAACTTTGCTCTTTTCTCCAAATTTTCCCAAAATATTTTTGTATGTCTGACAATCGTTTCCTACTCTGCTATTTAGATCCCCAACAAGGACCAACTTTTCCTTTTTCATTGTGTCAGTAGCTTTCTCTAGAGCCTCAAAAAAATTCCCCCACTTCTACCTTAATAGAGCCTTCTGTGGCACCATAGGCACAAATAAGTCTCATTGTCCAGTTCCCCATTCTGATATTTATCCAAATCACTCTACTTGAGACTGCCTGCCATTAGAAGATGAGCCTCGTATTTTGTTTTGAATACTGTGGCTACTCCTTCTTTTCCTTGATTGTCATTGCCTGAATATAACATTTTGTATTTATTGCTTAGAAAGATCTCACCAGTTTTTGTCTTTTTTGTTTCAGTGACTCCTATTATGTTGATCTGGTACTTATCTAATTCCTCCACTAGCTCCATTTCTTTGCCATTCAGGCTTCTTATGTTGATAGTACCTATCTTTAACTCTGGTGATGTTGAGTTAGGGTGTGTTTTCATATTTGTTCCAGTAGCTGACTTTTCGCTGTTCGCTCTGGTTCCCTGGCGAAAACAACGGGGGCCTTGTTTAACTGAGTGCTGCCCCAGCTGCATGAAATTTTGTCATGTTGTACCATCATTTTGTATTTTGGTTTAACCAATAGGAATACAATTTGGTCAGCTAAATCCCAAATTGCCAGCCCATCCTCTGTTGTTCAGAAGGCTTACACATTTTAAATTTAAAAAAAAAAATCAATTGGTATATTAATATATATATATATATATTTTTTTTTTTTTTTTTTTTCAATTTCGTTTCTAGTTCCATTACTTTTCCATTGTTGCTTCTTATGTTAATTGTGCCAATCTTGATCTTTGCTGATGCTGAGTTGAGGTTTGTTCCAGTAGCTGACTTTTCACTGTTCACCCTGGTTCCCTGATGAAAACAATGGGAGCATTGCTTAACTGGGTGATGCCTCAGCCAGCATGAAATTCCATCACATTGTACCATCATTTTGAGTTATGATTTAAGCCAATAAGAATACAGGTTGGTCAACTAAATCGCAAATTGCCAGCCCATCCTCATTTGTTCAGTATCCAGGTAGATACCTAACAGGGTGCACCACAAGAAGATGAGAATTGGACATTAGGTCAGAGGTCCTGGTCAGTTCTCTGCATTCCTTTAAAGACTGTGTGGAGGTCTCCTCTGTTATACAGCTTTGACCCTTAAGCACCCTTGCACTTAGGTAGGTCTTCAACCTAGCTAAGAATGATAATACTGTTGTGAAATGGGAGGGTATTTGTGAGTATTGAATCTAAAACTGAAAATTACTGTATAACACAAGCTACACATAACCATGTATTCATCATATTTACTGGCTTTTGGCAGTTTCAAAACTGCCAAAAGCCAGTTAATATTGTTGGATTCTGATTATATAGAGATTGAAGTAATTATTATTTGTTTCAGAATCCAACATGATCTTCCATCACATAGGCAAAACTTGTAAATATTATTTAATGTAAATCACTTATTTTACAATTAAATATTCATATAACTACCTTAATTTTGTCTAATATTAAATTAATTAATCAAAGATATATGTATTAATAATGAAAATACTGTATTAAATATTAAGTTATTTTATTTATTACTATGTTAATATTATAGAATTTGTACTTGATAATTTTAACTGCGTATTAATTGAAATGTAAATATTCTCTATTTATTTCTGTTATAGAAGTTTAGAGTTATGCAATAGCTCAATTTTATTATATTTTATTTGTTGTCATGGAGACGCATGAAGAAGCGAGCGCGAGTGGAACAGAGCATGAGCTAGGACAAGGATAATAAAAAAATTATATAGAGGTAACAAGAGGGAGTTGGAACGGAAATTTTGAAGTGAAAGGAAGCAAGGGTATAAACTAGAGAGGTGGAAGTAAATAAAAAGTTCTCAAGGGCGGGGATAATAATTATAAGCGAAAAAAGACGAAGTGAATTTTATAGTTAGCTGAAAGTAAAGTCAGTAGCGATAATTAAAGGAATTTAATGTCGCAATCAGATAATATGAAGAAACTGGACGTTCAGTGACGAATTCTGATTAAACCCAGTTAATCTAGAATTGCGACTTAATTCTAAATCGCCCTAAGCAGAACTGCACAGTGTTTAATTATTTAATGAGTGGTAACAAGGATAATCAAAGTACCTTACAGTTGATATCCATAGTCGTGAAGCGTGATTAATAGTGTTTTAGTTATAACTGCGGAGAAGTCTTATAAATGTGTTCTTAAGTGCAACAAATATATTTTGAAAGTTATTCGCAACGTAATTGATGTACTAGGAACTGTTTCTGGTAAGCACTGACATATTGATCATTTTCAATGTATGAAGAATTGAATGTTAGTTACGCTACATTTAACCTAACTTTAACTGTGGAAATTCTTTGCGAATGAGAATTTGAAAATAAGAAATTGTTGAGAGATATTTACAGCAACTAGTGCCTGCAGTGTTCTTTAAGCGTATAGCATAGCTGAGAACTGTGTGGAAACCATTCAGATTGGAAGTTCTATTGTATTTAATTAAGTGTAGGAATTTTGTGACTCAGAAACTGAGAAAGTATATGTAATGTTTGGAAGATTGAACTAATGTGATTGACTTAACCTAATATTTAACTTTATTCTATTGTTTAAAATTAGAGGTAGAATTTATGTATGTGTCATATAGCTTATATTAAATGTTTTATTTTGTTAATCTAATTATTGTGTTTGCCTGAATTCCTTTTTATTGCACCGTTCATAAAAATTCGAATCTTGCGGGAATCCCAAGTGGAAAATAAAATACCTCGGCCAGAATGAATGAGGAGACTGCTAACTAACTATGAATTGATCCTGCTATTTTATATAGACTAATCTAAGGATAGAGTGGCGCAGTATAATAGAAATTTCTCTACCCTTGGATTGGTGATCAATTTACAATTAGTTGTTTTTTTTATGAAAGTGACTTGTAACAAGATGGCGGATTCAAACATGAAGAAGAGAACGTCACAACAATATGATGAATACATGGTTGAATTTTTAGAGATTATTTCTATCAATTTGACAAGAACTGCGGAGTAGTAGATATGTTAGCACAATTTTTTACAGTCACAATGTCCATGACATATTTGCGATATTCAAAGAACTCAACATGGTAGTGCTTTTGTAAAAAAAAAAAACTGGTGTGTGTGTGTGTCAGAAGGTAGAGAATGGTTTATGAAACTTTAATTTACTTGTAATAGCTGATGTGCTGTAAATGTAACTTTTTTTGTGTGAAATGTTCAATCAGGTGATCTGATTGAAACCAAAATTGAAATGACTTGACAAATTTTAATGGAGATCCTAAATATCAAATTTTATTAAATCCATCCAGTCAAAATGGAGTTAAAGTATATATAATAATTTTAAAACTTTTTTTGTTTGTCTCTGCATATGGTCACATTGAAAAAAATAAAAATAAAATTACCTCATCAATTTTTCTGAAGATTGTGAATTTTGATCTAGCCAGAGTCTAAGCTTAATTTCTGTGAAGGTAGACAAAACAAACCCATTAGATACTTACTCATTTGCAAATTCCACATGATGACTTCCAGGTAAGAAGAGATTTTCTTAACACATTCACATCGAGAAGTGTTTGACACATTTATTGTACCAACAGGACTTCTCATTAACGTTTGTGTGTCACTTCTGCATAATGTGAGTGGGCCGAAGTGATGCAAAGTTTATACGCCATGTTAGTTGCAACCCTTTTGGTAGAATTTTTTTGACACTTGTTTGTGTACTGAGTTGAGCTGGCAGACGGCCTCGCTGACACAAAGTTTATATGCCATATTAGTTGTACCTCTTTCAGTAGAATTTTATTTGAAGTTATCATTTGTGATTTGTCTTAATGACATCAAAAATTTCAAGTGCAATCGAACAAACACTTATTTCATGTTGTTGAAAATTTGGACAATTGTTTTTAGTTAGATACTGTGTTTGGCAGTACAACAAACGGTTTTGCATGCGTCTGTGCAGCTTAGTTTCTGTGGCAGGGGACATGTTTCATTGGGTAGTGCCGTTTTTATCTCAGTTGTCTCTAATTGCACTATTTCTTGACAAATATATTACACAGACTGCAAATGTCTCTTTATCATATTCAGTGCTATTATAAAAAACTACTTGTTTTTCTTGCATCTACAATATACAATATCACAGATATAAATTATTCCTAATCCATTTTACAGTACTGAAAATATTTTTATTCATGCCTATTCTTTCTCTTCCTTATATTTGATATTCTTTACATCTTTTAGTAAATCAAGTATAGTAACTAATAATCAGATATATCATTCTCTTTAATTATTTTTTTGTAATATATTCTAAAAAGAACATTTCTTTTCACCTATCCATCTCTTCTGAATATGGGATTAGTCACAATTGAAGAAACCGTTATGTAAAGCAGAGCATTTGATGGCATGGGGGAACAAAATTGCCAGTAATTTCGCTCACTTCGCCAGATAGTTAGGTTCTCAGCAAGTGAGCTACTACCACCTCGACTCAACCTGAACATGTTAACTAAGTGTAGCACCGTCAGCTTGCTTAGAGGAAGAAAATAATTGGTTTTTGGCTTTAGATATGCTGGTAAAAAATAAAGGGATCATTCTTGGTATTTAGAAAATCCTTTTACTGTAGATAATGTAACAACTGTAAATAATGTAACAGTAATGAAATTATTGAACCTTTTTTTTGTGTGTTGATTTCAGATGTTTTCAGGAATGATATTGCACATATAAGTTTTTTGAGAAAAAAAAAAATTATTGAATTTTTATTTTAATCTATTTCTTTATCACCTTATGTCCTCAGGAGGTGCGTCAAGTGCTATGATAAGTGATCATATTTTCTTATGTTACATTATTTAAAAGAAATTAATACATACATTTTCTTAGTTTTGTCCTTGTAACTTGTAACCAAGTACTTCAGGTTGAATTTTTTGAATTCAAATCTCTAACCAACTCATTCAGTTTTCTACATATAATCAAATGATCATTTAATTTTACTTGAAATTCTAGATGCAGAATTATATTCTCTGTCACCACATCATAACAGCCTCACTCACTGTAGTCCCACCAGTGACTCATAGACACAGTGCTATTCTGAAGTAAATTCATAACAGTAAAAACAGTGTGTTAACACACTGTTTCAGTTGATCCTGCAAGTTTGCTGTTGTGAGAGTTGTATATACACTTTCTTCCTGCAAAATTTTCAGGTTATTTAGGACTGGAAGATGAATTTGTATAATGTATTTTTGTGTCTTATACAAAAATTTAACTACTTAAACAAAAACAGTAGTTTGCAACATCATTCTTTGGCTCCTGTCAAACCTATTTATGTTGTAACCAGTTTTTCACAGGCTTCCTTATTTTAAACCCACAGTGAAGTTCATATGCTTTCTTTATCGTCATAAAAATGTATTTTTGAGTTTTCATTATATAATCATCATTTAACTGAAATAAATATAATTTTGCTATAGGTCGTGTAGACTTTGGGTCTGCTCCCACTGGTGAGACCTCAATGAAAGTTGAAATCGGTCTGGATAGTGGTCCTTCCTATAATGCTTAGCATTATATACACCTGAAAGGATATGTGCTCAGCATTATGGGATACTAAGGCAATTAATGTGAAGTTGTGAAAATTCTCCATTCACGAACTTTGTTTGCTTACACTTGGATAAAGGATAAACCAAGAATATAATTTCTTGCCATCTTTAATTTAATTGTTATAGGTCACATCCAAGTGTTACCCAAGCTTGCCTAATACTGATGTTCGAACATCATTGGAGTATGTTGCATGACATACTGTTAGTAGTACGTCATAAGTGACATATAATTGATAAGATATGATTGATTTAGAATTTACAATGAAGGGTCATTTTCATGGGATGGATTGCATTACAAACAATAATGAAAAGCCTTTTAGTTTTATATTTGTTTTCTTCTAAACATAAACTTAAATGTATATTCTAAAAATTTTATGAAAAATAAGATGCTTTCTATTTCTGAAATTCTTAGTTATTTAAACATGATTTTTGAATTATATTTATTTGTTTTAATAGTGTCATAATGGTCGATGAAGCTCATGAACGTACTCTTGACACAGATATACTCTTTGGTCTTGTTAAAGATATTGCACGATTCCGTCCTGATCTTAAATTATTAATATCTAGTGCCACTCTTGATGCTGAAAAGTTTTCAGAGGTAAGTTAATCAACAAGTGCTTTAATGTCTATTTTCATTGTGAAAGAAAAAAAACAAAATTTTTCGTTATTTATTTTTACCAGAAGTTGATATTATCATCATGAGCTAACAGATTTTATGGGCATATCCTCTGTATATCTTGCATTACTTTCAGTTTAATTTTTATTTTGATTCTGTATTTTAAATGGAGATTGATTACATGAAATGGTCTGTAAAGTTGTTGTAGTCATAGAATAGAGTAGTATGAATCCTGAAAGGGAATGCTCTGATGCAACTGAAATAAACATCTGTTACCTACATTTGTGACGAGGAACTGTATTCCATTGCTACTTAGTCACTGGTGGACTTGGGTAGATATTGTGTGTTGGATAACGCTGATCCTTATTTGGAAGACGTGACTTTTTAATACGGGAATATTAGTGCTGGGTGGAATGAGACCATAATGGTCAGCAGTTCATTTTATGCTTCATTCTTCCTACATCATTCTAGCTATTGAATATAGAATATTTTCTTCTACTTCTGAGGTCTTTTTGGATTATGCTTAGATTGGTTCTTATATCTTGATCAGACCATAAGTGACCTTATCAGACTATAAGGCTTGAAAACCTTGCTTGCAGGATCACAGGAATATGCACGCCTGTCCATCATGAAAAAAGTAGCAATCCATAGGAGAGAAAAAGTGAAATATATATGAGGTATGAATTTATATACCATATATTTCAATAGTACCTGTGGGTAAACTATATTATCTACTGAAAGAAAACTTTCCAATATCTTACCTATGCAATAAAGGTTACAAAACCTTTAGCACATCAGTGCCATGCATGAACAAGAAGGAATCTATTGACTTTTGGTGGTTTTAAGTTAATCTTTGGGGAAAACAGAGTGAGAGAAGCTATTCCAAAGAACAGAAGAAGAGAAGTTAGTTCTGTAAGTCTGGAGATGGATGGTAAATGGGTACTGGTTAGCAGCTATACTTGTTCTTACAGTTTTCAAGAAAGTGGAGGAATGATAATGGTCAGTTAACAGAGCATTGTTCATGAAAGTAACTGTAGAAGAGATATAAAGAAGAAACTGAACATTTATCAGATGGTGAGGGTCACAGATTAGCATCAAGCATCCTTAGAGAGGTTCTTTGTGTGTATCCCCCCCCCCCTCCAATGTGTATGAGCAGTATTCCATGAAAAGGCAGATTTGACATTTATACAATGTTAAGTTGTACAGGTGAGAAGTGATGTCTTGAGCAGAAAACAACACAAGTTTATTGGCAGCTGCAGAAGCAATGGCCAAGATGTGTTTTTGCCAGGAAAGGTTGGAGGTGTAGGTAATATCAACAAGGAAATCTGTTCAAGTTTGCATATTGGTATTATTGAAAGTAAGTTAGTAATGTGAGTTATTTCTTGCAAAAAAATTAAAGAAGACAGAGCTTTGGTATCATTGAAGTTCAGAAGGTTATCTTTGCTCCATCAAAGTATAGCAAAGAGATCAGAGTTTAGTGCATTGATCATAGTAGATCTTGAGGTTTCTAGTAATTGGACACTACAAAGTTTTCTCAAATGAAAACATGGAGTATACTAATCATCATTAAAGTTAAGAACAGGATTTGAAGTAAGAGCAAGTTATTTATGTACAAAAGTTAGAGTTGATGAAATTACAGAGTCCTGTGATATATCTACTTTTTTGAGGAGTGGAAGCTATAAACCATGACATGGTGAGCAACCAGAGAAGAATCTGGTGACCCAATTGCTAAGGATAAAAGATGATAATTTGCACATCAGACCTGATTAGATGTCGTAGAAATGTTGAGAGCAACCATATGAATGATGAAAGCTAGATCGGCTGTGGATCAAGAGTAGCAAAATCCATATTGATTCTCTAATTAGTGAAGAAGTAACTGTAAGAGGAGAGGAAGAAGTTATTAATTCAGGAATACAAGTTTTCAGCCCAGTAAGTGGGATAGTATTGAAATTGGATATTTTGTTGATGTCGAGATTATTCAGGTCTCTTCTGATTTTTTTTAATTGATGGTACGGAATGAGCAGTTCTTGATAATGTGAGGAGATTTTGCCTTAGGGATAACAGTGGAACTTAACATACTACTTCCAATAAAAAAAAAAAAAAAGGTGTGTGAATGTGTATGAGAATGTTGCCTGCTTCAGAAAGAAAAGAAATCTCTTTTTTTCCCTAGCATATCTGCTCTTCAGCAACATTTTGTGATCGCCCCATTAACTCTTTTTGGAATGGGAATCTGTGACCCTACCACTTCTAGCAGAAGGCTTCATTCTCAAAACCCATTGAGGTATGAGAGTGATCATACTTCATCAAAATGACATCACAGGTGAATAAATGCTATCAGATTTCTTTTTACACAAATTATGGACTCTACAACTGTGTTGTAAATAATTATTTTAATTTCCCGACGTTTCGACCTTCATGTTAAGGGGTCATCATCTGAAGTATACACATATATATATATATACAGAGACAAGCTAAATTACATTTCACATAGTATGCTGAAGAGACAATGATTTGATCAACAGTTATTCTACTGGCCTGACTGCTAGTGAAAATAAAATTACAATAAATAAATGAAATAAAATAAATTAACTATATCAAAGCTATATTCTATTTAAGACAACATCAGAGAAACATTATTTTATATAGATAGTTTTGTTATAATGAAAATGATGTCCTGATTTAACATGACAGTTGTTACTAGTATATTAGATTTAGTATCCTGGATTACCTATGGTTCTATGTAAAATTAACTCTTTGGGAGAAAGGTTAAGTGGGTAGAATATGTCTTCCATATGTTTGGTATTTTTAGACCATCATTATTGTTAAGATTAGGGTGATTAATAAAAATATCACAGGCCTCCTTAAATTTACTTTCATACCATGTTTTGGTGTGATGTAAACAACATGTGCTTTTCCAGTCAATTCTTTGTAAAGTGATCAGGGCATGATCAGAAAGACCAGCTTGACCATAGTTATTATATTTAATGTGTCATTTATGTTCCTTTTTTCTGAACAGGAATTGTGCATCCTGTTTCCCCTATATAGGGCAAATTACAGGTGCAATGAATACGGTATACTCCAAGGTGAGCCAGTGGAAGGAGTGGATCCTTGGATGTGTTGAGTAAATTCTTTAATTTTGCAGGAGGTTTAGAGGTGGCTTTACGGTTGTATTTTTGTAGTATTCTGGTTATTTTGTCTGATATCTTTTTAATGTATGGCATGGTTACCATTTTATGTAGTCTTTTTTTTTTTTTTTTTTTTTGTTTTTAAGTGAGGTCTTGTACAGAATTTTGTTGATAGTATTTTGGCTGTAGCCATTTTTTAGGAAGGTATTGCTGATAACTTTTAATTCATCTATAAGTGCTTGTTCTTTGGAGCAAATCTTCAAAGTCCTGTTTTTAAGTGTATTAATGACCCCTAGTTTTTGTGTTGGGTGGTGGTGGTAGGAGTTTTTGTGTATATATTGGCCAGTATGTGTCAGTTTCCGATAAACAGTGAAGGAAAGACTGCCAGAAGGAAGACGTTTGACATCTAGAAATGGAAGTGTGTTCTGCTTTTCAATCTCGATTGTGAATTGTATGCATTTGTGTTGTTTGTTTAGGTGTCTGCGGAAAGTGTCTGGTGGCCATGGGGCTAGATAGCGAAAACATTGTAAATGTATCTAAGCCAGACTTTGGGTTTTAAAGGAGAGGAATCTAGAGCACGTTGCTCAAAATATTCCATGTAAAAGTTAGCAATGGGGGGGGGGGGTAATGGTGAGCCCATTGCTGCGCCTTTTTTTTTCAGTAGAATTTCTTTATTTTTCTTTCAGTAGAATAACCATTGATCAAATCATTGTCTCTGTATATATATATATCTGTATACTCCAGATGATGACCTTAATTTGAAGGTCGAAACGTCGGAAAATTAAAATAATTATTTACAACACGATTGTAGAGTCCATAATTTGTGTAAAATGAATGCTGATCACTGTGTAACACTAAAGGAAAGGAAACTGTTATCAGACTTAATGGTATATGAAGTGTGTGTATGCATGTGTGTGCCCATATCCAGAATTAATGCTCATCCTGTATCACCTATATAAGCAATCATATTCATCTGGAATCTACCAAGAAAGTCTGACAGGGAAATAAAAGTCATCCATCAAACTATTATTTTATTGCTCTCAAAAGCGATGGAGAAAGTCATCAACCAGCTTCTTCACTACCTGGAGACCTGTCAGTTAGTGATCACCAGTTTGGATTCTGCTATTCTCATTCTATAGCAGACTTCACTTACCCTTACCCACCTTTGGATACAGGCCATGGAAAGATGTGGAGAAATCCATTGTATTACCCACAAGAAAGATCCCACTTTGCTCCTCCTTACTTTTGTTACTGTTTTGATATCTCTTCAAGACCAGTGTTCCATTCTTGGGGTAACTTTCACATCCAGCTTATTCTGGCAAAAATCATATTACATTAATAGCCTCCTCAGCTTCTAATAAACTTGCTATTCTTTTTCATTCAAAACAATACTTCTCTCCTGTTCAATTCTTAACTTTATAAATCTCAAATCCAGCAAACCTTAGTGTATTGTTCTCATATTTGGGATAGTGTACAAACTTCTCTAAGAATTCTTGATTCAGAAAAAGTATTCCACCTAATAGGTGAATCCCTCTCTCTCTTACGAATTTGTGTGTAGGCTTAAGTGCCAGAAGAAACTCATGTTAGAATCTTAATGTAGGGAAATATCACTGAGAAAGGATTTAAAATAATATTTAATTCTTTCAATATTTTGTCTGGGTCAGAGACTAAGATACTCCCTGAAGATGTCTCTGTGACTGAGATGAATTGGAAAAATTAAATATTTTCAATCTTTTCTCAATGATGTTTCACTCTATTAAGCTTCTAACATGAGACTCTCTTACAGACTCTCTCTAGTCACTTTCCCATAGGCACTCTGTTTCTACACTATGCCTTTTTATAGGTATACTTTTAATGGATGTTTGCTCTGCTGAACTGGCTACTACAGCTACTGATCAACATCAGTACATAACCCAACTCCAAACATTGAACCAGTGTTTCATCTATCTGTTCTTTGGAAGCATTTCCCATACTGTTTTTTAAAATGAGCACAACTCCAACCTTTTCAATAAGCTTGTCAGTAGATTACTTACTTCCTTTCTCCTTAATCACTTGCACACACACACATAGCTTGTGTTATAGGTCTTGTGATCTCTCTCTCTCATGTGTAGAATCAATAAAAAAAAAGATGGAAAAATGCTAACTCAACTTGATTGTGGCCTCAAAGTTAATAAAGATGCATTCCTGGAAAAGAAGAAGGTTATGTTAAAAGTTCCTATCAAAAGTGAGCAGGTGACATAAAAATAATAGAGAAAAATGTAAGAAAACTAAGGCTCTGCATAAAAGTAGCTAGATTAAAGTTATGGTTTGGGGAAGATTTCAGTAAGCATATGCAAAATAAATATTGTGAAGGTGACAAAATGTTTTGGAGGCTATTGAAAAAGCTTAGGAATAGAAGGTAAAGTGAAGTAGAAGGAATCAGTGATGATTAAGGGTGACTTAAAAACGAAGGATAAACACATATTCTGAATGCCTGGAGTAATTATTTTTTGAAAGAATTTTAAAACTGATAAATTGACAGAACAGGGAAAGAAAATATTAAGGAAGAAGTCCAGTCACAAGTACAGTATGGCACAAAAAAAAAAAAAAAAAAAAAAAAAAGGAACTTTGACATAGCATATATCATTGTAGTTAATTAATACTTCTTTTTTTTCTCATGTCATACTCTACATATAAATGTTTGCGGTACAGAAAGCCAATCGCAAATCTGAAATGTGGAAATGCAATTAAGTAGATGATATTTGACTGCATAATTCATAAGGTCTTGTCAGAAGGTTGAATGATTGGAATGAAGTTTTCATAGTACCCCATCTATAAAAAAGGAAATAAAAACAATATGAAAATTACAGAATAATTTCCATACTGAGTATTCTAGATAAAATTTATGCAAGAATACTTGAAAAAAAAAGTTGAGAAGAAAAAAAAATGTGGAAGAGAACCTTGTAGAAGAACAAACTGAATTCGAGCCAAATAGAGGCTGTCTAGATCAGATTTTATAAGAGACAGTTGAGAAATCATGGGAATGATCTGTATTTAATTTTTGTACATCTGGAAAAGGAATACAAGGTTCCACAAGAAAAGCATTTTCAAATGCTACATGGGGTAATGGAACATTATACTAAAACATTGTCTATATTTAAATTATAAGAATTGCCTTAGAAGGCCAAAATGTATGAACAGACCATGTTCCAATGCTGACAAATAATGGAATAATTTGGAGATAAGTTGTTGATGTGTACTAGGTGATAATGTAAACTTAATAATGTAGTACTTATAGTATGCACCTCTCTAGCTTAGTTGGGTTCGAATCCTATCTATGATGAGAAGAATCTTTATCAAGGGTTTTCAGTCGAAGGTGAGTTAGACGGTGTCATATGGAGACCGTCTAACTCACTTTCCTCCCAGCATTTTCCTCCCAAAAACTCGAGTTTTCTCAAAACAGGCAAACTGACCTGAACACACACACATCCTCAGACATATTATACTATTGGACAATGAAGGAAATAGGAAACTGCTTTATACTATAATAATTCCCTATTAAAGTAGCATTGCTTACCCCACCAACCACTAGGTTGAGGATATACCACACACGCCTATAATATCCTATAACCCCTTGAAAATGCATATCAAGAATTTTATGATTATTATTATTATTATTGCTATTGTTCATTTTTAATTTAATTTATTTTATTTTTTGCATAAAGTAAAAATTTAAATAAAGTTTCTGTTTTCCAGTTTTTTGATGATGCACCAATTTTTGCCATACCTGGAAGGCGGTTTCCAGTAGACATCTATTATACAAAGGTAAGCCAGTCTTTGAAATTACTTTTCATTTATTAATAATGATATATTTCATGAAGATAAAGTAATTGATATCATGAATTATTTCATATGGGTGGGCTAATACCCACCCACATGAAAGTGAGTAGATGGAGAGAAATTGTTGATATGTACTACGTGATAATGTAAACTTAATAATGTAGTACTTATAGTATGCACCTCTCTAGCTTAGTTGGGTTCGAATCCCAACTAAGCTAGAGGGTACAGATACCAGACCACCAGCAATGCTAATATACTCTAGGTTTACAACCTTTTGTAGGTGGAAATCACATAAAAATAAAAAAAAAATAAATAAATAAAAAAAAAAAATGGATAACAAATGAAAAAAAAAAAAAAAAAATATATATATATATATATATATATATATACACACAAAATTGGCAGGGGTGCTTAAGGGTCAAAGCTGTATAACTGAGAGTTTACCTATACTTTAAAGGAATGCAGAGAACTGACCAGGGCTTCTGACCTGATGTCCAATCCTCACCTTCTCGTGGTGCACCCTGTTGGGTATCTACCTGCATACTGAACGAACGAGGATGGACTGGCAATTTGGGATTTAGCCGACCAAATTGTATTCTTATTAGCTTCTTAAACCAAAATACAAAATGATGGTACAACGTTACAAAATTTCATGCCGGCTGGGGCATCGCCCGGTTAAACAAGGCCCCCCCCATTGTTTTTGCCAGTGAACCAGGGCAAATAGCTAAAATTCAGCTACTGGAACAAACCCTAAAACACAATATCACCAGAGTCGAAGATCAGTACTATCAACATAAGAAGCCTGAATGGCAAAGAAATGGAGCTAGCTGAGGAATTAGAAAAGTACCAGATTGACATAATAGGGGTGACTGAAACAAAAAAGACAAAAACTGGTGAGATCTTTCTGAGCAGTAAATACAAAATGTTATATTCAGGCAATGACAATCAAGGAAAAGAAGGACTAGCCATAGTATTCAACACTAAATACGAGGCTAATCTTATTGAAAAGCAAGCAGTCTCAAGTAGAGTGATATGGACAAATATCAGAATGAGGAACTGGACAATGAGACTTATTTGTGCCTATGGTACCACAGAAGGCTTTACTAAGAAGTGGAAGAATTTTTTGAGGCTCTAGAGAAAGCTACTGACACAATGAAAAAGGAAAAGTTGGTCCTTGTTGGGGATTTAAATAGCAGAGTAGGATTGTGAGACATACAAAAATATTCTGGGAAAATTTGGAGAAAAGAGCAAAGCTAATAATAATGGCAAATACCTGTTGGATTTCTGCTCAGGACATGGACTGGTTATTACTAACACCATGTTCCAACATAAAAATATGCACAAATTCACATGGAGAGAAGAGGCAAGGAATAAGAAAAGTCTCATTGACTGTATTATTGTTGATAGTGATGTTTTCTCTTTGGTACAGGACACCAGAGTGTACAGAGGATTTGAAATTGGAAGTGATCACTATTTAATCTTGAGCAGGATAAAATTGAATTTCATATTGAAAAGAATAACATGTAAGAAAGTTTTAAATTGAATAAAAGTTGAGCAGCTCTCAGATGTGAACTGTGGACTAAAATACACAAAGATTATTGAAGAAAAAATGAAAGAGTTTGAGAACAGCAACCAAACCTTGGAGATTCAGTGGCATGGCAAACCTTCAAGAAAACCCTGATTGATTCAGCCAGAGAGGAATGTGGTGAGGTTGTCTGCAAGGATAGAAAAATCAGAACTCCATGGTGGACACAGGAAGTAAAAGAGGCAGTGAAGGAAAATAAGAAAGCATATCAAAGTTCCTGGAAAATAAGTAAGCTTGTGCTCTTAGAGAATACAGAGACAAATGTAAGAAAGCTAAACACTTTGTAAAACTAGCTAAACAAAAGTCATGGGAGGACTTTGCCAAGAACATAGAAAATAAATATCAAGAAGGTGGTAAAATATTCTTTAGGTGTTGTTGAAGAAGCTCAGAAATGGAGGAAAGAGTGCTGTAAAAGGAATTAGAGGTGATAATGGTGATATGAAAACAGGAGAAAAAGATATCCTTGAAGTATGGAGTAATTACTTCGAAAAATTGCTAAATGAATCGAGCAGTATTAGCACAGTGGTAAAAAATACTCAACAGGCAAACAGTCAGGAATACATATCCATACTTGAAGTAGAAAAAGCCATCAAAGGCTTGAAATGTGGGAAGGCAACAGGAGTAGATGATATTCAACCAGAAATGCTGAGGTATGGTGGTATAAAAGTCTTACAGTGGCTGCACTGCGTAGTTCAGAAGGCGTTGACAGAGGGACTAATTACCGATGAGTGGAGTAGAGCTTTCGTAGTACCCATATATAAAAAGGGGAAAAAAAAATGAATGTGAGAATTACAGAGATATTTCTCTACTGAGTGTTCCTGGTAAGATTTATTCTAGTATACTTGAGAAACGGTTGGGAATAATTGTGGAAGAAAAGCTTGGTGAAGAACAAGCTGGATTCAGGCCAAATAGATGCTGTCAGGATCAGATCTTTACTATTCAAGAAATCATGGGAATATAACAAAGATCTGTATTTAAGTTTTGTCGATCTGGAAAAGGCATATGATAAAGTGCCAAGAAAGAAGCTATTCAATATGCTACAGTTATATAGTGTCAATGGGGCATTATATCAAGCAATACTTAATCTTTATTTGAGTTGTAAATCAGCAGTTAGGATTGAAGAAAGTACAGGAAGGATGGTTTAATGTTAAATCTGGTGTGAGACAAGGATGTACATTATCTCCTCTTTTATTCATTATCTATATGGATCATATTATGAAGGAAAGTGGTATTAAACCTGATATCAAAATTGGAGATGTTAATGTCAGCTCTTTGCTTTATGCAGACGATGTTGTACTTCTAAATAAATCTGCTACGAGTCTTCAAGATACCCTGACTAAATTGAATAACTGTTGTAATAGATATGGTACAAAGGTCAGCAATTAAAAGACAAAGACAATGAAAATAAGCACACTCATTGAAAATGTCAACTGCATTGTGAATGGAGAACCCATGGAACAAGTAAAAAATTTCAGCTACTTGGGCACGATTTTTAGTGAAGATGGTTAATTAAATATATAAATAGACAACAGAATCAACAGTGCTAGTATGGTAGGAAGTCAACTGAATAAATTCATATGAAATAACAGAAATTAGTCCAAACACTAAATTAGCTGTATACAAGACCGTGTTCAAACCAGTTTTAACGTATGGATCTGAGAGCTAGGTCAGAAGTAAAACACTTGACCAAAGACTAGAGACCGCAGATATGAGAGTCCTGAGAAAGATTTGAGGCATGAACAGATGGCATTCAATAGCAATATCATATTAAAAACAAGGATATTAGGAAAGAACTTGACATTGTTGGCATCCAGGAATGTGTGAGCAGAGCTTATCTGAGATGGTATGGACACTTAAACAGAATGGTTGAGGAAAGATTAGCAAAACAAGTGTTTTCCGCCAGGTCGGCAGGAAAACGACCCTGGATTGATACGGTACAAAGTGCTTTAGACAATAGAAATATAAATCTGATAATGTTGGAGTCTTGACAAGTTACAGACTGATTTGGAGGAAAATTGTAGATAGGAAGTTAGTAATGATGTAAATTTTTCATGTAGTACTATCATATCTGTACACCCCTTGAAGGTACATGGCAGGAATTTGATGATGATGATGACAAAATTGGCATAGTGTGATCAACTTATGATCATATCTAGTTCTTAAGTGAGAAGTTTTTGTTACAATTTAAACAACACATGAAATTCTCTGATGATCTGGTGGAAATTTTCTCTCAGTTTAAACAAACCTTTTAGCACACAAAAAAGAAACTCGCCCAAGAACCTTTCCCTCTCCCCCATTTCTTTTATTAAAATGTCCCAATAAGTCAATAAGAGTGTCATAAAGTGAACATACAAGAAAGTAGTCATACAGTGGTTGGAGACTTTTTTTATTATTATTGTTAAATAAAAAATATTCTGTCTGGTCTGCATCTACTTGCCAAACTAGCAAAATCCACATGCCATGGCTGAGTTCATGAGCATATTTGTCAATCCTTAAGTATATGCAACTCTGAATCTATACTTCAGGTCTAGTTTCAATAACCAGAATGCATAAGGTATTAGCATAAAGTTGCATTCGTGTTTCCATGCTAAAATTCAACATTAATGTTGCCTTCATATTCCCTGAGTCCTTTTTATAACTCTGGTTGATTAATTTTTTCCATCCATCTCTTTTTATGCAAGACATTTTAGGACTCTCACTGAAATGGTTTTATTAAAATTTTGTATATGAAATTCTTATGTCACCAAGACATTTGTTTTGTTTCCATGACTATTTTCAATGACATAAAGCAACAGAACATGTTAAAATCACATATATTGCAATTACTCTGCTCTGACTGCTGAAATTTAATTAAATTCTGGATTTAGAATGTGTGTGTGGTTCAGTTTTGATTTTGTTTGAATCATTTTATCTGCAGAACAATTTAAGCTGGTATTAATAATTTTACATTAGTTGAATGACATTTAATGAAATTTTGTTACATTCTTTATGCATATTTAGAATATTTAAATAAAGTGGAGGTCTGACTTGAGCAGGGATGCTATGCCATGTCTCCCAGGGAATGCTGGGTAAACTTCCAGTAGGCTAATGTGGCTGGTGAAGCATGTCAGCATTAATCAAAAATTAATGAAATTTTTCATTGAAAGTTTTCAAGGAATCCCATGAGCTACAGCTGTAAGAAGTAAGCACCCAAAACATCAGTTCTGAAGAAACCCACCTGTGATGTTCTTTCCCTTCTGAAACGTGGAAAGTTTCATTAGATTTGCACTGGGGTAGAGCTGGCAAATGTTGATGTAATCTGCATCCAAGAATACAGAAGAAGTGATTTTGAATGGAACAGTCACATTGAACTAAAAAAATGTCTTTAATTTCTACATCAGGTAGATCTGGTAATGGGGAAGTAGAGTCCTAGAAAACCAAAAGATAAGTAGTGGCATCTGATTTGTCTCTTCAAATTTTCCAGTTGAACAATACCCATAACTTTAAACTCAAACTCAGAAGCAACTGTAACCTGTACCAACGCATCCAATGAAAAAATTTAATGCACAGATAGGAACAGATTGTTCAGGAATTCAAAAATCTGCTGTAATGAAGCACAGTAGTTTTTTCCATCTGAACCTGTGCAAGATATCTATGGTATGGTCAGCTATGGTCACTGGCCATAGTTATGGTGGCAGATGTACTTGTGTTCACCAAGGTGGACATGGCAGATCTTCCAGTTTGACCATAATATGATAAGTTGCACAAACAATGAACCCTGTAAACAGAGAGGAGAGGATCCTTAAGGCAGCAGAAAAGTGAGTCCAGCTTTAAATGAGGTTTGAAAGCAGTACAGAGATTATATTTCTTTCAAGTTCAGGCTATTGTTTCTGGAGTGCCTCAGTATGTTGAGGGGGATGTGAGGAACAGCTAATTTGTTGTTCTTTTTGGCACTGTAGCCATTGAACATGAGGGTTTGGCAAATATAAAGGGGAGTTCAACACTGTAAGGGAAGCCTGGATAGACAAATGCAAACAAGACAGTTGTATGATGATACAGTTTTTATTTTGTCATTTGCAATCTAGAATGAATGTCATAACTTTTGCAGAGAAAGTACATTTATTTAAAAACTGAAAATAAAATCACTATTTTTATATGCATTTTCAGAAAATGATTGTGCAAAAATAGGAATATATTCAAAAATTTTCCCATACTTTTAAAAAAGGCTTTCAGTTAAAATTATAAGTTTAACTGGTATTGTATAATTTTTCATCCAGGTTATTAGTTGAATGTTTATATTTGTTTACTTTTTTAATATTCAAAATATTATTCATGTCTTTAAACAGTACTGAAATATATTGTTATTAAATTGTTCTTGTTTGTCCCTATGTTGTCTTACCTGGCAAACAAGAATAATAATTTGAGAATCTTCAGGTTAATAATGATAGATATTAAATTGAATATTGAGAATAAATCAGTTAGTTATATTCCTAATTTGCTTATTTATTCTTAACGTTATGTAAATTCTTCATTTCTCTTGCCTATTTCTTATTAAAACGGTATAAAATAAATATTTATTTGTTAATATATATATATATATATATTATAAAGAGATTTAATGACTAAAACTGAGAATAATTGTAAGGCTTTAATGATATTAAACACTACTAGTTTTGGCTTTTGACAGCCTTCTCAGGTGTCTTCTAAAAACAGGAAACAGCAATAAAAACACTGATGTTTAAAACTGAGAAGCACAGGAAATTTGCAGTACATAATTGACATGAAAAAACTTTTTTATTTACATTTAAGTTGTTCTTTCAAACGTGGCATTGTTTGTTGAGTGCATGCCTGCAGACTCTCATGAATGCCAGTACTGAACAACAGCAGAGTGACTATCAGGGATGTTGTAGCTCAAATTGTTATTTAAATGTTCATGATTAAGGATGATTTTTCTGGACTCCACAATTTTTCTTTCAAACTCATCATGGCAACGAAAGATGTTTTTGGATCTATCCCAGCAGACTGAATGCCCCTGGTGTTCATCATCAGGATTGTTCGAGAAAAGAACATGACTAGACAAGGCACTGGCATGTGTTCTTTTGTAAGAACACATGCCAGTGTTCTTACAAAAGGATGCAGAATACACTTGATTTTACAAAAGCCGACATCAATTCTGACAAAGTTGTAATAAACAAGTCCTCTCATGTTCTTACTGCAGCTGAAAAAAGCATTCTCTGCAAAGGTCTTAATTTCATTCCTTCACCAAGATTTATTCCAAAGGAATCTCTCCTTACTAAAATAGAAAAGGCTACTTCACTCCTACCCAAATGGCTGAACTTCTACGTATTGAATCCATTTTCATTATTAATAATGCGAAACCTCTTACAGATAACATTTCTTCAGCTGAACGACAGGCTATAAAAAACCTGAAAAACAATAGGAATATAATAATATTACCGGCAGATAAAGGCAATGCTACAGTAGTCCTCAATTCTGAAGAAGATGCTGGAATTACTTGAAAATAATACTTATTCAATACTACAGAAAGATCCAACACGGGAACTACAAAACCTCACAAACAATTTATTGAAGACAACAACTGAACTATCTCGCAACATTCGGCATTCTCTACACTCTCTTCGTTCACTTATCCCACGTATTTATGGAGTTCCAAAAATCCACAAGGAAAACATCCTGCTTCGTCCCATCGTGGAAGGTATTGATTCTCCGACTTACAATCTTTCTAATAAGTCTTCATCCTTCGTCAACAATACCGTGAACTTTATATCACACACTAAAGATATGACTATCAACGAGAATGACATAATAGCAAGTTTTGACATAGTTTCTTTATTTACAAATGTCCCTACAGAAGAAGTGCTAATATTACTAAAGAACAAATTATCCAAAAAAAGTTTGCTTTACTGACCCATTGCATTAAATCTGGTTACTTACGATATCAAGACACCATCTATAAACAGAACCAGGGTCTAGCAATGGGCAACCCTTTATCTCCTATTCTTGCAAACATTTACTTGGAGGATTTTGAAACAAAAGCTATATCATCCTTCTCATTTAAACCAAAACTTTGGAAACGCTATGTAGATGACATTTTTATTATTTGGAGTCATGGCCACAACTCTCTCATGGATTTTCTTAATCATCTCAATAATCAGCATCCTAATATAAAATTCACAGTCGAACTTGAATATGACAATTCCCTACTATTCCTGGATATAAAACTTTCATGCTGCTCTGGAAAATTTAGAATCTCAATGTATAGAAAACCTATGCAAACTAATAGATATCTTCATAGTCAGTCCCCTCATTTTCCTTCACAAAAACTTGGAACTATTTCTACCTTGGGACATAGAGCACGCTCTCTTCTGAATGACCCAGATGCAATTCAAAAAGAAATTAATTACCTCTCACATGTCTTTAGATAAAATGGATATTCTAATAAAATCATTAAAAAATTTCTTCTAAATCATCCTAGCCACCGCACTGAAGAAATAACCAACTTTAAGGGTAACGTCTCCATCCCATACATCAGTTCGGTTTCCAAAAAATTAGCTAAAGTTCTTAACAAGTACAACATCAGGACCTTATTCACTACACTTCCAAAAATCTGCTCTCTAGTAAGCCATCCAAAGCCTCATCATAATCTGAAATATCCTGGTGTATATAAGATATGGTGTGATTGTAACATCCTTATTTTGGTCAAACAAATAAATCTATTGAATTGCATATGGAGGAACACAGGAGAGAGATCTCTTACAAAAGAACACATGCTAGTTCCTTGTCTAGTCATGTTCTTTTCTCAAACAATCCTGATGATGAACACCAGGTCATTCAGTCTGCTGGGATAGATCCGAAAACATCTTTCGTTGCTATGATGAGTTTGAAAGAAAAATTGTGGAGTCCAGAGAAATTATCCTTAATCGTGAACATTTAAATAACAATTTGAGCTACAACATCCCTGATAGCCACTCTACTGTTGTTTAGTACTGGCATTCACGAGAGTCTGCAGGCATGCACTCAACAAACAATGCCACGTTTGAAAGAACAACTTAAATGTAAATACGATGTTTATTTCATGACAATTATGTACTGCAATTTTCCTGTGCTTCTCAGTTTTAAATATCAGTGTTTTTATTGCTGTTTCCTATTTTTATAAGACACTTGAAGAAGGTTGTCAAAAGCCGAAACTAGTAGTGTTTTATATCATTAAAGTCTTACAGTTATTCTCAGTTTTAGTCATTAAATCTTTTTATAAAATGTATCAAAACAGCCGAGTCAATGTTCATGAACGTATACATATCAATATATTCCGGCGTATAAGTCGACTTACCAGCATCGAAAAAAAGTACTAAATTTTTTAGGTCAACTTATGCACCAGGTCTAAAATTGATTTCTTTCCAAGAAAAAACTAGTACGTATCATACTCTGTTAAATTTATTAGCAATATAAAAAAAAGGGTAAATAAGTAAAAATATTTCAACTTATATCAAATTTATTTACATGTTATATAATTATTTATTTACAAAAGAAAATAGGTAGGTACTACATAATTAAAATTTAATTTTCACTGTCTGAATGTATGGAAAATTCATTGTACTCTGGTTCTGTAATTTCTTCCAGTATATCATCATATAAATTGTATTCGTTTTCTTCATCAGATTTATCATCAATTTCGTGATCATTGTGAACAAAATCATCTTCCGAGCCATCTAATTTGTTAAATATAGCACATTTTTTAAAAGATTTTATTACTGTATCTGGTTTTATTTCATCCCATGCTTTCGCTACCCATTCACACATAGTTACCAAAGATGCATTTTGCATTTGTCCTCCTTTAGTGTAACTTTTCTCTCCTTCTAGCATCCACGCATTCCACTGTTTTCGTAAACTGTCTTTAAATGGCTTGTTTATACAAACATCCAACGGTTGCACTAGTGAAGTTAACCCACTTGGAATCACTGCCATATTAATATTATTCTCTCTTAATAAAGATTTTGTGCTCTCCGTTAAATGGGATGTGAACATGTCCCACACTAAAAGACTGCTTGGATTTTTTAATGCACCTTGTCATGTATTCCAAATATTTTTTATCCACAGCTTAACTCCTGCTTCGTCCATCCAACCATTCTCATGAACATGGACGAAAACGTTTCCTGGAATTTTGATCTTTGGCATTGTTTTTCTTTTAAAAATTATCATAGGTTTTAATTTAGTACCATCAGCCATACAAGCAAGTACAACTGTGAAATGGCTTTTTTCATGTCCAGTCGTTTTTAAAGAAATGGTTTTACTTCCTTTCAATTCTACTGTTCTATTCCCGATCATGTCAAACATAACGGGAGTTTCATCCATATTTCCGATTTGAGACAATAAATAATTTTTTTGCTTTCTTTTAGCAATTATAAATCTTTGAAAACTGAACTTATCATCCAAATCCTTTGGCAGCTTCTGTGCTATTTTCGTTTTTAGTCGAAGCACTAAATTTTTCCTTTCCATAAACCTACACCAACTCACCGTGGCTTTGAAGTTTTTGCTGTCCTTTTTATTTGCTTTGCCCCACTTCAAAGCAAATAAACGAATATTATTTCTCGTTATAATGAGTCCATTTTAGCAATTTTCTCGAACCCAATCCACACCATTATTTTCCAGAATAGGCCACTTACAAATTCCTTTCCGTAATGCACACTTATTTTTTGCATTTTCATTATTAAAGTTTCATTTTTTCTCCAATTGCGAACTAGTTTTTCGTTTACTCCGAACTGACTTGCAGCAAGACAGTATTTTCTTTTACAAATTTAATCACTTTGCACTTAAAACTCACGTCGTATTTCATTCTTTTAAAAGGAGCCATTGCACTTCAGTTGTTGACTATTGGTCAACTGGTCAATACGAAATAAAATTTCTTTTGTCAATTAGGTATTTTATATCTTTTGCTAAAACAAAGAATGGAAGGACTAAAAAAGGCAGTTATGATCCTAGTGGTTGATGCCTGTATAAAAATTTTACTCAAAAACTGTCATAATTTTTATTTTTAAAGAAATTTTTCAAGCCGACTTATACGACGAGTATACTATAAAAATTCAAATAAACTCAAAAAATTCCAATATCAACTTATATGCCAGGTCAACTTGTATGCCGGAATATATGGTGTGTATATATATATATATATATATATATATATATATATATATATATATATATATATATTTTTTTTTTTTATGTGAATGATTTGAACTTTCAAATGAATATCTATTTTTAAGGCTCCTGAAGCAAATTATCTAGATGCCTGTGTGGTTACTGTGCTCCAGATTCATGTCACCCAGCCTCTTGGGGATATACTGGTATTTTTAACAGGTCAAGAAGAAATTGAAACCTGTCAAGAAATGTTACTTGTAAGTTAATATGAATATTATGGTCACTGTTATTATTATTATGATGATGATTATTAATTACAAAATTTGACTTGAAAATTGAACTATTATCAGTTAAAACTAAGTTTGTGGGAATAAAGTTTGAAATTTATATAATTATCAAGCTTACTATAGCAGGACACACCTCTGTAGCTTAGTAGGTGGTGATTTCCTTTGGTTGAAAATATCTGAGTTTAAATACTATCTAGAACATGAAGAAATTTTAGTATGAGAACTGATGGAAGTTGATTTGATTTGATTGGTCTTGTACAGAGGTTGTGTGGTTATTCGTCTTCTCTCCCCCCCCCCCCCCCCCAAGAAACTTGGATGTTTCATCCCATATGGCGAATAAGCCATCCAGATAATACATGCAGACTGTACAGATAGAATTAACCATCCCATCATTACATTAATTTGGTTTCTGTGAATCCAAATTAGTTGGCTCTGACATTGAGCCTGGTGCATTAAGAGGAAAATGAAAATAAAATAATTAGCAAACAAATTGCTTAAGGGTCAGAGCTAGAGGGCAGAGAACTGGAAGGAGACTCTGACATTGAGCCTGGTGCATTAAGAGGAAAATAAAACAATTAGCAAGCAAATTACTTAAGGGTGAGAGCTAGAGGGAGAAGAACTGGGAGGAGACTCCACATGGCCCTTTAAGGAATGTTGAAGACCAACTGAGGGTTTTGACCTAATATCCAATCCTCACCTTCTTGTGGTGCATCCTGTTAGTAAGTAAATAAAAGGATGGTACAACACAATAAGAATTTCATGCTGGCTGAAGCATCTCCAAATTAAACAACATTCACATTTTCATGAAGGAACTGGGGTGGACATTGAAAAGTCTGTTACTGGAACAAACTTCAACTCATCATCAGTGGAGTTCAAAATTGGCAGCATCAAAATAAGAAGAATCAATGGAAAAGAAGTGGAACTAGCAGAAGAAATAGAGATATACTAGATCAATATAATAAGTGTTGTCAAAACAAAGAAGAGAAAATCAGGTGAGATTCTTCAAAATATCAAATGTAAGGTATTAAATTCAGGTAATAATGACCATAGAAAGAGGATAGCTGTAGTAATCAACACTAAATACGAGCATAATCTTTAATGACAGGCAGCGTTAAGTAGTAATGTGGACAAACATTAGAATTGCAAATTGCATAATAAAACATGTGTCCCTGTTGTCCTACAGAAGGTTCTACTATAGAAGAAACAAAGAAATTTTCCAAGGCATTAGAGTGGGCATCTGACACAAAAAAGTAAAAGTTGGATGTAATGGGATATCTAAGCAACAGAGTAGGAATTGATTACCAGAAATATAGAAATGTTTGGAGAAAATTTGGAGGAAAAAAGAGCAAAAATAATAATAACAGTGAATACTGGATAATAATGACTATTTCAAGACTGACTATTAACACATTCCATCATAAAAAGATGCACATATTGACATAGAGAGAAAACATAAAAAATTAGAAAAGTCTTGTTGACAATGTTATTGTTGATATCATAGCAATATCATCACACTGATTCAGGACACAAGAGTATATATACAGAGGATTTGAAACAGAAAGTGAAAAATAAATGTTGTAGATCTGGAAAAGGCATCCAACATGGTGCTCAGAGAAATATAGAAAGCTTATCAAAATACTACAATTGTATGTGGTGAATGGAACATTATACAGAGCAATACATAGTCTATATTTAAGTTGTCGGTCAGCAGTTACAATTGAAAAAAATACAGGAAAATGGTTTCATGTAAAATCAGGAGTAAGACAAGGATGTACATTATCTCCAATCTTACTCATCATCTATATGGGTCACATTATGAAAAAAAAGTGGCATTAGGCCTGATATTAGAATTGGAGATTCCAGACTCAGCTCTTTGCTTTATGCAGATGATGTTGTACTCCTAAACACATCTAGCGCAAGTATCCAGGATTCTCTTACTAAATTGAATAACAACTATAACAGGTTTGGCATGAAAATCAGCAATAAAAAGACCAAAACTATGAAAATAGGCAGGAACATAGAAAACTTCAGCTGCGTTCTGAACAGATCTTATAGAACAAGTAAAATAATTCAACTATTTAGGCAGAGTTTTCAGTGAAGATGGCAGATTAAATCTGAAAATAGACAACAGAATAAGCAAAGCCAGTATAGTGGGTTGCCAGCTGAATAAATTCATATGGAATAAGAGAGAAATTAGTCAAAAAACTAAACTAGCAGTATACAAGACCATGTTCAAACCAGTTTTAAGTAATGATCTGAGAGTTGGGTTAAAAATAAAGCTCTTGATCAAAGACTAGAGACCACAGATATGAGGGTTCTGAAGTTACCAAGAGGAGTGGTGACCTCTGTGGTTTATCTGGAAGGTGAACTAGTTTAAAAAAAAATCAGAAAGTGGAGAGATTGTCAGGAATTTGGGTAGGTAGATGTACAGTTTTCATTAGATTATTGCTTATATCAAAGATGTTTGCATCATGTCCAGCTTGATCGATAGAGATGGGGAGCCAATTGGAGTCATTAAAATTAAGGTCACCTAAAAAGATGACTTTGCTGTTTGGATAGCCGGAATGAAGATGGCCAAGCTTTGTGGAGAGTACGGTGAAGAAATACAAATGGTTTTCAGATTTTGGAGATTGGTAAATGCAGCAGATGAATGTTACTAAGTAGGGCAAGGAAACCCTGAAGCAGAGAAGTCAAAAGCAGAGGATTCAAAATTTGGTATTCTCTGGCAAGCACTGTCAGATCACACAAAGGTGCAAGTGCCACTTTTGCGGTGAAAAATCATGAAGAATATAATTTAGGCATTGAAGGTGAACTGTGGTTGATGTAGTTGCAATTTGGTTTTCTGTCTTCAGATACAAAGTTTAATTTTGGCATTGTCTCTCTTCTCACCATTGTTCCTCATTCCGGAATCATCAATTTTTCTTCAATGTTCCTCATTATGGATTTATTTATATTTACTATCACCTCTGTATATTTTACTTGGAAAGATAAACTCTCCATGGTCTAACCACTATTCCCAAATCTAGCAAAGTTTAATTTAGAATGTTTGGAAGAAATAATCTTAAATTTGAATCGAAAACTACCCGGGCGGGGGCATCGCTCTGTTAAACAAGGTCCCCATTCTTTTCGCCAGGGAACCAAGGCAAATAGCAAAAAGTCAGCTACTGGAAAAAATCTGAAAACACAATTCAACATCAATTGAGCTAAAGATCGTTACTATCGACATAAGAAGCCTGAATGGCAAAGAAATGGAGCTACCTGATGAATTAGATAAGTACCAGATCAATATAATAGGGGTGACTGAAACAAAAAAAAATAAAAACTGGTGAGATCTTTCTGAGCAAAAACTACAAAATGTTATATTCAGGCAATGACAATCAAGGAAAAGAAGGAGTAGCCATAGTATTCAACACAAAATACGAGACTAATCTTCTTTGAATGGCAGGCAGTCTCAAGTAGAATGATATGGGCAAATATGAGAATGAGGAACTGATAATGAGATTTATTTGTGCCTATGGTTCCACAGAAAGTTCTACTAAGGTAGAAGTGGAGGAATTTTTTGAGGCTTTAGAAAAAACAACTAACACAATGAAAAAAGGAAAAGTTGGTCCTTGTTGGGAATCTAAATAGCAGAGTAGGAAATGATTGTCAGACATACAAAAATATATTGGGAAAATTTGGAGAAAAGAGCAAAGCTAATAATAATGGCAAATACCTGTTGGATTTCTGCTCAGGACATGGACTGGTTATTACTAACACCATGTTCCAACATAAAAATGTGCACAAATTCACATGGAGAGAAGAGGCAAAGAATAAGAAAAGTCTCATTGATTATGTTATTGTTGATAGTGATGTTTTCTTCCTGGTGCAGGACACCAGAGTGTACAGAGGATACAAAATGTGGTACAACATGACAAAATTTCATGCCGGCTGGGGCGTTGCCCTGTTAAACAAGGCCCCTGTAGTTTTCGCCAGGGAGAACAGCGAAAAGTCAGCTACTGGAACAAACCCTAAAACACACCCCAACTCAATATCACCAGAGTTGAAGATCAGTACTATCAACATAAGAAACCTGAATGGCAAAGAAATGGAGCTACCTGAGGAATTAGATAAGTGTCAGATCGATTTTTATAATAGGGGTGACTGAAACAAAAAAAAGACAAAAACTGGTGAGATCTTTCTGAGCAATAAATACAAAATGTTATATTCAGGCAATGACAATCAAGGAAATGAAGGCGTAGCCATAGTATTCAACACAAAATACGAGGCTTGAATGGCAGGCAGTCTCAAATAGAGTGATGTGGGCAAATATGAGAATTGGGGAACTGGACAATGAGACTTATTTGTGCCTATGGTCCCACAGAAGGCTTTACTAAGGTAGAAGTGGAAGAATTTTTTGAGGCTCTAGAGAAAGCTACTGACATAATGAAAAAGGAAAAGTTAGTCCTTGTTGGGGATCTAAATAGCAGAGTAGGAAGTGATTGTCAGACATACAAAAATATTTTGGGAAAATTTGGAGAAAAGAGCAAAGCTAATAATAATGGCAAATACCTGTTGGATTTCTACTCAGGATATGGACTAGTTATTACTTACACCATGTTCCAACATAAAAAGTGCACAAATTCACATGGAGAGAAGAGGCAAGGAATAAGAAAAGTCTCATGAACTGTGCTATTGTTGATAGTGATGTTTTCTCCCTGGTGCAGGACACTAGAGTGTACAGAGGATTTGAAATTGGAAGTGATCACTATTTAGTCTTGAGCAGGATAAACTTGAATTTCATATTGAAAAGAATAATATGTAAGAAAGTTTTAAAGCAAATAAAAGTTGAGCAGCTCTCAGATCTGAACTGTAGACTAAAATACACAAAGATTATTGAAGAAAAAAATGAGAGTTTGAGAACAGCAACCAAACCTTGGAGATTCAGTGACATACCTTGAAGAAAACCCTGATTGATTCAGCCAGAGAGGCATGTGGTGAGGTTGTCTGCAAGGATAGAAAAATCAGAACTCCTTGGTGGACACCGAAAGTTAAAGAGGCAGCGAAGGAAAAGAAGAAAGCATATCAAAAGCACCTAGCAAATAAGTCAGCTTGTGCTCTTAGAAAATACACAGACAAATGTAAGAAAGCTAAACACTGTGTAAAACTAGCTAAACAAAAGTCATGGGAGGTCTTTGGCAAGAACATAGAAAATAAATATCAAGAATGTGGCAAAATATTCTGGAGGTTGTTGAAGAAGCACAGAAATGGAGGAAAGAGTGCTGTAAAAGGAACGATATTATAAAGATATAAGATTATAGACGATAAAGGTGATATGAAAACAGGAGGAAAAGATATCCTTGAAGTATGGAGTAATTACTACGAAAAATTGCTAAATGAATCAAGCAGTGATAGCACGATGGTAAAAAACACTGACCAGGCATACAGTCAGGAATACATATATACTTGAAGTAGAAAAAGCCATCAAAGGCTTGAAATGTGGAAAGGCAGCAGGAGTAGTAGATAATATTCGACCAGAAATGCTGAAGTATGGTAGTATAAAAGTCTTACAGTGGCTGCACTGCATAATTCAGAAGGCGTGGACAGAGGGATGAATTCACGATGATTTGAGTAGAGCTCTCATAGTACCCATATATAAAAAAGGGAAATAAAACTGAATATGAGAATTACACAGGAATTTCCGTACTGAGTATTCCTGGTAAGATTTATGTATGCTTGAGAAACGGTTGAGAATTGTGGAAGAAAAGCTTGGTGAAGAACAAGCTGGATTCAGAACAAATAGAGGTTGTTAGGATCAGATCTTCACTTTACGACAAATATTCGAGAAATCATGGGATCCAAACAAAGATCTGTATTTAAGTTTTGTCCATCTGGAAAAGGCATATGACAAGTTGCCAAGAGAGAAGCTATTCAATATGCTACAGTTATATGGTGTCAATGGGGCATTATATCAAGCAATACTTAGACTTTATTTGAGTTGTAAATCAGCATTGTAAATCAAATCTATATAGACAATTCATTGTCTATATAGATCATATTATGAAAGAAAGTGATATGAAACCTGATATCAAAATTGGGGATGTTAATGTCAGCTCTTTGCTTTATGCAGACGATGTTATACTTCTGAATAAATCCACTACAATAAAATTCCCTGACTAATTGAATAACTGTTGTAATAGATATGGTATGAAGGTCAGCATTAAAAAAACAAAGACAGTGAAAATAAACAGAATCATTGAAAATGTCAACTGTGTTGTGAATGTCGAACCAGTGGAAGAAGTAAAATATTTCAGCTACTTAGGCATGATTTTTAATGAAGATGGTAAATTAAATATAGAAATAGACAACAGAATCAACAAAGCTGGTATGGTAGGCAGTCAACTGAATAAATTCATATGGAATAAGAGAGAAATTAGTCGAAACACTAAATTAGCTGTATACAAGAGAGTGTTCAAACCAGTTTTAATTTATGGATCTGAGAGCTGGGTCAGAAGTAAAGCACTTAACTGAAGAATAGAGACTGCAGATATGAGAGTCCTGAGAAAGATTAGAGGCATGAACAGATGGTATCAATGGCAATAGCATATATTAAAAACGAGGATATTAGGAAATAAATTGACATTGCCAACATCCAGGAATGTGTTAGCAGAGCTAATCTCAGGTGGTATGGTCACTTAAACAGAAAGAGCGAGGAAAGATTAGAAAAACACGTGTTCTCTGCCAGGTTGGCAGGAAAACGACCCAGAGGAAGACCAAGATATAGGTGGATTGATATGGTACAAAGTGCCTTAGACGATAGAAATAGAAGATATGATAATGTTGGAGTCTTGACAAGTAACAGACTGATTTGGAGGAAAATTGTAGATAGGAAGTTAGTAATGATGTAAATTTTTCATGTAGTACTATCATATCCTGTACACCCCTTTGAGGGTACATGGCAGAATTTGATGATGATGATAAAAGTTGAGCAGCTCCCAGATGTGAACTGACGACTAAAATATACAAAGCTTATTGATGAAAAATTGAAAGAGTTTGAGAACAGGAAACTTCCAGATTTTAGACATGTCTCTGACTGTTTTATTCATTCATAATCTTCTTCTGGCATCCTCTGAACAGCAATTTTTCACATTAATAATGGATCCCAGTTACTCACTTGCTGACTTCCTCAATTCTTTCTCCATTAAAGTACACTTGTTTCTCAAGAGTTTCCCTATTTCTATTTCCTTTGAGAACCATAATCTTTGTCTTGCTAGAATTGAATTGAAGTCCTCTGTTATTACTGATCTTGTTAACTTTATCAAGAATTTTTCCTAGTTCTTCCTTGTCATTACAGAGGCATACAGTATCATCAGCATACCTCAGATTACTGATCAATCTACCACCTATCCTAATTCCTATCTTGAGCTCATCCAATGCTTCATGCTTGATGTCCTCAGCATATATACTAAACAAGCGAGGAGAAAGTAAACATCCTTGCCTAACTCCCTTTTCAACCTGAAGCCAATCAGTTAACCAACTTATTAAGTCTCGCAAATCAGGATTTGCTCGACATGCAATTGACGGCACTAGCCATGGGATCCATTGGGATAACATCAAACTCCTATATAATAGTATTTATAAATACAAAAGTTTATTCAAGAAAAGTACCAAAGCCCTAGTACATTAACCAAACCTTATTTATTTTGTATCCAAACTCAAGTGGTACAACATTATTTACAACAAATTAGGATACATTACAAATAAGAACAGCTTAAATTTGGTAGGTAAATTATACAGGGAATAATAAGTAAAATATTAAGAAAAAGAAACTATACATAAGTTATATACAATAAATATGATCAGATGTTCCTCCAGTATCTTGCACAATGAACTGCCCTTTCTGTGCAGAATATAAGGTCCTCTTTTTTGTGCTCCATGTTCCATGGACTGGGTCGTCCCACACTCACAATTATCTGGTCCAGTGAGGTAGCCCCATTTGATAAGGTTTTGTTGCAGCATCCTGTCATTCGAAGTCTATTGAAACTTTACCAAGTATTCCAGTCCAAGTGGGCACCACGTGAAAGATCTTCCGCTGTTGGAATACCAGTATTACTCTCAGGTTATAGTGCAAGCCATTGTTGAAGTCTTGTCTCTGGAGGGTTTTTAGGCGGTTCAACAGTTGCTAGGAAGCTTTGTTGGGATCTTAGTCTTTGGGGTACTGTGGTCTGTCCGAATAGTGGGTGGCATTCATCATTCATTTGTCTGCTTCTTTCGTCAGCTGAGAATGCAGATCTTCGAATTGAAGTGGATGCAATACCAGCCAAAGTATATGGGTCTTTTAGTGGTGTTGGTTTCAGGTATCCTGTAATTAAGCAGCAGCTTTCATTCAATGCTGGGTCAAGTTTTTCAGCATTGCAGGATCTGGACCATACCACGCAGAAGATCTCAGTATGCTAGAGTCTGCATCCCATTTGGAGGAGGTAAGCTTTCTTAGTATGTTGTTTCTTTTATTCGCTTTTGCCTTCATTTTTTTTTTTGTGTCTTTTATATGAAAGGGTACAATCGAGAGTCACACTGAGGTAGATTGGGTTCCAGGAATGTTCTAAATTAGAGCCTTACCAAGAAATTTGTAGCTTCCTGTTGGCTTCCTTATTGTTAAGGTGGAAAAGGCCAGTCTGGGTTTTCAAGGGATTTGGTTTTAATTGATTGCTGCTATAATATGTGGTTATACTGTTTAAGGCAAGTGATAGAGTAGTTTCAATTGTCTTTAAATTTTTTGGTTGAGTATCTATGGCAAGGTCATCAGCATAGAGAAAATTTCTAGTTCCTGGAAAGATGGGGAGATGATGTAAATGTTGAAAAGTAATGGTGATAACACACTTCCCTGAGGGAAGTAATTTTTTGGGAGATGCCAGCAGCTCTTCCTACCCCCCCCCCCTCCCAGGTCCACAAAGAAGCATCTGTTTTCCAAGAGTGATTGGATCAGGAGAACAAGGCGATAGTCTCTAGTTATTCTGTATATTTTATTTCTGAGTGTGAGATGGTTTATGCTATCATATGCTGCAGTTAGGTCTACAAAGACTGTACAAAAACTGCTCCTTTGGCTAGTTTTTGCTCATAACCATTTTCTATTTTCTGTATATTGACTGAGGTTGAGAATTTGTGATGTACAGGATTTGTCTGGTCTAAAACCAGCCTGCTGATCAGTAAGATGGGGTTCAATCAGGGGTTGTAGCCTATTCAAAATTAATTGTTCATTGAGTTTGAAGAGGTTGCTGAAACCAACACCCACTAAAAGACCCATATACTTTGGCTGGTATTGCATCCCCTTCAATTCGAAGATCTGCATTCTCAGCTGACGAAAGAAGCAAACAAATGAATGGTGCTGTAGGCGAAGAATTCATTTTTATGGATGACAATGCCACACCACATTGTATATGAGTAGTGAAGATACTTCTAGAGACTGAGGATGTTGATCAAATCAAGTTATATAGGTCTAATTTTTTGCTTTGGTTGGAGTTTTCCCTGATTTCAGAAAGGCCACCACTTTAGCATGCTTCCAGATAGTTGGTATCCTTAGGGTTCTGAGGCAAGTGTTGTATTTTACCAAACCTAAATTGTAATGACTGCTTTTTCATTCCAAAAGTTTTGGAATGGAAAGGCAATCATTACAATTTAAGTTTAGTTAACTGTATGAATTTTTTATAATTCCCAAAAGTGTTTATCCTTCACAATGGAATCTTGACTGCATATGTCAAGATTCCATTGTGAAGCATGTGTTACATCAGCTTGTGAAATATGTATAACTATTGATTTCAAGTAGAAAGCAGGTACACACATTCAAATTTTTGAATCGTGTGCATCACATAAGTAGCATTCAGCAGGATAAAAGACAAAATGCTGCACTAAGGAAATCATGTGTGAAGAAAGTTCTTTTCTTGAAGGAATAAAGTTGCAAACTTGGATGTCTTGTAATGTCTCAAAGACATCATCTGAATGATTTCATGCAGGGAAGAATTATAGGAAAGCTTGAAAAAAAGCTATAGAATTGCTGATATTGCCAGAGAGTTTGAAATCTCACATAGCATTTCAAAGAATCTATTCCTGACATTTGTTAAGAGGTCGCTCTTACTCTACCTTGAAGCATGAAGACAGATTTTGATTATAACAGCAAAATGTAATTGATGCACCATGGCAGGTCAGCTTCCAAGCCTGCTTCATTCTAGCACAGCTATGTGGATATCTTGACAAACTGGCAAGAGGTCTATACTCCCGAAGGCCTGTAGTCTGCTTCCCTTTATCCACAGCTCATCATAGAGCATGATTTCAGTGGTGTTGTATCCATAAAAATTGGACAAGGCATCAGTTTGCTAATGTACTCTTTATAGATGAGAATTGTTTTAGTCTTTCCTCCAATGCTAGACAACACTAGGTCTGGCATGAAAGTGTTACTGCTTGCCGTTGTGAGAATGTTCTTGAAAGGGATGTATACAGTGGTGCTGGGAACATGGTGTGGGGGAGACATTGTGCTTATTGGGCTCACTGAACTACAAATGCTGGAAAAAGGAACTGTGAAATGTGAACGATATTGCAACGAAGTTCTTCATGTTTGATTGTTCCGTGGTGCTGTAGGCGAAGAATTCATTTTTATGGATGACAATGCCACACCACATCGTACATGAGTAGTGAAGATACTTCTAGAGACTGAGGATGTTAATCAAATCAAATTACCAGCACACTCTACAGATCTCAACCCCATAGAACAGGGAGGTGTTCAACCCTTGATTGCGGATCAAGGGTTGAACATCTTTTCTCATCGATCGCGGAGCGATTTTTGGTCGATCTCTTGTGTATTCCTCCTTGCTTACAAATTTAATTAAAACTGAAAGCATAATATTTTATTTATTATTATTTTGTATTATTTTTAATTCGCTTAAAGTGTATTGCTATTGTTTATTTATTTTTCGTTAAAATTGTCAAATCAGTAATTTTCTTATAAGTCCGGGTAAATGAATTAATTTGGATCAGCGGAAGTCAAACAGCGAGCCGAGTGAATACGATTATAAGCAAAGTGTAAAAACTCGATTGTAGCTTAAATATTAAATATTCCAAAGCACATTACATCGATTTTTTACTTAGGTTAAGTCTCATGTGAATGTTGTAAAAAATTAAACTTTGTTTGTCTCAGTATAGTTTGTATTTGATGTTTTTGTAAATAACTCTTTTGAAACTAACTGTATATACTGCTTTAATAAGAATATGTTAGAGTGTTAAAAACAAAGACAATGTTTTTGTTGCCAAAGCTGTACATGGCGGCATTAGAAAGATTGTTATTGAAACTTGTGTGTATGAGAAAGGCTTGCAGGCTCTAAGTGTAAACATCTCCGAAGTCAGTCAGAAAGAGTTCAAACAACTTTCCGATGGCCGGCAACTTACACTCAAAAGAAAGCAGAGGAGAACAAAAGGCGTGCCGAACTTGAAACTTAAGATGAAAGACTCATATCAATTCTTTGGGGGTTGCCACACTTCATGCGAGGTCTCAGAGGAGGCCTAATAAAAAGGGACTGAAGCAAGCAGAAGGGGTCTCGGTTCCAGAATTGCTGTCAGAGAGGAGGCCGTCCGGTCCAGATTCGCCATCAGAGAGACTGCCCGGATCCACTTTGCTTGAGAGAGGAGTTTCTTGCTTCCAGAAAGGAGCTTCTCGGTTCGAGAGTACTTCTAGGCAGCAGACAAGGTTTCAAATTGCTGAAAGGAAGAGTTCCAATTGCCGGAGAAAAGTTTCCAGGACAGGTTAATGTCAGACATTCACCAGTGTGTTGCGTTTTTCATTACAATTTGATGAATCAAATGACTTCACTGATATTGCTCAGTTAATGGTATTTATTCACATGGTATTTCAAGATTATTCAAGTAAAGAAGAACTTTTGAAAATTATACCATTATTGGGAAGAAGACGTTTTTATGGCATTTGATGAATTTGTGAAACAACGCAAACTTCCACTTTTTAAACTTGTCTATTACTACTGATGGTGCTCCTGCAATGATAGGTAATAAATCAGGCTTCATTTCATGATGTAAAAACGATGACAAATATCCAGATTTTTTAACGTACCACTATATTATTCACCAACAAGTACTGTGTAGTAAAAGATTAAATAGAAAAGATGTTTTGGATATTACATTTAAAATTGTAAATTCTGTTCGAGGAAAAGCCCTGCAACGGCGGTTATTTAAATTACAGGCAGATGATGATAGGGAACTTCTGTTGGACAATAATGTTCGCTGGCTCAGCAGAAGTCAGTTTTTAGGAAGATTTGTTGTATTAATTAACGATATAAGAATTTTTCTTGATGAAAAAGGGGATATTTATCCACATTTGAGTGAGAAAAGATGGTTGTTACACTTATCATTTTTAGTAGATTTCTGTATGAAATTAGCATTTTAAATTTAGAGTTACAAGGTAAAGATAAAAATTTAATTGACATGTTAAGTTCAATAAAAACTTTCCAACAATACTTACTTTTATTAAAGAAAAATATAAATGACTGCGAATTTAGACATCTCTCATATTTATTAAAATTTTTTGAACAAAATCAAGAAATGCTTTGCTATGATTTAAAAGAATTTATTCGTGAAATAGAATTAGTTGAGGAAGAAATAAATTCAAGATTTAAAGATTTTAATAAAACTGAAACGATTGTATCTTTTATCAATAATCCATTTCAAGAAAACTTGAACATCACAGAAATTTCAAATAAAATTAGTGGGCTGTTTGATATAAACCAAGTTGAAGTAGAACTTGAGATAATAAACATTCAAAATAGTTTACATTTAAAATCACATTTAAAATCAATAAACAATGAAGTAATTTGGAAGTATGCACATGAAATATCAGTTTCGTGCAATATCAGTCAATAAATTCCCAATATTAACTGATATTGCACGAAAAATTCTGTCGTGTTTCGGATCAACATACTTGTTAGAATCCGCTCTTTCAAATATGACCGTCATAAAAAATCAATTAAGAAACCAAATTACAATGACCATTTGGATGATTGTCTGTGATCGGCCACTTCTTCATATCAACTTGACTATGAAATTATTGCGAGGTCCAAACAATGCCAAATTTCACATTAACTTTTTTTTCTTTTTTTTTTTTTTTAATCAACCAGCATTTCTTGAGTCTGTAATCAATCTGTTGTTTTTTCTAACTTTGGTTTTCCAAAATAGAGAAATAAATATTTTATTCCAATATATATATATTTTTTTTTTGTTGTATTAAAATAATTAAAAGTGATGAATAAATTTTTAAATACACAAAGTTTTTAGTTGTGTATTTTTTTTTTTTTTTTTTTAGTTGTTTATTTATGTATAATCAGATATCAGGTTGGGGGAACGTGATCTATATAAGAGAGTAGATCGGCGAATAACTTTTTGTAGAAAAGTAGCTCGCGTAGTAAAAAAGGTTGAACACCACTGCCATAGAACATGTTTGGGATGCAACAGGGAGATGCATTGCTCAAAATTCCCCATCAGAAAACAAAAAAAGCTTTATCCTTGCTCTGAAGGAGGAGTGGGCCAGTTTGCCTCAAGAACTCCTGAATCATTTGGTGCTAAGCATAGTACAACATGTGAGAGCTGCATCACATGTAACTATGTGCATATAAGGATTCTAATTTGCTGCATGTGCTCTACTGTTCTATACTTCAAATTCCTTACTGTTGTTCTACACGTACACCAATGATGTCTTATGATGTGTAATATGAAAATTTGTAAAATAAATTTAATTTTTCTACTGTGGCACACATGTGATTGTATAATTATAGAAACTCTGAAGGTCTCCCTATACAAGAAAGAACATTTATTTATCCCTTTTTTAACTAGAAAAGAAGATAACGTAACTGTTTATTTCCTGTAAAGCAACTTTTCTTCTTAGGCTAGACAAAGATTTTAACTCCTATACAAGTTTTCGTGTGTGTGTGTGTGTGTGTGTGTGTGTGTGTGTGTGTGTGTGTGTGTGTGTGTGTAGACATATGCATATTAAGTATTGAATATATATATATTAAGTATTTGAATAATTAACTTTTTTTTACCCTTTCTTTTTTCCATTTATTGCAAGGAACGTACCAAAAGGCTTGGTTCTAAAATTCGAGAGATAATTGTTCTACCCATCTATTCCAATTTACCTTCTGATATGCAGACTAAAATTTTTGAGCCTACTCCTCCTGGTGCAAGAAAGGTAACTTTAATGAGAAAAAGAAGGCGCATTCCTTAAATATATTTATTATTTCATATTTAGTATAATGTGAATTCTTTGCTTGAAATATATCTACCCTATGTATATAAAATGATAAGCCTTTTTATGTCACGTGTTTTGAAACTCAGGGGCTACCCTGAGTGTCGAGTCTTCAAAATTCGAGTCATCAGAATTCAAGGAGAACCGGCCTATCAGTCCGGAATACGGGGGCTTGGGTGCCTTAGGTGCCAAGGGGGCGTAGCACCCCAGTATATATATATATATATATATATATATACACACACAGTAAATCCTCATTTTTACGTTCTCGCAATTTATGTTTTCCTGCCATTTACGTCATTTTCCGTTGGTCCTGTCTTAAGGCCTGTTCTTATGATATATTGTTTTCCCGCCATTAACAACTTGATGTGGACATTATTTCCCGTGATCTGCGTTTTTTTCTCGGGTAGCAATACTGATTTTCGAATCGATTTCTGTGGAAATCTGCACATTTCTGTTCCCAGATGCATTGCTTTCAGCTGTAGTTTCATTTCCACCATCACGGTGACTTGTACACTTGCAGCAGTAATGTAGTCATGAGCGATACCATGATTTTTCAACCACAGTACGAATTGATATTGCAGAATTTCTGCTACGTAATTTAGCGTGTGAAAGTTGCTTTCAAGTTGCAGTGATGGATTATCCATGTTAGTAACATGGAGAAAAAAGACAGAAAATGTATTTCGGTAGAAGAAAAGATGGTAATTCTGCGACGTGTAGATTGGCATGCCGGAACACGTGTATTTAGCAAAAGATTTGGACTCTCCGTGTCCACTTTGAACATGATAGTAAAAAAACAGCTCAAGTATTGAACTCAATGCAAAGCAATATGGTGCTATGTCAAAAAAAATAGCAAAAACAATCAACAATTAAAGATTTTTTTTAAATAGATAAATGTAAGTAATTGTAAATTCATTTATTTGCAGTTATTAAATCTTGTAAACTAGTATGTAGACTTGTTGTGTGAACATGCCCAACATACTATTGATCCAGAATGCATTCGAATCTCAGCAATACATTTGTAAGTTAATTTATAGCTGTTGTTTCTCTTGTAATGTATATTTTTGCATTTCTCATTTCATGTTATGCACCCAATGAAGTCTTCTAAGAAGACAAAACCAGTTGTGTGTTTAAATAATACACCCTCTGCCCAAAAAGAAACCAAACTTTTGATATAAAATAAAACACAGGCCAATTATAATTATTGAAATCATTTATTTCAATCAATATACTCTCCCTCAGCTTCAATAAAGTGTTTGGCATGGTCAATTAATTCGTTAAATGAGTTTTTTATATCGGTTTTTGGGATAGTGTTGAGGGTCATGGTTACTGCTGCTTGAACGTTTTCAATGATGTCATTTCGCTTTCCTTTCATCAGCAAATGACATCAGCGGAAGAGAAAGAAGTCACAGTGTGCTAAATCAGGTGAATACGGCGAGTGATCCAACACACAACTGTTGAATTGTAATTTTTATGTGTTAAATAGTCAGTTTGATCTTATCATACATTAATTTACTGTTTCTCGAATCTATCATTTTGCTTACTTAAAACCTTATACAATCAAATTCCTATCAGCTGCGCCATTGTCGTGTCGTCCCTTCTTTCTATTTTATGTATATCTAGTATTTTTCTCATTGATATCTCGAGACAACTTATTCAAGTTTAGCGTTTATTATTACAGTCGCAAATATCAATTCTATCGCATATGTCTCCACGTTAAGTAGGTTGCGTCATTGTTATGCGTTCCACATTAATAAATAACTAAGCCTTGTATCTTGCTTCTCTTATGTTCTTTCTTATGTAACTTAATCTTTAAAGAGGGCCACCAGCAGTTTACCCGTTCCCTGAATTCTATAAATTATCCTGATCACTCAGGCAAATTTATTTTTTTACTGCGCCAGCCTGAGTCTTAAAGTTAGAGACAGACTCTGCCTTTAGGTTAATTACAGAATATCAGGTGTTATTAATGATATAAATTAAATTCCTAGAAACCTGGGCTCTCTGGCATAATTTTACTCTTAGTTGCAGTCGTGCCCTTACTTTCAATTGGGGTATTCCTGCACACACACACATGTTCTTAGGTTCGATATTTTATGACGGGTCAGAGTCAGTCATCATGATCAGAAACACATAATTGTAGAATCAAAACATTTATTAAATTCAATTAGTAATGCCATACAAGTTAAATTGATCATCAATTCTAATGTTAAACCTCTACCTTTCATTCACTCTCTCTCAGTCTTAAAGCACTTTAGTACTTTACTTCAAAGTATCAGCAAAACTCAATAACTCAATACATATTACATATATGATTACAACTCATTTTGGACATTAAAGTATTTTAACACATTATATAACCTCTCTCGGAATAAACATAACAGAATCTCTATCTGATTGAAAGTCCTTAAAGTTCGCTTCAAGAAAACAAGTCATTTACACAGATCTTAATTCTTCACTCTTTGTTTTAATACAAATTTCAGACTGCATTCTTTTAAATGTTAGTCAATTCACAAAAGTCATTTACACAGATCTTAATTCTTCACTCTTTCTTTTAATACAAATTTCAGATTGCGTTCTTCGAAATGTTAGTCAATTCTCAAAAGTCATTTACACAGATCTTAATTCTTCACTCTTTCTTTTAATATAAATTTCAGATTGCGTTCTCTAAAATGTTAGTCAATTCTCAAAAGGGGCTAGAATAAGTGAGAGTACTTATCTATTCTCTTTCTTCAGTTTTCTGCCGTCCTTCGTTCTTTGTTTCAAATCTGGTTGTCTTGACCTTGCTGCCACGTGGGTTACACATGCTTGCCTGGGCTGGACGCTATCTTTCTGCTTAGGTATTTACGTCGATGATCTTCTCATCACAGCCTGTGGTTTAGTCTTGCTGAAACTCTACTGCGGTGTCATACCGAACTCTATCGTAAGTCAGCCCTCAAATATGAGAGCTGAACTGCGATGAACTCTTGGAGCACACGGAGAGAAATCCAGGAACAAGAAAAAACGGGGGTCATTTACTTCCGTGTCGTGGGTTTTATTCGCTCTCCTAGAGCGCCACCTCTCCAAGTTTGAAATATCTTATCGTCTCTCCCATTGGTCTCCGTTTGGGTGACTTCACCGATTAACATACGAGACTTTTCATTTCGGGGAACGTATGCGTCATGATGCCTTCTAAGATATGATGCCCGCGGGTGCTTATCCTGATCTTACAGTATTTAGGCTGATCTTTGCCCTATGTCGTTGAATAGTACACATTCTTTCACTTACAATATTTCATTAATAATTCCTGTCTTATTTTGCCCCTTTTTCTGACTTACATTCATGTTAGACACTTAGATATAAAAGTTTAAAATTCACAAAATTTACAGTTCATCATGTAGGAAGTTGTTATAAACAAAACATATTTATACTGCGCTAAAAAGATAAGTATGCAAGTATGTTTTTATGTTAATTGTTAGATTCTGGAATGGTGACGTCAAATAAAGTTTGAAGTCGCCTATTTCAGATCTAACACAACCTTGGTTTTTGCTCAATAACTGTCTCACAATGTTCGAACGATGAGATGGTGCATTATTGTGCAAAAGTGACCAGCTACCTGCATCACGATATTCATGCCATACCCGATGAACTTCAAGATAAAACTCACCATTGACCATTTGGCCAGGCGGAATGAATTTTTTTATGGATAATGCCCTTGGAATTGAAGAAACAAATCAGCATTGTCTTTACTTTTGACTTCTCCAAGCTACTTTTTTTCAGATGCCCCTTTTCTGGTGGTCTCCATTCAGCATTTTGGCGCTTTGTTTCAGGCTCATATTCAAAACGCCACGTTTCTTCACCAGTAACTTTTGTTTCAAGGAAGTTTGAGTTCCTTATGAGTGGTTTTAATGAGGTTTTTGCAGTATTCAATTCAATACATTTTTTGTTGTCGGTCAACTTGTGGGTAACAAATTGCAAATTCAATTTGCGAAGGCCCAAACTCTCGGTCATAATGTTGTGTATAATTGATTTTTGAATCCTCAATTCATCTTCAGTCAATCTCACAGACGATTTCGGGTTTTGTTTGATGAAATCACGCACTTTTTGGATGTTAACTTCGCTCAATCCAGTTTTTATATGGCCAAGCTTTTTGTCATCCTTGAGCGTCTCGACCACTTTGAAATTGCATAAACCACTCGTAAACTTGAGTATGGGATAAGCATTCATTATCATATGCGTTTTAAAGCATTTGATGCGTTTCGGTAAAACATTTACCAAGTTTAACACAAAATCAGTTGCAGCTCTCTGTTTGAAACACATTTTCCCACCGTTCGTCAAAACACGCTGTCACTCTTGGCACTATAACTCTTCTTCTAATGAAACAAATGTCGTAAACAGTTGACACAACACTAATGAAGGTTGCCGCTTTCAACAACAAAAAAGATACAAGAGGTGGCGCCACTAGTTTCTTCTATTTTCGAAAAGTTCGGTTTCTTTTTGGACAGAGGTTGTAAATAGTTTTTTTCTGTTTTGGTATCTTGGCTTCCAGCCATTAAATTTCCTTATTAGTCAAGTAAATTAATTGCATCAAAACATTCTCCAATCGAAATACTATAACCACCTTCCTAATTTTTCATAGACCCTGATTACTGATAGAACTGCTATGTTGTGACATAGACTGTATATGACTTTGAATATTGCAGAAGGTATGCTGTATATATATATAATCACATTCTCTCCAGTTGAAATATTATGACCACCTTCCTAATTGTTCATAGGCCCTACTTACTGATAGAACTGCTATGTCGTGGCACAGATTATGACTTTTGAATATTGCAGAAGGTATACTGTAAATGCACAGAATCATGATTGTTTCCTGTAGACATGGGTACTCAGGATGGAGAATTCGAATGCCAGATCTCTCGCTCTACGTAATCCCAGAGATGTTCTATGGTATTCAAATCCAACAAGTTCAGTAACCAATAGTAACACCTGCAAGTTGCTGTCATGTTTACTGTATTTGCCAAACCATTCTCAAGTGATACCATCAGTTTGGCATGGTGCTTTATCCTGTTGGAACAACCTATACCATTTGGAGAGACAGTCTTCATGAAAGGGTGTACCTGATCACCCCAAATGGATAGGGAATTAGTCTACAGTTATCAGCGCTCCATAAAATTGCTAGAAAAAAATCTCCCCTATGCCATAATGCTGCCATCTCCCACTTTCTTCTGGACAATTAGATTGGGATGAATTCTCTCTGCAGGTTTTTTACCTAAATGAGAGTCATTCAAAAAGAAAATTAAAACCTTTCCATTAATTGTCCACTCGGATGCAAATTGTAAATGTAGTCATAGATACCTTGATTGGGCTTTGGAGGTTCGTAGGATGATACATTGGATTATAGTCCAGGAAACCCCACAGTTTATTTTCTTAAATTTCACAGTCAGCTGTTCCACAGTTTTTGTCTGTTGGTTTGCACAAGGCAGAATAACATGCATTCCCCACAAGAATTGATGAGATGTGTAGCCTACTACTGATCTGGCAACTGCTGTTCTGCCCAGTCTCCTTCCACTCGTAGTATACCTTTACTACAGCACTTTGCAGATAGTCTGCAATGCAGAATACTATAATCATGCATTTTTCAAAATCCACCAATTTCCCTTACCGATGTTAATCAGCAACTTTGAATGAACATTGTATTACATACCTCTGCTATCATATGTACAGGCTTTCACAGTGATAAGAGTACCACCTGGTGGTCTGAAATGGCCAGTTATGAAATAATGGAGATAGTCACATTTCAAACTGTGTGTGCATGACTGCTTTGTTGGGTATATACATTATTCTGTTCTGATAAATACCCTCAAGATGTGTACAAAAGGCTGTCACTGTACTACATAATCATAGTGTATATATATGGTATAAGTTGTATTGATTTCAATGTTTTAAAGTAATTTAAGTATAATAGTATAACAATAAATTTTAAAATATTTACATTTAAACAAATTTAAAACTATGTAGCCTTGTGTTAATTTCCTGCTAGATTACCAGAAGAACTGTTACACATTTGATTTTAGTTGCTGACTAGACGAATTTTTTCTAGTAATTTTATCAGTTTGTTCCCAAATTTGTTGATCTTTGTTGCAGACGTATTTTTTCTTGGAGAAAAAACTGTCAAGGGTTTTTTCCTCCCAGAATCTTGAGTTTTTAACCTTGCAATCCAAGAGCTCACTTTGAGACAATAGTAAAAGTGTTAGGGTTTACAGAGATGGCAACACTTGCTCTCTATAATTTTGCCTTCAAAAGTCTTACAAATAGCAATGAAAATAGGAAGAAATATCGAAACATTAACTGCATCCTGAATTAAGAACATATAGAACAAGTAAAACATTTCAGTTATTTAGACACAATTTTTAGTATGGAAAACAAATTAAATATGGAAATAGATAACAGAACCAACAAAGCTGGTATGGCAGGAAGTCAACTGAATAAATTTATATGGAATAAGAGAGAAATTAGTCAAAACACTAAATTAGCTGTATACAAGAGAGTATTCAAACCAATTTTACTTATGGATCCGAGTGCTGGGTTAGAAATAAAACACTTGATCAAAGACTGGAGGCTACAACTATGAGAGTTCTGAGAAAGATAAGGGGAGTAAACAGATGACATCAATTAATTACATTATAATATTATAAACAAGGATATTATGAGGAACTTGACATTAACACTCAGAAATGTGTTTACAGAGCTAATCTCGGGTATGGTCACTTAAACAGAGTGGGAGGGGAAACTAGCAAAATAAGCGCTTTTTGCCAGAATGACATGATAAAGACCCAGAGAAGAAGGTCTAGATGGATTTATTTGGCACAGTAAGATCTGCCTTAGAAGACAGAAATATAAGATTTATTTATTTTTATTTTTTTTTTTGTTTGTTGTTCAAATTTAAAAATTTTTGCAGACGTATCGATGAGGAGAAATCTGCGACATTTGATTTAAACATGACTAACTTATGCTACACCTAGTCTTAATGAAGCATTTAAAGTTACTAATGGGGAGAAAAATTTGATGTTTATTTGTGGGTTACTCTGTTACTTATAAAATACTTTTACTTAAAGAATACTTCTTCTGAGTATTTTATTACATAAATTTAGTTTCATAAATAACACAGATGTTATAATATCAAATATGACCATGAACATTCAAATAACCAGTATACCACTAGATAAACCATTCACGTATACAAATAGTGCCTCAACTATGAAAAAGTTCATTAGTGGTATTATCCATACAAATATTTAGAACAGTAAATTATAGAACCATATGTTACTGTATTAAAAAATAATAATAAATAAATAAAATTGATTTAAATTTCTTAAAAGAAATTAATGCTTGGAAACCATTTTATCTAAATCAATAAAAGCAATGAATTTGCAGCAGGCTAATTAAACTCTGGTGATGTTAGCTAATTTAGTTAAGCCTCTTAAGAAATATTTGTAGTCATTGTTCTTAGACAGAGAATAAAACTTATTTTGCTAGTAGTTACTTAAGCAGATATTACTTATTCTAATATTGCATATATTTTGTTGAAATTTCATTTTATCACATTTTCAGGTTGTTTTAGCAACTAATATTGCAGAAACATCTCTTACCATTGATGGAATTATATATGTGATAGATCCAGGATTTTGCAAACAAAATAGCTACAATGCTAGAACAGGAATGGAATCTCTGATTGTTACTCCAATCTCGAAGGTATCTTTTTTTTCTCTTTTTTCTGTAGAATATTTTATTCTCTGTTGCAATGACTAATTCTTTCAAAACATAGTCTATAGTAGAATTTCTTGCAGTAAATGCATTTCTTTTCATTATTATGAAATTCCCTGTCCCACGGTCTTCTGTATTCATTCATTCCTCTCCACAACAGCTTAGATTTACTAACAATCCATATATATCTCAGTACAGTATCACAACACAATAGTTGCAATGCCTGGAGAAATTAAATTTTGTATTTTATTTCTGTTTGAAAGGGCAAAATAGTATAATCATAAATACTAAATTTAGTAATTGTGTTGTGAGAAGGGAAAAAAAATGCAGACTTACAAAGGAAAATCTTTCATATTAATAATGAAATATTTATAATTTAAATGTTCTTTATTTGTGGGTGGGAAGGAGGATGAATTTCTTTTTATAGTGATTCCAAACATGAATGGTCAGGATCATACAGAGTGCATTGTAGTGAAACTGTAGTGGACTTGTATTATAGAAAGTGTTAATAAGAGGAAACAAACACATTTGACATTAACATGACCAGAACTATAGCCATATGGACCAAAGGAAAGTTGTTTCAAAGAGCAGTAATAAAAAAGGATGAACGAGGAGGAATGAATGGTGAAGGGGTGGTTTACTGGTCATTGCGCATGTGTTAATAGATTTAAAGGATAGCGGAGGAATTACCATTGCTTATTATAATAGGCAGTGGCTGTGAATTCATATCTTTGGAAAATGATGCAGAAGCCAGAACTTTGTTGTGACACAGATAGTGAAGATACTTAATTGCTCTTATGTACTAAGTACAGAATTTCAGTTTACTTCCTTGAACATTATTTCATATATAAGAAAAATATTCTCTGGATAAATGTACTTTCTACAATTTATTCTAGATTAATAATGAGCTCATTTTGTCATCAGATAAATTATTGCTTATAGTGAAAAAGAAAAACTTAGTTTCTTGGATATCAAGGAAAGCAATTTCGTATATACAAGGGCAGTTCCATAAGTTTCCAGCCTGCTAACTTTTAGAGCTGATAGAAAGAAAACAACTTTGTCACTTTTCAACATAATCTCCCTTTACTTCAACACACTTTTCATATCTTTGAATTACATTTCTATGCCCTTGAAAAAATAATCTGCAGAAAGGTCTAGAACTGCATCTTTCACCTCATTGTCATCTGCAAATTTTTTTCCTCAAAGGTCTTTCTTCAGTTTCGAGAAATCTGGGCTGTACAGTGGGTGTTCAATCTCCTGGAAGCCACAGTCCTTCACTGCAGCCTTTGCAACAATAGTCATATGGACCAGAGCATTGTCTTGAAGCAGGCAAACCTGCATTCTCGAAGGAAAGGAATACCACCGAGTCAATCAAAAGAATTCCATGGCAATCCCAAAAGATTGTTGCCATGATCTTCTAGGTAGACTGTGAGCGACCTTGGCTTTTCTCAGCAGTGCTTTGCCTGGTTTGCATCAGGATTCCCTTTTGGAAAGAGGATCATAATGAAGGACCATGGTTTCATCCCCGATGACAATGGATTCCAGCACTGACCTTCGTCATGTGAAACTTCTCATGAATGATGCAAAAGACGGTTGTTATAGATAGCCCCAACCTTGCTGAGATTTCTACAAGCTTCAACCGTCTGTCATTGAGCAGTTCCTCCTCAACAAGAAAGACATTTTCCTCAGTCATCACTTCCACAGGCCGACCATCATGAGGATCAACTTCGATCCTCTTCTCTCTCCCTCTTCCTAGGCGAAACTGTTTAGCCCATTCATTCACTGTGGAATATGAAGAAGAACTTCCCCATAAACATCATCCAGTTGCTATTTGATAGCACTTGGATAAAAGCCTTCTTTGGTGAAAAACTTTATCACAGCGTGATACTCAATTTTTAACGTTGCAGCCACTTAGTATGCCACATGTTAGCCAAAATAGTGCCTCCAACTGAATGATTCAGGTAGATAGTTCAAACTGATACACTAAGCTTCCCATAGATGGTGCTATCTGTCATGCACAGCGTTTTAAAATTGACACGAATTTTGTATGTCAGGCCAGAAACTTTTGGAACCTGCCTTGTATCTTTATATGCTAAGAATATTATTTGAAGATTAAAGGAAGGAGGTAAAAAAAAATCCAAAATATGGCACTCTTCATTATATATATATATATATATATATATATATATATATACACACACACACACACACACACGATGGTGGTCTGAAAAGTTCTCGGACTAACAATGAAAAAACAAATTTATAATTTCAAAATAATTTTTATTTTTCAACATAATCTTCCTTAAGATTAATACATTTATTCCAGCGATGCTCCATCGCCATTATTCCATCCCTATAGTGGTTCGCAGTAAGATCTGCAAAATACCCCTCTACAGTTGCAATCAACTCTTGATTTGAAGAAAAACGCTGACCAGCGGGGAAGAGTTTTAGTTTTGGGAAGAGATAGAAGTAAGAGGGAGCCAAATCTGGGGAATAGGGTGGATGTTCCAACAATTCATAGTGCAGATCCCTTAATTTTCCCATTGCCAAAACACCTTTGTGGGCAGGTGCATTGTCCTGATGAAAGATGATTTTTTCCTTCTGCAAATTGGGTCTTTTCTCACGAATTTTTCCATCTAGTCTGGTTAAAAGCGGAATAATATTCCCTGGTTATCGTTTTACCCTTTTCAAGATAATTAATAAACAAAATGCCTTTAACATCCCAAAATACCGATGCCATGACCTTTCCTGCTGATGGAACCGAATCTGTCTTCTTTGGCACTGAACACTGTTTTAACTGCTGTTTGGATTCTGGTGTGTTATGGTGAACCCGAGTCTCATCCAGAGTGATAAATTGACGCACAAAATCAGTTTTTTATTCTTATTAAAATGCTCCAAGCACTGTTGAGAGATTTTCATGGGAGTGCGTTTTTGATCTACTGTGAGCAAGCACTGCATCCATCTTGCGCAAAGCTTTTTCATATGCAATTCTTCATGCAAAATATATTATCCTACACGTTCTTTTGAAATGCCTATAGTCTCAGCAGTTTCACGCACTTTGACTCGCTGGTCATCCAATAAAATATCGTGCAGTTGATCAATGATTTCTGGTGTTGTTGCACTTTTTGGACGTCCTTCACGCGGATCATCTTCAAAGCTGGTACGACCATGTTTAAATTCGGCAGCCCATTTCTTAATTGTTGAAAACGAAGGAGAAGAGTGCCCATAAACTTTTATGAACTTCGAATGAATTTCTTTTGCCATTAAACCTTCTTACACAAAGAATTTTATAACTTCACAACACTCAATTTTATCCATTTCAAGGGATAACGACAACACTTTTGCTTATGACAGATGTACCAACTTAGAAAAAAAAAAATCTTGCCAATAGTGTTGCCATCTATGATCGAGGGCGGAGAACTTTTCAGATCGCCCTCATATATTATCTTCTCAAGTATCTAAGAAAATGGCTTTTCTATTTTCAGCGATTTTAATGTTCAAAATACCAACTGGCTTTTTCTCCAACTGCACAGACTAAGCAAATAGAGATACCACGACATTTGTCATCACAAATTACCTTGCGCCTATTGTTCACATGTCTGCCAGAGCACCAGATAACTCCAAACACTCTGGACCTCTTTGTAACTAGTGATTCCTCCAAGTGTACTGCATAGGTTGTATCTTCCTTAGGTAATTCACACCACAATCTTGTGCTTATCTCTTCTCCCACCGATCAACAATGCAGTAAATTATATTGGCATTATTATAATGCAGTCTTCTTGCATTATAAGAATGCTTGGTGGGATGATTTTCAAGATTTCTATGTCTCGTTTCCTTGGTTGGACTATTGCCTTTGGTTTTCCAACCCAAGCATTTGCACTGAACATATCATTGAAGTAATGCTCTCTGGTATGGAAGCATATTTTCCCCATTCTATGTCAAAAATCCATCCCCCCAAGTAAGTCTTGGTTCTCCAAAAGATGTGCTAAAGCTGTACAAAAGAAGAAACAAGCATACTTCATCGAAAACTACTGATTACTCCATAGAGCCAAAAGCAGGAAATTTGGATCGTGGCCACATCAGTCATACATTTTGGTCTCTTTACCAAAGCAGTTGTCCATAACATTTGCATCATCACCACAGAAAAATCCAGTCTTCTGGCATTGTACTTTTCTCAAATGCATGCATAGATGATTTTGTTAAATGTTCTCAAATCATTCCATTCTGATATTTCATCAGAAAATGATTAGAAAAATCCTTTTACAAATTAGATATCAAACAGGCCATCTGGTCCGAACAACATTTCTCCAATTGACCGGAAGGTTTGATTTGATTCTTGTTCTGTGTTGCCTCTTTGTACTATCTTACTCTGCTGGTATTTACTGTACATCCTGGAAATGAGCCCATGTCCAATTTATTTCCAAGAAAGATGATAAACCCTTACCGTGAAATTACTACCCATTCTCTCTCTCTCTTCCCTAGTCCTCTCCAAAGTAATAGAAAGACTCAAACCCCCCCCCCCCACACACACACTCTTTTCAAGGTCAACTAATAAATGATTTGCTAGTATGGATTCTAACAATGCCAATCAAAAGGGGAATCTGCTTTCCACGTCACCTACCTCCGGGTAATTACCATGAAAAAGTTTGGCAAATCGCAGGTAGCACTTGATATCTCAAAGGCTTTCATCCAGGTCTGACATAATGGCCTATTAAGTAAGCTCCCATTATTTGGTCTGCCCCATGACATCTGCAACAGTTGCCAGTTTTCTCGCTGGATGCACATGCATGATGGTGGATGACTCCCTATCTTCTATGATACTAATGCTGGGATCATGCAAGGTTCTGTTCTCTCATCCACCTTCTTCTATCAATCAATATAGAAGAAATAATGATCACTAATTCAAAACAGTTTCACTGATGACATTACAATACACTCCTTCTCACTTGACAAATCTTGCATCACATAAACCATCACAACTCACAGAACAACAACCTCTGCAGCCCTAAATTCTAATCACCAAAACCATTCTTTGTGAGGCTCAGAAAACCTTGTCGATTTCAGTGCCTCTAAAACACAGTTCTACTTTATTTCCCATGATAAAGATCCATATTCTAACAGCCTTACTACAACACCCAAATCTCAAGGCAAATGATATTTCTTTCCTTAAGATTACCCTGACATCAATCTCTTTGGGCATAAACACATCACAACCGTTGCATCCTCAGCATCCAAAAAATCAGGAGTCCACTTTTGCTCAAGACATCACTTTACCTCTGACCAACTATTAACTCTGTACAGACATCTTGAATGAATGACATTGATGCATTCAAATCACAAATCTGCCCCTCCAAGTTTTCCCTAAAAATACTCTATACAATACAGATAACAACAGACTAATTAACGATTCATACCAGCTCATTCCAACCACTCACACAAGTGTTTAGTATTATCTGCTGCATGCACCTTCTATAAATATTTCCATGATAAGTGTTCATCAGAACTAGCATCAGTAATTCTCCCTCACTCTATCAAATGCACTGAAGCACTTCATCATCCCTTCACAATCTAGATGCATACTCATTTTTCTCACATCACATCATTTCAAATTTTAATCAGTTTCTTTTCCTTCTCCTCTTCCATTCTTGCTGCTGCTGGAACTGCCTCCCTTCCTATGTATTTCCCAAGGAATACAATGCACAATCCTTCAAGTCTAATGTGAACAAGTTCTTCTTTCTCAAATTTCTTTCCATACACACTACTAACGTACTATATGACTAAACCGACCTCTTGTGTATGGACCCAACATATATATATATATATATAGTTATCCCTCGATTAACACAGTTAAGTAATCCCTCAATGTTACCACATATATCAAAATCGTGTTAATCAAATTTAATAATCAATGGTAAAAATTACAATTCGTCCATGATCGATTACTGTATTAATAATTCATTTTATGTGGTACTCTTTTAGGAAAAATAAAAAAAATGAATGCAATGTAAATGTTTAATAAATGCTTGTACCTACATTATTTACTGCAATTTTTTTATCAAAAGAAGTTATCAAGAGTCGTTTGAGCAGTTTTAGTTTTTTTTTTTATCGGCATAAATTCTATGATAACAAGCAAAATGACTCTCCATACTTCGGCAAACAAGCAATAAAACATAAATAAAGAAATAAACACTGCAAATATAATACATGATGGTACAAATTAAGTGGATATTGAATCCAACATTATTTCAAAGCCGAATAGAGAAACTACTAGAATTTCATGCCGAATATATAGAAACTAAAAGTTTCGGCAGATGCAAGCATAAATAACCTTAAGGGCAACTTGTAGTAAAGGTGGCGTAAGCTCCAGATCACTTTCCTTAGTATTTTCCATAAATGTAAAGCACATCTCCTAAAGGACATGTATAATAAATAAGTCTTTGGCTCTCTATTGTAATACATGATAGTTTATTTATTTTCGGTTACAATCTAAAAATTATTGAACAAAGAATAAAAAAAAAAAAAAAACTAAACCATACTATACTGACATCGGAGGTCGTGATTATCTCTCAGATACAGTTTACTGTCAAATATCACAAACCTTTACATAACATGTGTTAAACCAAACTGACATGTGAATGTACAGCTACTCATGACGTCCAAGCTATACAATGAATTGTGTAAGAATATTTATATTAAACGTTTTGTTTGTATCTGTCAGATCAGCTGCGAGTTCCTCAGGGTTAAAGGCGCGTTAATCAAAACTCAAGCCGCGTATATCAAGGGATTGCCGCAATTAATTTCACCACGATAATGAAATCCGTGTTAAGTCACACCGCGCTATTCTGCTATCCATTCCACCAATGTTCAGGACTGATATCTAAATTTGAACATTTATGTCCCATCCTGTGTAGTTTGACTTGTATTATTTATAGTTATTACTATTGTTATTAAATGCCTTGCTTCCTATGTTATGATTTGTAAAATTTAAATTTTGAATTATACCATAACATAAAATAATTCACAGATCTCATTCACAGTTACTCAGCTCTAATCCCAAAATGATAATCTAACCCAATTGTTTCAGCTAACTGGTGGCCTTGTAATAATTAAGGCATAAAGAAGCAAGGTTTTCCTCACAAAATTTACACTGACCAGTCTCCTGTTACTATCAATCATAAATACTGTTCTACTTTTTTAATCAGTGAACGTATTTCTTGTAATGTCCTCTTCAAATTTTGTCAGAAATAATTTCATCAGCCTTAAACACAACTGATATAATTGCAATTTCATAATGTTGTATGCATTTTATTTACCTCTAACTAGGCTGCAGCTAATCAGAGAGCTGGACGTGCTGGCAGAGTTGCAGCAGGAAAATGCTTCCGTCTTTATACAGCTTGGGCTTATCAACATGAATTAGAGGACAATACTATACCTGAAATTCAGAGAGTTAATCTTGGAAATGTAGTTTTAGTGTTAAAATCACTTGGTGTTAATGACCTGGTGCATTTTGATTTTCTTGATCCTCCTCCTCATGAAGCATTGGTAAGTTATCTTCTTTAATTCTGGTTTTTAATATAGAGTATTATATTGTCCAATACAAGACTGCTTGGAATTGTAAATTCGGCATAATTCAGAAGGTCGAATTCAAGATGATGGTAGAGCTCTCACAGTACTACCATCTATAAAAAGAGAACTAGAAGTTAATATGAAAATTACACATATTTTTCCTTCTGAATGTTCCAGATAAGATTTATTCAGCACATACTTGAAGCTAAGAAAAATTGTGGAAGGGAAACTGGGAGGAGAATAAGTTGAATTCAGATTAAATAGAGGTTGTCAGGATTATATTTTTACTTTAAAACAAAGTTGAAAAATCATGGGAATATAAGAAGGATGAGTATTTCAGTTTCATAGATATTGAACAAAGTATACCCTATTTGATCACAAAAGAAATTAAGAAATTATGAAAGAATTAAACCAAGAACCAGTAATAAAAAAAATTAAAAAATATAAACATAAATGGATGAAACACATTCATTCAAAGAATGAAAACAGAAAGATCACCAAAACAAGCCTTAAAGTACAAGCCATTAGGAAAAAGAAAGCCAGAATGGCCTCTTAATCAACGATGACTTCTAAGGCCGAAACAGGCCTAAATCCTTGATACGCATGATGATGAGATATTGAACAGCCATATGTCAGTATGCCAAGAGAATAATTGCTATGCAAAATGCTAAAAGTATTTGGTGTAAATGGTGTCTACCGTATTTACTCGAATATAACTTGCACTTTTTTCCCAAAATTAAAGTTAAAAATCGTGGTACAAGATATGTGCGGGGATTTTCAGAAACTAAAGTTTTTCAGGAAAAAACTAAATTGACGTTTATAATTAAATCCTCAGTATTCATTATAATTTATACTTGCTCACTTATTTATAAAATGAATGAATTTAAATTTTAATTATCGGCTTATACAAATTAAGTGGATATTGAATCCAACATTATTTCAAAGCTGAATATATAGAAACTGCAAGAGTTTCATGCTGAATATATGGAAACTACAAGAGTTTCGTGTCGAATATAGAAATTATAAAAGTTTCGGCAGATCCAAGCGTAAGCAACCTTTCAGGACAGGAGCAACTCGTGGTAAAGATGGAGTAAGTTCGGATCACTTTCCTTAGTATTCTCCGTAATGCAAAGCACATCTCCTTGCAGACGTATGATGCTATGCATTATGGGAAGAGATCACTACCCAGACTGGTTTCAACCTTTGTTGAGGTCTTGTCAGTGGGAGCCAGACCCAGGTTGAAATGATGCAGAATTCATACTTTCCCATATGCGTTGCCAAAAGGTGTCACATGTTAAAAGGTAACAAGAATTACTGAAATAAAGAGCCAAAAGGCTTCACTTCGGCGATGCAAAATTATATAAATTAAGTGGATATTGAATCCAACATTATTTCAAAGCTGAATATATAGAAACTACAAGAGTTTCGTGCCGAACATAGAAACTATAAAAGGTTGCTTACGCTTGGATCTGCCGAAACGGTAGATCCAAGCGTAAGTAACCTTTCAGGACAGGAGCAACTCGTGGTAAAGATGGAGTAAGTTCGGATCACTTTCCTTAGTATTCTCCGTAATGCAAAGCACATCTCCTTGCAGATATGTATGATGCTATGCATTATGGGAAAAGATCACTACCCAGACTAGTTTCAACCTTTGTTGAGGTCTCGTCAGTGGGAGCCAGACCCATATGTAAAATATAATACCCAGGTTGAAGTGATGCAGAATTCATACTTTCCCATATGAGTTGCCAAAAGGTGTCACAAAGGCGTAAGCAACCTTTCAGGACACAGGGGCAACTCGTGGTAAATTTGGAGTAAGTTCTGATCACTTGGCTTTATGGAGAATACTAAGTAAAGTGATCAGAACTTACTCCACCTTTACCACGAGTTGCCCCTGTCCTGAAAGGTTGCTTACGCTTGGATTCACTGAAACTTTTATAGTTTCTATATTCGGTACAAAACTCTTGCAGTTTCTATATATTCGCTTTGAAATAATGTTGGATTCAATATCCACTTAATTTATATAATTTTGCATCGCCGAAGTGAAGCCTCTTTATTTCAGTAATTTCATTAATTATCAACATTATTTATGCGATTGACCACTCATCTTCATCACGCAATATATTTAATCTTTTGTGGCAATGATTTTGTAATTAAATTAATTTTTTGGATAAATCATGTCTCTAATTATTTCCGGCAAAATCATGTCCCAAGCTCTCAAAATCCAGTTGCACAACAGTTCTAATGATGGTTTCTTAATCTTATCTCCACCCCCACCCCCCTGCACAATCCAAGATTGAGCATAAGTCAGTGTTCTCACTCCCACACTTCCTCTGCTGATTGCCTTCATCTCTGTGCACATAATTGGTGTGGTATTAACAAAAGATCATGTGATTCACTGACAAAGGCAAGCCGACGATTGTTGGGTTGAAATATGATAACTTCAACCGGAATTCCAAAATATCTGAAACTGTCATAACAACATTCACTATCTATTTCTTAAAACTTTAAACTTTTTTGTGTATAAGCTATATGTGAAACATTTAAATTTCTTTTTTCGTAAAGTAAAATCAGCTATGCGAGTTATATTCAAGTAAGTACGGTGTAAGTCAGCACTTAAACAGAAGGATATACAAGAAGATGATTTGATGTGTTAAGATGGCACTAGAATTGGAAATGTTAATATCAGCACTTTACTTTAACTCTTAAATAAATTCCTAATAAATTGACTAACTCCTTAAAAAGTTTGATTTGAAAATCACCAATAAAAACAAAGATTATGAAAACAAGGGCAGGATCATTGAAAACTTGTCAGCTGTTTATGCACAATTTTTATTGTAGACGGTAAATTAAATATGGCTAATAAACAATAGAATAATTAAAACTGGTATAGTATGGAGTCAACTTAATAAGTTTCTATGAAATTAGAGAGAAATAGGTAAAACGCTGCTTATAAGAGTATACAAGATGTTATTCCAACTGTTTTTTTTTCCCTCTATATATACCTTATTCCATATAAATTTATGCAGCTAGCCTACCAGTCTTTCTTATTCTGTTCTCTGTTTATATATTTAATTTGCCATTTCTCCATTGAAAATGCAGTTGGAATTTTCCATGTTCTTGCCTGTTTTGATCTTTTTTATTGCTAATTATTATGAAAAGTTTATTACAGCTGTTCAGTTTAGTTAAAGAATCCAGGAGAGCTTGAACTGGATTTGTTTCCTATTTTTACATTAAACCACCTTCCCGTACCGTACTTCATCAGCTCTAACTGCTGACTTAAAATTTAAATATACGCTATGCATTGCTCCATATAATGTTCCAAACTGTAGCATTCTGAACAGCTTTTACCTCTTGGCATTTTGTCATGTGTTTTTTTCCAGGTGTACAAAACTTAGATACAGATTCTTTTTTATATTCCCATTATTTTTTAACTATTTGTCTTAAAGTAAAAATATGATTCTTACAATGCCTGTGTTGCTTAATCTTGAGTAAATTATTAAAACAAGAATATAATTTCTGTCTTGTAATTTATTACTAACCCAACTCTCATATCCATAAGTTAATATTGAAGGCTGTTTTCGTATACCATTACTTGGTGTTTTGGCTTATTTCACTCTCTTATTCCATATAAAATTAAGTCCCTATAAACTGATTGTTTCTTTACTATACTCTACTTATTCTGTTGTTTATTTCCATATTTAATTTGCAGCCTTCACTAAATGTGCCTAAATAGCCGAAATATTTTACTTGTTTTACAGGTTCACTAAAAATACAGGTGGTAGTTTTTTTTTGTTCTTGCCTATTTTCATGTTGCTGATTTTCATATCAGATTTATTAAACTCTAGTCAAAAGAATCCTAAAGACTTGTACTGGATTTCTTTTGGCATATATCATCACCTTCATAAATTAAAGAGCTAAGCTGAATATCTCCAGTTTTGATGCCATGTCTGATGCCACTTTCCTTCATAATGTGATCCATATAGATGATGAATAATATTGGAGATATCATGCATCTTTGAGTTACGTCTGATTTTACATCAAACTATCCTTTCTCTACTTCCTTCAGTTCTGACTGCTGCCTTACAAATTAAATATAGATTATGTATTCATGTTTTTGTGTCTGGCCACATCCAACTTTTTTTAAAATAATTACTGAGATAAAGAGCCAATAGGCTTCACTTTGGCAAGGTAAATTTATTTAAATTAAGTGGATATTGAATCCAACATTATTTCTTAGCCGAATAAGAAACTCATCATCATCAAATTCCTGCCATGGAATTTGATGATGATGATGATGATGTACAGGATATGATAGTACTAGATGAAAAAAATTACATCATTACTAACTTCCTATCTGCAATTTCCTCCAAATCAGTCTGTTACTTGTCAAGACTCCAACATTATCAGATCTTATATTTCTATTGCCTAAGGCACATTGTACCGTATAGGTGGATTGATACGGCACATTGTACCACATCAATCCACCTATATCTTGGTCTTCCACTGGGTCGTTTTGCTGCCAACCTGGCAGAGAACACTTATTTTGCTAATCTTTCTTCGCCAATTCTGTCTAAGTGACCATACCACCTGAGATTAGCTCTGCTAACGCATTCCTGGATGTTGACAATGTCAAGTTCTTTCCTAATATCCGCATTTTTGATATGATATTGCCATTGATGCCATCTGTTCACGCCTCTAATCTTTCTCAGGACTCTCATATCTGTGGTCTCTAGTCTTTGGTCAAGTGTTTTACTTCTGACCCAGCTCTCAGATCCGTAAGTTAAAATTGGTTTGAACACTGTCTTGTATACAGCTAATTTAGTGTTCCAACTAATTTCTCTCTTATTCCATATGAATTTATCAATTGACTTCCCACCATACCAGCTTTGCTGATTCTGTTGTCTATTTCCATATTTAATTTACCATCTTCACTAAAAATCGTGCCTAAGTAGCTGAAATGTTTCACTTGTTCCTCAGGTTCTCCATTCAAAACACAGTTGACATTTTCAATGATTTGGAACTAATAAATCTTTGGAACTAATAAATGAAGAGAGTGAAAAAATGGGATTAAAAATAAATATCACCAAAACTAAATTCATGGTCATAAGTAAGAAACCAATTCTTAATTTAGCACTTTCTTTAAATAGGAAACAAATAGAAAGAGTGGCAAAGTTTAAATATCTCAGATGCTGGTTAAATGAAGATTGCAATCCAGAAATGGAAATAAAAGTTAGAATTGAAATGGCAAGAAAAAATTTTCTCTTGATAAAATCAACACTGTGTAACGCAGTTTAAACTCAGAGCTTAGAGTACGGCGCATGGTTAAATGCTATGTATGGTCTGTACTGCTGTACGGTGCAGAAACTTGGACCTTAAAAACAACATCAATAAAAAGACTTGAAGCCTTTGAGATGTGATTATACAGACGAATGTTAAAAATCCCATGGACAGCAAAAACGTCCAATCAGGAAGTACTGGACCAAATGGGGAAATCACGTGAACTTTTAGATACCATAAAAAGAAGGAAAACTGCATGTCTTGGTCACCTACTTCGTAATGAAAAATATAAGATACTTCAACTGATTATAAAAGGGAAGATAAATGGAAGAAGAGGACAAGGAAGACGAAGAAAATCTTGGCTGGCAGACATTAGACAGTGGACTGATATGAACTCTGAGAGACTGCTCAGAGTAGCTGAGAATCGCTCAAAATTTGCTAAGGTGGTCACCGACCTCCGATAGGAGATGGCACTCAAAGAAGAAGATATGTGAGTATTTCTGGCAGAATATAATATCATCTGCTACAGCTACCTTTTCACCTTTCATGTTTTTTTGTACCTCAAATATTTATATTCCTGATTGCATTTCTGTTGAACATCTTCCACCAATTTCTGTCATTTTGTTTCATTTTAATAATCTTTCAAAGTATGCAACAAAGACCACTTTCTCCTGTGATTTGAATTTGCAGGATTTTATTCAGTGCGTGAAATGTTTGTCGAGACAATGAAAGAATATGTAGAAGAAAATTGAAACTGGAGAGAGAATATGTATTAAGTGCCTGTTAGGCAACAAGAACACGTCAAATATCAACAGTAAGATGGAAAATTATGTTATTGATATTGAACATGTGGTCATGAAAATAGAGGAGAAAGAAATGAATATTAATAAAGAAACTGTGTGCTTAAATGTTATCCTTCATAGAACAAAGTGCAAAATTGGAAAATTGCAGAAGCAGCAAGAGTTAATCAGGATTGAAAAAAGAAAGAAGCAGGTGATCCAAAGGAATAATAAAAACCGACCAAAAAAAACAAGAAAAACAAGTTAAGGAGAAAATTATGTATGGAGACTCGATGATCAGGGGAGTACCTAACGAAAGTGTGACAAAATCGTGTTTCCCAGGCACAAAAATTCATGATATTAGCCATATCCAGATGCAAAAAGGTAAGTCGAAGGAAATCGTCTTGGTTGGTGCAAATGATTTGAGAGGTGAGAAGTATTCTGTGAGAGAGGATGTAAAGGAGTTGTTAGAAGAAACAAAACTGAAGAGTGAGAAGGTGAAGACGTTAAATCTCCTAGCATGCTATGATAGAGGTGAACTGAAGAGGAGGACACTGATTGCCAATAAATCTATACATAGATTGTGCAAAAGGAATGACGTAGAATTTGTGGATGTGTGGTCTCTGTTTAACAGAAAGAAGGATTTGTACAGTGCTGATGGACTACACCTAAATGGTTTTAGTGCCAGGTGTCTGGAGAGAGAGATTTGTTCACCGAGCATTCTGAAGTGTAAATGCAGGGAAAGTTAAGCAATTAGGTGGAAGCAAGTGAGTTTGTGTAGAGGTGCCCATGAAGTGAGTGAGTGTGAGAAAAAATCTAGTCTCTCAATCAAAAATATTGAATAGGTTAGTCAGTTCAGAAAGTACAGATGAGTAGGGGGGGGGGACTAAAAGGATGCTGCAGTTTCTATATACTAATGCCAGAAGTAGCAGGAACAAGAGGGAGGAGTTTTTGGCATTGGTTTAGTGCAACCTCACCAAAAGTTATAGGCATTAGTGAGACTTGGCTAACAGCAGATGATGTAGCTACAGGGATTGAATGTAAAGGGTTTAGTATTTTTAGGGAAGATAGAGAAGATGAGATTGGGGAGGAGTACTGCTGATGATAGCAGATGAATTTCTGCCAATAAGAATAGGAGACAGGTGGGAAGGTGGCTGTTCATTTGAAATAATTTGATGTGAGATTAAGGCCAGTAAGACAAAATATACAGTTGATTGTTGCTAGGCCAAGGAGTTCCACAGACGATCTGGAAGACATGCATCGCCAAATTCGTGCAATGAGTATAGGTCGAGTGATCATTATGGGGGACTTCCACTATGGAGATATAGACTGGAAGGAAGGAAGATCACATGGTAGGAAGAAAATATAATTTATACACCTTCTAAGAGATAATTACTTAAAGCGGCATGTGATGGAGGGAGACGGGAGAGTATTAGACCTAATCGCAAGATCAGAAGAGCTATCCATAACTAAGGTGACCATGCAGTCTTGACTTGGGAGATTGTAAAACATGAGGAATATTCTATCAAGAAGGGGTATTTGTGGAACTATAAGGCAGGCGATTATGACATGCTTAGGAAAAAGCTTAAATCTGTACCATGGCATAAAACACTGCAGAGTAAAGATGCTAGTAGTGCATGGGATATAGTTAAGGGTCATCTAGAGGAAGCAGTATTAAATTGTATACCTAGGGAAAAGAGGGTTAATCAGATAGGAGTTAGATTGATGAGTAATATCATTAAGCACGAGCATCTTCAAAAGAAGAAATTACTGTGGTGGGTATATGAAGATAAAGGTGACCATCAAACTCATGAACAGTACAGGGTTCAGGCAAGAAAGGTGACCAGCATGACAAGGAAGGCAAAATCAGATTGCAAAATATGAGAAGAATTTAGTTGAGCAGGCCAAAGGAAATCCCAAAGAGTTCTTTCGTTATGTGGCAAGTAAAGGAAGAATGACTATGGAAGATTAACCTTAATGAGTGATGATGGTCACGAGGAGACGGAAGCAAATAAAATAGTTGAGTTACTGAGTGACCACATTGCAAGGGTATAATCATCCTAATGAGATTACTTCTTTAACCTGTGTTATAGACATTAATGTGTGAATGAACAGAGATGGATGAATTCGATGTTCTTATGATATTGCAGAATCTCAATGTAAATACAACTCTAGGATATCCGCTAGTGTTTTGCGAGAATGTGGAAGGGAACTGGTTATGCCTTTGACTAGTCTCTTTAATTTAAGTCTCAGCTCTGGTAAAGTTCCAAGGGAGTGGAAAGAGGCAAAATAATTCCTTTGCATAAGGGAGGTTCTAAGACTGCAGTAGCAAATTATAGACCAATCAGTATCTTAGGCATGGTAGTAAAAGTACTAGAATAATTGGTAAAAAAGAGAATTCAAGAATGGGTTAATAAAAATATGATACTGTATGAGGGTCAACATGGCTTTGTGAAGGATCAGTCATGCCTTAGTAATTTGGTAACTTTTTCTAATAGAGTAACAGCTGAGTTGGATAAAGAAAATGGCTACACGATTTTGCTAGATTTTGCAAAGGCATTTGAGAGAATGCCACATGGAACTCTGTTACACAAATTAGAACAAATGGGTGCTGGAGTGACACTGGTTAAGTGAATAAGAAGGTTGCCGCTGTACAGATATCCAAAAGTGATACATATATGGAGGGGCAGAATCGAGGTAAAAACAGGTGACTAGTAGTGCTGCAAGATTCAGTGCTAGGACCATTGCTGTTTAATTTGTACATAAATGATATAGGAAATAACCTGAAAGAAAATATTCAGTTGTTTGCTGATTATGTGAAATCTGGTATAATAATAGTTAATCAAGGCAATCAATGGAGCTTGCAGGAAGATTTAAATAGGCTGTCAGTATGGGCAAAAGTTAATATTTGTCAGTTTAATGTCAAGAAATGTAAAGTTATGCATTTTTGGATAAATAAATTACAAGTCGTGCACATCACATTGATCACACTGTGCTCCAGGAAATAGATGAAGCTAGAGATTTTAGAGGTGGTGATAGACAGAGAGTTAAAGTTTAGAGGATTGCTAAGGTAGCCCGTAAAATTACTTGACTGTTGAAGAATACATTAAGTAGACATAAGGAAGATGTTATTCCTCTCTATAAGACCTTGATACACCCACATCTGGACTACTGTGCTCACTCATGTCTGGCCCCCTGGGGATGTGGAAGCAGTGGAGAGGATTCAGGAGTGACCAAGATGGTGAGTGACCTGTGGAATGTTCCCTATGAGGATATAATTGAAGGTTTGTGGATTGCAGAAGTTGGCTGATAGGAGAAAAAGAGGGGATATGATAGATGCTTAAAGGGTTTTATAGGATAGATGCAGGGGAAATGTTTCAGTACTTTAAGTACACGGGATCATCCCCTGGAAGTTGAATAAAGGTGTGGTTAGTAGAGGTGTGAGGACTAGACTTTTTGCTTGGAGAGTTGTGAATGAGTTGAGTGTTCCCATTGTCAGTTGTGAGTGGTCTGTTAATGGGTTTCTCGTATTCTCTTAGAGTACATGGTGATTTACTTGCTTGGGAGTTTTAGTATGCTTTCTTCTTTTCCAGGACTGCCTCTTGAATCTCTTCAGTCTACCATGAAATTTGGAGTTTTCTGTCTTGCAAACAATCTCAATGCATACCTTTCTGGTTGTACCAGTATTTTCTTCAGAGTTTGCCACTGATTCTTCCAGGTTTCAGTTCTTTTTCACTTTCATTTTTTTTCCTTCGGTAATATTTGTATTGAGTCTGCATTTCATCTTGAAAATTTCTTGACTTTGATTCTTTTTAAAACTTTTTTTTCACCTGTTTTTCTCTTCTGTATGATATTCATTTTTATCCTGCCCAAAACTAAATAGTGATCACTTCCTACTTGAAATCCCTTACATACTCTTTTTTCCTTTACCATTGTAAAAATATGTCAACACCAGCATAATCAATAAGACTACTTATTTCTGTGTTGCACTCCATTTGAATTTGTGCACATGTTTATGTTTAAATATGATGTTGGTGATGGCTGCTCCATGTCTCCTGAAAACAAATCTACTTATCCATTATGAGTATCTTTGCTCTTTTTTCTCCAAATTTTTTAAAATCATTTCTCTATATTTGGGCTTTGTTTCCTCCTCTGCTGTTTACACCTTCAACCAGGATCAAATTTCCATTTTTATTTCACCTGCCCTCTCTCTCTCTCTCTCTCTGATGACAGAAAAACCTCTCTGTTTCTTCCTTAGTAGAACCTCTGGTTTAATTATAGGCACAAGTTCAGTTTGAAATTCCTCATTTTGAAATGTACCTATATCAGTCTCTTTGAAATCACTTATCATTCAAAAAGTTTGTCGAATGCTCTAGCTACTCCTTTCTTTTCCTAATTGCTATTCCTACAATTATTTATTACTTAGCAGAATATAAGCTTAATTGTATTAGACTCTCATCGGTATTGGGCATATCGCTTGCAAATAACTTCATCACAATCCTCCCTAGTTAAGTCAGTTTCCTTCATATTTTGCCGCTGAGTCTCCAAAGTATGATTCTTGTTTTCAAACGTTTTTATTTTTTCTCCATTAAGATTTTGTATAACAGCCTCTGTAGCTCAGTTGATTTCAGCAATATCATTTAGTTGTAAGATCTTGGTTCAAATCACATCTAGGGCATGAAGAACCATTATCGGAAATTTTCAGATACAGACTGGCTAACTCAATTTAAAGTGAGTTAGCCAGTCTGTATGAAGGTGTCACAATTTTTCCTCTTGGAAACTCGGCTTTTTTCATAATTCACAGTTCACATTTCACAATTCACAGCCATAATACACTATGCAGATAGCATTAACACGTTGACCGCCTTATGAATCAAATACGATTCACACTACATTTTTTCATTGCGTTGCGTGAATCATATTTGATTTGCATAAAGATTTTTCTTTCAGGCCGTGTAGTTCACCCATGATTCATATCTAAATGAAATGCTCATGGGTAATGGAAATGTGGGGCCTGGTAAACAGGTTTATATAGTTAGCACGGTAGAATTTCAACTACATGTACAACAGGTGACCTATTATAGGGGTTTTATTTTTACCTGATTTAGGCCAATTTCTAATGTTGAATAAAACAATAACAATGGTGCTAAATATTTATTTATAATATATGTCATAAATGTGTCTTCAAAGACAAGAAGTATAGGCTTTTACCTGATTGGATAGATCAATAAAACTTTTGCTTTTGTTATAGTCCATAACAGCTTCCGGCTTTTGCACTTCATTACCATTTCTTTCTGTAAGGGATTTCATTTTGTTTGTGTGCTTTGTTGATAACATAAGCACTTCACGTTTATCGCACCAGTTTATTACCACCACCCCTGTGTCACTTTCTTTACCAATTATTTCACCCTTTTTCAATTTCTTCTGGATAACATCCTGTGGAATTCCCTTTCGAATTTTTCTCAAAGTGCCTACAAGGTGTGTTTGTCTATTCAAAAGTTTGTGCACTAATTCAATACTGGTATAATAATTATCTACAAATATTGTGCGTCCATTGTCAAGTAGATTCTCACAAAGTCCCATAACAATTGAAGTTGGAATACTATTAGTAGTATTGGTCTTTTCTGCACCACGGTATATCTTGAAATCATATGTATATCCATCTTCAATACACAATTTGAATAGTTTTATGCCAAATTTGTGTCGTTTATTCTTGATGTATTGATGAAAGGCAAGACGACCTTGGAAAGGAACTAAAGTTTCATCTACACAAATATTACTTGATGGCGTCATTATTTTCTGGAAATTTTTTCTTATATGATTTATGAGAGGTGTGATTTTATAAAGTCTTTCAGAAGTATTTCCACCCTCGTCTGTGAAGTGCCAGTTACTGAGAAGAAGATAGAACCGATTCCTTGACATAACTTGTTTGATTTCTGTAGAATAGAGGATGTTATTTGACCAATAACACTCTAATTTTGGCATCTGCACTAAACTGAAACCAAATTTGCAGACCCAAAAAATCTTCATTTCATTGGGATTTGTGTTTTTCCACTTTCTTATTCTTGCTTTTGGTAAAATTGTCTTACTGAGTTTTTGAAGAGCGTATGTGTTAGTTTCTTGTACCATTAGGTCCAGCGGTCCTTCATCAACAAACATAAAAAAGAAGTCTACAGGATGTTTATCATGCATTTCTTCAATAACATTTTGTTTTATTCCGAAATTATTATCCACAAACTGAAAATGTTTTAGATTATCACCTGTAATTTCATTCCATTGTAGGTCGGTTGAATTCACATTTCCTAGTATTTCATCTGAGGAAGAATCATTAGTCAAATGCAGATTTCTTTTAACATCATCATCATCAATTGTTTGTTCTACAGAATGAGCAGCAGTAAACTGAGATGTACTAGGAGTGAAAACTTTGGTATTACTAGTTGTAGATACTTCTATTCTCTTTCTAGCAATGAGAGAATCAGAATCCGAAGACACAGAACTATGATCACTTCCGTTGTAACTTTCCGACAAATATTCGTATGGTGCGTCATCAGATAGAACTTCATTTATCAAGGCTTCTAAATGACGTTTTTTTTCGTAGTCTCCCATATTAGGGCAATTTATAACAATATTTATCACTATAGCAAATTTATTCCATCAGACAAAACACTGAATGCATATAACTGTTCGTACGCATCATAGACATGCAAGTTTGACCTTGTGTGAAGTGCGAATCATGTGTGCACCGCTCAGCCCAGTCAGTGAAAAAATTCTTCTCAGGCTGTGTGGTGCACACATGATTCGTACTTAACAAATCTATTTAGCTGCATGAAATAGATAAAAAAAAATCATAAAATATGATTCTTTTATGTTACTTTCAGCAAATTGTAAAATAAAAAGAAGTTGGCCTGGGGATCACAAAATTTTTTAACATTACGGCAGTCAACGTGTTAAATGCCATATTAGAGCATTAATTAGGTTTCAAGTAAGCCATGTTTTAGCCTAACCTGAAAGTGGGATGGAATTTTATATCCATATGCTTCACACCATTGAATTGCTCAACTTGATTTTAAAACTTTCTTGCATATTTTTCTTTTCGATATGATATTGATGTTTATCCTGCTTAAATGATATTTTTTTCATGCTTCTTTAGACATCTCCAATAAATGAGGAGGTGGTCTCACACTAGATAATGAAGTGCATCTCCTACTTAAAGACGATCACAAACATCCATGCCTATGGCAAGATTCAAACCTGCGACTTGTTGGTTGGAGAGCGGATACACTATCCACTCAGCCAACCAGGTCGATCATTTGGCCAAAAATGCTGTTTATATATATAGATATGGCATGGCTTAATTTTTTGAAACTTGCTTTTTGTACATGTTATCTGCTAATTTATCTATTTATATTTTTATTACCTTTTATACTACTGTAACCTTTAGAATGTTGCAGTATGACCTTGTTTGCCTTTGTGCCAGTAAACCACAAACCAGCTAACTCTTTATGTATGTTTGCACACTTATGTACACTCATAGAGTCCCAATTAAAAAAAAGAAAGATCCTCATGTTATTCATATATATTGATAATAAAAGTTTTATTATATATGAATGATTATTAGTTTTATTATTAACAACCAGAAAAAGTTGGTTATTAGTTAGACCCAGAAATTTTCACCAAGTTCTGTCTGATCAGATAACAAAAATGTTATCCTAGCCAAATGGATGCTTATGAAGAAGATTCCCTGAAGTTTGTTTCAAACATTTGTTAATGATCAAAATTGATGGACTTCCTAGTGGACATAGAATGAAGTCTTATGTGGAATTAGGACCCAAGTTTACAACTGCAATCCAGAAACTAAAGTTCCTTCTGATTGTTATTTATTTGATGTCAGCAGTGGTATTTGCTAAATCACAAGATGCTGTCAGAAAGTTACAGCTGCATTTTTTTGTATTTTGACAAAAATATACAACACACTTTATTCTCCTCACTTAGCACCCTCTGGCTTTTGTCTATTTCCAAAACTGCAATTATTTTCTTAGTAATGCACAAATGGAACAAGTAACTCACTCTGTTTAGATGTAATTTTTCATGTAGAGCAGAAATTAAATATGAAAACAGATAATAAAATTAAAGCTAAGTTAAAACCAATTATATAAATTGATATGGAATGAGGAAAAAAAGTTGAAGATTTCCTTGTGAAAACCATTCAAAGAAGGAAAAGTCGATGAATAATAAGAGTAGGAAAACATTAATCACAAAACGTTAATTTTATGGAAAATGTAATTTGTTATTAGAATGGTCCTTCATATGATGAATTTTCTTCTTTCTTTTCTTAAATTAAAAAGATTTTGTTTAGAAAGTTATTTGTTTATTAAATTTTAAAAAATTCTACTTTGTCTAATCTGCAACTACTCATTAGATCTGTTAAGAATTCATGAATGTATAACTTACATTAAAAAAATGAGTAAGATTTTCTTGTCAAAAGTGGCAGAAAAGTTTTTTTTTTTTTTTAATTCAGTGAATTGACAAAATTTAGTAGATTGAGTTGTGTGTTTAACAGTACATACAGGGTGTTCGGGATAAATTTGACAGTTTCGTAAGGAAAAAGAAAATCTTCTTTGTATCTATTAAATTTAATGAATTGACAAAAAAACATTACAGGCAGAGTTAATTGCAATACTATCAACAAGATTTACTCAAAATAACCACCATTAGCATCGATCACAGCTTCAATTCTGCTTCGGAACCTCGAACAAGCTGATGCTACAGTCTCCCTGGGAAGGGCCGCAAAAACTGTTTTAATTTTATCCATTAACTGGGCTTTTGTATTACTGGAAGTGCGATTGGTGTCTTTTTCAACTGCGCCCCATACAAAATAATCCATGGGGTTAAGGTCTGGGGAGTTTGGAGGCCAAACATTTGGACTGGTGAAGTCGTAGAAATTTTCAGACAACCATTTTTGACTTTTCCCAGAGGTGTGGCAAGGGGCCGAATCCTGCTGCCATACATACGGCCTACCATTGGCTACCCTTGTTATCCAGGGCTTGACTACAGTTAGCAACTCCACGAACAAAGCCCGAATTCCAATGCCAGGGTTCTTCAACACCTGTTCCTGCAGATTTGCGAGGAATTCTGCTGTACGAACGCAATCAGATCGTCTGCTAGGGATCTTTCTTCTTGCTACATCCTCGTAGTCACCAGTGCAAGTCTCTAGTTCATGCCTGATTGTTTTTACTGTATTCAGGGAGCATTGGGCAGCAGTCGTAATATCCTTATTTTGATGGCGGGCACGAATCATCATGATACAAGTTATTCTCTTCCATGATTCAGGTGGGTTCCAGCTATCCATCCTTTCTGACATCTTGTATATGAATGAAGAAGGGTCCAAACTTTTAAATGAAGAGAAGTGTGTGTTAATACATGTAACTTACGGAAAAATATAATTAATTATAAATATGTCAAATTTATCCCGAACACCCTGTATATGCATTCTTTGTAATAAGAATGAAACCTGTAATCAAATTTGAAAAGTCAAGGTTTAATGCTTATCCAAAACTAATAGGAGAAAATTTTATTAGAGTGATATATACAAAAGAATTGTGTACAAAAAATTAACCTATCAAATGGTATGTTAACATATTTCCAATTCTAGGTATTAGCTCTGGAGCAGCTATATGCCTTAGGTGCCCTAAACCACCGCGGTGAATTGACTAAAATTGGTCGTCGCATGGCAGAGTTTCCTGTAGATCCCATGATATCTAAGATGATCTTGGCATCAGAAAAATACAAATGCTCAGAAGAAATTTTAACCATTTCAGCAATGTTATCAGTGAATAGTGCTATCTTTTATAGACCAAAAGATAAAATAATTCATGCTGACACAGCTAGGAAGAACTTCTTTACTTCTGGAGGGGATCATTTAATGCTCCTTAAAGTTTATAACCAGGTTAGGATTATTTTCTTCATGTGTAAACTTTGAAATTTTTTGAAAATGTTTAAAACCAAAAGCATTAACAACGATATTAAAAATCCTTCCTATATAAAAAATAGCATACATTTTCTTTCTCTCATATACATACTGTTGCTTTCTCTCCCTTTTCGATACAAAATTAATAACAGAAAAAACTCGCATACAAAGATTATTTAATAGTATAATTTTCGCCTGTGTGTCACAGGCATCTTCAGTACATTAAGCTCAAATTAAACAATAACTGACAATTCCAAAAAGCGCTACCTAAATATCTGGTGTAAGATAACTAAAAAGGTCAATAAATTTCCTTAAAAAAAAAAAAAAAAAAAAAATCAATACAACAAAAAGTTAGGAAAGATTAGCTGATTTGTAACATACTATCTCCCATAAAGGGGATAGACGTAAGCCGTCGGATCTGTTTAAGTTAGGAGAATGAAGTAGAGTTTCACATGTTTCTTTATAAAGGCGTTCCATGAGAAACTGACTTTTGTGAAGAACTCTTGTCTTTCTCCAATGAACACTGTTTCTAGTGAAGATGGCATGTTCTGCAAGTCCAGACTTTTCGGGTTTAAAGTATTCAATATAAGATTGGTGTTCTTCTAGCCGAATAGAGGCAGATCTTCCCGTTTGTCTGAAATAAGATAATCCACAAGAGCACAGAATCTGGTAGACACCTGGATGATTAAGATGTGGAAGCTTGTCCTTAGGAGAAGTGAGAAAGGTGGAGATTTTTCTAAACGGTCGAAAGGCAACAAAAATATTCAGTGGTTTTAAAACTTTTGCTATACGTTCACTGATGCCTTGTACATAAGGGATAGTAATGCGCGTTATTTCTTCTGTGTTTGAAGAGGAAGACATATTAAAACTACTCAAAGTTCTTTTAATGAAGCAATTCTTATAACCATTAGATAGAAAGGAAGAAATTATATATTGTAGTTCTTTCTGTAAAAGATCGTCTGAAGAACAAAAGGAGTGGGCCCGATGAACCAATGTTTTAATAGTTCCTGCCTTTTGACTGGGATGGTGATGAGATTCCGCATGGATATAATGGCCTGTATGAGCTTCTTTCTATAAACTGAGAAATGTAGGTTACCATCTGGTTGGCGAAGAATTAGAAGATCTAAAAAAGCTAACTGCTTATTTGATTCTACTTCTAGGGTAAACTTGATCCTAGGATGAAATGCGTTTAACTTAGTGAGAAATTGTTGAAGTTCACTATGCCATCTTCTCTAGACACAGAATTCATTGGAGAAAGATAAGAGTTCTTCACAAAAGTCAGTTTCTCATGGAACGCCTTTATAAAGAAACATGTGAAACTCTACTTCATTCTCCTAACTTAAACAGATCCGACGGCTTACGTCTATCCCCTTTATGGGAGATAGTACGTTACAAATCAGCTAATCTTTCCTAACTTTTTGTTGTATTGATTTTTTTTTTTTTTTAAGGAAATTTATTGACCTTTTTAGTTATCTTACACCAGATATTTAGGTAGCGCTTTTTTGGAATTGTCAGTTATTGTTTAATTTGAGCTTAATGTACTGAAGATGCCTGTGACACACAGGCGAAAATTATGCTATTAAATAATTTTTGTATGAGAGTTTTTTCCATTATTAATTTTGTATCGATATGTCTACTCACGGTATACCTCTTTTAAAATTCTCTCCCTTTTTTCTCTCTCTCTCTCAAATAGCTGTATAATAAAGTTCCATTTTAACTATATGAATCAATGATAGTTCATTTAGCAAGAACAAATCTTTTTGTGGAGGGGGGGTAATAATTTTCTAAGAATTTCACTGAAACAGATAATGCACAGAGTAATCAAAATTAAAGTATCCCTATTTAATGCCTTGTGGAGTGATGCTCAGTGATTCAAATGTTGCGAAATTTTGCAGGGATTGCATTGTATGGAAGCAATATCTGAGGAATAAATGTATGAGGTGCTGTTCATTGTGCTGTCCTTATCAGTATGATACAAGTATGCATCCTATGCACAGTGTGTTCAATGGCAGAACACAGTTGGTCAGGACTAGTGTTGGGCACATGCTGCCTTATGCTGTCTTGCTTGCAGTGATGGCAAGTTATCAGGATGATCCCAATAAACCCTGTCTTTGAGAAATCCCGAGAGTTGGAAGTCATAGGTGTCAGATCAAGTGAACGAGGTGAACATGCAGTGGGAAACACGGTGGCTGATCATTCTGGCTTCCATGAAATGTTTCTCAGACCTCCTGTATGGAGGGACTCCATTCTGCATGAAAATCACTGAATTCATGCATAGGTGCTGCTGCTAGCACAACAAAATTGTTTATCATATCAGACAACCTCTCAGCAGCAAGTAAGTAGATCACAGAACCTGACTGGTTAATGTGCTCAAAGAAGAATGGTCTGATGATAAACGAAGCTGTAAACCTTCATCAGACTTTAACTTTGGATGAATGCAAAGGATATGATAATTTAACAATAGAAATGCTTAAGACAACTAAAGAAATTGCTGCTGATAAACTGCAACTGATCTTTAACAATGCTAGAGACTGAAAAGATACCTAAACAGCATACTTAAAACAATGAATGCTGTGCATCACATTTTTACTTTAAGGAACATCATTGAACAAAGCATAGAATTTTGAAGCCCATTATACCTAAATTTTATAGATTATGCTAAAGCATTTGACAGTATTGACAGAGACACATTATGGTTAAGTATTAAAAGATAGAATTTCCAACAAATATGTGAGAATAATCAAAGAAACATATAATTGGAGTAAAAGTTGTGTTATTGCACAGTAAACAACATCTGAATGGTTTGAGATAAGATTTGGTGTGAGGAAGGGTTGTGTAATATAGTCATCTATTGGATTATGAGAAAAGTTACAGGTACAAAAACAGGAATTAAATGGAATCCTATGTCACAGAAGGTCTAGATTATGCTGATGACAGTTTTGATATCATCAAAATGCAATGATATATGAGCAAAATCAGAAGACTTGTATAAAACAGCTGAAATGGTTGGTCTTAAAATGAATATGACTAAAACAAAAGTGCTTAAATTAAATAGCAAATGCCACAAAGAGATCAAAATCAATCAGTATGCTATAGAACAGTATTTCTCAAACTGTGTTCTGCAGAAAGTGAATAAGTGTCCTGTGAAAAATTATCAAAATTAATGAGTCTGAAATGGTTTTAAATACTGCAACAAGCTCAAACATGTTTGAAAATTAGGCGCCCCTCACTTTCCGTGTGGATTGTGCTCTTAAGGCCAGTGTGCGCTGGCCTTGACTCAGCTGCCAATGGTTGTCGACACCTCTGAGCGCGAGTCAAGTATGGAGGAATCTATTCTAGGAAATGTGTAGTCACAAGCAAGGTCAATGTGATGCGGCCTGGCATGCCTTTAGTGTGCACTTAGCTTTACATTGAATATGAGACCGATGATACCCAACTCTAACCAAGGTGTTCTGTTAAAATTTCAGGATTTGTGAATCGTAGGGAAAGTTTGAGAAATGCTGCTATAGAAGAAGTTAAAGATTTTACCTACTTGGGAACAAATGTACATACTGAAGGTGGAACTGATAGCGATATAATGGAAAGACTGACAAAAGCTAATACTGCTTTCAGAAAATTAAATAATATATGGAAATCTTCAAAATACCATAATAAAACCAAAATAAAAATCTTCAATAGCAATGTTAGAGCCATATTATTATATGGATCAGAGACATGGAAGCTGACCAAAAAACAGGAAGCTAAATTGAATACCAAATAGTTTTCATACCAAATGCCTGTGTTAAATATTAAAAATATTTTGGCTCTTATACCTGCAGACTTTTTTGTATATTCACCTCTGTAGTCTGCATAATTCAGTTGGACAGTTTACAGATCTCTATTTATTTCTAATGCCTCACTCATGCAGACATCTTTGTGCACACTTAATAAGTCAGAACTAGATGAGCACACAGCTATCCTTCATCATAATCATCTCCCTGATCATGCACATTTGTATTATTAACACAGTCCCATAATTTAGTTGCACTTAAACATGGATTCTCACCATTCCTCCCATCATGATCTAGTTTCCCTGACTTTCCATATTAAATCTCATACTAATAAATAATTTTTCTAGAACTCCTAATACCAAATGTATTCAAGTGCAGGCTATATCCCTCTTATATAGATCCTTTCTGTATAAGAGAGGAATCTGTGCTCATTCGACACCTGTTTATCGTCTCATAATAAGCCTTTTAGTAAAAATTTAGTAGTAAACCTTGAAAGAGTAGAAATCCTTGATAACTGAAATTCCACACAAAATAAAGATCAATCAGTGTTTACTTTGTGTGGAATTTCAGTATGAAGGATTTCTACTCTATCACAGAAGCAAGTCACTCACATAGCCAAATGCTGTAGTGACTGCTGTTATTGCAAGAATCGTTGACTCAAATTTAGCCTGCTGAAGCTCTAAGTTGATATCAGTGATCTACCACTTTTATTTTACTGGGGTGGTTCAACTGAACACAGTCCTCAAAATTTGAATTTAATTGCAGCTAATGAAACACCTAAAATTGAATACTTTGAAATTAAAAAAAAAAAAAAATGGCCACAAAGTGCCATTTTCTTCATTCTTTTCCTATGTATACACCTCTAGAAGTCTTGTTGTTTAACTAATTTCAGCCATATTTGGAATTTACACTGATTGGAAAGAAGGCAACGAACACCATAGTGTGAAGAACAAACAGCCATGGCGTCCATCTTGATAAGATGTAGGATCTCCTTTTTTCTACGATGACTGCAGCAATCCTGCAGGGCATACTTTCCACAAGCATATAGTCGGAATTTTGGACCATTCTTCCTGTAGGTATGTAATGAGATCCTGGACTTTTGTGGGGGTGAATATCCCTTGACCTGAAGTTCATCTCACAGATGTTCAGTAGGGTTGAGATCAGGGCTCTGTGAAAGCCAATCAAATGTGGTGACGTGCATGTCCACAAACTGCAGTTACAGCAGCAGCCTTATGACACAGTGCATTATCTTGCTGAAAGAGACAATGGTCAGTTCCATAGAAACTCCACAAAGTAGGAAGCATTGCATTGTCCAGAATGTTTAGATACCTCTTGGAGTTCAGTGTTTATGGCATCGCAAACAGAGGTCCGAGGCCAAATCAGGAAAAACAGGACCATACCATCATACTGTCACCTCCAAATTTCAGAGCTGGTTTATGCATCTGGTAAGAGAAGTTCATTGGGCATCTGCCACACCCGTCTATCTGCTTAGTAGAGGGTGTAATGTGATTCATCAGTCCATAATACATCTTTCCAAGCTTCTAAGTCCTACTGTACATGCTCTTTACACCACTGAAGATGATGTTGCATGTTGGTGCAGGTAATGTGGGACTTGCATATTGCCATCCTACCATGGAAACTCGTATGTTGTAAGCCTTGGTTCTGAATGTTCTTATGTAGATTCGTGTTCCAGTCGATGCTTGGAGTGCCTTATTCAATGTGTCAGCCGATGTATTGGGGTTTTTATATATTATCCTTCCTAGGCCCCTGCTGTCATGTTCAATGAATGTAGTAGATCATCCACTCAGGTAGTAGTTGCAGTTGGCTCCCTACACATCCATCTCAGTATGGTATTGCTAATTGTTGACCTGGGATGGCCCAATTTGTCAACAATTTGCCAAACAGATAAACCTTCAACATGTCATCCTATCACCATGCCTCTTTCAAACTCTGTCAGTTCCCTTCTCACAGCCATTTCACCTGGACACAGTAACACTGACTTGGGAGCATCATTCCTCCAATTTATACTGGTTACAAACACAATTTGTTACATGGCATGATGCACCTTGCCCATGTGGGTGTGCATTGACTTCTTTCCAAGCAATGTATGTGGATCATATCAAAAGTTCTATATACCATACTCTATTTGAAGGTCTGTGCATTCATCGACCTTTGATATAATCTCTTTTCTGTCTTATCACTGCTGTCAGTGTTTTGGTAAATCTTCTTATCAAACCAGATAAACTCAACTTTTTGTTGATGCTTTTGTCTGGTCTCTTCAAAATAAACCTTGTAGGAAGTAGTGAAACATTTGCAATGAAGTGATTATTTCACATTAGAAAATAAATATAAATTTAGAAGATTTCATATCATGACTATGGAGGGGAAGTACTTTCTATCCATACTCTTCCATAAGATATTTAATGAAACTTGTAGCCTTGCATTGTCATGCAAAATATTTGAGTTCCGACCTAAGTTAGATTCTTTCTCCATTTTGAAATCTTATTTCATAGAACAATAATACCAGAAACAGTAAACAAGCACATTTTCACTCAGTCTGGCTTACGGCTCATGTGAAGAGCAAAACTATTCCGTCATCCCACTGACCACAATGTGTAGAGCTTTTAAAATGACCATCATGCCTATTTCTTGTATTGTTCATGCTTCTCTGAGAATAAACATAAAAAACAAAATATTATTATAGTAATAATAATATAAACTTTTCATGTAGTACTTAACTTCCTATTCACAACTCTCCTCCAAATTAATCTGTAACTGTTCCTCCAATCTTGTCAAATCTTATATTTCAGTCTTCCCCAGTCTTTTTCTTGCCATCCTAGATTGAAGGGAAGGTGGGGGGGTAAATAAAACTTGTTATGTTAACATTTCTGCTCCCATTCTGTTTAAGTGGCCATATCACGTGAGGTTAGTTTTGCTCACACATTCCTGAATGCCAACAGTGTCAAGTTCTTTCTTGATATTCTCATTTTTAATATGATTTTTCTATTGATAGTATACCATGAAATTAATGCCATCTACCCAGTCTTTGATGAAGTGTTTTATTTCTAACTCAGATCCATACGTTGAAATTGACTTAAACACTGTCTTCTAGATAGCTAGCTTAATGTTTTGACTGATTTCTCTCTTATCCCATATTTAAATTGACATTTTCACTAAAAATTGCACCTTGATAGCTGATTTTTTTTTTTGTGATTCCCACCCATGAAATTTTTATAAACTGAGTGTAGGTGGATTTCCTATTTTTATATTAATATTATATATTTTTGTATTATTTATTTATTTTTAACATAGCCCAAAAACTCTGATCTAGAAAACAAACAGAACTTTAACTTTTTCAAGCTTCCAATATCCAAGACAGTGTTCTGACAAAATCAGCCCATCAATGTTTTACTTGTTCTATAGGTTCTCTATGCACCTGATGTTTTCACTGTTCCTGCAGATTTTCAGACTGTCTTTTTATTGCTGATTTTCATACCAAATTTATTATAGAGTTATTCAATTTAGAGAATCCTGCAAACTTGATTTATTTAGGAGTATAAGATCATCTGCATAAAGTAAAGATCTGAGATTAACATGTTCAATGTTGATTTTGATTGTCACTTTCTGTTGTAATGTGCATCCTTGTCTCACACCTGATTTAACATGAAACCATTTTTCTGTACATCCTTCACTTCTGACTGCTGACTTACAGTTCAAATATAGATTGTATATTGCTCGATATGATATCCCAATACACCATATAATTGTAGTGTTTCTAACAGCTTTTCTCACATGTCATGTCATATGCCTTTTTCCAGATCTATAAAACTTAAATACAGATCCTTGTTATATTTTAATGTCGATAATGACATTAAAATGCCACTGTTATTAAAACTGTTATTATAAATTTATTTGCTTTCTACTGGTATATTTTTATCATCTTTTTCTTCCAGTAGTTCCAGTTGTCTTATTTAGGAATTTTCTGTAGTTCATAATAGTATCTGAATTTTCTGAACAGTATTTACAAATTTGACCTGTAGAATATTTGAATATATGACTGATTTATGTAAATTGATATTTTCTAATTTAGTGGGCTGAAACAAATTATTCTACACAATGGTGTTTTGAAAATTTCATACAACATAGATCTATGAAAAGAGCAAGAGATGTTAGAGAACAATTAGAAGGACTAATGGATAGAGTTGAAATCCAAGTAGTTTCTAATCCTTCGGATACAGTTGCTATTAGAAAGGTAAGAAGCACTTCTAGACCAAATGTTTTTAACTTGATTTGGATTGATTACCGGCTTGTGTCTCTAATGCTGTCTTTTGTTATATAATCTATAAAATTATTCACTTTCTTATGATATATTTTTATCATCTTTTTCTTCCAGTTGTCTTAAATAGCAATCTTAAAAACTAAGTAAACTTAGTAAGTAAACATGGACTCAGTAAACTGAGTCCATTTTTACTTACTCTTTCCTCTTGTTCCTGCTTTGTCCCTTATATTTTTGTTCATATGTGCACAAAGTTAATTTATCCATGGGTATCTGTTATCAGGGTAGTATATATTCCATAACATGAGAAATGCAATGTTTAATTACTGCAAAGATGAAGAGTAGGTTTATGCTATATTAAACAAAACTGCAGTTTTTTAAATTACCAGTGATGTGACTTTAAATATTCTGTTATATATGATGGTGGAGAAGTTGTAGAGTACACTGAGGTGATGTTGATAGAGAAATACACTGAGTATATTATTTTAGTGAAATAAATTAAATATTATTAAATTATAAAATGTACTATATAAGAAATTTTTGTTGTGATCCTTTATCCAAACATAAGCAAACAGAGTTTGTGCTTCAAGTATCTTCATGGCTATGTTACTTTTATATAGAGACTGTTGACTTCACATCAGTTGACACGGTATCCTTTGAACTTTGTATCATGATCCTCAGTATCACTTCCTTTTGAACATGTATGTTACTATGCATTATGGGAAGGGTTACTACCCACACCTGTTTTGACCTTAATCATGCTTTCATCAGTTCAAGGTAAATACTTTTTAGCAACTCCCTAGCCTTCGTCTTTTTAGTCTTTAGCCTCTTCCCATCTTTAGCTACTGTCTCCACCATCTCATGTCAAATCTTTGTTGACCATCCCTCTATCTCATTCTTTTGATGACTTTTCCTTTTCTTGGTATCCATTCAGAGCTTAATTTTGTTCACCTTTCATCTATTAATCTGCTAATGTGGCTAGTCTATCTCCGTTTACATGCTTTACAGTACTTCACGGTATCCTTTACTCCAGTCATTTTTCTCTAATTTTGTTATTTTTAATTCTATCCCTTTTTTTGCTATGTTGAACATTCTTTTCTCTAAAGCTCTTTATGCCACATGCAACTATCTTTCTGCTTTATAGTCATTGCCTGCATCTCACTTCCATAGTTAAACACAGGAATAATAATGCACATATTAAATTACTTTATTTTTAAACATACAGAACAGACTTAAATAGAAGGAAACAAAACACTTTGTTCCTTTGTGTGTTTCTTGTATTAATTTTTTATCTTGTTTTTTCCCTAAAGCTAACTAAATTATTTTCCTGGTTAAATATATTATTCCACAACTTCAATAGGATTCAGTTTGATCAGAATTTGTCTTCAGTTTTGTTTTAGTTATGTTATTTTTTAAACCTTTTTTTCTTGATTTCTCTGTCAAAGTCATAAATTACCTTTATCATTTCCTGAGCTTCTTTATTTTTTGCTAACAGAATAGTGTCATCTGCAAAACAAATGATTTACAATATCTAACATCTGTCATTATTTTTACACCAAATGAATGAAATATAAGTTTCAAATGTTACTAAAAGTTGTGTATTATAAGGGATTGAGATTTCTTCCATTAATTCCATAGTTTTTCCATGCTGCATCCCTAAAGACTTCTAATATAGCAGAAAACAATTTGAGTGATATTGTGTCTCTTTGCCTCACCTCCTCTCTCTGCTGAATTCCTTTCCATGATGTTCTCCCTATATACTTGCTGTTGAGCTCTGATATATAGTTTTTAATAATCTGATATATGTTTGCTGAGATGTCACGTTGTTTTAAGGTGTGTATTATTTCTGATTGATATTTAAAAAAAATCACTTTTTCAAAATCTACAATTATTAATTATGCAAAAAGATACTCATTTGCTTTTCTATTGCTTGTTTATAGCAGGCGAATCTGTTGTAAAGAATCTTGCTGAAGTGTGGTTGTGCCTCATCCAAAAATCTTGTGATTCTATATTAAATATAATGGATATAAAAATGTTGTACAGTTGTGATAACAAACTGATTGGCCTATAATTGTTGATTATCTCTGCTACCTTTTTAACATAATAAGTCATTGATTTATGCCATTACAGTGAAATTTTTTCTATGAAATATCATTAAGCATATCCAGTATAATCTAATGACACTGTTAATCTAATGACCACTAAACTTCCTAGTTTAGTGTTCTGCAAAAGCGAGTGTCAAAAGTGCTGATCTAGTTAGGAGATTGAAATGGTGGATGTAACAGGGAATCACCTGAAAATATGTGTAACAGAGTAGCAGAGGATAGCATTCAGAGAGTGACATCGTTGATAGAGTGAAAGTGATAATCAGAAGCATACTAGCATGGAAGATGTGAAAAATGAATAGTTGGTCATAATGAGAGAGAGAGAGAGAGAGAGAGATAGTGCACTTACTCAGAGTTCTCCATAGAATGAAGCATGAAAAAATGTCTGGCAAGTGGTACAGCTGAGAACAGAAAGAAAGAAGGGGTGTGAGAAAAGAGAATAAAATGCTCAACTAAGCAAGAAATGAAAAGGAGAGGATCTTTTATGATGATTCCATGATAAGAAGTGAGCTAGGCAAGAGAGTGATGAAATCATTCTTCTCATGTGCAAAGATTAACAATGATAGTGAGACCTAGGGATGAAGAAGGACAAAGTGAAAGAGGTTATTGTTTTAGCAGGAATGAATGAATGATTTAAAAGAAGACATGAGATTGTATGAGATGATACATGAAACACTTATTGAAAGTAGTAAAAAAAGAGAAGACAGAGTTAAGATAGTGAGTTGAGATGGGCCATAATTGTGAATAAATCAATGCATAGGTTATGCAGGAGGAATGATGTGCATGTGTGGAATGAACAAAAGGACTTATACAAGATGAATGTTTTGAACTTTTTGAATAAAGTGAGATGGGAGATGCAAAGTCAGGGAAACTAGAACTATTAGGGAGAGAAGCTATTGATTGGGTCTACAGATACCAGTGAGGCAACTGAATGTGAGAGTGTATTTTTTTTTTATTATAAAAATGCCTAAAAGAGTACCATTGGTAACAAACTAGAATGGGATAGTTTGTATAAAGTATAACTGTGGATTCCTAAGGGGAAATTGCAGCATTTGTAACAAGGGAAGTAGTTTCTAGCATTGGTTAGTTCCTCGTGCAAAAGTTACTGGCATTATTGAGATGTGACTGGCAGAAGTGATATAGTTAGAAGAATAGAATGTAGAGGATATTTGGGGGTGTCAACTATGAGAACATAAATTGGAAGGAAATGGAATTTATGACGTTACTAAAGAATAATCACCTGAGGCAGCATGTGATGAAACGTATCAGGGATTTGAGAGTACTAAATCTGCATCAGAGGATTTTTCTTTAACCAAGATGACCACATTGCTGCCAATTGGTGAGATTAATTATGTGGTCTTGACCTGGGAGATTGTTAAATGTGGGGAATGTTCATTTGGAGAGGGGGGGGGGGGGATATATGTGAAATGACAGAGCCGATAAGTTGGTAAGTATTCCAGGGATTTCTTGGAACAGTGCCATGGCATGTCAAGTCAGGAGGATAAATCATGTGGGAATTAAATGGATGAACAGCATCATTAAGCAGAAGCTACCAAAACAGAAAAATTTGTGAAGGGAATTCAAGAAGAAAAGTGATCAACAGGTTCATGAGCAGCAGTACAAAGCACAGTCCAGAAATGTGACCAGATGGTAAGGAAGGAAAATCTGAGTATGAGAGGAAATTAGTTGTGCTGACCAAAGATCGAAGAGTTCTTTCAGGATGTAGCAGGGAAAAGGAAGAATAATTTTGGCAAATGTCAGTTGTAGAGAGGTAATAGTTAAATTACAAAGTGATCACTTTGCAAGGGTATATTATCTGGAGATATTGTAGTAACAAGAAACATAAGGCCTGATGTTGAAATAGAGATAGACACATTGGAGGTGCAAAGGATATTACAGAATCTTGATGTAAATCAAGAGAAACTAGAGCCATGGGATTAGTTGGTATATCAGCTCAAAGTATTATGAGAAAGTGCTAGGGAATTGGCAGTCCCTTTGATCACATTGTTTAATTCAACTCTCACTTCTGGGATAGCCCTTAAAGGACTGAAAGGGGAGAAAGTAGTTCCATTGCATAATCGAGGCTTCATGACTAAAGAAGCATCTCAGGAGTGGTGATCAAGGTATTTGAGAAGCTGGTTAGGGGGGAAAAATCCAGGAATAGGATACTATGGGGGGGTGGGCATGGTTTATGTGAAAGGTAAATCATGCCTGAGTTACTTTTTATAATACAATGACAGCTGAGTTGGATAAAAATAATGGATACATGATGATACTGCTGGACTTTATTAAGACTTTTGATAGGATACTGCTTAGGATTTTGATAAATAAATTGCAGCAAATAGGGATGAATTCATACGAAGTTGGTGATGTAGATAAGATAGTGATTGATGGAGAGATACCAGAGAGTAATTTAATCAGGAGTAGAGTCCAGTAGAAGACTTGTGATTAGTGGCATGCTGCAGGCTCTGTACTTGGGCCACTACTATATCATTTGTACATTAAAAGTATTGGAAATGATCTAGAGGAATATTCACTTCTTTGCTGATGATGCAAAATTAGGAAGAGCAGTATTCAATAAATATGATAAAATTTTGCAAGATTTAAATAAGACTGGCAATATGGGCAAAGGAGAACAGATGTGAGTTTAATGTGGCAAAGTATAAGGTTATGGCTTTTGTAGTGAAAAGACTACCATCTGTGTAACATACTGATGGACATGTACTTCAAGAAATTATAAAACCAGGGATTTGGGGAGTTGGTGGATAGGGAGTTGAAGTTTAGAGGGCATATTGCAAAAGTGGCTAAAACAGCTCATTGGATTACTTGGTTAATGACGAACACCCTGATGAACAGAGATAAGATTATTATACCCATTTAACACCAAACAATAAACCCATTTTGACTACTGTGCACAGATCTGATCATCTGAGTTTCTTGGGGATGAGGAGGGGGAGTAGAGAGAATCCATTGGCAAGAAACCAAGATGGTGGTGCGCATGGAATGCACCTTATGATGATAGATTAAAGATTTGTGGGTACAAAATTGGTTTGCAGGCAGAAAAAAAGGGTGATATGATTGAGACATGCAAATTACTGAGATGTTTCTATGGTATAAAGAGAAAATTTTTTAGACCAGGTCTTGTGACAGAAGAACTCGAGGTCATCCTTGGAAATTGAGTAAGAGCACATTTAGCAAGAGAGTTGAGTACTAGATTTTTTTGCTTGGAAGGTGGTGAACAGGTTGCCAAAGCTGATTATTGGTACTGTGAAGGTGAATTAGTTCAAAGCAAAGTATGATAAATATTGCTCAAATATCGGACTCCATAGATTTGCCCGTGTAATAGTGATGTGCCATCTTCTTTAGGACTTTATTATTCTTTGCTAATGTGAGGACTTTTCATAATTCTTTTATCATGATTGGTGGTTCTGCATCTGCCTCATCTAGATTTAGTAGAGGATCTGTATCTGTTTCTCTGCTGTATGTGTGATTCTCTATAGAAAATCACTGCATATTTCTGTTATTTTTTCTCTATTATATTATATTATTTCTTGCTTATTTTTCAGTTTTTGAATCCATTTTGTTCTCATAAAACTTGCATTTGATTATTTTCATAGATTTTTTTTTTCTATCATGCTTTGAATTGTTAAAGTTTCTGATATTCTTGATTTCTTTTCTGCCTTCTGCATTTCTACAATTTCTGTATTGTCTGTGCTATTCCTATGACTCTCTAATTCTGCTCCTCTTTTTTTTTATTAGATCAAGTGTCTCTAAAGTAAGTTTTTCTCTAAGCGATCCATTTTCTGATAATGATTTTTTTTTCTCTTAAATTTTTAGTAACTTCTGTTGTTGTTTCTATTGTATAATTGTTGAAGTTATTTTGTCCATTCTGTCAGGTAAATTAAGTCTAATTCATTCTTTTTTCAACTTTCCTTCTATTATTTCTTCAAATATTTCTTTATGGTTTACTTCTTTCTCTTCTGTTGCTCCTATATGTGAGCCACCTATTCATGGTGGAGGAGACTTCCCAGTGATGATTTTCATTTCATTTATCTTCATTATCCTCTTTTCTCTGCTTTACTACCATATTCTTCACTCTGCTTCTTCTGTTACTATTCTATCTTCCAGAACACTATCACTGGAACCCAGTTCCTTGCAGCTGTGTTTGCTGTGCAGTGCGACTCATAGACATCTGGAATGGAGGATCCTGGTAGTGTCACACTACTTTACTTTGGCCTCTGATTCAGCAAGACAAGCAGACCTGGATGAATCAACCAAAATCGTTTGGCTAATGGGCTTGCCTGCAAAAGTCAATGGTGTTGCAGTAAGTCTTTTCCCCTCATAATCTGGTGACCAAGTATAAGGTTTGCTGTGCTGCCAGTATGTCATGATGAACATTAGCCTGACATTCCACCCCCAAGCAGTCATTACTTACCAAACTCAAAGGGAGTTTTCAGCAACATGTATTCAACAACATACGTTGCTGAATACATGTTGCTGAAACAAACTCCCTTTGAGTATGAGTAATTTTTCATCAAGTTTGTCTGGATCCTTAACAAGCTCCAACCATATCCAGAAACCATTGCAACATCAACTTATGTTGGTGTTACAACGTTTAATGAAATGTTAATGAAAATAAAATCAAGAAACAGAAAACAGAATCAGCAATAAACATACATACCCGCTTTTTTTTTTAATATTACACTCAAACGAAGAACGTCAGGAAGGGAGTGGGGATGCTTAAGGGTCAAAGCTGTATAACTGAGAGAAGACCTCCATGTAGCCATTAAAAGAATGCGGAGAACCGACCAGGGCTTCTGACCTAATGTCCAATCCTCATCTTCTTGTGGTACACCCTGTTGGGTATCTACCTGGATACTGAACAAAGTATCCAGGTAGATACCCAAGGATGGGCTGGCAATTTGGGATTTAGCCGACCAAACTGTATTCTTATTGGTTAAACCAAAATAAAAAATGATGGTACAACATGACAAAATTTCATGCCAGCTGGGACGTCACCCAGTTAAACAAGGTCCCAGTTGTTTTCACCAGGGAACCAGGACGAACAGCGAAAAGTCAGCTACTGGAACAAATCTGAAAACACACCCCAACTCAACATCACCTGAGTTAAAGATCGGTAATATCAACATAAGAAGGCTGAATGACAAAGAAATGGAGCTAGCTGAGGAATTAGATAAGTACCAGATTGACATAATAGGGATGAGTGAAACAAAAAAGACAAAAACTGATGAGATCGTTCTCGGCAATAAATACAAAATGTTATATTCAGGCAATAACAATCAAGGAAAAGAAGGAGCAGCCATAGTATTCAACACAAAATACACTTCTTGAATGGCAGGCAGTCTCAAGTAGAGTGATGTGGGCAAATATCAGAATGGGGAATTGGACAATGAGACTTATTTGTGCTCATGGTCCCACAGAAGGTTCTACTAAGGTACAAGTGGAGGAATTTTTTGAGGCTCTAGAGAAAGCAACTGACACAATGAAAAAGGAAAAGTTAGTCCTTGTTGGAGATCTAAATGGCAGAGTAGGAAATGATTGTCAGACATACAAAAATATTTTGGGAAAATTTGGAGAAAAGAGCAAAGTTAATAATAATGGCAAATAACAGTTGGATTTCTGCACAGGACATGGACTGGTTAATACTAACACCATGTTCCAACATAAAAATGTGGACAAATTCACATGGAGAGAAGAGGCAAGGAATAAGAAAAGTCTCATTGACTATGTTATTGTTGATAGTGATATTTTTTCCCTGGTGCAGGACACCAGAGTGTACAGAGGATTTGAAATTGGAAGTGATCACTATTTAGTCTTGAGCAGGATAAAACTGAATTTCATGTTGAAAAGAATAGCATGTAAGAAAGTTTTAAAGTGAATAAAAGTTGAGCAGCTCTCAGATGTGAACTGTAGACTAAAATACACAAAGCTTATTGAAGAAAAAAAACGAAAGAGTTTGAGAACAGCAACCAAACCTTGGAGATTCAGTGGCAAGAAAACCCTGATTGATTCAGCCTGAGAGGCATGTGGTGAGGTTGTCTGCAAGGATTGAAAAAAATCAGAACTCCATGGTGGATACAGGAAGTTAAAGAGGCAGTGAAGGAAAAGAAGAAAGCATATCAAAAGTTCCTGGCAAATAAGTCAGCTTGTGCTCTTAGAGAATACAGAGGCAAATGTAAGAAAGCTAAACAAAATTCATCGGAGGACTTCGGCAAGAACATAGAAAATAAATATCAAGAATGTGGCAAAATATTCTGGAGGTTGTTGAAGAAGCTTAGAAATGGAGGAAAGAGTGCTGTAAAAGCAGTTAGAGATGATAAAGGTGATATGAAAACTGGAGAAAAAGATATCCTTGAAGTATGGAGTAATTACTACGAAAAATTGCTAAATGAAAGAAGCAGTGATAGCACGGTGGTAAAAAACACTGACCAGGCATGCAGTCAGGAATACATATCTATACTTGAAGTAGAAAACAGCCATTAAAGGCTTGAAATGTGGAAAGGCAGCAGGAGTGGTAGATAATATTCGACCAGAAATGCTGAAGTATGGTGGTATAAAAGTCTTACAGTTACTGCACCGCATAGTTCAAAAGGCCTGGACAGAGGGACGAATTCCCGATGATTGGAATAGGGCTCTCATAGTACCCATATATAAAAAGGGAAATAAAACTAAATGTGAGAATTACAGAGGTATTTCTCTACTGAGTGTTCTTGGCAATACTTATGCAAGTATACTTGAGAAACGGTTGAGAAGAATTGTGGAAGAAAAGCTTGGTGAAGAACAAGCTGAATTCAAGCCAAATAGAGGCTGTCAGAATCAGATCTTCACTTTACGACAAAAAGTTGAGAAAGCATGGGAATATAACAAAGATCTGTATTTAAGTTTTGTCAATCTAGAAAAGGCATATGACAAGGTGCCAAGAGAGAAGCTATTCAATACGATATATGGTGTCAATAGGGCATTATATCAAGCAATACTTAGTCTTTATTTGAGTTGAAGTCAGCAGTTAGAATTGAAGGAAGTACAGAAAGATGGTTTAATGTTAAATCTGGTGTGAGACAAGGATGTACATTATCCCCTCTGTTATTCATTATCTATATGGATCACATTATAAAGGAAAGTGGTGTTAAACATAATATCATAATTGGAGATGTTAATGTCAGCTCTTTGCTTTATGCTGACGATGTTATACGTCTAAATAAATCCACTACAAGTTTGCAAGATTCCCTGACTAAATTGAATAACTGTTGTAATAGATATGTTATGAATGTCAGCAATAAAAAGACAAAGACAATGAAAATAGGCAGAATCGTTGAAAATGTCAACTGTGTTGTGAATGGAGACCCTGTGGAACAAGTAAAACATTTCAGCTACTTAGGCACGATTTTTAGTAAAGATGCTAAATTAAAAATGGAAATAGACAACAGAATCAACAAAGCTGGTATGGTAGGAAGTCAATTTAAGAAATTCATATGGAATAAGAGAGAAATTAGTCTAAACACTAAATTAGCTGTATACAAGACAGTGTTCAAACCAGTTTTAACTTTTGGATCTGAGAGCTGGGTCACTTGACCAAAGACTAGATACTGAGATATGAGAGTCCTGAGAAAGAATATAGGCGTGAACAGATGGCATCAATGGCAATATCATATTAAAAATGAGGATATTAGGAAGGAACTTGACATTGTCAACATCCAGGAATGTGTTAGCAGAGCTAATCTCAGGTGGTATGGTCACTTAAACAGAATGGGTGAAGAAAGATTAACAAAATAAGTGTTCTCTGCCAGGTTGGCAGGAAAACGACCCAGAGGAAGACCAAGATATAGGTCGATTGATATGGTACAAAGTGCCTTAGACGATAGAAATATAAGATCTGATAATGTTGGAGTCTTGACAGGTAACAGACTGATTTGGAGGAAAATTGTAGATAGGAAGTTAGTAATGATGTAAATTTTTCATGTAGTACTATCTTATATTGTACACCCCTTGAGGGTACATGTCAGGATTTTGATGATGATGAAGAACATCCACTGAGGAAAGCACTCTTCTTCATCCAGAAGGATTTGGAAGGGTTGGAGATCTCCACAATCAGTAAAGAAACGTCATTCCGGAACATTCTTAAAAAAATAACAACACAATCTGAGTAACTCCTTTGTGCAGCATCCATCAAGGGAAAGAGAATATCAATTAGTTGTGTCCCACAAAACTTTGTTCTTGAGGAGTAATATCTGAGTGGACCTCCTTGATGTTCCAGATGAAGAGATTGGCTCTGAATTTAAAGACCAGTGAGACAAAGATAACGAGAATTCTCTTTTGTAGGGATGTTCTCCTAGTTCTCAAAGAATATCATCCTTACTTCCAACACACCTAAACCAATATCTGTAAAAGCATATCTCAGCTTCCCAGTTAGGCTCTTCCCTGAACTCTTTGTGCTGCTTTAAATATTGGAAGTATGGTCAACCTCAAACTGCCTGTTGTGATTTGGCTATTTGTGTCCAATTTAGGTGCAACAGAATTTAAAAACCAAACACCAAAATTCTCTAATGGTGAGAGAGATCACCTAATGTACTCCTGAGTGCCTTTAATCCTTCTGCAAAGGTGAAAAGATGAAAAAAATATAAACTGAGCAGAGCATTCCTCATCAGGAGACAAAGGGGAAGTGTACTACAAAAGTAGCAACATCTTTTTGGTAATACTCTTATGTAGACAGGACAGCATCCCTGAATAATATGATTTGCTTGCTGTCTCTTTAGAGCATATCAAAGAGAAAAATCAGTTTGGGTTTACTCCCAAAGATATTCCAGAAACAGTTCCCCTAAATGAAAATCCACTAATTAAAAAAATAACAGGACATGCACCAGAGAATGAGTACATGCCTCCTTAATGGATAAGATGGATATCTCTGCTTTCATGCAAGAAAATAAAACAGTTGATATACCTAGTGCCCTAAAAGGAACATGATTTGACATCTTAAATATTTTTCCTAATGAAGAAGAAAAAAATGATGAACATTAGCCATCCACAATTCTCCAAAAAAAAAAAAAAAAATCCAAGGAAGGCTTCACATCATTGGAAGCCAAATAACACCACCATCAATAAATAATTAAAACACTCCTACAGTGCAGTTTGCTGTGGACTCCGTCAAGGCTCTCTTGCAGAAGAGAGCCATAAACCAATATACTTTTGCCTGCAGGAAACATACCTGAAGCCCTAATGTTGGATAGTCATTTGCCAATGACTATCCCGACATAACATAATGACAGTATAAAGGACACATAAAGATGTCTTAGGAAGGAATGTTATTTTTAACACATTCATGCCAGCAGCATTCCACATCTATTGCACTGACCATGGGAACTCACTTTACAGTATGTAGGTAAACAATTTATGTAAAAATATTCTGCACTGGATCAGGCACATTTTCACAAAGATTATACTGCATGTTAGTTGCAACTTTTTCATTAGAACATATTTGTAAAATTAGCGTTTGTGAACAGTCTTAATGATATTGAAAATCTCAAATGCAGTTCAAACTAATTTCAAGTTTTATATATATACAGGTGTCCAAAAAAAAGAACTCTGGGGTTTCTAACACAAGTATTTTCTATTTGGTGTTTTGAGCATATTCGTCAAGCGACAATATTCAAATTGTAGTTCAAATGTTTTCCACCTGATATCAGTGCTGACAAACCAGATGGATGTGCAGACATGCCGTGCTGCAGTAATGGCATTGTCACAAGAGAAAGCACAGTCAGTTACAAATATCCAAAGGAATTTCAGGCGTGGGTATGGTAGGAATGCTCCGAATGACAAAAAACATCCGTAAGTGACATCAACAGTTCTTGGAAACAGGAAGTGTTGTAAAAGGACATTCAACAGGTAGACCTACAACACGTGCAGAAAACGTGGAACGAATTTGACTCTTTCCAGCATAGCGCAAAACATTCAGTTTGTAGTGTGATTCATCAGTTAAACATTCCTAAAAGCTGAGTGCATGATGTTGTTCACAAGAGATTGAAGCTTCCTATTTATAAACTGCAGCTTGTTCATCACATCCAGCCTACTGATTAGGCAACAGAGTTCAGTTGTGACCACTATGTTAGACCTCATTGCTGAACATGAGAACTACCTCCAGAGCATTTTATTTTCTGATGAGGCAACATTTCATGTGAATGTAGTTGTGAATCATCATTATTGTTGAGTGTGGAGGTCAGAAAATCCACTAAAACTGGTGGAGTTTGTCCGTAATGTCTGAAAGTCGATGTCTGGTGCGACAACATGCATGATCCCGTTGTTGAACCATTTTTTTTTTTTTTTTTTTTTTTCATGAAAAGATGATCACAAGTGTTGCATACCTGGATATACTAAAGAACATAATGTGGCAGGACCCCATTCTGTTTCTCCAGATTGAGAATGTGAAAGGCCTCATTTACCAACAGGATGGGGCCCTTCCACATTATGCAGCAATTGTGCAGACTGTGTGTGCTCAACAGCCAATTCCCAGGAAAATGGATAGGCAGTGGAGGTCTCATTGCTTGGCCGCAGCGCGGTCCCAATTAGATTCCAATGGATTTCTTCTTTTGGAGCTATGTAAAAGACATTGTTTATCAAGAAAAAATCCAGTCCCTTGCCCACTTGTGCCATAGAATAACAGCAACTACAGAAACTTCCTATGTATATGCTTATCCAAAAGTATGGTCTGAGGTGGAAGTGAGGTGTAGGGTAGGGTTGTAAATGGTGCACACATTGAGTTATACTAATAGCTAATCAAACTTGTAACATTGTACTTTGATAATATATGCTACATACATTTCTGCTTCAAAATGTCATAAAATAAATTTCATTGAAAACCTTGGAGTTCTTTATCGGACACCCTGTGTGCGTGCGTGCGTGCATATATGCATGCTCCTGCTTTAGAAAATTTTCTTTACATAAATCGTTTGCTTTCTGCACCCAGTGACTATTATAAACAGGTGTTACTATGTGTTTTTGGCAACTGAAAATTTGAAAGCATTTGTTAATACAAATGTATTTAGTTAGATAGTGTGTTTGGCACTATAGTAAAATAGCTTTACTTGAGTGTATGTAGCATTGTGTGTGTGTAGGAGGGAAAGCGTTTTTTATTATGTAAAGTTATCTTGATCCATTTGTCTTTAATTACACTATCACTAAATGATACATAGACTGCAATTGTTTCTGTACTGTATTTAGTGATACAGTCAAACTACTTATTTTTTTTGCTTCTGCAGTAGAGTGTCTGTTGAAAATGTAATGTTTTGTAGATTTAATAGAGATGTGCACATTAAACATAGTATAATCTTTTAATTAACAGCTTCATTCAGAAAGAAGGCAGAAGAACTGGTAACAACATTTAAATTTTGAATACAAGAACAAATCTTAATCAGACAGACTGTATCCAATCTCTAAGTTTTGGGAAGTGATTGCCATTAATTGTTTGTAATTTTTTAAAATTAATTAATTATACATCTATATCCACTTCTCTGAACTCTGTTTCCTCCTACTTGCACAGCTACGACTGGGATATATGATATTATGTGCATACTGTATGACTTGTTCTTGTATTCAGAATTTAAATGTTATCAGTTCTTCTGCCTTCTTCCTAAATGAAGCTCCTGACATATTGAGTAAAATATATAGAAGTAATAAATTAAATTTAGTTTTCTCTTACCATGTGTGAAGCCGTGAATTAAAAGATTATACTAAGTAATGTGTTCATTCCAGTCTTCATTAGTAAAAATTCATCTATTACAGAATAAAAATGAATCCTATGCATTATAAGAACTGCATCCATTTATCTGCAACAAAATACTACAATATGTGAGGCATCTATTATTGATAAGACAGAAGAGCTGCCGACAAAAAAAAAAAAGTTATGTAATGAACGTAGGATTCACGAAAGTGGATAATTCTAATAATGATATGAAAGTATTTATGTGTATGTTACTATGTAAAAAGTCTATACTGACCATCTTTGATAAAAGAAAATTCTTAGAAAACAAGTGAAATATAAATAAAACATAGAAATGAATGTACACAACAAGTACAATAGATTGTATAAAATGATTTGCTGCTTCATCAACCTACACATTTCCTGCCACCCAGATCAATCACCTGATCAACATTATTAATTTATTGAATAATCCTCCCAAATAGTTATTTATATTTTGCAAACAAATCTCTTTCCCTCCCCTTTTTTTAATTATGCCCATCATAAATGCAAACATGCATGTCTAGGGTTATAGGATCACATTATTCACTCCATTCCAGCAACTTAAGTCACACATATCACAAATGTAAACTGTTAATAACTCATTTGCTAATAATGAGAGTGTTTCTATTCACACATATTCTCTGTCGCACTTGTATTTGCAACTGTCACATGATTCATTAATGTTCATTCACATATTTACTCCTTTTAGTAATTCGCATATATACTAACATAACAAATATGGCCTTAATTATTGTTTTCACCAATTTAGTTACATCTGAAGCAGATTTAGGGGGGGGGTAATCTTTCTTCCATCCTAATGTTTAATAGTACACATTATGACGGAGGAAATTTGACTAGTTATTGATAATGATCATGTGCTTGAATCATTCTGCTTAAGCACATGATCCTACTAAATAAAGTCCATTCTTTATAATTTGATGTCTAATTCTGCAAAACAGAGAGTTAATCTTTCGGATTTTGCAGTTTAATTTATCTTTTGGAAAGTTCCTTAAACATTTAAAAAAATATTTATTCTGGATTCATCAGTAAGCACATGAAACTTCAGTATATTTTACCTCTAAATGTAGATCATTAATTTCATTTTGCTTCATACTAACAACATTCATTGAGTATGACTTATTATCACTATGATGAAAGATTAGTATTCATTAATACAGAATCCATTCTTGTTTTTCTCACTTTTATGTTAATGATATTTTACTGTAAGTGAATGGTTACATTTTTTGTAAAATAATGTACTGTTGAATTTTTTTTATTTTATTATTATTTTTTTAAAATTTAATTTAATTTTTTTTTTTTTCTGTGTATAAGTTCTTTAAATATAAATGCCTTGTGATTACCAATAATTTGAAAGTGTACAAAATTTACTGTACCACATAGTAATGAACAGAAATCATAAATTACTCTTTTAATTTATTCAGGCTATTACTGCAGGGTTCTTTTATCATACTGCACGTCTATCCAAGAGTGGGCATTATAAAACTGTGAAACAGCAGCAAACAGTATTAATCCATCCAAATAGTTCTTTATTTGAAGATTTACCTCGATGGCTTATATATCATGAATTAGTTCTCACTACAAAAGAGTATATGAGACAAGTGAGAAATTTCTTGCTTTTTTTTCTGTTTATATTTTGTTTATATGTATTTAACTATATAATAAATATATAACATTTGCTAAGTAAAGAACACTCATAAAGGGGTATTAAGTAATGAGGAATGGTTCAAAGTAATGCCTTCTATTTTTTTCTTTCAGTTTAAGAATGATAATAAGTTTTACACATCATCACTGAGTAGACTACTTGAAATGGAACTCCCTTTGAATACAATACAAAGGGAATTCAGAATAGCAGCTGTTATAGATGCATATATGAAGCAGTGCATGGTGATTGAATTCCTTACTACAGAAGATATCAGTCTAATAGAAATTCATATCCATTGGAAAAATGCTTATGAAGATACTGTTGCTGTAAGCACAGGTGGACTTTTGGTCAGACACTTCGATAAGAGTTGTGATACCAAGATCGAGACAAAGTTGTGCCCAGCCAACAACTGTAATGACAACAAGAGTTGCATTGATGTGCTGATCAAGGAGGATCATCACATCACAACTTGGGGATTGTGCTGGGCAAGTTATTAATCATGATATTGACCATAACTATTAACCTTGGCTATGCTAGTTTGTGTGTGGTTAGTCTTAAAAGAGCTGAGCAATGAACAAAAAGAAGCTGAGAAAATCATCTCTACAGAACTTTTCCAATGTTACAAAAATGGGGGGACGGGCTTTCCTATCATGCTTAGTAACAGGTGTTGAAAAAGATTCACTATGACAGCCCTGAAACAAAGAAACAGTCAATAGAATAACATCTCTCAATTCATTATGCAAGAAAAAATTCAAGGCAGACTTCTGTTGGCAAAGTCATGGCACCCATATTGTGGAGTAAAGATGGGGTCTTGCTTATGGAGTTTTTTGGAGATAGGCACCATGAGCAATTTAGAAAGATACATGAAGAAATTGCAGAAATTTAAAAACTATATCCATAGAGTTCATCCCACTAAAATATATGCATGAGGTTGTTCCCCATGATAATGCTTGCCCTCACCACTTTGCACAAGGGATGCAACTGCAATATTTGAAGCCATGTAAATGCTGTTGTTAAATAAATTATATTTTGTAAAAGAAAAAAGAAAATGAGGCATTATTTTCTACTGCTCTTCAATAAGTGGTGTGACACCTGCATTTTATCATAACCATTAACTAGGATTTCCCATGCATTTCCTTTTTTAATAGCATTACACAACTTTTAAATTGAAGTTTTCCAGAGATTACCATGAAAGCAAGATATATATATATATACAGGTAGTCCTCGACTTACGACAGGGTTCCGTTTCAAAAGTCTCCGTAGTAAGTCGATTCTGTCGTAAGTCAAGGACTTTTTTTATTCTTGATTTGTTTGATTTCTGTTATAATATTTTCATAAATTAGGTTTCTATATAACTAAAATGGTTAAAAATGTATAAACTTACATAAACATTTAGAAATTATTGATTAGCACATATACATATAAATACAAAATTAAGAAAGAAAAATTTAAGAAAAAATTACATAAACACATATCAAAAATGATGCACTTATTTTAATTTGAAATTCCTTTAAATATTAGTTAACATAAACAAAAAACTTATTAACTGTATCTTTAATTAAATAAGTGAGTAACTGTCACTCTTTTGGATGATATGGTTATTTCTTGCAATCAGGGAGTAGCTTTTTTAATCAGAAAATTGGTTAATGTTTCTGTTTTTTTTTTTGTTTTTTTTAATTCATATATTTTGCGATAACATCTGACCTCTTCTCGAATTTGCTTTTCGACTTTGGCGAAGTGATCAGTGTCTTGATCCATATTTTCGAGTAGCTGAAGTCCTTGATTTAGTTTAGAGAATACTTCAGCTAATCCTTTTACAGTAAATTTTTTTTAACGATTTCTCTTCATCTTCCTCATTATTCCTTTCTTCTTCTATAACATTTTGGAAATTAATCAAGTGTTGATCAGTCAGTTCACCTTCTTCGTGATCTGCTACTTCTATATCAGTAATATTGATTTCTAGATCCTGTTTTCTTGCAATTTTAATGATTTCTTCACCAATTTTAGCAGTTTCAAAATCGGAACTAGCAGCTTCTCCCATTATTTGTATGTTATGTAAGTTAAATCGGCTTTTGAATCGATAAAACCATTACCAACCTTTACTAGCGTTAAATGTATACTCGCCGTATTTATCTTCTTGTTGTTTCCTTAAATTGTCAAATAGGGCGTGTGCTTTTTTTGAATCGTAAACAAACTGAGAGGAATATTCTTGTTGATTTGTTCATCTTCCCTTTTTTTTCGTTAAAATTGTACATTTCATATTAACTACCCCTTTAGATGCCTCCATTATTCTTGATTTATCTTTTATAAATTGTTGAAGCAGTTGAATGTAATAGATTTTCTTCTCGTGCTGTTTCACCAGTTTTCTTTCTTTGTCATGTGCTTTGATGACCTTCATTTTAACATCTAAACTTAAAGCTTTCCTCTCCTTCTTTTTTATGTTGGAATTTTCATCAGTAGTATTACTTCTCTTACGGACATGATAGGTTTAATACGAGATACAAAATTTGCAACAAGAGAAATGAACACTTCGACTGCTGATTAGCAACTAACATGCCAAAGGCTGTGATAGAAGTGGGCGAATCATAGCAGCGGCTATTTGGTATTGGTGATAGGCTTGGCTGCCAGCATATGTATGTATATGCTGGCCGCAAAGTTAAATTAGAGAATTTTTAATAATAATTTTTGGCCATCGTAAGTGCGAATAGTCGTAAGTCGAGGGCTACCTGTATATATATGTATTGCAATATTTACACATTCTTTCTTTCTTATCAGATGTATCTATTTTATCTACCTCTAGTAAGATGTATCTGACAAAATACCTAGTCTTTAAATAACTGTCAGTAGCACTAAATACACATACACAAACTTGATATGGTAAACACAAGAGGAAAAAAAAAAGGAATTAAGTCCCTCTTATGTCAGCAGCTTCTAGAAACAATAATCATTCACTAAAATACTTTTGTCAATGTTCCTTTTCTGTTGTTATATAGTCTCGTGTGTTGACTTCAGTTAGGTTTAAATTTTCACCTTAGAAGGTGAAAACCTAAACCCGAATTGATAAATCGAGGAATACTGGACCCAGTCAGAATATCATTTAACCACTTTGTGGATATTTATTTCCTCTATTTACATTATGCTACTTGTTTTACACTGCCCTCTTAGATCTACAAGACCTCTTTACTCTGACATGTCTCTGGTAGTAGTGGTCTGACATTCTCTTCACCCCCCCCCCTCTTCATTGTGCTCTATCTTTTTTTTATCTAACAATACCTGATATCTGCCCTCGGGGGGGGGGGGGGGGGGGGGTAAAGAATATTACAATAGCACAACATGAAAAGATTACATCATTATTAATTTCCTATCAACAATTTTTCTCCAGACAGATATCTATCAGATCTTATATTTCAATATAAGGAGTGGTTCAGTGTATCAATCCACCTCAGTGTTGATCTTCCTCTGGGTCTTTTTCCTGTCATCCTGGTAGGATGGCAGAAAAAAGACATCTTGCTTTTGCTAACTCTTCCCTCTGTACTTATAGAGGGCTCTGTGATAGTATTACGTTATACTAAATTTTGTTTTTAGTGGAACTCTGGCATATTGGGGGGGGGGGGGGGGTTAGCTCTTATGACTGGATTCTAACATCCTCTAAAGGCAAGTATTTATATCTGTACATCTGTGGGCTCATGAGAGCTGGTTAGGTTTGCCTGTTTTGGTGGATTAAAAAACACACTTCCAGAAGGGAAAAAGTCCTATATCTATCTCTCTATGCCGCTACCTAATTCCATTTAATTGAAAACACCTGATAAAAGTTCTTCACGTCCAAACGAGATTCATATCCAGGGTGTAAGAATTTCAATATAGGACTCATCTATACCAAATGAGCTACAGAGGCTCTAACATAGCAGTATAACAGTTAGATAATTTTGGAAACCCTGCTGTAGACCAAACTTGGAACAACTGTTGGTTGGAAAGCTGATCTAACCACTTGACTAACTAAGCTCACATGAGCACTAATAACTGATGTAGAAAGCTTCAGTGTATTTCATTTCTCGAAATGAAAAAGATCAGTTCAACAATGCATTGTAAATTTATTTATGCTGGAATAACTGTATTATAAAACTTGTGAATTGAATACAAGATTGATATCTGCATTTTTGAAACTTGTGGAATGTCTCCATCTTTGCCAAGAATTCTGCAGACTACCAAAATAAAGTATGGAAATTTTATCATCATCAGTTTTTAATATGTCCCCTCAAGAGATATACTCGATACCACATATGGTATCCATAATTAAGTCTCTATTATTAGCTTCCTATTGACAGTTTTCTTTTAGATTAATCAGCTATTTGTTAGAGCTGACATTTTAGTCCTGTGAAGTATTTATCACATCAATCCATCTAGGATTTTGGTTTTCCTATGGGGTTCTTTTCCCCCTCCTCCCACTTGCTATCCTTGCATCAAATCCCTGTTTTGCTAACCTTTGCTCTCTAATATCTTAATTTTTAATTACTTAAATTAAGGGATATTAAATCCCACATAGTTTTAAAACTGAATAAGAAACTCAAAGATTGGAATCAGAGAGTTTCTTGCCGAATATAGTAAACTATAAAGTATCGGCAACACTATCGGCTAATAAGAATAAGAAGAAGAAAAGGCATTGTGGAGACAACACAAATAAATAAGGTAATAATTAGTTGCATGAAAAGTATAAGAAGCAGACTAGGAAGGTGACTTTGTTAAGAGTAGCAAAAATGCGATATGAAAATAAATTATCAAGTTGGGCTAAGAAAAACCCTAAATGTAGTTGAAGTATTAAGTGAGAAAATTCATCAGGGTATTTCTTTCTCATCAGTGTGACATCATGAGAACATCAAGTGTGGAGGAAAGGAGAGATGATGGACTGCTGGTGAGACAAGTAGTCCATCATCTAGAGGAACGTATATGTCTATGAAGAATTAACTAAGCAACAGGAGCACTTGATAATGTACCACCATATCTCCTAAGGGAGTTAATGGAAAGAGGACAAAATTGTTCCACTTTACAAATGTGGTCATGAAGGCTGAAGCTACAAATTCTGAACAAATTTGTGTATTGGAGATGTGGTTAAGGTGTTGTAGAAATTGGTGAGAACTAGAATACAGAAGTGGATTGGTAACAGCTGTATTCCTTGTGATGGTTAACATGGATTTTTTAAAGGGAGGTTGTACACAAGAGTGATGCATACATAGTTGTAAACATCTCCATTAAATTTTCAAAGGCTTCTGATAGATTGTCATAAGACAAGTTGGTAACTGAAACTGGAACAGATGCATTAGATACTGGATTACTGAGTTGGACAGGTGATTGGCTGTTGGATTTTCCAGCCTGGTTGGCCGAGTTAGCGTATCCGCTCTCCAGCCAATACCAAATACAATATCGTGCTGTTATAATTTAGTGTTTTGGGCTGATTTCTCTCTTATTCTGTTATCAGTTCATGAGCTGGCTCTTTGCAATACTAGTTTTGCTTGTTGTATTATTTCTTTCCATGTTTAATTGGAATATCTCGTAAAAATTACATTATGAAAGTTGTGCTATTCCGGATCGGTCTTCTCGTAGATGTCTCGATGTGAATTTTATCATTCATATAAAAAGTGTGTTTCATTATGATAAATAGTCGTTTCTTCTGATCAGGAGATAAGTATATAAGTGCTGTACATTTTCAAAAAAGTAGAAATACAGAGCTTATAAATTTTTAATCGAAAATCTTGAGAATGTTCCCATTCTATGAATTAGTTACAAAGTCATCAAGAAACTGGAAAAAAGTAGTTTAAATGTTTGAGAGGTGTAAAAAAGGATAATTATACGAATTATAAGTTTTTTTCTTAATTAACAGAGTTCTTACATATTTGAAGTATTTTTTGTATTTAAAAAAGTGATTTAATTTTACTCCAAAGACAAGCTTTAAATCATATTTTTAATAAATATAAACAAAATATAAGAAAAGATGTCTCATACTACAGTGTGTTCAATGAGATATCAGTTACATCATCATCATCATCATCATCATCAAATTCCTGATCCTCCAGTGGGACGGAGGATCAGTACAGAATATTACTACATGAATAGTACTACGTGAAAAAATAAGTTCATTACTAACCTCCTCCTATCAACAGTTGTTCTCCAAATTAATCTGTTACCTGTTAAGACTCCAATATTATCAGATCTTCCATTTCTGTCTTCTATATGGGTTGTTTTCTATATAAATTATTAATTTATTATTTTCCAATAATTAGATTATTTATACAATCTATATAATTTACAAAAGTATATGTTTCTATGTTACCAAAACAATCTTTTATATAAAAATTAATATCTGTCTCTGATATGTAAATAAGTACTGTTGGACCTACCCTACCATTAATTTTGCATTGCCTCCCTATTTGACTATGTACAGATTGCATTTGGATGAAAAGATGAAAGCTAAATGACTCTGAGGATTTTTTGTATGCAGAGAATCAGCTCTGCATCTGACCCAATGTTCACTTTCCTTCTGTGTGCTGAATGGATAAGGACAGTACTGAAAATATGGGATAATGTCAACCCAAATTGTATTCTGTATGAGATTAAAATACACGAATATTATAATTGTGAAATAATCATATATCATAATTCTTGGAGTGTTGACTGGTTATACAGTATTCCTGGTGTTTTCATCAGGAAACTAATTTGAATGTAAAAATTCAGATAGTTAAGCATGTCCAAAGTCAGTAGAATTGAAGAAGCATCATGATACTGTGAAAAGCATTGATGGAAAATAGGATGGTTGCATTGTTTGAAATTATGGCTAAGGCAACTGAGACTATGCTAACTGTGTGTGTGTGTGTGTGTGTGTGTGTGTGTGTGTGTGTGTGTGTGTGTGTGTGTGTGTGTGTGTGTGTTATTTTGGCTAGTTTTTCCTCCTTTTCTGGGTTAAAAAAACTAAGAAACAACTACTACAGACAATCAAGAAAATTGAAGATAAAGCAAATGAAGATTGCTTATATTTAATTCTATTAAGTCTGAGTAATTTTATGAAGAAAAATCCCTCCAACCTACTTAGAAAGCTAAGCACTGCCTAAAACTAGCTAAACAGAAGTCATGGGAAGACTTTGGTAAGAACATAATAGAAAATAAATGTCAGGAAGATGGTTTAAAAAAAAAAGGCTATTGAATAAGTTCAGAAATGGAGGAAAGAGTACTACAAAAGAAATCAATGACAATGAAAACTGAAAATCAGCAATTAAAAAGACAAAGAATGAAAATAGACTGAAACACTGAAAAACTCATCTGCATCCTGAATATAGAACCTATAGAACAGGTAAAACATTTCAACTATCTAGGCATAATTTTTAGTAAAGATGGCAGCTTAAATATGGAAATAGACAACAGAATTAGCAAATCTGGTATGGTAGGAAGTCAGCTGAATAAATCTTTATGGAATAAGAGAGAAATTTGTCAAAACACTAAACTAGCTATATGTACAAGTGAGTGTTCAACCCATTTTTAATTTGTAGATCTGAGAACTGAGTTAGAAATAAAACACTTGATCCAACTTGAGACCACGGATATGAACTGTTCTGAGAAGGATTAGAAGAGTGCACAGATAGCATCAATGGCAGTATCATTTTTAATGATACTGCCATCAATGGTATGTTTGTAGAGCTAATCTCTGGTGATAGGGTCATTTAAACTGGATGGAAGAGGAAAGATTAGCAAAACAAGATGTTTCTGCCAGAATGATGGGAAAACAACCATGATGATTGAGATGTGTATATATATATATATATATATACATCTCACACACAGGAAGTCACAGACCTATAGTACAAGTGCCATGTGTGCAAATTGCTATGAAGAAACAACCTGCAGAGGTATTTCTTGAGCAGCTGAAAGTTTTGGTCTTTGGGATAAAATGTGAAAAAATATCTTCTAAAAAACAGAGGTAGAGGGAATGAAAGAGAAAGAAAAGAAGTTGTTTTGATAAGCTTGAACTATGTATGGATGTTGATCCAACAACTGCTCATGATTTAGCATGCTTACTGCATAGTGAAGAAATTATGGTGGTCAGTTTACTGGAAATGGCATTCAGGTAAATACTTATAAACAAGACATAAGTCACAAACAGAATATCTGCAAGAGAAAGCAAATCACCACCCAAATCCAATAAGGTTGGACAACTTTGAGATTTATATAGTATTAGATCTTGTACAAATGAGAGGTAGAGTCTTGAACAGAAGTGGACACCAAGTGTTTTTGTAGGCTGATTTTTTTTTTTTTTTTAATATGTTGTATCCATCCATGAAAGGATTATTTACAAACCTATAGTACATTTTGCACCATGGGTGGGCTAAGGATTTTTTTTTCTATTTTTAGCAATTTTATATATATACAGTGGTATCTCGCTAATCCGAACCTCTTTAGGCCGAACCCTCCAGTAATCTGAACTGCGGTTTGAAAGAAAAAAAAGTTTTATTTATTACGTGTTATTATTTTGTGTACTGTTATTTTTATTTAATAATTATTATTTTAACTGTTATTATTTATTTTATTATTATTACAGTACAGTATTTTTTTCATACTGTAGATTGTACGGTTATAGTGTAGGCATTGTGTGTTCACGTTTGCTTTTTTATACTGTACACAAACGTAAATTTCACAAACAGATATTAAGGAATGGATTACAGGTAGAACCGAAAATGAATTTGAAATCAAATCAGATGCTGAAATGATAAATATGACCCTACAGAATGAATTAGAAGACGATGATGACGATAAAGAACTCGATGAAAAAAAAAAATAAAACATGAAGAGGAAGTTGAAAGTTTTAATATGTGTATAGAATGCGTTAAGCAGAATGATACGCCATTTCACAAAATTTTATTGCTAATGCAGCTCCGAGAAGAACCATTCGAAAAAAGTTTAGCTTCCAAGAAGCAAAAGAAAATCAGTGACTTTTTTTTTACAAAGAAATAAAAAAAAATTTTTGTGTTGTGCATAAGAAAGTGATTTTTTAAGCAAATTAAATTATGTAGTGAACTATACAATTTTATTAAATCAGAATCCTCAATACAGGTACATACAAATTAATCTTTTTGCTAAAATAAACTTGTGTACTGTATTATTTTTTAAGTTTTACTTACAATACAATAGCTTTTTTTTCTATCAGTTACTTCATTCATTTGCAGAATTAAATTGATGTACCATTAGAATCTAATTATTTTTGTATTAAATAGTAGTTATTGTTGCCTTTTGTGGGGAAATTTGCTGATCCGAACAAGCACGGTTTTTATTAGTTCGGATTAGAGAGATACCACCGCGCGCGTGTGTGTGTGTGTGTATTTATAAAATTGCTATTTTATAAATATATGAAATTGTACTTTTAAAATTATTTTTCATAGTAAACCTTGCTCCTAGAGACCAGGCATGGAACTTTTTTGAGCCACTTCATGCCTCTAATGAGCAGGGCAGCAGTCTCACACTGGATGATGAAATGATATTATTATTATCTAAGACCTCCAGGGAGTCAAGGACTCCTCGAGGGAGGCTGTAAATTACCCAACCCAGCTATCATACCTACCCTTGAATTCATTCACACTAGATGCACTCACTACCCGTAAGGGCAAATTATTCCACTCACTCACTCACTGCTCTCTGGGAGAAAAACCTAGCTCATAACCCTTTCTTGACTGAGAACAACCTTAACTTCCATGGATGCCCCCATGTTCTCTCCCCACCTTCTATATAATGAAAAATTTCATCAGTTGAAATGCTATAACACCCATTCAAAAGTTTATAGACCTCTATCATATCACCCCTCTTTCTCCTGTTAACCAGAGTCTGTAATCCACATACTCACAATCTGTCCTCATAATCTAAATCTCATAATCCAGATATAATCTTTGTAACTTTTCTTTGCTCCCTTTCCACAGCTTCTTTATCTCCTTGGAACCCGGGAGACCAAATCTGTGCACAGTAATCCAAGTGTGGTCTTATCAAAGCCTTATAAAGAGGCAAAATTACTTCTTTATCCTTACATGTCAAGGTTCGCTTCAACATACCAATTATCCTCTGAGTTGTATTTGCAACTTTTGCTATGTGACCTTTGAACTTTAAATTCTTATCCATCATTACACCAAGATCCCTTGCCTCTTCAGTTTCTTGTAGCATAACCCCGCTAATATAATATGCCGCTGGATCTCTAATCACGCCAAAGTGCATAACTTTACACTTACTAACATTAAACTGACAGCCATTTTCGTTAGCCCAGATTTCCAGTCTATTCAAATCATTTTGTAATTTCTGAATATCAGTAGCATCCATGATTGCCCTGCCTATCTTCGCATCATCAGCAAACAATTGCAAATCTGATGATAGACCCTGCTTGATGTCATTAATGTATAGATTGAACAATAATGGTCCAAGGACTGAACTCTGATGTACACCACTGATTACCTTAAATCTGGCAGATTTACACCCACTGTATACCACTTTTTGATATCTGTCTGTCAACCATCCCCTGATCTAAGTCAATAGATTATGTTTTAGTCCCATATTCTCCAGTTTACATAACAGCCTATCGTGTGGTATCCTATCAAATGCCTTAGAAAAATCCAGCGTTATCATAGTGTATCCATTCCCTTTATTCAACTCAGCCATAACATTGTTATAAAATATGAGCAAATTGCTGAAACATGACCTTCCTTTAGTAAACCCATGCTGCTCCCTGCATAGTATAGAATGCTTGTCTACCCATTTCTGTATGCGAGTTCTTACCAACTTCTCTAAAATCTTCACTACCATACCAGAGATACTAATAGGTCGGTAGTTAGACACATCAGTTTTTGCACCCCCCTTATGCAATGGAACTATCATACATTCCTTCCATTCCTGTGGTATCATTCCTGAGCCGAGACTCAAGTTATACAAATGCGTGAAAGGCCTAGCTGAATCAGCTGAACATTCCTTTAACAAATGGGCAGATATTCCATCTGTCACTGTTGACAAATTCTTATCCAGGTTATGCAAGAGCTCTTCAACCTCATTTTCATGAACCCGTAACTCTTCTAACGTAGCAGTAGCACCATGCTACATACTCCTGGTTGATATATCTTAGCAAAGTGAGAACTCATTAACTGAACAATCTCCTTAGCTTCCGATACTCGTGTACCATCTGCATTCAATAAAGTTATTCTTCCACATTCATTCTTTCTTTTGCTTGAGACATAACAATAAAATTCTTTTGGATTCCCTTTAGCTTGCATGGCCTATTTCTTTTTATACTCTGTTTTAGCTTTTCTCACAATACTCGTTACTTTTCTGGCCTGAGTTTTATATATTTCATAACTCCTCCCACTCTTATTCTCACAATATTCTTTCCACATCAACTTCTTCTTGTGGATCTCTAGCTTAATATGTCTGCACATCCATTTCACTCCCAACCTATTTATTCTTCAAACACTAGGGATACATTCAGATACCGCCTCATTCAAGCACTTTTTCAAAGATTCCCATGCATTGTTGACATTTTTTTCATTCAGTAAAATATAATTATGAATGTGATGTGTTTGCAACAGGAAAAGATTAACAGTGTAAGTCATCCCAAGAAGAGAAATCTGATCTTGTCTTGAGATTATCAAAAGTAAGAGGAGATGAAGTGAGAGCTTTCTTATAAGAAAAAAGACATGATTATATTTTGAAGCTTGGATCATATTAGCACTAAATGGTTTTTAAAATGAAGAGGATTAAAATGTGCTTTCATCGGCAAACTGTGTATAAGATTTGAGATTAGTGAAAATTATTAATATGGAAGAGCAAGGATGCAAATATAGAACCCTGGGATAATCTGACATTAGCAAGGATATCTGAAGAGAGGAAACCATCCAACAGTTGCAGAGGTCAGAAAGGCCTATGCTAGATTTTTCAAAGCTTTTGGAAAGTTGGTATCACTAATTGGTCCACTAATTATGGACCTTCAATTTCTGGGAAACTGAAGATCTCAGAAACTTTACTATGATGACTTTTTTCATTTTCAAGTATTTAGATTGAGGTAAAGGCAACAGGATGATAATCTGATGGCCGGCTTTTATCTCCTTTATTTTCAAATGGACTATGATAGGCTTAGATGTATGATATTAGGTGGATGCCAAAGAAATGTGATGACTTTATAATAACTTTTTCTTGTCCAGATTGTTATTTGTCCAACTGTACAAATTTCGAGCACAGTTGGACAAATAACAATCTGGACAAGAAAGAGACTTGGTGGTATTCAAGTTGTTAGGGATTGTTCTGATGTCTTTTTTTGGGGTGGGGGGGGAAGAGGAGGCATGCAGTGTGCTGGTTTTGGTAGCTTGGGGGTAATATGCCTTGGTCATCTCTGCAAGAGCTGAAGAGAAGACCTGATGCAAAAAGGTCAGCTTTTTTTTTTTTTTTTTTTTTTAAGTTATGATAGTACCATCTGGATATGAGAGAATGAAATTTAGAAATTGTTGTTGTGTTTTTGTAGATTTTGTTTGTGCACTACAAAGCTGAAGTATTCAATTTGGATCAATTAGACATCTCAGATTTTTATCTTAAACTGCTTTCGCAAATTTACTAGGGAACAGGGTTTTGATAGTCGTTGGAGGATTTGAAGGGAGCTGGAAAAAGAGGGGACCCTCATTCCAGCAAGGATTGTTTCAGTTATTTGTTTTTGAATATTGGGATCTCAGAAAGTAGAAACAGTAATTAGACCATGGAAAGGATGAATAGAAATTCCCAGAGGTCATTCAATTTGGCACCATTGTGGTACCAAAACACATGCTGTAGTAACAGAAACACAAACAGTTTAGTCTGAATTCCTCGCAGTTTGTGTAATTACACTGCAGAAAATCTAAGCTTTTGGTTTTCTTCAAAATACTTAGAAATTTGTTTCTAGTGGCCTCAGTAGTTTCCTGGTTGGTGAAGTCAGAAATTTAATTGCAGTGTAGAGACATACAGCATAGATGAGAGGGGTGACTTACTTGTGAAAGTGCTTTATCTATTCAGAACCACTGATAAGCAAATCAGTAATGCATCACCAAACAGGGAAAGATATCTGCCACTTACTACTTAAAAAGTGTGAATGAGAATGAATGAGTTTACTTATATGAACAGAAATGTTCTTATAAGTATATGAGGTCATAAGCACTTTGTTAGTAAATTATGTTAGCGGGGTGTACTCAGAATTGTAATAAATTGCATTTTGGAATATGCAGTAAATAGCAGAAATTTTATCAGGTGTGAATAGAACTGTGTCCGCTTAATTACAGATAGTTACACACAAAAAAAAAAAAAAAAGTGTTATTGGTGATGTAATGTGAATCCATCACTGAAACCCCAAAACCAGTACAGTAAATATATGGGTCCACCACAATATGGAGAAATCAGTAATTTATTCTATAGACTCATGTGATATTATTGATTAACAAATATGATATTGCTATAGTAGAAGCACATCACAAGGCATTCATTTCTCTGTGTTCTAAGTTGGGGAGGGGGAGAATAAGTAGGAAAGGCCAAGCCTTGTGCAGAACTAAAGAGCTAGAAAAGTATCAAACTATGCTATCTTTTTAAAAGTTCTGATAGATCAATATTCTAGGTTTGATGAGAATGAGATAGTAAATGTGTGGAAAATTCATGCTTGTACTTAGAATTACAAGGATATAAGATTAAATCATATGAAAAAGGTAGATTTTTTCCACTGTGTGGATGGACTGAATTGAATATATTGGACAAGCATTAGAAATGTCTTGAGCTGGGAGCTTACTGACAAAGCATGATGCTCTTATATCTATGTAATTGGGAGTTTGTCAGTTACATGGTCAAACCTTAGGATTAGGTTCCTAAGCACTTAAAAGAAAAAATAAAATATTCTTGCTAACAATGTTTTTTTTTGATTAATTAGATATATATAGAGTATGTCAAAAAATGCAGCTACTCAAAATTTATTTTAAGCTTAGCTCCATTACAAAATGCAGATTATACAAAGTTTGTACAAGATTGATTTTAACAGGAGGAGTAAGAAATTCTGTTTTCATCTCTGTAGTTAGTTACCTTTGGTATCCATTTAATTCTTCTCAGAGAAAAAGACAATTGCAAACATATTTATGAACATCACAAAAGATAAAGAACAGAATTTCAGATTGTTTTTGAAACAACTTCTTCAGTAACTTCAGGGTCACCTTAGCTACATACAACTATTTCACTGTGCTTCGTATGATAGTATATTTAGTCTCTTTATTCAGATTTTAAGCACACAGCAACATTTATCAGCTTAAACATTATCAACTTCAATTTCTTAAAATTTCTTTAAGAAATTGAATTACTTTTAATTAATGATAGTCTTGGACCAGCTATCTCTGACTTCTCTCTCAGTCTCCAAAAGTTAGTGCTACAACACCCTCTCCTGTTCTCTGTATGATACTGCAGTGAAGAATTCATTTTTATGAATGATAATGCCACATTGTACGTGAGCAGTGGAGATAATTCTGGAGACCAAAGATATTAATCAAATTGAGTGGCCAGCAATGCCATATCTATCCCTTTCAAGAACATTCTCTTGATGGGAAGCGTATCCGCTCTCCACCCAAAAGGCTGCAGGTTCAAATCCCACCGTGGGCATGGATGTTTGTGATTGTCTGTGAAAGTACTAGTGGTGGTAGTCGGCGGTAGATGGCGTTGGTGTTAGATGATGACGGTTGGTGGAATGGTGAGACGAAGAGTTGTAGAGTAGATGTCCTCCCTCGATGAGTCTTTGGACTCCTTGGAGGTGTGATATAATAATAATAATAATAATTACAACTGAAAATTACTCTACGACAAGCTGTGGATAAAGGGACACAGACTACAGGCCCTTTGGGCATATAGACCTACTTGTCACAGACATCTTACCACAGTTTGTCGAGATATCTGTGTACCTGTGCTTGAATGAAGCTTGCTTGCAAGTTGACCTGCTGTGGTGTATTCATTACATTTTGCTGTTAATCCAAAAATCTGACTACATGTTCCTGGTAGACTTCTTAGCAAATGTCTGGAACACACATTGGTTTGAAACTATGCCCAGAGCCTGAATTAAAAGTCATTAGCTAATTGAAGTTATGCAGCACGGTTAGGCTTACCAGCATCTGAAGACAAGATTAAAACAAAAGCCATTTTTCATCTGTTTATATGATATAAACTTTGTACTGAATGAGGATGTAGAATTGATGAATTTAAAAGATTTTATATTTCAGTAAAATTTTTAATTTGATGAAAATTATTATCTATGATAGCTAATCATTGTGATAAATTTGTCCAGAAACAGATTATATAAAGATGTCTGAATAAATTCAGTCTACTGCAGCAAGTTGCAGTTTATTCAACTTTTCATAACTGTAATTGGAATGATGACTCAAGTATACTTTATATGGAATGGGATTTTGAATATGTGTATCACCAGTATGCATATTTATCTGATGAAAATTCATATTCCTGTCCCAAACGTATATTACAAACAACAATTTGTAATATATGTTTGGACAGGAATGATTGGTGGTCTCCTTCCATTTCCTTTATGAGACACTAGATGAGCTATCAGGAGCTTCCTGTTAAATGTTCTGTTGAAATAATTGCATGACTACAAGCAGTAAACTGTTGCCAACATTGCAGGCAGTATGAGTACTGGATGATGGTCTCCTGCCCATTGCACTTTGATATCATGCAGTATTTGGATAACCACTATCCAGGATATTGGGCAAAATAAACCAGGTGTGTGTGTGTGTGTGTGGCCATTTGATGAGCATAGCTAATATAACATGCAGGATGAGCTTTGGAATGTCATTGGAGCAGCTAGGATGATCAGATGCAATGTACAAAACCAGAATTTATTTTATGTAACAGGATTCAGTTATACACTGATGAAATTAGGATAATTTGAGCATTGGTTTGGTCTCTAGGGCAGGGTTTCCTGGTTTCCTCACACTCATAGCACTAATTGACATATTAACTTTTTAATAGTGCTGACAGTCAGTACCATTAATTATGAACAATTAACAATGCTGACTACTACAAAATCAAACTGATATAATAATTATTAGATCTCTTATTACTATATTAGGGCATCATGTTGAAAACATTAAAAAAATTACTGATATCAATGTTAAACCTTTAAAAAATTGTACAGAGTTTTGTGTTAATCATAAGTTTTCTTCATGTCCAGATTATCATTGCCTCGTTGTGAATTTTAAAATATGCACAATACTAAAATTTTTCAGGGCTTACTGGCACTTACAACTGATTTCAGTAATTTTTCCATTTTTACATACAAAAAATGTTTCAAAATAGATACATCAACTAATGCAAAAAAGACTTTTAAAAAAAATAATAATTTACGTAGGCTGTTCAATAAGTTATAAGACTATATTTATACAGAAAACAGATTACCTTTAATCGTCATCATTTACATGATCTTTTTTGAAGTAACTACCATGAGATGCGATGCATTTGTCCCAATGTTGCGTCCACCTCTTAAACACATGTGAAAGTCCTTTTTTTTTTTTTTTTTTTTTTTTTTTTTTTTTTGAGAGAGAGTTCTTTCAAAACTTCCTCCGCAGCTTTTACACATGCTTTGTTGCTTTCGAAATGGCGGCCTCTTATTGGTTCTTGAGCTGAGGAAACAGCCAGAAATTGCACGGTGCAAGATCAAGACTGTATGGAGGGTGTGGTAGGATATCTATGTTGTTCTTCTGCAAAACGTCCATTACACAACCAGCAATATGTGGCCTTGCATTATCGTGTTGCAATAAGAAGCCATTCTTCGGCAATGGACACTTCCTTTTGACATGCTGTACCATTGTCCGTAAAACATCCGCATAGCATATGAGCCGTTTACAGTATTCCCGGGTTCTACAGCGTGTTGGTAAACAATGCCTTCATAGTCAAAAAACATCATGGCCATAACTTTACCAGCCGATTTTACAGTTTTTGCTTTCTTGGGGGTAGGCGAAGATGGATGCTTCCATTCACTGCTTTGTCGTTTCGTTGTAGGGTCATAGTGATACAACCAAGCTTCATCTGCTGTAATGATGCGTTTTAAGAAGTTGTTGCCATCTTGTTCCAGTCTTTCTTTCCATTCTGTGTATACATCCACTCGATGCTGCATTTGCTCTGGTGTCAAGAGTTTGGGAATCCATCGGGCGCAAACACGTTTCAGTCCCAAATGTTCAGCCATGATTAAGTGAACACTTCCCACAGAAATATTCAGGACAACATGCAGCTGGCATACTGTAATTCTGCGATCCTCCTTGATGATAATCGCTGCTGTGTTGATCATTGTCTCTGTGATGGACGTTGAAGGTCTTCCCCCACGTTCAAGATCTTCCACATTTTGCCTTCCTTCCTTAAAAGTTTTATGCCAGTGAAAAACACTTGCCCTCGACATTGCTTCATCGTGGAAAGCTTCGCATATCATGTTACAAGTGTCCGATGTCGATTTTTGCAAACACACACAAAATTTAATCCCATAACGCTGTTCCAAGGACACTTCCATTTCGAAGACCAGTCGCGGCTCGTAGGCGTGCCGAAACAAGCTTGCGTTTAGTCACATTACACTCTGGCACATCAACCCGTATGCACCATCTATCAACCTCTTTTGTTAATACAGACCGCAACATTTCTTTATTCCACAGAAATTAATATTGTGATGAGTGGTTTCACGACAGTAAAATTAGTCTTATTACTTATTGAACAGCCCTCGTAATTTATAATTAAATTTCTAGCTTAATTATGGAAATTGCTTACTAATCAAGTATAATATTCATCCATCTATTTAGGTGATAGAAATTGAGAGTAAATGGCTACTGGAAGTTGCTCCTCATTATTATAAATCCAAGGAATTGGAGGACTCATCAAACAAGAAAATGCCAAAAAATACTGGCAAAACCAAAGTAGAACTGGAAAGATAATACTCATAGCATCCACATGTATTCTAATTAGAGTTAAACAGTGATAGCTGAGAAGAGGCAAGATCAACTCATTTTATTGAACTCATCAGGACCAAAGTAATAGTTTGTTATTGTGAAAAATTGGCTATACTTTAATATCCTTTAAAATTGTATTGTTGCTATGGGGCATTGGTGAACTTTATTGAAGTTTGTTATAATGACTGAGTTCTCTGCAGCAATTTTCGCTGTAGTAAGAGATGAATGTTTCTACAAATTGTGTATCATTATGAACAGACAGCCTAAGACTGTTAAATCATATTGTTTATAATGTATATAACAAAGCACCGAAGGTAAATTTGTCAAAATCACCTACATTATGACCGAAATGATTTGTATATATCTGTATATAATATATATTTTCATATGTCAAAGTTCGGACCATATAAAATTATACTTCATTTGTAATGATATATTTCATAAGAGAGAATTTTGTATATAAACATCAAAATGCATTATGTGTATTGAGAAAAAACATTTACCTCATATGGCATTATAATTCATATATATATATACACACACACACACACACTGCAATATATACACACACACTTTATAAGCTATCTCTAGTTGTGTTTTGGCATTTATTATTATATCAAAAAATAGTTAAGAGCTTCATTATTAAGGATTTTTAATGTAAACTAAAAAGGGAACTTTATATAAGACAATTTATTGTAAAGAGGTAAATTTGGTTTGCCAGCAATTTAGAATAAAGAAAACCAAAATGAATAACAAATCGCATTGAAAAATTATGGATGTAGCATTCCAGATCAGTATTTCAGAGGTAAATAATTTTATTTGTAAATATAGCCCTAATATTTAAAAAATAAAAAATAAAAAAAATTTTTTAAAAATCACCCTTCATAAAACATTTTTATTAAACTAAAACAGCTAAAGGTTGTCTTATTTTCATAAAACTAACAAAAGGCAAAAACTGTCTATAATTAAAAAATCCTGAGGATGTTCAAATTAACTTTTTTGGGCAGTAAAAAGTAAATGAATCATAGTGAGGATTATTTAAATTACTGAATAGTAATGAGTGAGTATGCTTCTCCATTTGAAGAATGCAATTCTCAAAATCCCCAGTAAAATTTTCAAAAGATTATATGAATCAAAATATCACTGACAAGAAAAAAAGCATTTGTATGCCTATGCACCTCACTGTGCACATTGCAAAACAAAGTATCACCTGAGAGGCAGTAACATGAAACAATTGTTTTATCAGATGCTGTGTAGTGCTTCCATTTTCTGATCTGATTCTTAGTAATTGAAGTCACATGCACTATTGGATGGATTATGGTTTATATTTAAACTTTTCAGAGGTGAATTGAGGAGGAGGGTGTTGATAGCAAGCAAATCGGTATGCAAGTTGTGCAGAAGGAATTATGTAGGATTTGTGGACCTGTGGTCTGAGTTTCATGGAAAGAAGGATTTTTATAATGCTGATAGACTTCATCTAAATTGTTTTGGTATTTAGAGAGATCTTTGTTCACTGAGCATGCTAAAGCTCAACTTCAGAAAAACTTAAGCAAATTGAGTGGATGTAGGTGAATGTGTAAAGGCACCCATGAGGTAAGTGAATGAAAATGACTAACAAGTGCAAAATCTAGTTTTGTTAAGCAGAAATATTGAATAGGATAGTGAATTCAGGTAGTAAAGGTGGTTGTGGGAGTGGACCTAAAGAGCTGCTGCAATTTCTATATACTAATGCCAGAAGTCTCAGGGAAGAGTTTTGGTTGCTTAGTGCAACCTCACCAAAAATTATAAGCATGAATGAGACTTGGCTAACAGTGTAAGATGTAGTTACAGGGATAGAATACAAAACATTTAGTATTTTCAAGGAAGATAGAGAAGTTAGGATGTGGAGCGATACTTCACCAAAGAGAATAGGAGATAGGCAGGAAGGTGGTTGTTCATTTGAGGTATTCTGGCGTGAGATCAAGGTCAATAAAACAAAATATCAAAATATACCGTTGTTTGCTGCTATAGGCTGGGGGGGGGGTTTCCAGGGATGATCTTGGAAGACTTGCATTAGTAAATTAATACACTGGTGTCCAAAAGTTAAGAACAAACTTCATTTTTACATGTATATGAAAAAATTTTCATGACTGCAGCCAAATGTAGACATAAATTTATGCCAGCATCCTAATAAATTATATTACACAAAAAATGTTATAAATTTCATGCAGATTAAATTGCAGTACATTTTTGGCAAAAGTTACAAATTTTCTAAGGACGTAGTTAAGGAATTAATGTACAGTGCATGCAGAAAACTATGCAGAGAGACATTTCAGTATGGAATATGTCCACCCCGAACTGTGATGCAGTTCTGACAACTTCCTACCAAATGATTCAAGGAGTTCTTGAGGCAAATTGGCTGACTCCTCTTTCAGAGCAAGGATAAGGCCTTGTTTGTTTTCTGCATCTCCCTATTGCATCATAAACATGTTCTATGGGGTTGAAATTCGGGGGGGGGGGGGTCATGCTGGCCACTCAATTTGATTAATATCTTTGGTCTCCAGAATTATCTCCACTGCTCATGTACAATGTGGCATTATCATCTATAAAATGAATTCTTCACCTACAGCACCACAGAAGGATTAAACATTACATTGAAGAACTTCATTGCAGTATCATTCACCAGTCATAGTCCTTTTTTCCAGCACTTATAACTTGGTACGTCCATTACATAATGCCTCCTCACACCATGACTCCAGCAATGCCATAACTATCCCTTTCAAGAACATTCTCTTGATGGGAAGCAGTACCACTTTCATGGCAGATCAAGTGGTCTAGAATTGGAGGAAAGAGTGAACGACTCATCTGTAAAGAGTATATTAGCCTATTGGTGCCTTGTCCAATTTTTATTAATACATTACGCTGAAAATTACTCTACGACAAGCTGTGGATAAAGGGACACAGACTACAGGCTTTCGGGGATATAGGCCTACTTGTCGCAGACATCTTACTATAGTTTGTTGAGATATCCGTGTACCTGTGCTTGAATGGAACTTGCTTGCAAACTGACCTGCTGTGGTGTGTCAATTAATTATTGCTGTTAACAAAAATTCATATTCCTGGTAGACCCCTTAGCAAACATCTGGAACGCACGGTGTGAAACGATGCCCAAAGCCTGGATTCAGTGCTGCGTGAGATTCCAAACTCTTTGCCAATATCAATAATTCTGTAACCTCCTTCAAGCTTTCCAGTAATTCTTCCCTATGTGAAATCATCTAGATGATGTGTATAAGACATTACACGGCATCTAAGTTTGCAGTTTTATTCCTTCATGAAAAGCATCATCATGCCTATCAAGGATTTAGGCCTAGAGTTGCCTGTTCTGGCCTTAGAAGTCATTGTTGAATTTTTTTAAGAGGACGTCCTGGTTTTCTTTTTCCTAATGGCTTGTACTTTAAGACTTGTTTTGATAATCTTTCTGTTTTCATTCTTTGAACATGTTCCATCCATTTATGTTTATATTTTTTAATTTTTTCTGTTACTGATTCCTGGTTTAATTCTTTCATAATTTCTTCGTTTCTTTTGTGATCAAATAGAGTATACTTTGCAAGTTTTTTTCATAAACTTCATTTCAGCTGTTATTAATCTTTGTTTGTCTTTTTGTTTTATTGTCCAGATTTCACTTCCATGCATTAGGACTGGTAGGGCTATGTATTGTATACTTTTAGTCTGGTTTTTTTTGAACTAGGAATGAATAAAATTTGGTTTAAATATAGAGTTAATTACACCTGTTATTTTTTATAAACCTAAATTCGTGAAAAGTGCTTCCTTCAAACACAATTCACTTAGTGCAGCCGTTTGCCTTTTATCCTGTTGAGTGCTACTACATGATCCCTTTGTGCAAGATTCAAAAATTTGAATGTCTACCTGCTTTCTACTTGAAATCATCAGTTATATAAATATATTGCCACAGCTGGTTCATCTGAATTTTCAGTTGTGATATTCAGAAATAGCGTTCGTTCTGGCAACTTTGAAATCAAAAAAGGAGTAAGGCAAGGATGTGTCTTATCACCCTTACTGTACAATGTATATAGTAAGTTTTTAAAAATATTTCAAAACTGAAGGGTGTAAAAGTCGGAGGTGGGAACTTCAACTTCAGGTATACAGATGACACAGTCCTTATAGTTGAATCTGAAGATGATCTTCAAAACTTAGTCACAGAAATTTACAACAGAAGCTTAAACATGGGACTAATTATTAACCTAAAGAAAACAAAGTGCATGATTATGTCAAAAGAACCAATAAATAAGAAACTAAACATACCTGTTAACAAAAAGAAAATTGAGCAGGTTTAGTCTTTTATATATTTGGGACAAATGTTTACAGACAGACAGAGGAAATTCCCTTAAAGAAATAAAAAGACGAATAGAGATAGCAAGAAAAGCCTTTACCAATATGAAAACTGTTCTAACATTCAGAGACATTAATATAGACACAAGAAAAAGATTAATAAAATGCTATATCTGGTCAAGCCTTCTCCACAACAGTGGAACTTGGACTCTAAATAAAAAAGCAGAGAAAATATTAGAAGCTTTCGAAATGTAGACCATCAGAAGAATGTTGAAAATACAATGGACAGAGAAAATGAAAAACGAAGATGTTTTAAAGACAGCAAAAATGAAAAGAACGTTAATGAAATAATATTAGAAGGGAAATTGGATGGAAAAAGAGGGAGAGGTAGCCCCAGAAGAATGTGGTTTGAAGATATTAAGGACTGGACTGGCTTGAATTACCATAAATGTTCCAGAGCAGCAAAAGAAAGAAAAAGGTGGTTCTGTGACATGGTTGCCAACCTCCTCCTAGGGGATGACACTTGAAGAATCTATGGAGATATAGGTTGAAAGGAGAGATCACATGGCAGAATGGAAATGAAATTTATACACCTACTGAGTGATAATTATTTGAAACGGTATGTGATGGAGGGGACTTGGGTGCTAGAGTATTGGACCTGGTCATAGGATCAAAAGAGCTATCCACAACCAAGGTGGCCACATTGCCTCTGATTGGGGAAAGTGACCATGCAATCTTGACTTTGGATGTTATAAAACCAGAGGAATATTCTCTCAAGAAGGGCTCAATGTGGAACCATAAGGCAAGTGATTCTAATATCAATGACATGCACCTACTAACATCCAAACCTGATGTGTTATTTATCACTGAACCTTATGATGTTTTTTGCAATAAGAGTGGATTTGCCATGACTACTAATTTATCACTCCTGTAATCCCCTTTATTTTATATGCTTGACTTAAGATTTCCTTACCTTATTTTGATCCTTTGTGTGTCTAAGTCTCCCCTAACTCTGATGACTTTATGAATTTATTTGACTAACTCTGAAAGTCGATCATATACAGTCTGATTACTTTAGTAGTGAGATCATTTTTGGTGATGCCAGCGCCCATAATTCAGACTGGCTTTCCTCCTTTAGTTGCACAAACCATGCTGTAAGATAAGCTGAACTGTTTGCTGTCACAAAAATGCTTTACCACAACTTCCAGGTAATCCTCATCATTTTCCAATGTCCCAAATCGCCTCTTAAATCTCTCTCCCTCCAGATACACTTGATTAGCTCTTCTCTTGGGTCTGAATGATAACTTTGTCCAATGCTTATCTTTGTAAAGATCGTCCTTTTCTCAGTCAATATCAGCCTTGTATCCTGTGGCTGTACAAAAGTAAGAGTTGGGATGGCGTTCGTGATTTCTGTGTTTTGTGTCTATGGTTAGATTATTGCTTCTGATCTTAGCACTTGTTATGATCTAATAACTGAAATTCTTGCTATGAGGAGTATTTTTATTCTCTACTACACTCAAAACAATCTACCATTATCCAAGGCCCTGTTTTACCAACGATTATTCCAAGCAGTCCAAACCAAAAATTCAGAATATAGCCAATGGTTCAAGTCAAAACCTAAAACTCTCACTAAGTTTATACTACAGTCGTAACAACTACAAAAAGAACGATTCCAAAGCAGGCTTTTACGGACCATATACACTAAACTTGTCTCCTACTCAAATGGCGGTCGATCCTTGTAATCACTCGCCAAGGCTGCACGATGTAGCCCCTGCTTTCATGTTTCCACTTACCTCACATGCTGTTGGTTCTGCGTTAACATCGGCTAAATATTAGGTAAACTTCTTGTCAGTTTATTTCTCCAACTCTTATAGACAACGAAGGTAAATCTTCCATGAATTATACACAATATGCTTTCTCTGACCTTGATAACGTTTATATGAAAACCTATTGCTCTGATGGAGTATTTCCATTTATATTGAAAGATTGTGCTCCGGAATTAATAACCATATTGGCTCGCGTTTTCAAGCTGTTATACTCATCTGACATTTAATCAACAACCTAGTAGTAGGTTTTTATTCAGCATTTTCCCAACCCTCTTACAAATAATGAAAAACATCGTCACGAACTAACTGCTTCGTTACTTGGCGATTCTCCAATTACTTATCATCAATGTGGATTCTGCCATTGTCACTTCACAACCAGTTTTGTTAGCTTAATCCTCACTTTTATATACATACTAAGGAAAAGTTTGGAGCAACCCAAGTGATTGTCCATTATATGATATTTCAAGGTATTTTATCGGATTGGAATTGTGACCTTAAGCTACTGGATGAAAGAAACCATCCCCTTATGACATGCATATGGACGACCACATAATCTGGCAATCCTTTCTTTCATCCAGTTTTTTCAATCAATGATGGTGTATCCCAGGTCTCTTGCTTTTCTCTACCTCCTACTATAAGTCAACGAGCATCCCTCTCTCTCTCTGACATCCAATCTTATTCAGCTTTATTGATAGTAATACCTTTCATTCCTCCTATCATTCTCAAAACCTTGCCAAGTTCAAATTATTTTGGCTTCTTTAAGGCACTGTACTCAATGCCTTAAACCACACCAATCTCCTTGCCATTATCTTGTGGAGAAAAGATACTTGGATGAATTTTAATACCCCAAAATGCCCTATCTTGCTTCCCACTTCTGTTTATAATATTCTACTTATACCATTACAACATATAATATTCTACTTGGAAACCAGGATCAATTTTCTCTTCTTGGGTTGATTTTCATCTAGCCTATCCAGACAAAACTTTCATGTTCATAGCTGCTTCCTCTTTAATAAAAAGAATGCCGAAAGTTGGCATTCTTTTTTACGTTCGTTCTAAACCCTATTTCTCTTTTGCTCAACTACTGCCACTTTCTTCATCTTCAACGTATTCTTCCACTAGGAAAGCGTAGAATCCCCTGATTAAGGGTTATGACAATTTAATAATGTAGCCAGTACGTCACTCTTCATCTGCATTCCCTAAGCGCTAATATATATAGATATATATGTGTCTGTGTGTGCGCGTGCGCGCGCGCCTATAGATGGTCAGTTCTCCAGGTTTGAATGGTTAAATCCGATTTTCCAGGAATAAAAACCTCTACACCGTATGAGACCAAATAACTCAGAACTGGTTTAAAAGACCACAGATTACTCACAGCATAGATGTAGACTGAACATATGTACCGTTTTGAACGGGACAGTACCGTATTTCCCGGCTGTCCCTTCGTTTTAATAAAAATGTCCATATTTTCCCGTTTTTAATAAAAACTATAAATATTCTTTAATATTGGTCAATAATAAAGAATATTTATAGTTTTTATTAAAAACGATTATAGGTTATTATTCATAACCTATAAAAATGAATGCAATATCAAAGAGGAGAAACTGCACTTTTAATGACGATCTCCAGAAAGAATTCAAATTGATTAAACTGGACAAGATGTGTAGCGATGGAACAAATAATACGATTATAGGTTATTATTCATAACCTATAATCGTATATCAATATCATGGATACCATTATTTTGTATAACCATGGAGTCGCATTGTTCGATGCTAAATATCGATATCTGCAGTGATATATTCAGAGAAAATAATAATAAATGCATGTCGGCAACACTTGCACGTCTCAGACGCCGCTTCTGTTTTGCCTGTATGCTAAACGGTGGCTTTGTTATTCAATGCCGATGCTTTAAATAAATTTCATATTTTTTTAGTTTTGAGCCTATCCTTGCAATATCAAAGAGGAGAAACTGCAGTTTTAATGACGATCTCCAGAAAGAATTTAAATTGATTAAACTGGACAAGCTGTGTATCGATGGAACAAAAGTAGTATGCCAACATCGCCAGAAATATAACGATGCTGAAAAGTCTGGATTCAGTTCATTTATGGTGATAGTGAAAGCGATAAAATTGCAGCGAGTGAAGCTTTTGTTGCTTATCATACTGTATGCGACGACCAAAGTTTTCGCACAAATGACTGCTTGTCGACATTGGTAAATAAAATTTCGAACCAAAATCAGAAGCAATAATAACCAACGTTTTATCAAACAAAAAAGACATCAAACTTTTTCCAATCGTTGTGCAGTACTTTTTGCCAAATTGTGGTGTTCAAGACATAACTATAGACTTTATTTCCTTACCTGAAATACAGTCCTGCTCTACGTCTACCTAAATTTTTGTATGGGTTCTGTCACTGAAGAATAATTGTTTATGTAATAAAACTTTTTTTTTTATTGTCTTACTTTTTCATGAATACAGAATATTACATAAGTCCCGTCCCGTTTTTGTCTAAAGGAAGTATGGTCAGCCTACATAGACGGGATTCGAACCCAGTTCTTTCCAACGAAATGTTTCATCATACAGTTCTTACATTGAAATGTTTTCACCATACTACTTTCTCTGTTTCAGCCAATAATTATAAAGTTAGCCCTTCAAAAAAAACATCAACAAATTCCGTTCTTTGTGCCGTTTTTCCACACAGAATAATGCCATATGATAGATCTTGGGACCTCGTGTTTTTTTTTTTTTTTGTTTTTTTTTTTTTTTTTAGAGGGGGGGGGTGGGAAGTCTGACAAAAAAAAATCTCCAATTGTTGGCTTCTCTTTTCTATCAAAACTTATTCAGATGGATGAGATGCAGAAGAATTCAGTTTGAGTATTGACCTAATGCAATTCGTACATCTGACAACTCAAATTCCTGATAACTCTCTAGTTTATAAACTCCATTTCTTCATCTTTCCTCCTCCTGGTTATACTGCAGAGATCACGTCTCTCTGTAACTCAGATCACAATCTCGTGCAAGTTATTTTCTCAAAGAATACTTTCCTTTTTACATCCAACCTCAATCTTTGGTCTTTAGTAAAATAAAGAGAAAGTGGTGTAACTACTAGAGCTTTCTTTGTTTCTTAGACTACTGCTCCTATATTGATTCAATAACTTGTTCTGATTCGTCACAGAGATTATCCTTACTGGCATGTAACCTCTTTTTTTATTCCACCCAAACGTTCTACCCGATTTCCAAGCCGTCGTTCAACAAAATGTATATCAAAACGATGTGACTAACGTAATAACACCAGCTATGTGCTCGTAGCCCACGTCATAAGTTTAAAGCAACCAACAATAAATCCCAATTTGAATGGGTGATACCTACAGACAAAGAATACTATTGGACAAGGAAGGAAATAGAAAATCACCTTGTTCTATAATATAATATTTCCCTAGTAAAGTAAAGTATACCTACAGACAAAGAATACTATTGGACAAGGAAGGAAATAGAAAATCACCTTGTTCTATAATATAATATTTCCCTAGTAAAGTAACATTTCTACCCCAGCAACCATGTTGAGGAGAAACACAACACACACACAAAAGGGCCAGGACATAAAAAAAAATAAAAACTCGCCTTCAGTCCGAATGGAAGCCACGCCTGCTAGTCTTTTATCTGATAAGTCCTGCTCACCTACATTTCCCTCTCTCTTTCATAGAAATGGCACTACTGTTGCAGTACTTAAGGATAAAACTGAATTTCTGGCATCGCTCTTATTCAACTCTTCCACAGATACGTAAAACAAATCGTCACCTGCCATATCAAAAACTGAGCACCATATGCCCCTGTGGTCTATGGACAAAAAAATAACTTATACATTAACAAAAATATTCTGTGCCCAATAGCATTTTTCTAATTGTAGTCAATCGTTGTGATCTAGTGATAGTTTCTGTCTTGTATTGTCACGACGATCTTTTATATTTTGTATGCTGGCACGTATTCCAGAAAAGGGGAATGAAAACCTGCAATCTCATTACCTTTGTATTGCATTATCTCAGTCCTCTTCTCTTCAAGATAATGCAAAAAAAAAAAACATCAGTAGTCAACTTTTGAACTACTAGATGCTTTCCATTTAAGCAACGACCACGCTATGAATTTTGCTAAATTAATCCATGGCTGATCTCTTAGCCTATATCACCCAGTATAGACGAAACCTTTTGGTTATAAACACCACAACTCGAATTTCATCTAGGACGTGAAACATCTTTACCAGGGCTTTTCAGTTGAATGTGTTAGCTGGTTTAATACCGAGGTACAGATTTCTCTCCACACCGAAACTCGAGTTTTTCTTCACTCAACTAGACAAATACGTTACAACAATTAGTGATAAATATATCGTATCATAAGATGATGCCGAATACTCGTGTGGGCATTCCAGCCTTTGTATCATCATACACTACATAAACATAACGATCGCCTGCAGCAAGTGCCTTATCACAAATCTACATAACATTAAGGACGAACGGTTTATTCAAACAAGGAACTAAAAATTCTATATTATTTTTAAAAAAAATCAATATTCAAATTATTATAGCATGCATTAAAAAAATTTTCCCAAATGCCGGTGTAAAACACTGAATTACCGGTAAATGTTTAAAGACATTTTGTTCCATTCACGTGATTTGCAACCCCTGGGGACAACGGCTGATGTGGAAACTGAGCAAGATAAATTAGAGGTCCTTTGAGATATTACGAGAAGCATTCTGCGAATACAGCACGCATTTATGAGTATATGGTGAGGAACTGATTTGCTGTTGACCAGATTGAGTTTCATTTCCGGTAGGGTTCAAAAGTAGTGGAAAGAAATGAGAAGTCTGTTTCAGCAGACTCCAAGAGGTGTAGCAAATTATCTACCAATCAACATCTCAGGAGTAGCACTCAAGGTGTTAGAGCAGTTAGTTTATAGCAAAATTTAGTAGTGAGCGATAGAGGCAGCATGGTTTACTGAAATGCATGCCATGCCTATCCTTCATTAGGATAGTATGGCTTACATTTCACAAAACTATAAGAATAGCACGTCATGTCTCATTAATTTACTCTCTTTTTTTCACAAAATAGTAACAACTGAATTTCCTAGGGTTATGGTACGTTTTCTTCTCCAATTTAGCTGCTGGACTTAACTAAAGCTATTGTCAGAATACTTGCATTTACCTCTTTTACGTAAATTGGACATCGGGATAGGAGGGAATCTGGCCACTTGGATATCAGGGTGGCCGCGGGACAGACATACGGGAGTAGTTCACAGTAGAGTAGAGTCGTGGAAAATGAACTAGATAAGAAAATAGTACACCTAATTAAAATTCTTACGAGGCCTGTTTAGTTCAGTGGAAGTGACGCTTGCATCTTCTGCACTAGGCTGCCCGAAGATAGATTTATAGTTAGGCTGACTATATTTCCTAGAGAAAAAAATGGGACAGGGGTTATGAAACATTTTATATTCATGAAAAAAGTAAGACAATAAAAAAATTATTACATAAACACATTATTTTTGCCAATTCTTTTGCAACCACCAAAAATTGGTGTTCGTGTTATTTGCACACAAAGCAACAATTTTGTTTTGTAAGGCAAATATGTCACTTACTTCCTTCAACATAGCACACTGCATGTGGGATGTTTCACCAGGTAAGGAAATAGTCTATAATTTTGTCTTGTACACCACAATTTGGCAAAAACTACCACACAACCATTAGAAAGAGTTTGATGCATATAAACTGACTGTAATGCTTTATTCAAATCCTTTATTTCTTCGCCCAATATGCATGGTGATAAAACGTTGCTAATTCTTGCTTCAGATTGGTAAGTGCTGAAGAAAATTTTGGTTCATAAATTTTGTTTATCAAAATCGACAAGTAAGGAGCTTGAGTATCTCAGTAGAAGTGGCGTTTGCACTTTATGACGCTTAACCGCACGAATATAAACCATAAGTTCGAGTCTAGTCGCCGACTGGAGAAACATTTTCTAAACCTTTTTTTTCGAACGGCTCCCGAGTTCGTCGATCTCTGGTATGGGCAAGCGGGTTTTTTCATCCCGTAAACTCAAGAAAACTCTCACTATTTTCAGACATTTAAAATATTCTATTAGGGTTACTGACCAGTAGACGGCGGCACTTATTAGCCATCTTCAATGCGTTCCGATTACTTAGTAATAGCCTTGGGCCAGCTATCTTTGATTGGATACAAGTGGAGATTGAACTGCCTGCTCAGTCTCCAAAAGTTAGATAGGGCTTAAGCGGCCTCCCATTTTCCCTATACGGGAACAAACGCGTTAGTGGCGTTTGCACACCATGGCGCTTGGGCGCACGAAGGAAGACTTGGTTTCGAGTCTAGCCGGCGACTAGAGGAAATTTTTCTAAACCTCTTTTTTCGAATGGCTCCCGAGTTTGTCGATCTCTGGTACGGGTAAGCGGGTTTTTTCATCCCGTAAACTCAAGAAAACTCACACTATTTTCAGACATTAAATATATTGTGTTAGGGTTAGGGACCACGAGATGGCGGTACATTTGAGCCGACTCTCTTCACTATGTACCGCTTAATTAATGATAGCCTTGGGCCATCTATCTCTGATTGGTACCAGTGGAGATGGAACTACCCACTCAGTCTCCAAAAGTTAGATAGGGCTAAATGGCTCGCCTACTTCCGTATACGGGAATAAAAACGCGTTAGCTGATTTTTATATATATATATCGACAAGAAGTCATTTGTGCGAAAACTTTGTCCGTGAATCACAGTATAATAAGCAACAAAAGCTTCACGTGCTGCAATTTTATCGCCTTTACTATCACCACACCTCACCATAACGAGCTGATGTTTTTAACTGAAAACAGTCTTTTCAGCATCCTTATGTTTCTGGCTACGTATATATTGGTTGATGTCGCTTTAGCTTTTGTTACATCACTACACAGCATCTCTATTTTAATAAATTTGAATTCTTTCTGGAGATCGTCATTAAAACTTCAGTTTTGCCTCTTTGACATTGCGAGGATCCAGCACGCATTCCTTTGACAGGAATGCGTGCTGGAGTTCCAATTGAAGTTGACTACGTGCGTGAATTATCACGAGAACGCCAATACTGGACAGTGACGATGTGTACGTCAAAAAGATTGTAGCTAAGGCTGTTGTTTATATGGGATTATTATTGTTGTTGTTCCGGGCAACTCCAAGGAGTCGACAGACTCATCGAGGGAGGCCCTAACATCATGTCAAGAACAAATATTCGACATTCACACAGTACCTATCATACCTTGCCTTGAACTCATTCACGGTCGTAGCACCCACAACAGACTCTGGAAGCTTATTCCACTCATTCACTACTCTCCAAGTAAAAAACATAGCTCTAACACCCTTGTCAACCACGCTCTTACCTAGCTTCCATTCATGGCCCCTAGTCCTCTCACCACCAGTCATATTTTCAAAAATATCTTCTGGATCAATCTTATAGAAACCCTTCAGTAATATGAATGTCTCAATCATATTACCCCTCCTTCGCCTATCGACCAATTTCCGTAACCCACAAATCTTCAACCTATTCTCATAAGGTTCATTCCACAGACCTGCTATCATCTTGGTCACTCGTCTCTGGATCCTCTCCACTTCCTCCCCATCACGAAGAAACCTGGTGCCCATAACTGGGCACGGTAGTCCAGATGGGGTCTTATCAAGGCACGATACAGAGGAACAACAACGTGTTTCTCTCTGCATGTTAAAGTATTTTTCAGAAGCCAAGTGATTTGGTGAGCTGTTTTAGTCAGTTTTGCAATGTGTCCCCTAAACTTCAATTCCCTATCCACCAACACTACCAAATCCCTGGCCTCATCAATCTCCTGGAGTACGGTTCCACCAATGTGATATACTGCTGCTGTTCTTTTCACCCCAAAGTGCATAACCTTACACTTTGGCACATTAAATTAACATCCATTTTTCCTAGCCCAGTCCTCCAAACTATCCAAATCATCCTGTAAAATTTTGACATCCTGTGCACTCATAATTGCTCTACCCAACTTCGCATCATCAGCAACAAGTGAACAATTCCTCCCAAATCCTTTCCTATATCATTGATGAACAAATTGAAAAGCAGTGGTCCAAGAACAGAGCCCTGTGGCACTCCACTAGTCACAAGCCGTCTTTTAGACTCCACTCCTGAATAAACCACTCTCTGGTATCTCTCCTTCAACCACCCTCCTATCCATCTCACCAACCATATATATCTATCCCCATCTGCTCCAGTTTACTTATTAGTTGTGTGTGGTATTATGTGGTATCCTATCAAAAGCCTTGGCAAGGTCCAGTAGTATTACTGTAAACCCATTATCCCTATCCAGCCGTCACTGTGTTATAAAACGTGATCAAGTTACTGAATCATGATCTACCCTTCACAAAACCATGTTGTCCCCCATACAATATCCTATTTTCATCTATCCAATCCTGTATTCTTTTCTTGACTAATTTCTCTAAGACCTTGACAATGATTCCTGATATGCTAATCGGTCGGTAATTTACAACAGCAGTCTTGGAACCACCTTTATGCAGTGGAACTATTTCCCCTCTTTCCATCCCCTTGGGACTAACCCATACCCGAGACTCAAATTAAACAAAATGGTCAAGGGTACTGACAATTCTTTAGCTGCTTCTCGTACAACACGAGCTGGTATACCATCCAATCCCACAGATGTATTGACATTGAGGTTATGCAATAGACTACTCACCTCCACTTCATTCACCACAATTCCCGAATAATCTACTGGTACATTCGTTTCTACAATGTCACCACCCGGATGATATATTCTTGCAAAGTGCTCACTCAGTAACTCAACTATATCAACTGATTCAGTTACCTCCCTACGATCGGCATTCTTTAAAATCATTCAGCCATGTACATTTTTCCTTTTACTTGCTACATATCTAAAAAACTGTTTAGGATTCTCTTTAGCCTGCATGGCCAATGTTCTTTCGTAATCCTTTTTTGCTTTTCTTACCACACTCGTTACCCTTCTGGCCTGTGCTTTATAACTGTTGATGTGCCTGCCGGTCACCTTTCTCCTTAAATTTCCTCCATAGTTGTTTCTTTTTTTGCAGCTCAAGCTTAATGGTGTTATTCATCCATTTAATTCCTACTTGATTTATTATTCGGACTCTAGGTATACAGTCAGCCATTGCTTCATGTAAACACTTCTTAACTGCCTCCCGTGCACTATCAACTTCTAACTCTTGCAGTCGTACATGCCATGGCACTGAACCAATCAAACTCCTAAGCTTGTCATACTTTCCAGCCTGAATTCCACATGTACCCTGTCTTAATTGTAAATTCCACACCTTTAGCTGCCTCCCAAGTCAAGACCCTATGATCACTTTCATCAATTGGTGGCAATGTGGTCATATTTGTTACAGCCAAATCCTCAGATGTAATTACTAGGTCAAGCACTCTCTGACCTCTAGTATTTTCCATTACATGCTGTCGCAGATAGTTTTCCCTTAATAACTGCATAAAATCCAATTCTTTCCTCCCGTGTGTCCTCTCCTCACTCCAATCAATGCGACCATAGTTGAAATCTCCAATAATAATTACCTTCCTTCCACTCATTTCTTCTATTTGCTTGTGCATACTGTCACCACCATCTTTTCCATCACCTGGTCTATAGCAGCACCCAATTGTATATTTAGTTCTGCTAGCCACAATCTCACACCAAATGGCCTCAAATGTGCTCTTTTCTCTATCCTGCAATTCAACTTCTATTCTCCTTGGCTGCAGCTCATCAGCTATCATCAACAATACTCCTCCCCCCCATTTTATTCTCCCTGTCATTCCTGAACACACTATACCCATCACATTCAATCCCACTAGCTATATCATCTACAATCAGCCATGTTTCACTAATACCAATAACCTGTGGTCTGGATGTCCCAACCATGGCCAAAACTCTTGCTTCTTGTTCCTAATACTCCTAGCATTAGCGTACATGAATTTAAGACCCCCATTAACCCCAACCCTACCTTGATGCCTTATATTAACTATCCCACTCTGATTTGTTGTCCTTATTTGCTCGGGCATATTATATTCATTCTTACATTCAACTGCCTCCCTAAGGACTGTATATCTACTCACCCCCCTTAATAAATCTAGTTTCCCTGAATTTGCACATCCACCACATTCAGCAACACTTTCTCAAGTCTTCTTACACAGTAACCATTCAAATGCAAGCCATCCATCTTATATAGATCCTTTCGCCCATTGAACTCACTCCACACGTCCACAAATTCCACACCACTCGTCATACATAACCCACACATAAAGTCATTCGCAATTATGGCCCTCCTTTTAAACATTTCACTGTCATACCGTGGCAAAAGACTAATCATTCTAACTCTCTCACTCTTTTCTTTTGCTACCTCAAACAATTCATTCAGGTCTTCTATCATTTCCATTTTGTCTCCTTTCAAATCATTCGTACCTGCCACAACAATCATTTATTTCACCCTTTCCTTTTGCTCTCTAATTGACTCAGTTACATCCTTTATGGTCGCACCAGGTTGGTACGATTTTGTCAAATCCTCTACTATCACACCTCGTACTAACGAGTCTCCATACAGCACTCTATCCTTCATTTTGTTCATGTTCACACTCATACGTCTATTTTTCCTGTCATACTTTTTATTATTGGCTGGTTCATTCAGTCGACTTTCGCTCATACGCTCTAGCTGCTGTTTTGCCCTTTGTCTCGCACCATTCAACAACGCGATCTCATTCATTGCGTCTATCTCATCTTTTTTATTCTCAGTAAAACCATTAATACTATCATTCACACTCTCACAATTCTCTGGTACAACCTCGCCGTTTCTTGTTATATTCCTATTTTCTTCATTCTGAAGTTTGACAAAAATATCACACTCACGATCCGAAATACTCTTCAATTTCTCATTCTCCCTACATTTTCTACACACATTCACTCCTTTATTATCATCTAACCACACTCCGACCGCACTCCGCAAAGTGTACATTTCGCAGCTAGTACACTGAATCATCTCTTTTATACTACCGTTCTTTGATAAAGATGGCGAACCATCATTACTGGCCACCATTTTCCTTCGTACTGGAGCCATACTTACTTTCAACGTATTTTATCAAATTATAAATTATAACACACCAAAATCACACAAAAAGATGCACTAAGAGACGCAAGGCAAACAAAACCGGTGAATCGAGGGATATTTCTTTAGATTCGATTATCTTTCTTTCGAGCTTATCATAATACATATGTATATTAGAAGTTTACGGCCAGTCTGCGAAGTGTTGGTGGCCTTCATCCGAGTTGATAGAGAAGAGAATGTGGCTTGAGAGAGTGCTGGCTCTGGTCCTATTGTAGGATATTTCTCTTTTGTGTTCCTCAATATGTAAAAGGATAGATTTAGCCGTCTGACTAATATGGTTTGCCACATTCACACATGATCTTGTAGACTCCAGGATACCGAACAGGGAGATGCTTTACTTTATGTCTACTTAGTATGGAGCGAAGTCTTGGAAACGTAGTGAAACAAAGTTCTAATGTTGAATTTCTTAAGAAATTTTGCCAGTTTTGGAGAGAGAGAGAGAGAGAGAGAGAGAGAGAGAGAGAGAGAGAGCTGATGTATGACAAAGATATAAATGCTCTTGGGGAAGGAGAAGCTTCAATAGTAGGTGAGAGATAAATTTATCAATCTTCTTAAGAGAGAAACCATTGTTGACAAAAGTCCTTTTTAGAAAATTAAGTTCATTTTCAATCTTTGTTTCGCCTGTTAATAAAGATCTGGCTGGATGTGCCAGGGTTGAAATAATACCAAATTTTTGCCGAGAGTAGTGATGGGAAGAAGCTTCAAGGTATTTGTCTGTGTGCGTGGGTTTTCTAAAAATAGGGATTTTGATATTTTCAGCGCATCTTGAACGTTTTAAGTCCAAAAAGGGAAGAGAGTTGTTGGATTCCAGTTCGTAGGTGAAATTGATTTTCTCATGAAACTTGTTGAGATGGTCTAGAAAAATATTGAGGTTGTTTAAACCGTGTTCCCAAATGAGAAATACATTATCTATATAATGCTACCACATTTTGGATTTTAGTGTTGAGGAACTAATCGCCTTTTCTTCGAAGTCCTTAAGAAATTTATCAGCAAGAATTGGAGAGAGCAGACTACCCATAGCCAATCCTGAGTTCTGTTTGAATTCTTCGAAGAAAAGGCGATTAATTCCTCAACACTAAAACCCAATATCTGGTACCGTTATATATATGATGCATTCTTCATTTAGGAACACGGTTTAAACAACCTCAATATTTTTCTAGACCATCTTTCTTAAAATTTTTAAAAATTTAACACATTTTTAAAAATTCATTTTCAATCACGAAATAGATATTGAAAATTAACTTCATTTTCTAAAAAGGGCTTTTGTCCACAATGGTTTCTCTCTTAAGAAGATTGATAAATTTATCTCTCACCTATTGGAGATTCTTCTTCCCCAAGAGCATTTATATCTTTGTCATACATCAGCTCTCTCTCTACCCAAAACTGGCAAAAATTCTTAATAAATTCAACATTAGAACTTGTTTCACTACGTTTCAAAGACTTCGCTCCATACTAAATAGACCTAAAGTGAAGCATCACCCTCTTCAGTATCCAGGAGTCTTCAAGATCATGTGAAATGTGGCAAACCATATTACGGTCAGATGGCTAAATCTATCGTTTTACGTATTGAGGAACACAGAAGAGACATATCCTACAATAGGACAAGAGCCAGCGCTCTCTCAAGCCACGTTCTCTTCTCTATTAACTGGGATGAAGGTCACCAACACCTCGTAGACTGGCCGCAAACGTCTATACAGTTATGATGAGCTCGAAAGAACGATAATCGAATCTAAAGAAATATCCCTCAATTCCTCCCATATAAACAACAGTCTTAGCTACAACCTTCCTGATGCACACATTGCCACTGTCCAGTATTGGCGTTCTCATGATAACTCACGCACGTAGTCAACTTCAATTGGAACTCCAGCACGCATTCCTGTTTAAACTGTACTACGGTCTTTTATATTAGATCTGTTCATGTAATTTTATAATGTCTCTGTTATATTTTATATAATTCTTTCTCTTTGATACCTGAAGAAGTTGATTTTTTCAACGAAACTAGTAGCATCTCAGCATTAAACTTTAATGAGTTTTATTCTCGGTAGTATTGTCTGTTTGCTTACTTGGGAAAAAGGATTAAAAAAAATCTAGCTTATAATATATATATATGAAATATACAATAAACATGACTTTAAAAAACAATGGTATTGGAATTACAATTGGTGATGAAAAATCAGTAATCTCAGATTCACTAATGACATTGACCTAATATATTTGAAATATATAATAAATGGCTTTAGAAAACAGTGATAATTACAATTAGTTATCAGAAGTCAATGATTTCAGATTCCACGATTACATTGAACTAACAGCAGAGAGTGAACATCAGTTACAATAATTAACAGAGTTTCTAAGGCAGTTAGTGATTATGGATAGAAGATCAGCATTCAAATCGAAAGCGATATCTTCAGGCAATGAGAATGTGAAAATTTCAGGTTATCGTGAAGAATGGGAAGAAGTAGAAAGATTCGCCTACTTGGGAAGTGTACAACATAGAGATGGCTGATCCAAGCATGATATTAACGTACTGATTGCTAAAGCAACTCTTGCCCTTCCGAGATTACAGCCACTTTAAAAGGATAATAAAATGCAGCTATTTCATTGATCCCTTGATAACTCTTACCATACGGATGTGAGAGTTGAACCTTGCTAAAAGAAGAAAGACTTGATTTTCGTGATGAAATGATACAGGAAACGTTTGAAGAATACCATACATGGCACATAACGAATGATGAGTTAGAGGGAAAATCTACTCCAACACAAAAAAAAAAATCACATGTCTGTAACAGCTCGTTTGACTGGTCACGTGACTAGGTCAGATAGTTTCTCTATTTTCATATATACTACATTTCAAATCCTTTTTACTACTTGTATATGAGAAGTGTATGACTTCTCATCAATTCAATCTTAATAACTCTTTAGGAGTAACTTGCAATCGTAAGACCTCAAGAAAGGTCAAACCCGATCTGGTTTGTTACCCTCTGTTAAAGCATAGCATTATACACTTTTGAAAGAAAGTGCCCTTTGCATTATGGGATAACTGAATGTCCTAAGCCACCGTATAAAAGTAGCCTAGTCGAGAAGATAATTACCGTGGAATCTTGGATAAACGATTAAAGAAGAATGTAATTTCTTGACAAGTATAATTTGACACCTCTTCTGTTCAAAAATCAAGCAGGTTTCTTCAAAAAAAGAAGAACCGTTGAATACTTCTGCTGCCTCAGAAGGTTGCTAGGAATAGGAGATGGGTACCATGACACTTTTGGAATTTTATAAGGCTTTTTTACAAATACAGCATGGAATGTTGTTCCTTAAATTTTAGAAAATGGGATTACATTATACCAGATCAAATACACAAACTATCTCAAAGAAGTTATTTGTTATATATCAAGTGCGCACGCCGGCACACTATTCAAATAATACGGCCAAGTTTTCACTAATTCTACATACAAACTCCGTACCTAATTGTCATGGCAACATATCTGATTAAAACAAAACCACTAGCTGAGTATATTCAACTGGTGGATAAAAAAATTTCAGATGCTTGACTGATTGTAAAGCAATAAGTAACTCAACTGATTGATTCATTGTTTATGGCAGTGTTTTCCACACTGCTACTCTTCTCTGTTTTTCCCCCTTTCTGGAGTCTGTCTATGGTGCGCAAAGTAATAGCTATATAACAACTACAATCACATAATTTACAGCGCAGTACAAATTGCAAATAAATATGACTAAGGTTTTACTAATTCTACAATAGAAACTTTGGTGTGCCTCAATGATCAGTCCTTGGTCCATTGTTATTCAGTCTGCACATTAATGACATTGATAAGTATTTGACATGTTAAATACAGCTATTTGCTGATGTTACAACTACTCAACGAGCAGTTAATATCATCAATAGTTTTGGAGCAACGTGCCTTCAATCAATGTTAGGATGGACAAAACAAGATAGCATTCCTAATACCACCATTCTCGAAGAAATCAGCAAACACCCCTAATAGAAACAATTCAGAAAAGTCATCTGAGGTGGGAGACTAACTTGGACAACCACCTTATCCTGTGTTGAATGCTCTTGCGATCTACAGATAGAGTAATGGACACAGAGGAAGGCTGGAAAACAGTTTTTTTATTATAATTTAAGCCTAACACAATGAATCTACGGGCATCATAGAGATGTGCATATAATAAGCTTTAAAAAAAACTATAAATTCACACTATACCACAGTAATTAAATTTTAATTAAAAAAAGTAAAATTTATAAATACAATTCAGAGAATAATGGCAATGCTGAAACGAACCTTGACATCTAAAGATAAGTTAGTTCTTTTGCCTTTTTCCAAGACATCATCAGTACAGTTATTACAAACAAATTGTATTGATGGTAATGGAACGTCGAATATATATACAGTATATAATTTGAAAATCGCTCTTTCTCAGATTTCGAGCTGCTTCATACTGATATATTGTTATTTTCGTATGGGGAATATTCTGGTCTACTTCTTGAGGGATTGAGTGTGGTATTACATCACTCGTTACGACGCTAGCGATTCACTGTCAGTGTTAAAGTGGTGTTGTGCACGTGTATAAATTTGTTTCTGATGGTTTATTTACATTTTCCTCAAAGTTTTACCGAGGAAGAGGAAATGCTTCAGAAGAAATATCAAAAGCTAAAAAGGAAAGTAAGCAAAGAAATTATTCACATATGTTATTGGTCTATATTAATACCCTACTTGGCTATATATAAATGAAATGGTTAGTCATTATTTCCATGCTTACTTTGGTTTTATGAAAAAGCTATTAGAATACTTGAAATTAATGTCAATTTCTGTATATTTTTTTTTTAAATGCCAATAAATATACCTAAATATCCTTTTATAAAATATAAACAAATTTCACGCTGATTACTAAATCTGCATATTAAATTAAATCTCACAGATGCTCCTTTCCACAGCCAATAAACAGTAATTAATGGCCAGTATTTTGGAAGTATACTGGTTTAATTTATTCTTTTATAATTATTATCATTTATTTATTTATTTATATTTAATTTTTGTCGTTTCTGGCGAGAAAGGGATAGAGACAACAGAAACATGAAATTATTATTACAACACTCACAGATACATGGAGGGGAGGGGAAATGATCACAGGTATTAATATTAACATAGATCAATAAACCAAGGAAATAATGGCCATCCATTTCATTTATAGTAGCACAACAGTGTTTACATCTCAAATTAAAAGAAATATATGTTTTCATAGGATTTGTAACTCCTGAATTGACATCACTTCTGTTAGGTAGCTTTTCTTCCATCTCCCCTATTAAATAAAGATTAGAAAAAGTAGACAACTCGATGTTTATAATATCAGCTCCTCAAATAACAATAGGTTGTGGATCCCAGTGCACAGGGCTCTGCATAGGCCCAGAGGTTGAGAACAGAGGTATCTAGGCAAAGAAGATAGTTCTGAAGATTAGAAGATGGATTGAACTAGAAGTAGGGACTGGTTTAGTGGTTTTAGAGTTGGACTGGGCAGGATGTTAATCTACTTCCACTGGTATTTTTCTAGGCACAGAGGAAAGTTGAGGGTAGATGGTTTGTTAACTTGAAAAACTTCTAAAACTTTAACAGACATTGCTCAAAGTTTTAGCAGTATTATTATGCAGGAACCTCTGTACAATTCAAAGACTCATTACAGGCCCACACTAACCATTTTTCATGTGGTACTTATTCACCATTCTCTAAGCAAAAAATTCTAGTTTTCACATCTTAACTGTACACTTACAGGTTCTAGGAGTCGATCCCCCATGATCTCTCCTGTCATATTTTATATATATATATATATTGAAAAATGTCCTCATCATATTCTGTAAAACCACTTCATTTTAATTGCAAACATTTGGCTCCTAGGGCAGTTTGATGTCAAGTTATCTTTCACACGACTTATCCACAATAGGTTGTAAACATGTAGTGCGTTAGTATTGTGGGTGGACTAAGGTTTTTTATTATTAATAATATATATATATATTTATATTTAAATTATTATTAATATAGTATATACAGGGTGTTCGGGATAAATTTGACATATTTATAATTAATTATATTTTTCCGTAAGTTACATGTATTAACACACACTTCTCTTCATTTAAAAGTTTGGACCCTTCTTCATTCATATACAAGATGTCAGAAAGGATGGATAGCTGGAACCCACCTGAATCATGGAAGAGAATAACTTATATCATGATGATTCGTGGCCGCCATCAAAATAAGGATATTACGACTGCTGCCCAATGCTCCCTGAATACAGTAAAAACAATCAGGCATGAACTAGAGACTTGCAATGGTGACTACAAGGATGTAGCAAGAAGAAAGATCCCTAGCAGACGATCTGATTGCGTTCGTACAGCAGAATTCCTCGCAAATCTGCAGGAACAGGTGTTGAAGAACCCTGGCATTGGAATTCGGGCTTTGTTCGTGGAGTTGCTAACTGTAGTCAAGCCCTGGATAACAAGGGTAGCCAATGGTAGGCCGTATGTATGGCAGCAGGATTCGGCCCCTTGCCACACCTCTGGGAAAAGTCAAAAATGGTTGTCTGAAAATTTCTACGACTTCACCAGTCCAAATGTTTGGCCTCCAAACTCCCCAGACCTTAACCCCATGGATTATTTTGTATGGGGCGCAGTTGAAAAAGACACCAATCGCACTTCCAGTAATACAAAAGCCCAGTTAATGGATAAAATTAAAACAGTTTTTGCGGCCCTTCCCAGGGAGACTGTAGCATCAGCTTGTTCGAGGTTCTGAAGCAGAATTGAAGCTGTGATCGATGCTAATGGTGGTTATTTTGAGTAAATCTTGTTGATAGTATTGTAATTAACTCTGCCTGTAATGTTTTTTTGTCAATTCATTAAATTTAATAGATACAAAGAAGATTTTCTTTTTCCTTACGAAACTGTCAAATTTATCCCGAACACCCTGTATATATATATATACTACATTAATAATTTTTAAATATAATATATATATTATATTTTTATAATTCATTTTTTACCTAGTTTGGAAACCCAGCTCTAGAGATCAAAAATGGAACTTTTTTTTTTTCAAGCCACTTGAGGCCTCCAATAATCAAGGCAATGGCTTGCACCAAACAATGAAATTCACTTGCCACCTAACGACATCATATACATCTCTGCCCGCAGCAGGATTTGAACCTGTAGTTTGTTAGTTGGAGAGTAGATTAGCCACCCAAGCTGACATTTGCCTCTATGTACAAGTAACCATGCAAACTCTTGTTTGCTCATTATTAGGTTAACGATAAGAACAATAATATAATTTATTATTAGTATAATTACTTTCACTGCAGTCCAAATGTGGCCATATCAAATCCTTATTGAGAAGGATAATAACCAGCTTATTTCTAAGGATGTTGAAGAACATACTTTTCATTGTTTTTCATCTATGGCATGGGTCTCCAACCTTTTGGCTTGCCTGGACTACATTGGGAAAAGAGGAATTGTCTTGGGCTGCATATAAAATGTATAATATAGTTAATGTATAATTAACAAAACTTCCTTTATTTTATTATTATTATGTGAAACCTCCAGGGAGTCCTAGACTCATCGAGGGAGGGCACCTACTCTACAACTCTCTGTCTCCACCACTCATTCCACCAACTACAGCAAACTACACCAATGTTATCTACTGTCCATCACTAGTATTTATCACAGACAGTCACAAAGATCCATGCCCATGGCAGGATTTAAACCTGCAGCCTTTTGGCTGGAAAGCAGATATGCCAACCATTTTTTAGGCTGGCATTTTTAAAATTTTTTTATTATAACATTAAAAAAAAAGAGGGCAGCATAAATGCAAAACTATTGAAATATTTGGCCTTGTTTACGTGAAATCAGTGTGTGGTTCGATGGAAGTGGTTGCAATTCATAGTGAGCTCTCAAGGTTCTCGTCAGAAATTTTTGATCTACTTTACTCTTCATATGCTTCATTCTTGAAAATAGTTGTTCACAAGTGTATGTATTACCAAAAAGTGATGACATGAATGAAGCATGATTGTGAAGCGAAGGATATTTTTCTCTGGGAAAATAGGTCTTATAAAAATCTAGCGAAGAGACATGATCAAATTTTTCTTTGAGTTGAATATCTGATTGCAATTCTATATATTCCATTTGAAAATTTGAAGGTAATGTGTTTATATCGACAGGAAATGGAGTCACAAATCAATTGATAATTTTTTCTGAAATCTTGAAACCTGTTCTCAAATTCCTGTATCAAAATGGAAAGAAAGACAGCATATTTTTTGCATCACATTATAATGTTTACAGTTTAAAATCTTATGGGACTGCATTACTAACAGTCCAGGGCTGCATGCAGCCCGCAGGTTGGACATCTCTGATCTATGGGATCCTTATAGCTCTTTTGCTCACTTTTCCAAAAACTGATAATTAAAAGAATATGAAAAGAAAACTAAAATCATTTATTGATATTGTTACTTCATAGTGTGATGCTGTTTTTGGAATAAAAACAGCAAATTAAGTTTTATATTATATCTGATCCATACACAAAAAGCTACATGACATATCACATTAGCCATGTGTGGGCAGAGGAATAGAAGAAAGGAGGAATCTGTTCACATTTTGCTTGAACAGCTGAAGCAGAAGTAGATAGAATGAAAGAGAAGGCAGTGAAATTGGTTTGGTGAGTTTCAAGATTCACTGTAAAAGGTGTTGGTTAGCAATGGCTCTTGTTTTAATGATTTTGGAGGAGAGTGGAGGGAATAACAGTGGCCAATTCAGCATAGCACTGTCCATGAAAGTATCTATAGAAGAGGCGCAAGGCAGAACTGAGCATCTGTGAGAGAGGATTGAAGTGGATATATAAGAGAGGGGGGTCATTAATTAGCCAGATTTACCTCTTTTCAGAATCAAGCAATCTTAGAGCAAATTTTGGTGCACCACTTCAAATATGGGAGCAATATTCCATGGTTGGGTGGATTTGGGCTTTGTTTAGAGTTAGCAGCTGTGAAGTGTTAGTGTTTTGTGCAAAAAAGTACGCCATAATTTTTGGCAGCTGCAGAAGCTATAGTTGAAATGTGGTTGTACCAGGAAAGATGAGGTATAGGTCAGACCAAGAAGAGAAATCTGATCGTGCTTGAATATCTCAGTATTACTGAAGGTAGGGATGGGGGGGGGGGGAAGGCATGTGAACTCTTTCTTGCGAGAGATCAGACAGGACTGAGTTTTGGTGACATTGAAGTTTACAAGATTGATTGCCTCACTGGGATATAGCTAGGAGATATGAGTTCAAGTCGCTGGTCATGGTAGATCTTGAGGATTCTAACACTTGAGTAACTACAAGGTTTGTTGAATGGAATAGAGTGTGCAATTGTCACCAAAGCTATAGGTAAGATTGGAAGTCTGAGACAGCAGGTCATTTATATACAAGAGGAAAAGAGTGGGTGAAAGAACAGAACTCTGGGGTACTCCTGCATTGGTGGGGAAGAGTAAACTGTCCACCATGAGCTATCATTGAGGAAGTTGGTGATCCAGTTGCAGAGTGAGAAAGGCACATCATAGGATGGCAGTTTGTTAAGTAGGCCCCTGTACCAAACCCAATCAAATGCCTTTGAAATGTAGAGGGCAACCATGTGAGTTTTTCAACACAGTTTATTAAGCGTAAATTTATTGTACAAGTATATAAAAAAATAAGTAAAATGTATAGGATAATTTTTAATAAAAATCATCATCCAATTCCTGACATGTACTCTCAAGGGATGTACAAGATATTATGATAGTACTACATGAAAAACTTGCATCATTACTAACTTTCTATCAACAAGTTTCCTCCAAATCAATCTATCTCTCTCAAAACTCCAACATTATCATATATTATAGTTCTGTTTTCTAAGGCACTTTTTACTGTATTAATCCACCAATATCTTGGTCTTCCTCTGGGTCTTTTTTTTTTTTTTCTGACAGAGAACACTTGTTTTGCTGATCTTTTCTCTCCCATTCTGTTTAAGTTACCATATCATCTGAGATTAGCTCTGCTAACACATGCTGGATGCCAACGATGCAAGTACTTTGAAGGATACTAGAATATGGTATTATAAACTTTAATTTTTTTAAAAAAATAATTCTATTTATTTTTAGGTACCCCTCGTATCTGTAATCTGATATCTTAAGTCACTGTATTGATATTTTTAAACAATTCGGTTCTCAAAGAAAAGAACCAAAAAGACTTTGTCCCCACATTTAAACTTATTAAAAGAAAGGATAATAAATATTCATTATTATACAGTAAGTATCCAAATTTTGTGTACCTTTGAAAGAATGGTAAAGGGTTTATGAAAAAAATCTTAAAGCAGTGTTGCAAAACTTGGGTTATTTTCTTCAGTAGCAGGAAGTTGCTTATGAATAATGTGACTTTATGAACTACCATAGTATTCTTGTTTTATTCATAGTATTATTGTTAACTGCTGCCAGGCCAGTGAACTCTTAAGTAGAGCACTGAGTTGGTGGCGTGGCATCAAGGGAACTGATATTGAAAGTTTGTATTTTTGCAAATTTGGTTTGGAAGAAAAAGAAAAATCTTTTTTCTTTCACACACTGACTTAATAACTTTTTTTTCTTAGAAATTGATGAAATCTTCTGAATCATGTTTTAGTGAAAAGCTTGCGAAACAGTTATCTAGACAGGTTTTTTTAAATCAAATTTAAATGGATAAGGAGCTGAAAAGTTAGCATTATAACTATTTTGCAGTATATGTAGACTTAGTCCTTGTTTCATAGTAATGTTTTCCTTTTTAGAAAGATTACTTTTATTATAAGATTTGTTATTGTGTGCAATGAAATTAACATTTTAAAATTTCTGTTATTGTTCATTAATATAATGTTAGAAAATAATTTCATTATACTTGGGATTTTAAATTCATCTTTTTTTTTTTTTCCCCAGAAAAAAGCCTTTCAGCAGCTTAAGGCTCCAAAACAGGACCCTCCACCAACGCAAAATCCTTTAAAGCGGAGTAAGTAATTTTATATGATAAAACTGCTCACAATAAATTTAAACACATGATGGTTACAGCCGTTCATTACTGAATAGTAAATACAACACAAATGCTGGTTATAACAAACTAGGCCTTCTCTTGAATCACATAACAGCATAAATAAGTTAAAATGAAGATAAAAATAATCAATGGGAGTGGGAGAAACCACTTATCTACATTTTTTTAATTAGAATAATTTTCAGTCATATCTCATGACCATTATCAAGATAGCCGAATGGTTTAAAAGATCAGCATAACACTTAGAAGCATATCTTTTGTTTAAACCAGATCATGAGGTGTTAGAAGCATGAAGCAAGCTTTAATTGCAGTGGGGGCTCATGGCTTGAAATCGTGAGGGTGTTGCAACTTTCGAAATATACATACACACTGTAAGTACAGTGTATACGTGTTTGGATAAAATATCAAAATGATGGTAAAAATTAAACATGAAAAAATATTGTTTATTATTGATAAAATTATACAGCTTGGTATAATTCAGAATTACTTAAAAGTCAATTAATTTACAATAATCATGCATGTCGGGTCTACTGTAGAATACTCAATGTTCAGTTTCAAGTTTTTTCTTTGTGATCATGGGATATGCTTCAGTGGTCAATTTTATTTCTTCTGTAGACAATTTATTCTTAAAATTAGCTAATTTATCCTTGTTAAATAATTTAGCAGCTACTAAATGTTTAGTGAAAGAATACCTTGCATTTCTGAGGTCATAATTGTCAATAACTCCAATAATGTTCTAAAATAAAAGCTATAATAAATGTTATATCTTTAATTGTAATGTCCAAATATTTAAATTGACAGAGTAAACACAATAAGCACTACGAACACTCTACTACTGGTGCAAACTGCATATAAACAACAGTGGAACTGTGCAATGGACAGTGCTGCATTACGCTAATAGCTCACTATGATGTGCATATGCTTGCATGTGTAGCAATATGACACTGGTAAACACAGTGCTGCTAGCATCCTTCACCCTCCTAAGTGATGGATTTTTATTATTTTTTATACAAAATAAGAGAATTGATGATGATAAAATTAAATATTACAAGCAAATATCAATAAATTAATAAATATATTTATATATATCGAGAAAAATTCGGGGTGCTGCAGTTCCATAGTACCTAGGCACGAGCCACTCCTGTTGAATTGTAAGTCCATTAGTGCCATTAAAAAAAAATCAAATAATAAAGATGATACGAAAACTGAAGATAAAGATATTCTTGTTGTCTGGATGCAGTCACAGAACAGTAATAGAAATGATTCAAAAGAAATGCAATCAGGACTATATATCATTACTTAAGATAGGAAAAATTTTCCATCAAAAACCTGAAATGTGGCAAGGCAGCTGGAATAGATGATATTTCACCAGAAATTCTCAGATATGGAGATATAAAAGTTGGGGGTGGTTGGAGGGTTTGAGTATATTATACTCAAACCCTCCAACTCCCCCCCCCCTCTGCACAGAACACACTTAAAAATAGTATCTCTTAGCGCATGTACCAAACAATCAATGACAGCATAAACTTCACGAAAGTAACATACCAAAAAACCATCCTAACATACATTGCACAAAAACTACACATAAAATTCCTTAAAAATTGCCTCAATCACAACATCGCACCAAAATTCACGGTAGTACTCGGGAACAGCACATTTCCCGGAAACAAAAAAATTTGCTACTTTAACAACACTGTGTATATCCAAATTTTCATCCATTTAAACAATAAAAAATGCAACAACAAAAAGAAAAACAGAATACAAATTACAGGAAAACCAAATAATATCCAAAACCAAAAAAAAATCAGATAATAAAGATGATACGAAAACTGAAGATAAAGATATTCTTGTTGTCTGGATGCAGTCACAGAACAGTAATAGAAATGATTCAAAAGAAATGCAGTCAGGACTATATATATCAATACTTAAACAGAAACATACCCCACAAATCGACAAGGCCATAATATTAGACATACAAGACAATGAAACAATGCTTATAATATCAGAAACAGTAGCCATAAAATGTGACGAAAACTCAATAAACATCCACTGACCTGCATAATCTCTTACAGTTGGAAGCTCTTTAACATAAAAATTAGGTCACGAGTCCGACCAATAGGAGATAACACAAGCACACCAAAGACAGAAACACCAAGCCGACATGACATAGCCTCCACTTTCCCCACGAGTTCCGAAGACGATGAACTGTCGAAACGGCTCACACCTTGTTACTCCCACCCCTGACCTTTTCCCATCGATCCTTCCTCTTCCCCAAAAAATAGTTTCTATTTTCAGATCCTGCTCTTTACCCATCCTTAACAATAATAATATTACACATATAAAAAACCTGGATTTTTTCAAATAATTTCCCACATTACCCCCACTTTCCCAACCCCTCCCCTCTTTTAACAGTTTAACAGCAGATGTATGCATATCGCCGGGATAAGGAGACAGCCAACAACATCTAAAAAGGGTATGTCCGAATTTTCCTCCTATATTATTCTTCATACATAGCTTTATAACACATCAGTAATGCCTAAGATTTGAGTAAAGAGCCAATGACATTGTAAAAAAGGGACACTCTTAAACAAAAGTACGCTATATTAGCCATAAAAATAATATTTATTATTCCTTTCGATCAACTGCATCAGTTATGTTAATCTTTCACTTTGTCTATATCTTCTTTTAGTTATATTCAATCGTGAAGAGTAAATTTATATATATGAAGACCTTAATATAATGATAGAAGATCTGTATGATGAAAGCAGAAAAGTTGGTCTAAAAATAAACAAAGAAAAAACTAAAATCATGTTTAATCATTTTGTAGCACAAAAAATATAATAATAGAAAACTATTTCTTAGAAAGAGTCTCTTCATATACATGCTTAGGTCATCCCATTGATCTAAACAGTGGACTCCAAAAGGAAATAAACAGAAGAGCTCACCTGGCCTGGAGTGCATTTGGAAAATTGAAAAGTATTTTTCAAAACAAGGATGTCCCACTCTGTTTAAAAAAGAACACATATAACCAGTGTATTCTTCCAGTCATCACATTTGGCTGTGAAACTTGGTCTCTGACAAAAGCACTGATAAATAAACTAGAAACAACTCAAAGAAAAAGAATGGCATGCTAGGCATCGCATTAAAAGATAAGAAACAGAATGCCTGGATAAGATGCCAGACTTGTATCACAGACATCATTCTTTACCACAAGCAGCTAAAATAGAAATTGGCCAAACATCTATCCAGAATAGACGACTAGCAGTGGACCACTATACTAACAAAGTGGATTCCAAAAGAAGGGAAATATATATATATATATATCCTGATTTATGCTCACACTTCAACATGCAGCCATTCAAAACTAAAATTCTTCTGCCAGTTGCCAGTTCCACTTTTCCATTCATACTTCTTACATTATTTCCTATCTAGTTTCTGCTGACAATGTGTTTGTACCCATAGTTGACTTTTCACTGTTTGTTATGGTTCTTCTCTGATGAAAATAGTGGGAGCTTGTGGAGCTAGGTGATTTCCCCATTGGTTTGTGCCATCATTTTTTATTTGATGCTTAAGCCAATAGGGAATAAATACATTTTGGTTGGCTAAATCCCAAATTGCCATCTCATCCTCTTTTATTCGCCATCCAGTAAATAGGATCTTAAGTTGCATTCTTTAAAAGGCCATATGGAGGTCTTTTCTCAGTTATATTTGATTAATGGTCATTTATCATTTAAGAGTGCCATCAAAGGAATCGTGGATCTTATAAATAACAGATGACTTTTCAATAACATTTGAGTGTAACAACTATTTAAATTTTGCAGTCTGTGTAGAAGTGCAATTGAAGCTGATGAGTACTTTTCCTGTACTAGATAATACAACAAAGGAAAACTGACTGTGAATGGGCAGATAATTCAGAAATGTGCATTTCAGTAAGATTTCTTAGAATTGCAGTGCTACAATCATTCAGTGCACCCAACAAAACCATGACTCCATATTGCATTCCCCCCCCTTCACTTAAATAATACCATTATTTTTGTGTAAGCTATTTTGATATCATCCTCTTATAATAACCCACCCATGAAAGGTTGTAAACTGATAGCACATTAGTACCATGAATGAGGATTGAAGGTTATCTAATATGGGCACCCAGCATTAGAAACCAATTAAGCCAACTTTAATCCTCTGATAAGTAGGATAGAGTCTCACACCTTATTTAAATTATCTACAACCTAAACTCTCGTGGTGCACCCTGTTGGGTATCTACCTGGATACTGAACGAACGAGGATGAGCTGGCAATTTGGGATTTAGCCGACCAAATTGTATTCTTATTGGTTAAACCAAAATAAAAAATGATGGTACAACATGACAAAATTTCATGCCGACTGGGGCATCACCCGGTTAAACACGGCCCCTGTTCCAGTAACTGACTTTTCGCTGTTCGCCCTGCTTACGCCAGGTAACCAGGACGAACAGCGAAAAGTCAGTTACTGGAACAAATCTGAAAACACACCCCGAACTCAACATCACCAGAGTTAAAGATTGGTACTATCAACATAAGAAGCCTGAATGGCAAAGAAATGGAGCTAACTGAGGAATTAGATAAGTACCAGATCAAAATAATAAGGGTGACTGAAACAAAAAAGACAAAAACTTGTGAGATCTTTCTGAGCAATAAATGCATCATCATCATCAAATTCCTGCCATGTATCCTCAAGGGGTGTACAGGATATGATAGTACTACATGAAAAAAATTACATCATTACTAGCTTCCTATCTACAATTTTCCTCCAAATCAGTCTGTTACTTGTTGAGACTCCAACATTATCGGATCTTATATTTCTATCGTCTAAAGCACTTTGTATCGTATCAATCCACCTATATCTTCATCTTCCTCTGGGTCATTTTCCTGCTAACCTGGCAGAGAACACTTGTTTTGCTAATCTTTCCTCGACCATTCTGTTTAAGTGACCATACCACCTGAGATTAGCTTTGCTAACGCATTCCTGGATGCTGACAATGTCAAGTTCTTTCCTAATATCCTCGTTTTTAATATGATATTGCCATTGATGTCTGTTCACGCCTCTAATCTTTCTCAGGACTCTCATATCTGTGGTCTCTAGTCTTTGGTCAAGTGTTTTACTTCTGACCCAGCTCTCAGATCCATAAGTTAAAATTGGTTTGAACACTGTCTTGTATACAGCTAATTTAGTGTTCTGACTAATTTCTCTCTTATTTCGTAGGAATTTATTCAATTGACTTCCCACCATACCAGCTTTGCTGATTCTGTTGTCTATTTCTATATTTAATTTACCACCTTCACTAAGGTGGTAAATTAATTAGAATGTTTTACTTGTTCCACAGGTTCTCCATTCACAACACAGTTGACATTTTCAATGATTCTGCCTATTTTCATTGTCTTTGTCTTTTTAATTCTGACCTTCGTACCATATCTATTACAACAGTTATTCAATTTAGTCAGAGAATCTTGAAGACTTGTAGTGGATTTATTTAGCAGTATAACATCTTCCACATAAAGCAAAGAGCTGACATTAACATCTCCAATTTTGATATCATGTTTAATACAACTTTCTTTCATAATGTGATCCATATAGATAATGAATAACAGAGGGGATAATGTACATCCTTGTCTCACACCAAATTTAACATTAAACCATCTTCCTGTACTTCCTTCAATTCTAACTGCTGACTTAGAACTCAAATAAAGACTAAGTATTGCTTGATATAAATCCCCATTGACACCATATAACTGTAGCATATTGAATAGCTTCTCTCTTGGCACCTTGTCATATGCATTTTCCAAATCGACAAAACTTAAATGCAGATCTTTGTTATATTTCCATGCTTTCTTGACTATTTGTTGTAAAGTGAAGATCTGATCCTGACAGCCTCTATTTGGGCTGAATCCAGCTTGTTCTTCACCAAGCTTTTCTTCCACATTTCTTCTCAACCGTTTCTCAAGTATACTTGCATAGATCTTGCCAGGAACACTCAGTAGTGAAATACCTCTGTAATTCTCACATTTAGTTTTATTTCCTTTTTTATATATGGGTACTATGAGAGCTCTACTCCAATCATCGGGAATTTGTCCCTCTGTCCAGGCTTTCTGAACTATGCAGTGCAGCCAATGTAAGACTCTTATACTACCATACTTCAGCATTTCTGGAGTAGATGATATTCATGTCGAATATCATCTACTCCTGCTGCCTTTCCACATTTCAAGTCTTTGATGTTTTTTTCTAATTGAAGTTGGATATGTATTCCTGACTGCATGCCTGGTCAGGTTTTTTACCACTGTGCTGTCATCACTGCTTGTTTCATTTAGCAGTTTTTCAAAGTAATTACTCCATACTTCAAGGATATCTTTTTCTCCCGTTTTCATATTCACCTTTATCGTCTCTAACTCCTTTTACAGCACTCTTTCTTCCATTTCTAAGCTTCTTCAACAACCTCCAGAATATTTTGCCTCATTCTTGATATTTATTTTCTATGTTCTTGCCAAAGTCCTTAAATAAGTCTGATTGTCCAGTTTCCCATTCTCATATTTGCCCACATTACTCTACTTGAGACTGCCTGCCATTCAAGAAGATTAGCCTCGTATTTTGTGTTGAATACTATGAATACTCCTTCTTTTCCTTGATTGTCATTGCCTGAATATAATATTTTGTATTTATTGCTCAGAAAGATCTCACCAGTTTTTGTCTTTGTTGTTTCAGTCACCCCTATTATGTCGATCTGGTACTTATCTAATTCCTCAGCTACCTCCATTTCTTTGCCATTCAGGCTTCTTATGTTGATAATACCAATCTTTAAGTCTGCTGATGTTGAGTTGGGGTTTGTTTTCAGATTTGTTCCAGTAGCTGACTTTTCGCTGTTCGCCCTGGTTCCCTGGCGTAAACAATGTGGGCCTTGTTTAACCGGGCGATGTCCCAGCCGGTGAAATTTTGAAATGTTGTACCATCATTTTTTTATTTTTGTTTAACCAATAAGAATACAATTTGGTCGGCTAAATCCCAAATTGCCAGCCCATCCTCATTCGTTCAGTATCCAAGCAGATACCCAACAGGGTGCACCACGAGAAGGTGAGGATTGGGCTTTAGGTCAAAAGCCCTGGTTGGTTCTCCGCATTCCTTTAAAAGCTATGTGGAGGTCTCCTGTCAGTTATACAGCTTTGATCCTTAAGCACCCCAGCAATAAATACAAAATGTTATGTTCAGGCAATGACAATCAAGGAAAAGAAGGAGTAGCCATATTCAACACAAAATATGAAACTAATCTTCTTGAATGGCAGGCAGTCTCAAGTAGAGCGATGTGGGCAAATATGAGAATGGAGAACTGGACAATGAGACTAATTTGTGCCTATTGTCCCACAGAAGGTTCTACTAAGCTAGAAGTGGTGGAATTTTTTAATGCTTTAGAAAAAGCAACTGAGACAATGAAAATGGAAAAGTTGATCCTTGTTGGGGATCTGAATAGCAGAGTAGGAGATGATTGTCAAACATACAAAAATATATTGGGAAAATTTGGAGAAAAGAGCAGAGCTAATAATAATGGCAAATACCTGTTTGATTTCTGCTCAGGACATGGACTGTTATTACTAACGCCATGTTCCAACATAAAAATGTGCCAAATTCACATGGAGAGAAGAGGCTAGGAATAAGAAAAGTCTCATTGACTATGTTATTGTTGATAGTGTTGTTTTCTCTTTAGTACGGGACACCAGAGTGTAAAGAGGATTTGAAATTGGAAGTGATCACTATTTAGTCTTGAGTAGGATAAAATTGAATTTCATGTTGAAAAGAATAGTATGTAAGAAAGTTTTAAAGCAAATCAAATTGGAGCAGCTCTCAGATGTGAACTGTAGACTAAAATACACAAAGAATATTGAAGAAAAAATGAAAGAGTTTGCAAACAGGAACCAAACCTTGAAGATTCAGTGGCAAGCCTTGAAGAAAACCTTGATTGGTTTCAGCCAGAGAGGCATGTGGTAAGGTTGTCTGCAAGGATAGAAAAATCAAAACTCCATGGTGGACACAGGAAGTTAAAGAGGCAGTGAAGGAAAAGAAGAAAGCATATCAATAGTTCCTGGCAAATAAGTCAGCTTGTGCTCTTAGAGAATACAGAGACAAATACAAGAAAGCTAAAAACTGTGTAAAACTAGCTAAAGAAAAGTCGTGGGAGGACTTTGGCAAGAACATTAAAAATAAATATCAAGAAGGTGGTAAGATATTCTGAAGGTTGTTGTTGAAGAAGCTTAGAAATGGAGGAAAGAGTGCTATAAAAGGAGTTAGAGATAATAAAGGTGACATGAAAACGGGGAAAAAAAGATATCCTTGATGTATGGAGTAATTGCTTCGAGAAATTGCTAAATGAAACAAGCAGTGATAGCACAGTGGTAAAAAAGGCATATCCATACTTGATCTAAAAAAAGCCATCAAAGGCTTGAAATGTGGAAAGGCAGCAGGAATGGTTGATATTCGACCAGAAATGCTGAAGTATGGTGGTATAAAAGTTAAGAAGGCCTGGACAGTGGGAAGAATTCCCAATGATTGGAGTATAGCTCTAATAGTACCCATATATAAGGAGGGAAATAAAACTGAATGTGAGAATTACAGAGGTATTTCACTACTGAGTGTTCCTGGGAAGATATATGCAAGTGTACTTGAGAAACGGTTGAGAAGAATTGTGGAAGAAAAGTTTGGTGAAGAACAAGCTGGATTCAGGCCAAATAGAAACTGTCAAGATCAGATCTTCACTTTACGACAAATAGTTGAGAAATCATGGGAATATAACAAAGATCTGTATTTAAGTTTTGTAGATCTGGGAAAGGCATATGACAAGGTGCCAAGAGAGAAGCTATTCAATACGCTGCGGGTATATGGTGTCAGTGGGGCATTATATCAAGCAATACTTTGTCTTTATTTGATTTGCAAGTCAGCAGTTAGAATTGAAGGATGTACAGGAAGATGGTTTAATGTTAAATCTGGTGTGAGACAAGTAATTATCCCCTTTGTTATTCATTATCTATATGGATCACATTATGAAGGAAAGTGGTATAAAACATATCAGAATTGGAGGTGTTAATATCAGCTCTTTGCTTTATGCAAACGATGTTATACTTCTGAATAAATCTGCTACAAGTTTTCAAGAATCCCTTACTAAATTGAATAACTGTTGTAATAGATATGGTATGAAGGTCAGTAATAAAATGAGAAAGACAATGAAAATAGACAGAATCGTTGAAAATGTCAACTGCGTTGTGAACGGAGAATATGTGGAACAAGAAAAACATTTCAGCTACTTAGGCACGATTTTTAGTGAAGATGGTAAATTAAATATGGAAATAGACAACAGAATCAATAAAACTGGTATGGTAGGAAGTCGATTGAATAAATTCATATGGAATAAGAGAGAAATTTGTCAGAACACTAAATTAACTGTATACAGTGTTCAAACCAGTTTTATCTTATGGATCTGAGAGCTGGGTCAGAAGTAAAACACTTGACCAAAGACTAGAGACTGCAGATATGAGAATCCTGAGAAAGGTTAGAAGCATGAACAGATGGCACCAATGGCAATATCATATTAAAAATGAGATTATTAGGAAAGAACTTGACATTATCAGCATACAGGAATGTGTTAGTAGAGCTAATTTCAAGTGGTATGGTCACTTGATCAGATTGTGCATGGAAAGATTAGTAAAGCAAGTGCTCTGTGCCAAGCAGGAAAACGACTCAGACGAAGACCAAGGTATAGGTGGTTTGATACGGTACAAAGTGCCTTAGACGACAGAAATATGAGATCTGATAAAATTGGAGTCTTGACAAGTAACAGACTGATCTGGAGGAAAATTGTAGATAAGAAGTAATGATGTAAATTTTTCATGTAGTACTATCATATCCTGTACACCCCTTGAGGGTACATGGCAGGAATTTGATGATGATGATATATCTACTCTATATATATATGAAGATAAGCTGAAATTTGAAATGTTTTTTTGTCATGATTTTTGTCTTACCTGCTCGGAACTCGGTGGGGGGGGGGGGGGGGGGGGTTGGACGCTGCAGGTGCTGGAGCCCCGCTAGTATATATATATACATACACACAGTCATGGCTCAACTTACAGCAGGGTTCCAGTCCATCTGGCATGACGTGAGTCGATTCATTTAATCAACAGAGTTATAGAGGTTAGGAACTTAACCATAATAAGTATGCAGTGATTTTAATTTTCAATCTTTATAAAACCGTGCTGTGTTACTGACACTAGAAAATAATGACCTAAATCTTCCTCCACAGTCACATCTTCATTACCTTCCATATGTTGAGGATCAGGCTGTGGCTCTTCTGGTGTAAGCTTTGTTTTTTTGATGAAACTGTCCAGTGTGCTTTGCTTATTTCATAAATTTGTTTATAGCAAGCAAACACATCATGTACTTTTCTTTCTACTAGTGAGTGGCATTCAACACTGGGGTTCATGTCTTCAGCCACTTTGAGAAAATTGTGAGCTGCAGAGAACATTTCTGCAAGACCCTTCACTGTGATTTGTTTAATTACCTCTTCCTTTTCTCATTCTTTCTCTTCTGCAACACGTTGCTTCGCCAGTTTTACCAATTCTTCATTGGTCAACTCTTCAGAGGCACTTTCTGTGAGTTGAACTATGTCGTCATCATTCACTTCAAGATTCAGACTGTTTTCTAGGCCCACTATTTCTTCACTCAATTTACAAAGGTCTTCATTTTTTTCAAAACTTCCAAAATCATGCACAAACCTTTTTAATGTCTTTATCCATATGCCATTCATACATTGAAAGATCACTTCATCCCAAGCCACAGCAATATTTTTAATAGCATGATAAATATTGAATGCTTTCTAGAATTGCATGCAAGTCTAATAATTTCCTTCATTTGTGGAAATGGCTTGTGAAGAAGTTCTCCTTAGACAATAAGTCTTAAACACTGTAAGAACTCCCTTATCCATTGGTTGGATCAATGAAGTAGTGTTTGGGTGGAGAAACATGACCTTGATCTTGGGGCGAAGATCTCCGATGTAAGGTAGATGACCTGGAGCATTATCTAGAATTAATAAAATTTTAAATTCTACATTTTCTTTCACACGATAGCTTTTCATTTCACTTGCATAACAGTTGATTAAGGCATCCTCAAACAATTTTTGATTCATCCACATAATGAACTGGAAGAGTATGTGTCCTAATGTTTTTGAAGGCTCGTGGATTTTCGCTGCCATATCACAAATGGTTATCCAGCCACATTACTCACTAACAGAAGCATAATACTATCTTTAAGAGCTTTGAAACCAGGCACAGATTTTAGCTTTTTGTGGATGAATTTCCTCTTGGGCATTTTTTTTTCAAAACAAGGAGGTCTCATCCATATTAAATATTTAATGTAGTAAATAATTTTCCTCCGTAATAATTTTATCCAATTTCTCCACAAATTCCTTGCAGCCTTCTCATTGCACTTGCAGATTCACCATAATTTTTACATTATGCAGTGCAAAACGCTGCTTGAATCTCCTGAACCAACCGGAAAAAGCATTGAATTCGTAGTCATAGTCATAATCGGACTATGCTTTCACCTCAAGAGATTTAGTGCCTTAGCGGTTATGGTCATAGTGCTAAGGGGTGTGCGCTTGTGGTTCAGGTCCTCTATCCATGATGCAAGTAGCTTTTAATATCGCCAATAGGACCTTGTTGTTGCTTTATCACTGTTGTCGATTTAATGGAAGCAGATCCTTTCACAGCCTCTATGACTTTATCGTTATTTTTCAAAATGGTCGTCACAGTAGAATGAGACCATCCAAAGTCATGTGCAATCGCATTGACATGCTTACCAGCTTTGTGTTGCTTTATAACTTGCAACTTCATTTCAAGATCAATTGCTCGCCTCTTTTTCTGTGATTCTTCACTAGTTTTTTTGATTGGGTGTATAGGGGCCATGTTGTAATATTTAACAATAAATACAGGTAATCTTCATATAACGCAGATGTTAGGTTACACAGAAATGGCGTGTTATATAAATCGCATTATGCGAGACTCGGATCACACTGAAAAATTAGGGTTATGTTCCAAAATCGTTTTTTTTTTTTAATTGTATAAACAACAATGATATATCCAACAAAAAAAATGTATTAATTCAGGTAATTGATGTGAGTTACGAAAACATATAAACTATGAAACAAAATACATAGTATAAACTTATAAAAATGCAAACTGTACATAAACTTCATTGCACATAATGCTTAAATGTTTTAGGAAAAATAAAATAAAGGGCATATTTTAATCATCATCACCATCTTCAAAACTGACATTTCATAGATGTTCTTTTTTTACGAGTGGCCGGACAGCATCATCACTTGAAATCTCTTGGACATCATTTGTATGATTCTCATTGCATACTTCAGCATTTAGTTATCAAGAAGTCAGTAATAAGACCTTGCTTACCTCTATACTGCAATTTTTTATAAGTTCATAATATGGAGCTAAACAAAATCCAATTGTCTCGTGAATTTTTCGGAGCTCTCCATTGAGGGATCATTATCCGTAAATAACTTTCTTGCCCAAACCAATCCTTCTGCTAATTTCTTTAAACTGAATTCTTTAACGGATTCATCACAATCAGAATTTTCGGCAGAACTTTCCCTGCCATTTGGTTCGACATCATCTATTAACTAAACCAGTTCCTCCTCATTTAAATCTATTTCCTCATCAATTAATTCACTAATTTCATTTTCAACCAAATCGCAAAAGCCCTATAAAATTTTATTATTATAATTTTATAACTAAAAATTTTATTACTATAAAAATAAAATTTTTACATAATAAAGCATTACATATTGTATGCAACTCACCTGAAAATAAAGTGCTCAGCTTCAGATTAACACACTTTTGATTTTTAATGCGCTTTCCTGGCAGAAAACGAAGACAATTTTCAACAATACACTATAAAGTGTTTACAGTATAAACACTTTATACTGTAAACAATTGATGTACATGCGTGCTAAAGGGTATTTTTCCTAATATAAATTCGCTGCTTATAACTACATGCGTGATATGGGCAGACCCAAATTTAATAAAGATAAAATTTGATTTTTAATTCTTGCAGGGAAAAAATTATGAAAAGATAAAGGGTTACTACAATTTTTAGACCGCGTTATATCGAAATCGCATTGTACAAAGGTTACCTGTACATAAATAACCTATTTCTCAAACACAAAATCAACAGAGAAACTGTTGAAGACGTGCTGACTGCCGAGGGAGTTTGCCGCTGAATGCACTGTTGCCACTGCGCATGATGCATTGTTGCTAAATAGAAACCTTTTTACTTTAAGCTCGCTTGCATCTTGTTCGAAAGTATAGTCGTAAATGTTATTTATTCTCTTATGGGATTATAGACATATCTCCGAACAGATGCAAGTCGAGGGATGACTGTGTGTGTGTGTGGGGGGGGGGATCGGTGGATCGGTTGCCAGTGATGAAGAAAATCATCACCAAATAGAAAAGATGAGCGTGAAAAGAATAATCATAAAGAGAGACTTTAATTATCCAGATATTGATTGGGTAGCAGTAAAATCTCATTAGAAGAATGAAAGTAAAAATTATTGAGCTGCTGTAGGACAGTTTCCTCAATCCACATGTGACAGAAGGAACTGGAGGTCAAAGAGTGTTAGATTTGATTATAGTGTCAGTCGGCATTTCAATTAAATACGTAACTATTCGCCTCCAGTTGGTGACGGTGATCATGTGGTACTTACTTGGGAAGTGACTACATTTATGAATGTTCCATGCAGAAAAGGGTACATGTTGAATTACAAAGCAGGAAATTATGACCAACTAAGGAGTATAATGAGTTCAGTGGAATGGGATCGATTGCTGTGGAAAGAATATTGACAGTGCGTGGGAAGCATTTAAACAATACTTAAATGATGCGATATCAGCATGTGTCCCAAGAGTTCGAAGAATAAATAGAGTAGGAGTCGAATGGATGTGTAATCTTATTATGCAAGAGATTCATAAGAAAAGGACAATGTGGAAGGAATACTGTGTGCATAAGGATGACGTCAATTAATAACGTTATAAGCGGCAAGCTAAAATAGTCACAACTGTTGTATGGAAAGTAAAGTCTGAGTATGAAAAGAAACTGCCTCTGCATGCTAAAGACAACCCACAAGAATTCTATTGATATGCTGCAAGTAAAAGAAAGAATGAATATGAAAGAATAACTCTTCTAATTGCAGATGGCATGAGGGTAACAGATGTAGAAGAGATTGTTGAACTAATGAGTGCCCATTTTGTTAAAAGCTATCAACCTGGTGTACGCAACATTGAGCTCACTGCTACCTCTTCACTGGATGAAGAAACTCAGCTGTATAAGGGTGAGGTATTAGAGCTGTTGCACAAACTGAATAAGAATTCAGCAATAGGGACACATGCTAAAAGAGTGTTCATCTGAATTTGGCTATTCCTTAGACCATGCTGTTTAATACAAGTCTCAGAACTGGGAAGTTTCTACAGGATGTAAAGAATGTATTGTAATTCCATTGCACAAGGATGGTTCAAAGACAGATGCATCCAACTATCGACCAATTAATATCTTAGGAGTGGTGGTGAAGATTTTGGAAAAATTGGTTAGGGCTCTCATTCAGAAGTGGGTTGACAGTGAATCTCTACTTTGCAATGAGCAACATGGGTTTACTAAGGGAAGGTCATGTTTTAGCAACTTGCTCACATTCTATAACAATGTTACCATTGAACTAGAGAAAGAGAATGGATACACCATGATACTTTTGGATTTTGTTAAGGCTTTTGACAGAATACAGCATGGCAGACTGCTGCATAAATTGGAGAACATGGGTTTGGGTTATAGAATATTAGCATGGATAAGAGGATGGTTGATTGACAGATATCAAAAAGTGTTGTACTGAGGATGTGAGTCTGCAAGATTTAAGGTAACCAGTGGTATACCACAAGGATCAGTTGGTCCACTATTATTCAATCTGTACATTAATGATATTGGGAAGGATTTGACAAGCGACATACAACTGTTTGCTGATGATGCAAAGATACTTAGGGTAATCAGGAATGCTGCTGATATACAGTACTTGCAGAATGATTTGAATTGGCTGGAATTGTGGACAAAAAAAAAACTGGATGTCAGTTCAATGTCAGTAAATGCAAAGTCGAGCACTTTGGCATGATTAGATATCCAATGTCATATTATATTGGTGGGATTATGCTAGAAGAAACTAATGAGGCTAGGGATCTTAGAGTGTTAGTAGATAGGAAGTGGAAGTTCCAGGGCCATGTAGCAAAGATTGCAAATACATCTCAAAAGATGTATAATTGCACTGCTGAAACTAACATTCACATGTAAAGATAAGGACGTCATTTTGCCTCTTCACAAGGCCTTGATAAGACCTCACTTGGACTACTCTGCACAAGTCTGGTCTCCTGGTTTCTCTTGTGATTCTGATATAGTGGAGAGAGAGTGCAATGGAGAGTATTAAAAATAATATCAGGATTGTGGAATACTGATTCTCAATCTGTCTTCATAATCAGTATCACAGACACTAGGAAACAGGAAAAAGAGGGGTGATATGTTTGAGACTTAAAAACTTCTGAAAGGGTCATACAGGGTTTCAGTTAATGGAATTTTACAATTTATGGAGAAGCTGAGAATGAATGCCGCTAGGACGCAGATGGGGGTTAGATTTTTCTCTCGTAGGGTGGTGCGTGAATGGAATGGATTGCCATTGGATGTTGAGTGCAAGCAGTGTGAATGAATTCAAGAATAAGTATGATAGCTGGTGCATGTATGTGGCCTTCCTCGGTGAGTCCCTGACTCCCTGGAGGTCTTTCTTAATAATAATAATAATTAAAAAACAATTATTAAAAACATCTTGTAATTGATTGCAACAACTGATGAAAGCCACTAGTCCTAGCAAGTAGCAAAGATTGCAAATACATCTCAAAAGATGTATAATTGCACTGCTGAAACTAACATTCACATGTAAAGATAAGGATGTCCTTTTGCCTCTTCACAAGGCCTTGATAAGACCTCACTTGGACTACTCTGCACAAGTCTGGTTTCTCTTGTGATTCTGATATAGTGGAGAGAGTGCAACGGAGAGTATTAAAAATAATATCAGGATTGTGGAATACTGATTCTCAATCTGTCTTCATAATCAGTATCACAGACACTAGGAAACAGGAAAAAGAGGGGTGATATGTTTGAGACTTAAAAACTTCTGAAAGGGTCATACAGGGTTTCAGTTAATGGAATTTTACAATTTATGGGGAAGCTGAGAATGAATGCCGCTAGGATGCAGATGGGGGTTAGATTTTTCTCTCGTAGGGTGTTGCGTGAATGGAATGGATTGCCATTGGATGTTGAGTGCAAGCAGTATGAATGAATTCAAGAATAAGTATGATAGCTGGTGCATGTAGTATGTGGCCTTCCTCGGTGAGTCCCTGACTCCCTGGAGGTCTTTCTTAATAATAATAATAATTAAAAAACAATTATTAAAAACATCTTGTAATTAATTGCAACAACTGATGAAAGCCACTAGTCCTAGCAAGATATCTTTTTAATTCATTCCTTTTATTTACTAAAATAAAGAGCCAAAAGCCTTCATTTCGACAATTCAAAATTATATATAAATCAAGTGAGAATATTAAATTCAGCATTATTTCAAAGCCGAATGCAGAAACTATGAATTTCATATGATATTTGTCCAGAGAGCTTTCAGGAATACACTCACCAGCATTTACGAGTTGCTCTAGCACAGACCTTATAGGAGAAATGATCGCTTGCCCAAGCATCCATATATATTCGCCTTCTATTGGTCCATTTTGATATGGTTTCATTGGCCTGATGAGTGTATTCCTGTAAGCTCTCTGGTCAAATTTCTTACAAAACTCATAGTTTCTCCATTTGGCTTTGAAATTATGCTGGATTTAATATTCACTTGATTTATATATAATTTTGCATTGCCGAAATGAAGTCTTTTGGCCCTTTATTTTAGTAAATAATTTACGCACCGACCGAGAGTTCGCTTATGAAAAATGCACCTCTCCGACACTTAGAATTCCTTAGTACTGAACGAGAGTTTTTGCTCTCTTAGCGTTTCTGCCTGGTCTCTGAGGAGAACCAACCAGTTCAAAACAGCTGTCAGGCCAGTGAAACCTTATCAAAATGGACCAATAGAAGGCAAATATATGGACACTTGGGCAAGCGATCGTGTCTCCTATAAGGTTCACACTAGAGCAACTCATAAATGCTAGCGAGTGTATTCCCGTAAACTCGCTGGTCAAATTTCGTATGAAACTCATAGCTTCTGCATTCGGCTTTGAAATAATGCTGGATTTAATATCCACTTGATTTATATATCATTCCTTTTAGTTTGCCTCCTCATTCATGTCAATTTTTTTCTTATACTGACATTTCTTCTTCAGTTCATTAAAATTTTAGGAATTTTTACTTGCCTGGATTTCACTAATGTATAGCATGAAAGTGTCATGATAGGTTGTAGCAGACTTAGCATGTTTGTTGAGATGTCATTTGGAGCCTGCTGAAGTCATTCAACTTGTGTATAGAGGCTTAAGTGCTGTGAAGACATAATGTTGGAGGTTTAATGGATTTTTTACAACACTCAGAAAGGATTAAAAAGAATTTAATACTTCCTATATTTCGTCCTAGTCACTAGGACATCTACGGGGATTACAAAAATAATTAACGTAACATAACACAAATATCATACAATACTAAGCCCAACCACGTGGGTGACACTAAAGTCCTATCTAGGTGGAGCGCCCTCTAAGGGCGGTTGTAGGTGGCCTGGAATATAAAGTAGGATCTCTGGTGATGAGTGTTTCCCAAATTTTCAGAAGCTTAATGCAACCGTATTTATAAGATTTGGTTGATTTCTAAGAGCTGCTGCTGCTTCTAAGAATAGTCTCTCTTTCTTGAATTTGCTGTGATGGAGCCAAGCCTGAATGACCATAGTTGTGTTTACAGATGTAAGACTTGTGTTCCTCTAGGCAGATGGATGCTGATCTGCCTGTCTGTCCAAAGTACGCCAGCTTACAGGAACAGGGTACTTTGTAAACTCCAGGCAGAGAGAGAGGAGGGAGCTGATCTTTCGTACATTGCTTACATCTTTAAACACAACTATGGTCATTCAGGCTTGGCTGACCATGTCTTGGACACCACCCACAGAGTATCATGGAAGAAAACCACCATGCTCCATCACAGCAAATTCAAGAAAGAGAGACTATTCTTAGAAGCAGCAGCAGCTCTTAGAAATCAACCAAATCTTAATAAATACGGTTACATTAAGCTTCCGAAAATTTGGGAAACACTCATCACCAGAGATCCTATTTTATATTCCAGGCCACCTACAACCGCCCTTAGAGGGCACTCCACCTAGATAGGACTTTAGTGTCACCCACATGGTTGGGCTTAGTATTGTATGATATTTGTGTTATGTTACATTAGTTATTTTTGTAATCCCCATAGATGTCCTAGTGACTAGGACGAAATATAGGAAGTATTAAATTCTTTTTAATCCTTTCTGAGTGTTGTAAAAAATCCATTAAACCTCCAACATTATATCATTCAACTTGTATCAAACTTTTCTTTTTACTGCTTGTCTCAGCAAAGTGATACTGGGACATAATGAAGAGTTTCCAGTAATAATAGTAGTAATAAGAGGAATAATAATGATAATAGCTGGCATCATTTCTTTCATGCTTACATGGTCATCAAAATACATTTATCGAAAATTATGGAGACAACTACCATTTTAGAGTGAAACTTTAGTTTAATATAAACAAAAATGAACACTCAACATTTTGACCTTCATATCAAGGTCATCATCTGGAGCATACACTATATACAGAGAAATAAGCTGAACTGCAATCTACGTGGTTTGCTAAAGTTACTGACCAACCATTACAACAATTATTGGCCTGACCTCTGGTGTAAAAAAAAAAAAAAAAAAAAAAAAAAAAAATCCCTTTACTACATTAAAGCTAGAGTCCTATTATTATTATTATTATTATCTATTAGGTTACAAAATTAAATTGGGCTGGAGAGCAACATGTTTATATGTGATTATACATATAAATTTCAACCAATTGGTATGGAAGAGTTTCCAATAAAAGCTGAAAATTGTTTAAAGTCCTAAAGTATGCCAGAAATTAAGTAGGCTGAATATATGCCATCCAAATTCTTGGAATTTTTATGCCACCATTATTGTTGAGATTAGGGTGGTTAATCAGAATTTCACAGGCTCCTTTAAATTTTCTTTCATACTAGGTTTTTGTATGATGTAAAGAGCAGGTACTTTTCCTTCAGTTTGGTGTAGGGTGTTGAGAGTGTGATCTGAGAGGCCTGCTTCACCAAAATTGTTATATTACTGTGTCTTTTGTGTTCTTTTTTACGTATAGGGATTGTACATCCAGTTTCACCAATATAAGGCAAGTTACAGGTTCAGTAGATACAATAAACTCCAGGATGATGTGCCAATGGGAGGAGAGGATCTTTAGAGGAGTTAAATATGTTTTTTAATTTTATAGGTGGTTTAAAAGTGGCATTGAGATTATAATGGTATAGGATTCTATTGATTTTTTCCTGATAACCCTTTTATGTATGGGATAGCTATGGTTTTACTGTAATCTATATTCTTTTTTGATGAAGTTTTATTAAGAATTTTATTAATAGTATTTTTGTTATAGCCATTATTTATAAATGTGTTGCTAATAATCTTTAATTCTTGTTTAAGAGCTTGTTGATTAGATTGTTATAGCTCTGTTTTTAAGGGTGTTAATGACTCCACATTTTTGCAATAGGTGATGATATATGAAAGAAAACTTAAAGAAGCCTGTGAAATTCTGATTAACCACCCTAATCTCAATCTCATCTAAAAGCAGCATGACATTCACAAACATTGTTGTCTGAAGCTAGTCAAGAATGGGTTAACCACCACTTGGTTGACCATGTCAGGTGATACTATCATGTGATACACATGATGCATAGAATCCACTGCATTTGTGAATGCATGAATGTTGGTGGTAATGAATTTCTTCACTTGCTGTGAGATCATCACTCTGCTTATTTAATGGAAACCTGAAGTGGCTTAACAAGCACTGTAGCTTTTCTAGAGCAGGGAACTGGATAATCTAAACTTACTCCATGTTGCCTGTGGTACTAAATGTAGTAGAGATCAACATCATCTTGTGGATGGGATTCATATATAAAAATAGTGAAAGATTATCTATTATTTATAGTTCGTATCCCTTGATTAAGTGGAACTGTTTTTAAAAAGAGCATATTTAAGTGTTATAGGTATTTATTCATCACATTTTAATTCTGAATAAAATGTGATTTTTATAAATTTCTTTTTTTTTTTTTTTTTTTTGTTGTTGTTAGCCATTGAAGCCAAACAGGATGCAAAGGAAGTTGCCAAAAAATTGTTAAAATCAGGAGTAAGTATGTTTTTTAACATTACTCATATAAAGTCTAATAAATGTTTGTCTTGTTTGTTTTTCTAATCAGCCAGGTGTTCTTGTCTAGTCAGACTAAATTTGAAAATCTAATTATCATTACATCTTTTCCTTAGGTGCTAGCTCAGTGGCCAATCATGGCCAATTATTAGCATCCCAGAAACTTAATTGATCATGATGGTTAATCCTGTCTGCATAGTATGCTATGTCTGTCAATTGTGAGCATTCTTTGTCTGTTTGCCTCTTTTATGGAATGAAAAATTTCTGGGAGGAAAACACCTTTCCACCTCCATATGAGACCATCTAATTCAGCTCATAAAGAAGTGAGATGAGTTAGATGGTCTCATAAAGAAGAAAAGAAATCTTATAAAGAAAAAACTTCTATTTTCATGACCTGATTCTTAACTTAGTACTACTTTTGCTGTATTTCAGTAAATGTGGTATGATTGATTGTTTCCAGTCATAGTTAAAAGTAATTTTAGAAAACTCAAAACATATTTCAAAAAATTTCTTAAGAATAGCATGTCTGTAGTATAAAGAGCCAATTCCAACTTTCTGATGCTACACATTTGGGCTGGGGGGGGGGGGAGTGTCACAATTAAAACAAATTTACAGAATATCATAAAGAGATTTACTTGGCATAAGGGTTTCATGAGAAATATGTAGCATGTTGATTATGAATAATTGTTCATTCAGTTTAAATTTCATCCATTAGGTATAATATTAAACGGAATACTTTTAGAGATGAGTAGAGATTATAGAACACTTTTGTGAAAGGCTAAAGAAATGCATAAAGTGAACTAAATTAAAATCCAAAATGTAAGACAGTGAAATGATGCTGATCATGGATAGCAGTATGTTGATGGGGAAATTGCCTTTTCAACATTGTTAGGTCTTTGTCAAAATTTGGTGCTAAATTAAATATATGTGTGTGTTAGAAACATTGTAGTTCTGATATGTTATGATAAAAATTTCTTTGTTATGTATAAGAGAGAGAGAACATAGCCTATGTAAGTTTATAGCATGGTCATGCCAAGATCCATTATCCTCACTACCGACCAGTTATTAATTAGTGATTGTCATCATTGTTCAGTAACATCTCTAGCTGATGGTGTTCAGCTTTGGACATAAGCCATGAAAAGATGTGGAGAAACTATGATTGTTCACGATATTTTCAGACCATCTGACTGGGAGAGAAGCCTACTTACTAAATTATCATTTTATGGTCCACCCCTTTTTTTTTTTTTAAGAGTTTGAGAACAGGAATCAAACCTTGGAGATTAAGTGGCAAACTCTGAAGGAAACATTGATTGATTCTGCCAGAGAGGCATGTGGTGAGGTTGTGTGCAAGGATAAAAAAATTAGAACTCCCTGGTGGACACAGGAAGTCAAAGAGGCAGTGAAGGAAAAGAAGAAAGCATATCAAAAGTTCCTGGCAAATAAGTCAGCTTTTACTCTTACAGAATACAGAGACAAATGTAAGAAAGCTAAACAGTGTGTAAAACTAGCTAAACAAAAGTCATGGGAGGACTTTGGCAAGAATATAGAAAATAAATATCAAGAAGGTGGCAAAATATTCTGGAGGTTGTTGAAGAAGCTTAGGAATGGAGGAAAGAGTGCTGTAAAAGGAATTAGAGATGATAAAGGTGAAATGAAAACAGGAGAAAAAGATATCCTTGAAGTATGGAGTAATTACTTTGAAAAACTGCTAAATGAAACAAGCAGTGATGACAGCACAGTGGTAAAAAACACTGACCAGGCATGCAGTCAGGAATACATATCCATACTTGAAGTAGAAAAAGCCATCAAAGGCTTGAAATGTGGAAAGGCAGCAGGAGTAGATGATATTCGACCAGAAATGCTGAAGTATGGTGGTATAAGAGTCTTACAGTGGCTGCACTGCATAGTTCAGAAAGCCTGGACAGAGGGACGAATTCCCGATGATTGGAGTAGAGCTCTCATAGTACCCATATATAAAAAGGGAAATAAAACTGAATGTGAGAATTACAGAGGTATTTCCCTACTGAGTGTTCCTGGCAAGATCTATGCAAGTATACTTGAGAAACGGTTGAGAAAAATTGTGGAAGAAAAGCTTGGTGAAGAACAAGCTGGATTCAGGCCAAATAGAGGCTGTCAGGATCAGATCTTCACTTTACGACAAATAGTCGAGAAAGCATGGGAATATAACAAAGATCTGTATTTAAGTTTTGTCGATTTGGAAAAGGCATATGACAAGGTGCCAAGAGAGAAGCTATTCAAAACGCTGCAGTAATATGGTGTCAATGGGGTATTATACCAAGCAATACTTAGTCTTTATTTGAGTTGCAAGTCAGCAGTTAGAATTGAAGGAAGTACAGGAAGATGGTTTAATGTTAAATCTGGTGTGAGACAAGGATGTACATTATCCCCTCTGTTATTCATTATCTATATGGATCACATTATGAAGGAATGTGGTATTCAACCTGATATCAAAATTGGAGATGTTAATGTCAGCTCTTTGCTTTATGCGGATGATGTTATACTTCTAAATAAATCCGCTACAAGTCTGCAAGATTCTCTGACTAAATTGAATAGCTGTTGTAATAGATATGGTATGAAGGTCAGCAATAAAAAGACAAAGACAATGAAAATAGGCAGAATCATTGAAAATGTCAACTGTGTTGTGAATGGAGAACCTGTGGAACAAGTAAAACATTTCAGCTACTTAGGCACAATTTTTACTGAAGATGGTAAACTAAATATAGAAATAGACAACAGAATCAGCAAAGCTGGTATCGTGGGAAGTCAATTGAATAAATTCATATGGAATAAGAAAGAAATTAGTCGGAACACTAAATTAGCTGTATACAAGACTGTGTTCAAACCAATTTTAACTTATGGATCTGAGAGCTGGGTCAGAAGTAAAACACTTGACCAAAGACTAGAGACCGCAGATATGAGAGTCCTGAGAAAGATTAGAGGCGTGAACAGATGGCATCAATGGCAATATCATATTAAAAATGAGGATATTAGGAAAGAACTTGACATTGTCAGCATCCAGGAATGCGTTAGCAGAGCTAATCTCAGATGGTATGGTCACTTAAATAGAATGGGAGAGGAAAGATTAGCAAAACAAGTGTTCTCTGCCAGGTTGGCAGGAAAACGACCCAGAGGAAGACCAAGATATAGGTGGATTGATACGGTACAAAGTGCCTTAGACGATAGAAATATAAGATCTGATAATGTTGGAGTCTTGACAAGTAACAGACTGATTTGGAGGAAAATTGTAGATAGGAAGTTAGTAATGATGTAATTTTTTTCATGTAGTACTGTCATATCCTGTACACCCCTTGAGGGTACATGACAGGAATTTGATGATGATGATGATGATGATGGTCCACCCCTTTGGGTCCTCTCTGGTTGTTCACTGCATATAGTGGATGTTTCCTGTCTTCAGATTTCCCCTTCAATACCAGTGTACTCCAAGGATCAGGATCTGTACTTTTGCCTATGCTCTTCCTCTTAAGGAACATTCTTTCACCTGCCTCAAATCCTATCTGTGATGTTTTGCTGATGATAGCATTTTCTATTTCTGTTAATCATTTGACAGGCCTTGTAATGCTCAAACATTGAAAGGAACCCTTAATCACTGTCTTAAATACTAATTTCCTAGCAGTTCTCCATTGAGATGAGGGCAAAATGTCAACTACAGTGCTACCAAAACATGGTTCTATATTATCTCATAATATAGAATTTGCACCATTAGACTTTGATGACATACATCTCATTTATATCCTCCTCAGCATCCAAAACACTTGGTGTCCCTTTCCATTTAAGATGCTACTTCTCACTCGTACAACTATTGATACTGTATATTGAGCTGCTCGAGATCTGTCAATGCACATTACGTAGCTTTTCTTAAGCAGCTCAGCTCCGATTACTAGAAGTCTCAAGATCTTCCATAATCAATGCCCTAAACTTCGATTTCTCTGTTCTTCACTGGGGAGAGATTATCCTCATGACAGTGCTACCAAAACAATATTGTATAATTTCTCACAAGGAAGAGCTCACATCACTTCCCCTTACTTTCTATAATATCCATGTATCAGATTTTTATTAATGGGTTGGCCTACATCTCCAGCTTTTCCTATCACAGAGATCTCAGTTATAACTTCTGCAAAAAAAATAAAGTATGTACTTTTCTGTTTAAGGTGCTATTTTTTACCTATACTGCTGCTAATATTATAAATCCCAAATCCACCCTGCCATGGAATACTGCTCATGCATTTGGGGTGGTGAACCCAAAGTTTCTCTGAGACTGCTTCATGCTTTTCAGAAGAGGGCAATCTGATTTAATTGATGAACCCTCTCCCATATAACCACTCTGATCTCTCCCCTTTTTCATAGATGTTTGGTTTCTGTCTTATGCCTCTTCTACAAGTATAAACAGTGTTCTGCTGAACTGGCCACTATCACTCCTCCACTTTCTTCCATAACCACAAGAACAGGAGCAGCTGCTGGTAAATATATAGATTTACCATGCATCTCTAAACTTGCCAAATCATCTTCTCCTCTTTAATTTCATTTATCTCTGTTCTTTTTTAATAGCTTTTCTTGCTTTTTATTTACCAGAAGATTACAGCTTTTAGCTATTCAAAAAACTGACCAATATATTTTTCTTACCCTATTTCTTCTACTGCCTATGTATATATATATATATATATATATATATATATAGGCAGTAGAATAAAGTAATAAAGTAATAGAATAAAGTAAATAACTTTTCTGTAGTTTTTTATTTTATTTTTTTGATGCCATTCTGTCATACTAGCTACTGTCAAGATGATGAAATAAAAGCGAACTTAACTGTGTCATTGCTGTTGTTATTATTATTAAAATAATGATCTGAGAAAGGAGTAGTTCTTTTTCAGCCTCCACTGCTGGATGAAAGTCTCCCCCACTATTCTCCATACCATTCTATTTTCAGCTTTTCTCATTCCATTGAAAACCTGAACAGCTGCCAGTCACCATCAGTATGTTGGTTCAACTTCGCATGTATTGAACTTCATGCTTCACTCATCATTAAAGATGGATGATATAAAAGTGAACCTAACTGTGTCATCGTTGTTATTATTATTATTAAAATAATGATCTGAGAAAGGAGTACCTGTCTTCTTTTTCAGCCTCCACTGCTGGATGAAAGTCTCCCCCACTATTCTCCATACCATTCTATTTTCAGCTTATCTCATCCATTGCATTCCAGCAATCATAGCAATTTCATCTTGCCATCTCTTCTTTGGTCTTCCCCTTTGCCTAATGGTATCCATTGGTTCTTTCTGTCAATAATTTAGGCCATCTGGTGTTGTTATATCTTGCGATACATCCAGCCCATCTCCATTTTGAATGCATAATATAACTGATGATGTCTTGTGCACCCTGTTCTCAATCTTATCAAATGGAAAGGCATCCTGTCTTAAGGTGTCACATGGAGCATGTTCATTCTTCTCTGTGCAACTTTCAATTTGTGAACCATATCATGAGTTAAATTTCATTGCCATATGTAATTATAGGTAAGACTGATTGAAAGCTTTTCTCTTCAAAGTAATATCACATATCTTTCATCCTCACAAAAGCCATCCAACCTAGTTGTATCATTCTTTTTATTTCTTCCGTTTGCCCATCTTTAATTTTTACAATTTGTTCCAGATAAACACGAATCTATCTTCTCCATTTCTCTGTCTTTCAGTATAATTCTTTTTGCTGTTAAATTGTCATTCATCATTACTTTGTTTAAATTTATCTTCAACCCAGTTTGACTGAAAACTTGAGCTAATTCCCTTAATTTTATTTCTAGGTCTTCTGTATCTTCTACCAAGAGAACTATATCATCAGCAAAAGACAGATGAGTCAGAATTTTTCTATTAATCTCAGTTCCTCCATTCTTCTGGTTAGACTCTTGAAAAACTTCCTCTAAGGCAGAAGTAAAAAGTAGCTATAGTGTTCAAAACTAAATATGAGGATAACTTTGAATGGTAGGCAGTATCAGGTAGTGATGACAAATATGACAATGATGAAATGGAAAATGAGTTGGGCCTAAGGTTCCCACAAAAGGGTCTACTAAAGAAGAAGTGGAAGAATTTTCTGAGACATTTGAGAAGGAAAGTGACACAATGAAAAAGAAAGTTGATCCTTTTAGGAGATCTAAATAGCAGAGTAGGAAACGATTACCAGACGTATAGAAATGTTTTAGGAGATTTGGAGAAATGAGCAAAGCTAATAAATCCACCTGCTGGATTTCTGTTCAGTACATGAACTAGTCATTATTAGCACTTTGTCCAAACATAATGTTTGCTAATTCACGGGGAAAGAAGACACATAAAATAAAAGTCTCATTTAATTATGTTATTGTTTGATAACATTATCTTCATGCTGGTTTGGGACACGAGTATACAGAGGATTTGAAGCTGGAAGTGATCACTATTTAGTTTTTGAGCAGGTTAAAATTGAATATCATATTGAAAAGAAGAGTGTATATGAAAGTTTTAAAACAAATCAAAGTTGAACAGCTTTGAGAGGTGAATTATAGACTCAAATACACAAATATTATTCAAGAAAAAAATGTAAGCATTTGAAAATAAGAATGAAACTTTGGAGCTTCAGTAATAGACTTTAAAGAAAACATTGATTTATTCAGCCAAAGAGATATATGAAATGAGATTGTCTGCAAGATAAAAAAAAAAATCAGAATTCCATGATGGACTCAGGAAGTTAGAGAGACAGTTAAGGAAAAGAAGAAAGCATATAAGAAATCAAATCATTATGTAAAACTAGCTAAACAGAAGTCATGGGAAGACTGCTAAAAACATGCAAAATAAATACCAGGAAGGTGGCAAAATGTTTTGGAAGCTGTTTATAAAAAAAAAGCTTAAAAATGGAAAAGTACTGTAAAGGGAATCATAGATGATAACAGCCACACAAAAAATGAAGACATTCTAAATTTCAGGAGTAATTACTTGAAAAGATTGCTAAATGAAGCAAGCAGCAACATCAGGATAGTAGTAGAAAGTAGTCATAAGGAATGCAATCAGGAGCGCATGGGTACTTGAGATAGGAAAAACCTGAAATGTGGAAAGGTGGTTGGGGTAGAAAATATTCAATCACAAATAATAAATTATACAAGTATAAAAGTTTTTTGGTGGTTACACTGAATAATTCAGAACGCCTATTTAGAGGGTTGAATTCAAGATGATTGGAGTAGGTCTTTTGTGGTGTCCATCTGCAAAAGAAGGAAATAAAACTGAATGTGAGAGTTTGAGAAATTCTCTGAAATTCTCGATTGAATATTCTAGATAAGATTTATGCAAGCATCTTGAGAAAAAGCTGTGAAAAATTGTTGAAAGAAAGAAAGATTGGGCGAAATAGTGAGGATCTGATTTTCACTTTAAGACAAATAGTTGAGAAATCATGGAGATATAACGAGAATTGGTATTCAAGTTTTGTAGAACTGAAAAGGTCATGTGCCAAAAAAAAAAACTGTTCAAAGCACTACAGTTATATGGTGTAAGTGGGACGTTTGAGGAATTCAGTTGTTAAAATTGAAGGTACAGGAAGATGTTTTACATTAAATTAGCTGTTAGACACAGTGCATATTATCTCCACTGTTATTCATCATCTATATGTATGAATCACATCACAAAGGAAATTGGAGATGTCATCTCAGCTGTTTACTTTATGCAGAATACTGTACAGTAACCTACCACTTATTCGATCTCTGAAAGAACGATCCTTCAAGGATTTGAACTCTATCCCCTGAAACTGCACTTTTCTGCGATATATCAGTGCTTCTGTGCAGTCATCTGAATTTTTGTTTTTCTCTTAATACTAGATATCACTCTTTATAAATACAGCAACACCCTGGAATATGTAAATTCACACTTACATAAGAAATTTGCTCAGCCTCACATGCATGCTGCATCATCCAGTTCCTGTATGTCTCTTGCTATGAACATATTTATATAGTGTTGTACTTATTTTCATGTTTTTGTTGTTTTTTTCTAAATATGATTCATCATGGCTGCTGGTGAATGTGCCCTTGAATCAATATGTGAACGATATCGCAAACGTAGTGCAATCGATCTAGAGATGAAATTATGGATTATAAAGAAATATGAAGGTGGACAAAGCTTATCAGGTATAGCACGTGAATGCGTTCTTGTGGTATCAACAATAAATATCAGCTCGAAAACCACTGTAATAACAAAAGAATATGAAGACACACTAACAAATATGGAAAAATTGCTTTCGATGTGGATGGAAGAGCAGGTGCAGAAATGTGTTCCTTTGAGCCTTATGACAATATAAGCTAAGACAGGAAGTTTATTTGAAGACATTAAGGGAAAATATCCTGAAGTAACACAATTGTTTGCTGCAAACAGTGGTTAGTTTGCATGCTTGGCTTTCAAATAGTCAAATTGTAAAATATTTTTGGTGTGCTTAATGTTTAAAAATTGTCCAACTGGATATGGTGTAAAATGTATGCATCTTTTATTTAATACAGGATGTTTATAATTTTTTTTTTTTTTACTATTTAATATTTCTGCATTGCATTAATTATATGTTTACTTTTTATATATATGTTTGCCAATTATGAAAGGTCGAAGGAGGTGGGGGGATCCAACCTGCGTAAATTTCAACTTGTGTAAATTGCGGAATGGTCTACATATTGTCACAGAGTGTCTGTATGTAGAAGTATGTTAAACTGCAAAAATAACATTAAATGAATAATATAATGGAAAAAATCACAACATTGTGTTGGTATTTACTAAAATAAAGAGCCAAAAGGCTTCAGTTTGGCAATGCAAAATTATATAAATCAAGTGGATATTAAATCCAGCAATATTTCAAAGCCGAATGTAGAAACTATGAACATTTCATAAAAAAAGTTGACCAGAGAGCCTACAGGAGTACACTCATCGGCATTTATGAGTTGCTCTAACGTTGACCATATAGGACATGATTGCTTGCCCAAGTGTCCATATATTTGCCTTTTATTGGTCCAAATTGATAAGGTTTCACTGGCCTGACAGCTGTTTCAAACTGGTTGGTTGTCCTCAGAGACCAGGCAGAAACCTTAAGAGAACAAAAACTCTCGTTCAGTACTAAGGAACTCGAAGTGTCAGAAAGGTGTATTTTTTCCTAAGCGAACTCTCGGTCAATGTGTAAAGTATTTGCTATATAAAATAAATGCCAGTGAGTGTATTCCTGTAAACTCTCTGGTCAGCATTTTTACAAACTTTCATAATTTCTACATTTGGCTTTGAAATAATGCTGGATTTAATATCTACTTGATTTATGTTTCGCATCGCCGAACTGAAGCCTTTTGGTTCTTTATTTTATAAAATACTTTACGCACTGACCGAGCGTTCGCTTGGATAAAGGATTAAACCAAATATATAATTGGTAGTATAGCCAAGTGAAAAAACTTCCATCATCTCTTCTGGGTAATGTGTATTTCTTGAATCTTGAATATTAATCTTAAATTTTAATTTATATTACTCAGCTTCCCACTGAAGAAGAGACCTCAATAAAGGCCGAAACTAGTCTGGGTAGTGGCCCTTCCCTTAATGCATAACGTTGTACATATCCGCAAGGAGATGTGTTTTGCATTATGGGAGATACTTAGATAGAAGTGATGTTAGCTTGGTCCACCTTTGCTACGAGTCACCCGGTGTTGTACTACTTTACCCCAGTCCTGAAGATATTTTCAGGCACAAACTTTGTTTGCTCACACTTGGATAAAGGATTAAACTAAATTTATTATGCATAATTCTCCTAAATCATCCATACTAGAATTAATAATAATAAACTAATTCTTAAATAATTTTAATGTACAAATGTTTCTGACATTTTACTGTAATAGTGTTGAGTATATTATAGTATTATTAAATGCCTGATAACATAAAAAAGGAAATGCATTTAATTACTCAGAGTGATGTATATGACTGATTAGCATCAATCACTTAGTGTTGTATACATTCTTGAGTGATTCTGAAACTAAAAGTTAACTGCTTTCTCCATGTGCACTTACTTAGGGCATCAAATGATAACCATTCCTGGAAAAAAAAAAGTGTTGTTTCCAAGCATTTTCAAAAATATACAGACGCATTTTCATTTATGAAGTAATTGTAATTACAAATTTCCTGTAGACAGTTGACAGGAAATGACGTCTCTATGCTAAGAAACAGGATATTTCTTTCAGTAATGTATAACACAAATGATGGCAACTGGCAGTATGCATTGATGGCTCAGTTTTGCATACAAATAGCCAGATTTTAACATGCAGCAAGCAAAGTATGCACTCTGAAATTTCTTCATGTGGAATAGTGCACGAACAGCAAAAACAGATTGTACATATAAATGCTTGTTGGGAGTGTTCTTAGCATATATACTGCCTCTAGGGAAGTTAAAATTTGCTGTTCCAAAATTCTGGAAAATATGTAAAATAAAAATTTTATGTGATACAATTTTGGTGCCATCTTAACTTGTAGCTCCTAGGCATGCATTGGTTGCTGAGCAGGCTACAGTGGCTCTGCCTGTAATCTTTGCTTTTGCTAAATTTAGAAAGTCATAATAAATATCGATATTTCTTAGCCAGCTTGAAAGCAAATGAGAGCCTGCACTATAATATAGTAAATCAAGGAAAAGAAGAATAAATATCAATATTGTCAATAAGTAAACACAAACAAGAGACAATAAACCAGAATTATATCCATTTGGATGACATTCTAAAGAAAAAATGAATTTGCTTAAGACACCATATTTTTTTAAAATACCAACACAATTATATAAATCAAGTGGATGATAAATCCAGCATTATTTCAAAGCCAAATGTAGAACCTATGCAAGTTTCATAAAAAAAAGTTGACAAGAGAGCCTGCAGGAATACATTTGCGGCATTTACGAGTTGTCCTAGCTCAGACCATATAGAAGACATGATTGCTTTCCCAAGTGTCCATATATTCGAGTTGCCCTAACACGGACCAAGGCACAAACTTTGTTTGCTTACACTTGGATAAAGAATTAAACCAAATATATAATTGTTACCCAGAAGAGAGTCGTCCGTTTTTACAAATGTTAAGTGTTATAACAAAATCATTTCACACACTGCACATTTTTATTGTATACTTCATCCTCTTTGACAATCAGAAATTAGTATGTTTGTTTTTAGAAAAATAAAACAGTTAACAGCATTCAAGATGCAATACTTTGGATGTTTAGAAATTTGCTAAGAGAATCAGAGGATTTTCATCTACTAATTTAACTCATGACAGTGTTCTCATACCTTCTTCAACAATAAATAATATCTGGGTTGAAATTCACACATTTCACATAATAAATTGTGTTTAAATGCTGTGTATAATTGATGGAAAGGGAAATGTTTGTTGCTAATAACTTTAAACATGAATTCAAATTCTTTTGACACTCATTCACCCCCCCCCGCCCCCTCTCTCTCTTACACACACGCGCGTATAGTCTCCATCACTCTTTTTCTGAAAAACAGGACAGTGACCTCACACCTTCCAGCAAAATTCATCTCCTACAAAAAGACATTACAAGCTTTCCATTCCTAGGTGCGATTCGAATCCACAGCCTGTTGGCTGGAGAGCAGACATGCAAACAATCCTGTATAACAAAAAGTAAATCTGGGTCAGTTTCACAAAAAAAGCAAGCATTTTTTGTAAATTTGTATGTTATTGTTGATTATCACAATTTCCAATAAGCAAGTAATTAGAAATTACTATCTGTAGCTTTGATACAGATTATACAGGCAAAATAATTTAAAGGCATCTTGTTTCTACATGATATTCTTTGTAGTACTATGAAAAATACTTGCATTTTATTACATTTTGAAAAATTATGGAGACAACTACCATGTTAGAGTAAAACTTTAGTTTAATATAAATCAAAATCAACACTCAACGTTTCCACCTTCATATCAAGGTCATCATCTGGAGCAACACAATATATATACAGAGAAACAAGCTGCACTACAATCTAAATGATTTGCTAAAGTTATTGAACCAACCGTTACTACAATTATTGGCCTGACCTCTGATGAAAAAAAAACCTTTACTACATCAAAGCTAGAGTCCTATTATTATCTATTAGATTACAAAACTAAATTGGGCTGGAGAACAGCATGTTTATATATATACATACTAGGAAGCCCCCCCCCCCCCAGTCACCTATGGCACCCCCACCCCAAGTTCCGGGCCAGTAAGCTGGTAAGACAAAAAACGTGACATAAAAATGTTTCAAATTTTGGCTTATCTTTTTATATATATATAGAGTAGATATATATATATATATATTAAAAAAAATGTGATTATACATATAAATTTCAACCAATTGGTATGGAATAGTTTCCTAAAGTATGCTAAATACTAAGTAGGCTGAATATGTGCCATCCAAATTCTTGGAATTTTTATTCCAAGAATTTCCACCATTATTGTTGAGATTAGGGTAGTTAATCAGAATTTCACAGGCTTCTTTAAATTTTCTTTCATACCAGGTTTTTGTATGATGTAAAGAGCAGATACTTTTCCAATCAGTTTGGTGTAGGGTGTTGAGAGCATGATCTGAGAGGCCTGCTTCACCAAAATTGTTATGTTTACTGTGTCTTTTTTACGTATAGGGATTGTACGTCCAGTTTCACCAATATAAGGTAAGTAATTGAAAATCAGAACTCGCTCCCGAAACTAGATACACTGGTCGCACGTATTCCCTCAGGCAGTCTATCCTTCACTATTTACTGCAAACAGACACATACTGGCCAATATATGCATGCTACTTCATATCACCAACCATCTTATGTTGCTTACCTTATGTTGAGAGCATGATCTGAGAGGCCTGCTTTACCAAAATTGTTATATTTACTGTGTCTTTTGTGTTCTTTTTTATGTATAGGGATTGTACGTCCAGTTTCACCAATATAAGGTAAGTAAATTGAAAATCAGAACTCGTTCCCGAAAATGGATACACTGGTCACACGTCTTCCATCAGATGGACTGTCCTTCATGGTTTAGCACAAACAGACCCATACTGACCAATATATGCATGCTACCTCATATCATCACCCATCACAAAAATTTGGAGTCATTAACACAAACCCTTAAAAACAGACCTATGACAATTTGCTCTAATCAACAAGCTCTTAAACAAGAGTTAAAAATTATTAGCAACGCATTTATAAATAATGGATATAACAAAAAATACTATTAATAAAGTTCTTCATAAAACTTCATCAAAACAAAATATGAATTACAGTAAAACCATAGCTACCCCATACATTAAAGGGTTATCAGAAAAAATCAATAGAATCCTACACCATTATAATCTCAATGCCACTCTTAAACCAACTATAAAATTAAAAAACATATTCAACTCCTCTAAGGATCTTCTCCTCCCAATGGTAAAACTGGACGTACAATCCCTATATGTAAAAAAAAAAAAAAAAAAAAAAAAAAAAAAAAAGACACATTAAATATAACAATTTTGGTGAAGCAGGCCATTCAGATCACGCTCTCAACACCCTACACCAAATTGATTGGAAAAGTAACTGCTCTTTACATCATACAAAAACCTGGTATGAAAGAAAATTTAAAGTGGCCTGTGAAATTCTGATTAACCACCCTAATCTCAACAATAATGGTGGCATAAAAATTCCAAGAAATTGGATGGCACATATTCAGCCTACTTAATATCTAGCATAGTTTACGACTTTAGGAAACTATTCCATACCAGTTGGTTGAAATCATCGTCATCAAATTCCTGACATGTACCCTCAAGGAGTGTACAGGATATGATAGTACTACATGAAAAGTTTACATCATTACTAACTTCCTATCTACAATTTTCCTCCAAATCAGTCTATTACTTGACAAGATTCCAATATTATCATTATCAGATCTTATATTTCTATTGTCTAAGGCACATTGTACCGTATCAATCCACCTATATCTTGGTCTTCTTCTGGGTCATTTTCCTACCAACCTGGCAAAGAACACTTGTTTTGCTAATCTTTCCATGCCTATTCTGTTTAAGTGACCATACTACCTGAGATTAGTTCTGCTAACGCACTCCTGGATGCTGACAATGTCAAGTTCTTTCCTAATATCATCGTTTTTAATATGATATTGCCATTGATGCCATCTGTTCAGGACTCTCATACCTGCTGCCTCTAGTCTTTGGTCAAGTGTTTTACTTCTGACCCAGGTCTCAGATCCATAAGTTAAAACTGGTTTGAACACTGTCTTGTATACAGCTAATTTAGTGTTTGGACTAATTTCTCTCTTATTCCATATGAATTTATTCAATTGACTTCCTACCATACCAGCTTTGTTGATTCCGTTGTCAACTTCCATATTTAATTTACCATCTTCACTAAAAATCGTGCCTAAGTAACTGAAATGTTTTACTTGTTCCACAGGTTTCCCATTCACATCACAGTTGACATTGACATTTTCAACAATTCTACCTATTTTCATTGTCTTTATCTTTTTAATGCCGACCTTCATACCATATCTATTACAACAGTTATTCAATTAGTCAGGGAAGTTTGCAAACTTGTAGCGGATTTATTCAGAAGTATAGCATCGTCCGCATAAAGCAAAGAGCTGACATTAACATCTCCAATTCTGATATCATGTTAAATACCACTTTCCTACATAATGTAATCCATATAGATAATGAATAACAGAGGGGATAATGTACATCCTTGTCTCACACCAGATTTAACATTAAACCATCTTCCTGTACATCCTTCAATTCTAACTGCCAACTTACAACTCAAATACAGACTAAGTATTGCTTGATATAATGCCCCATTGATATCATATAACTGTACCGTATTGAATAGCTTCTCTCTCTCTTGGCCCTTGTCATATGCCTTTTCCAGATTGACAAAACTTAAATACAGATCTTTGTTATATTCCCATGCTTTCTCGACTATTTGTCGTAAAGTGAAGATTTGATCCTGACAGCCTCTATTTGGCCTGAATCCAGCTTCTTCACCAAGCATTTCTTCCACAATTCTTCTCAACCGTTTTTCAAGTATACTTGCATAGATCTTGCCAGGAACACTCAGTAGAGAAATACCTCTGCAATTCTCACATTCAGTTTTATTTCCCTTTTTATATATGGGTACTATGAGAGCTCTACTCCAATCATCGGGAATTCGTCCCTCTGTCCAGGCTTTCTGAACTATGCAGTGCAGCCACTGTAAGACTTTTATACCATCATACTTCAGCATTTCAGGTCGAATATTATCTACTCCTGCTGCCTTTCCACATTTCAAGCCTTTGATGGCTTTTTCTACTTCAAAGTATAGATATGTATTCCTGACTGTATGCCTGTTGAGTGTTTACCACTATGATATCACTGCTTGTTTCATTTAGCAATTTTTCGAAGTAATTACTCCATACCTCAAGGATATCTTTTTCTCCTGTTTTCTTGTCACCTTTATCATCTCTAACTCCTCTACAGCATTCTTTCCTCCATTTCTAAGCTTCTTCAACAACCTCCAGAATATCTTACCACCTTCTTGATATTTATTTTCTATGTTCCTGCCAAAGTCCTCCCATGCCTTTTGTTTAGCTAGTTTTACACAATGTTTCGCTTTCTTACATTTGTCTCTGTATTGTCTAAGAGCAAAAGCTGACTTATTTGCCAGGAACTTTTGATATGCTTTCTTCTTTTCCTTCACTGCCTCTTTAACTTCCTGTGTTGTCCGCCTTGGAGTCCTGATTTTTCTATCCTTGCAGACAACCTCACTACATGCCTCTCTGGCTGAATCAATCAGGGTTTTCTTCAAGGCTTGCCATTGAATCTCCAAGATTTGGTTCCTGTTCTCAAACTCTTTCATTTTTTCTTTAATAATCTTTGTGTATGTTAGTCTACAGTTCACATCTGAGCGCTGCTCAACTTTTATTCACTTTAAAACTCTCTTACATGTTATTCTTTTCAATATGAAATTCAATTTTATCATGCTCAAGACTAAATAGCAATCGCTTCCAATTTCAAATCCTCTGTACACTCTGGTGTCCTGCACCAGGGAGAAAACATCACTATCGACATTAACATAGTCAACTTTTCATTAACAATGAGACTTTTCTTATTCCTTGCCTCTTCTCTCCATGTGAATTTGTCCACATTTTTATGTTGGAACATGGTGTTAGTAATAACCAGTCCATGTCCTAAGCAGAAATCCAACTGGTATTTGCCATTATTATTAGCTTTGCTCTTTTCTCCAAATTTTCCCTAAATGTCTAACAATCATTTCCTACTCTCCTATTCAGATCCCGAACAAGGACCAACTTTTCCTTTTTCATTGTGTCAGTTGCTTTTTCTAAAGCATTAAAAAATTCCGCTACTTCTACCTTAGTAGAACCTTCTGTAGGATCATAGGCACAAATTAGTCTCATTGTCCAGTTCCCCATTCTGATATTTGCCCACATCACTCTATTTGAGACTGCCTGCCATTCAAGAAGATGAGCCTCGTATTTTGTGTTGAATACTATGGCTGCTCCTTCTTTTCCTTGATTGTCATTGCCTGAATATAACATTTTGTATTTATTGCTCAGAAAGATTTCACCAGATCTTCACTTTACAACAAATAGTCGAGAAAGCATGGGAATATAATAAAAATCTGTATTTAAGTTTTGGTAATTTGGAAAAGGCATATGACAAGGTGCCAAGAGAGAAGCTATTCAATATGCTACAGTTATATGGTGTCAATGGGGTATTATATCAAGCAATACTTAGTCTTTGTTTGAGTTGTAAGTCAGCAGTTAGAATTGAAGGAAGTACAGGAAGATGGTTTAATGTTAAATCTGGTGTGAGACAAGGATGTACATTATCCCCTCTGTTATTCATTATCTACATGGATCACATTATGAAGGAAAGTGGTATTAAACATGATATCAAAATTGGAGATGTTAATGTCAGCTCTTTGCTTTATGTGGACGATGTTATACTTCTAAATAAATCTGCTACAAGTCTGCAAGATTCTCTGACTAAATTGAATAACTGTTGTAACAGATATGGTATGAAGGTCAGCAATAAAAAGACAAAGACAATGAAAATAGGCAGAATCATTGAAAATGTCAACTGTGTTGTGAATGTCGAACCTGTGGAACAAGTAAAGCATTTCAGCTACTTAGGCACGATTTTTAGTGAAGATGGTAAATTAAATATAGAAATAGATAACAGAATCAGCAAAGCTGGTATGGTGGTAAGTCAATTGAATAAATTCATATGGAATAAGAGAGAAATTAGTCCAAACACTAAATTAGCTGTATACAAGACAGTGTTCAAACCAGTTTTAACTTACGGATCTGAAAGCTGGGTCAGAAGTAAAACACTTGATCAAAGACTAGAGACCGCAGATATTGAGAGTCCTGAGAAAGATTAGAGGTGTGAACAGATGGCATCTATGTCAATATCATATTAAAAACGTGGATATTAGGAAAGAACTTGATATTGTCATCATCACGAATGCGTTAGCAGAGGAGCTAATCTCAGGTGGTATGGTCACTTGATACGTTCGCTGCCACGCTCCTCGGGCATAGTTTGTTCCCGCACGCCAAACGCTTTTGCGTCTTCAAGGTCACTACTAGTAATCTCGTAGCTGGCTTATCAGATAGAATGTTGTTTCGTATGCCAACTACGAGTAATCTCGTATCACCCCCACCCATATATTACGTGCGCTGACGAATATGTTTATTGCATCTAGTCTCTAAAAACGTTCAGTTTCGCCATGACCAGTAAAAGAAAACTTACTGATAAAGAATTATAAGTTTACGCTAATATGAGCGATGAAGAATTTAATGAATTCATCATCGCAAATGGAAGGATAAGAGGAAAGTTCTTTCCATTTCAAATATGCACAAATTTTAAATGATTGATGCAAAAAATCAGAATGGTAAAATTCAATTAAAACCAAATATTGTTAGGGACTATAATTTCGGTATGTCATGCATCGATCTTTCTGATCAAATGCTTTCTTACTATTCCTCCTTACAAAAGACAATTAGAGGGCCAAAGAAATTGGCAATACACATTCTTGATATATACATTCAAAAAGCACATAAATTTTATAATATAATTACTGGAAATGCAATGATAAAATTTAGAGATCAATTTATCTCAGTTTTTGTTGGAATGGATAAGCTTACAGCTTCACAGATTAATAGCAGGATTTGGGATCTTAATTATTTGGGAATTTTACCACCTACAGAAAAAAATATTCGCTGACAAAGCCATGCCGAGTATGTACACAAAACAAACAACGACTCGTTATTATTGTCCTGTTTGCCAGGAAAAACCACCACTGTGCATGGAAAATTGTTTTGAAGTGTATCATTCGTAATTTCAATAAATTTGTTTTTATTTTATTGATTTCATTTTGTTATTTTTATTGATTTTTATCAGTTTTAAATTGATTTACAAATTAAATGTTATACTACGGATTAGCTCGTGCTTGGCATAGGAGGTTGGTAATCAACATACGAGTATATTCTTAGTTGGCATCTGAGGCACATACATAATATACTATATTTTAGTTGAAATTATTTCCCTTCTATCAACCCCTCAGATGTGCTCTCCGCTTTATTCAGAATCCAAGGGTCCAAATTAGGGTAATTATACTAAAGGTTAACTCGTGTTTGGCATAGGAGGTCGGTAAATCGACATATGAGTATACTCGTAGTTGGCTTGTGAAGCTCATATACGAACTACGAGTATACTCGTAGTTGGCTTGTGAAGCTCATATACGAACTACGAGTATACTCGTAGTTGGCAGCGAACGTGTTAAACAGAATGGGCGCAGAACGATTAGCAAATCAAGTGTTCTTTGCCAGGTTGGCAGGAAAACGACCCAGAGGAAGACCAAGATATAGGTGGCTTGATACGGTACAAAGTGCCTTAGACGATAGAAATATAAGATCTGATAATGTTGGAGTTCTTGACAATTAACAGATTGATTTGGAGGAAAATTGTAGATAGGAAGTTAGTAATGATGTAATTTTTTTTTCACGTAGTACTATCATTTTCTGTACACCCCTTGAGGGTACATGGCAGGAATTTGATGATGATGAGATTTCACCGGTTTTTGTCTTTTTTGTTTCAGTAACCCCTATTATGTCGATCTGGTACTTATCTAATTCCTCAGCTAGCTCCATTTCTTTGCCATTCAGGCTTCTTATGTTGATAGTACCAATCTTTGACTCTGGTGATGTTGAGTTGGGGTGTGTTTTCAGATTTGTTCCAGTAACTGACTTTTCGCTGTTCGCCCTGGTTCCCTGGTGTAAACAACAGGGGCCTTGTTTAACCGGGTGATGCCCCAGTTGGCATGAAATTTTGTCATATTGTACCATCATTTTTTATTTTGGTTTAACCAATAAGAATACAATTTGGTTGGCTAAATCCCAAATTGCCAGCTCATCCTCGTTCGTTCAGTATCCAGGTAGATACCCAACAGGGTGCACAACGAGAAGGTAAGGATTGAACATTAGGTCAGAAGCCCTGGTCGTTTCTCCGCATTCCTTTAAAGGCTATGTGGAGGTCTCCTCTCAGTTATACAGCTTTGACCCTTAAGCACCCCATTGGTTGAAATTTATATGTATAATCACATTGTTTTTTTTTTTGTTTTTTATATAACACATGTTTATATATATATATATATATATATATGTAATAAATTTTTTAACTTGGGGACACTGTATATTAGGGTTACCAAGTAATTTTATAAGCTTGGTTATTTAATTCCTAATCCCAAGTATGCAAACAATTAAGTTTGTGCCTGAAACATAGTTCAAGTCTATAGATGGTACAACACCAGGGCAACTAATTGTAAAGGTGGGTATTTAAGGTCTAGCTACTCACTGAGGAGTCCTCAAAAAAGTTGAAACCGGTCTGGGTAGTGACCCCACCCATAATTTATTGCAGTATACATCTTTTAGTGAGATGTGCTTTACATTATGGGAAAATACTAAGAATAGTGATCAGAGCTTTACAACGAGTTGCTCTGGTGTTGTACCAGGGCAATTCATTGTAATCTTTAAACTTGAACTATGTTTCAGGGGTACAAACTTAATTGTTTGCATACTTGGGATTAGGAGTTAAATAACCAAGCTTATAAAATTACTTGGTAACCCTAATATATATATATATATATATATAACATGTTGCTCTCCAGCCCAATTTAGTTTTGTAACCTAATAGATAATAATAGGACTCTAGCTTTGATATAGTAAAGTTTTTTTTGTTTTTTTTTTTCACCAGAGGTCATGCTAATAATTGTAGTAATGGTTGATCAGTAACTTTAGCAAACCATGTAGATTGTAATGCAGCTTGTTTCTCTGTATATATTTTGTATGCTCCAGATGATGACCTTGATATGAAGGTGGAAACGTTGAGTGTTGATTTTGGTTTATATTAAACTAATGTTTTACTCTAATACAGTAGTTGTCTCCATAATTTTTCAAAATGTATTCTGATCACTGTGTAAGCATGAAAGAAAGGACTTGCATTTTATTAATGCAGAATATTATTTATAAATGTTATTATTATTATTACATGACACCTCCAGGGAGTCCAAAGACTCATCAAGGGAGGACACCTACTCTACAACTCTCTGTCTCCACCAACTACAACTATTTTCATCATCTACACCACCATCATCTACTGCCGACCACCACCACTAGTATTTTCACAGACAAGCACAAACTTACATGCCCATGGCGGGATTCGAACCCGCGGCCTTTTGGCTGGAGAGCGGATACGCTAACCACTCGGCCATCCACGCCGGCATTATTTATTTATTTAGGCATTTATTATAAATAATAAATGTTTCTTTTTTAGTTGTAATTTATCAGTATGGAAATTGCACCAACCAAATTCATATCTATTCATGTAATTGATTAATATAAGGTATTTTGAAACTTTAGAAAATTGGTTGTTTGGAATAACTGCTCTTGTGACATTCTTTATTTGTATTGGTTTAGCTTATGTAAAAAAAAAAAAGTTATTTAAAAGTTTTTAATGACAGGCATCAAATAGTTTCAAAAGTTTCTTATACATTTGGCTGAGAAAAAAAAAATAGTTTTGAATTTATTATTCTACAAATAGCTTGTGGAGTGAAATACTCATTATTCATTACCATTTTTTTTTCACATTTTTCCAGCTTTTATAAAGTAAGCTAAACTAAAATAACAGATGATGTGTAATATAATAAAAGAAAAGTCATGACTATGTACATAAAAAAAATCTTAAAAGCTACATTTTCCTTCATTTTTCTTCTGAATAACGTTGTTAGGTGCTGGCAATGAACTATAACATAAAATTTCATAAAAACTGGTTGCTTTTTTATTGTGAAACTGACCCAGATTTACTTTTTGTTATATACTATTGTTTGCATGTCCACTCTTCAGCCAACACGCTGTAGGTTCGAATCCCACCTAGGGATGGAATGTTTGTGATGTCTTTTTGTGAGAGATGAATTTCATTGCAAGATGGTGCAAGGTGTCCTGCTTATTAGAAGCCTGAAGTGGCTTGAAAAAGTTCCATGTTTGGTCTCTAGAACAGAGTTTCCAGACTTGGTAAAGAAATGAATAAAAAAACTTTTGTATTTTTTTATACATTTTATTTTTTATAAATAAAAATGAAAAAGAAAATACCTTAATCGGCCCACTGTAACATGGAAAAAAATTACTGTGAATTTTGGCAAATGTGATTTTTAAGTGTGAAATAAGAGGTCTCAGTAATGTATTGGTGCTAATCAATGCAGGTTCTCTACAAGCTGTACCCAATATTAGTTACAGTTTGCTCACATGAACAACTTCTAGGATAAAACTCTGTCCACGCCATTCGACAGTAATATTTTTAAAAGCTAAGGAAATTTCATGTTGTCTGTTTCTTATATAACTACCATGTGTAAAGAATTATTTGTTTTTTAGAATAAAATAATGTTATAAATAATAAAATAATAATATCAAATTGGAATAAAATAATGCTTTACTCATTGCATGTTTTGGAACGTGCACTTCTAACACTTTCAGTCAACCGACTAATTGTATATCATGTAAGAGATTGGTTTGGTGCACTGGATTTTCTCCACAACTGTAATTAATAATTTTAAGCTTTGTTAAGCTGTATTCTTAGCAGTATTGAATGCTTTGGCATTGGTACGGTTTCCAAGGCTGCTAATAACAAGATATTTTACAAAGTGTTGAAACTGTCACACTATAAAGACCATAGTTATGAATTAGACTGGGGGGCACTAAAAGCCTAGCTTTGCTACTTTCAATCCCACGCTCAGATCATACTAATCTCACAACAATGGGAATGATTTACTCAGAATGAGTAGCAATCTCAGACCTGTTGTGTATTATTATTAATGGCAGAAGAGAAAAGAAGGTGGAGGTAGTGGTTAAGTTTGCTGGCTTAGAGCTAAACTTGTCAGTTGGTAAACAGGAAATGCAAAAAAATTTCCTGTTTAATAAAAAGTAAAAGAAAAATATTCCATGCCTATAAATTTTGATGAAATTGTTGTGATTAAAATAATGTAATTGTAAGCATGATGACAAGGTATACTCAATTTTGCAAGGAAAGAAAAAAAAAAGTCCATATATTTCAATAAATATTATTTGAAACCATTGTGTGTTTTTCGTATATATTTAATGGAATTATTTTCTGTGCAAGCATTTGAAAATAGTACAAAAAAACTTCTGCAATATTTTCAGTAAAACAAAAGATCCTGAATAAAATACCTTGTTCATTGCACTGATTAGATGGCAAATATTGTCACTAATAAATTAATTTGCTTTGTAAGTTATCTTAATTCATAGGCTAGAGAGTAGTATACCAGTATATATAAACTATTGAAATTTCTCTGAAATATAGTTACTGCTCTCCTTTTAATTTTATTGGAAATGGTAAAATGGTATCTAATTCATCACCTATCAAAAAAGAAAATGGATATATTAAACATTCAAACATAGAAAACTGGAATTCTAAAATAGATTGAAGTAGGAGGTCCAAAATTTTGAATCTACAATGAATACAACTCATTGCAGATTGGCAAAACTACTGTGGTGGATATTTTAGCAAAAAAGGGAAGTCTTTTTTAAGTTTATCTGCTCATAATCTAATATGCTGAGTAAGTGGAAGACTGATAAAACCAAGATTGTGGATGAAGTTGTGTAGGAATGGTACATGCAGCAACCAGAAAGGAAGATTTCCATGTCATGCCTGGCTGATTAGAGAAATGACCGAAAAAAAAAAAAAAAAAAAACATACATTCAAATTGCATATATTGTGAGTGATGGTTGTACTGATTTAAGCAGTATCATGGAATAGAGGCCAATTGTGCTTTGCAGAGAAAAGCAGTCATTGGGTTATGAGGCTGCAGAAGACTTTGTAAAAGTTTTCCAAGAAATTGTTCATAAGTTATCTGCTGAACAAGTGAATAACGCAAAGAATTGGCTTGTTTTAGTGAATGTTGCCCACATCAACTATGGTGCATGGCAGCAAATGATGCATCAGCCGGATATAAACATAGCAGAAAGTGGGTTAATATTTTGTGTTGCCTATGCTGCTGAAACCCAGAGATGAAAACCCCTTGTGATTTAAAAAAAAATGTGATCCACAATCACTTGTGGGAGTATCTCTCTCCATGTCATATACAGCAATCTCTCGATTAATGCGCCCCCGATCATTTTTTTTTTTTTTTTGATACCAAAATTCGATTAGTGCACCTATATACATCTTAAAAATAAATGTTACAGATTTTAAAAATTTTAGATCTATACATTTTTTATGGCTAACTATTTTAAAAAATCACTCACCAAGATGAAATAATTTAGTTGCCGATTTGAAACATTTTACAAAGTTATTTTTTAATGGCATACTACACTATTTCCATGTACATTATGTTCCAAATTTACCACCAAAATTTGTCATCTGTTTTACATAGCATTTTGCTGATCATATCTCGTGCAATTGTTTTCCTTACTTTTTTATTTTAAATTATTTTCCTATTAACTTTTAATCATGAGTAAAAGAATTAGTGAGCAAAAAATAGAAGTGTAAAATTGATTCTAAAAGTAATCTAATTGGAAGAAAAATTTGAAATAATAAAGAAAAATGAACAAGGCGAGTCCACAGAAAAGATAGGACAAGAACACAAAAATGAGTGAATCAACTGCTGAATACAAAGAGAAAGGTAAGGCTGCTTCAGTTGTATGGAAAAAAGAAACAGAATGCCCACCAAACTTGTTAGCTCAATTCCTTGTTAAGAAGCAGAATAATAAATTTATATTCTGAATATGTTTTATTCTCTTTCAACTTCATAGTTTTCCTTTAACTAGGCCCTCCCTGAGACATACCCTAATTCTTTTATAAAAAAATTAAGGGTCAAAAAAGAAATCTGAGGAACGAATTATACATTTTCCCATAGCTTATTATATTCGATTAGTGCATTTTCGATAAGAACGCATTAATCGAGGGATTGCTGTATAGAGGCCAGAAAAATGCATAGATGACAAAACCAGGAATAGTTCACGAATACTTTTATACCAGAAGTAATCAGCCATAACAAAATACTTGGACTTCCAGCAACCACTCTTGAGTTCTTATTATTAGATAATAGTCAGACACATCCAGAAATCAAAACCCTTGCCAGCAGAAATATTTCTGCCATCTCTCTCTGCAACCCAATTGTAGTAGTTATTCAACCGATGGATCAAGGAATAATCAGAAGCTTGAAACATTTGTACAGAAAGAATGTTCTGTTTTTGAAGAAATACCTCAGGAATTTCATATGAAATATACAGTAAAGGCAATAGTGAGTTCATGGAAGAGCATAAATCTCCATGCTAAAGCATGCATGGAATAGAATTTGATCCACACTGGCAGTGTTTAATTTTAGATCTATACATTTTGTAGGTGGTTTTAGATCTATACATTTTGTAGGTGATTTTAGATCTATACATTCTTAATGTAGGTGAGTAATTCAAGAATTACTCACCTACATTAAGAAGTAAGCGTTCCGGAAATAGCTACTTCAATTTTGGGAATATTGCCGAAGAACATAGACAACTGGATACAGAATGACATTTGCACCTAGTGCACATACTCTTACCAATGAAGAGTTAATTGAATTTGTGACTAACACTCCACCACTAGAAAGTCCAAAGGAAGGGGACTGCAAGGACAGCAAGAATGAAGATGCTGAAGACAAAAGTTTAACTTGGTAAACAGCACAAACCATTTGAAAAAATTCATTGCTTTTGAAGGAAAGATATGCATCTTTGGTCCTTAAGAGTAGATGACTACAAAAGTTACTCAAGTTTTATCCAAACCAAAAGATCCCAGAGGATGCAATTAACATCTCCTGGAAATTTTCATAAAATCAGCCTACTCCAAAATTACTCAAGATTCTCTAGCAAGAGATGGGGACTCTTAACTGTTTGTAGTATATTACAAAACTTTTTTTTTAAGATTATGAAATGTGTAAAATTTTAAAAGAATAAAATATTTTCTTTGCTTTATTGTCACCTTGTTTGATAGTGTTAAAATGATTATTCTGTTGATAGTGTTAAAATGATTATTCTGTTGATAGTGTTAAAATGATTATTCTGTTTATATGTTTGTAATGTTTGTTCAGGTCTTTACAACTCATAAACAAGAAATAACTTGGTTGTTAATGAGTTACCAATTTCACAATATGCAGCCATTTATATACATATATAAATAAAGTATTTCTTTATTAAATATAAAGAAATACTTTATATTTCTTTAAAATACAAGTATTCTGAATTGAGTTTAAAACAGGGGAAAAAATAATAACAGCAAGAGTGATTATGTATTTTGAATTTATAAGCTACAATCATCAAAAAACATGGAACTTTTTTAAGCAATCGGACCTCCAATAAAGAGTGTAGTGGTCTCGCCCAAGCAAAAAAAATTCATCTATTACCTAAGGACTTTCAAAAGTCCATGGATTCCAGATCCACTTCCTTTTGTAGAGCAGATCTGCTGTTCACAAGTCTAATTTTGTACAAATGGAAGAGAACACAGCAAAAATACTGAACTATAAGCAATTTGCTGTGTTTTTATTATTAGATAATAGTTCAGCTCCTCCAGAAATCGAAGCGCTTGCTAGTGAGTAAGAGCTTATGACAAGAAGCTACCTGTTACCAGTAGTGCACACATTTTAATGGTGGATTGCAAGACCTATTTTTAATGCTGTGATATTACTGAAAATTCGTCAGGATAAAAAAACAACCTATCCCATGATTAAGTTGTTGGAAGGACTGCATAACTGCAGGTTGAAGAGGCCTCGAGGATAGGGAATGTAGAAAAAAAATTTGTTGTTCTAATTATTATATAGCTAAAGACATTTACAATAAGAAAAAGTATACCAGAAACTATTAAATAACACAATGTTTACGAATGTTGCAATTGCATTTTAATCAAACCAATGTAAATATTAATTTGGGAAGATATTGCTAGAACCTGCCAAATTTTCAGCACAGAATTTATTTTTTAATCACACTTCATTAGCATTAAAACTAATCATCAACCTGTCAACAAATACTAGTAAAATGTGAAAATAAGTCAGTCATTGAAAGGAAGGAGTATAACAAGTACTCACTTAACCCCAAATGTAAGTTATGTCACACACTTAATAATTTTTGTCCCTGCTCTAGCAATTTTGTCCAAGAATGAAGTTATTTTCCAGAACAAAAGAAAACCATGTTTTTTTAGTTTGCTGATGGGCTACCATAGTTAAAAGTACTATATCAGTAAATACTATTGATGCCTTAATTAAACGGCCTAGTATTTTTCTGGATCTCCTTAAAACTCACACTGCCTCAAGAGGCAGTGTGAGAGGAAAGGGTATATCTTGAATGATGGAGTTCAAAAGGTTATAAGTATTTTCATTGAATGCTTTGAAAACTGCTGAATAGAAATATAATCTACAATACTGCATTGTATTCCATTAATTACATAATTACTGAAGGTTATAACAACATGTTTATTTGTTGAAATTTTTTAGTTTTTTCACTTGGTTATAATATAATATAAATTTAAAGATGCCAATAAATTATATTCTTGGTTTCATGAAGTTACTTTACATGCAAACTTTGTTTGCTTACACTTGGATAAAGAATGAAACCAAGAATATAATTTCCTGGCTTCTTTAATTTATAGTATAACCAAGCGAAAAGATTTCCACCTTATATCTCTAATCCAGAGTATTTTAGTAATAAGGTGTGACACGTTTTTGAATACTTATATATAGAAATATGACTTCTACGTTACTTCAGTCTTGGTATCACTTCTGGGTCTGGCTCCCACTGATGAGACCTCAATAAAAGTCAAAACCAGTTTGGGTAGTGCCCCTTCCCATAATGCATGGCATACACATCTCTGTAAGGATATGTGCTTTGCATTATGGGAAACTAAGCCAACTGATGTGAAGTCATTAGCCTCTATATACAAGTAGCCCAGTTGGGAGATGTGACTTCATGTGCTAACTTTGTTTTCTTACACTTGGATAAAGAATGAAACCAAGAATATAATTTCTTGGCATCTTTAATTTATAATATGTTTATTTGGTTGTTTTAAATTCAAAACATTGTGCCTGTATTCATTTTTTTTTTTTTTTTTTTTTTTTTTTTTTTTTAATTACATGTGATATGGAGTAGGAAAGTGTAATGAAGATTTAACATTGGATGGAAGGCTTTACATGCATGACTTTATTATATTACAAGATGTACAGGGAGAACATTTACCTCAAATGTATTTATTGTAAATAAATACATTTAAATGTACAGAGATCTGTAAATAAATACGAACAACAAAGGTGGGCACATACTAACATATATTTTAAGGATCATCTTTGAAACAACCAGTTAATTATATGCTACACTAGATAACTGATTATTATCAACACAGTTCCAGAGTCAAATGCTCATCGAGGGAGAAGTTTTTACTACAAACTTCCTTAGTACGGTAGTCATCTGTACTAAGGAAGAATCTAAATCCTTTGTCCCAAAATGTGTCTGAAAATTCTGGATTTTGTGAAGAAGGCATAATTTTTAAAGAGAAGAGAAAAAAAATAATAAGGGAAATGAATTTTGTAGTAAAAATTTCTGGTTTGAAACATTGTTGTGATTCTGATTTCAGTTATGTTTCAGCAGTAGAACAGATGTTCCTTATGGAATTATGTCAGTTGTTTTTAGGTTCCATCCCACAGATTGATAAAGAATCACAATTGCATCCTCTTAGTTATACTTATGCTGTTCTTTATTAGAATGTAACAGGACCCCTAAGTATTAGTAATATTAATCTTTAAAGATACCTGTGGCATGACTATAAACAACAAATTATACAATAATGACAGTAATTAACTTTAACGAAGTGAAAGTACAGATATTTCGTACTGAAAATAACATTACATCATCAGTGCATAGAAACAAGTAAATCAAAGAAACGGGAACACAAGGTATATACAACAGTTGATGGTTTATCAATTAAAAACTTGCCGTGTACTAGAAATTAATATTAATAAATAAAATAATATTATTAAAAACTATTTTTGCTGATTACATAAAATGAGAATCTCCCAAACTTTTGGAGAGAAACGATCATTCTGATTCAGATTTGGCTGATGTAAAAAGGGCTTCGCAACTTCTTTGAAAAGGTATTCGTATTCAAAGCTGCTTCTATGGAGAGGATGAGCTTCATCCCATCAGATAGTGTGTTTGGTGTTAATACTATTTTGTGCAAGACCAGATTTGAGATTTCATGTATTCAATATAATATTGATGTTCATTAATTATTTTTTCCACTGAACGGCCTGTCTGCCTAAAGTATGCCAGATTACATTTACAGAGTATCTGGTAAATGCCAGCTAATGATAGAGGTGACAGTTTGTCTTTTGTAGATGGCAACAGATGAGAAATTTTGTTCATAGGAAAATATGTGGGAATAAGATGATACTTCTTCAAAATTCTACCAATTGGTTCAGAGATAACAGAAATATAAGAAGTTGAAGAATCCTGTGGTGTTGGAGCATAGGAGTCAATTATCTGCTGGATTTGATTAGGGTTGTGATCATTAAATTCCATTAAAGTTTTGATAATAAGTTCTTGTAAGCTTAAGGGAGAAGAGTACACATTATGTGCTCTATTAATTAAAGACTTAATAACATCAATTTTTTGAGAGGTGCAATTAGCAGACTTTTGATGAATGTATCTGCCAGTAAAGGTAGGTTTTCGATAAACACTAGTTGATAAATTACTGGAGTCTTTTCCATAGAAGCAGTTTTAAATATGAATGCCTTTCAAAGAAAGTTGTGAAGCCCTTTTACATCAGCCAAATCTGAATTGGAACAATTGTCTCTCCCCACCCCCTAAGTTTGGGGAGATTCTCATTTTATGTAACTATCAAAAAATAGTTTTTAATAATATTATTTATTAATATTAATTTCTAGCATGTGGCAACAGTTTTTAATTGGTAAACAAAAAATTGTTGCTTGTACCTTGTATTCCTGTTTTTTTGATTTGCTTGTTTTTACTCACTGATGATGTACTGTTATTTTCAGTATGAAATATTTGTACTTTCATTAAAGTTAATTACTGTGGTTATTGTGTAATTTGTTGTTTATTAGTAGTATTACTCATGAATAAAAGTGTGAACTATATATAATATCCATTTTATTGAATTAAAATACATATGTGCTAAAATAAATGATAAAGGAAATAACATTTTGTGGTGATTTTATTATATTTACTTCTTATCACACATTGAATGACAAATAGTTCTGATGTGATCAACCTGAATACCTATGCATTCCTTCCCTCTCCCACAGATATATTAGGGAAGGTAAGAAAATATTTCGTACTGATTTGTTTGCAAATCTATGCAACCAATAATTTGAGAGAAAATTAGTAATCCATTTACCAAACCTGGAAGGCAGACCATAAGATGGCAATGTGTTGGAAAGGCCTCTATGCCAGACCCTATCAAATCTTTCTATTGCACGTTTCCAGAGATAGGTGATCAGGGGTTCTCAACCTTTTCCAGTGATGTACCATTATATTTAATTCAAGATGTTAGATGTACCAGTAAGGTAGTGGCTCATGTACCACCAGTGGTATGCATACCATAGGTTGAGAATCCCTGATGTAGATGATCTGTTGTAGATCTCGATTGTCATCATTTTCACTGGTGGTCACTGGTTAGTTCTCTAGGTGATTAAGAAGTTGACTGTTGATAAACTTTTCCATTATTTTAGAGAACACTTAAGTACTAGAAGCTTATTTTTTTTTAATACAGAAAAAGTTCAAGTACTCATTCTATTCTAGCAGTAAAGATTGAAAATTAAAAGCATATGAAAAAACAAAAAAATTCTTCTTATTGTTACTTCATAGTGTGATTGATTTTATAATAAGAAAACAAATTAAATATATAACACACAGTTTATGATGCATAAATATATTATACAAGGGGGGGGGGAATGAGAAGTTGCGATAAACATCTAGAACAAAATGATATTTTCTGATGTGATTTTTTTCTCATAAGATTGCAAATGATGCAGCAACATTGTAACAAGTGTATAGCACTTCATGGAGGAATATGTAGAATAATGTGTAAGTTGCATGGTTCTTCCTCAATTTCTTTATGGTGATTATTAGAACTTCTCATCTCACCCCCCCCCTCCCATACAAGTATATAAAAAATAAGTAAAATGTATATGATAATTTTTTATAAAAAATTCTGAAATTTTATTAAGTTCTCATATGGCACAATATGCCAACTTCTTTCCTTGCTATTTGTGTCTGTTGTTGAATGACATTTTCTAAGCAGCCATGAATCAGCATACTTTGCTGGATCGAAGCATGTCATTGATGGACCTTCAGTTTTAACAAATAGTAGTGAAGAAATGGTTTTTGCCATTAACAAAGCTCAGGTTTGGCCAGTGATCAGATTCATTTGTGAAAATCCTTGTTCTCATGACTTGTTGAAATTGGTATCTTTTTTTTTTTTTTATCTTGCTCTCACCCATGAAAGGTTATTTGCAAACCTATAATACATTTTGTACTGTGGGTGAGCTAAGGATTTGTTTTTTCTATTTTTATCAATTTTATATATATATATATATATATATTATATTTATTATTATTTTTTTTTTTGTAAATTTTAAATTTATTTTTTACAAGTCCATAAACAGCAGGGTTTATGGTTTAGTCTAGAGACTAAACATGGAACTTTTACAAGCCACTTTTGGCCTCCAGTAAGCAGGGAAGTGGTCTCACACTGGATGATGGAATTCATCTCCCACCTAAATACAATCACAAACATCCATGCCCAAGGCAGGACTCAAACCCACAGCCTGTTGGTTTGTGGGTATGCTAACCACTTGGCCAACTAGGCTTGCAATCACACCACCACCCTTCTCAGCAGTATGGCATCCTCCACTTTCCAAGTCAGGGCTATTTGTTTAAATGCATGGCCCTTGAAACTGTGTTCAGCAACCTACTCAACATCATTTTAGCTTTTTGCTACAGTCTGTATAAAATAAAATACTTCATACGTCACTCCTGCAATACATAGGATCAAAGCAAACCCATTCCCATCCTACATATTAAGGGTATATCAGAAAAAATAGTCAAAGCTCTCTGCAGATATGATCTCTATGCCACTTTCAATCACCTTTCATTCAATTAGCTACCTTCCATTCTCCTAAAAATCAACTTCATCCCCTTGCACATCCTGGAGTGTATAAAATTCCTTGTGTCTGTAGGTTTAGCCTACTTTGGACATACTGGTGGATAGTTAACATCTGCTTTGAAGAACACAAAAATTACATCCACAATTATCTATATGGCAAGTTGGAATTGTCAGGCCATGCTCTGAATGCTCTTTCACATAGGATTAGTTGGAAGAGACTGTTTTCAGAATCAGCATCAGCTTTGGCACTTCCCCAACTTATGGTTGCATTAATGTTCCAGTTTAAGTCCAAGAATAAGTTTATAGCTGAGCTCATACCACTGTCCAATATACAAGTTTAAATATACATGCTTAAAGCAGATTTGTTACTTAATAAGGTCAATTCATTAGTCATCAATGAAATTTTAACATTGATGTTAAAATATGTTAAAGTATGGTATACATTCTGTAATATATTTACCCCAAGATGTATAATTTTAATTTCTCCACATTGAACTGATGCCCATTATCTTCTGCCCCATACTGTAAGCCTATTTATATCATAAAGGTAGATGATTTGGATCATTATCAGCAAACAACTGAATATTTCCTTTCAAATATTCCCTTTCTCATTTATGTACAAATTAAGCAGTAGTGATTGGAGCACAGAACCTTGCACCACTGGCTATCTGCTTTCTCCTGGATTCTGCTGTTCTATATACCAATTTTTTGCATCTATCCATCAGCCACCCTCTTACCAACATAACCACAAATGGGGATGGATGACATATCTGTCTCCATTTGCCTAATAGTTCCATGGGGTATTCAATCAAATGCCTTTGCAAAATCCAGCAGAATCATCATGTAGGCATTTCCTTTATCCAATTCAGCCTGTCAATTATAAAAAGTTAGCATATTACTAAGACTTGACTGACCCTTCACAAATCCATGTTGCCCCTCATAGAGTATCATATTCTTATCTACTCATTCTTGAATTCTCTTTTTGACCAGTTTTTCAGTACTTTTACCACCACTCTTATGATACCGATTGGTCTATAATTTGCTACTGTAGTGTTAAAGCCTCCTTTATGAAAGGATTTATCATATTGCCCTCTTTGGATGTTTTTTATGGGAAATGAGGCAGAACTGTGTTTTGCTAACACTAAAATTGACAAGATTATCTTGAACTCCTATGGAGGATGGTGATCAGAATTGAGAACAGGCGATTGATGCTCTGTAAGTTGACGTGGTTTGTGTAGTGCATGATTTGTCAACTGAAAGGGAGTAGTGCAGCATGCTGTCATCAGCAAAATTGTGTGTTGCATTGGCAGTCAGCTGAAGTAAGTCATTGATGTATACAGGAGGAAGAAGGTTTAGTGAGAGAACAGACCATTGTGGAACACCTGGTATTAGTTGCATAGTGAGAGGATATGGAAAAAAGTTCAAAAAAATTTGTCAAATAATAATAATAATAATAATATCAAGTGCAACCACTTATTGGAAATTAGTTTGGTAGTGATTTGTCACCATTCTTAGGAATGGGTTGAACACAGGCCCATTTTCAGGCTGTGGGATATATGGTGCATCAGCAGGTGATGTAGGACAGGAGTCAGCTCTGGCACTCAACCCTTCAGGACAGAGAAATGCCATCAAGACCACTAGACTTTTTAGTGTCTAATTTGGACAATATTCTTCTGATCTCTTTCTGGCAAAAGGATAAAGGAGGCATTGAGTATTGCACATTTAGAATGGTTGGAGCATTTATTAGCATTAGTTATGCATGCATTGAAGGAAAAGTATGAAGCCTGGAAATTGGCTTTTTCTGTCAGTAGTGAACACAGTGGAGCCATTGGTTGCAACAAGGGTGGGAGAAGTGTTGCCAAAAATTACAACCAATTACTTTGGAAAGAGACAAGAAGGCTTGGTTGTCATTTGGACACCATGCAAGTTTCCTTCTTTTTACAAAGGCAGTTTTGGAAGCATTGATAGATTTATTGCAGCTGTTTTGGACTTGAGTATAAGCACCCGAAGAAAGATGTGGAGTGTTTGTTGATAGACAGTTGTGTTATGCTTAATGTTTTTTGCTTGTACAGCCTCACATGTTATTCCTCACAGGACAAGGTGCAAATTTGATAAGTTGCAGAAGTGACAAGAGATTAGGAGGGCTGAGAAGAGAAAGAAGCAGTGGTCCAAGATAAAAATAGATCATGTCAACAAATGAGAAAAACAAAGTATAACAAAAACAAGAAATGAGAAAAACAAGGTATAACAAAATCGTGTTTCCCTTGCACAAAAATTAGTGATATTAGTTTTGGTTGTATTGGTTGGCACTAATGATCTGAGAGATGAGAAGTATTCTATGAGGGAAGATGTGAAGGAGTTGTTGGATGAAGCAAAAATGAAGAGCAAGAAAGTGAAAGTAGTAAGTCCCACCATGCTATGATGGGGTGAATTGAGGAGGAGGGCGTTGATAGCAAACAAATCAATACACAGGTTGTGCAGAAGGAATGATGTAGTTTGTGGACCTATGATCTGTGTTTGACAGAAAGAAGGATTTGTATAATGCTGGCAGACTATGTCTAAATGGTTTTTGTTTTAAGTGTCTAGATAGAGCTTCACCAAGTATGCTGAAGCACAAATTCAGGAAAAAGCAATTAAGGTGGATGTAGGTGAATGTGTGAAGGCACCCATGAGGTGAGTGCATGGGAGAATGACCAATAAGTGTGTAATCCAGTCTTTTAACTATAAATATTAAATAGGGTAGTAAATTCAGGAAATAAAGGTGTTTGGGGGACTTTAGGTCCCAGACAGGGATGCTGGATGCTGCAGTTTCTATATACTAATGCTAGAAATTTTAGGACAAGAGGGCATTAGAGGAAGCTACATTAAATTGTATATGTCAGGTAAGGAGGGTTAATCATGTAGGAGTTAGATGGATGAGTAACATCATTAATATCATTAATTTTCAGAAAAATAAAAGTGCTATGGAGGATATATAAGGAGAGGGCTATCATATGGTGAGGAAGGCAAAATCAGGTTGTGAGAAGAAACGAGCCAGGTGAAAGACATCCCAAAGAGAGGAAGAATAGCCTGAATAAGTGCTGATGGTCACAAGGTAACAGAAGTAGATAAAATAGGTGAGTTACCGAGTGACCACTTTGCAAGAGCATATCATACAGATACGAGGTTTATGTGGGAACAGAGGTGGATGAATTGGAGGTTCTTAAGATATTGCAGAATCTCGCTGTAAATACAGCTGTATTTATATTTATGTTTTACAGGAGTATGCAAGGGAACTGGCAATGCCTCTGACTAGGCTCATTAATTTAAGTCTCATCTCTGGTAGAGTTCCAAGGGAGCAGAATGAGGCAAAATAATTCCCTTGCATAATTGAAGTTCTAAGATTGCAATAGCAAATTATATTCCAGTCAGTATCTCAGGAGTGGTGATAAAAGTACTGGAAAAATTGGTCAAAAAGAGAATTCAGTAATGGGTGGAGAAAAATATGATATACTCTGAGGAGCAACATGGATTTGTGAAAGTGCAGTCATGCCTTAGTAATTTTCTGACATTTTACAATAATGACAACTGAGTTGAATAAAGGAAATGGCTACACGATGATTCTGCTGGATTTTTCAAATGCATTTGACCGAATGCCACATGGAACTCTGTTATACACATTAGAACAAATGTAGAATGCATATGACGCTAGTTATGTGGGTAAGAGGGTGGTTGCTGGACAGATAATAGAAAGTGATATATGGAGGAGCAAAATCCAGGTGAAAGCTAGTGATGAGTGGTGGTGCAGCAAGGTTCAGTGCTAGGACCACTACTGTTTAATTTGTACATAAATGATATAGGAAATAACCTGAAAGAAAATATTCAGTTGTTTGCTAATGCAAAATTAGGTAGAGGAATAGTGAATGAAGGTGATTTGGAGAACTTGCAGGATGATTTAAATAGGCTATCAGTATGGGCAAAAGATAACAGTTATCAGTTTAGTGTGGAGAAATGTAAAGTTATGCATATTGGAATAAATAGGTTTTAAGCTATGTAGCACATTGATAGAACTATACTCCAGGAAATAGATGAAGCCAGGGATTTTAGGAGTGTGAACAGAGAGTTTGATGTTTAGAAGATATATTGCTAAGGTAGCTATATGATTACTTGGCTATTGAAGAATACATCTAACAAGTAGAGATAAAGAAATTGTTATACCTCTTTATATGGCCTTGATACATCCACTTCTGAATTATTGTGCTCAGGTCTGTTCATTTTATAAGATTGGTGCATGGGAAATGTTTCAGCACTTGGGTAAAGGGGCAGAACGAGAGATCATCCCTGGAAGTTGAGTAAAAGTCTGGTTGGTAGTCTATGGAAAAGGCTGCATGATGATTTTGCAAAGGTATTTGACCAAATACCACATGGAACTCTGTCACATAAATTAGAACAAATGGGGATGGATATGCCACTAGTTATGTGGGTAAGAAGGTGGTATGTTTTTTAACGTTGAGACTTAAACCACTCAACTAAGGGAGTAATTTTCTGATTGGATATACAAAAGAAATTAAAAACTTCCTTTAACAGTATAGGAAATCACATATTGACTAAGGATTGGCAGGAACCAAACATAAAGAACAAAAACAATATGAAAAAGTGCAAATATAAACAATAATGGAAGATGTATAATGAAGAATAATATAATGGTATGTTTTTTAATGTTGAGACTTAAACCACTCAAACAAGGGAGTAATTTTCTGATTGGATATACAAAAGAAATTAAAAACTTCCTTTAACAATATAGGAAATCACATATTGACTAAGGATTGGCAGGAACCAAACATAAAGAACAAAAACAATATGAAAAAGTGCAAATACAAACAATAATGGAAGATGTATAATGAAGAATAGACGGACAATCAGATTGATTTTGCTGTTATACAGGAAGCAGTTTGTGTTAATTTTAACTCCTGCATGAATTCAAGAGAGCAAACGTTCTTCTAGAAACAAAACAAGAGACTAAGTTCTCAGAAATTTGTCCAAAAAGGAATATAATTAAAGAAGGCAGTGCATTGAAAGTATTTTTCATATAGTGTCATGTTGTGATCTGAAGTATTATATATATATTTGTGCTTGCATGGTTCAGTTATATTGATTTTATGTTGTATATATTTGTTTTTTATGTAAATTACATCTTTTTTTTATTGAAAATTGATTTTATGTTGTATGAGGGTAGTCTGAAAAGTTCTCAGCCTAACAATGAAAAAACGAATTTATAATTTCAAAATTATTTTTATTTTTCAACATAATCTTTCTTAAGAGTAATACATTTATTTCAGCAATGCTCCAAATCCATTATCCTGTCCATGTAGTGGTTCTCAGTAAGATCTGTAAAATACCTCTCTACAGCAGCAATCACCTCTTGATTCGAAAAAAAACGCTGACACGAGGAAGAGTTTTAGTTGTGGGAACAGATTGAAGTCACAGGGAGCCAAATCTGAGGAATAGGGTGGATGTTCCAACAATTCATAGCAGATCCCTTAATTTTCCCATTGCCAAAACACTTGTGGGCAGGTGCATTGTGATGAAAGATGATTTTTTTTCTTCTGCAAATTGGATCTTTTCTAACGAATTTTTTCATCTAGTCTGGTTAAAAGATCAGAATAATATTCTCTGGTTATTGTTTTACCCTTTTCAAGATAATTAATAAACAAAATGCTTTTAGCATCTCAAAACACCTTTCCTGCTGACGGAACTGACTTTGTCTTCTTTGGTGCTGAACAACCAGCTTCTGTTGACTGTTTTGACTTCTGTTTAGATTCTGGTGTGTAATGGTGAATCCAAGTTTTATTCTTGTTATAACGCTCCAAGCACTGTTCAGAGATTTTCATGCTAGTGCGTTTTTGATCTGGTGTGAGCAAGCGCAGCACCCATCTTGCGCAAAGCTTTTTCATATGCAATTCTTTATGCAAAATATATCCTACACGTTCTTTTGAAATGCCTATAGTCTCAGCAATTTCACGCACTTTCACTCACCGGTCATCCGATACCATATCGTGCACTTGATCAATAATTTCTGGTGTTGTTACAGTTTTTGGACGTCCTTCACATGGATCATCTTCAAGGCTGCGTATGGTCATGTTTAAACCCGGCAGCCCATTTCTTAATTGTCGAAAATGAAGGAGAAGAGTGCTCATAAACTTTTATGAACTTCAAATGAATTTCTTTTAGCGTTAAACCTTCTTTTATATAATTTTATAACCGCACGATACCCAATTTTATCCATTTCAAGGGATACAGACAACACTTTTGCTTCACATAGCTGTATATAACAAACTACTTGATAGAATGACTTGCAATTTCACATGGATGCTTATGACAGATGTACCTACCGACTTAGAAAAGAAAAATCTTGCCGATAGTGTTGCCATCTATGGGCGAGGCCGAGAACTTTTCAGACCGCCCTTGTATATATGTATGTTTTTATGTAAATTACATCTTTTTTTTTTAATTAAAAAATATCTGAAAACTCAGTCTCTTAATGAGTTAATGGTTAATATGTTAATTTAGAGGACATGTTATAGGTATGATATCTTGGGTTATGAATCTGTGTTTTGTAATTTCGGATATTATTTTTTAAGCATTGAGACTTAAACCGCTTAATCTGTGGAGTAATTTACTGATTGGATGCACACAAGAAATTAAATAACTTCCTCTAATAGTCTACTTACACTATATGAAACGGTAATAATGGCAACTTGAATCTTTTCTGAGCAGCTATCAGAATTCTGCCTCCTTATTGGTCTCTTCAAATTACCAGAACAGAAATTGCAGAAGTAAACATCTGAATGTGGGAATATCTAAAAAGGTGTAGATAAGGGCAACAGAATTGGAGTAAAAGAAAGAGACTGTTGTATTGTAAGAAGATTATTTATTAAGAAACTTTTTTTCTCTAAGTTTGTATGGAGAAGTAAAGTTACTATGATTGCAACAAGAAGGAAAAGAAATTAAGTATACTTCTGAAAAAAAAATTGATGATTGAACATTTAAATCAGGAATGCAAAGGCATTTTATTATGAGCTTTTGCAACATATGTTCTGAATATTACTGTTGACCAGAAGAAACATTCATAGTATATTTTTTTTGTGCAGACAGAACATACCACTTATCAAATTTTGATCTGCCAATAATCAAAAAATATTTTTCAAACTCAGATTATAAGGAAATTTATAGTGAAAGTTGTGATTGAGGACACTTTAATAGTCAGTGAGGCATTCTTATAGGATAATGTAACTTCTGCTCCTACAAGTGAAGCTTATTATAATTAAGCCTACAATCTGCTGAGCTTTACTACTTATCATACCAATATTACTCATCAGATTCCTCATATGTACACTCAAAAGAGTGTACAAGGATGTTGTGATGGTGCTACACCATTAAGTTTACATTATTACTAATCTTGTATCAATAGTTTTCTTCCAAATTAGTCTGTCTATCGGTATGTCAAATTAATTCCATAATAATGGTTCACTCTATGTAGCTTACTGATATAATAAACTAGTCTATTATGGGCAGACAAGCCATTCTGTAGAAAAAAGAATTAATGAACGTCAGTACTATATTGAATATGTGAAACCTCAAGCATCTGGTGTGGCACAGCATGGTATTCACACTAAACATTGTATCCTGCAAGATGAAGTTGTCCTCAATAGAAGCAGTTTTAAGTATGGAGCCCTTTTACATTGGCCTAATCAGAATGATTGTCTCTCCCCCCCCCCAGCAGTTTAAGAGATTCTCATTTTATGAAAACATCAAAAATATATTTATTATTATATTTATTATTATTGCCAGCCTGGTTGGCCAAGTGGTTAGCATATCTACTCTCCAGCCAAAAGGCTGTTCGAATCCCACCATGGGTATGGATGTTTGTGATTGTCTGTGAAAATATTAGTGGTGATGGGCGGTAAATGGAGTTGGTGTAGATGATGATTGTAGTTGGAGCATTGGGTGGAGACAGAGTTGTAGAGTAGGTGCCCTCCCTCGATGAGTCTTTGGACTCCCTGAAGGTGTCTAATAATAATAATAATTATATTATTTCATCATCATGCATATCAAGGATTTAGGCCTAGCATGTGGCCCCTGTTCCGGCCTTAGAAGTCATCTTTTAAGAGGATGTCCTGGTTTTTTTTTCCTAATGGCTTGTACTTCAAGGCTTGTTTTGGTAATCTTTCTATTTTTATTCTTTGAACATGTTCCATCCATTTATGTTTATATTTTTTAATTTTTTTAAATTTAAAATTTTAATTATATGATTTATTTATATTAATTTCTAGCACTGGCAACCACTTTTAATTGGTAAACAACCTATTGTTGTATGTACCTTATATTCCCATTCTTTGATGTGCTGTTATTTGTAGTAGGAAATATTTGCACTTTCATTGAAGGTGTTTTTATACTGTGGTTATTGTGTAATTTTACTGTTTTGTAGTTATGTCATAACTTACTGTAATCATGCAGTATATCTTAGTTATCTCAGCAAGAATGTCTTTAGCTCTCTTTTTAGACCCCAGTTCTATTTCCATTTCATTCTAAATTGTAAAGTCTTTCTTTGTAAGTTGTATATTATCTCATAGGTAGAAATAAAGATATTTCATTTATAATGGGGAAGTTTGGTTCATTAGCCAATGGTAATCAAATAATCTCTTAACAAGTTTACTGATGTGATATTCTTCTCAGTTTATTTATTATAGAGGATTACAAGTCCTCACAGTTGTTTTTATGTGAAATGTTAAGAATTTGTAATCCTATTAATGGATCTTGTCATACTTTCGGTAATCATAATCTTTCTAAATCATTGTACCATTTCACAATAGAATATTCATTAATGAAAGATTGATAAATTGTTAAGCTTTTGTTTTATTTTTTCTAATAACATCTTTTTTAAAGAGAAATAATTAATTGCCTGGAAATGTCTAACATTTTCTTAAGTGCTTGTAGGGGAAAGGAATTATTTTATCACATAGCTGGTTATTAAAAATGGTTGGTTGTGATGATACAGAATACATGTATTATTTCTGTATTGAAATATTGCAACTCTAATTTTAGTAGTCAATTAGTATTTTAATACAACCCTTTCAGAACTTTAAATACATATTTCTATAAATATGTTTATAACAATTTATAAAGAGGGCTCCAAGTGCATAAAGGAGGCTCCAAGACTGCTGTGCAAATAACCAACAAATCAGCATATCAGGAGTCATTGTCAAGGTTTTGGAGAAAGTAGTCAAGAGCAAAATACAGGAATGGATAGATGATAATGGGATACTGTATGGGGGACAGCATGGTTTTGTGAAGGGTAGATCATGCCTCAATAACATGCTCATGTTTTATAACAGTGACAGCTGAACTGGATAAAGGTAATGGGTTTACAGTGATACTGCTGGACCTTGCTAAGGTCCAGCAAGGCCTTTGACAGGATACCACATGGAATTCTAATCAGTAAACTGCAGCATATGGGGATGGATAGGAATTCAGGAGTAGAGTCCAAAAGAAGGCCTATGACTAGTGGTGTGCCACAGAGTTCTGTTCTTGGACCACTGCTATTTAATTTATTCATTAACGATGTAGGAAAGGATCTGAGAGGAACTGTTCATTTGTTTGCTGTTGATGCAAAGTTGGGTAGAGCAATAATGAATGCACATGATGTAAAAATTTTGCAGGGTGATTTGGATAGATTGGAAGACTGGGCTAAGGAGTATGGATGTCAGTTTAATATGGCAAAGTGTAACATTATGTATTTTGGGGGTGAAAAGATTAGCAGCAGTATACCACATTGGTGGAGCTGTACTCCAGGAAATTGACAAAGCCAGAGATTTGGGAGTGTCGGTGGATAGGGAGTTGAAGTTTAGCAGGCACATTGCAAAAGTGGCTAAATCAGCTCATCAGATCACTTGGTTAAAGAATACTTTGACGAGCAGAGACAAGCAAGTTATTGTTCCTCTTAATCGAGCTTTGATAAGACCCATCTTGACTACTGTGGCTAGATCTGGGCGCCAGGGGGAGGTTCTTCTTGATGGGGAGGAGGTAGAGAGGATCCAGAGGCAAGTAACCAAGATGATAGCTGGTCTATGAAATGAACCTTACAAGAACATGTTGAAGATCTGTGGGTTACAGAAATTGGTTGATAAGCAGAAAAGGGATATGATTGAGACATTCAAATTACTGAAGGGTTTTTACAAGATTAATTCAGAGGAAATTTTTCAGAACAGGTCTGGTGGTGGGAGAACTAGGGGCAATCCACGGAAACTGAGCAAGAGTGTAGTTAGCAAGGGTGTTAGAACTAGGTTTTTTATTTGGAGAGTGGTGAATGAGTGGAATAAGCTGTCTGAGTTTGTTGTGGGTGCCATGACTATAAATGAGTTCAAAGCAAAGTATGATAGATACTGTGCAAATGCTGAATAGTTGTTCCTGACATGATGTTTAGGGCCTCCCTTGATGCTAAGGATGCCTTGGAGTTTCCCTTAATAATAATAATAATATCTACTATTTATTATTATTATTTTTTCTAAATAAAAATATAACTATGAAATAGTAATGTTTACATGTTATCTATTCCTGGAAGTTCTTCCCCCCCCCCTTTCTTAGCATTATACCATTTTGGTTTCTTTTCTTTACAGGCTTTTCACACTTGGATAAAGGATTAAACTAAATTTATTATAGTCTAACCAAGTGAAAAATAAACTTTCAACATCTTTCTCTAAATCCAGAGTAATTTAATAAAAAGGTGGCACACTGTTTGGCAACTCCTATAGGTAGAGATGACCTTGCTAATGCTTCTGCCTGGTATCTCCACTCGGCCCTGGCTCCTACTGAAGAGACCTCAGTAAAGGTCGAAATTATTCTGGGTAGTGGCCCTCCCCTTAATGCATAACATTATACATATCCACAAGGAGATGTGTTTTGCATTATGGGAGATACTGAGATAGGAGTGTTGTGAGCTTGCTCCACCTTTGCAACGAGTTGCCTGGTGTTGTACCACCTTACCCCAGTCCTGAAGATACTCTCAGGTGCAAACTTTGTTTGCTCACACTTGGATAAAGGATTAAACTAAATTTATTATATTCTTTACAGGCTATTAGTGCAATTAAGATAGAACCTAAAGAAAGACAAGGATTTAAGCGTCCTAAGGCCCTTGAAAGAAAGCGTTTTGGTTCAGAAAAGTTAGGTGGAGCAGTAACAGGATATCAGCCATTTTCAGCAAGTCATCCCAATGATGAAGAACATGATGCTATGGTAAGCTAAAAAGCTTTATTATTTGAAGTAAAACATTTACAGGGAGGTAAATATAAAAAAAAATGTTACAAAAAAAATTTGCAATTTTTTCTGCAGTTCATGAATCTCTAAGAATGTGATTGATTTATTACTGTCTTCTATTCTAATTGGCTCTAATTCTAATAAGATATACATATTTGGTATAGAGGTTTTTTTTTAAAATATGTCTCTCCATATTTAGAGAGACATATTTTAAAAATTTAGAGGCTCTGTAATTCAGTTAGTATTGGTGCCTTTGGTTGGAAATCGGGACTCAGCTGTTTGGTTGAAGATCAGTTAGCCAGTCTCATATGGAGGTGGCAGGCTTTCCATCCTACAAATATGCAAACTTGCCAGAAGAATACAATTTATGGATATAGAAGACTATGAATATAGGATTAACCAACCTGTTATAAGGAGTAAGAAGGTTTCTAAGGATCCAAGTTACTTGGCCATGACTGCCCATCAGGCCTAGCATGGATGATGGGGAACGAGTGTGGTTGAAAGAATGATGGGACAATGCATTCTTCAATTGGAAATTACCTGAATTTGATTCTTGTCTTGATGGGAGAAATCATTATTTTGAGTTGAAGATGAGTTAGCTGATCTCTCCATTTGTTATCACAAGAATTCCCTCAGACTTAGTCAAACTTTGATTCTGTCAACTCCGACTATTTATCTTTACTAAGAATTATTGGGGAGAAAACACTAAACCATGGGGGAAAATTGTTTTGGGGATTTCTAGAGTTTGAAAAGGCATTTGATACAGCGAAACATAAAAGGCTTTTTGACATTTTAGAAAATATTGATATTGACTCTTATGACTTGGAAATTCTAAAGAGATTGTATTGATCACAAACAGCTTCAGCATGTGTAAATGGAGAGGAAACAGGAGAATTCCCAGCGGAGAGAGGAGTTAGACAAGGATGCAAGTTATCACTATTATTGTTTAATCTTTATAATGAACAGATGCTTAGAGAGGTGCTTGAGGATGTAGAAGAAGGAATAAAAATAAATGGAAGAATCATTAATAACTTAAGATATGCAGATGATGTAGTGGTGATGGCAGAAAGTGAAAATGGATTACAACAAATTGTTCGAAGAATTGAAAACTCTTGTAAAGAATACGGACTAAGGATTAACACAAAGAAGACCAAGATAATGATAATGGGCAGAAAAATAGGAGATAATGTAAAAATAAGATGTGGAGGAAAGATTTTAGAAGATGTGGATAGATTTCAATATTTAGGTAGCTGGATCTCAGAGAAAGGAACTTCAGAGTTGGACATTAGAAATAGAATAGGCAAAGCTAAATCGGCATTTATGGAAACGAAGAGAATTTTAATAAACAAGAATATTAAATTGGGTGTTAGAGTTGGAATAGTTAAAGCAACAGTTTGGAGTATTGCAAGTCATGGACATTCAAAAAGAGAGATATGGAAAGAACTAATGCATTGGAAATGTGGTGTTATAGAAAAATGGAAAAGATTAGCTATATAGAGAGAATATCAAATCAAGAAGTTTTAAGAAGAGTTGGGATGGAAAGAACACTGCTCAAGAATATTATGCAAAGAAAGACCAGATTTGCAGGACATCTTCTGAGAGGTTCTTCGGGACACCTGACAAGAACTATATTACAAGGGAAAGTTGAGGGGCGGAGAAGACGTGGAAGACCAACTAGAGAGTGGTTCAACGATATTGTGGAATGGACTGGTTTAAAAATGACGGAGGCGACAGACAGAGAGAAATGGAGAAGAGCTGCTCATCTGCTGCAACCCTCTTGCTAGAGGATGCTACCAGACAATGACAGTATAGCCACAACTTCATTTGGTTATGCTGTATGATATTTTCACCATTTGGCCCAAACCCGAAGCAGCTCTGTCTTACTTCCTAACCAAGATTAAGAGCCTACACCATCATATTAACTTCACCATGAAAAAGGACAGAAAATTAGCCTTCTTGGATGTCCTCCTCTACCATGTTCCATCTCTTCTACTAACAGCTTTGGTTTACAAACTAAGGTAAGGTTCAAATTAGGTTTACGGTGAACTAAATCTTGTTGTAGCAGCCTGTAAACCTACTTTACAGAATGTTTCAATAAGTTTTCAGCTTGTGATTCCTCTCAAAAAATAGCATCATCAAATCTTTGTTTAGTAGAGCACATGTTTTCTACTCCGCTCCTGACGATCTTAAATGAGAACTTGACACGAATGGTTTCTCTTTGTTGATGATTCAGTGCATCCGACACAAGCCGACATGTCCTCAAGAACCCCAATCCTGTTCAGTAAGTTCCAGTTCCATATGTTGCAGAAGCTTGGAAAATCAATTTTAGAGATTCTTCCTCTTTTCTTTCTTTAACAACCACTGTTCCAACAATTTCAGGTTACTTTATGACAAACTGTCATGCTTCTTTAGTACAAGGTGCCTAAGAACTTTAGAGAGAGATTCCAATACTTCTTTGGATATATGGAATTAAAATGTGATCATCTTCTTGAGAGGAAGATGATGTGCAACTGTTGATTGCATTGTTGATAATGAACTAATTGAAATTAGCTAGATGTATAATTTTTGATATAATAGGGCCTCAGTAGAATACAGGGCATGCACAATAATAATGTCATTTATTTGTTTTATTTTTTTGAAATTGATGATGGCAGGACTGTGCATGGATGTAGCATCCTATACTCTTTTTTTTTTTTTTTTCTTGAAAGAGAAAATTGAAAATCTCTCTATCTGGCACCTAAAATTCACAAACAAGGTACACCCCCTATGCTTTATTGTGGACAGTATAAACAGTCCCACATACAAACTAGCTAAGCATTTAGCTAAATTACTAGCCAATCTCACAAATAATTCTTCCTCCTTTGTTAAAAATTCTGTTCACCTAAAAAGTATTTTAGAAAACCATATCTTAAAAAGTTCAAACGTAATGATTAGTTTTGTTATCACTTCACTATTTTCAATTGTACCATTAATTGAAACCCTTGATTTACTAAAGTCATGTTTTCCCCCTGATATATTTGAACTATTTAAATTTATAGTACATTTAAGTTATTTTACATGGAAAGGAAGATATATACAAACAACTAGATGGGACAGCAATGGGCTTTCCCCCTTTAGCCAATTTCTAAACAAAACACTTGGAAAAAGTAGCTATGAATACAACCATTCTCAAACCAGTGATTTGGCTATGCTATGTTGATAATGTGTTTGCTATTTGGCCACATGGTCCAGACACTTTGGATTAATTTTTAGTACATTTAAATAGCCAACACCCTAAAATCCACTTCACAATAGAACAGGAAGCTAATGACTGTCTGCCCTTCCTGGATACACTAATCACACACTTCCAGATGGTTCCTCATCTTTTTATGTTTATAGAAAATCCACACATACAAGGAGATATTTGCACAAATAGTCACACCATCATCCAGCTCAACAGCATAGTATCCTAAAAATACTAACTCACAGAGCTAGAGCTATTTGTTCTAATGACAATGCTCTTACTGCTGAACTCACTCACTTATGTCACACCTTCTTAACAAATAGCTATAATCTCCATAGGATAGAAAAAATACTAAATGCTCCCCAGAAATTCCCTCCATTGCCTACCATACAAGACTGCAGCAAAACTGTTACCATCTGATACATTCAAGGCACATCTGAAAAGATATCTAGAGTGCTCAATAAATATCAGCTATGCATCGTATTTAAACCTTGTGTCAAATTGGCAACTCTCATCTGTTCACCTAAGGACATACTCTTCTTTATCACATCCAGGAGCTTATGAAGTGCCCTGTTCTCGTGACCAGGCTTACTATGGATAGACAGGAAGAACTATTGACATCTACCTTGGTAAACGTAAAAAAACACATCCGGCACTATCATTATGATAAGTCGGGTCTAGCAGACCATGCCTTGGATACCACTTCACACAGGATTAATTGGAAGAAAACAAAAGTGCTACACAGAAAAGTGCTATACAAGTCAGAGAGATTGTTTTTGGAATCAACAGAAGCTTTAAAACATACTCCAAACCTCAACAAGTATGGTTGTATAAATTTACCAAAAATCTGGGAGACAGTCAATTTAAGATCTAATTAATATTTGTTTTCTCTCTTTTTCCAACATAGATGATGACTAATTAGGACTTTAGTTCCTTGTGTTGTCAGTTACAATTTTTTTAAACTAGTCCCACTGTTATACCAAATTTGTTGTTTAGCAATAATATGACAAACTGTTTTTGTGCTCTAAATATGCTGGATATAATACCAGCGAAATATCAGCAAATAAGTTAATAAATATTATTTTCTTATCATTCTGTGTTGTCATCAATACCGTGAAAATAAATAATATGTACTGTGAACACATAAGCCTTTCCACATATTTGGAGTAATAGCTAAAGCAACCAAAGCTATGAGGCCAGTGTATTACATTTGTTAATTGTGTTTTCTTTTGACAGTTTGTCTGCAAAACTTTATTTAAAAAAACTTAGTGTTTGAGGGAACCCCCATCTCTGTTCTTCGATGTTTCAGTTTTTTTAACAAAGTTAAAAAAAAAAAATAATTTGTTACAAAAATTAATGTATCTGTTTAAGTTATCCTAGAACATTGGAAATGGTCAAAAACCATGATTATAATTTTCTTCGTCAACCAGATGGAAATTTTCAATTTTTCATCTTAAGATCCTAATTCATGCACATGTCCTGTGTTCTATAAAGCAATAAATAGTCGCAGAACTCTTCTTCTTCTCAAGATGAAATCAATCATATTTTAATCCCCTATGCCAAATTAATATCTGGTTGTATATCAGATATTCTCAGGCCAGTTACTATTCATGTAGCATGTTGTTCTTTTCTGTCTTCAAAATTTCCTCTTTTCTTTAATCACCCCCAAACAAGGTTCTCCTTATTGAACTTTTTATGTATTTACCAGATTCCTTCCTTTTGTGATTTTATCATATTTTGGTCAGTTTGGAATTTTTCATTACCTTACTAAAGCTTCTGTTTGTTGTGAAGAATATAAAATATAAAATTATAGCATTTCATGAACCTGATGAGTCTGGACTTGTGGAATGTACTATGTCCTCTAAACATTAGGGTTTTTACACAAGAGCAGATTTCTTATGAAACATCTTTACTTAGAAAGCTGTGAAGCATTATCAATCACCTGAATTCCAGTTTCTGATGATTTACATTTGCTTCTCTTATGGGAAATAATACTCCTTAACTGTGCTCATCTTTCCTGATTTTTGTTTTAAATTTTCTTTTAATATTTATTATTTCTTTTAATTAACCATTATTACCTTACTAAACTGAGCATTATTATCTTACTAAAACATTAGTATTGCATTTGCAAATTTTAGTGTATGCATAATTTTTGTTGATGTGTGAAAATTTCATGTCAGTAAATAGTTAATTTATATACATAAGTTGTTTGTGTTAATTTAGAACAACGTTGGTATTGTGTCAAAGCACTGTTTTCATGTTTTTTTTTGGGGGGGGATAGCCATTGTTATTTAATCCTTTATCCCCATTGGGGGGGGATAGCCATTGGCTGAGAAAGTGTTGAGGATATGATTTAGTTCATTGGTTAGGGCATTGTCATTTGAACAGATTAGTTTAGCCCTGTAGTTTGTTATAGCATTGTTTGCTATAGTGAGAGTTGATTGTAATGAAAAAATTACCACAAATATTATATGATATAACACTTAACTTACATGTAACTTGCCAATCAGAGTTCCATATACCATCCCATCTTGTTTTCTCTTTCATATTAGGCTTACTGGCCTGTTGTAGTAAGTTAATTTGGTTCCTTAGAAAACCTTCTTACTGTTTATGATAGGGCAGTTAATCCTATCAGTATTGTAAATTATACCTGACAAGGAATTGTTGTTTAATCCTTTATTTAGGTATAAGCAAACAAGTTTGTACATGAAGTATCTTCACAACTGGCTAATTGTATGTAGATATTGTTGACTTCATATCAGTTGCCTTAGTATGCTATACACTTACTAAATAACTTAAGGAAATTACAACGTACAGTAGAATATACATTAAATTAAACTTTAATATATTTCCAATATTTCGACAACCACACGTTGCTATCTTCAAAGGAACTTACAATAAAGACACGTGCATGCAGACACTAAACACAGTAAATGAGAAACAAAGCAAGGAAGCTATGGTTTTCCTAAAAGTCCTGATGGTGCCCCATAGCGGGCTATGTAGGTATTCTTGGCCTTTGGGCTGAAAGTCTCCTGATATAAGCCTCCCAAATTTGGGGCAGTCTCATGCAACCAAATTTGTTGAGGTTTGGCATGTTTCTTAGGGCTGAGGCTGATTCCATGAATAGTCTTTCAAATTTAAACTTGCTACAGTATACTATTGTGGCTTTCTTCCACCGTATTCTGTGGTGAGTATCCAGAGCATGGTCTGCAAGACTGGAACGGCTGTACTGGTGAAACCTGATGCCTTGTGTTCTGAAATTCTGACATTTGCTGTCCTGCCTGTTTGGCCAAAGTAGGACAACTTACAGCTGCAAGGGACTTGGTATACACCAGGTAGGTCTAGGGGGAGTGGTTGGTCTTTAGTGGAGCAGATGAGGGATGCCAATTTTTTATATGGTCTGTAACAAGAGGTCAAGTCATGTTTTTTTAGGATTTTTGTAATTTTTTCTGAGGTGCCTCGGATGTAAGGAATGGTGATGGATTTAGAGTAATCCTTGTTGTGAGGGGGAGGGGGATCGTGGTTTTCTGGTTTCAATATTTTTTGGATTTTTTTTTTGGGGGGGGGGATAGCCATTGGCTGAGAAAGTGTTGAGGATATGATTTAGTTCATTGGTTAGGGCATTGTCATTTGAACAGATTAGTTTAGCCCTGTTGTATAGTGTCTTAACAACTCCATATTTTTGTGAGGGGGATGGTGGGATTGTTGGTGAATGTATGGGTGGGTTATCTCTAAACTGAGAAAAACCAAGGTTCCATTAGGCTGGTGTGCACGTGTCTTTATTGCAAGTTCCTTTGAAGATGGCAACGTGACGTTGCCGAAATATTGGAAATATGTTAAAGTTTAATTTAAGGGATATTCTATTGTATATTGTAATTTCCTTAAGTTATTTAGTAAGCATGTACAACCAATGTCTAAGCCTTTCTTCAAGAATTAGTATCCTATAATGCAAACTACACTTCCTTTTGGACATGTATATTGTTATGCATTATGGGAAGAGGTCACTGCTCAGACCAATTTAGACCATTATTGAGATCTTATCAGTAGGATAGTCCGAGGTGATACTAAGGTTGAATCAATGCAGAAGTCGTGTTTTCTCTGTCAAGTAGTAAAAAAGCTCATCACCTCATTATTAAACTACTCTGGATCAGCGACAGTCAGGAAGTTTTTTTTCAGTTGGTTAAGAAGTAAATTATACTTGACAAGAAACTATATTCTTGTTACTTCTGCATTGATTCAGCTTAGTATTTCTTTTGAGTCTGACTTCCACTGATGAGAACTCAATAAAGGTTGAAACTGGTCTGGGTAATATATTTCTTGTATATATGTATTTCTTTCTTTTTTTTTTATGTATATTTCACTTTATTTCTAATAATTCTTTTATTTACTAATGATTAGTGTTTTTTACATAGCAGTATAATATATGCATAAATAATTTTGTTCTTAATGACTTTAAATTCTTGGAATTCACTTGTCTACCTGGAGTTTTGCAATTCTGAGTTGTAGATAAGTACTGATCTGCATATCTGTTGGTTTTTCTTACTATAAATTCCATTAAGCAATCAGTTAGAAATGCAGAGTACACTGCAGATAGATTTTCTGCATCAAGTGGTGAAAGCAGCTCATCTTCTCTACTGTACTCCTGAATCGGTACTGCCACATTACTTACTGGATTTCATTTGTTAGAAACTGAAAATTCAGAAACCTTATTTTACGAAATATTATTATTATTACCAAGACCTCATGGAGTCAAGACTCATCTGGGAGGTCCTTTTATCACACACACAGCTCATCATAAACAGTTTTAAACACATTCAAACTCTTTGCAGACACCACATTCTCAGGCAAGGCATTCCAATCATTCACAACTCTGCACGAAAAAAACCTGCCTCTCACTCCCCTACTCACACCCTCTTTATACAGTTTCCAGGGATGACCTCTGGTTCTCCCCCGATCTCTGACTATTTTCTGTAGAACTTCTCCAGCAATGATCCTATAACAACCCCTTACCAACTCCTGTCCACCAGACTCTGCAAATTACATCTTCTCAATCTTTCCTCATACTTGACATTCCAGAGGTCAAAAACTACCTTAGTCAGTCTCCTTTGGACTCTTTCCAACATCTCTTTATCCTTCTGAAAACCCGGTGACCAAATCTGAGCACAATAGTCCATGTGTGGCCTAATCAAAACCTTATACAACGGAACAAGAATCTCCCTACTTCTACACATCAGTGTCCTCTGCATCATTCCCAGAAGCCTTTGTGTTGTCTTCACTATTTTGGTGATGTGTCCCCTAAATTTTAGATCCTTAGCCACTATCACCCCCAGATCTCGTATTTCCTATACCTCCAACAATATATTCTCACCAAGCATAAATTCTGCATCCCATCTTTGTTTTCCAAATTTTGAAACCTTACATTTTGCAACATTGAACTCACATCCCCATTTCTGCCCAATCACTCAATCTATTCAAGTCTTCCTGTAAGGCCACAACATCTTCACTACACTTCATGGTTCGTCCCAACTTTGCATCATCTGCAAACAACTGAATATCTCCATCCAAATCTTCACCTATATCATTAATATACAAGTTAAACAGTAATGGACCTAAAACAGACCTCTGAGGCGCTCCACTAGTGACTTTCCTTTTCCTGGATATCACTCCCCCATACACAACTTGTTGATACCTATCAGATAGCCAGTCTCCAATCCAATGCACCAATCTAATATCCAACCCCATCTGCTCTAGTTTGACTGTCAACCTATCATGAGGTACTCTATCAAAAGCCTTTGCGAAATCCAAGTATATTACTGTGCATCCTTTTCCTCTGTCCAAGGAAGCAGTCACTTTATTGTAATAAGTAAGTAGATTACTAAAACATTACCTCCCTTTAGCAAATCCATGCTGTCCATCAAAGATAATACCATCGTTATCAACCCAACTCTGGATCCTAGTTCTCACAAGCTTCTCCAACAACTTAACCACAACACCTGACACACAGATAGGCCTATAGTTTGATGCTTGAGTTTGATCACCTCCTTTATGAAGTGGCACAATCTTGCCCTCCTTCCACTCCTTAGGAACTTGACCGAGTGCAAGACTCATATTAAAAAATATGTCAAGGCAGGCATCAACTCCCTGGCACATTCTTTCAGAATACGTGGTGATATATTATCAAGTCCCACAGCCTTATTAACATCTAGTTTACTCAACTCCCCCATACACCTCTTGCTCACCTAGTCAGTCTCTCCTCCCCATCATCAGCTGCTCTCAATCCCTCCATGAAGTCACATTCACAAGATTGAAAGATCTTAATGAACTGCTCATTAAGTATCTCCACTACACATTCTGCATCAGCTGTCTTTATATCATTTTCTCCAATCAATGTCATCCTTCCATAATTATTCTTTCTTTTGCTGGCTACATATCGAAAGAACTCCTTAGGATTCTTTTTTTGCATCATTTTCTAAATGCTCTTCATACCTCTCGTTAGCTACCCTCACCAACCAAGTCACCCTCCTTGCTTGGTCTTTGTAGGCCTCGTGGAATTGGTTATTTCCACTTCTCTTATGCTGCCTCCACAATGCCCTTTTTCTCTGTATCGCATGCTTAATCTCTTTATTCATCCATCTCACACCCACCTTATTTAACTTTCTCACCCTTGGACTACATTTAGACATTGCATCTACTAAACAGTTTTTGAAAATCCCCCAAGCTGCATTGATCTCTTTTCCAGCTAACTCCTCATTCCATGCTACACCCTCAAGCTGTCTCCTGAGCTCTTCATAATCACCCCCCCCCCCCTTGTAGGTCCACATATACCCTTTTCTCACAGAGGTCCTCACACTGCTGGCAACCACCCAGGTAATCACCTCATGGTCACTCTCACCAATTGGTGGCTGATTTGACACCTCATTTACAATTACATACTCTGACGAGATGACCAAATCCAAGACCCTCAATCCTCGTGTGCCCTCTGTTATATCTTCTTCGTCAGATGAACTGCTCTGTAAACACAATACTCGATTAAAATCATCTGAATTATTCACTATATCTTCAAAAATTGAACTTCATCACATGCGTGTTTTTTTTTTTTTTTTTTTTTTTTTTTTTACCCAGCAGCTCAGGAAACTCATTACTAGAACATGTGGATTTCCCACATATGTTTCTAGTTTGTTGGCTTTCATGAGATGCATTCTTCTTATAGAATATAGAAGGATTCATTTTCGGTTAGGAATAGATAAATTTTTATTCCCTACGTGCTTACTGTCCGAAGACTAGAAGCAGCTATCCCTATATAGTGAACAACATGCCCTCCTTAACAGCCACTATACTGCAGATGCAAGAAAAACAATTGTCTCACTGAATAAGGTACAGAGATATTTCAGGTCTGCATAATTTATTTGTCAACAAATAGTGTAATTATAGACAACTGGGGTAAAAATGGCACTACCTAATGAATCACATGCCCCCCCCCCCCCCCCCACACACACAGAAAATATGCTGCATAGACTCATGCAAAACAGTTTGTTGTACTGCCAAACACAGTCTCTAACTAAAAACAATTGTCCTAACATTTGTCCAAATTTTAATTACATGAAATAAGTGTTTGTTTGATTGCACTTGAAACCTTTGATGTCATTATGACAGATCACAAATCCTAACTTCAAATAATTTTTAATTTTTTGAAAAGATAAATTTTTATTCCCTACGTGCTTACTGTCTGAAGACTAGAATCAACTATCCCTATATAGTGAACAACATGCCCTCCTTAACAGCCACTATACTGCAGATGCAAGAAAAACAATTGTCTCACTGAATAAGGTACAGAGATATTTGAGGTCTGCATAATTTATTTGTCAACAAATAGTGTAATTATAGACAACTGGGGTAAAAATGGCACTACCTAATGAATCACATGCCCCCCCCCCCCCTCACAGAAACTATGCTGCATAGACTCGTGCAAAACAATTTGTTGTACTGCCAAACACAGTCTCTAACTAAAAACATTTGTCCAAATTTTCAATTACATGAAATAAGTGTTTGTTTGATTGCACTTGAAATCTTTGATGTCATTATGACAGATCAGAAATCCTAACTTCAAATAATTATATCAAAAGAGTTGCAATTAACATGCCATATAGACTTTGTGTCAGATGAGCCCTTCCACCCGACATGGAAGGCAGCACATAAACGGTAATGAGAAGTCCCATCATACGATAAATGTGTGAAACACTTCCCATTGTAAATGTATTAATCTTCAGTTTCCAACAAGAATATATATATATGTATCATTCACCTTTGCATTAAGATTGATGGTATAATCTTTTCGCATGATTTTATCTTATTTTCTAGAATGAGCATCTGTTCTGCTTTGCTGTTTTTCAGTTTCAGTGGTTGTATTAAAGAGAACTGTGAAACCTTGCTACATCATCCTAATCTACAGAGATTTGATGGACTAGAATCTGCTTTATAGGAATTTGTTATTAACATGGCTCATTCTGGCTAATTTTTATTGTATTTATTTTATATAACCACCACTAGGACTTTAGCGTTTCTCTGTTATTCACATGACTGTCTCATTTACATTATTGATTCTTCATTGTTTGGCTTCATTTCATTTTTAATTTTATACAGATGCTCTTGATACTTGAGACAATATTTTATGCAAATAAATCTTCAAAACCTGTTCTAGTAATTTTTCCTAATTGATTTTTTTCTAGAAATGTCCATTAAATAATTAATATGAATTTCTTATGAGAAATGGGTAATTTCTTATGAAAAATTACAAACTCCTCAATTTTGTTGAATTTTTGTTATTTTCCAGGTTTTTGATTGAAGATTTAAAGGATTTTTTGTATTGTTTTTTGGGGAATTTTTCTGGTCTGCAGTGTTTAGTTCGTGACCTAAACTACAAGTTTAAGCCCAAATTAAATGTCATCAAAGACAAGAATGCAGCACCATTAACAGAAGAACTGGAAATTAAAAAAGATGGAAAGAATACTGTGAGTAACTGTATAACAGAGAAGATAAGGAAAATTTGGAGGAGCCTTCTCACCAGGAAAATTTTGATTTGGAACTCTCCAGTTACGCATGAGGTTGAAAGAACAGTTAAACAGCTTAAGAGCAATAAAGCCCTGGGTGCAAATGGAATCTCAGCAGAGTTAATTAAGGCCACAAGGGATGGAGGGATAAGATTGTTTCATAGATTGATTACAAGGATATGGGAGACAGGATTGTGGCCTAGAGACTGAAAGAAGTCAGTTTTCATACCACTGCACAAGAAGGAAGATATGAAGGTTGCAAGAACTATAGCATTATTAGTTTAATCTCTCATGCAAGCAAGATTTTATTAAAGATCATTCTAAATAGGATTGAGCCCAAAGTTGAGGCAGAGATACCTGAGGAACAAGCAGGTTTTAGGAAAGGTAAAGATACCAGAGATCAGATCATAGAAAAGTATAAAGAATTTAGACTCCCAATGGTAATGTGTTTCTTAGACTACTCTAAAGCTTTTGACTGTGACACAGCTTCAGCATGTGAAACTGGGAAATAATGAAAATAATAGGTTTTCCTCAACACACTATCAGGATGATAGCTAACTTGTACGGTGAGCAAGATGCCACTGTAAGAACAGTTGTTGGATTAACTGATTAGCTTCAGGTTGGAAAGGGAGTTAGGCAAGGATGCCTATTTTCTCCTCACCTGTTGAGCATCTATGCAGAGGACATCATGCGTGTAGCATTGGATGAGCTTAAGACAGGAATTAGGATAGGTGGTAGTTGATCAGTAATCCGAGCTATTCTGGTGATGCAGTACTCCTTTGTAATGACAAGGAAGAACTAGAACAAATTCTTGATAAAGTTAACAAAATCAGTAAGAATAGAGGATTCATATCAATCCCAGCAAGACATGATTATGGTTCTCAAAGGAAATATAAACAGGGAAGATACTAAGAAACAAGTGTACCTTAATGGAGAAAGAATTGAGAAAGTCAGCAAGTTTGTGTGAAGAATTGCTGTTCAGAAGAAGATTAGGAATGGCTAAAACAACAGTCAGAGACTTGTCTAAAATCTGGGAGAATGGATTTATCTCCACAGGAACAAAGTTGAGAATTGTGATGCAGCTGTTTTTTCAACAACGACTTATGGATGTGAGACTGGGAACCTAAAGAAGTCTGATAGGAAAAGGATTACTGCTTTTGAGATGTTTTTGTTTCAAAAGGCTGTTGAGGATATCATATACCGAAAGGCAAACAAATGGATGGGTGCTGGAAAGGATCAGTAGAACTTTAATGCTGCTTAAAGATATTTGACAGAAGAAAGATGAAATACTTTGGACACATGGAAAGGAGGACTTCTCAGAACAGTAACAGAAACTAAAGTTCCTGAAAAAAGAGTTAGGGTAGACCATCAATGAGATGGATGGTATGTCTGGAATGACTGATCTTCAAAGAGTTGAAGCCTCTAGAAAAGCATACAACAGGACCACCTGGCAAGGACTCAGATGTTCGGTGATGTGTCACTGAACATCTGAGTGACCATACAACATCTTGATGTCCAGTGAATAGATGGATGGATGGATTTTAGACACCATAGTCATTTAAAAAGTCAGAGTAGCAGTTTGAGGTTAAAGATTTATGAACATGTCTCCCAGATAGTCTGTTTGGTGTGTGGCATCTGGATCATATTTAGGTTAGGAAACCTGATGCATTGCCTTTATTTTCTGTTCTGTATAGTATCTTGCAGGTGGTCTGTGGAGCTGCTTTACTATACCACTGAATATGAGTGATTCTGATTCTCTACACTGCATATATATAGAAATGAAGTAACAGAAACCAGAGATCCAGTACATGCAGCAACCACTTCAGGCCTCTAATAAACAGCATGGTGACATTTTGTTGGGCTATGAAAATTATCCACTACCTAGAGGTTGAGTCTACATTTTCTTTACTTGGCATAAACGCATTTTTCTAGCATACACTCTCTAGGTGCACCTAAGTCCCATTTATAGAAACGAGCTATTTTGTGGTTTGGTTGATTTGGTTTGACGTGGAGAAGGTGCTTGTTGTGACAAATCAGTTATGACAAATACTATGCAACACTCACTTGAGATGAAAAGAAAAATGTTTCTCTTCAGGAATCTTTTGTTTATCATTCACTCATCTTTGATGATTTTAGATTGTTTGACCATGCTCTAAACAACATTTATTTCACACTGACTTTGTTTATTTCTGCTGCTTTCTGTATACCTGCTCTTATTACTTTTTTTTTTTTTCTTATGTGAACCCCCATTCACAAAGAGGTAGTAAATGTAACCTACATTAGTACTGTGGGTAGACTAAGTATTAGATAATCCCAAAACTCTACTTTCTAGAGTCCACACACATGGAACTTTTTCCAAGTACTTCATCTCCTTAAGTTATGTCCATGAATTGGCAGGTGAAGTGCAAAACGCATGCTTTTTCTGTCAGTTGTCAGTCCTTTCCTTCTTGTGCTGATTATTCTCTTTTCAGAAAATAATCAGCACAATTATGGGAGCTAGAGCAGGAGTTCTAGTTTCTTCCTCTTTTCCATCTGCTGTGCAAGATATTCTTCAAGGGCATGCCAAACACATCATGGAAATCCATAATCTCTATTCAACAGTATAGCAGTAAAGCATTTACAGACTAGTTGCCATTTGGCAGCTGGCCCTGATCAGCTGGAGTATTATCCTGCTATCACATACTGTCAGACTGTGCTTGAGGGGAGTCATCCAAGTAGTTGTATGAGCTCTCACTGATGAGACCTCAATGAAGGTTGAACCATTATGGCCTTTCCCATAATGTATGGCATTATACACAACTGAAAGGGGATGTGTTTTGCATTATGGGATACTAAGGTGATGATTTATGGTTTTAATGGCACAAGGACACCAAAAGTTATATTGCACCATATCAAGGTTATAGTAGTACACAAGGTAAGACATTCACAAACATCCATGCCCACAGCAGGATTCGAACCTGTGATCTGTTGATTGGAGAGCGGGTACACTAACCACTCGCCCAACCAGGCAGTGCAGGGGATATTAAGGCAGTTGATGTGAAGTCATTAGCCTCCATATACAAGTAGTCCAGGTGTGAAGATACCTCACTATCAAACTTTGTTTGCTTACACTTGGATAAAGGATTAAACAAAGAATATCATTTCTTGGCTGTCACTATAAATTATTATAGTCACATAAGGGAGACACTATTGAGGCCAAAATATGCCAAGGAGATTGGCTGCTCTCTATATGGGATCAATTCCAAGAGTAATTTTTACAGCATGTTCTTACTTTCAGCAGTAGAGCAAAATGAACCACGACCAGAATAACAAATAGCTAGTGTGACTACAGTTAAAAAATAAAACTCAAAAAATAAAAATATAGGAAAAAAATTCCATCAATAAATAATTTTTATATCTATTTCACCAATGCTTGCAGCATAAACAAAAACATTGTAATTTTTTCTTTTAAGATTACACGGTGATCAGCATTCATATTTATGAATTTAGGGACACAAAACACACGTGTTGAAAAGATTATTTTACTGATTAATAATAAAATAATAACTTGACGTTTCGACCTTTGTATTGAGGTCATCATCAGAAAGATACATGTGTATAAGAACCAACCTACATGCTGTTGCACTCTATACAGGTAAATTACATCTACGTTGTTAACTAATCTTTTTTCTTAGCCTGCCCTCTAGTGATTTAAAAAAAAAAAAAATCCCAATCAGAAAGGATGAACACAAACGACACATAAAATACCTCCATTTTGGAAAAACTGGCCTTTCTGACCATGCACTCCAAACATACCCCAGAATTGATTGGAAAGGTACCAAGTCCCTACACCGCACCAAAGCCTGGTTTGAGCGGAAATTCAAGGAAGCATGTGAAATGCTCAAACATGATCCGAATCTGAATAAAAATAATGGTCTAACCATTCCAAGAATGTGGAGGATCGATCTGCAACCTTCATAGCAACTACGAAGAAAAATCTCAATACAAGAAGACTTGGTGAAGTTTTTTTTTTTTTCCCCTGAACATTCAATAGCAACCTGTACTGTACAAATCCAGAAGATAATCGCAGTATAATAATATAAACTGTATAATTCCAGAAGAATCCTAGTATGTGAGGACTTTAGCAGAGTTTATTGTAGGGTTTTTTTTTTAATCACCAGAGGGCAGGCTAAGAAAAAAGATTAGTTAACAACGTAGATGTAATTTACCTGTATAGAGTGCAACAGCATGTAGCTTGGTTCTTATACACATGTATCTTTCTGATGATGACCTCAATACAGGGGTCGAAACGTCAAGTTATTATTTTATTATTAATCAGTAAAATAATCTTTTCAACACGTGTGTTTTGTGTCCCTAAATTCATAAATATGAAAAACATTGTAATGTACATTACCACTTACACCAAGACCAGACTTCATGACCAATTCTTTCTGCTACAAGGGTAGCTTTACCTTTGTAACAGAGAAGTTCAAATCTAGAATTCTTGTTTTTGATATTCTTTGGATTAAGGTTTCATTGCATCATTCAGTTACATTTATCTGTTGTCTTTACTGCTCACCAAATTCTCACTTTTAGTTTTCTCCCTCTGAAGCTTGACTTTGTAGTTTACTATTCATGTGAAAACATCTTCCTAGTGACTTCGGTAATCTCCGATTCTAACTTGTTTCTCTTTTCCAGTGAACACGCTGGAAGAGATGCTGAATTATCTACCTACTTACTGGAATATTATGCATTCTTCTCTACTTTAATAACACCTTGATCTTTTCTTATTTAGTTCTCCAGATATTGGATGGGAAGGATATCGACAGTGCATGGGACGTGTTTAAAAAATACTCAAATAATGCGATATCAGAATGTGTCCCTAGAGTTCAAGAGAATAAATAGAATAGGAGTGAAATGGATGTGTAATCAATTAAGCAAGAGATCAATTGCTAGTAATGAAGAAATGCATCAACAAATAAATACGATGGGTGCAAAAAGAGCAATCATAATGGGAGACTTTAATTATCCAAACATTGAGCGGATAGTTGTAAGATCGCATGAGAAGAATGAAACTGAATTTATTGAGTTGTTGCGAGACAACTTCCTTAAGCAGCATGTGATAGAAGGAACTTGTGAAGAGTGTTAGATCTGATTATAGTGTCAGAGGGAGTTTGATTAAAGACGTAACTATTCTGCCTCTGGTTGGTGACATTGAACCCCTGTGGTACTCACTTGGGAAGTGGTGTGGCCAAGTTTATGAATGTTCCCAGAGTTACATGCTCAGCTACAAAGCAGGAAATTATGATCACCTGAGAGGTATGCTGGGTTCTGTGCCATGGCATCAGTTATTGGAAGGGAATGATATCAATAGTGCATGGGAAGTGTTTAAATATACTTAAATAATGCCTGACAGCACATGGATCAGAATGATTGCATGAGTGTCTGCTCTATGGGAGAAAAAATCAACAATGGATTTTGGTCTGAATTATTTAGAGGACAAAAAATGTCCATGTTATAGTAAGATGATTAGTGAGGAAGAAATCTAGAGTGTTTGTAGTGTGCTGGTAGGCATGTGAACAATTTGTGTTAGATCACTGGTGATAGCAAATGATCTTAGCATATTTACTTGCTTTGTAGTTAAAAATGAAAAGCCACATGAAGTTGTGAACGTTAAAATCTGTGGAAAATGACCTCACTATTGGGAAAATTGAACTTGAAGAAATGTGAAGAAAGGAAATCAAATTCAGAATGGTTGGTGGCATTGGTAGAGTAATAAGAGACAAGAAACGAATAATAGAATGTGGGAGTGAGATATTTTCAGTGAAAGATCAAAAAAGAGAAGATACTATGTTGCAAATTGACATGATATATCAGATATTTCACCTCAGTTTGAGGTGAAACAAGCAAATGAGAGTGTAACTAGGAATAGGTGAAGTCATTGGTGCTTGAAAAATCTGAAATTTAAGTCAGTTAGAAACAGTATGTGTAGTGTTAGATCTGAAACAGGTGACCTCACTCTAAATGAGGTCACTTTTCCAGAGTCTAACAGATAATATCCATTAAATGAGCATACTTATCATTTGGCATAATTTAACTATGTGTTAAAAGAAATAACAACTGGCAAATTAGAATAAGAACTGTTTGTATTGTAGTTAGTGTGTTTATACTTTTATGTAACTGTAAGTCAACAAAAAGGGCTCACATGAGAGTAATTACCAGTGAATTTCTACACGTGAAAGAATGCCAGTAATTCGGTAAGAAGGGGCAACGGTCGCCCAATACTACAATAGCAGCGTAAGCTGCTATTGTAGTATTGGGTGCTACCTCTAAGAAAACATCAAGACTCATGCATTTCCGGAATTGGAAAGCCCCGTATGAGGATCAGTGAAGTCACCTAGTCAGGGATGAATCGGAAGGGCAAAAGGAGAGATCAGACTCGGAAAGGTGGCGCTCTTGGGGAGCGTATAAAACCTGCAACACAGAATTGAAACCCCCTGTTTTGTTTGTTCCTGTATTCTCACCGTGTGCTTCGAGTGGTCATCGTGATTCAGTTCTTATATTTAAGAGCCGATCTCCGAGAAATTTCAGTATGCCACCGCCACAGAGCACTGCAAATTTTGAACGCAGGCCGTTGGTAAGGAATAGCATAGACGTAAATCCTTAGTAAAGAAACTGAGCACCCAATCCAGGGAGAGCATGCGATTCCCATGTGGCAACAGAACCAAGGCAGCCAGAATTTCGTAAGAAGGAAGGACGGAGAAAACCCCGAAGGAACCTAAGATAGAGTAGATAAGTATCTTTGCATATTCTAGCCCTTTAGGGAATGTGACTAACAGAAGCGGAAGAAAGTGTATCTCGAATTTATGATAAGGAAAAGCATGAAGAATTAATATATGTGTGAATGACTCTATACCATTAAGCTGAATTCTAAGAACTAGTAACTTACTGGAGATTCTGTCGTGACCTACTCGAGGGAGATTAATAATGTGCCAAATACCTAGCTGGCTCCTATTAAGTTGTAAACTAAATATTTGATAACTTGAAGGAATAGTGTTGTAGAGATTAAGAAATCCATGTTTATCTAAGAATGAGAAAGTGAGAGAAACATAAGAGTTTTAGCCTAGCATTAATATCAACTTTGTATTGTAATTAATTATGAATTTATTACACTTGTTTGTTACCTTCCATGCTTGCTTTTCTGACCATGTTGACTGACATAGACCCTTCATAAAAATACAGGGATTTTTATAAATATACATGCACAGGGATATCCTAAGTAAGAAAGGAAAGGGGGCACGACTGCAAACAGACAAAAGGAAAACCTACGGCTTCTGATTTCAAGCAAATTATATTAGTGGCATCTGATATTCTATAACCATCCTTAGGCTGAGTTTGGCTCTGTCCTTAAATCCCAGGCTGGTGCAGGAAATAAATTTGTCTCAGTGAATGTGGATGACTTATAGAGATCAGGGAATAGGTATTTTCTGGGGCCCAAAATTTAGAAATTGTCAGGTAAGCAGTAAGATCATATACTCAGTGTTAGGCAGACGATTTAGGGATATATAAGGGTTAAAGATAGCAGACAGAGGCCAACATATATAATAAGGTAAAGGAAAGAGTAGTGACCACTAAATCAAAATAGCATTATACAAAGGGGAGATAAAACGAGACATAACAGTAGGTTTGCACACTGCAGGTGGAAATGAACATCAGTGAGGTCAGACCTTGCATGTTTGTGAAGTGAATTTGGAAGATTTATAGAGGTGGGTTAATTTTATTTGCATGTATTTATTTATTTCTCTTTGCTTGAATTTTCATGTTGTTTTAAGTTTAATGAAAATTAGGAGGGGACTGGAAATATAGTGTGATGGATTCCTTACTAAGCTTTATGCATGGAGATTATCCAATTCCTTTCAAATCATAGCCTCACAAAGAAAAGTTCAACCTCTCTCTCTCTATGATGCCTGAAATAATTCTAAAACATCATTGTCTGCCTGGTTGGCCAAGTGGTTAGCATATCCTTTCTTCAGCCAAGAGACTGTGGGTTCAAATTCTGCCAAGGGCATGGATGTTTGTGATTGTTCTACGAACTGTTTACCATATGTACTGGTATAACCTGCGTCCTGGAGCAGTATAACCTTTGATGTCTTTGCACCATAAAAATCAAATGAAATCAAATCTAAAACATTCATATTTCATACTTTGGGTAATGAAACTTGTATACCATTTAGCGATGGCTAGTACAACAGAGATTTGGCATTTCTGCTGAGGGTTGCCATTCCTTGATCCCTACCTATGTTAGTTCACTTATAGATAGTTTTTTTGTCATTCTGATGGTCTGAAGCTGGTTGGCAGGAGTGTGTGTGGGGGGGGTTGCTGCAGTTCAACCAGAATTCACCAAACTTTAGTGTACTCTACGTGATAGTAGTCACAACATCAGTTTCATCAGTGTTTTAGACTTTTGAGGATTTATTTAGCATATGAGTAAAAGTACAAGAAATCAATAAGCAAAACTGTATACAGATTGACAGTTTAATTATCCAGGGTTACTAAATGTGCATACCCATACCAGTAGCTGTAGGAAGAGCATTACTCAGTTCAACCTGAATTCACCAAAGTTCAGTATACTCTACATCAGGGGTCGCCAAACTTCTTTGACCGTCCACCCATTCAAGAGTTTCTTGACTTTTTATCGACCCCCCTCTATTTTACTATTACGTAATTATAATAGGACAAGCAGAAAAGACACTTATGTGAGTTTTTAGATTGTTTATTTTATAGTTACAGTGTTTCTTGTATGTGTAATATAGTATATACTATTATATTGGCTTAATGTCAAAGGGATACGTTTTGTTTTCGACGTCCTTCTAACATTACATATTTGATAGGAGAGATAAATAATATATAAAATTTAATTTAGATAACAAAATAACAATAATACAATCTTCCTATAGGTATATATAGGATGTACAAAACTACCAGCCCTGCTCAACTCTTCAACATAGAGAAGTTTAGTTCATGAATGAATAACGATTGAATTGTAATATGTATGTTGATAAATTTTAGAACATTAACGCTCACTTGTATGTCGATGTGCAAAAATGAGAACTGGGATCGAATACGTGTAAGTATAAGTAAATAAGCAACCACGCACGTGTTGCAATCTCTCTCTCCCGCCGCACTGCTGGGCAGGAACCATCGACATCCGTTTATTGGTAAATACGTCATTTTGGCCTCCGTAACTATTTTCATGACCTTGCTCCATCTTCCAGGTTTTATTCATGTCACTGTTCCCACGATTCACTCTTAATTGCGTTGTCGTTCAGGATGGAGGTAATCCAAGTTAACCGAATTAAATATTACCCATACAATGATGTCTTATATTTTTCTATCTACCCCCAATCGACCTCTGGGGATCGATATCGACCACTTTGGCGACCAATGCTCTACATGATGGTGGTCACATCAGTTCCATCAGGGTTTTAGACTTCTGATGGTTTATACAGGGTGTCCCAAAATTCACGCAAGAAGTAATTTTGATAGAAAACACGGGTTTTTAATTAAAAATTGTAATTCCTTATTGATTCATAAAGTATACAGTATAGGGTTATGCATGGAATAGCATATTCCATGCATAAATAGGCTTTGCTGGCACATATGCACTCTTTTGTCAAAATTTTCCATGAATGTTTTGCATAAATGTGGCTGAATTTCGTTGATACAGCGCTCAATTTCCTCCTTCAAGGCATGGGTGGTCGTGGGCTTGTTGGCATAAACCTTAGACTTCAAAAAAACCCAAAGAAAAAGTCCAACGGCGTTAAGTCACATGATCTGGGCAGCCAATTCTGATCACCAAAACGGGAAATTACACGACCAGGAAATGACTTTCAGTAATTGAATTGTTTCTCGGGCTGTATGGCATTTGGCACCGTCTTGTTGAAACCACATGTCGTCCACATCCATATCTTGCAATTTAGGCACAAAAAAACTGGATTATCATGTCACGATAGCAAGCACCATTAACTGTTATTGCCTTACCAGCCACATTTTCGAAGAAGAAGAATGGACTGATGATGCCTCCAGCCCAAAATCCACACCAAACAGTGACACGTTGTGGATGCATTTGTTTCTCAACAATCACTTGTGGATTTTCTGAACCCCAAATGTGACAATTTCGTCGATTAACGAAGCCATCAAGATGAAAATGAGCCTCATCGCTGAAGATGATTTTGTTCGAAAAATAAGCATCCACTTGTTGTTATTCCATAATCCATTCAACGAACTCTCTTTGCTGTGTGTGGTCAGTAGGCTTCAGTTCTTGAGTCAGTTGAACTTTGTAAGCATAAAGATGCAAATCTTTCATGAGAATACGCTGTAGAGAGTTTCTCGAAATGCCCAATTCAAAACCACAGTGCCGAATTGATGTTCCTGGACTCTCAGCAACACTCTCACGAACTGCTTCGATGTTTTCTGTTGAACGACTTGTTGAAGGACGGCCAGAGTGTATAAGATCACTAATTGATCCAGTTTCCTTGAATTTTTTAATTAATCTTTTCACAGTTGATGAAGTTAAATCACTATTCCGACCATATTTTGTACAAAAATTGCGAACTGTAGCTGCCAAGCCTTCATTATTTTTAAAATATTGCTCAACAATGAAAATGCGTTGTTCATTCGTGTAGCACTCCATTTTTGATAACCCTGAACTGTCACGCTGTCTTTTTTTCTCGTTGGCAACACTTTACCGCACAAATGGCGCTAAATTTAAATCTTGCGTGAATTTTGGGACACCCTTTATATGTAGCATATGGGTAAAAATAAAATTAATTAATGAACAAAACTGTATACAGATGCACTTGAATTAACCAATCAACACTCCAACAAACTTTGCCACCTCTTTCAAGAAATGTCCATGTTCTTGACCAAAAGTAATGACACCCCTTTTGTCACTCACCTTTACGACTCATGATTATACCTGTAAAAGAGAATACCGAATGCTACAAATGCATTTAAACACACGCACACACCTCAGGCATCCACAATCATATTCCAGCAGTTTTGCACTACCTATCTGTATGACTCTTGACGTTCATCAACTTTAAAATTATGTCCATGTTTCAATCAGCATTCTATAATTTTTTTGTTTGGTGTGTTTATATATGCATCTGTCCTCTCTGGGAGCTGGCACTCATTAAATCTGTTATTCTTCATCATCATCATCAAATTCCTGCCATGTACCCTCAAGGGGTGTACAGGATATGACAGTACTACATGAAAAAATTACATCATTACTAACTTCCTATCTACAATTTTCCTCCAAATCAGTCTGTTACTTGTCAAGACTCCAACATCATCAGATCTTATATTTCTATCGTCTAAGGCACTTTGTACCGTATCAATCCACCTATATCTTGGTCTTCCTCTAGGTCGTTTTCCTGCCAACCTGGCAGAGAACACTTGTTTTGCTAATCTTTCCTCTCCCATTCTATTTAAGTGACCATACCATCTGAGATTAGCTCTGCTAACGCATTCCTGGATGCTGACAATGTCAAGTTCTTTCCTAATATCCTCATTTTTAATATGATATTGCCATTGATGCCATCTGTTCACGCCTCTAATCTTTCTCAGGACTCTCATATCTGCGGTCTCTAGTCTTTGGTCAAGTGTTTTACTTCTGACCCAGCTCTCAGATCCATAAGTTAAAATTGGTTTGAACACAGTCTTGTATACAGCTAATTTAGTGTTCCGACTAATTTCTTTCTTATTCCATATGAATTTATTCAGTTGACTTCCCACCATACCAGCTTTGCTGATTCTGTTGTCTATTTCTATATTTAGTTTACCATCTTCAGTAAAAATTGTGCCTAAGTAGCTGAAATGTTTTACTTGTTCCACAGGTTCTCCATTCACAACACAGTTGACATTTTCAATGATTCTGCCTATTTTCATTGTCTTTGTCTTTTTATTGCTGACCTTCATACCATATCTATTACAACAGCTATTCAATTTAGTCAGAGAATCTTGCAGACTTGTAGCGGATTTATTTAGAAGTATAACATCATCCGCATAAAGCAAAGAGCTGACATTAACATCTCCAATTTTGATGTCAGGTTTAATACCACATTCCTTCATAATGTGATCCATATAGATAATGAATAACAGAGGGGATAATGTACATCCTTGTCTCACACCAGATTTAACATTAAACCATCTTCCTGTACTTCCTTCAATTCTAACTGCTGATTCACAACTCAAATAAAGACTAAGTATTGCTTGATATAACGCCCCATTGACACTATACAACTGCAGCGTATTGAATAGCTTCTCTCTTGGCACCTTGTCATATGCCTTTTCCAAATCGACAAAACTTAAATACAGATCTTTGTTATATTCCCATGCTTTCTCGACTATTTGTCGTAAAGTGAAGATCTGATCCTGACAGCCTCTATTTGGCCTGAATCCAGCTTGTTCTTCACCAAGCTTTTCTTCCACAATTCTTCTCAACCGTTTCTCAAGTATACTTGCATAGATCTTGCCAGGAACACTCAGTAGGGAAATACCTCTGTAATTCTCACATTCAGTTTTATTTCCCTTTTTATATATGGGTACTATGAGAGCTCTACTCCAATCATCGGGAATTCGTCCCTCTGTCCAGGCTTTCTGAACTATGCAGTGCAGCCACTGTAAGACTCTTATACCACCATACTTCAGCATTTCTGGTCGAATATCATCTACTCCTGCTGCCTTTCCACATTTCAAGCCTTTGATGGCTTTTTCTACTTCAAGTATGGATATGTATTCCTGACTGCATGCCTGGTCAGTGTTTTTTATCACTGTGCTGTCATCACTGCTTGTTTCATTTAGCAGTTTTTCAAAGTAATTACTCCATACTTCAAGGATATCTTTTTCTCCTGTTTTCATTTCACCTTTATCATCTCTAATTCCTTTTACAGCACTCTTTCCTCCATTCCTAAGTTTCTTCAACAACCTCCAGAATAATTTGCACCTTCTTGATATTTATTTTCTATATTCTTGCCAAAGTCCTCCCATGACTTTTGTTTAGCCAGTTTTACACACTGTTTAGCTTTCTTACATTTGTCTCTGTATTCTGTAAGAGTAAAAGCTGACTTATTTGCCAGGAACTTTTGATATGCTTTCTTCTTTTCCTTCACTGCCTCTTTAACTTCCTGTGTCCACCAGGGAGTTCTGATTTTTTTATCCTTGCACACAACCTCACCACATGCCTCTCTGGCAGAATCAATCAATGTTTCCTTCAGAGTTTGCCACTGAATCTCCAAGGTTTGATTCCTGTTCTCAAACTCTTTCATTTTCTTTTCAATAATATTTCTGTATTTTAGTCTACAGTTCACATCTGAGAGCTGCTCAACTTTTATTCGCTTTAAAACTTTCTTACATGTTATTCTTTTCAATATGAAATTCAATTTTATCCTGCTCAAGACTAAATAGTGATCACTTCCAATTTCAAATCCTCTGTACACTCTGGTGTCCTGCACCAGGGAGAAAACATCACTATCAACAATAACATAGTCAATGAGACTTTTCTTATTCCTAGCCTCTTCTCTCCATGTGAATTTGTGCACATTTTTATGTTGGAACATGGTGTTAGTAATAACCAGTCCATGTCCTGAGCAGAAATCCAACAGATATTTGCCATTATTATTAGCTTTGCTCTTTTCTCCAAATTTTCCCAAAATATTTTTGTATGTCTCACAATCATTTCCTACTCTACTATTTAGATCCCCAACAAGGACCAACTTTTCCTTTTTCATTGTGTCAGTTGCTTTTTCTAAAGCCTCAAAAAATTCCTCCACTTCTACCTTAGTAGAACCTTCTGTGGGACCATAGGCACAAATAAGTCTCATTGTCCAGTTCCCCATTCTCATATTTGCCCACATTACTCTACTTGAGACTGACTGCCATTCAAGAAGATTAGCCTCGTATTTTGTGTTGAATACTATGGCTACTCCTTCTTTTCCTTGATTGTCATTGCCTGAATATAACATTTTGTATTTATTGCTCAGAAAGATCTCACCAGTTTTGGTCTTTTTTGTTTCAGTCACCCCTATTATGTCGATCTGGTACTTATCTAATTCCTCAGCTAGCTCCATTTCTTTGCCATTCAGGCTTCTTACGTTGATAGTACCGATCTTTAACTCTGGTGATGTTGAGTTGGGGTTTGTTTTCAGATTTGTTCCAGTAGCTGACTTTTCGCTGTTCGCCCTGGTTCCCTGGCGAAAACAACGGGGGCCTTGTTTAACCGGGCGACGCCCCAGCCGGCATGAAATTTTGTCATATTGTACCATCATTTTTTATTTTGGTTTAACCAATAAGAATACAATTTGGTCGGCTAAATCCCAAATTGCCAGCCCATCCTCGTTCGTTCAGTATCAAAGTAGATACCCAACAGGGTGCACCACGAGAAGGTGAGGATTGGACATTAGGTCAGAAGCCCTGGTCGGTTCTCCGCATTCCTTTAAAGGCTATGTGGAGGTCTCCTCTCAGTTATACAGCTTTGACCCTTAAGCACCCCATCTGTTATTCTTTCATAACTTATATAAGTTAATACACATTAAAACATAATATGGAATTCAAACCCTGTGGTCTTTGTTTTCAGACTTACTAGTCTAAGCACTATATCGATGTTCAGTATGTTTCCATATACTTTTTTGAAAATATATTGTAGGAGAAAGAAACTTTGAAATGATGTGATCCATATTTCAAATGTGAACTCAAGATATATTTATTTTTATAGACAGGTGGAGTGTCTCGACCAGCACTTAAAAATTTATATGAAAGCTTTGTTAGTGCAGGAGAAGTTGATGAACGAGAAAACAAAGATGATAGAGAAAGAAATGTAGACAAGCCAGAAAGAGAATGGAGTGGTAGGCAGGAACGACCTCGTCAGGGAAATACAATTTATGTATTTGGTTGTGGAGTAACTGAAGAAATTCTGAGAAATGGATTTACTCCATTTGGTAAAATAATAAACATTTCTATGGAAATTGAAAAAAAGTAAGTGTGTATATATATATATATATATATATATATATCATTGTTTTAAACTAATTTGGAAGTTGAATTATTGAACTATAAGTAATTTTAAATAGATTAAGGGCTATTTCAAAGAGAATGGTTTAATACCATGTTTTTTGAAAACATGATATAAACAATCTTATTCAGTTTCAAAAGGCAGATATAAAAATTTATTATTATTTAAACATCATCCGAATCTGAACAAGAATGATGGATTAATAACTCCAAGAATCTGGAGGATCCATCTTCAATCCATTTAGTATCCAGAACATCCCCAAACTGAAGAAAACCTTAATATGAGAAGAATAGATAGAAATTGTATTATGTAGTTCTACTATAACCCCCCCTCCAAATCTGTATATTATTATACTGATATGTATAAAAAATGAATTTTATTTTTATTTAATTTTTTTCCCACCAGAATTTAGGCTAGGGTAAATGATTGACAAAGCATTTAAATAGATCTTACTTTTGTGTGGTGTCATATAGCTTGTGTCTTATGCATATGTATATTTTCCTGATGATGATCTCAATACAGCAGTCGAAACATGGAGTGTTTTGACTGCTGTCTTACTAAAATCCTCCCATGACTTTTTATTAGCTACTTTTACACATATCTTCCATAAATTTTTCTCTGTATTCTCTGAAGGCACATGGTGATTTACAACTTTTGAGTTGTAAATCACTAACTAATGATATAGTTTCTGTATAAAAACATGCCTGCTCACCCAAAGTGGAAGGGAAATTTACAAAAATCAAGGGAGCCAACATCAGATGTGCGACACATGTGAAACATAGCCTAGCATGAACATGTTAAAAAACTACCTGAGTGTATTTTTTTTGCTCAAAACATTTTTTGCTTATAAAATGTAAATCAAAAAGCACCCTTAAATATAATAATATATATATATATATGTATATATATATTATTTTAAAAAAAAACGAGTTTTCTATTTAATCTTCACACCTTGCCTCAAATCGGCAAACTGGCCGACTTCTCCTTCAAGGATATGTCCTTGAAACAAATATAAGTCCTTGTTTGTTTTCTGGAGGGGAATTTCAAGTAGCAGTGCATCTCCCTATTGTGTCTCAAATGTGTTCAATAGGGTTGAGATATGGGGAGATTGCTGGCCACCCAAATAAACAATTAGCTCACCATCATGTCTTTTGAAATGACCTTCTTCATCCATCTGGTCTCTGTAATTCCTGGGATTTTAATCCTTTCCATCTTTTTTCAGACGATATCAAGAATACCCATCTGTAGACCATATGCCTATATAAAGTTCACTGTAAGGTTAACCTTCCTTGTTCACAGTAACTCTGATTGTGTTGGAGACTGAAAGTTTATTTTTCACTTGGTCACAAAATAATAAATTTAGTTTAATCCTTTATCCAAGTGTGTGCAAACAAAGTTTATGCCTGAAAGTATCTTCAGGACTGGGGTAAAGTGGTACAACACCGGGCAACTCGTTGCAAAGGTGGAGCAAGCTACCAACACTCCTATCTCAGTATCTCCCATAATGCAAAACACATCTCCTTGCGGACATCTCCTTGAAGATATTTTCAGGTGCAAACTTTGTTTGCACCTGAAAGTATCTTCAGGACTGGGGTAAAGTGGTAGTAGCCCTTCCCTTAATGCATAACATTATACATATTCACAAGGAGATGTGTTTTGCATTATGGGAGATACTGAGATAGGAGTGTTGGTAGCTTGCTCCACCTTTGCAAGGAGTTGCCCGGTGTTGTACCACTTTACCCCAGTCCTGAAGATATTTTCAGGGGCAAACTTTGTTTGCACACACTTGGATAAAGGATTAAACTAAATTTATTATAGTCTGACCAAGTGAAAAATAAACTTTCAACATCTTTCTCTAAATCCAGAGTAATTTAATAAAAAGGTGGCACACCATTTGGCAGCTCCTATAGGAGGAGATGACCTTGCTAATGCTTCTGCCTGGTATCTCCACTTGGGCCTGGCTCCCACTGAAGAGACTTTAATAAAGGTAGAAACTAGTCTGGGTAGGCCCTTCCCTTAATGCATAACATTATACATATCTGCAAGGAGATGTGTTTTGCATCATGGAAGATACTGAGATAGGAGTGTTGGTAGCTTGCTCCACCTTTGCAAGGAGTTGCCCGGCGTTGTAGCACTTTATCCCAGTCCTGAAGATACTTTCGGGCTCAAACTTTGTTTGCACACACTTGGATAAAGGATTAAACTAAATTTATTATTGTGTTGGAGACTGTAATACACTTCTCAAACAGGACCCTCTGCCTAAGCCCTAAACACAGCTATGATTATTTTGCATGACCACCAATGCAGCATGAAATGTATTATAAGGCAGCTATATTAGTATTTTGGAGTGAAGTCACTGCAAGAAAAAAGTTATAGGATTGCAGAGGCAGTTTCTACATATATGGGGAGTTTTGGTCCCATTTCGTCCAGGTCAGCTAGGTGGGTTGTGACTTCAATGTGAGGCAAATACCTGAGAGAAAAGGGCAACTCCCACTGCATAAGACGAAAAGAATTATTAAAATAGGAAAGATTCACCCCTTGCCCTCAAATACTCTAATAGCATTGGGGGTGGGGGAGCAGGAAGCAAATAAAAAGAAAGGGTAGAGACCAGTCTACAGATAATATAACAGATGTATATTACATGAAATAAGGCATGGTTCAGCATCAGGTACTTCAGGTTTGTCACTCCCATACTCACCAAAGTAAGCCCTTGATCCTTCAATGACATATTAAATGATGCTGCTTTTGTTTGAAAGGTTTTCAAAACTGTTACTGTCAATTTTTTGTTAAAAGCTTCAGTAATTGTCTCTTTTAACAGATCTTATTGAAGACATGCTATAGGTATATAAATCAACAGGATATAACCTGTCATTAAAGATTCATTTTTGCAAGTGATTCCTGCTCATGAAAAGTTGTAAATCCAGATGTACACATAGGTTTCTCTAGCAGTTCTGTAGGTAGTTTTCAGTATTGAGACTACATTGTAATATAAAGAGTTTATTAAAAATAAACAATTAAAACCTGACAAGTTTCATGCACCATAAGAATTACACCATCAGGGGTAATAAAAATAAACACAGTTATTAAAAATAAACAATTAAAACCTGACAAGTTTCATACACCATCAGGGGTAATGGTACATAAAAATTTTGCACAACAAAAACGTATTAACTTCACAACTGTTAAATAATTGATAAACCAGAACACAAATGATACATTCGTTACTGTATGTTGGAACGTCGCTAGTTGTTATCACGTTTTATGGTATCACGTGTGCTATATTCTAGGTCTGTGGCAGTTAAATTTTTGATGAAAGCAGATCATACTTGATGTAAAATTAAGCCTTGATTTTTATTACATTTCGATACAAAATTAATAACGGAAAAAACTCACGTACAAAGATTATTTAATAGTATAATTTTTGTACGTGAGTTTTTTCCGTTATTAATTTTGTATCGATATGTCTACTCACGGTATATATACCTCTTTTAAAACTTTTATTACATTGTGTAGAGATCCTAAGCATTTGTGAGGCTTCCCTAAAGTTTCTTGTGAAACAATTATCATCAATATATGACATTTTTGTTAAAGATACCCAGCTATTTTAAACCTGGTTTTACTCCATTTCCCAAGTAAACAAACAGACAAACAAGTCAAGTTTGCACCTGCAAGTGTTGCAAGTCTAGTTGACCCTGCACGTAGTGCAAGACCAAGGCAACTCATGGTAAAAAGTAGAATAAGGTCTGATCACTATTCTTAATGTTTACCCTTAATGCAAAGCACATCTCCTGGAGGAGATGTATGATGCTTTGTATAGTGGCCCCTTGCTTTTAATACACCGGATGTAATTTTGATTCCTGGAAAACTGGAGAACAATAAGAACAAGATTTGGCTTATATTTGAATTTGACACATCAAATTAGTCAAATTCTCACATACTTCTGCTTCAAGGTAAAATTTTAAATGTTGCTGAATATTAATTGCTATAACATTATTTTGATTATTAACACAGAGCAAATTTGTTTCAGCTGTGGTTTTGTGACATTTGAAGAAAATGAATCAGCTGAAAAGGCTATCAATGAGGTAAGAATAAAACTGTGCTTCTAAAATTTCTATCATCATCTTTGCTAATTCCTAGCTGATTATGATTAAATCCTAGAAAATGATTCAGTACTCATATGTGAACTACTCATCTTCATGTGAAATTGTTAATTCTCTATCTGGCAAAAATCATTTTTATTACTTTTGCCTATCACTTGGGAAATATTAGTGTCGATCAGCAGTGATTCTTTCCCTCTCTCCCTGTTGTCTTTCTTGGAATAGTATAATATTATTCAGTTATTTATACCAGAGAATCCTAGGACTTTAGGACTTTGGCCTACTATAACTCGCACAATGTATAATATCCTTCCTTTGAATCATTCCACTGATGACGTATCCACCACTCCTTGTAGTTTATTCCATTTAATTCACTGTTCACCATTAATATTTAGGGATGATCCCTTTGTTCTCTTTCTTACTTCCTGCCACTTGCATTTGTACTACAAAATCCTACAGCATTTTATCATCTCTTTTCTGCTTATTTGCCGAACTTTATAGCATACTTTACTTTCTCATCTTCATAATTAACATGTTAGTCCTGATGTTATCTTGATTATTCTGACTTTGTACCCATTTTATATATGTTACCTCCCTCTTCTTAACCTAGACAACAGATTTGAGAATAGTAGTCCAGATGCATTTATATCAGGGAAGTTCTTAATGAATAACTTTTCTCTAATAATTAATGTCATAAACAGCATCACAGTAATCTTTTGTTTTTCTTGACAAACTTGACAGTGATCTCTGAACTTCACCTCCCTGTCCACCATCACTTCTAGTCTGATCTTATCAGAAAAAACCCTTCACACATTGTTTGTTCACTGAGTGAATAGTATATTTTAAACTAACTTTTGAGTAAAATAATATATTTTAAACCTGCTTTTAAACCAACAGGTGTGGGCTCAAATCCTCCTGTAGGCATGGATATTTGTGAATTTCCTTGTCCTGTATAAGACCACTGTCATCCTTATTTGAGGACTGAATTAGCTAATTTTATCCTGCTCTAGAGACTTTGGTCTCTAGAGCAGGATAAAGTGCATCAGTAACATGCAATCATTTACTTACAGCAACTTGTTGAGGCCAGTTCCACGTATTGAAATCATTGATGATTGCCTTTTGGTTGGAAAGGTATGAGTTTGATTGCTGTTATTATAAGAGCAGAACATTTATTAGTTTTTTTTCAGAGTAAAAAACTGAGTTAACTGGTCCCCTATGTTAGTGTGCTTTCCCTTCCTGGATCTTGGGTTTTCATCTTTCATCTTGGATTCAATGCAAAATATTGACATTGGCATAATATACTTGTTATATAGTTTTAATTGCTTTGCTGGAATTGCTTTCATACAATAAGAATATGGGAGATATGATCAAATATGATGCAGTTGACTGAATGCTTTGTTAAAGCCTTCAAGCAGTACAGAGTTTGTTTGTTTGTTTCTCACCTCCTACACATAAGTTATAAATTCTCAGATTTTTTTTAATGTTGAGCCCATACATGAGAGGTTGATTGATCAACCTATAGTATATTAGTACTGTATATGGGTAGCGGGTTGGGAAAGGAGAAACTTGTTTACGTTTATTTTAAAGGTCTGCATATTGTATTCCTTGGGAAATACGTCAGAGGAAGACTGTTCCACAGAACAGCAGTAGCAGGGATGAAGGAGGAGGAAAAGCAACTTGTTCTGTGGATTTCAAGGTGCACTGTGAAAGGATGTTGGGTGGCAGCTGTATGTGTTCCAGTGGGCTTAGTACTGAGTGGAGGAATTATTGATGCTATTTCAGATGAACATTTGCCGTGGAAATATTTATGGAATACACAAATTGCAGAGACCAAATATCTGTGTGAAATTGGGGGGGGGGGGGTCAGTAAGAGATGGGCCATTTATCAATCTCTAATTGCTCTCCTTTGTATTGAGTTAAGCATTTCGGAGGAGCTTTTAGGAGCTCTACTTCAAATGTGAGAGCAATAGTTGATAGCTGGGCAGATTTGTGATTTGTATAGCAATCCCTCAATTAGTGCGCCTATATACATCTTAAAAATAAATGTTACAGATTTAAAAAATTTTCTATCTATACATTTTTTATGGCTAACTATTTTAAAAAATTACTCACTAGGATGAAATAATTTAGTTACTGATTTAAAACATTTTACGAAGTTATTTTTTAATGGCATACTACACTATTTCCATGTACACTATGTTCCAAATTTACCGCCAAAATTTATGTCTTCTACTAATTATATAGCATTTTGCTGATTATATCTCGTGCCTCCTTTGCAATTGTTTTCCTTTCTTATTTTCATTTTAAAGTATTTTCCTAACCTTTCATCATGAGTAAAAGAATTAATGAGCAAAAAAGTGGAAGTGTGAAAATGATTCGAAAAGTAATCTCATTGGAAGAAAAACTTGAAATAATAAAGAAAAATGAACAAGGTGAGTTCAGAGCAAAGATAGGATAAGAACACAAAAATAGGTGAATCAACTATAAGAGTAATTTTAAGAAAAGCTACTAAATACAAGGAGAAAGGTAAGGCAGCTTTAAGTTCATCATGCATAAAATCCAAGTATTATAATGATTGAATTAGAGAGATTTCTTTCTACATGGATCGAAGATTGTAATCAAAAACAGATCCTGCTAAGCACTGACCTTATTAAATCAAAACCATTAAGTCTCTTTGTAACCTTGAACGAAAGAAGGGACTATCAATGATGAAAAAAAGGTAGAATTCCACATAGTGCTGGGTGGTTTGAGCGTTTCAAAAAGAGAAATAGCCTACATCATGTTCTAATCACAGGCGAAGCTGCAAGTGAAGATAAGAAGGTGGCCACAAATTATCCAGAGATTTTGAAGAAAATTGTGTAAGAAGGGGCTGTTGTGACCAATAAATATTTAATGTCAATGAAACCGGCCATTTTTGGAAGCGAATGCCTTCCAAGACTTTTCTGGCCAAATCAAAGAAATCTCGGCCTGGTTATAAAGTCTCAAAGTCAAATGAAATTACTGCTAGCAATATGCGAGCCACTTGGAAGCACCTTCTTCCACATTGTGCAAATGATTTTAGAGCTTTTCAAATGAATCTAAATTAATTAAATCTCATTCTGAAATATTGAGTCATTCCAACCTGCTAAATTTAGATGCACAGCAGGAAGATCCTGAAGAATATGAAGAAAATTTAATCACTGACAAGCCCAAAATGATTTCACAGAAACAAATTGAAAATATTTTTCATGCAACCAAAGTTTTAAGCAGCAATGCTTAGAAGACCCTGGTGAAGACAGAAGCAGTAAAATTTGCAGAAGAGTAGAAGAGGCAATAGGGCCATATCGTCAGTTGTATGAAAAAAAGAAACTGATTGCCTGCCAAACTGCGTTAGCTCAATTCTTTATTAAGAAACAGAATAATACATTTATATTCTGAATATGTTTTATTGTCTTTCAGCTTTGTGGTTTTCCTTTAACTAGGCCCTAATTCTTTTATAAAAAAAAATTAAGGATCAAAAAGGAAATTTGAGGAATGAATTATACTTTTTCCCATAGGTTATTATATTCAATTAGTGTGCCTGTTTTAAAGAATGCATTAGCACATTAATCAAGGGATTGCTGTATAAAGTTTACACTGTTTAAGAGTGAAGTAACATCTTGAGTGAAAGAGAAATTCTAGTTTTTTGGAAGCTGAGGATTGAATTCAAGATGATTGAAGCACAGCTCTCATAGCACCCATCCATAAAGAGGGAAATAAAATTGAATGTGAGAATTGCAGAGGCATTCCTACTGAGTTTTCTGGCAAAGATTTATGCAAGTATACTTGAGAAATGGCTAAGAAAAATTGTAGTAAGGAAGCTTGATGAAGAACAGGCTGGATTCAGGCCAAACAGAGGTTGTCTGCATCATTTTCACTTAAAGACAAATAGTTGAGAAATCTTGAGAATATAATAAGGGTTTGTATTTAAGTTTTGCTGATCTGGAAAAGGAATATGAAAAGGTGCCAAGAGGAAAGTTCTTCAAAATGCTACAATTATATGCTATAAATGTTACATTATATATTTTTTTTTTATTTCGTATCCAAACACAAGTGGTACAGTAATAAGTAATTAAGTGATTTACAACACATTAGGATACATTACAATGAAATCAGTTTAGATTTGGTAGGTGAATTATACAGGGAAATAATAATTAAATATGAATAAAAGGAAACTATACATAACTTTGTACAATAAATATGGTCTGATGTTCCTCAATCAACTGCTCTTTCATTACATTACATTATATCAAGCAATACATAGTCTCAATTTAAGCTATAAGTCAGCAGTTAGAATTGAAGGAGGTACAGGAAGATGGTTTGAGGTAAAATCTGGTGTGTGACAAGGGCACACATTCTCTCCACCGTTATTCATTATCTGTACAGATCACATTATGAAGAAAAGTGGTATTAAATATGATATCAAAATTGGTGATGTTAATCTTGGCTCTTTACTTTATGCAGATGATGATGAAGATTCTTCTGAATAAATCTGGTACAAGTCTGCATGATTCTCTGGCTAAATTGAATAACTGTTGTAATAAATTTGGTATGAAAAGGCAGAAACATTGTAAACATCAACCATATCCTGAATGGTGAACCTGTAGAACAAGTAAAACATTTCAGCTATTTAGGCACAATATTTAGTGAAGATGGAAATTAAATATGGAAATAGATAAGAGAATTAGTAAAGCTGGTATGGTAGGAATTGAGCTGAATAAATTTATATGGAATAAGAAAGAAATTAGTCAAAACACTAAATTAGCTGTATACAAGACAGTGTTCAAACCAATTTTAACTTATAGATCTGAGAGCTGGGTTAGAAAATAAAACATTTGATCAAAAACTGAAGACCTCTGATATGAGAGTTCTGTGAAAGATTAGTGGAGTGAATAGATGGCGTTAATGGCAGTATCACATTAAAAATGAGGATATTAGCAAAGAACTTTGCCATGGTTAGCATTCAGGAATCTGTTAGTATAGCTAATCTCAGCTGGTAAGGTCAATAAAGCAATGGGAGAGGAAAGATTAGCAGAACACGTATTCTTTGTGAGGTTGGTAGGAAATAGACCCAGAGCAAGACCAAGATGTAGATGAATTGATCCAGTAAAAAGCATCTTAAAAGACAAATATAAGATCTAATAATATTGGAATCTTGACAGATAACAGATTAATTTGGAGGAAAATTGTTGATCAGAATTTAGTAATGTTTTATGTAGTACAATCATAATTATCCTGTACATTCCCTGAGGGTGCATATCAGGAATTTGATGATGATACCATAAAATTAAACTTCCTTGGAAGAACTGAAAAGTAAACTTAAATTTGCTTCTAAGAATTCTTCAAAAAATGAAGAGAATGCCAGTGCAATGAATTTAAACAAGGGAGAGGGATTGTTTTGGCATTAATAATTTGAGTCATTTTTATCTGGAATTTATTTTATTAATCGTGCTCTTTTTAAACTGCGGTAGTCTGATTTGGGCATGTTTTTCCACTCTTGAGAATACTCATAATTCAGAATTATATCAATATAACATTAGCCAATTCAAGCACTCGTTTAAAATAAATAAATAAAAAATTTGTTACAATTCTGAAACTTTTAAAATGATTTTTCATTGTATGCAACTAAACATAATTTGTTGATTCTTATGTGTATTAGGTAAATGGCAGTATGGTATCAGGAGTTAAGTTAAGAGTGTCATTAGCAAGGTGGCAACCTTTGATTCCTGTTCTTGCTGAAGGTAGTACTGCATCTCCTTGGGCTGCTATAGGTATGTTTATTAAATTTTCTTTTCAGTGAGATATGAAAATGCTTAACATGTATAATTTCCTTTTGAAATTTGGAAACATTTTATTGAAGTCTGTCATTCTTTTGTTGCATAAAACATTGTTTGCATTTGAAAAATCAATGACAGAATTATGCCACTTTGTATTAAAAACAACCAAAGAGTGCTATGATTTCTGCACTTCATCTGTTAAGTGCTAATTTGAAATATCAGTGTCTTAACAAATAATGGGAACTTTTGTTTGCAACTGATATTGACATTGAAATAAACAAATTAAAAGTGAATATTAATTGGCACTTTTAATTTGTTTATTTCAGTTTTAATTTATGAATGAATTAACTTTAATATTTACTAGCCTTCTTTATTTAGGAAGTAAAAATTAGGAGCAATTTTTAGAAAAAAAATTACTCATACTTTTAACATAAATGGGTATGCATCTTTTAACTAACAATATGGCAGGATCCTTTCTCAGTTCAGAAATGGTCTGCTCTCTTTGGTTGACTTGAAATGGAATTTAACTAGAGTAAGTAAACTCATGTAGAAAACTTGTAGGAACTACTCTTATAGTACTGGGCAGCCAAACTTCCTTTACTTAAGACCCATGTGCACTAAATGTCAGATGTTTGAGAGCTGCAAGATATGAACAAATATTACACACATGTTTTTATTGTTACATGCACATTTTGTTTACCCATTAACATACCTATTAGTTAACAGTATGAGTATTTTTTTTTCTAAAAATTACTCCTAATTTTTACTTCCTAAATAAAGAAGACTAGTAAATATTAAAGTTACTTCATTCACAAATTAAAACTGAATTAATATTCACTTTTAATTTGTTTATTTCAGTGTCAGCATCAGTTGCAAACATGCACATTATACGCACAGTTGAGTTGGATAAATGTAATGGGTTTACAATGATACTGTGGACTTTGCAAAGGCCTTGGACAGGATACCACATGGAATTCTAATCAGAAAACTGCAGCACATCGGGATGGATAGGAGGGAGGTTGATGGAGAGATATTAGGGTAGTTTATTCAGGAGTAGAGGCCAAAAGAAGGCCTGTCGCAGGGTTCTGTTCTTGGACTGCTACTGTTTAATTCCTTCATTAACAATATTGGAAAGGATCTGAGAGGTTATATGTTCAGTTATTTGCGAATGATGCAAAGTTGGGTAGAACAATAGTTAATACAGATGATGTCAAAATTTTGCAGAACTATTTGGATAGATTGGCAGACTAGGTGTAAGACTAGGTATGTGACAAAGTGTAAGGTTATGCATTTTGGGGTGAAAAAATTACGAGTTATATAACACATCACTGGAATACTTCAGGAAATTGATGAAGCCAGAGACTTGGGAGTGTTAGTGGATAGGGAGTTAAAGTTTAGGGGAGCACGTAGCAAAAGTGGCTAAAGCAGCTCATCAGATCACTTAGTTACTGAAGAATACTTTGACGAGCAGAGACAAGGAGGTTATTGTTCCTCTTTATCGAACCTTCATAAGATCCCATTTTGACTACTGTGTGCAGATCTGGGCACCAGGGTTTCTTGGTGATGAGGAGGAGGTGGAGAGGATCCAGAGGCAAGTGACCAAGGTAGTAGCAGGTCTATGGAATGAACCTTATGAGAACAGGTTGAAGATTTGTGGGTTACAGAAACTGGTTGATAGATGGAAAAGGGGCAATATGATTGAGACATACAAATTACTGATGGGTTTTTACAAGATTAATTCAGAGGAAATTTTTCAAACAGGTGTCTTAGTGGGAGAACTAGGAGTCATCCATGGAAAATGAGTAAGAGTGTAGTTAGCAAGGGTGTTAGAATTAGGTTTTTTGCTTGGAGAGTAGTGAATGAGTGGAATAGGTTGTCAGAGTTTCTTGTGGGTGCCATGACTGTGAATGAGTTCAAAGCAAAGTGTGATAGATTGCACAAATGTTGGATAGTTCTTGACGTGGTGTTTAGGGCCTCCCTCAGTGAGTCTAAGAACTCCTTATAGTTGCCCGTAATAATAATAATTTTGTTAAAAATTTTATAGAAATATTAAGAAATACATGTATGTAATAATATTTATTCATGCATGCAGTTTTTAAACTGTTAATTTGTATTAGTTTTAAAAATTACAAAGTACACATACAACTATGGAAATATCTAAGAAAAAAATGCACATTTGCATTTCATTAACATTAAATGACACTGCCAAAAATAAAAGGGATAAAACAGATATTTTAATGATAATTATCTGTCTTAGTAAATATCTGGTCAAAACATGGAGGGAAATATATATGTAAACCAATAAAATTAGAGATATTTTAATCAGAATACCACCTTAAAAATTATAGTCTTATCATAATATTTTCGACACAAACAAACATTGCTACAATTCTTCAGTTCAGGATGTTTTATTTCTGAAACTTGCTTCCAGAACTTAGTTGAAGACTGGGATTTATGGATCATCTTTTCAGATCCTCCTGTAATTCTATTGGTTCTATTCCCACAGCAGATGATTCTGCAACCAGAGGTTCGAGAATTGGACAACCATCATTGATCACATCAAGCATGAATGGATTTACAAGAAAGGTGAAGCAGGTTCTCAAACCTATCTAGGAAATTATCAAGCAGTCCTTGTAATTTATCTTGCAATTTGTGGTCTTTTATTTCAATATTAGGGAATGTATTTACTCTCCTTTTGAGATTGGGAAGTTAACTGAAGTTTCTTGATACTGTGTCTCTTTGAAAAACTTATTTTATTCTGAATGCTGAAAATTATGTGGGTAAGACAATTTTCAGCTTTCAGACAAAGATAAGAAACAATCTTATTCTTTCCTTGCAGTGCCAAGTTGAGAATTTGTAGATGATTCATTATATCAGTAAGGAACATTAGGTTTTCATCCATTCATCATTTTCCAGTTGAAGATAGAAACTTTTATTTTCTTCAAGAAAAGTATAATAGGCTCCAACAGCTCCACAAACCTACTTAAGACACTTCATAATATAGTAGAACGAGACATCACTGGGGTTATCTTCAAGCTCCAGTTTTTCAATAAAATTTTTGAACTGTCGGTGGGCTTCCCATTTAAGCTTAAGAAATTGACAATTTCAAGAACAAATTTCTTAACATCTTCATATTTGAAGTATCTGGCTGTCAAATGATCTTGAATAATGCAATGAACAAGGAGAAACTCTGGAAAGCTGGGATCACTTGGCATTGTTATGAATTCAAATACCTATCAGAAAAGTACATCAATAATGAACATGTTAACAACACTTCTAAACCGCGGCCAATCCTCTGCTTTCTCTAGTACGTATTCACTTTTCTTTTTTCTTTTTTTTTAACGTGTGATTTTATGAAATAAAAGTTACTTCATCAAGATCCACATACTGCAAAATGAGCATTAGCTTGATTTTGATTTTAAAAAAAAAGTCGTCATTATTCCTTGTTTTTTAAGACCAGCATGTTAAATTTTCATTGGTTTCCAAACTTTCAATAATAGTTTGGAAACCTGTAGTTCATTAATGTATAATATAATGAACAGTTGTGTTAATCCAGGCATGCTATTCTAGAGACCAAATAGATTTTTATGCCACTTCAGCCCTCCATTAAGCAGAATAATCATGTCATGCTAGGTATCTTTAACTGTTGGATAATGAAGTATCTAGCAAGCAGCTAAAGATTTTTACCATCCCTGCCATAGTGGGATTTCATTTCACTGTTGATAGCATAAGCAGAGCTTTACTTTCTTGCCCTGCTAAGCTGGTAAGAGTTGCTAAATGCATATTTCTTAATACAAATAAAAAATTTTGTTCCTGGTTCTCAAAGATATTCATTCTTGATTGTTTAATGATCAAATGTTATGCACATTTTTTTTTTTTCATAACCTGTCTTGTTTATGTTGGAGATAAAAAAAAATTATCACTTGCATCTAATATCATTTGCATAATTCATTAAACTTTATAGAAGATAGTGTTTTATATAACTGCTGATTTTTTATTATTATTATAACTGCTGATTTTTTTTTATTATTATTTTTTTTTTTTATATATAGCTGCAAGTGATTCTCAAAAAGGACCTCATAAGGATAAACGAGACCTAGTTACATATGATGACATTTTTGAGTGACATTATCACTGGAGATAGCATGCTGACAGTACTACCTGCATTTTAGTATATATTTAGGAGTTAAAAATAAATAAAATGGATGCAGCAATTATAAGAACTGATGTGATTTTAAGTAAACTGTAATTTAACGTTGTTAGAATGCACTTACTCATAGCAAATATCAATGTCAGGGAAAGATTTATAATAAGCGATGAAGAAATCTTAAAAAAAAAAGCAGTCAAGGCAACCTTCTGTTATTAAAACATTTAGTTAATTCTGAAGCCTGCTGTCAGATAAAAAGTGTCTTTATCCAGTTACTGTTTAGATAGTCTGTTTATTTTTGTCATGCATGTATTGTTTTTACTGGATGACACATATTTTCAGTGTTATTTCATTTATTATGCATTTCTTTACTTGAAAATGTACTGATAATTGAAGTTGCATCTTTGCTTTATTTATTAAAACAATGGAATTTCACTGGCTGTTGCATGTGAATGACATTGTTCAAAAGCATTGAAAATCATTTTTGAACAGAAGTTTAAGCTGTAGTTGAGTCTTACATCCAAAGCAATAACTAATTAGAATGAGGCTCAGTTGTAACACAGATCCATCCTGGAGACTATACCAATCATTTCGGTTTCATGGACATTGGCATGTTTTAGACTCGGTAAAACAGAAAAGATAGCTGCATTAACATCGTCATCAAAGTCCTGCCTTTTAGGGAGTGTACAGGATATAATAATAATATTCGTATAGGGTTTCCTCCCCTGTCCCTTTGGGGTGGGGGGAGGACAGGATATAATGATAGTACTACATGAAAAAGTTAATCATTACTAACTTCCTGTTGACAATTTTCCTCCAGATTAATCTGTTATCTGCCAAAACTATGAAATTAGACTATTATGTCAAGAACTATTAGACTTCTGTACTTTCAATAGTTTTAAAACAATCAATCCTTTTTTTTTTTTAAAAAAAAGGATATCAATAAATATACTTGTGATACCAGAGGACAAGATCTATAATTGATTACATCATTACTAATTTCAGAAACTAGCTCCACATGTGAGAGATGTGTACATGTTTACAGTGGAAGTGAAACTAAGTAATAAGCTGATATTTTTTTCAGATCATTACTTAGTAGTCTAAAATAGAAATACTAGCAAAATGGAGAAAGGAAGTAAATAAGAAAAAACAATAAATAGAAAAAGTTATATCTATTACAATAAGAAAGCATTAGAATACTATATCAATCACAATTAACAAATTATCTAAAGGAAGCTTAAATCAGCGAAGTTATAGAAGAATGGAAAACTTTAATAAAGATAATCCATAAAGCAGCTTCTGAAGTACTTGGAAAGAAAAATAAAATATTAAAAAGAAAAACATTAAAAATCTGGAACACAGATATAGATAGACAATGCAATAAAAGAAAAACAAATGGCATACAATTCATTCCTTCAAAAACATACAAAGGAAACAGAATTCTTGTAGATAAGCTTATACGTTGATAACACATGACTATTAAATTATTTAAGGAATTTACAACGTATACTGGAATATTAATTAAAAGAAACTAATAAATACCTCCTATATTTCGGCAATGTCACATTGCCATCTTCATGGGAACATACAACTATGACACGTGTACGCAGGCACTACAAAAAGCAAATGCAGCAGAAGAGAGAAAACTACTGTGTTACTAGATCCTAAAAGTACCTCCTAGCAGGCTATATTGGGTTGTCTTGGCTGTTGGGCTGAAGTTCTCAAGATGCAAGCTTCCCAAATTTGGGGTAGTCTCATGCACCTAAAAAACTTTCCAAACCTCAACAAATAGGGCCGGCCATCTCGGGGGTGCAGTGGGCGCAATGCACCCAGGTCCCACGATCGAGTGGGCACAGTCGGTACACATTTGCGGAAACGTATTACATTTCAAATGTGTTTTTTTTTTCCTGTGCCAAAATCATTTGCAGATAAGTGGTTTTACAACACGTTTATCTCGAATCCTTTTAATTTTTACCTTTGAAAAATATTTTAGGGCCCCAAAAAAGTTTCTTGCACCCAGGCCCCTTTATAGAGAAGACTGGCCCTGTCAACAAATTTGGGTGCATGAGACTGCCCATTAAATTTCACTGACTACTGCCAACAAATTCCCATTAATATAGTATTCTGCCTGTAATGCGATGTTCAGTTATTTGCTGACAATGCTGAGTTCGGGAGGGCAATAACGAATGTAGTTGATACAGAGTCCTTGCAAGCATGCTGATTTGTATAGAATGGTTATGTAATAAAATGTCAGTTCATTGTTGCAAATGTAAAGTTATGCATTTTGCATATGTTATGCAAACCTATCACTCTATTCCCCTTAACCAATGCTGCTGTTACTCTGTTATAGAACCAGATGGCTCAAACAAAGCCTACCTTTAACAGGGTTCTCTATAGAGGATCCCACCATTGTGTACTCACTTTTGGATGTAATTCCTAACCAGCCTTTCCAATATGTTGGTGACTGATCCCACCAGAAACACTAATTGGTCTTTGCTGCATCACTCTTAGCTCCAACCTTGTATAATGGAATTATTGTGTTTTCTTTCCTCTTCAGGAGTAGATTTTCATGTTTTTAAAGTATCCATTTGTCTTTATAACATATTTATATTGTAATATTAAATACAACTGTAAATTGCCCAAAAATGCAGAAGAAACAGAATGTTAATAAGAACAGCAAAGTAGGATTTCTCCATTAAGACAATATTGAAGAGGATATTGAAAAAATTTAACCTATGAAATTACTAGGTTAAAGCAGATTATTAGACAGATGATGAGGAAATTACAGAAAGTTAAGTGGCATTTTTAATGGAATGTAGGAAGAATAAAAAAAAGTTCAGCAACAAAATGAAAAACAACAAAGCATTGAATCAAGTAAGTTAGTGCATAAAGCAAAAATCTGGTAAGTAAAGTTGATTGTACAAAGAAGAATGTTATTTGATATAGTGACTTATCATAAAACATGCCATTGATGAGCGTGTTATAACATAAATTTTCCTCGAGCAGAAATTAAATATATAACATAAGCAATTGAAAAACTGAAAAGAAAAGTAAATAAGGTTGTAATTCTAGTAGGTACCAATGACTTAACTAGTGTTAAACTCAGTATGAGAGAGGATATGAAATGGTTGTTGGAAGAAGTGAGAGTGAAGAGTGAGAAAATAAAATTGTTAATATATTACCTAGATATGATGATAATGAATTACGAAGAATGGCTATGATGGCAAACGATTCAATGCATAGGCTGTGTAGAAAGAGTGGATATGAGTTTTTGGATGTATGGGATGAGTTTGGGGAAGAGTGGATTTGTATAAGAGGGACAGCCTATATTTGAATGTGTTTGGCATCAGGAGTCATGAAAAAATTATTGATATGAGACCTAACACAAAGAGTCAGGGGAACTAAATTCTGATGGGAGGAATCTTGAGAATCTGCATGTAAGAATGACAGTGTTAAGTAACTGTATTTATGATGAGAATGATTATGAAGAGAGAATGATTCTGTGTTCATCTGGTTTGGCCTTATTAAGCATGTGTGAAGATGTCTGCATAAGTAAGAAGCTAGATAAGAACAGAGATCTGCAAGTTGTCAAACTGTGTCAAGTGATCATGTGGTACTCACTTAGGAAGTGGCTAAATTTATGAATGTTCCGTTCAGAAAAGGTTACATGCTAAACTACAAAACAGGAAATTATGATCGCCTGAAGAGTGTGCTGGTTTCTGCACCATGGTATCAATTGTTGGATTGGAAGGATATCAACAGCCTTTGTGAAGTGTTTAAAAAATACTTAAACGATGTGATATCAGAATGTGTCCCTAGAGTTCGAAGAATTCTAGGGATTAAACCAAGAAATTATATACTTAGTTTAATCCTTTATCCAAGTGTAAGCAAACAAGTTTGTGCCTGAACTAGTTTCAGGACTGGGGCAACTTGTATAAAGAAACTAATAACTTCACATTACTTGCCTTAGTATATAATTAATTATAATTAGTATATAATTAAAATAAGTATCAGGAGTCATGAAAAAATTATTGATATGAGACCTAACACAAAGAGTCAGGGGAACTAAATTCTGATGGGAGGAATCTTGAGAATCTGCATGTAAGAATGACAGTGTTAAGTAACTGTATTTATGATGAGAATGATTATGAAGAGAGAATGATTCTGTGTTCATCTGGTTTGGCCTTATTAAGCATGTGTGAAGATGTCTGCATAAGTAAGAAGCTAGATAAGAACAGAGATCTGCAAGTTGTCAAACTGTGTCAAGTGATCATGTGGTACTCACTTAGGAAGTGGCTAAATTTATGAATGTTCCGTTCAGAAAAGGTTACATGCTAAACTACAAAACAGGAAATTATGATCGCCTGAAGAGTGTGCTGGTTTCTGCACCATGGTATCAATTGTTGGATTGGAAGGATATCAACAGCCTTTGTGAAGTGTTTAAAAAATACTTAAACGATGTGATATCAGAATGTGTCCCTAGAGTTCGAAGAATTCTAGGGATTAAACCAAGAAATTATATACTTAGTTTAATCCTTTATCCAAGTGTAAGCAAACAAGTTTGCGCCTGAACTAGTTTCAGGACTGGGGCAACTTGTATAAAGAAACTAATAACTTCACATTACTTGCCTTAGTATATAATTAATTATAATTAGTATATAATTAAAATAAGTATACAATTTCTTGCTATCTTTAATTTATAGCATAACCAAGTGGAAAAACTTCCAACAACTTTCTCTAATCTAGAGTATTTTAATGATAAGGTGTGACACCTTTTAGCTATTCGTATATGAAAATTATGACTTCTGCATTGCTTCAACCTTGGTATCACTTCTGGGTCTGGCTACCACTGATGTGCTTTTTTGTGCTGAAGTGGTTGCTTTCCCTGAGATGTGAGTGGCTCTGCTCAATGGTGGGGTGAGCCTGCCATTGGGCAGCGCCACTGTTGAAAGTTCTTATTGGTGGTGGGGTGGGAGTAGAACTATTGCTGAGTTAAATGATCCTTCAGGTCACTCATTGTTTGGTAATCTGAGAAATTGCATGAGTTTTTGGAGAGGTATTCCTGGTTTGTAATACCTCTTAATTGCACTTAAACATACCTCAATAAAGGTCAAAATCAGTCTGGGTAGTGACCCTTTCCATAATGCATAGCATTATACATGTCCAAAAACACAGAAGCAGAGAAATGCATGAAAAGATCAGAGAAATGACAAGCAGGACAAATACAGCAAACATGCAAGTGTCATTAGAGACTCAGGAGACCATATTCTGATGGATAAAAAAGAAATCATGGAAAGATGGATTGAATACACAAGGAAATTATATGAACAACAAAGAAATGATATTCCTGAACAGACTGATTTAGAAGGACCATCCATTTTACTCTGTGAAGGTGAAAATGCAGTCAGAAAACTAAAACCACATAAAGCTGCAGGAATAGATAACATCTTGGTAGAATGGCTGAGGGCTCTCGATGAAGGAGGACTGAAATTTCTAACAAAATGATGCAATAAAATATACGAGACTGAATTTCTACCCAAAGATATTAATCACTCAATTTTCGTTCCAATTCCCAAAAAAACAAAAGCTACAAGATGTGAAGAGTTCAGGACAATCAGCCTCATCAGTCAAGTATCAAAAGTCCTCCTATACGTTATTCTTGAAAGAAATAAAAGAAAAATAAACATAGAAATAAATGATACACAAAGTGGCTTCAAGGAAAATGTAGGTACAAGAGAAGGTATTTTCAACGTCAGAACCATCATAGAAAGATATCTGGAAAAACAAAAAGATGTGTACCTCTGCTTCATAGATTACAAAAAGGCATTTGACAATGTCCAGCATGAACAATTAATTGAAATCCTTTCAAAAATAGGCATGGGTGGAAAAGAACATTAGGCTATTAACTAATCTTTGCTGGGAACAGACTGCATCTCTGAGAATAAATAGAGAGACCTCAGAAGAATTCCCAGTTCAGAAAGGTGTGAGACAAGGCTGTGTCTTTTCTCCAATTCTCTTTAACCTATACACAGAAGAAATATTTAATAAAATTAGTAACCTCAAAGGAATCACTGTAGGGGGCAGAAATATTAATAACCTAAAGTATGCAGATGGCACGGTTCTTCTAGCTGAAAACAAATATGACCTCAAAACTCTTACAGATGAAACCCTCAAGTATAGCGAACAGTATGGCCTCAGTTTCAACTTTAAGAAAACAAAAATCATGATAATTTCAAGAGAAAAGAAAATACCAAAAATATGCATCAATATAAAAGGAAAAAAAAAAGAACAGGTGCAAAAATGCATATACCTCGGACACTTGATCACAGAGAATGGCAGGACAGAAGATGAAATTAGAAAAAGGATTGAAATCACAAGGTCAACTTTCAACAGTATGAAAACTCTACTAACATCTAGAGAATTAAATCTGAAAACAAGACTAAGAATCTCCAAATGCTACATATGGTCTACATTATTATATGGAGTAGAGACATGGACACTCTCCAATCTGAGTGTGAAAAAACTGGAGGCCTTTGAAATGTGGATGCTGCGAAGAATTATGAGAATATCATGGAAAGAAAAAAAGACAAATGAAGAGATACTAGAGATGGCAGGCGTCATCAGGAGACTGATGAAAGAAATTAAAAAGGGAAAAGTCAGATATTTTGGACATATTCTGAGACATAACTGCCTTAGAAGGAACTGTTGAGGGAAAGAGGAAGACAAAGACTGGAGTGGATGAAAAATATAGAAGACTGGACCTATCTCTCTTATGAGGAATGTAGCAGAGAGGTGCAGAATAGAACATGTCTGCAAGGAGATGTGCTTTGCATTATGGGATACCAAAGCAAGTAATGTGAAGTCATTAGCTTCTTTATACAAGTTTCCTCAGTCCTGTAAATAGTTCAAGCCCAAACTTGTTTGCTTACACTTGGATAAAGGATTAAACCAAGTATGTAATTTCTTGGTATCTTTAATTTATAGCATAAACAAGTGGAAAAACTTCCAATAATTAATTGTGTATTTCACTTTGGGAGCATCCTTATATATATATCATCTTTCCCTTTAAAACCAAAGATTTGGAAATGTTACATTGATGATTTGGGAACATGGCCTTGAATCCCTTCAGAACTTCCAAGATCACCTGAATAATATACATCCTAACATAAAGTTTACAGCAGAGTTGGAAGTCAACAGTTCTCTGTCTTTTCTGGATGTCAAGCTGACCCATTTAGCAGGTAAATTCAAGATTTCTATTTACAGAAAACCTACCCATACAGACAAGTATCTTCACACTCACTCCCACCACTATCCTCCACAGAAATTCGGAATTATTTCTACACTCGGACATCGGGCTTGCTCACTTCTTTCAGACGAAGAACTTAACTATGAACTCAATCTCCTTCTTACTACATTTCAATTAAATGGCTACTCAATGAAGATTATCAACAAACTCCTGTTCGGTCCTCTCCCTCGCTGCAATGAAGATACTACAATTTTTAAAGGGAACATTTCTATTCCTTACATCAGCTCTGTCACACCAAAATTGCAACATACGGACTTTCTTTACGACGCTACCAAAGCTACGTTCTCTTTTAAGTCGGTTGTTATGTCTAGTTTTTAAGTCAAAAACTAGACATAACAACCTCAAATATCCCGGTGTCTAACAGATTGTCTGCGATAGGCAGCAATAGCACTTCGAAACGGCACTGAGTACGTGCACCTATGCCGAAGCACGCCAGCAGTCAGACGGCATCGGCAAGTGCACCGATCAGGAGGGATCATGAGCCTCAAGGAAGTCGGAAAGTTAAAGACAAAACTCCGTCGCCCAGGACGCGAACATATACACGTATGTTTGCGACACCCTTCAGGGTCATCATCCCGACCGTCTATATCTTACTCTTCTTATGTTAACATTATTATGATTGTTCTCTGCATAATATTATTTGTTTCTTATTATCATCATATTTTCTGATTTTTATATTATATATATATATACATATTTATTTATTTATTTATTTGTTTCATTACTAAAGATAGCAAGATTTATATATATATTTATATAGGCAATTGTGGTAAGCCAGACAGAAAAATCAATTGAACTTGGCATCGAGGAACATCAGAGAGAGAGAGAGACATAAATTACAAGCAGACACGAACCAGTGCTTTATCTAGCCATGTTTTGTTTTCCACAAATTCCAACGAAGAGCTCACACATCCAGTTCTCTGGGAAAAGTCAAATAACATTCATCATTGTCACGATGAAACAGAAAGGACAATAATAGAATCGAAAGAAATAATCCTTAACCCTGTACATATTAACAGTAACCTGAGTTGCAATTTGTCAGATTGTCTGCTATCCAATATTGGCGTGCTCGAGATCTTAAATGCACACTTTTTGCCTAATAATACAGTTAGAGAGAGGTCTTCTTTTTTAAACCTTAACAGTTATTTGCTAATGCTTTTTTGTACTGTTCAGAGCCAGTTCCTGTATGGTTATCTTGCTGGTTATTTCTATGTTTTTTGCACCTGAAGAAGTCTGTGAAAGACGAAACTAGTCATGCGAATAAAATTTGTTTTTATTATTTTTTTAATTCTCGCTGTTCTAGTCATAAAATACTAAATTATATATATATATATATATATATATATATATATACTAGGTGGGCTCTGCTCCCCTAGCACCTACGCTTAAGACCTTTTGCTTAAGAATTGTATTTTCAGTACATATTTTACTATTAACTCATTCCCTTCCTTGAAAGGCCATCATTTTTTTTTTTTTTTTAGCTTTTCTTTGTCACCTGCCCATGAAATTGTAAACCTATAGTACATCAGTACTGTGGACAAGTTAAGGAGTTTTTTGTACTTTTGTCATTACTTTTATTTTGTTTTATCATTTTTGTTGTACTTTTTTTTTTTTTTTTTTAATCCAATCCAGAAACTCTAAAGTGGTTGTAGACTGCTAGATAAAATTCATCTCTCATCTGAAGACAATCACATACATCCATGCCTACAGTGTGATTTGACGCTGCAGCCTGCTGGTTGGAGAACAGGTATGTTAACCACTAAGCCAACCAGGCCAGCAAGTTGATATTTCCATATTAAAGCTTTCAGCAATTAAGATTTAGATTGTCCAGAGAATATTCCAATTCATTTTCGTTATTGGCTGGGACCAAGCATGGTCATCTGCATATAACAGTATCGAGGTGACTAAACTGTCAGTCTCCAGTAGCATTGATATATTATTATTATTATTATTTGTCACCTCCAAGAAGTCCAAAGACTCATCGAGGGAGGGTATCCACTCTGCAACTCTGCTTCCACCACTAGTATTTCCACAGAAAATCACAAACATCACGGCACGATTCAAACCCGCAGCCTCTTGACTGGAGAGCTGATACGCTAACCACTTGGCCAGCCAGGCTGGCAAAATTAGAATCCTGAAAAAATTGGCAGCAGTGCCTTAACCTTATATGTATTAGGCCCAGAGGCCGGTCGTCTTTATCAAGGGGAGTGCTAACTTTCTCTCCTTTCATACAACACATCATTTTTCTGTGTGTCCTTGGGGGGGAGGGTTCAGACTACTATGACAGCTCTACATGATTAAGCTTACATTATTATTAACCTCCTATCCACAATTTTCTTCCAAATCAGTCTATCGTGAGCACTCCAATATTCTTATATCTAACATTTTGTGCTTCTAAGGCATTTCTGACTAAATTAATACACCTAGACATTGGTCTTCCTCTGGGTCTCTTTCCCCATCTTGGGATCAAACACTGTTTTGCCAACCTTCTCTCACCCATTCTATTTAAGTGGCCACCATACCACATTAGATTAGTTTTGCTTACACATTCTTCAATGCTAACAATGTCAGGTTCCTTTGTAATATCATTTTTTAATATGATTTTGCCATTGATATTGATGCATCTGTTCACTCTCCTAATTTTTCTCAGAACCCTCATATCTGTGGTCTCTAGTCTTTGATTAAGTGATTTATTTCTAACTCAACTCTCAGATCCATAACTTAAAATGGTTTGACCACTGTCTTGTGTACTGCTAGTTTGGTGTTTTGGCTAATTTCTCTCTTATTCCATATATATTTATTCAGCTGGCTACCCACTATGCCAGCTTTGCTTATTTTGTCTATTTCCAGATTTAACTGGCCATCTTCATTAAAGCTGTGCCTAAATAGCTAAAATATTTGTTCTATTATATTTGTACTTGTTCTATAGGCTCTCCATTCAAAAATGCAGTTGAAGTGTTCAATGTTTCTGCCTATTTTCATAGTTTTGCTATTGCTGATTTCATAGCAAAATTCAATTTAGTTAGAAAATACTGCAGACTCCACTAGATGTGTTTAGGAGTACATCATCTGCATAAAGCAAAGCGCTAAGTTTGACATCTCCAATTCTAATATCAGTGTGATCCATATCGGTGAAGATAATGTGCATCCTTGTCTTACCCCTGATTTTACATCAAACCATCTTCCTGTATTTCCTTCAATTCTAACTGCTTACTCATAAGTTTCTCTTTCACAGTCTTTCTCAACCTCTTTTCAAGTAGGCTTGCATAAATCTTACCTGAACCACTTAGCAGAGAAATTCCTCTGTAATTCTCACATCCAGCTTCATTCCCTTTTCCACTCCAATTATCTGGAATTCGACCTTCTAACCAGGCCCTGTGAATTATGCAAAATTTTTATACTCCCATACTTAAGCATTTCTGACCGAACATCATCTACTCCAGCGCCTTTCCACATTTCAAGTTTTCAATGTTTTTTTCTACCTCAGGTATTGATATGTACTCTACTCCTGTCCTAAAATCCTCCTTAATTTCTAAATACTCTGCTTCCTGTCCTATTCCCTATATCCTCCCTGAAAATACAGCACCCTTTATGTTCTATCCCTATAACTCTATCATTTCTGTTAACCAGGTCTCACTGATGCCTATAATTTTTGGCCAAGTGCCAAAAATTATAGGCATCATTATGCCAAAAGGGTTTTTGGCATCAATGCCAAAAAACCCTTTCCCTTATTTACTTATGGCATTCATGTACATGCATTTCATCATCCCCTTGGACCCACAATTACCCTTGTGTAATGTCATTACCAAATCATTCAAATCTGAAATCTGTGTAATCACATTCAGCAGTACATAATTATTTCTGTACACACACTCATTTATCCCAGGAATGGCTAGACATGTGCTTGATTGCATTTCTCCCCATCCCCTAATATCTCTAGTTTTTGCACTTACAAACTCTCGCTAAACAACACCTTCTCCAAACATCTAACTCCAAAACTATTCAAATATACTTTCATTCATCAAATTCACTCCATACATCTATGAACTGTACACCATTCCTCCTGCACATTGACTTTAGTGATAATGGCCCTACTTCTCAACTCTGTCCTATCATACCAAGGCAGAACTCATAATCTTACTCTTCATTTTTACTTCATTCATATCCCCTCTCATTGCTTATTTCTTCCCTTTTAAATCACCTGTTCCTGCCCAAAACAATCAATTCTTCCACTTCTCCCTTCTGCAAACTAGCAAGTTCACTGACATCCTTGTTTTTGCATCAGGGAAACATGCTTTCGCCACTTTCTCATAAAGTATACTGCTTATAATCGAATCTCCATACAATATCTTCTTATTTCCAGTTTCTTGCAGTCATACTTGTCCCATTTACTGTTTTCTTTCATTCTCCCTCCTGCTGTACCACATGCCTGTCATTTCTCCAGTTGCTTGAGAGTTCCTGTTTTGTCCTGTAAGGGATGTCACGTAAATGCACTATTTCACTCCTTACTGTCATCTCATCATCCACATTACTTTCAGCCACTTCTTTCGTGCTCTTATTTATATGAGTCTTTGACTCCATGGAGGTTTTTGTAATAATAATAATAATATTTCACGCACTAGTATTCACTACTTTCACATTCTCCAAAACACTTTGCTGTCTTTCCTTACATCATTGATATTATTCACTTCATTTCTAATTTGGCTTGGGTTTTCTACCCCTGATCTTATCCCATCATATTCTTCTCCTTTCCAAAAAATTTCTGTCTTTCACCTCCCTCCCAAAGAATTCTCTGCCCACCATTAAAAAGCCTGGGTTTAAAATTCACACACCTCTTGCCTCACCAATAATTCTCCCACATCTCTCTATCCCCCCCCCACACACACACATTTCCAGCCCCCTTCCTTTCAGTCATACTTTAACAGCAGATAAATGTATATCGCCATATGCCGCTGAATAAAAAGACAACCAGCAACATCCTGCAAAGGTATGTCCAAATTATTATTCTTATATATTCTTCATATATCTGTTTTTAAAAAACAACAGTAATGCCCTAAAAATTGAGTAAAAAGCCTATGACTTTATATAAAAAAGGGATACTCCTAAACAAAAGCCCATTTTTTGTTTAGGATAGCCATATTACTAAATAGCCATAAAAATAATAATTATTCACTTCATTTTCTTGTTTTCTACATGATTCACACTTCTTGTATTCACATTATTATTATTATTACTACGGGCTACTCCAGGAGTCCTTAGACTCATCGAGGGAGGCCCTAAACATCATGTTCACACAACTGTTCAACATTCTCACAGTATCTATCATACCTTGCCTTGAACTCACTCACTGTCATAGCACCCACAACAGACTCTGGCAGCTTATTCCACTCATTTACCACTCTAAAAGTAAAGAACCCAGCTCTAACACCCCTGCTAACCACGCTCTTGCCCAGCTTCCATGGGTGTCCCCTAGTTCTCCCACCACCAGTCCTGATCTCAAAAATATCATCTGAATTAATCCTATAGAATCCTTTTAGCAATTTGAATGTCTCAATCATATCTCCCCTTTTCAGCCTATCAACTAGTTTCTGCAACCCACATATCTTCAACCTGTTCTCATATGGTTCATTCCATAGACCTGCTATCATCTTAGTCACTCGCCTCTGGATCCTCTCCACCTCATCCCCATCAAGAAGGAACCGAGGTGACCAAATCTGGTCACAGTAGTCGAGATGAGGTCTTATCAGGGCTCGGTACAGAGGTACAATAACTTGCTTGTCTCTGCTCGTCAAGGTATTTTTCAACAACCAAAGTGAGTTGATGAGCTGATTTAGCTACTTTTGCAATGTGCCCCCTAAACTTCATCTCCCTATCCACCAACACTCCCAAGTCCCTGGCCTCATCAATCTCTTGGAGTACAGTTCCACCAATGTGGTATACTGCTGCTAATCTTTTCACTCCAAAATGCATAACCTTACATTTTGTCACATTAAATTGACATCCATTCTCCTTAGTCCAGAACTCCATTCTATCTAAGTCATCTTGCAAGACTTTGACATCTTCTGCGTTCACTATCGCCCTACCCAACTTTGCATCATCAGCGAACAAATGAACTGTCCCACTTAGACCCTTCCCTATATCGTTAATGAACAGATTAAACAGCAGTGGTCCAAGAACAGAACCCTGTGGCACACCACTAGTCACAGGCCGTCTTTTGGACTCTACTCCTGAATAAACTACTCTTTGATATCTCTCCATCAACCACCCAGCTATCCATAGTCTCGCTTTCATACTATAACCCATTCACTCTTGGCATTGAATACATAAAACATACTTGTGCTAAATAAGGCTGCGATTTTCTTTGTACGCATCGGTGTCATGAAGAACCGAACTGTTTTCTAAACGATATCCTGTATTAAATTTCTGAAACACACACATACTCAACTTTACAGTATAAAAATAAGATATAACGAAAAATAATTACTAATATTCACTAAAATAAAACTTATCTGTAAGATAGGTGCAACACCTATCAGTTGGCAAAAGTCAAATAACTGCAATAAAGATAAGAATGGAACTACAATAAGGAACCAAGAACAAATCCTAAGCAGGCTAGAAGAATTTTATAAGGAACTCTATAGTGATCCTTCAATAGATAAATCAAATATAAATAACTCTTCTCCATCACATATAGAATTCATCCTCCCATTCACTTCAGATGAAATAAAACAAGCATTAAAACAAATGAAAAATGGGAAATGTTCTGGTGAAGACCTAATTCACATAGAATTAATTAAATGGGGAGGAAACAGTATAATTCGCCATGTCACAAACTTGCTAAATCTGTGCCTAGAAGAGGGGAAGATACCAGAAAACTGGAAAAATGCTGATACTGTTATTTTAAAAAGGGGACAAAGAAGTAAAGAATTATAGACAAATTAATATTCTCACAAAAGTAATAACGAACATTAACCTCTCTTCTAGACTCTAATCAACTAGTAGAACAAGCAGGATTCTGTAAAGGCTTTAACACAATTAATCATATTCATGCAGTAAAACAAATAATAGAAAAAGCAGAAGAAAACCAATCGCCTCTCTGTTTAGCCTTTATTGATTATGAAAAAGCATTTGATTCCATCAGCACTAATGCAACAATCAAAGCACTCCAGAATCAAGGAGTTCCTGGAGAATATATGGACCTCCTCCAGGAAATATACCACACTACAACAGCAACAAACCCAACTTCACATGAGTAGCAATAAAATATCAATTGAAAAGGGTGTCTGGCAAGGAGACTCTCTACACCCAAAATCTTTACAGCAGTCCTTCAAGAAATATATTTAATAATATAAACTGGACAAACCTTGGTATAAAAATTAATAACAGAAATTTAACACACCCAAGATATGCAGATGATATAATTTTTGCAGACACTCAAGAAGACCTTAATAAAATGATGGCGGACCTATATCATGAAAGCAGAAAAGTTGGTCTAAAAATAAACATAGAAAAAACTAAAATCATCTTTAATGATTTTATAACACCAAAAAACATAATAATAGAAAATTATTTCTTGGAAAGAGTCTCTTCATATACATACTCGGGGTCATTTCATTGACCTAAACTATCGACTCCAAAAGGAAATAAATAGGAGAGTTCAACTTGCCTGGAGTGCATTCAGAAAATTGAAAAGCATTTTTCAAAAAAATGATGTCCCACTGTAAAAAAAAGGAAGTACTGTATACTCAGTGTATACTTCCAGTCATCACATATGGTTGTAAAACTTGGTTGCTAACAAAAGCACTGGCAAATAAACTAACAACAACTCAAAGAAAAATGGAGAGGTTGATGCTAGGCATCACACTAAAAGATAAGAAGCCATACTCGCATCACTGACATCATTCTTCACCATAAGCGACTAAGATGGAAATGGGCCAGACATCTATCCAGAAGAGAAGATGAGCGATGGACCACCATACTAAATGAACTGGATTCCAAAAGAAGGGAAACGAGGCCGAGGACATCCTAAAAGAAGGTGGAGTGATGAATTGTCAAATTTTGTTGGGGAAAACTGGTCAACCATTGTCAAGAACAGAGAAAAGTGGAAAGAACTGGAGGAGGCCTTCATCCAGCAGTGGACAGAAAATGGCTGAAAAGAAGAAGGTGCAACACTACTACTATTCTAGCATCACCTCAGTTATGGAAATAGATATTCTATATACCCTAAAATTCTAATTTTCCGGCGATTATTCAGTAGAGTTTTAACAACTGTTAAGCTTGTAAAATTGAGCCAGTATATGTCACAAAAGAAAACCTTTTCTTTCCATCTTACTTTTAACAATATTCAAATCTTTGGATTGGCTTGGTTGGTCAAGGGCAACAAACTATGGGCTTGAATCTCATAAAATATCCATGCTAACAATGAAATTTCTTTAGCTGGTAGATGAATGTTATCACCTGGTGAGGTAACATTCACTTCCTTACTTGAAGTGGCTTGAAAAATACCATGTTTAGTCTCTAGAGCAGGATTTCTAAATTATGTAATCCTTAGCTCACACCATGATGCTAACAGCTGTTGGAGATTCACATTAAAAAAAAATCCTTCAAACCCTTTAGTTTATGTTGGCATTACAATTTTTTTTTTTTTTTTTTTATGTGATCCACTCAAGAAAGGGTTTTTATAAATCTTTCATGATTGGGGGTTAAGTTCATACTATGGGTGGGATAAGGATCTTTTTTCTACTTTTTTTTAAAATTAATTTTATATAGGATGGCCATAATTAAACTTCAACTATTCAGAGTATTGATATTAGTTTTTGACATGTACCTCACTTTACCTTATTGCATATTATTACTTGTAAAATTATCTTACCTTAATGAATGCAATGAATCAGCCGCTCTTCATGAGTTTAAAACCTGCCAGAACTTGCATAAAGGTCCTCTCAATTAATCCAGTTAGATTGATGATTTGGAAGTTTAAAGAAATGGGATCTTCAGAAGTTCGAAACCGGTGCCACCACAGGTAATTGAAGAAGTTGCTATTGCAATTGTCGACAGATCACATGAAAATGTTGCTGGTAATAGCAGCATCCATGGAGTAACGTGACAATTGGATATGCCTTATTCCATGGTATGGAAAGTCTTGTGCAAAATTATTACATTTTATCCATCAAGATCAGCTGTGTACAGCAACTGCTACACAGTGATTATGATAAGCAACTGACATTTGCTCTGATGTTTCTGGTCAGATTGAAAATCGAAAATTCTGTGGGGAAATGAGGTGCATCTAATGGAACTGTAAACACCCCAAAATTGTTGAATTTGGGCTTCTGACTAACCTCATGTGCTCCAGGAACTCATTACATTCATTGAAAATTACTGTTTTCAATGAATGTAATGTAATGTAATGTTTGGGTGGCTTCACAGCAGATTTTACAATAGGACCATTCTTTTTTTTGAAGACATCACTCTGACAGGACCAGTAACTTGTTCCATTATCGCAATATGTATGCTGAGCAGTCTGTGATTCCACAACTTCAGCTTCTATGGCATCACTTCACAGAAGAAAGTGCAATTAGTCACTTCTTCCCAGTTGCATGGCCACTTCACTCCCCTGATATTACTCTGTGCAATTTTTAATGGTGGGGTTACCTGAATGCCAACATTGCAGTGTCTTCAACTTGGCAGCCTTAAAGGACAATATATCATGGCCTGTGACAAACATTCCTTCAGACATGTTACGTTCTGCTGTCAAGAATGCAGTATACAAGCTACAGTTTCTGGTCCATGAGAATGGTGGCCACATTGAACCAGATCCTCTTTCGCATCAGTGAACTCAGTATTCTCGAGTTGTGAAACAGGTTTGTAAAACACATTCCAGTAACTGTCATACCGTAATTAGTGCTAAATTTGATAATTAAAGCAATAAAACATTTAATTGATATTAAATGTTTTATTGCTGTGTTATAAGTGCAATACTGAAATGATAATTATGTTTAGTCATTTTATTTTTTACATTATACAGTGCCATATTTCTTTTATCAGCAACATTTCGAACTTTTTTTTTTGCAGATTTCTTCCCATGTCTTGATTAATCTCCCTACCAAATTTGGTGATATTCCAGTTGTTAGATCAAGATATATAAAGTTTGAATAGGGGAAGTTTAATTATAGCTGGCAAGTATATACACTGCTTGGAAAGAAAGCAATGGACATCCCAAGGGAAAGATACATTGTGTCACGTTTGTAGTCAGTATAAATTTGGAGTGTAATGCTCACAAGTCAGTGCTGCTGTGTCCAGATGAAATGGCTGCAAGAAGGAAACTGATCAAGTTTGAAAGGGGCATTGTTATAGGATGCCACGTTTGGCAAATTGGACCATCCCAGGTCAAAAATCAGCGATACCATGAAAGTGCAGGGAGTCAATTGCAAGTGCTGCCCACAGTGGACGACTCACCACACTTAACCGAATGTGACTGTAGGGTGCTATGCAGGATATGTAAAACTGCCATACGGGCGTCAAATGGAGTACAAATCTGCACAAAAACATTCAGAATGGAGGCTCACAACATTGGTTTCCATGGTATTGACCTCAGACCTTTTGCCACAAACACTGAACTCCAAGAACGGAACTGATCATTGTTTCAGCAAGATAATGTACCGTGTCATAAGGTTACTGCTGTAACTGTGGGAATGTGTGTGGTTTGAGGACATGAATATCATTACATTTGACTGGTCACCAGAGCTCTGATTTCAACCTTAATGAACATCTGTAGGATGAACTGAAGTGTCAGGTGAGGTTAAGGGATGTCCACCTTACAACAGTCCAGAACTTTATTACATGCCAAAATTCCCATCGATTGCTATCGTAGGCTTGTGGAGAGTATGCCTCATAGGGTTGATGCAGTCATTGCAGCAAAAGGAGATCTCTAGATCTTATTATGATGGGTGCCATGGCTGTTTGTTCTTCACACTATGATGTCAATTGACTTCTTTCCAAGAAGTATGTGTGTATATATATTACATTATGCATTTTCTTTTTACGTAGTCCAGAAACCCTGCTCTAGACAAAATGGAACTTTTCAAGCCATTTTAGGCTTTAATAAGCTGGTGGTCTTACACTGAGCAGTTACATTTATCTCCCACCTAATGCACAGTCAACTCTAAAATACTGCAGTAACTACCAGAATTTCTCAACAAAGCCCTATATGTAGAATACTATGCTAAAAGAAATTCACCATAACAAACTATTTGCATGGTCCATGTGAATTTGCTATAGTATCATCTCATCCGCCAAGAAATTAGGTTATCTTTACCACTGAACTCATAAAATTCTCAAATCCATACCCAGTGAATACTGCTATCACGTTGGGGTATTGTCTCTCTCACAGCTCCCTAAAACTTCAACTTAATATGGAAGAAAGAAATTAAATTGATTAATCTCACACCTATTCATCACACATATTTCTGCTGATTATGTTTTCTACAAATATTTCCATGGTCAGTTTATCAGAACTGGCATTAGTAATTCTCTCGCCCTCTTCTAAAACTGTTAAAACATAGTGGTTATTCAACACTCATAGAAGAAATTTTTCTGATCCTCTACATCAATTTCCTCTATTGCTATACTTATATTTTCTAAAGAGTATAGGTCGAATTAGCTTGTGTATAAGAGATTTAAAAAATCAAGAGATATCCCATCCTATAATTGTGCAAAATTTCTGTAGTGATTTCATCATCCTACAGAAATTTTAAATGATATTAAATTTTTTTTATTTCATAGCTAAATAAATGAATAATAAATAAACTTAGTTTCCAAACTGACCAGAGAGAGAGAGCGTATGAGAATACAACTTTCAACATTGAAGTTGACTGAGTATTGCACTACTTAAGATAAACTCTGGCCAGAACCCTATATGTTTGCTTTTATTAGGGCTTTAATTAAAAGTTTTACTGTTTTGACAACTGTTTCAAATTGTTGGTTGTCATCAGAGCCCAAACAGAACCAACTTTCTTACACGTGATTCAAAAGAAGGTTTTTTTAATCCTCTAAAGGTTTCTTCTTAGTCTCTGATGAGAAGCAACAGTTCAAAACCACTGTCTGTTCTAAAATCTCAAAAGAACTAATAAAAGAGCTCCTGATCAGAGTTTGTATCTCTTAAGTAATGCAGTAACTAGGCAACTTCAATGATGAAGGTTGTATTCCCATAAGCTCACTGGTCAATTTTGAAACTTAAGTTTAATCAATTATTTGGCTATAAAATAAAAAAAAAATTTAGCCTTATTTCTGTAATTTGCTATGTCAAACTGTAGCACAGGCTCTTTCTTCAACTATAGCCTTATTTTTCTGTTGAAACTATCATTTCACATACACACCTGGGTTTTCTGCATTTTTACATCAAAGACAGAGTCTGCTTATGCATATTTGAATATTTAGAAAAGATTGCTATTATATGTTAAAGATATCAAGAAATTTTATACTTGGTTTTAATCCTTTTCCCAAGTAAGCAAAGCAAAGTTTTGGGTGTGAGATATATTCACATCTGAGCTACTTGTATATAGAGGCTAAATGGCTTCATATCACTTGCCTTAGTATGCATCCCATAATGCAAAACATCCCCTTTCAGGCATGTATAATGCAATGCATAATGGGAAGGGCCACTACCCAGACTGGTTTCAACCTTTATTGAGGTCTCTTCAGTGAGAGCCAGACTCAGGAGAATTAATGCAGAAGTCATATATATCTCATATACAAGTAGACAAAAGGAACTTGACCTTTTTCATAAAAATCTCTGGATGAGAGAAAGATGTAGAAAGTTTTTTTTACCTTGGATGAAATATACGTTAAATGTACCAAGAAATTTTATACTCTATTTTAATTCTTTTCTCAAGTAAGCAAAACAAATTTTTTCACACGTGAAATATATTTACGTCTGAGCTACTTGTATAAAACTTTCTACATTGCTATTATATCTTCAATTTTAATAGGGTTTAAATTGATTATTTGTTCACTTACATGATGGGCAGAACAAGAATTTGTCTCATGCTTTGTTTGCATATCATGCAGACAGTATTCCTCAAAACCAAAATTATGTAGAGGGAGAGGGAAAATAATCTTTTTAACCTTTATTTCTTTAGGATATATTAGAACCAATTAAGAGATTAGTTGATTGATGTATTTAAATTATTCAGATGTATAAGGAATTATATGTAAATATACATTAATAAGACATGAACCTGTGTGAATGATACACATCTATTCATTCAGTAGAGATAAATGAATTACCAATAATTTGCAAGTCCAGTAAGGACTAACCAATAATAAATAGCACCTGTCTATTTTGTTTACTTAGTATTGGAATGAAAATGACCTTGTGTAATGACCCCCCCCCCATAGATATAGGCTAAAAGAAAAGTTTTATTGCAGCAAATATAATATACATCCCAATAACACTTCAAAATATTTGATATGAGAAATTTATAGTAAGAATTTTGGGTGATCTCAACTCCTAAAAATCATTTCAAAAACTGCTTTTATATATATATATATATATATATATAAATCAGACTATTTGATACAGAAATATGTAGAATGTCATATTACATTCATTTTTTTTTTTTTTATATAGTCCAGAGACCCTGCTCTAAAGATCGAACAGAACTTTTTCAACCACATCAGGCCCCTAATTAGTAGGATAGTCTGGTAATGAAATGTCTTCCACATGATTTTGAGTTTTCTTTCAAGTATATGATTATTTTATAAAAGTAATAATTAGCGTTGTGCATGTTTTTACACAATATTCAACTGTATTTGTGTTAGTGATTTAAAGGAAACTTTACTTCTTCCATAAACTGAAAGAGTCAAGTTTCCATTCTAAGGAGACTTTAAAGGGAAGTAAACTTTACTTACTACCAATACACAATTACAAATTCAATGAACTGATTAGAAACATGCAAATTTTTCTTCCCAAGGAATTTATCATTTCTTCCTCTGCCTCAAAGCAACTTTTTTTTTGAAACATCTTCAGTTGTGGAAAATGTAACTATACCTGTTAATGCTAGTATATGCGATGTAACTTCCATATTGGTAGATTTTAAGCTAGAGGACAAAATTACTGATTTTAGTGAACATATTTGCAATTTTCTGTTTAGCGAGTTCCCTAATACTGATGTTACAAATCAAATTCTGCCATGCCAATATATATATTGAAATTATAAGAATGTGTCTGTCTGCTTGATATGGAAAAGGATGCATATATAGTCAATCAAGCCTTACCTATAATGTGCAACACAGCCCGGCATGAATGAGTTAATCTTCTTCAAACTCATATCTTGGCTATATCTCCTATTCTTGATAACCTGCTTTTCCAACCTAATGGCAGATCTATATATTAAAATTGGCTTGAATATTGCTAATTTAATGTTTTCATTGATTTTGCTTTTGTTCCATAATATGGAAATGCAGAATAAGTTATCATGCTAGCTTTGAGTATCACCCAGATTATCTGTGGCTCCCATTGTCTTTTGTTGGAAATAAGACAAACAACATATAAGATTTCAGTTGTGAAGTTGAATATCGGATGGATTACAGAAACACCAAGTTGACACTGCTAGTGTTATTATCGAGCTAAGAAGACCAAACCAAGAAAGATCACTTCCTATCAACAATTTTCTTCCAAATCATACATTACTGTCTTAGAAGACTGTATAAGACATTAATTGCAGCAATGCACCCCCTGCCAATTAGGCATGAAACACTCTTGAATTTCCTTTCCATTTCTTCAGTTTTAATATGGTTTTACCACTGATGCATCTGTTTACTCTGGCACTTTGCCTCAAAATCCTCTTTCCTTGAATCCTGTAGCAAGCATAGATGTTTATGATTGTCTTACCTTGTGTAATGTTATAACCTTTGATATGAGACAGTAAGACCTTTGTCCTTACACCATTAAAACCATAAGTCATCATCACTTCTTTTCTTGGTCTCTTTAGTCTGTTAACTGTCTTAATTCCCAGCCTTCATGTCCATGAAGTAAAATTGACTCAAACATTGCCTTGTATGCTGCTGTTTTAATTCATTTTTCTTTTATTCTATGTAACTTTATTCAGATGGCTTCCACACCAAACATTATACAGTTTAGTTTCATCAGTCTTGAAGGCAGAGATTGATTTTATTTGATATCAGGCAAACCTTTCCTTCATAATGTGATTACATAGTGATCAATTCTAACTGAGAGAGTATACTGAGAGTTCTTCAGTTATTTAGAATTAGACCTTTCAAATTAAGTAGTAGAAAAGTTAGTGTTGATAGGAAGTGAACACAAATTAATATTTTAGTAAGACAGAAATATCACTCTAAAAAGAAAACTAAGTTCAAAACTTAAAATTAATCAGTAGCTTTCTGAGGAAATGTAAGGCTCATGTATACAAGTATTAAAGAAAATGTTAAAGACCTTGAAAATAACCCAGTTGTAGAGATGATGTGGCAACATCTGTAGAAAATACTGATTGGGCCTGAGAAGCATTTGAAAGAATTGTCCCAAACATTGGATATAAAAGCTAATGTAAAAATTTATTCATGTTTGGGAACAGCTGCCTTTCTACTTTTCTGATAGCTTTCTGAGAAAAGCTTCATGTTTTCTAGTATCTCCATTACTAGAAAACATTTAGGAAGGATGTATGTTTTCGACCACTATTCTTTCACTTAAAAGTGAAATTAAAAGTTTTTAATTTTCTAATTAAAATAATTTCCCAGTTACCCTAGACATCTAGAATAACTTGTCTTCAAGGTTTAATTTCCTTCATAATTTTTCATCTGTAATGTTTTTTTCAAAATGCAAGGAAACTAAGAATACGTGCTGCTTTACTTTGCCAGGAACTTTTGCATGATTTCTATAACTGCTCGAGTCTGAAAAGTTGTGATTTTGGATTTTGCCAATGCATCTCTACAGTCAGGTTCTGATTTTCAAACTCTTTCGCATTTTCTTTAATACTTGTATACATGAGTTTACATTTTTTCAAAAAGCTGCTTGATTAGTTTTAAAAGTAATGAACTTAATTTTCAATATCATACTTTTGTCTTACTCAAAACTAAATCATGATCACTTTCTGTCTGAAGATGTCATTGTCAAGAACACAACTTTTATTTTTACATGAATTTATGCACATCTTTCTCAGAATGTGGTTATAGTAATAATTAGTCCATGTCCTGAGCAGAAATTATTGTTACTTATTATTAGCATTATCCTTTTCTCCAGATTTTCCTAAAGCATTTCTGTATGTTTGGTATTCATTTCCTACTTTGCTGTTTAGATTTCCAATACAAACTTTTTTTTTTTTACTGCACATTAGCTATCCTCTCTCCTAGAACCTTTTGTGGGAACAAAGGCACCAAATAGACTTCACTCTAAGTTCTATTTCATATATAAGCTACTGATTTCTTTCCCTGATCACTATTGCAGTATCACACCATGTGATAATCCTAAATAATAACAGTAGTTACATATTTAAAAAAAAAAAAAAAAAAATATATATATATATATATATATACCAGTTGTCTTCATTCTGAATATTAAAGTATAAGGGAAAACTGGATTTTCTACATTTAGCATGGTCTCTTTTCATAGTGAGCAACAAGAATACCAAAAACTTCCTTACACTCCATACTAATGTTTTTGTAAAAATCATCAACTAGTTTGGCAGCAGTTGAACTTCAAATTTGAAAGCTACACATGACAACTTATGATTTGAAAAGAAAACATTGCAATTTGAATACTAATGCAAAGCTCATAAATTTATTTCAGATGCACTAACTTGGTTACAAGTTCCAGCAAGGAACTGACCATCTTAAAAAGAGGCACATTTCTGTTGCAGATGTTCTAAGCTCTTTCTGTAGATAAATTTAACCACCTAGGTAATGATGATAGTAAGTATATAATAAACTAATTTTTTAAATTCTATTTCTCTTACTCTCTAGTTAATACTATTTACAAAACACGGGAGGCAGGTTACATTAGTAATCAACTTCTTAATAAAAAATATATAAATACATTTATTTGCACAAATTAAAAAACAAACAAGATCACTTGTTAAAATAATTATAAAAACAGTTTTTCCATTAAAAGGATGCCAGCTGATAATTACAAGCTACCTAAGTGGTTAATTTCTCTAGTCAATTTAAATATAATCTTGCTTAAAAGTGCAAGAATAAGTAGGATATTTTCTTTCCCGGCATTAATCAATAATAAATGAACTTTCTATGCAGAATAAGAAAGCTCTGTTTTAAAGTGTGGTAAGCCACAGCATAGTACATTAACATTTTCCAAATGCAGAAACCTTTAAATTGCAAAAGAGCACAGAAGCCACTTTAGATGTATAGGCAAGTTTAGGCAGTAACTTTTGTCACACTGTCTTTGTGCATTTCAAGCTGCATGTCACATGTATAGATTAAATACTTCACTTAAATGCACCTAAAGTAACAAAATAATGTTTACAACAATGAATAAACAATGACAAAAGGCATAAAAATACAGCAATAGAACAAGTATTTACCACACATTCTTGGCACATATCAGATAAGCATGGCACAAAAACAAAATGACTATACATAATCGATCTTTCCTTCTGATAATTCTAAGCTTCCCTCCCTCTCCATTAAGTTAAACATTAGAAAAATTCCACAAATGATTCAGGTTGAGACAGATTTAATTTAATCAACAAACAGAACTGTTTCAAATCAATTCCAATATTTTACAATTTACTGGATGTCTTATTACAGCTTTCACAGAACCTAGTCATACATTCACAGGATAACAAAATGTGTTTCTTTGTTAAATTAAATTACTATTTATCAAAATACCACACAATAAATGAAGTTCAGCATGTGCTTTAGAACTGTGCTAGTTTGTTCCCTTCACCACAATCCTGTGGAACGACCACCAGGAGGATTGTTGATTCTTATTCCTGAGCGAGGACTTTTGTTGTCATCTATCTGAGCACCTATAATGAAATCAGAAAGACAGAATATTTAATTACACACAAAAAGATAACAGCCAAGTATTAACATGGAAAACTAAGGCACTGATTAGTATGCTTTAAGGATTATATTTTCAAAATGTAAACAGAAAAACCAAAAGGAGAAACTTAAGATATTTATACTTGCAAGATTTTGTTTGCCTGAATTGCACACTGCTGAGTAAATACTGGTAACAAGACATATTGATTATGAGGATAAATTAAGTGAATATATGCTACACAATTTAGCAAACATACATAAGAGGAATGCATGTTTTATATAGATGCAGGGAAATAGGGACTTTTTTCAGTATGTGATAGGAAGGGGAGCCCAGAAGTTGAGTAAGAAAAATCCTAGACCTGACACACTGACTTACTCTAATGGAATAGTATAGATGGCAGGTACTTCCTTTCCATGACCAACATGAGCATGTTGATGTCTTGACATGAGCTCTCCAGACTTCAATTTGTTCCCAAGTTAAAAGAACCTTTCCTTTAGATACGCTTCACTACCATTTACAAGGTTTCTGCTGAAATGATCCAACTTATCAAATACATCAGAAAGAAGGGCTTGCTGACAGGAATGCAAGACTCAATACAGAGTAGTAATACAGAAGGCCTATAAATGTATTTTGTTATATGTTTGGTTTAACAAGCACCTCCACATAGTGTAGTGCACACTTCAATTGGAAATGAGCCGAGTTTGATTCTCGTCATGACAAGAAAAATCTTTATATGGCTTTTTCAACTGATGGTGAATTACTCAATCTCATATGGAAGTAGCAGGGTTTTCCCTTCCTACATACAGGCATATCAGCCAGGAGAACACACACAATTTACAGATAAAAAAATACTATTGGTGGCAGTAGTGTCATGGTGAGTAGTTGGAGGATATTATTGCAAGTCCTGATAATTTTGTATGGTATATGTCCCCCCCCCCTCATAAATTAAAATATACTTGTTTATTTATAAAGGGGAAGATTCAATCCCTGAGTTAAGTGGATGAGTATAAGATATACATCCACAGATACAAATCTATGTGCAAGCTGAATTGTAGTTTTTTTTTATTTTTTTTTTAAAGACTCAAACGAAATCTTATAGTTTGCTGCTTCTGTATCAAAAGATTGGGTTGCCAGTTTCTTATAAACCACTTTTAGAAATTCCTAAACCTTTTAAGATATTCCAAAATTCCCTGGTATCTATGAAATTTCCTTTTCTTATGGGACAGCTTATACATGTCATTGAGATAACTGTAGCAATATGGCTCAAAGTCTAATAGATAAGGACTCATTGCATGTCTCTGCAAAAAACTGAAATTAAGTGGTCTGCATTTTCAATGACTTGTCTAACGAAGTGGTTCACACACAAGAAAAGTGACTAAATCTCATTATGCATGGAAAACGATCGTGCAGGATCATTCATCTAATCCTGCATATCCGATCTTTACTATATAACCAACAACTTAGAACTGCCTGTGATCGTTCATGCATATTAGTTCTGAAGACTCATTGTGACAGACCTACACAATATCTATCATACCTCCTCTTTGAATGCATTTCATCAACAAACTTGAAACACATTATGGCAACCCATTCCACTCATTCACAACTCTCCAAGAAAAATTCTAGTCCTTATACCTTTTGCTCACTACACTTTTACTCAATTTCTAGGGAATAGCTATTGTTCTGCCCCTCTACCAAAGTGCTGAAAAATTTCCTCTGCATCATTCCTGTAAAACGTTTTGCAACTTCAATTTTTCTACCATCATAGGAAGCATTCCACAGAGCACTCACCATCTTTGTTACTTGGAACATCCCCAAGAAACCCAGATGACTAGACTTGCACACAGTAATCAAGATGTAGCCTTATTAAAGAAAAATTATAAAATTTCCTTATTGAAGAACACACTAACAAGCAGAAATAACCAAGTTATTGATCTACCTTGGCCACTTCTGCAATATGCCCTCCAAACTTCACCTTCTTATCTACCAACACTCAAATCCTTAGAATATAGTTCAATCAATGTAGTACACAGCTAATCTTTTCATCCCAAAATGCATAACTTTTTTTTACACTTAACCACATAACTGGCACCTTATTTTTTGCCTGTATTTTCAGCCTATTTAAATCATACAAGTTCTATATTACTTTGCTTACCCAATTTCGTCATCAGCAAACAAATTAATATATTGCCCTTTAAATCATTTCCTATATCATTTATGTACAAATTAAATAGCAATCATCCATGCACAGAGCACTGTAGTATATCAATACCATCTTGCTTTTCTTGGATTCTGCTCCTCCATATACTGTTCTTTGATATCAGCCCATTATATAACCATCACTGTTATAAAAGTGACTAAATTACTAAAGCTTGGCCTACTCTTCACTAAGGCATGCTGCCTCCTACACACACTCCTGAATTCCATCTTGGACCAGCTTTACGACCATGCCTAAGATAATTACTGGTCTGTAATTATTATTAGACACCTCCAGGGAGTCCAAAGACTCATTCGCTACTTCATTGTGGAACTCCTTTATGTAACAGAACTAGAACTATTTTGCCCTCTTTCCACTCCCTTGGGACTTCAGCAGAGCCTGGTCTGTTTAAAAAGAACTGGCATCACCTCTTCCTCCTAACACATGAGCTGATATCCCACCTATCATCAGGACTAAGCTACTGATTTCCAAATAATTTTCTCCACTTCTACTCAGGGCATCAAAAAATAAGGTTTACAGTGGACTTGGAAAGAAATAATGAATTGCTGTTTTTAGATGTTCTACAAAAATCAAAAAGGCAGTATATTTCCTATGTTATCTACAGAGGTCATTATGAATATCACAATTTACATCTCATGAGGTGACAATAAAATGAAGGAAGAACTAGATATCTTAGATAATGAATTTATCCTTAAGAAGTATCCAAAAAAATACTGTATGAAGAAAAACCACTATGCTTAAATACAAATGTTCAGTACAAAGACTAAATCCTGTCAATACCTCTGTAGACTTTCTACTTCTATTATTTAATTACTGGGTGATAAAAATATTACTTTGTTATCATAAAGGGTAAACTAGTAGTAGATACTAGTTTCCAGGTAAACTAGTATCTACAAAATTTCTTTTTCTTGCACAAAACTCTCTCATGGTTTCCTTCTAAGAATGATCTCTTTCTCTTCCTGGCAAGTCTGAAGTTTCCTATAATTGTCATCTTTCCTATTTCAGACAAACTAGACACTGGAAAAAAGATTACAATACCAATCTTACATCATTAATAAGAAATCTGATAGATCCAGCCTAGTGTGGAATTGACAGAGACCACAGAATCTTCTTTTGTGAAACATGCTTATTCCATCAATGCCATTTAAAGTTTGACTCTTTCCTTAAATAAATATTCAAAGCTGTGCTTCATCATCCTAATCTGAATCAAAAATGACTGCCTCTCTTTACCAATGATATAAGAATCTCATTCTCCTCAGACATCAGTAATTTTTTTTTTTTTTAAATCAATTACTACATCATGTTGTTCCTTGTATACCATCATGCAGTTCACACCATTATTTATATAATCCGATATTAACATTCTACCACATACGTACTACCTTCCCTGCCATCGAGGATAACCTATATATTTCAGGATAAAATATTTGTCAATTGAAGTTTATTACTTTAACTGTTTCATAAATAAGAATAGATTACATATGTGTACATGTAATCTATTCTTATATTATGGTACAAGTATATCTCAGTTTTTTTTCATTTTTCTCCAGTCAAGGACTTTTCATTCAACAAAATCTGTAGACTCATTAACAAGCATAAATCTTTGATATTTAAAAGTTGTTGATGAATATCTTTGCTCATCATAATTATATGATTTGAAATGCTTTTATTAAAAAAAAGGGTACAGTTTTATTTATTTTTTATTAAATTTACTGCATAACATTTAGGGCTAGCCTTAAGCCAAGTGGACTGATTGGGCTTAATCAGGTTCAAAGTTATGTGATGAAGCGAGAAATTTAAAGTTTGAAAGATTCTGCTGAACAAAACAAGAATTTTTTATAATTAGTGTGTGAAAGTATAATTATTCCTTAAGGTACTATCAGGAAGTACCTGACACTGGTCCCTACTCTTCTTTCTTTCATTCTTATCCTATCACCCCTAATGCTATTAGAGTAATCAAGGGCTAGGGGATGAACCTTTCCTATCTTACTTCGCTCTTCTCGTGCAGCAGGAGTCTGCCTTCTCTCCCACCATGCCTAGCTAAAGCTAGAAGTCAAATGCAGCAGAGGAGTGGCAAACTGGCTGCATTAGAGTATTAAGTGGGATATAATAGGTATTGCCAAATGCACTGGCCAGGAGAAGGCACGGTAAATTTGAAGAATGGAAAACTATTTTACTCAGGAAGAGAAAACACCCACAGAGAGGGAGTCACAATATTAATTAGTAATCTCTCGCAAAATTCCACCTTATCCACAGAACCACATGGTTCAAGAACTATAAATTAAAAGGAAAAGAAAACAGAATTTTTTTTTTTTTAAATTATACAAATTCATGCTCCAGATCACTCACATGAAGATGAAGAATAAAATACTTTCTACCATCAACAACAGAACCCGATTGGCAAAACAAACAAAAAGGATATCCTAACAGTAATTGCCAAATGCACTGGCCAGGAGAAGGCATGGTAAATTTGAAGAATGGAAAACTATTTTACTCAGGAAGAGAAAACACCCACAGAGAGGGAGTCACAATATTAATTAGTAATCTCTCGCAAAATTCCACCTTATCCACAGAACCACATGGTTCAAGAACTATAAATTAAAAGGAAAAGAAAACAGAATTTTTTTTTTTTTAAATTATACAAATTCATGCTCCAGATCACTCACATGAAGATGAAGAATAAAATACTTTCTACCATCAACAACAGAACCCGATTGGCAAAACAAACAAAAAGGATATCCTAACAGTAATTGCGAGACTTCAAAGCCAAGGTAGGGGGATTTACACCAGACATGAAAGATGCAGTGGGCAAATTTGGAGTGGACGAGAGAAATGAAAGAGATAAAAGACTACTGGAATTCTGTAAACATAACAATATTCATCTCAATTACCATGTTTATTTATTTTAAAAGTTAATTTATTTGTAAAATTAGCTGAATATAAATCATGCAAAAGAATATATCAACTGGAACATAGATTAGTGTGCTAATAACAGAAAACAAAAAGGACATGAATGTGAATTCCTTCGAATAATAGAATGGCACAGTTTAACATATGGGCTCAACATTAATGTAAGCAAAACATAGCTGATAATCCTAGACTGGAGGCATAATGGAAATACTTCAGAACTGCTTGCTAACATAAAGTCAATCGGTTTATCTATCTGGGCTCATTGGCTTACTGCTCTCTACCGGTGAGAATCATATGGAAGAAGTAAGAAGACTTCCCACTGTAGGAAGATCTGCAATAACTCAACTCACCAAGATAGTCATATCATATGTTCACTGGGCATCCACAGATGCCGTATGGTCACTCTGATGCCCGGTGATGTGCCATGTAGTCCTATTGTATGCTTTTCTGGAGATCAGTCACTCCACACACATCATCTATCCATCTCATTAATGGTCTACTCCTTTCTCTTTTTCCAAGCACTTCACTTACTGTTACTGTTCTGAGAAGTCTTCCATCCTTTCAATGTGTCCAAAATCTTTCAACTTTCTTCTGTCAATCTACTACTGATCTTTTCTAATCAGTATATGATATCCTCAACAGCCTTCTGTAACACCAGATCTCAAAAGCAGCTATCCTTTTCTTATCTGACTTCTTTAGGTTGCAAGTCTTGCATCCATAAGTTGCTGTTGGAAAAAACAACTGCATCCAGAATCCTCAACTTTGTTCCCATGGAGAAAGAGATGACAGATCCATCCTTCCATATTTTAAACATGTCTCTGACTGTTGTTTTAGCCATTCCTAATCTTCTTCTAACATCTTCTGAACAGCAATTCTTCACATTAATAATGGATCCCAGGTACTCAAACACCAAGATAGAAAAGAATATTATTATTATATGACACTTCCAGGGAGTCCAAAGACTCATCGATGGAGGGAACCTAGTCTACAACTCTGTCTCCAATACTCAAATAATCCACCAACTATACAATGAACCACAACTACCATCATCATCTACCACCCACCACTAGTATTTTCACAGACAATCACAAACATCCATGCCCACAGCAAGATTAGAACCCACAGCCTTTTGGCTGGAGAGCAAATATGCTAATCACTCAGCCAACCAGGTCTATCAACACCAAGAACAGACTGGTTAGATCCTTGGTCTTCTCTGTGGTTCTTTATGGATAATTTTTTTACCATGTGTAACTACCAATTCTGAAGCGTCTTGGTTACTTATATACACATATATTAGGGTATATTACTACTTATATTAATGTTTATCAGTCATAGGACAAGAAGGGAAAAAAAAATTTTATCAGACATATGGTCATTTGTTATTAATCATACAAGGTCATTTTTACACACATTTTTAGACTTAATACTTACAGTATGTCTTGTCTGACTTTTTTTTTTTTTTTTTCATAGCGACTTAATTTCTTCTGTGCTATTATAAACAAATGTTTATAATGTTGAGAATACATACAATTTAAGAAAATTTACAAATTTACAAAAAAATACTATTGTTGGATAGTTGGATGGCAGGTGGGCTGTGTGAGAGGAGTAGTAGAGTACAGCACTCTCCCACAATGAGTGCTTGGACTCCTTGAGGGTGCCACATGATAATAATAATGTTGAAGGTAAAAACATTCAAAGCCAACATAAAACTCAGTAATATAAAACCCTTGGTCTACACATGTTTAGCTAAGCTAGTGAGTTTTCTGAATTCTGATTGGCTCTGAAACATCAGTGATATCTTATGACCCAGTGATAACTGAGGAGAAAGAAGAAAAAAAAAAAATCTAGGTTACCTTTTTATAATTCAATATAAAGAAATTACATATTTTGAAAAAGTAAGAAAAAAAATCTATAATACTTCTTTCTCATCTTTGCAAGTTTTGATATTCAATCATGGGTATAAAATTTTGTATTTTACTTTATTACCGTAAAAAAAAATGTTCCTGAAAATACTGGTTATTTAGCATTATACCTGAGAGCTCTTTAAAGATTTTTATGATATCTCTGTATCCTATTTTCCTTCTCACTGTGTCCCATTATAACAAAAACAGTGATAATCAACAAAAAAAAAGTAGCACAAAACAGTTTACACTGATCAGCATGCTCACTAGACATAGTAAATGAGGCAAAAATATAAAATATTTATGACATAAAACATGCCATGGAATCAACATTATGTAACTAAAAGTGACAATCAAACTTGGAACTCTAATTTTTGAATCTGATTTTTAAAAAAAATAATTGTCATATTTACTGTTAATCTTCAGAGCTTTTCTCATTTGTGCTTTCTTTAGTTAAAACTTCCTGACGATTCTGTCAGATATTCAACAGCAAGATGTCACTGTAATTTTCTTTATTCTTATTAAAAAAATGTGTATTCTTGTTATCTCATTTATTTAGAGAATCTTAAGTAATATGAATAATCCATTTTCTTTTATATAAAGTGCTTTTGTTTATTATATCCTACCTTAACCCCCCCAAGGTACTGGACAGACAGACAATCACATACTACTAAGGAAGGCTAATCATCTTGTTGGGCTCCTAAAGATAACAGATAAAACAAAAAACATTAAATTTCAGAAGTGTAATAATGATTATTAAAGGAACAATTATTAGAAGTATAAATGTAATCCAGAAGAACCAAAATTTTAAACTTTTAAAAAAAGTCCAATTCCTGAGAAAAATCTGAATTGCCATTGTTCACAGTGAACTACAAACAAAGAATGAGGCCACCATCAGCAAACTAGCATTGATATTTTAAATTAATGTGGAAACAACAAGCCAACCAAAGCTGCAACAATGCTCCATAAAGATAATGGAAATTCAACTAATACTCAGATTATGGCAACATATACTATGTACATACACCTTAATGTAATATTTATATTACAAAGTACTGCCAGTGAGGTGTGTTTGCATTCACTCACCTCAGATTCTAAAAACAGTCATCCTGTATGTTAATTACCAATTAATCAAAATCGGTTTTTGTGATCAAAAAAAAAAAAAAAGGATCAAAAACTCCCCCTTCACCACAGAAATGACTTATGAAAATACCAGTTCTTATCTGATGGGCAGCACTGACCAATTAAGCTCAAGAAGCAAAACAGATATCTCCATTGCAGCTGTCAAGAAACGTAATGACCTGGATTTAGGTGAGATTTTCTTCAGGCCATGTTATTTATTTTCACAGTATTGATGACAACACAGAATAAGAAAATAATATTTATTAACTTATTTGCTGATATTATATCCAGCATCTTCAGAATACAAAAATAGTTTGTCACAGTATGCAAAACAATTTGGTATAAGAGTGGGACTTGTTTAAAAAAAGTGTAACGGACAACGCAAAGAACTAAAGTCCTAATTAGGTGCCATCTATGTTCTAGGTCGAAGAGAAGAAGAAGATAGTCCTAATTAGGCACGTATTTACTCAATGAGTGCCTTCCCCAAAGATTATAACCCTCAGCTGTTCAGCAAAACGTGAACAGATTCCTCCTTTCTCCTATTCCTTTTGCCCACACGACACTAATGTGCTATAGGTCATGTGGCCTTTTGCATGTGGATCAGATTAAAAAATAAACAAAAAATTACACTCGCAGCTTTCTCTCCGACAATGCACCCACTTTCTTTTCTCTCTAAGAGAGGGAAAAAAACCTATTCACTCCCTTTTCTTATCATATTCTTATACAACTTCCACAGATGGTCTCTTATTTTCCCTTCTCCTATCTCTTGAAAGATGAGAACAGGATCCATCTGATAGGCACCTTTCAACAGTTTATGCCTCAAATATATCATCCCTCTATTCACTACAAAGTTCTGCAGGCCACATTCTGTGAGACTCAAAAAATGTGATCTACATACTTTCTTTTACTAGACTTTGAATTCCCTCTAGGATTTTCTCATCACTCTAAAAATCCATGTGATACCATCTGTATGCAGTAATGTATATGTGACCTGGCTGAGACCTTATACAACAGGACTACAACTGTTTCATCTTACTTGTCTCATTCTTCTCACAATTGAAGCAATTCTGTATGTCCTGTTCACTACTTTTACACTGTCATTTCAAGGTCTCTTGGATTTTCTTTTTGCAACATAACCCCACAAGTGTAGCACTCAGTTTTCCATCTCTGAATTCAAATGCAAGAATATGCATTGAAATTGTATACCTGTCAAACTAATCACCTTATCCAGCCTATTTAAATCTCTTATAAGCCCTCAACCAACTTTGAAGCTATTAAGAAGCCACTCCCAATATCTATATACAGGTTAAACACTGGCTCAAGATCAGAGTCCTGCCCTATTAACTGTTATCTCTCCTTCTCTTAGACAACCCTGACATCAACACAGTGTTTCTCAATCCACTCCAATATCTGATAACCTAAACCCATTTATCATAATTTCAATATCAATTTCATTTGTGCCAAGCTGTCAGAAATCCTTGCAAAATACAAGTATGGCTGTACAAACCTTTCAAACTTGTCAACTACTGCCATCATCTTATCATAATAATATAAGTAGATTATAACTTGCATTATATTCTAACACAAGTCCTGTACAAGAGAAAGTGGAAGAATGGTGACAGTCAGTCTGATGAAACAGCACCTGTGAAAATGGAACATGTGGGAGAAAGTGATTAGTATGAATTTATGAGATTGATCGCCACTTAATTGGAAAGTCCTTTTCTGGTTACTATCTAACATTTTTTAGGAAGGATTCTGGTGTCACATTCCAGATGTGAGAACAATATTCTAAGGTAGGGCACATTTGGGATTTGAAGTTGTACAAGTCAAAAGTAATGTCTGTAAAAGAATGTTAAGAAAGACACAATGAATAATTGCATGAAAAGAAAAAAGCACAAACTATCAAAGTGGTTGCTTTATATACACAAACACTCATATTCATAGAAACTGCATCACCTGCTGTAGCTATGTTTTTTTTTTTTTTTGATAATTAAATTTGAAGGCCTATTTGAAAAGAGATAATAACACAATAACTGTCACAAATAACGAACAAGGTAATATAACATTTTTATTTTTGATTAATATTTGGCTTTTTAATAGAAAATGACAACAAATTTGCCAATATTTCAAAATGGAGTGGACAGTGATATTTTCATTGGAAAACAAACACCAGTATCAAAATTTAGTTCAACTACACAGTTTTACTAACATTCAAAACTAAAAATTCACTTTTTGCTGTTTAATACGTTGTGGGTCCTCCTCTTGCCTCTATGGCAGAGCATTAACAAAATCAATTTCCTGATAGATGCAACTGTCAATTCATTGACTGATCAGGGGTCCATTTGGCATGCTCTTTGCACCAATTTAACTAAGCCAATCTAATTTTTTTTGGTTAGCAAGGGTTTCTTTTTTTAGGGTGCCTGGCTATCAGTTCCTGTTGAATGAGTCTTCTCTTGACAGTTACAGAGCTAGCCACAACTCCTGTTTGTTCTTCCCAGTCCCATTTCTCTGGATGATGCATGGCAATATCTATATACTGCTTCAGAACTATCTTGGATTCATGTAGACTGGCTTTCTTCCTTTCAGCAGATAAAGTTTCCTTCACTTTAAACATCAGCTGTATCACAGTAGATTGACTACAGGCCATTTTAGCTATTTTGTTGGAGGAATAGCCTTTTCTATTCAAAGCTTGAATCACACTTATTTCTGCGAAGTATTAACTGCACGTAACTAACCATGACAATCTCAGCACGAAAATACATTAAATACTAGCTCTTGTTGTCTATTAATAGCATAAAAAATTCTGATGCAATAGTAGCAACTATTACATTATACAGAAACTCGAGAGAATGATAGATGATGCAATATAATGAAATATCTAATGATAAACCAATGAAAATAATCATTTAACTACTAAAAAGTATATTTATGTAAGGTAATACAGTTTCTATGAAACTGAGTGCATATATGAAATTTGCACGTAAAAGGCCACAAAGTCGATAATATAATGTAGGTGATGGTGATATAGTGTTTAGCATAGCTGCCTTCCAAGCAGTTGACTCAGGTTCAATTCCTGGTCGTCGCATTTTTTTTGCTGACCTGGTTGGCCAAGTGGTTGGTGTATCTGCTCCCCAGCCAAAAGGCTGCAGGTCTGAATCCTGCCATGGTCACAGATGTTTGTGATTGTCTGTGTAAATACTAGTAGTGTAGTGGGCAGTAGATGGCATGGGTGTAGATGATGCAGTTCGCTGTACCTGGTGAACTGAATGGTGAAGACAGAGTTGTAGAGTAGGTGCCCTTCCTCAATGAATCTTTGGATTCCACATAATAATAATAATACTGCTGGAGGGGGGGGGGGGGTAATTTAAAGAAAGAAGAATCCTGTGGCTATGTTTTTTGAAGAACTGGAAGCTATAGTCCTTAGAAAAACTTTCTGAGGAAGACTATTCCAAAGTGATAGAATGAAAGAAAACAGAAGAAGCTGTATAGTGAAGAGAGAGTGTCAGCAGTTCCTGTCACAGGCTTGAAAAAAGTTTGTGGTCTCTAGCTCAGGGTTACCAGATTATGCCCAAAATAAATTTTTTCATTTGGGTTCTTCATTACTGCTGCATGTCAACTCAGTGACCCCCTGAGATGCCAATGATCTGAAGATAACCAAAATGTGTATCAGACCATTACTTCCGTAACTGCCTGGTTGGTCAAGTGGTTAGCATATTCACTCTTCAGTCAACAGGCTGTGGATCTGAATCCTGCTGTGAGTATGAACGTTTGTGATTGTCATTAGGTGGGAGATGAATTTCATCATCAGCTGTGTGAGTACTTCCCAGCTTACTGGAGGTCTGAAGTGTTTTGAAAAAGTTCCATGTGTGGTCTCTAGAGCAGGGGATTAAGACCATGTAAAAAAAAATGTATGAATGACAAAAAGTTTTGTTATACCAAAATATAAAATTAATATTAAAAAAATCTTCCCGATGGTAAAATTGTACTAAAAGTTTACAGAAAAAACTTCATGGGTGGGAGCTACATAAAAAAAAAAAAAAAGCTACTGTGTCTTGATTTTCTATGAATAGCAAATTGAAATACAAATTTTATTATAATACTATTTGTAAACAACTTCATAAATGCAATATGAAGTTGTCAACAAGCCTTCTCTAATTAAAGAAAAGGAATTAAATTATATCTGACAAGAAATTACATTCACAATTTATCCTTATTTTACCCAAGTGTGAGTAATTAAAGGTTTGCACATGAAAAATCTTGACTTCATGCATAAAGAGATGACTTCACATTTATTTGCTCATTGTATCCTATGATGCACAACAGACTCTTCTCAAATATGTATGATGTCATGTATTATGATGAAATCACTACCCATACTGAATTTTTGTTCCAACCTACCAGCAGGGTTTTAGAAACTATTAAAGCTAACATTTCAATAGAAATATGTGTTCTAAAAAGATCTTGCATTGTTCCACCAGTTAGGAACCTGCTCCCCTCCATGAAGGGGATTTCACCCTTTGATTTGTTCAAAAACCTGCACAGAGTTTCAAAAACTATTAGAGTTCAATATAACTATCAGTGTTATAAGCACCTCAAGAGATCTGATTTCTCAAGAGATATCACACTAGGATACTGAATCTCTCTCTCTCTCCTCTCTCTCTCTCTCTCTACTACCACCAGATAGAACTGTGTTGAACCTTGGTTCATTTCAGTGACAGGCAGGACCTTACTTCTCTCCATGTTAGCATTCTGGACACCCTTTGAAGTATAATGGGAAAAACATCCTAGCAATAGTTGCCGGCAAAGGTTGGTCAATTGGTAGAGCCTCTGCTACTAATGGCTCAGTTAAGTAAGTTTGAGCGCGGTTAGTAGTTGGAAGGGGGCCAATCGTTCGATGCTGTCGGCACACTCTCCCTCGATGAGTCTTTGGACTCCCTGGAGATGTCAAAATAATAATAATAATAGTTAATACTAAACAAATGTTTCCATAAACAAATAACAAAGTTGTGTACATGCAATTACAGTGCAGTGGGAGACATCTGTATCATGCCATTTAGCTGGAAAGGAAAGTAACATATACCTGTCAAGAATTTATATTGCTTCCATCCTTATTTCACCTAAATATGAGACTAACAATGTTTATGCGTGAAATATCTTCCACATGTAAGTAATCTGGAACTCCTACTCAAAAGTCCAAAAATGGTATTTTTTTTTTTTTCCAAGCCTCCTATTTACCACTCAATTTTTACTTTTATATTCCTAACAAGCCAACAAAAGAATTAAATGTACATATCTTCTTAGCATGCAGTTTTGGGATTATTCATTTACATAATTTATTTAGGTGAAAAAAATTGAAGCTTCTTTAATTTGTTTATAAAAATTGCATAAGCAGTTATGAAATGATCAGTATCTTTCTTTAGGGTTTATTATGTCTAGTTCAAAATAGCAACTGAAATAATTGTCATAATTATTACAGCCTATGTTTCTAGACAAACTGGCATGTAAGCACTATATGAGTAAGGAAAATAATCTGAAGAAACAAGGCAAGTCCTAAACTGCATCAGATTTGGAGCTGTTTTATGCATCCAAAGTTATTCAGGTTATGATTTTTTGCAGAAACATGTTTAATCTACACTGTCTGCAGGTCCTGAGTGGCTATAGTTATATACCAGATGTAGTCAGTGGGTTCAGAGATACTGATATAGGTTGCCCTGCCTCTTTGGCATATAATAGGACAGTTTACAACTACAGGATTGCAGCAGGAGAGCTGATAAAGGTAGTGTTTTGTGTAGGTGGTAACTATACTGTATTTCTTCAGAGTTTGCTAACTTTTCAGATATGTCATGGATACATGGGATAGTGATGACTTTACTGTAGTTCTGTTTGGAAGGACTTTCATTATGTGATATTTGAAAACATTCCAGTTTACCATTCTGATTATTTCCAATATCTATTTCTTCTTGGGCTTTATTCAAAATGGCTTTCCTATGAAATTATTTTTGAGACTTTCGAGTAAAATTATTTACTCGGATTTTGGTTATTAGCCAAAATGAGGTAAGTCAGGTCATACAGCTGCCACCAAGGCCTCCATACCTTTACTAGAAGTAGCATTTCTTCCAATTTATGGGTATGAGACTATTATTATTATTCCACAGGTACCTCTATAGAGTTGAAAGACTCACTGTGGAAGATCCAAACTATAAACACAATATTTACTGCATTCCTTGAACCACAGTGACAGACAAAACACAACAGACTAACAACCAATTCCACTAATTTCCCACTCTCCAAGAAAAAATAAAGTCCTCACACCCTTGATAACCACTCTTACTCAATTCTATCATCATATGAAGCACTCCACAGACCACTCACCATTTGTTCACTTATCCCTGGATCCTCTCCCCCACTTCCTCATCCCCAAGAAACCCAGATGATCAGACCTGTTAATGTCTTCTTCAATAACAAAGTGATTATATGAGTTACCTTGCCACATTAGCAACATGCTCTCTGAACTTCAACTCTATCTGCCAACACTATAAATCCCTTGCTTCAATTTCCTGGAGTAGAGCTTGTAATCTTTTTATCCCAAAATGCATAACCTTATGGTAGTGCACATCTTTTACCTATATACAGTCTGTTGTTACAGACTGTCTAAACAGCTGGCCAACTTTCTGCCCCCCCCCTCACCGGGAATTCCGCTTCCTATATAAAAAACTCGACCCACTTTAAAGCCCTCACAGAAAATTTAACCTTGAATAATACAGACATATTAGTAAGCTTTGATATCTTGTCTTTGTTTACCAATATTCCCTTAACTGACACTTTATCTCTCTTAGAAAACGTTTTTCCCTCTGACATCTTAGATCTCTTTTCCTTTGCCATCAACTCTGGGTATTTCTCTTGGAAGAAAAAAATCTACAAGCAGATAGAGGGAACTGCCATGGGTTCCCCCCTCTCACCCCCCCTTGCCAATTTCTATATGGAAGATTTTGAAAAACGAGCCATAGACTCAGCCCCACTCAAACCTTCTATCTGGCTAAGATATGTAGATGATGTGTTCTCCATTTGGCCTCATGGCCCAGACACGTTAGACTCCTTCCTCAGTCATCTCAATAGCCTACATCCAAGAATCCAGTTTACTATGGAAAAGGAAAAGAACAATTGTTTACCCTTCCTAGACACTTTAGTCACACCCCTGCCTAATGATACACTTGCCTTCACTGTATACAGAAAACCCACACACACAGGCAGATACATTCACAAACTCTCCCACCACCACCCTCGCAACAATATGGCATCATCAAAACTCTTACCAAGAGAGCCCACAATCTTTGTTCCAGTGGAACCACCCTCACTACTGAGCTTAACCACATACACAGAACTTTCCTCTCCAATGGCGACAGCGAACACAGTATCAAAAAAATAATCAATTCCTCCCCCATTCCCCGTCCCTCTCATCAACAAGATTTTAAAAATGCCATCACCATACCCTACATCCGTGGCACTTCGGAAAAAATAGCCAAGATACTAAAAAAGTATAACCTACGCACAGCATATAAGCCCTACCGCAAACTCACTACCCTTATCCGTTCTACGAAAGATCAGCTCCCCTCCTCTCTCTCTGCCTGGAGTTTACAAAGTAAACTCATCTGATCTGCCTGTCTGTCCAAAGTACACAAGCTTACAGTTCCTGTAAGCTTGCGTACTTTGGACAGACAGGCAGATCAGCATCCATCCGCCTGGAGGAACACAAGTCGTACATCGTTAAACACAACTATGGCCATTCAGGCTTGGCTGACCATGTTTTGGACACCACCCATAGAGTATCATAGAAGAAAACCACCATGCTCCACCACAGCAAATTCAAGAAAGAGAGACTTTTCTTAGAAGCAGCAGCAGCTCTCAGAAACCAACCAAATCTTAATAAATAAGGTTGCATTAAGCTTCCGAAGATTTGGGAAACACTCATCACCAGAGATCCCACCTTACATTCCAGGCCACCTACTACCGCCCTTAGAGGACGCTCCACCTAGACAGGACTTTAGTGTCACCCACGTGGTTGGGCTTAGTATTGTAAGTTTTTGTGTGCATGTTACATTAATTGTTTTTGTAATCCTGATAGATGTCCTAGTGACTAGGACGAAATATAGGAAGTATTAAATTCTATTTTAATTCTTTTTGAGTGTTGTAAAAAATCCATTAAACCTCCAACATAAAGGTGTGTAATGGTGAATCCAAGTCTCATCCATAGTAATAAATCTACACACAAAATCAGTTTTATTCTTATTAAAACGCTCCAAGCACTGTTCAGAGATTTTCATGTGAGTGCGTTTTTGATCTGCTGTGAGCAAGTGCAGCACCTATCTTGCGCAAAGCTTTTTCATTTGCAATTCTTCATGCAAAATATATCCTACACATTCTTTTGAAATGCCTATAGTCTCAGCAATTTCATGTACTTTGACTCGCTGGTCATCCAATACCATATCGTGCACTTGGAAAAGGATGTTCAAAACACTTTTTGAACATCCTTCACATGGATCATCTTCGAGGCTGGTACACCCACATTTAAACTCGGCAGCGCATTTCTTAATTGTCAAAAACGAAGACGAGTGCCCATAAACTTTTATGAACTTTGAATGAATTTCTTTTGGCGTTGAACCTTCTTTTACAAAGAATTTTATAACCACACGATACTCAATTTTATCCATTTCAAGGGATACAGATAACACTTTTGCTTCAGACAGCTGTATAAAATAAACTACTTTATAGAATTACTTGCAATTTCGCATGGATGCTTATGACAGATGTACCAACTTGGAAAAAAAAATTGTGCCGATAGTGTTGCTATCTATGGTTAAGGCCGAAAACGTTTTAGCCACCCTTATATAATCAAAATATTATTATTATTTGACACCTCCAGGAGTCCAAGTACTCATCGAGGGAATGCACCTGGTCTAGAACTCAGTCTTCGAGATTCAGTCACCAACTGACTGCAACTACACAAATGCCATCTACTGCTTATCATCACTTGTATTTCCACAGATGATTATAAATATCCATGTCCACGATGGGATTTAAACCCACAACATTTTGACTGGAGAGCATATATGCTATCCACTCAGCCAACCAGGCCAGCTATTTCTTATTTAAAAAAAAAATGTGTCTTAAATTAAAAAAAAAAAATTTTTAAATATTTCTTATATGGAAAATATTTCTTTTTTTTCACATATATCCACGATGAATTTGCATGCAATTAATGTTCCCCACGATGAATAGTCTCCATGATGAATTGCCGGCGATCAATTTTCCCGCGATGAACTGTCCAGACATGGAATAGAATACAGGACACTCCTTTCCCAGGCATACGGTTGGGGAGTGCGTAACCACTCGGTCAACCGCATGGACTACAAAAGCATGACCTACCCTTCACAAATCCATGCTGTCTCTACTACTGAGTATCATATTCTTAACCACCCATTCCTGAATTCTGTCTTTGACCAATTTTTTCAATATGTTTACTACCACTCCTGAGATTACTATTATTACTATTATTACGGGCAACTCCAGGGAGTCATTAGACTCTTCGAGGGAGGCCCCAAATCATATTCATCACAACTATTTGACATTCATACAGTATCTATCATACCTCGCCTTAAACTCGTTCACTGTCACAGCATCCACCACAGACTCAGGGAGCGCATTCCACTCATTCACTACTCTAAAAGTAAAGAACCCAGCTCTAACACCTTTACTAACCACACTTTTGCCCAGTTTCCATGGATGTCCCCTAGTCCTCCCACAACCAGCCCTGTTCTCCAAAATATCTTCTGAATTAATTTTATAGAAACACTTCAGTAATTTGAATGTCTCAATCATATCTCCCCTCCTCTGCCTATCAACCAATTTTTGCAACCCACAAATCTTCAACCTGTTCTCATACGGTTCATTCCACAGACCTGCTATCATCTTGGTCACTCGCCTATGGATCCTCTCCACCTCCTCCCCATCAAGAAGAAACCTAGGTGACCAAATCTGAGCACAGTAGTCTAGATGGGGTCTTATCAAGGCTCGATACAGAGGAACAATAACCTGCTTGTCAACGTATTCTTCAGCAACCAAGTGATTTGATGAGCTGTTTTGGTCACTTTTGCAATGTGTCCCCTAAATTTCAATTCCTTATCTACCAACACTCCTAAATCTCGTGCCTCATCAATTTCCTGGAGCACAGTTCCACCAATGCAGTAAACTGCCGCCAATCTTTTCACCCCAAAATGCATAACCTTACATTTTGCCACATTAAACTGACATCCATTCTCCTTAGCCCAGACCTCCAATCTATCCAAATCATCCTGCAAAATTTTGACGTCATCTGCATTCACTATTGCCCTACCCAACTTCGCATCATCCACAAACAAATGAACTGTTCCTCTCAGATCATTTCCTATATCATTTATGAACAAATTAAACAGCAGTGGTCCAAGAACAGATCCTTGTGGCACACCACTAGTCACAGGCCGTCTTGTGGACTCTACTCCCGAGTAAACCACTCTCTGATATCTCTCCGTCAACCACCCTCCTATCCATCTCACCAACCCTATGTCCATTCCCATATGCTGCAATTTACTGATTAGAATTCCATGTGGAATCCTGTCAAAGGCCTTGGCAAGGTCCAGTAGAATCACCGTAAACCCATTACCCTTATCCAGTTCAGTCGTCACTGTGTTATAATACATGAGCAAGTTACTGAGGCATGACCTACCCTTCACAAAACCATGCTGTCCCCGATACAGTATCCCATTTTCTTCTATCCAATCTTGTATTTTCCTCTTGACTATTTTCTCTAAGACTTTGACAATGATTCCTGATATGCTAATCGGTCGGTAATTTACAACAGCAGTCTTGGAACCACCTTTATGCAGTGGAACTATTTTCCCCTCTTTCCACCCGCTCGGGACTAACCCAGACCCGAGACTCAAATTAAACAAAATGGTCAAGGGTACTGACAATTCTTTAGCTGCTTCTCGTACAACACGAGCTGGTATACCATCCAATCCCACAGATGTATTGACATTGAGGTTATGCAATAGACTACTCACCTCCACTTCATTAACCACAATTCCCGTATAATCTACTGGTTTATTCGTTTCTGCAATGTCACCACCTGGATGATATACTTTTGCAAAGTGCTCACTGAGTAACTCAACTATCTCAACTGATTCAGTTACCTCCCTACCATCAGCATTCTTTAAAATCAATCTGCCATGTACATTTTTTCTTTTACTTGCTACATATCTAAAAAACTGTTTAGGATTCTCTTTAGCCTGCATGGCCAATGTTCTTTCGTAATCCTTTTTTGCTTTTCTTACCACACTCGTCACCCTTCTGGCCTGCGCTTTATACCGTTCATGTGCCTGCCGGTCACCCTTCTCCTTAAATTCCCTCCATAGTTGTTTCTTTTTTTGCAACTCAAGCTTAATGGTGTTATTCATCCATTTAACCCCTACTTGATTTATTATTCGGACTCTAGGTATACAGTCAGCCATTGCTTCATGCAAGCACTTCTTAACTACCTCCCATGCACTATCAACTTCTAGTCCTTGCAGCTGTACATGCCATGGCACTGAACCAATCAAACTCCTAAGCTTGTCATACTTTCCAGCCCAATAATTCCACATGTACCCTGTCTTAATTGAAAATTCTACACCTTTAGCCACCTCCCAAGTTAAGACCCTATGATCACTCTCACCGATTGGTGGCAATGTGGTCATATTTGTTACAGCCAAATCCTCAGATGCAATTACTAGGTCAAGCACTCTCTGACCCCTAGTATTTTCCATTACATGCTGTCGCAGATAGTTATCCCTTAATAACCGCATAAAATCCAGTTCCTTCCTCCCGTGTGTCCTCTCCTCACTCCAATCAATGCGACCATAGTTGAAATCTCCCATAATAATCACCCTCCTTCCACCCATTTCTTCTATTTGCTTGTGCATACTGTCACCACCATCTTTTCCATCACCTGGTCTATAGCAGCACCCAATTGTATATTTAGTTCTGCTAGCCACAATCTCACACCAAATGGCCTCAAATGTGCTCTTTTCTCTATCCTGCAATTCAACTTCTATTCTCCTTGGCTGGAGCTCATCAGCTATCATCAACAATACTCCTCCCCCCATTTTATTCTCTCTGTCATTCCTGAACACACTATACCCATCACATTCAATCCCACTAGAGATATTGGTCTTTGGCTTAGCTTGCTACTGCACTCTTTGAACCTCCTACATACAATAGAACTATTTTGCTCTTTCTGGTCCCTTGGAACTTTACCAACGCTTCAACTAAAGTTAAACAGCTTATTCAGGAGGAAATACATTCCTTTGCACATTCTAATGATATATGAACTTATATTCTATCTTATCCCACAGCTGTATCTTCATTGAGATTCTGCAATATTCTGAAGTACTACTTCCAATTCATCAACCTCTATTCTCATATCAGTTGCTCTCACAGCAATATCCTCACTTGGATGATAGATCCTTACAAAGTAGTCATTCAGTAACTATTTTGTCTGCTTATTTCACCTTACTACTATCGGCACTCCTTAAAGTTATGCTTCCACAGTCATTCCTTGTTTTATTCAAAGCAAAAGAATTCTTTGGGATTTTCTTTTGGCCTTCTCAGTTAATTTCTTCTTATAATCTGATTTTGCCCTCCTTTGCCATAGTGATCACCCTTCTTGTCTGAACTTTGTACTACTCATGAGCTTGCTGATTATCTTTCTCTTTATATACCCTCCAGAACATTTTTTCTTTGTAGCTCCTGCTTAATGATACTAGCATCAGCTGTTTATCTCTTGACCTTGGATATAGAGTCTGATATTGCTACTTTCAGATATCCCTCAACTATCTTCCACTCTCTGCTAACATCTTTCCCTTGTTGATTCTTATGCCATGGCACAGCTTCAAGCTGCCTTCTAAACTTGTCATAATCACCTGCCCTGTAGTTGCACATATACTCCTTTGTAACTGAACATGTACCCTTCATAAATCATGAAAATCTTGCCTTGGAAGGTTCTGCAACTTTCCAAGTCAAAATTTACATGATCACTCGCTCTCCATTCAGAGGCAATATGGTTATGGATAGATCTTCTGATGACCAACTGCAACATTCATATCTTGAATCCCCCCCCTCTATTACATGCTGTTTCAAGTAATCATCTCTTAATGAATTTCTTTTCCTTCTTGCCATGTCATCTTTCTTCCTCCCAATCTATGTTGCTGAAGCAAGTCCCTATTAATAATTACTAAACCTGCACTTATTTGTGCTAATTTGCTGATGCACATCTTCCACATTGTCCCTTCAATTCCCTGGCCTATAACAGCAATCAACTGCATTTTGCATTGTTGGCCACTGTCTCACACCAGACTGCTTCAAATAAGCTGCCGCCCACACACCTTTTTTTCCTGATCACCTTCTCTTTTGAATTGCAATTTTGTATCACCTCATCAGCAGTATCTCTCTGCCCATATTATTTACTTTATCCTTTATGAAAATACTATATCTTTCACACCATCATCTGCTGTCAGCCCAGTCCCACTAATGTTTAAATTTTGGTGAGGTTAACTAACCAACTAATAACAAAAACCTCTCTTATTCCTGATACTTCTAGAATTAGTACACAAACTGCAGCATCCTATTAAGCCTCCACCTACTTTTACATCTTGTAATGATTACCCCATTTGATTTTGTAGTTTGTGAGACTAGATTAGTCATTTTATTATTATGACACTCACCTGCACATGCATGTGCACACACACAGGCACTTGCATCCACTCTAAACAGTTTTAGTTTTTCTGGATTTACGCTTCCACACTCTCAGTGAACAAAGCTTTCTCTAGACACCTAACTGAGAAAATCCATTTAAGTGCAGTCTATCAGCATTATAGAAAAAGTTCTTCTGCCCATCAAAAATAAATAATCACAATATTAATTTTCCTGATAACGAGGAATTAAATTCACTTATCAAAGAATATCAGAAGAATCTCAGGACCATTGGATTATACATTAACAGACTTGTGTGTCTAAAAAGATGTAAGTGCAATTCCATTATTCCACGCTTCCTTAGCTTTAAAGAATCCATAAAAACCGCTAAAGCTGAAAGAATTTACCGCAGAGCCAAACTGGAACTTTTATCGGAACGCATTTTTTAAAAACCAAGCGTTGTCTTGTCACTTATTTCTCAAAGAAGTCCTATTTTGAAATCCGTTTATCTCATTCTCTAGACAGTTCATCTTGGAACCATTTGAAAGAAATTAGCACTCTTTCAAAGCTTCTAAAATTCAGAATTCTAATAAAATTAACCTAATCAGAAAATTTGATTCTCTTAAATATATACAAGGCTGCCAAACTTCTCATTTTGATTCTACCTTTTTGAAAAAAAGTTATCAATAATTCTTCCCACCAACTGTCTTCATCAGAAGAAAATATACTTGCTAAAGGTCTTAATTTCGTCACTGCTATCTCCATACCTAAAGAACAACTCTTAACGAAGATAGAAAAGGCAGCATCTTTATTACCAATCAAAGAAGCTAACCTCCTTCATATAGAAGCCATTTTCACCATAAATCATGCTAGACCACCTCCAGACAACAGCTCTTACTCTGAAAGAGCAGCTATTAAGTATTTAAAAAATAATAATGACATCGTGATTCTACCTGCTGACAAAGGGAATGCGACTGTCATCTTAGACAAGTCTGATTACCATAATAAAATTTTGGAACTTTTAAACAGTGATACTTACTCTGAACTTAACAGTGGTCCTACAATTGAATTACACAATAGGACTAATAATTTATTAAAAACCACCTTGAAGTTTACCAAGAAACATCCGTCTTTCACTTAGATCACTTCATCCTTTAATCCCTTGATTATATGGTCTCCCCAAGATACACAAGGCAAACGTCCTGCTCAGACCAATAGTTGAAGGGATACACTCATCTGCCTACAACCTTTCTAAGTACCACACAACTTTTTTAAGAAATCTTTCTGGAATTTCCTCTTCTCATATTAAAAACTCTGCTGACTTTGTATCAAAAATCAAGGACATCAAACTTAAAAAAACAGATTTAATGGCTAGTTTTGATATTGTCTCTCTCTCTCTTCACAAATGTTCCTGCTCAAGAAGTCCTCAATCTTCTTAAGAACAAATTATCCAAAAAAACTCTTTGCTTTACTCTCCCATTGCATAAAGTCAGGATACTTCAAATATGACAATAAGATCTACTTACAAAACTCAGGTCTAGCCATGGGCAGCCCACTCTCTCTCTGATTCTTGCAGATATATTTCTTAACGATTTTGAAGAAAAAGCTATTAACTCCTTCCCCCTTAAACCAAAATTTTGGTATTGTTATATAGATGATATATTCCTCATCTGGGAAGATGATGTCAACAACCTCAATTTATTTTTGGACCACCTAAACAAGTTTCATGAAAAAATCTCTTTTACCTTTGAACTGGAATCCGATGACTGCCTCCCCTTTCTAGATCTGAAGCTTACCAGATGTTCTGAAAGTATTAAAATATCTCAATTTTTAGAAAACCTACTCATACTGACAGATACCTTCATGCTTCTTCCCGTCACTACCCTCCGCAAAAATTTGGTATTATTTCTACCTTAGCACACTGGGCCAAATCTTTACTAACAGAAGAAACAGAAATTGAAAATGAACTCCTTTTTCTTAAAAAGACTTTTATCAATAATGGTTTCTCTCCTAATAAGATTGAAAATTTTCTTTCTCTCCATCACTCAACTGCTTCTGAAGATCCCTCTTCCCCTAGAGCCTTTATTTCTTTGCCTTACATCAGCTCTCTTTCACCAAAAATAGCTAAAATTCTCAAGAAATTTAACTTCAGAACTTGCTTCACTATGCTCCCAAAACTTTGCTCCATACTTAGTAAACCTAAAGAGAAACATCTAACTCAAAGATAATCAGCCGAAAGACTATTTTACCGGCTTTACATTATGAGAGAATATTAAAGTTAGTGACGGAGCTTGCTCCACCTTTGCATGGAGTTGCACTACCCAAGTGATCATTTACACTTGGTTCCGCCGATAGTTTTTTCGGCATTGAAACTCTATGGATTTTGACCCGAGTTTCGTGCCCGGCTATGGAATAAAACGGGATTTACCATCTCCCGCTCAATCTTCTAACTCAGTTTCCAGGCATCTACAAGATCTTATGTGATTGTGGAAAGCCATACTACAGCCAAACTGCTAAATCCATCCTTCTACGTTTGGAAGAACACCAAACTAGAGCCAGCACTCTCTCTCTCTCTAGCCACATTCTTTTTTCTGTTAACTCAGATGAAGGCCGCTAACACATCGTGGACTGGACACAAACTTCTTAATATCCATGTGTGCTATGATGAACTTGAAAGATTGTCGAATCCAGATAAATTGCCTTAGATTCTTCCCATATCAATAACTCCCTAAGTTTCAATCTTTCTAATGCACATTGCCTCTGTTCAATACTGGTGCACTCGTGACAGCACATAGTCAACTTTTATTTGGAACTCAAGCTCGCATTACTGTTTTTTTGGACTAGCTGTTAATGCAATTTTTAAGTCTCTGTTATTTTTTGTATATTTCTTTGATTGTGATACCTGAAGAAGTTGATCCATTCAACGAAACTAGTAGTATCTTTTTAAATAAACCATGTCATCTCTATCTCTCGGTATCAGTCATTTAAAATAATTTATAATATTTTCTACAGAGTAAAAATGAATAATCACAATATATATATATACATACACACACACACACACACGCACATAAATTACACAACATAACCTAACTATATACTTGAATACAAAATATAATTTTCATAAAATCTAAAACTCAATCTAATCACTCTTATAAAAAACTACAACAAATGAATATAATATTTATTAAAATTTAAAAAAATGCTTTCAGCAGTACTTTCAAGTGTCCTTTCATGATATAGAATTGAATCTCCAAAAATCGAGATGTCAATATTTTTAGTGAGTGGGAACTGCATCTGTTGGCTCTGAATGTACTGTGTGTATTATAAATTCAGTGGTGAGAGCATTATCAGAGGAAATCAATTTTTTCTGTGAACTAAAGCTTTTTATGATGCCATATTGGTGAGCAGGATGGTGTGACTATTGGTGGATGTATCTGTCTATTTATGTTCATGTGCGAGAGGTGGGGGGGTTGTAAACAGAGAATGCCAAGGATCAATCTGATTGGCATGTGATTAAAGTACTTAAGTTTATTAGGAGTAATTTTCTTTTTTGAACTGGATTGCGAGATGCTAGCTCTTCAAGATGTGTTAAAGGCATATATATAAAAAAATTAGGTACTGGCAGTTATTCATCTTAGATTTTTGCAGTTGATTCATAACAAACATCTTAGTTTTGTATTTTTTTAAATTATTTAGCTGCTAATATTTGTGCTCTGGGTTCTGAAGATGCTGGATATTAGAGAGGCAACTCATATTTATGAAGCACTTTTGAATGAGAGCAGCAAAAGGCAGAATGGAAGATCATGGGTGTATAGTGAGATAGAATAGCAGTGAGAAAATGATTCAAGACATGAAAGCAGAGTTGAAGATGAGAAAAAAAATACGAAGTGCATCTGGAGTGAAATGAGAATTTTTGATATACATGAAGGAGTAAGAAAGAATGGTGGTCATGTGAAAGAGGTTGTGAATTGTGAATGATTTGAGAGTGGCTCTGAATGAAGATTCAATTATCTGAGGTGTAGAGAATGAGTATGAGGTTTGTTTTCTTGGAGAGGTAGAATAAGCAAAAGCATTGGATATGAGTGGTAAGCAAGCAAAAGAGTTGGTAGTCATAGTAGGAATACATGATTTGGTTGGGAACAAGAAGGATGCAAGAAAGAATACCATGAGGTTGTTGGGGAGAGAAAAAGATAGTGTGGTGGGAAAGATAATTAGAGTGTAGTCAGTAGCCAGTTTCATGAGTTGAGATGGCAAATAAAGTTCACAAATGGTATTAGTAGAGTTGTGTGAGAAGAAAGGAGTGCATTTGCTGAATGTATGGGTGAATTTGAGGGGATGGATGGAACTGTATAAGAGAAATAGATTGCATCTGATTTTGTGAGAGCTGGCTGAAGAGACTGGAAAGGTGCATAATAACTGCAGTGAATAGATCTGTGGAAGTAAGAGATCACATGGAAGAGCAGGAAGCAGGGTAGGGTAGGACTGCTTATGAATAGAGAGGTGAGTGACATGAGTCAAGGGAATGAGAGAGCAAAAACACAAACAGATGGACAGGGACACACTGCATGAGAAGTATGATGCAGAATGCAAAAGTGAATATGCAAGTAAACAAGACTGGATTGATGTGACCTGGAATGCAAGAGGATTAGTAGTGACAGAAGAATGGCTATGGGAAAGGGAGTATGGAGGAGTCACATCCGAGAAATGTTGTCAGTGGGACTTATAGATATATTATATTTGTTTACAATGTCAGAAGTATCCAAAATTAGAGGAACAAAACTGCTTCACTGGTCACCCAAAAACTGTCAGGATAAGTGAGATGTGATTGGAAAATGATGACAGGAATAGGGCTTGAGGGTTGTGTTTTTGTAAGACAGGACAGAAAAGGAGAGGAGGAATGCTTTGAGGAGTTATGGCCATTCAATGTGGAGATGTAAAGGACAAAGAGGTGGACAGGATGAAATATTTGGTTGGGTGTTTCTATAGGTTTGGTAATGTGAACAGCAGTGAAAAAGGAAACATATAGGCAAATTAGCCTATACATTTTATGAACACATGGCCTAGGAACAGAAATTATTTATGTGATGAAATTATTAATAAAAGGAAAAAAGGTCATGGGGATTAAAATTTTCCTAACTTCTCTGGATAAAGTGCTGTATATAAAATACTGAATCAGAAAATAGAAAAATTTCCCAGAATATACCTGAAAGACTGAAGGTAGAATCTTGCAAATTTCTTCCACCACTACGAGTTGGTGGACGAGAATAAAACTCCATTGATTGCTGAGCACTTATTGGACTTTCTTTCATTATTTGCCTTGGTCCATCTCCAACAGTGTGACCTTCATCAACTGCTAATCCATCCAATGAAGCTCGGTGAACTTTATGAGGTATAATTGCCTAAAGAAAAATATTGTCATTAGCACCTAGGGGGGAAAAAAGAAAGTGCCTGCAAAGTCAAAATGCAATTTCAATATTTGCAATAGCTTCTGAAAAATCGAAAAATTTCAATTTTCAGTTTTTTCAACTCCAATTTCCCAGAATATACCTGAAGGACTTAAAGTAGAATCCTGCAAAATTCTTCCATCACTATGAGTTGGTGGATGAGAATCAAACTTTTACTGATTACCAAGAACTTACTGGATTTGCGAAAATTGGAGTTGAAAAAAAAAAAATGTTGCTTGATGACAAATGGTAAATGAAAATTTTCACTAACAATTAAATTTTGTTATCTTCTTTATTCCCATGTGCAGAAATTCTAATGAATATCCTTCATTAATTTTTAATGAATATCCTTGTAAATATTAATTTGCATACAAGAGGTGAACCCCTACTGCAGCAACTTTGTGTGCTATTTGTGGGCAGGAAGTAAGAAGAAATCTACAGATGTGAACAGCTTGAAGTTATAGTTCTTGGGAAATACTTCATGAGAAAGTCTGTCCCAAAGAATGAAAGTAGATGAGAGACTCCTCTCTCATCTTATTTGAGAGAAGCAAGTTTGAAAAGTTATTAGCTGAACTGTCAATGAATGTTGGGCTAGAGAACAATGTATAAGAACTTGACATACATGGGGCAAAGAACATTAGTCTGCACCCCTTGGAAGAAATAGTCCCAAGAACTTTGTCGCAACTGGGATTACTGTTTAACCTAGTCAGGGCAAAGACTGTTTGTGGAAAAAGTGCACCTGCAGAGTTTTCTATTCTGAAAACTTAAACCTGTAGGCAGGATAGTCAATGGCTTGCTGCAGCTACCTTTATGAAAAAATATGATCAAGTCATTCACAGATAGGTCATGAGAATATGTAAGTTCAGCTATAGTATGGAAATGTGACAATGACATGAATGTCATTGTGCATGGTTATGAATCTGATGAAGGAATGTAAAAGTATGCTTTGGTTCAGACTTCTGTGGATTTCCATCCACAGAAAAAGAAAGTTGCCCAACTAGGCCAAGCAGACTGCAGATGTAAGTATACAACAAAGTCAGGAGGTAACTTGTTAAGCCTATACACAAATGCCAGGAGTATCAAAAACAAAGGGGGAAAATTAGAATATGATGGGATAAAGCAATTCCAAACTCATCTTTAAATTTAGCAGACTGAAATGAACCAACTCACTAATTTTAGCTTCAAGGCTAAAGATGTATGCTATGCATTATGGGATACCAAGGCAATATGATTAGAAGCCATTGACTTCTGAGTAGCTATATACATATAAGTAGCTGAGTTGAAGATACTGCATGTGGGTAAAGGATTAAAACAGTAATACAATTTCTAGGCAAGTTTACTTTACTATCAGAATCTAATGTTAATTTAGCACATTTAAAAATTCATGCTATTGAATTTCAGTTTACTTACTTCTCTTTGCTGAATTAGTGCATACACATAAGGTGAATATGGTTGGGTGGAAATAAATCTACCTGCACCTTGGCTGACATGAAGCTAAAAATAAAAAAAAAAAATTTGTCATGTAAAATTATAAAGATTACTGCTTTTAGATAATAAAAGCAATTCAAAATTAACATATTAAAGAAATACTTATTTTAAAATGTCATTAGTGAACATGCACCGTAAGAAACGTCTGACCTTTGGAATGCATTCACACATTGCTGCTATTAAGTATTCCTTCGTCAGTTCCTAAGGAACATTTATGTCCCCCAATTAAATCCTCATTCCTTGCTATAATTATAAGCTGTCTTCTAAGCTTCTCAGATCATCACCACCTCATACTGTCTCTCCATTCCAATCTATGTTACCTATTGTTATGTTACCTATTATTTTCATTCCAATCTATGTTAAAACTGCCCATATTTTTTTTAACTCTTCCTTTGTTTACTAATCCTAAATGCTTATACATTTCTTCAACACCACTCTCCACATTCCCAAGTCTATAGCAGCATTTGACTAAATATCTCTTCCTGTAAACCTCAATCTCACATAATACCAACTCAAAACCACTGCCACTATTTCCCTTGCATCTCCACTTTGTGCAAACATAAGTCACCTGCTATCAACAGCATTTCCCCCCATCCCCCATCTTTTCTATCCTCTTGAAGAACACTGTACCCTTCCATTTCAATCAGGATACTATATTCATTCTACCAACTTTTGGACAAAAATTAATTAGTGAAACAGTTTCATCTCCTTTATTTCTGATATTCCTGGCATGTGCAGGTCATGCAGTTCCCTTTAAGTCAATAACAAGTCCTACCCATGTCACTTGTTGGTTGTGATTTCCCTACCATACCGCCCTTGCCTAGTTCTGTTTATTACCACTTACTTCATATGTCTCCTCAGTCTCCACTCCCCCCCCCCCCCCACATTCCTATGCTGATCATCCCTGTACGCATTCAGTACCACTTCTGACATCCAATCTCCCTATGCCATGATCTCTGTCTACTCAAGCTCCGCCCCCCCCCCCCCCCCCACACACCATTTCCCTGCTCTCTTGCACTACTATTATTTCCATTGCCAAGCACTTCAGTCTCTTCCATTCCCCTCTAATTTTTCACTTCACCTCTCAGTTCTGATCTCTTGCTTGTATCATGCACACCACTTCTTTCTAGTAACAGTTTCTCCAGTTCACTCACTTTAATATTATTCAAGTGCAACCCAGCATTTTTGCACAATTCCATTCTTCCCTCAAATACATGCCACACATCTACAAACTGCACTCTCTTCTCTTAACATAGCTCTGCCAGCATAATATTCATGATTCTTACTCTCCATCTGAACTCATCATCATCATACCTTGGCAACATACTGACAACCTTTCCCACTATACTGTTATCTTTCAGTCTCCTCAATAACCTCCTGATATCCATACTTGCATTCTCCATATGTCCAACTAAACTATTAATCTCTTGCTCGTTTCCTCCTCATATCTAATGCATGAATAATCTTGCTCATTTCCCCTTCTGGAAAGCAGAACTTATGGACTCTCATTAACCAATCTTCTAATAATAAAATCTCCATTTCTGACTGAATCTCATCTATTCCAGTGCCTTTTTGCATTTCGGGTTTTTGATGGCTTTTTCTACTTCAAGTATGAATATGTATTCCTGATTGAATTCCCATTGAACAATTTCTAACATCATGTTGTCACTGCTTGTTTCATTTAGCAAAGTAATTATTATTATATGGTATCTCTATGGAGTCGCACATTAACTTTTATACACACAAAACCTATCATACTTCTCCTTAAACTCATTCACTTTCAGGACACTCACAACTAATTCTGGCAATACATTCCACTCATTTACAACTCTCCACACAAAAAATCACCTTCACATCCCTATTAACTGCACTCTGACACAACTTCCATGGATGACCCCTAGTTCTCCAACTATTTATCATATACTAAAAAAATTTCCTTTGCATTAATTTTTATAAAATCCCTTTTAATATCTTACGAGTTTCTATCACTTCCCCTCTTTTCTGCCTATCATCCAAACTTTGTAACTCGCAAACCTTCAACCTATCCTCATAGGGAGCATTCCACAGACCTGTCACCAGCTTGGTCACTCGTCTCTGAATTCTCTCCACCACCTCCTAATCCTCAAGAAACCCAAGTGACCCAATCTGTACACAGTAACCAAATCATAGCCTTATAAAAGGGGGGGGGGGATAATAATGTCTCAGCATGTTTTTTTTTTTTCCTCATTTGAGCTATTTTACCACCTTTTACAACATGTCCTCTGAACTTCAACTCTGTCTGCCATTATCCCGAAGTTCCTAGCTTCAATTTCCTGCAATCCCGTACCATCTATGTGATACACAGTATATAACCTTGTCAGCCCAAAGCGCATAACCTTACATTTTGCAACATTAAATTGACAATCATTATCCTTTACTATCCATAATGCCAATTTATTTAAATCATCATGCAGTATATCTGCAACATCTTTATCAACTATTGTCCTCCCCAATTTTGTATCATCAGCAAACTGAATATCTCCCTTTAAATGTTTCCTTATATCACTAATATATACAAATTTAAGAGTAGAGGTACAAGTACAGAACCCTGATGTACTCCACTAGTCACACTCATTCTAGATTACATTCCATCATATACTACATTCTAGTGTGTGTGTGTGTGTGTGTGTGTGTGTGTGTGTGTGTGTGTGTGTGTGTGTGTGTGTGTGTGTGTGTGTGTCATCCAACTCCCCCCCCAATCCATGCTACTAGCCTCAGATACATTCCCATTTGCTCCAGCTTTTGTAATAGTTATCCAAGTGGTTTTCTATTAAATTCCTTTACAAAGTCCAGCAGTATCATTGTAGCCATTTTCTTTATCCAATTCTGTTGTCACTTTATGATAAAATGTGAATAAATTACTAAAACATGTAACAGTGGGTGGAAGAGCTATAGTGTGGATAGGGATATGATACTCTGAGTATCATATCCCTATCCACCCACAGTTGGATTTAACCAACTTTTTCGATGCTTTAGCAACCACTCCTGATATATTAACTGGTCTGTACTTTGCTACTTCTGTCTTGGAGTCCTCACCTTTATGTAATTGAACTATTGTCCTCTCTTTCAGCTTCCTTGGAAGTTTGCCAGAGCTAAGACTCAGATTGAACAACTTCATCAGAGGCAATGCCAATACTCTTGCACATTCACATAGTACATAGGCCAGTGATGGCGAACCTTTTTACCCACGTATGTTAAACATCTTTTTTTTAAAATATTGACATTGTTGATGTGGCACTGGCATACATGCATTATAAATTTAACTATATAATCATTGATGATGACTTATACATATCATATTAGGCTATTTATTGAATAGGACATTGATATAAAATCTATGAATTTATATTATACAATTAATTTAATAAAGTGAAATTACAAATTTACATTACATTTAATGACTTTTCTGTTGCTGAGTACTGGAAGAAAGTTACTTTATAGAAGGGCTATAGTGTGTACATTTTAATGCTACACAGGCAGCGCTCATATCATTGCTCAATCTATTTCTCCCTTTTGATTTGATATTATTTAAGGCAGAAAATAGAGTTTCACAAGAGTATGTAGAAGAGAAAATTATTAGAAGAGCTTTAGCTCTAACTACAAAATAAAATAGAAATAGGCTAACTATAAAATATAATTCTTTCAATGAACTGAAACCTACCTTTGCCTTAACTGAGAGTGATCTTACATGATTTATCGCAGTTTTTTCATCAGAATACCAATATTTTTCAACATCCAAGGTGTGTCACCTGAAAACCTCAAGTGTGTCAGTGCTGACACACTTGAGGTTTTCAGTGGCAAATCTATGACACGTGTCATAGGTTCGCCATCACTGACATACTATCCAGTTCCACTGCTGTATGGAACATCTCCTGTTCATCAAGGTAAACCATAGGAAATTGGAGACAGTCTCCAATTTCCTATGGTTTACCTTGGTTACTTAATTACTCCAGACATCACCCTACCCTATCAAAGTAATTACTCCTAATAACCTTGACTTCTTTTTAAACAGTTTTCCTTCTGGATACACGATATACACCTCTACTCTCACACAAAACCACCTCCCTCCAACCATTCACAATCACGAATCTTTTGTCTATGAAAGTACCCTTCAGAACTTGTACTCTTCCTTTTCAGGTCTTACTATTGCTTTTGTTCCTCTGATCTAAACAGTGACTCTGAGTGAGTCATAGAAATTATCCTCAGCAGCACATGCAGGCTAACCATTCTACTCAAAATTCTTGCCCACTTTCCATGCTGCAGTTTAACATAAGATGTACCAAAGCAGCTGAAGGAAAAAATATCTTCACATAGGTATCTTTCAACAAGAATTCCAACTTCATACTTAGCCTATGCTGAAGCATGTAATAAATGCTAAACATAATTTCTGTGAGTCACAGAAATTATCCTCACCAGCACATGCAGGCTAACCATTCTGTTCAAAATGTCTGTCCACTTTCTATGCCATGGTTTAACATAAGATGTACCAAATCAGCTGAAGGAAAAAAATATCTTAACATAGGTATCTTTCAACAAGAATTCCAACTTCATACTTAGCCTATGCTGAAGCATGTAATAAATGCAAACCATCATCAGAAAATCAAATCTGACTTCCTAAAGGTCAACAGCAGAAATCATATTTCCTGTCCAAATGAAAGCCACATCTTCTATATGTTGGCTAAGATCATTGGCAACTTCTGGTGGCACCTCTCCAGATAGCACCAATCTTTCCCCCAACTCTTGAACAGCTGGTGAAGACAGCTTCCTATAATATCAGAAACTGAGCACCATATATTTCCTATGGTTTATCAGCAAAATGACATCAAAAGAATACTAAACAACTTGGACACCAAAAGTCCTTTGGTCATAATGGCATCTCTCCTGTACACAAATGTTATTCTCCTGTCCTAACATATTCTCCTATCCTAATTGTCATCTTTACAATTTTTATCCTTAGCTGAAAAACTTAGCCTCCTAAAAAAAGGGAAATAAAAGTCTACTGTCAAACTATCAACCAATTGCCATCACCTCAACTCTCTCCAATATAATGGAGAATGTCATCAACATTCAACTTCTCCATTACCTAAAGGCCCCACCAATTAGCAACTACCAGTGTCGATTCTGCTGATCAAGATCCACAGTTGACCTCTTCATCTACCATTGGACACAGTAAGCAGAGAAATTTGATTCTGTGTGATGATTTTGTATTACTCAGGGTAAGTGAGCTGAGTTCCCTTTTGCAAGAGAAAAGGCAAGACCTTGTTGGAGGCACTGAAGATGACCAAGTTGTTCTTGCCCCATTGAAAGATGGTATAGATATCAGTATTTAAGACAATGGTTGCAGATTATCTTGAAGCTTAGGATGTCTGAGCACTGCATGGTTTATCAGATGAGTAGGATGAATAGAGTGTACTATCATCAGTGTTACACGGTGATCAGCATTCATTTTAGACAAATTATGGAGACTACAACTGTGTTAGAAATAATTACTTTAATTTCCTGACATTTTGACCTTCATATTAAGGTCATCATCTCGAGTATACATATACACAGAAACAAGCTATATTATATTTCAAACAGTATGCCAAAGATACAATGATATCCCCAACAAGAATAAATTCTACATCCCATCTTTGTTTTCCAAATTTTAAAACCTTACATTTTGCAACATTGATCTAGTATCCCCACTTCCTTGCTCATGCACTCGATCTATTCAAGTCTTCTTGTAAGGCCACAAGCTCTATGCCTCATAGTTGTCCCAACTTTGCATTATCTGCAAACAGCTGTATATCCCCATTCAAATCTTCTCCAATATCATTAACATACAGGTTAAATAGCAATGGCCCTAAAACAAACCCCCGAGGCATACTACTAGGAATATTGCTTTCCCATACACAATTTGTTGATACCTATTAGACAGCCAATCTCCAATCCGATTCACTAGTCTAATATCCAACCCCCTCTGCTCTAGTTGGACAATCAACTTATCATGCAGTATCAAAAGCCTTTGCAAAGTCTAAGTATATTATTGTGTATCCATTATTGTAATAAATAAGTAGATTATTAAAACATGACTTCCATTTAGCAGATCCATGCTGTTTATCAAGATAATATCATTGTTGCCAACTCAATTCTGGATTATGATTCTCACCAGCCTTTCCACCACTTTAATCACACCTGTTAAATTGATGCTTGAATTCTGTCAATTCCTTTGTGAAGTGTACAATCTTACCTTCCATTCCTTTGGAATTTGACCCAATGGAAGACTCGTTAAATAAATATGTCAAAACAGATGTCAATTCCCTAGCACATTCCTAAAAATATACAGTGATATATTATCAAGTCCCATACCCTTATTAATCTCATTTTCCTTTTTAAACCCTTATTAATATCAAGTTTAATTCCCCATATACCTCTTCCTCACTCACAGTCAGTCTCTCATCCTCATCATCCACTGCTCTGAAACTCTCCATGATGCCACATTCACAAGGATGAAAGACCTTTATGAATTGCTGATTAAATATCTCAATTATATCCTCTGCAGCAGCTGTCCTCATGTTCTCCAATCAATGCCATCCCTACCATAGTCACTTATTTTTGCTGGCTACATACTGAAAGACCTCCTAGGATATTTTTTTTTTTGGCTTCGTTAGCTAACTGCCGCTCATACTGAACTTTTGCTACCCTTTCCAACAGAGTCCATGCCTGTTCTTTGTATTCCTCATGGAACTAATTATTACCACTCCTCTTATGTTGCTTCCACAATGCCTCTGTATTGCATGCTTAATCTCTTCATTCATCCATTTCATACCTACCTTACATTTCACACCTACCTTATTTAACCTTCTGACATTTGGAATCCATTTAGACATTGCTTCTACTAGATAGTTCTTTAATATCACACAAGCAGCATTGATCTCCTTTCCATCCAACTCCTCATTCCATGCTACAGCTCCAAGCTGCTTCCCGAGCTTTTCATAATCACCAGCCTTGTAGTTCCACATATCCTTTCCTCATGGAAATCTTCACAAGGTTGGCAACCACCCAGGTAATTGCTTCATGTCACTTTCACCAACAGGAGGGAGATTTCACACCTCATTTCTAATAACATCCTGTAATAATCCCTTTTTCTACTTCTTCAAAGTAGAAAAAGGAGTCATGGAGGGTTGCTTACTCTTAGCAAATTTATTCATTATCTATCTTAAAAAAATATGCAAATCCATAGCTGAAGAACCAGGTCTGCAAATAAATGGCATGAATATCGACCACATCAAATATGCATATTATATTATTATTCTTGCAGAATCTAAAGAACAATTGGAAAAAAAAAAAAAATGTATATATATATATATATATATATATTAAACGATGAATGCGAAACTTTTGGAATGAAAATCAATCCAAGCAAAACTCAACCTCGACAACACAGAAACAGTAAAATACAGACTTAACAAAGGATGGTCTAATATGAATAAATTAAACAAAATACGGAAAAATAACAGCATTTCAAAAAGCCTCAAATGAAATGTTTAAAAAAAAAAATAAGACTCACTGGTCAGAACACAAAACAAATGAGCAAGTCAAACACGAATTAAACCCTAGTGAAGTTATCATAGCTATAATTCTTAAACAGCAATTAAAGTTGTTTGAATATCTCCAGGGAATGTCCTCAAAGATTACCAAATATGGTCTTGAATGGAATCATTGGAGGAAAACAATCAAGAGACTATAGCCAAAAAGAATTTGGCTATAGTCTTTGAAGGAAAGGTCACAAATATTGAGCTTCAGAGAAACAACAGAAATGGCCAGAGATAGAACCAGATGGCAAAGATTTGCACATAGCAGACAACCCATCATCTGACGGACGAGAAAGAAGATGAGAAAATCAAATCCTCGTGTGATTTCTGTTTACATATCAAACTTGCTGTAATTAAAATCACCAATAATGATCATCCTTTTCCCATTTGGTTGGCTAATTTGCTTATACACTTCCTGGTCACTACCCTCTGCATTACTAGGTCTATAGCAACATCCAATGAAGTATTTCATTCTAATCACCTCCATCTCACACCATACTGCCTCAAAACCACTATTTCCCCTTGCATCTCTACCTTGTTTGGACATAACTTTTTTTCATCATCAATAGCACTCCCTTTTTACCTTCATGAAATGCATCATACCCTTCCAACCATGACGCATTTATTCCAAGAATTTTGGAGTGAAAGAATTCATGCAACTATTTCATATCCCTTGTTTCTGATACTTCTAGCATTTGTATACAAACATAACAGCTCATTCCTGGATCTATAACAAGTTTCACTGAAACCGCTTATTAAATGTGACTTCTCCGTACTTTCCTTGAGCTATCTCGTCTTCTTACTCATCCCAGAATCTTCTTCAAATCTGCTTTTCCTTTGTTCCATTCCCTTCCCTTTTTGTTTACACATGCATTCACATCCTCTTGGAGCACAACCTTTCTCACACTGTGTTTCCCCTATCCACTCAGTCTCCTTATTTCCCTATGTCTTGCACACTTGTTCTCTCATTCTCTGCACTATGCTACTCACTTCTTCATTCATAAGCACCACTTCAATCTCTTCTTCCTTACTCTTTTACATTGCTTCTTACTTGCTCAGATTCATTCTCTGTACTCATTACTTTCCCTTCCAGCAGCAGCCTCTCCAAATGACTCACACCAAAATCATTCAAATGCAGTCTATCACTTATGCAGCTTAATTCTTCCTTCAAGCTCAATCCACACATAATGCACTCCTTTCTCTTCACACATTTTGGCTAACATATCATTGATATTCATGCTCTTTTCTTCATCTCATCACTATCATACCTGAGCAACATACTGACTACCTTTTCTATTACACTATCTTTTATCCTTTTCAACCTGATATCCAATCTTACATTCTCCTTGTTCCTAGTCAAGTCACTTTTCCCTATTATACTACCAACTTATTATTACTGCAACTTATTACTGGTCCCTCCCTCTATATATATATATATATATATATATATATATATATATATATATATATATATATATATATATATATATATTCCATGATGACTACCATTGGGATAAAACTTTGTCTGATGATCTGCCTTTAAGCAGTATAGGGGATGGGCAGAGAGGAGAGCTTCTGTTCACATACCAAAAGGGTCATGTGAACAAAAGCACTTCTAGAAGCTCTTGATGTAAGGGTAGACAATGTTGCACAGATGCCATGAAATATATTGCTGCCATGGCATTCAAGACTGCTTTCAAGCACATAAAATGGAATAATCTGATTTTGTGCCTTTCTATACAAATAGTTCAAAAACAGAAGCTCTAGTGCGACTGGTTTCCACAGACAGCATAATATCTGCTCAGATCCACTAGAATGTAACAACTTCACTGCTGAACTGTATGCTATAGAGCTTGCCCTCAACTACATAAAGATTGCATTGCTAACAAAGATGTGTGTGTGTGTGTGTGTATATATATATATATATATATATATATATATACATACACACACACTGATTCACAGAGCACTCTACAGGCAATAAGAAGTCTAGATCTGCAGTAACATCTGGAGCTCTCTCTCTCTCTCTCTCATGTCTTATGTGCACTTCTATTGCATCACAAGCCACATTGAGAGTAAGAGAAATTAGGCTACAGACACTTCATCTAGGTCATCTCATTTCTCAAGCTTTTACAATCCATCTGCCTATCCCCTATACTGCTTACAGGCAGATCATCAGACAAAGTTTTATCCCAATGGTAGTCATTATGGAATAGAGAGAAAGAGACCAATAATAAGTTGGTTATAGACCAGTAATAAGTTGCAATAATGGTCAAAAGGGTCATGTGGCAGTCTGATTAGTATTTGTACAGATTCTCCCACTGTGGGAGAAAAATAGTTTGACCATGTGGGATGGTTTTGGTGGGATTTTATTTTCTTAACATGTAATAAACAGCTGTTGATGTCGAAACAACAAGGGAAATTTATTTATCTAACATAAGGACTAGGGATTGGTGAAGTCTGAAATGCTCCAGCGCAATTCTCATAGCCTAACATGTATAGGGTCATCATAGATCTCCATGGTTGGATCCTAACATCATAGGGTCCAACTATGGAGCACTTTCTCCAACAGAGGCATAGACTTTGGGACACAATCAAGTTTTTTGATCTAATCAGTGCATGGTACAATCAAAGCAAAGAACATCTATCAACCCAAGAGATGGAACATAAGGCATGGAGGATGGTCATTGCTTTACAGCAGTATCTTGCAACCTATGCATGTGAGGGAGGAAGCTGGATTTCTTGTCAGATATGAGCATTAAGAATATTGTCTTGTGGTGCAACTGGGAATAAAGTTTGTCCTAGTCTGAGTTATGTGTTGGGATGAAGACCACATCTGCAACAAAAATGCACACAAACTGTCTTCTGCTGGGAAAATTTTAACTCATTTACAAGTGCCCATTTTGAAAGATGCTCAATGGTTTGTTGCAGCTGTCTTTCAATGACCCTCATATCACATGAATGGCAGAAGATGGTAAAAGTCATCCACATAGAAAGCATTACTTACAGTTAGAAGTTGTTCAGGCATCGAGTTAACCTTGATTACAAAAAACTGACATTTAAAACAACCTTGTTGGACTCCCTCTTCTTGTGGATACAGCGTTGGGAGAGAGTGAGAGTAGTCCCTACTCAGATGTGCAAGATTCAGTTGGATAAAAAATTTTTGATAAAGAGATTCCCCCCTCTGAGACCAAAATTGTGTAGGGCTTTCAATTTCGAAATCTCTAAGCAGTATCATATACTTTTTCCAGATCAAAGAAAGCTTTGATTTCGAAAGATTTCAAATAGATGCTTCCAGTTGAATGATATTTGCAGAAGTCAGATTGTGTTCTAAAAAAAAAAAAATTCTCTCCATGCAGAAACCATAAAAGATTAGAGCTGACCACTTTTCTAGAATCATGCACAAGCAGCACTGATAGTTCATTGCTTCCCTGGCTTAGGAAAAGATAATAATAATCACCTTTAGCCATCTATTTGGAAAAATGTTCTTGCAGAATATACTGTTGAGCAGTTACAATATTGTTAATACTGTGCCTGTTCAACCTGTGTACCTGTTGATTGTTGGAAATTAATAACAGATGTTTGATTATCTCATAATGGATATTACCTGGTCTGGCAGCATGTAAGTAAAATGCCTATCATTTCTTCTTTTTGTGAATAGCATATTATATTTTTCTGTATAGCTCAAAAAGAAAAGAAAAAGATACCCAAATGTTAAGTCGGGGGGGGGGGGGGAGGCAACTGCTTTTCTTCCTTCTACAGGAAGATTATTCATGGCCCAATATATCCTTATACTACCACTACATCATTAAATGGGATTCTACTACAAAAACTGCTGAATACATTAAAAATAAATTTACATAAAAAATTATAATTCTTACTTCCCCATCCTCGACTGCAAGTCTGCCCTGTGAGATGACATGAATAGGAATGCCACGACAATTCATACCTTCAAAAATATTAAAATCCACTGCATGATGATGAGTTTTTGAAGAAATGATTCTGCTAGCATGGGGATCCCAAATTACAACATCAGCATCAGACCCCACTTGAATACGGCCCTAGAAAATTTAAATGTTAGAATTCCTTTATGTGCATCAGCAATAAAGAAAACACAGAAATAACTTAAAATGAAATACAAGTTACATGATATCAAATCTCCTTGGTTATGGGAGACTGGATGCTTGAATAACTGAATATATTGATGAGAGGTTCAATTTTCAGATAATGATAAACTGCAAATTTGCAGCCTTTTCTAATATCTGAAAATGATCTGATGTTTATACTGGTAAAATTACAAACAACATACATGAGAATAATCAATCTTCATAGATAAAAATATAGAAGCATATGCAGACAACAATGATAAAATTATTATATAATAATGGAATAACACTTACATTAGGAAAAATATATTGCTTGTAGAATTTTCAGCTAGGTTTCCTAGCCATTATCAACACAATTGAAAAGAAATAAACACAATAAAATATCATGTTGGAAGCTTAATGGAATATATACAGCACTCGGAAAGGATCAAAACTAATTTTAATGTTTCCAATATTTCGTCTGTCACTGAGACATCTTCAGGGATTACAAAAAAACTAATGTAACATATTCAAATACAACACAATACTAAGTGAAACATGTGGGTGACTAAGGCCTACCTGGGTGGTATGCCCTCTATGAGCATTTGTAGGTGGCCTAGGATGTAAGGTGGGATCTGTGATAATATTTCCCAAATTTTGGGAAGTTTTATGCAACTGTATTTATTTAAATTGGTTGATTTCTGAGTGCCACCACAAATTCTAAAAATAGTCTTTCTTTTTTCAATTTACTATGGTGGAGCATGGTGGTTTTTTTCCAGGAGATCCTGTGGGTTGTATCCAAAACATGGTCTGCCAGGCCAGACTGACCATAGTCATGATTGCAGATGTATTATTTGTGTTCTTCTAAGCAGATGTTGCTGATCTACCTATCTGTCCAAAGTAAGCCAGCTTTATAAACTCCAGGCATTGAGAGAGGAGGGAGCTGATCTTTGGTAGAAAGGATAAGGGTAGCAAGCTTACGGGAAGTGGGACTTAAAAGATGTGTAGAGGTTGTACTTTTTTATTTTATGGACCTAGCTATTTTTTCTGATGTGGCATGGATGTAGGATATGGTGATGGCATTTCTGAACTCCTGAAGAGATGGACGGGGAATGGGGGAGGAACTGATTATTTTTTTAATTCTGTAATCGCTGTGGCCATTGGAAGAAAGTGAGTTGAGTTTGGTTGAAAGGGGAGTTCCATTGGAACAAAGATTGTGGGCTCTCATGGTTAGAGTTTTAATAATGCCATATTGTTGAGAAAGGTGGTGGTGGGAGAGTTTATGAATTATCTGCCTGTGTGAGTAGGTTTTCTATATACAGTGAAGGAAAGGTTACGATTAAGAAGGCGTGTTACTAAAGTGTCTAGGAAGGGTAAACTAATTGTTATTTTCCTTTTCCATCATAAACTCGATTCTTGGATGTAGGCTGTTGAGGTGACTGAGGAAGGAGTCTAATATGTCTGGGTCAAATAGAGAACATATCATATACACATTTAGCCAGATAGAAAGTTTGAGAGGAGCTGAGTCTATGGCTTGTTTTTCAAAATTTTCCATATAAAAATTGGCATGAGAGGGCGAGAAAGGGAGGGGAGGGAACCCATTGCGTTTCCCTCAATCTGTTTGCAAATTTTGTTTTTCCAAAAAAAATAACCAGAATTGATGGCAAAGAAAAAGAGATCTAAGATATCAGAAGGAAAAATGTTTTCTAGAGTGTTAAGGTGTCATTTAAGGGAATATTGGTAAACAGTGAGGTGATGTCAAAGTTTACCAATATGTCTGTATTATTTAAAGTTAAATTGTCTATTAAGATTTTAAAATGGGTCGAGCTTTTTTTTTTTTATATAGGATGTGGTACGTTCAGTGAGCAGGGTCAGAGTTAGCCAGCTGCTTTGACACTTTGTAGCATGGTGCATTAGTGGCATCTACCTATAGGTCTTAGGGAGGAATTAGGTTTGTGGATTTTTGGTAAACTGTATATTCGCAGGGGTACAAGAACCAAAAGGTTTGAGTTTTTTTGTAATGTATAGCGGCCAAGAGGATACTTTTTTTTTTTTTAAGTAAGATTTTTAATTTTTTAACTTGCGTTTTTGTGGGATTGTGTTCTAGTGGGATGCAAGTAGTACGATCTCTGAGGATAATCTCCATTTTTTGATTATATTATATTCCATGGCATTACCCTTTTTATTATATATCTTTAAAGGTACCCGTGGCATAACTATAAATAATAACAACACAATAACCACAGTAATTAACTTTAATGAAATAATAGTACAAATATTTCGTACTGAAATTAACAGTACATCAGTGTAGAACAAACAGTTAAAAGGAAAGGAATACAAAGTACAGAATAGTCGGTTGATTACCAATTAAAAATTGTTGCAGCGTGCTAGAAATTAATATTAATAAAATATTATTAAATAATTCTTAAAAACTATTTCTTTGATGGTTACATAAGATAAGAATCTCCCAAACTTTTAGGGGAGAGAGAGAGAGACAATCATTTTGATTCAAATTTCGCCAATGTAAAAGGGCTTCACAACTTTCTTTGAAAAGACATTCATATTTAAATTTGCATCTATGGAGAAGACAAGCTTTATCCCACTAGATATGGGGTTTAATGTCAATACTATGTTGTGGCAGACCAGACTTTTGAGGTTTCATGTATTCGATATAATAATGATGTTCTTTCATTCTTTTTTTCCACAGAACAACCTGTTTGTCCAAAGTATGTTAAATTACATTCACACGGTATCTGGTAAATGTCAGCTAATGACAGAGGTGACAGTTTGTCTTTTGTAGATGGCAAAGAGTGAGAAATTTTGTTGATAGGAAAATATGCGGAACTGAGATGATACTTCTTCAAAATTCTGTCAATCGGTTCTGAGATGCCAGAAATATAAGGGATTGAAACCCTATGGTCTGTTGAAGAATCCTGAGGTGTTGGAACATAGAAGTCAATTATCTGCTAGATTTGTATTAGGGTCGTAAATTATATTAGCTTTTTGATAGTGAAAAGTTCTTGTTGTAAGCTTGAGGGAGAGGAACAAACTTTTATGTGCTCTATTAATTAAAGACTTGATAACACCAATTTTTTGAGAGGTGTGATGAGCAGACTTTTGATGAATGTATCTGGCAGTAAAGGTAGGTTTTCGATAGACACTGGTTGATAAAGTACCAGAGGCTGTGTGTGTGTGTGTGTGTGTGTGTGTGTGTGTGTGTGTGTGTGTGTGTGTGTGTGTGTGTGTGTGTGTAAGAAGGATGTCCAAGAATGGTAAACTACCACCCTTTTCTTTTTCCATGGTGAACTGAATGCATGGGTGAAAGCTATTAATCTGTTGTAGGAATGTAGTAAGTTCCTCTTCCACATGAGGCCAAATAGCAAAGACATCATCAACATAACAAAACCAAAGAGAGGGTTGGGGATGGATGGATGAGAACAAGGTGTTTTCTGGATGGTTCAAAAAATAGTTTGCCAAGAGTGGAGACAGAGGACTACCCATGGCAATTCCTTCAACTTGTTTATAGATCTTGTTTTTCCAGCTGAAATATCCTGAATGTATAACAAATTTAAAAATCTTTGCAATATCTGCAAAGATCTTCATATTTTTGCATCAGTTTGCAGGAATGTTTTTCATAAGAACGGACTAAAGATTGTTTAGAAACACAAAGAACGATATCCAGTAATTCATCATCCAGGACAGCTAAAATTCTTTCAAGATCCAAAATAGAATGAATATTGGATTATTATCTTGCACGGGGAAGAATTCACTAAACAAACAAGCAAGTTAGGAAACTTATTGGTTTTACAAGGTAAACTTTGCGCACGGATTGCCTTCCTCAAAAAATGCTGTGATACAAAAGTTATTTCTACATTTGCTAGATTTAGAGAAATGATTCGGTCTCCTGGAGCTCACGCAATTTATATTCGTGCAAGTGTTTCCTTGATATGTCCTTGTTTCCTACTGTGCCCAGTTATGGGTGCCAGGGTTTCTTCATGATGGGGAGGAAGTGGAGAGGATCCAGAGACGAGTGACCAAGATGATAGCAGATCTGTGGAATGAACCTTATGAGAATAGGTTGAAGATTTGTGGGTTGGATTCTTGATATAGGCTATTGTAACAATATAATGTAACAATAGCCTGCATCCAAGAATCCAGTTTACCATGGAAAAGGAAAAGAACAATTGGTTACCCTTCCTAGATACCTTAGTCACACGCCTGCCTAATGATACAATTACCTGCACTGTATACAGAAAACCCACACACAAGGCAGATACATTCACAAACTCTCCCACCACCACCACCCCTCTCAACAATAAGGCATTATTAAAACTCTCACCAAGAGAGCCCACAATCTTTGTTCCAGTGGAACCACCCTCACTACTGAGCTTAACCGCACTTTCCTCTCCAATGGCTACAGCGATCACAGTATCAAAAAAATAATCAGTTCCTCCCCCATTCCCTGTCCTTCTCATCAACAAGATTTTAAAAATGCCATCACCATACCCTATATCCGTGGCACATCCAAAAAAATAGCCACGATTCTAAAAAAGTACAACCTACACACAGCATATAAGCCCCATCGCAAACTTGCTATCCTTATCTGTTCTACGAAAGATCAGCTCCCTCCTCTCTCTCTCTGCCTGGAGTTTACGAAGTACCCTGTTCCTGTAAGCTGGCGTACTTTGGACAGACAGGCAGATCAGCATCCATCTGCCTGGAGGAACACAAGTCTTACATCTGTAAACACAACTATGGTCATTCAGGCTTGGTTGACCTTGTTTTGGACACCACCCATAGGGTATCATGGAAGAAAACCACCATGCTCCACCACAACAAATTCAAGAAAGAGAGACTTTTCTTAGAAGCAGCAGCAGCTCTCAGAAACCAACCAAATCTTAATAAATAAGGTTGCATTAAGCTTCCGAAGATTTGGGAAACACTCATCACCAGAGGTCCCACCTTACATTCCGGGCCACCTACTACTGCCCTTAGAGGGCGCTCCACCTAGATAAGATTTTAGTGTCACCCACGTGGTTGAGCTTAGTATTGTATGATATTTGTGTGCATGTTACATTAGTTGTTTTTGTAATCCTGATAGATGTCCTAGTGACTAGGACGAAATATAGGAAGTATTAAATTCTATTTTAATCCTTTTTGAGTGTTGTAAAAAATCCATTAAGCCTCCAACATGATGTCCTCACAGCACTTAAGCCTCTACACACGAATAACTGCAGGAGGATAATTCCATCTACAACTATTAGAATTCAAAGAAATAAATTTAAATAATTACAATATTAAGAAACGCAAGAATGAGTTGTGTTACTTAGGATGATTTCCCAAAATTGAGAAATCAAGAGGCTTAAAAAAGGAACTTAGTTTATGAACTGGACAGAAAGAAACTTATAAGTCAATCTGGTGAAGAAGTCTTGCAATTTTCTCTGATAATCCTTTAACATGTGGAAATTAAATTCTAGAAACTTCTTTTCAATCAGGATTAAGAAGGATGCCACAGTTATTGATTATTTAATCAATTATTTTTGTATTATAACCATTACAGATGAAAGGAGTTCTGATGTAATGACAATTCATTATTTATAAGATAATCAGTAGAACATACCTTATTTATATGGTGAACTAAAGTTTTAATCACATCAAATTTTTGATAGGAGTAATGATGAGAAGCAGCATTAATATATTTACCAATAGGAATTGGTTTACTGTATACTGAGAACTGTTAAATTGCCATTAGATTAATGTAGAATACGAACATCCAGAAAGGAGAGACAGTTGTTATCTTTTACTTTGAGTATAAACTTAATTATTGAGTTTACCGAATTAATTTTCTCAAGAAATTCACTATTCACACAGGATCCACACAGCAAAAACTTCAATGTATCTGTACCAAACAGATGACTTAGGAGAAAAAAAAAAACATTAAGAATATGCTGTTCAAAACATTCCATAAAATAATTTGCTAGAGTAGATGAAATAGGAGATCCATTGCAGTTCCTTTTGTCTGCTTTTGCTGTTTGTTTTGACAACTAAAGTAACCTGAATTTATGACAAATTCCAATAATTTTAGAATATCAGCAGGAAAATCGTGGAGTAATAATTCTATTGTATCAACAGTAAGGTGTTTGTGAAGAAAAACTACATCAAACCTGATTAAAAGATCTGTGGATTGTAAAGATAATCTTGATATTTTATTCTGGAAATCTACTGAATTTAAAGAAAGAGGAAGAATCACTTGTAAATTAAAGAGAGGATTTGACAATCATTTTCAGAGTTTATAGGTTGGATAATTTACAACAGTTTTTAATGCAACAATTTTTCAAATCAAAAGAACAGTGATTATGAAAGTTAACAAAGAGCATGCAGTTGTGGTTCATGATTAAAATAACTACAGTCATACCCCGACATGCGAATCTGGAGTTACGCGGTTTTTTCTTATATGTATGTATTCCCGTCCCTCTTCATGCCTCACCACTAGTCGTATCTTTCCGGTGCTGGCCGCATTTGCCAGTGTCGCACATGCTGTGAATAAGCACTGATGTGTTTCGCACAGTCTCCATTCATACATGATTTTTATAGTCTACAAACCTTGCGATTGTTTAATGTTATGTTCTTGATAAAAATTTTATCGCATAAAAAATAATAATGTCCTCCAAAAGAAGCCAGCCCGAATCTTCTACAACTAGCAAGAAAAGAAAAACATCGACTTTAGAAACAAAACTCAACATTAAGGATTTTGAAGGCAGAATGAAAATTTGTGAGCTAGCAAAGAAGTTCGATCTACAGGAATCCACAGTAAGAACAACCATAAAAGAAAGCATTACAGATTTTGGAGGACATAGATTCTAACGAGGAATGAATTGTAGCCACAAAGCAAGGAAGAAAAAAATCATTAGCTTGCTATGAAGAAATTTTGCATGACAAGAAAAAGACATTATGCCATCAGACGAATGTATTAGATTTTATGAAACCATCGATATTGAAATAACTTTCTTTTATGTATGAAAAACTACAATTATGATTATATTTCTTAAAAAATATAGGTGTTTTTGTAAACCTTTGGTCCCAATTAACTAATATTTTGTATGTTTGTATATATAAATTACATGCAAAATTATACCCAGAGTTACGCGAATTCGACTTGCGTGCTTTTTGTTGGTCCCACCTACCGTGTAACTTCGGGGTATGACTGTACTTTAGAAAGCATAACCTTCTAATTCATGATCTCACCACCTATAGATGCATTTCCAGAGATCCTACTGAATCACAAATAAACAAACTTAATAATCTCAATAACAACAATATGGAACAGAAAATAAAATTACAATAAAAAAAATCAATTTCAAAAAGTGCCACTCAATGCCAGAAGTTGGATCAAATGAGTGAGAGAGAGAGAGAGAATAAATAAAGAAGTTGCAAGGAAATCTTTCTAAAATATTCTTTCTTATCCGGTATGCCTTAATTGCTTAACTGTTTCTTAACTGCTTTGCCTTTGTCTGCCCAAGTAATAATAAAATTATTATTCTGTTTTTTTTTTTTTTTAGAGAATTAATCTAATCCAACTTCTACCAAAATTACTAAAGTCAATAAATTGATAATATTTTCAGTTAGGATGAAGCATTAAAGAAAACACTAAAATTTTTTCTTGTTCATCCACCTAGATTACATGGTCTTCCAAGATTCATAAACCAGATGTTCCATTAAGACCACTAGTAGATTGTATCAGCTGTCCCATATATAATAAAGTTTCTAAATATTTGTCTACATTATCTTCATTTACTGGAAAATATTTCTCATGCCAAGAACTTCATAGATTTAAAAACAAGTTTTTAATCTATATTTAGAAACCTTCAGATATTTTGTTCAGTCTTGATATAGTACTCTTTTCACAAACATACCTTTGACAGACACTATAAACTTACTTAAACAAGATTTTCCTCCTGATATTATTAAACTTTTTGACTTTATAATCCACTCTGGTTATTTCAGTGTAAAAGACAAATTATACCAACAAATTGATGGAATAGGTATGGGTAGTCCAATCTCTCTCTCCCTCCTACCCTTGCCATTAACTAGATGGAGCATTGTGAAGATAGTCTCTTTAAAGAGACTGCTGATGAATTCAATTCTCTTAAAACACCGTGTGGTTTAAGAGAATTGAATTCATCAGCAAGAATCACGAATGCTATGCAGGCAGAACTGTGTGAGGGGAAGGGAATGCAGTTTGTGAATGTATAGCACGTAATTGAGAGAAGAATGGAATTGTAAGTGACGGATTTCATTTGAATGGCTTTGGAATGAGAACTGAAGAAAGCATTGCTAGATGGAAGTGCAGTGTGCAATGCAAGCAAGAGATGGAAATAGAAGTAGTGTGAGAGGTGAAGAGAGAACAGGAATGCAAGGAACAGGAAAATGGGTGGACAGAAGTATTTTCAGGACTAGGGCAACTTGTATAAGGCAGCTAAAACTTCACATCACTTGCCTTAGTATCCCATAATGCAAAGTACATCTCCTTGCAGACATGTATAATGCATTATGGGAAGGGTCAATACCCAGACTGGTAGTGACCCTTCATCCTTTAATGAGGTCTCTTCAGTGGGAGCCAGACCCAGAGGTGATACTAAGATTGAAGTAATGCAGAAGTCATATTTTCATATACAAGTTTCCTAAAAGGTGTCACACCTTATTATTAAATTACTCTGGATTAGAGAAAGTTGTTGGATTTTCACTTGGTTATACTATAAATTAAAGATACCAAGAAATTATATACTTGGTTCTGAAAATACTTCAGGTGCACACTTCATTTGCTTACACTTGGATAAAGGATTAAACCAAGTATATAATTTCTTGGTATCTTTAATTTATAGAACAAGAACCTCTTTATTTGTTCCAAGGAGTTAGAATCAGCCTTGGCCAACCTTTTTAACAGGAGTCTTGCAACAACCCAAGTCCCAAAGGAGTGGAAGGAAGGTAAAAGCTATTCCACTTCACAAAAGATGGTGATAAGGCCAAGGCTACAAATTATAGGTTGATCTGTATATCTGGGGTTGTAGTTAAGGTACCAGAGATATGAGAGATAGGATACAAAAGTTGGTTGCTAACAGTGGTATTCTTTGTGCTTGAAAGCATTTGTTTGTTAAAGAGAGATTGCATTTTACCAACTGTTTATGTACTATAACAAGGTGACAAATATATTGAACAAGGAAGATTTTGCAAAGGCTTTTGATAAATCACCACAAGTTGGTAACTAAACTGAAGCAGATGGAATTGGATGATTGATTAGTGAGTTGGATAGGCAACTGGCTCTCAGATAGAAGTATCAGTAAGTTGTACTGCAGGTATAAGCATCCTGAGAGAAGAAAGTCACTAGTGATGTGCTACAGGTTTTTTTTTTTAGACCATTGTTTAATTTGTATATTAATGATAATGGGATGAGTTTAACTGGCGATATACAACTGTTTGCAGATGATGCAAACAGATGTTGTGGCCTTTCAGGATTTGAATAGACTGTATGAATGTGCAAAAGTATGGAACTGTAAATTCAATGTTGCAAAGTGTAAGATTCTGAAGTTTAACAGCACAAACTGTATGCAAATTATATACTTGATAAAGAAATTTTGGAGGAAGTTGAGGAGACGAGATCTTGGAGTGGTGCTGGAAAAGGATTTGAAGTGCACAAGTTGCGAATTCGTGACATCAGATAATGGCAATAATGCAGAGGACCTTAATGTGCAGAAATAAAGAAGTTCTTATTCTTCCATTGTATAAGGCCTTGATTAGGCCTCATATGGATTATTGCATCAGATTTTGTCCCTTGGTTTTCATGGTGATGAGAATATATTGGAAAGCATCCAGAGAAGACTGACTAAGGTCATAACTGGCCTTTGGGATGTGGGATATGAAGACAGATCGAAGGAATGTAATTTGCAAAGCCTTTGAATAGGAGGAAGGGAGGGGATATGATTGAGATATTTAAGCTGGTAAAGGGTTATTACCAGATTAATGTGGAAGAACTATTTCACAGAATGAGGAAAGGGGGGGGGGTAGAACAAAGGGGACATCCTTGGAAACTGTATAGAGATGGTGTGAGCAGGTGGGTGTAAGAAACAGATTCATTGCATGGAGAGCAGTTGGTGAGTGGAATGATTTGCAGTGAATGTAGATACATTGAATGAATTTAAAGTATGGTTTGATGAGCTTTGTGTGCAACAGTGTGCCTCCAGCAATAGTCTTTTACTCCATGGGGGTCTGACATTAATAATAATCCAAAAACATTCTGGTCCAAAGTGAGATTCAACCCAGCAGCCTCTTAGTATACTATCCACTTATTCAATCAGGCCAACAATTTATAATTTATTAATTATTAGTTAACAGAGCAAGGACAAGAGTGTAGGTGAGGTACTTTCTGACCACAGATGCCAGACCTCTCAGCTGGCAATGTGCCAAGAAGAGTTAATTCATGTTGAAGGGGAGAAAGGAATAAGGCAATGTACAAATTCGTTACCAATATGCAAAATCACATGCTTTATACGTAAATTTTCCAAGTGTGGTACAAGCAAAATAGTTACCACTTTAAAAACCAGAATTTTCATAAAAGAAAAGCTAATTTTCAAACGTATAATAATAAACACTCATCCCACAAAATGCATTGATGACCCTATTATTGGAATGGATTCGCCTTCTTCTGACATATGCAGAAGTGTCGAGGGGTCTTTCATCTGTGATCACACAGTACTCATCAACATTTCACAGACAGATTACTCAGCCTTCTGCTGTGCTTGGCCTTTACAGTTCTGCTGTTGTACTCAATGGATATATCCGTGATGCACAAGTAAATTACATTTTTTTTTTTAATAATATGATTTAATATTGTTTCATCTGGAAGTTCTTATGACTTTTTTGCATTAATAAACATGTTTCCAAAAAAAAAAGAGTCATTCAAAAAATAAATTTATAAGTGAACTTTTACCACAGAATTAGTCAGTTATGATTTGATCCATGGCCAAGTCTTTCAATCAAATACATAACTTGTGACGAAATTATCTAATTTCACAATTCACATGAACAATGTAATGAAGTAGTTTTCGTAAATATTAAGTTTTTTCTAATACAAGTAATTATCACTTGATGGCAATATCAAAATTTTGCTTGCTTCTTAAAATTTAATGTGGTCAGTGAGATCCTACTTTCAATTGCCATAAGGCACTAGAAAATAGGATCTCACTGACCCTGACCTGATAACCAATTTTATATGCCTAATCTACTACAGGAATTTTCCTATACAGTTGGTCCTTGAATAACACGGGGATTAGGGACCCCCTCCACGTGCATTGTTCGAAAATCCGAGTTTAACTTTTGACTTCCAAAACACTTAACTACTGATAGCCTACTGTTGACCGGAAACCTTACCAATAACATAAGCTGTCGATTAACACTTAACACCATATTGTAAGAATATAGTATGAATGTATTATTCTTGTAATATTCTTACAATAAAGTAAGCTAGAGAAAAGAAAATGTTATTAAATAAAATCATAAAGAAATAAAATACATTTACAGTACCATACTGTATTTATTGATACCATAAGTTTACGTCATAAGTTTGCAAGATGAATTGTATGTCTATCAATACCTACATCAATACTGTCTTATATGATACAAAATACTATAGATGTCATACATATTACTAACCCTAGACATCAAAAATGAAAAGATAATAGGAGAAAAAGAAATTATTCATATTTATTTACAGGTACAATGATTCATGCATTGATAACAAAGAAGCAGAAATATGATTGCTTTGTGGTAGCCTAGTGCAATTGATGCAAGTTCTTCACGGTAGTCTAGCCTATACACTAATGAATTAATGTAACTAATGCTAATTAATTTAACTAATTAAGTTAAATTAATTAGCATTAATTACTTGTATTAGAAAAAACTTAATTTATGAAAACTACTTCATTACATTGTTCATGTGAATTGTGAAATTAGATAATTTCGTCATAAGTTATATGTATTTAATTAAAAGAATTGGCCATGGATCAAATCATAACTTACTAATTCTGTGGAAAAAGTTCACTTATAAATTTATTTTTTTAATGTCTTTTTTTTTTTTTTTGGAAACATGGTTAATTAATTAACACATATAAAATAATTAAGTTGTTTTATGTGATTATGATTTAACACTGCATCTTTATGTTTGTTCACATTTCTCTTAACTGCGAATGGCTATGTACAGTCTGTAAGTGGTTGTGTGCATACGTTTTGATAAATTTTAACTTTTCTATAATAGATTTGTATGGTAGTAAATGATAAAACAGCTTATGGTATCTCCATATTATTATTATTACCCCAAGACCTGATGGAGTCAAAGACATCTGGGAGGTCCTTTTATCACATACACAGCTCATCATACCGTGCCTTGCACACATTCAAACTCCTTGCGGACACACCACTCTCAGGCAAGGCATTCCAATCATTTACAACTCTGCACGAAAAAAACCTGCCTCTCACTCCCCTACTCACACCCTCTTTATACAGTTTCCAGGGATGACCTCTGGTTCTCCCACTATTTTCTGTAGAACTTCTCCAGCATTGATCCTAAAACAACCCCTTACCAACTTCTAGGTCTCTATCATATCTCCCCTCTTCCTCCTGTCCACCACACTCTGCAAATTACATCTTCTCAATCTTTCCTCATACTCGACATTCCAGAGGTCAGAAACTACCTTAGTCAGTCACCTTTGGACCCTTTCTAGCATCTCTTCATCCTTCTGAAAACCAGGTAACCAAATCTGGGCACGATAGTCCAGCCTAATCAAAGCCTTACACAACGGAACAAGAATCTCCCTACTTCTACACGTTAGTGTCCTCTGCATGATTCCCAGAAGCCTTTGTGTTGTCTTCACAATTTCGGCTATGTGTTCCCTAAATTTCAGATCCTTATCCACTATTAACCCCAGATCTCTTATTTCTTCCACCTCCAACAATATATCCTCACCAAGCATAAATTCTGCATCCCATCTTTGTTTTCCAAATTTTAAAACCTTACATTTTGCAACATTGAACTTGCATCCCTATCCCCATGCCCAATCATTCAATTTATTCAAGTCTTCTTATAAGACCACATCTTCACCACACTTCATGGTTCGTCCCAACTTTGCATCATCTGCAAATAACTGAATATCTCCATCCAAATCTTCACCAATATCATTGGTGAATGGCCCTAAAATAGACCCCTGAGGCACTCCACTAGCAACTTTCCTTTTCTTGGATATTGCTCCCCCATACACAACTTGTTGATACCTATCAGATAGCCAGTTTCCAATCCAATGCACTAATCTAATATCCAACCCCATCTGCTCTAGTTTGACTATCAATTTATCATGAGGTACTCTATCAAAAGCCTTTGTGAAATCCAAGTATATTACTGTGTATCCTTCTCCTCTGTCAAAGGAAGCAGTCACTTTATTGTAACAAGTAAGTAGATTACTAAAACATGACCTCCCTTTAGCAAATCCATGCTGTCCATCAATGATAATACCATTGTTGTCAACCCAACTCTAAGCTTCTCCAACAACTTAACCACAACACCTGACACACAGATAGGCCTATAGTTTGATGCTCGAGTTCGATACCTCCTTTATGAAGTGGCACAATCTTACCCTCCTTAGGAACTTGACCGAGTGCAAGACTCATTAAAAAAATATGTCAAGGCAGGTGTCAACTCCCTGGCACATTTTCCTTCAGAATACGTGGTGATATATTATCAAGTCCCACAGCTTTTATAATAAATTTAGTTTAATCCTTTATCCAAGTGTGAGCAAACAAAGTTTGCACCTGAAAATACTTCAGGACTGGAGTAAGGTAGTACTTAGGTGGACCAAGCTAACATCACTCCTATCTTTGTTCACACTTGGATAAAGGATTAAACTAAACTTATTATAGTCTAACCAAGTGAAAAATAAACTTTCAACATCACACAGCTTTATTAACATCTAGTTTACTCAACTCCCCATACACCTCTTGCTCACTTGCAGTCAGTCTATCCTCCCCATCGTCTACTGCTCTCAATCTCTCCATGACCGTTATGAACTGCTCATTAAGTATCTCCACCACACATTCCACAACAGCTGTCTTTATACCATTTTCTCCAATCAATGTCATCTTTCCATAATCATTCTTTCTTTTGCTGGCTACATATCAAAAGAACTCCTTAGGATTCTTTTTGGCTTCATTAGCTAACTGCTGTTCATACCTCTCTTTAGCTACCCTCACCAACTAAGTCACCCTCCTTGCCTGGTCTTTGTAGACCTCATGGAATTGGTTATTTCCACTTCTCTTATGCTGCCTCCACAACGCTCTCTTTATCTGTATCATATGCTTAATCTCTTTATTCATCCATCTCACTCCTACCTTATTTAACCTTCTCACCCTTGGAATACATTTAGACATTGCATCTACTAGATAGTTTTTGAAAATCCCCCAAACTGCATTGATCTCTTTTCCAGCTAACTCCTCATTCCATGCTACACCTGCAAGCTGTCTCCTGAGCTCTTCATAATCACTCCTCTTGTAGTTCCACATATATCCTTTTCTCACAGAGGTCCTCACACTGCTGGCAACTCCACCCAGGTAATCACCTCATGGTCACTCTCACCAATTGGTGAATGATTTGACACCTCATTTATAATTACATCCTCTGATGAGATGACCAAATCCAAACCATCAATCCTCGCATGCCCTCTGTTACATACTGTCTGAGGTAGTTATCCCTCAAAAACTCATTTTCTTTACTTCCAGTTGCTATCTCATCATTCCAGTCTATATTGCCATAATTAAAATCGCCCATAATGATCACCCTTTTATTTGCTTGGCTAATTTGATTATACATTTCATTATCACCACCATCCACATTACCTGGTCCATAACAACATCCAACCAAGTATTTCATTCCATTCACCTCTATCTCACACCATACTGCCTCAAAACCACTGGCACTATTTCCATCTTGCATCTCTACTTTGTATGGACATAACTCTTTCTCTATCATCAATAACACTCCTCCTCCCTTTTTACCCTTTCTATTCTCACGAAACACATCATACCTTCCATCTCTATTCTTGTCAAGATGAATTCCTCTTCCAACTATGTCTCACTTATTCTGACAATCTTTGGGTGAACAGACGCAATTAATGCAACCATTTCATCTGCCTTGTTTCTTATACTTCTAGCATTTGTATACAAGCAGAACAGCTCATTTCTGGATCTACGGCTAGTTCCACTGATACCATTCACTCGATGTGATCTCTCCATGCTCGACTGGGACCATTTCCCTTTTTGCTTATTCATTTTAAAACCCTTTTCAATTCCAACTGTTTCCTCTTGATCCCAGGTCATCTTTCTCACGCTGTGTACCCCTGTCCACCCTGAGCCTTCCCGTTTCCCTGCTCCTCTTGCACACCCATTCTCTCATTTTCTATACTCATACCACTCACTTCCTCATTCATAACCACTTCTTCAATCTCTCCTGTCTTACTCTTCTGCCTCTTCCACATCACTTCCCACTTGATCTGATTCATTCTCTCTCACTGTACTCACTTCTCTACCTTCCAGCAGCAATCTCTCCAAGCGATTCACACCATAACCACTCAAATTCAGTCCATCGCTCCTATACTGTTCACTTCATCCTTCAAACTCATTCCACACATTAATAAACTGTACTCCCACATTTCAGCCAGCATATCATTCATAATCCTTGCTCTCTGCCTCATCTCACCACATAATTTATGCATTCATGACATACCTAAGTTTTTCTTAATTTTTTCGATATTTCTAAGCTAAGTGGTTTATCTGCAAATTTTTTTCATCTCTAAAAAAATTCCAATATATTTATTCAAAAAAAAAAAAACACACGCAGTTCAAACCCGCATTCTTCAAGGGTCAACTGTACTTTGTTATGAAATGAAAGCAGAAAGAAATTCAAATTACAAAGACGACAATTTAAACAATAAAAATACACAACTCACAGAGTTCTTTCTATTGACTTTTTAGATTAACTTTTAATTCAATTAACTGCTAATAATAAAGAAAGATTTTACCTTTCGGGGATAAATGTTGAAAATTTTTGCAGCATTTGTACTGGTTACAGCTACAAAATGGCATGGATCTAATATTCCAGACATCTGTATTAAAAGAGATAAAAACAAGTATTCTTCAACATAATTATAGAAGAAAAAAAAAAAAGAAATATATCAAATCAATAACATATTAGTATGCTACACTATAACAATGCTGTTGTTTAATGAGTCTTGTAATGAACAGACTCAAAGAAGCAAAAAGAAAGCATACTTTTAAGTGTCACTGTAAGAGTGGTGCAAGACAAGCTTTCCAGCTATAGATTAGCTTGTATATCTGAGGTTGTGGTTATGAACAGAATACGATGATGGATGATTCTCTACTGAAAATCACTACAAGTTTATAAAGGTTGTTATTAGTACGGGAATCTCCATGGAGTCGGTACTCATCGCAGGAGACCCAAACTATCAAAACAATATCTATCACACTTCTTGAATTCATTTACAGATGAAGAACTCACAATTGAGTCATGCAATGCATTCCACTCATTCACCACCCTCCAAGCAAAAAATCTAGTTCTCACACCCTTGTTAACCACGCTTTTCCTTAATTTTCAGGGATCTCTTGTTCTTCCATCACTATCACACAGCTGAAATATTTCCTCTGCATCAATCTTATAAAAGCTTTTAGTAATTTAAATGTGTCTATCATATCCCCCTCTTCTCCACCTATCAACCAACCTCTGCAATCCACAAGCTCTCAATCTATCTATGTAGGGAAATTTTTTTTTACATCACTCACCAACTTAGTCACTCTCCTCTGAACCCTCTAAACAACCTACTCATCTCCAAGTCCAGGTGACCAGATTTGAGCACAGGAATCCAAATGTGGAAGTATGAATGCCTTATAAAGGGAATGTTAATAACTTGCATTTGGGCGCTAGTGTCACAAGTGAACGTAGTGGTCGTTTTGAGCTATGCTAGAAAAAGTGTTTTTAAATTAAAGTATAGTGAGGCTTTTTGTCTCAAATTATGCTGCAGTTATACTTCAGTTGGATACAAGTGTCCTTCAGTGGTGTTATTGTTGAAACTTTGTTGTTTATATTGTGTTTTCGCCACTTGTTTGTTTCAGCGTCTAAAGATGGCATCCATAAAGAAACGTACGTCAGCTGCATGGAGGACTTCTGTATGAAAGTCTAGCTCTGCCTTGGATTTTTTGCAGTGGATGCATTGCAGAAACTGCTATATGTATGCATCGAAAAATGTGAAAGATCTGTGGACCATCTGGATAAACAAGAAGAATGAAAACATTAATGTATGTGAAAGTGTTTAGATAGATTAGAGCAATTAGGAATGGAAGCAAACATCAGGACCGTAGCAGAAGAGCATTGGCAGGAGTTCGTGAAAATGAAAAGTGACCTTCATCTCCTGCAAGAGGAATTGGAAGTGCTCAGTAAAGAGGTTCAGGATATTAAGACTGAGTTAAATGTGTTGAATAGAAATTAGGACTATGGAGATTACTTTAGATGAAGTAACTAGAACAGGTTTAAGTAAGGGAGAGACTTTGGTGAATGATGAAGTGATCGGAAGTCAACAGAAGGAAAGCACAAGAGGTCTAGAAGAAATGAGATGTTGTGAAAGTGAGGGAGTAAGTAAAAGAGTGTTGAGGGAAAGTAATGAAATTCAGAGTCACACTGAATAGTATAGAAAATGAGGCCATGAGTGATGCTTGTTTGGGTTTGAATGGAGTTATGAATGGTATAATATATGGTGAGTTAATAGATTAAGGGTATGGAGAGCAGTATGCCTGAGGAGTGCTTGTCTGGCAGAACAACAGAGAGAGTGACTTTAGCAATAAAGAGACATGATACAGAAAAAATGATAGTTATTTTGGGTACAAATGACCTGAGTGGTAGTATTAATTGGGTAGCAAAAGATTTAAGAATGTTGTTAGATATTGGGAAGAAGAAAAGTGTCAAAGTGAGGATAGTGTGTGTGCTGCCTCATTTTGACAATTATGAGTTAAGTAGACAAGCGATGATAATGAATGATATGATTGCAAGAATGTGCAAAAAAAAGAGGTCTGGAGTGTGTTTGAAGTATGCAAAGATGGGTTGCATCTGAACATGGAAAGTCATAAGCGTTGGAAGAACTTACTGTTTTCTGAACAAGTTGAAGAAATTGGGCAGGGAAACTAAAATTGAAAAGGTTGAGTGTAAGAGGGAGAACCTTATGCAGTAAATGTATATTTGTTGATCCTTTTTTGCAGAATAATTTGAAAAACAGAATGGATAAAAATCGGCATGGGACTACTGAAATTAGTAGAATATATCAGTTCTAAAGCTGGTACAAAAACTAAAGGGAATCTGCAATTTTTGTATACTAATGCAAGAAGCATTCGAAATATGAGGGAAGAATTTTTGGCATTAGTCAGTGCAATCTCACCAAAAGTTGTAGGCATTAGTTGTAGGCAAACTTGGCTGTCAGCAGAAGATGTGGTTACTGGAATTGAATGCGATGGTACAGTATTTTCAGGGAGCATAGAGAAGATAGATTGGGGGGGGGGGAGTACTGTTGATGATAGCTGATGCGTTGCAGCCAAAGAAAGTAGTATATCAAGAGGATAGATGTGTGAATGATAGTTCATCTGAGGTGATCAGGTGTGAAATAGTAACCAACACAACCAAATATACAGTTGGTTGCTGTTATAGGCCAGGGGGTACAGGTGGTGATATTGAATTCATGCATCAGCAAATTAGTGCAATGAGTGCAGGGTTAGTGATTATTATGGGGGATTCTAATTATGGTGATATCAATTGGAAGGAGGAAATATCACGTGGCAAAAAGGAAATGGAATTCGTACACCTTCTAAGAGATAATTACTTGAAACAGCACATAACTGAAGAGACTAGTGGTGTGAGAGTGTTGGATCTGGTCATAGGTTCAGAGGATATATGCATAAGTAAGGGTGTCCTCGTTATGCATATATCCTCTGTATATCCTATATACTCTCATCAATTGGAGGTAAGTAAGGTGTCCTCGTTACCTCCAATTGATGAGAGTGATCATGTGGAGGTTGCAAAATTTGTGGATTTCTCTCTTAAGAAGGGATATATGCGGAACTATAGGTTAGGTAATTATAACAAGGTAGGAGTTAGATGGATGTGTAGTAGTATCAGGCTTGATCTGCAAAAATAGAAAATGTTATGGAGAATTTACAAGGAGAAAGGCGATCAGTACACCCATGAGCAGTACAAGGTGCAAGCTGGGAAGGTTACCAGCATTGTAAGAAAAGCTAAATCAGATTATGAGAAGACCTTAGACAAAGAGATCAAGGGTAATCCGAAAGTTCTTCCACTATGTGGCAAGTAAAAGGAAGAATGACTTTGGAAGATAACCTTAGTGGGTGCTGATGGTATTGAAGTGACCAATTCAGATGTAATAGTAGAGTTACTTAGTGATCACTTTATAAAAGTCTATCACCCAAGTGAGGATATCACCCAAGTGAGGATATCTCTGTACCTGTAGCAATAACTAATGTGAGAAACGAAGTTAAGAAATCAGAGGTATTTAGTATATTGCAGAATTTAAATGCAAACACTGCTGAAGCTTTAGATGAAATATCAGCTCGGGTGTTGTGTAAATATGCAAAGGAATTGTCAGCGTCTCTTACGGTTATTTGACTTAAGTTTAAACTCTGGTATGGTCCCTAGGGAGTGGAAGGAAGGCAAAGTGGTTCCTTTGCATAAAGGTGGCTCTAAGACCATGGTAGTTAATTACATACCATCTCGGGAGTGGTGGTAAAAGTATTGGAAAAGTTGGTTAAGGACAGAATTTAAGAATGGGTGGATCAGACCGATACTCTATAGGGGCCAACATGGTTTTGTTAAAGGTCGATCCTGCCTTATCAATTTATTAACTTTTTATAATAGAATGACATCTGAGTTGGACAAGGGGAATGGCTACACAGTGATACTTCTGGATTTTGCTAAGGCTTTTGACAGGATACCCCATGAAATACTGTTGTGCAAATTAGAGCAGATGGGGATAGATACTAAACTAGTGATATGGAGAGAGAGATATCAGAAAGTAATGCATGGAGGAGCAGAGTGCAGAATGAGGCAAATGACCAGTGGTGTGCCTCAGGGCTCTGTGCTTGGGCCATTATTAATTTATACATAAATGATATAGGAAATGGCTTGAAGGGAGATATTTAGTTGTTTGCTGATGATAGAAAGTTGGGTAGCGCAATGAAAAATGAAGCTAATGTTCAGAGTTTGCAAGATGATTTAAATAAGCTGGCAAAATGGGCAAAAAGTAACAAATGTCAGTTCAATGTGGAAAAGTGTCAAGTTATGCCTTTTGGGATTAAACGATTACCAGCTATGTACCACTTTGATGGAATGGTACTCCAAGAGATTGATAAGGCTAGAGACTTGGGGATGTTGGTGGATAGGGGAGATGAAGTTCAGAGGGCACATTGCTAAGGTATCCAAGATTACACATAAGATTACTTGGTTATTTGAAGAACATACTAACATCCAGAGATAAAGAGGTTAAGAGTGGTGCAAGACAAGCTTTCCAAGCTATAGGTTAGTTACTATATCTGAGGTTGTGGTTATAAACAGAATAAATACGATGATGGATGATTGATTTAGCAAGTTTACTTGCAAACTCAACTTAGTTATTTTTACTTGAATATATTATATTCATTCACTTGCCAGCTGGCTTATATTTATATAAACCAGGTGGCAAGTGAATGAAAATCAGTGCTGTAAGGGCTGCAGCAGGATAAGTTGATTTCATAAATGGGGTGCTTAAGGGTCAAAGCTGTATAACTGAGAAGAGACCTCCACATAGCCTTTAAAGGAATGAGAAGAACCGACAACAGCTTCTGACCTAATGTCCAATCCCCACCTTCTCATGATGCACCCTGTTGGGTATATCCTGAACAAACGATGATGGTCTGGCAATTTGGGATTTAGCTGACCAAATTGTATTCTCATTGGTTAAACCAAAATACAAAATGATGGTACAACATGACAAAATTTCATGCTGGCTGGGAGGGGGGGGGGGCGTCGCCTGGTTAAACAAGGCCCCCGTTGTTTTCGCCAGGGAACCAGGGCGAACAGTGAAAAGTCAGCTACTGGAACAAATCTGAAAGCACACTCCAACTCAACATCACCAGCGTTAAAGATCGGTAGTATCAACATAAGAAGCCTGAATGGGCAAAGAAATAGATAAGTACCAGATCGACATAATAGGGGTGACTGAAACAAAAAAGACAAAAAACTGGCGAGATCTTTCTGAGCAATAAATACAAAATGTTATATTACTAAATCACTTAAGGAATTGAACAACGTAGATAAGAATATAAATTAAATTACACCTTAATAAATATTTCCGATTTTTTGGCAACGTCATGTTGCCATTTTCAAAAGGAACTTACAAAAAAAAGGCACGTGCACGTAGCCAATACAACACAGTAACTGAGAATGAAGAGCTGAAGCTATTGTTCTCCTAAAAGTCCTGATGGTGCCCTCTAGCAGGCTAAATAGGTGTTCTTGGCCGTTGGGCTGACGGTCTGCTGATATATAAGCCTCCCAAATTTGGGGCAGTCCCATACAACCAAATTTGTTGAGGTTTGGAGAGTTTCTTAGGGATGAGGCCGATTCCATAAATAGTCTTTCGAATTCGTATTTGATACGGTGTATTACTGTAGCTTTCTTCCACCGTATTCTGTGGCGTGTTGTATCCAGAGCATGATCTGCAAGACCAGAATGGCTGTACTTGTGAAAACTGATGTAGTCTTTGTGTTCAAAAATTCTGATATTCGCTCTCCTGGCTGTTTGACCAAAGTAAGACAGTTTACATCTGCAAGGGACCTGGTATACACCAGATAGGTCTAGGGGAAGTGGTTGGTCTTTGGTAGATCGGATAAGGGATGCCAATTTTCTGTAAGGCCTATAACAGGAGGTCAGGTCATGTTTTTTTTTAAGATTTTGGTAATTTTTTCCGAGGTGCCTCAGATGTAGGGAATGGTGATGGATTTAGAGTAATCCTTGTTGTGGAGGGGAGGACGGTGGTGGTTTGTAGGTTTAATTTTTTTTGTGGGGTATCCATTGGCTGAGAAAGTGTTGGGGATGTGATTTTGTTCAGTATTTAGGACCATGTCGTTAGAACAGATTAGTTTAGCCCTGTTGTATAGTGTTTTCACCACTCCATATTGTTGTGAGGGGGGGGGGGGGGGAATTGTTGGTGAATGTATCTGCCTGTATGGGTGGGTTTTCTATAAACTAAGAAAACCAAGGTTCCATCTGGTTGGTGACTAGTGTGTCTAGGAAAGGGAGGCTGTTGTTTTCCTCTTTTTCCAGGGTGAACTTGATTCTGGGGTGTTGGTTGTTTAAGTGTGTTAAGAAGGAGAGGAGTGTTTCAAAGCCATGGGGCTAAATAGCGAACACATCATCAACGTAGCGAAGCCATATGTTTGGTTTTTGTGGGGCAGAGGCTAAAGCTTTTTCTTCAAAGGTCTCCATAAAGAAATTGGCCAAGGGTGGGGAGAGTGGTGAACCCATGGCTGTCCCCCTCTATTTGTTTGTAGAATTTTCCCTGCCAAATGAAATAGCCCGAGTTCATTGTGAACTGAAATAGGGCTGAGATATCAGGAGAAAATTTAGCTTGGATTAGCTCTAAAGTTTCTTTGAGTGGGACATTTGTGAATAAGGAGGAGACATCAAAGCTGACCATTATATCAGTATGTTAGAGTAAAAGGTTTTCTATGCTGGCTTTGAAGTGGGCTGAGTTTTTTTTTTTTATGTGTCATGGCGTGTTGCCAGTATAGTGTGTGAGCTCTTAGGCCAAATGTTTAGCTAATTTGTATGTGGGAGAATAAATGCCATCCACTATGGGACGTGATGGCACATTTTCTTTATGTATTTTTGGGAGTCTGTAAATACGGGGGGGGGGGGGGGGGTATAAAGTTAAACGGCTTTAATCTGTTGGTAACTTCTACAGGCCAAGAAGTGACTTTCTTAAGGAGCCTCTGAAGTTTTCTAATTTGTGAGTTGGTGGGATTGTATTTGATAGGGAGAGTAGCCCGATCTAATAGAAGAGCATTAAGCTTACCTTCGTAGTCCTTTTGGTTAAGTACTACAGTTGCATCTCCCTTATCCACTTTGGTGATAACTAATTATTTATTATTCCTCATTTCCTGTAGAGCTTTAAATTCCTCGTTGGTTTGCAGTGGTCTTGCTTTGGAGAGGACACAACCTACATCCAGTCTTACAATGTTAGCGATTTGATGTGGAAGGTGGCGGATTCCAGGTTCGATCTGGATCATAATATCCTCACTAGGTATTTTTCTTGGAGCAATGGCGAAGCTGTGGCCATGTGAAAGCGCATTGAGTGCTTCAGGGTGACTGAAGAAAGGTTGATTACGGTGTTGGTAGCAAGTTTTGGATTGACGGTAGAGTTCTTTTTTAATTTCGATTAAAAAATCAGGCTATTAACGAAGTTAATCAGGCTATTAACGAAGCTATTCATGCCATCTTCGAAGGCATGAATAGCTTCGTTAATGTCCACTAAGAGAAACTGCGTGGCGGTGATTTGTTCGCGAAGCAACGTGTAGGTTACATATATGGGAAGCTTTTTGCGAAACAAAACGGTGCTTGAATTTTACACAGTTCAGGATTACCTTATTATCCCGGCAGCGTTTCAGGAAAGTTAAATGATTTAATTGCCTAGACAGTTTCAACTTAATTTTACCGTATTGGCGGGCCTTCCATGCGATAGTATCTCCGTGGATGATGTTGATTCTCATAGACAGGCTTATACATTGGTTATGCATTACTAAATCACTTAAGGAATTGAACAACATAGGTAAGAATATAAATTAAATTACACTTTACGGACTTCCAAAAATACATAAAGAAAATGTGCCATTATGTCCTATAGTGGATGACATTGATTCCCCCACATACAAATTACCTAAACATTTGGCCAAAGAGCTCACACACTATACTGGCAACACACCATCACACACAAAAAACTCAGCCCACTTCAAAGCCAGCATAGAAAACTTTACAATCCAACATACTGGCATAATGGTCAGCTTTGACATCTCCTTGATTCACCAATGTCCCACTCAAGGAAACTTGAGAGCTAATCCAAGCTAAATTTTCTCCCGATATCTCAGCCCTATTTCAGTTCACAATGAACTCAGGCTATTTCGTTTGGCAGGGAAAATTCTACAAACAAATAGAGGGGAGACAGCCATGGGTTCACCACTCTCCCCACCCTTGTCCAATTTCTTTATGGAGACCTTTGAAGAAAAAGCCTTAACCTCTGCACCACAAAAACCAAACATATGGCTTCACTACATTGATGATGTGTTCGATATTTGCCCACATGGCTCTGAAACACTCCTCTCCTTCTTAACACACTTAAGCAACCAACACCCCAGAATCAAGTTCACCCTGGAAAAAGGGGAAAATGCCAGCCTGATGGAATCTTGGTTTTCTCAGTTTATAGAAAACACACCCATACAGGCAGATACATTCACCAACAATCCCCCCCCCCACAACAATATGGAATGGTGAAAACACTACAACAGGGCTAAACTAATCTGTTCTAACGACATGGCCCTAAACTGAACAAAATCACATCCTCAACACTTTCTCAGCCAATGGCTACCCCCCTCCCACAAAAAAATTCAAAAAATATTACAACCTACAAACCACAGCACCCCCCACCTCCTCCTCTTCCACAACAAGGATTACTCAAAATCCATCACCATTCCCTACATCCTAGACACCTCAGAAAAAATTACCAAAATCTTAAAAAAACATGACCTGACCTCCTGTTATAGGCCTTACAGAAAATTGGCATCCCTTATCCGCTCCACCAAAGACCAACCACTTCCCCTAGACCTATCTGGTGTATACCAGGTCCCTTGCAGTTGTAAATCGTCTTACTTTGGCCAAACAGGCAGGACAGCGAATATCAAAATTTCTGAACACAAGGACTACATCCGTTTTCACAAGTACAGCCATTCTGGTCTTGCAGACCATGCTCTGGATACACGCCACAGAATACGGTGGAAGAAAGCTACAGTAATACACCGTAGCAAATACGAATTCGAAAGACTATTTATGGAATCAGCCTCAGACCTAAGAAACTCTCCAAACCTCAACAAATTTGGTTGTATGGGACTGCTCCAAATTTGGGAGGCATACATCAGCAGACCTTCAGCCCAACGGCCAAGAACACCTACTTAACCTACTAGAGGGCACCATCAGGACTTTTAGGAGAACAATAGCTTCATCTCTTCATTCTCAGTTACTGTGTTGTATTGGCTACGTGCACGTGCCTTTTTTTTTGTAAGTTCCTTTTGAAAATGGCATTGCTGAAATATTGGAAATATTTACTGAAGTATAATTTAATTTATATTCTTATCTACGTTGTTCGATTCCTTAAGTGAGTTAGTAATGCATAACCAATGTATAAGCCTGTCTACGAGAATCAAAATGTTATATTCAGAAATGACAATTAAGGAAAAAAAGGAATAGCCATAGTATTCAACACAAAATACGAGGCTAATCTTCTTGAATGATAGGCAGTCTCAAGTAGAGTAATGTGGGCAAATATCAGAATGGGGAATTGGACAATGAGACTTATATGTGCCTATGGTCCCACAGAAGGTTCTACTAAGGTAGAAGTGGAGGAATTTTTTGATGCTTCAGAAAAAGCAACTGACACAATGAAAAAGGAAAAGTTGGTCCTTGTTGGGGATCTAAATAGCAGAGTAGGAAATGAATGTCAGACATACAAAAATATTTTGGAAAAATTTGGAGAAAACAGCAAAGCTAATAATAATGGCAAACCTGTTAGATTTCTGCTCAGGACATGGACTGGTTATTACTAACACCATGTTCCAACATAAAAATGTGGACAAATTCACATGGAGAGAAGAGGCAAGGAATAAGAAAAGTCTCATCGACTATGTTAATGTCGATAGTGATGTTTTCTCCCTAGTGCAGGACACCAGAGTGTACAGAGGATATGAAATTGGAAGCGATCACTATTTAGTCTTGAGCAGGATAAAACTGAATTTCATATTGAAAAGAATAACATCTAAGAAAGTTTTAAAGCGAATAAAAGTTGAGCAGCTCTCAGATGTGAACTGTAGACTAAAATACACAAAGATTATTGAAGAAAATATGAAAGAATTTGAGAACAGAAACCAAACCTTGGAGATTCAGTGGCATGCTGTGAAGAAAACCCTGATTGATTCAGCCAGAGGCATGTGGTGAAGTTGTCTGCAAGGATAGAAAAATCAGAACTCCATGATGGACACAGGAAGTTAAAGAGGCAGTCAAGGAAAAGAAGAAAGCATATCAAAAGTTCCTAGCAAATAAGTCATCTTTTGTTCTTAGAGAATACAGAGACAAATGTAAGAAAGCTAAACAAAAGTCATGGGAGGACTTTGGCAAGAACATAGAAAATAAATATCAAGAAGGTGGTAAGATATTCTGGAGGTTGTTGAAAAAGCTTAGAAATAGAGGAAAGAGTGCTGTAAAAGGAGTTAGAGATGATAAAGGGGACATGAAAACAGGAGAAAAGATATCCTTGAAGTATGGAGTAATTACTTTGAAAAACTGCTAAAAGAAACAAACAGTGATGATAGCACAGTGGTAAAAAAACACTGACCATGCATGCAGTCAGGAATACATATCTATACCTGAAGTATAAAAAGCCATCAAAAGCTTGAAATGTGGAAAGACAGGAGTAGATGATATTCAACCAGAAATACTGAAGTATCGTGGTATAAAAGTGTTATAGTGGCTGCACTGCATAGTTCAGAAAGCCTGGACAGAGGAACGAATTCCCAATGATTGGAGTAGAGCTCTAATAGTACCCATATATAAAAAAGGGAAATAAAACTGAATGTGAGAATTACAGAAGTATTTCCCTACTGAGTGTTCCTAGCAAGATCTATGCATGTATACTTGAGAAACAGTTGAGAAAAATTGTGGAAGAAAAGCTTGGTGAAGAACAAGCTGGATTCAGGCCAAATAGAAGCTGTCAGGATCAGATCTTCACTTTACGACAAATAGTCGAGAAAGCATGGGAATATAACAAAGATCTGTATTTACGTTTTGTCGATCTGTAAAACGCATATGACAAGGTGCCAAGAGAGAAGCTATTCAATACGCTACAGTTATATGGTGTCAATGGGGCATTATATCAAGCAATACTTAGTCTTTATTTGAGTTGTTAGTCAGCAGTTAGAAATGAAGGAAGTACAGGAAGATGGTTTAACGTTAAATCTGGTGTGAGACAAGGATGTACATTATCCCCTCTGTTATTCATTATCTATATGGATCACATTATGAAGGAAAGTGGTATTAACCATGATATCAGAATTGGAGATGTTAATGTCAGCTCTTTGCTTTATGCAGACGATGTTATACTTCTAAAATCCACTACAACTTTGTAAGATTCCCTGACTAAATTGTATAACTGTTGTAATAGATATGGTATGAAGGTCAGCATTAAAAAGACAAAGACAATGAAAATGGGTAGAATTGTTGAAAATGTCACCTGTGTTGGGAATGGGTAACCTGTGGAACAAGTAAAACATTTCAGCTATTTAGGCATGATTTTTACTGAAGATGGTGAATTAAATATGAAAATATACAACATAATCAACAAAGCTGGTATTGTAGGCAGTCAATTGAATAAATTCATATGGAATAAGAGTGAAATTAGTCCAAACACTAAATTAGCTGTATACAAGACAGTGTTCAAACCATTCCAACAGATAAGCTTAGGCGTTGATGGTTATTCATGACTTATTTTTCACGGTATTAACAACACCACAAACACTTTTATCAACAAAGATGTTTTATTAACGCTAATATTTCGCTGATTTTGAACTCAGCATCATCAGAGCACAACACACATGTAAACGCGACAGCGAGTGAGTGAAACAATATAATTGCAAAAGACAAAAGATCTAAAGTCCTATTTTGGCACCCTCTAACGGGGTGAAAAAAAAAAAAAAAAAAGCAGTTATCCAGGAGTTTTTCTTAGGATAACCGTCTCCCAAATTTTTGGCAAATTAATGCAACCATATTTGTTAAGGTTGGGAGAATTCTTCAAAGCCATTGCTGACTCAAAAAATAATCTTTCAGATCTATAACGACTCCTAAATAGCAAATTCGTTTTCCTCCATCTAATCCTGTGTGAAGGAGTGTCCAAAGCGTGGTCTGCCAGTCCCGACTTGCCATAGTAATAGTAGCGAATGTATCTTTCATATTCTTCCAGGCGGATGTTCACTGATCTTCCTGTTTGCCCATAATAGGCCAAGTCACAGTCACATGGAACTTCATACACACCTGGATGTGCTAGAGGGTGAAGTTTATCCTTTGGCGAGTGGATCAGAGTTGCCAGCTTGACATGAGGTTTGAAGGTGGTGCGAAGGCCATGTTTCAACAATACTTTGGCTATCTTTTCCGATGTACCTCTGATATAGGGAATAGAAATGGTCATGTTGTATTCTTGTGTATTAGGGGAGGGCCTACACACACAGGAAGATACCTACATAAACAATCACATCATCATCCAGTCCAACAGTACTTTCCGTAAATAGAAAAAGATAGTGATCCATCTGAAAGGCGGGTGACTAATGTGTCAAGAAATAGTAAACAGTTATTTGATTCTTTTTCTACTGTTAAGTGAATTTTGGGGTGTTGGCTGTTTAGGTAGGTGACAAAAGCATCCAAAGTGTCTTGTCCATGGGGCCAGATGGCAAACACATCATCTACATAGTGCAACCACACTTGTGGCTTGTATGTAGCTGTGGTAAGTACTTTGTTTTCAAAGTGTTCCATGTAAAAATTTGCTAACAGGGGAGAGAGGGGGGAACCCATAGCAGTACCATTAATCTGTTTGTAGAATTCCCCCCCCCCCATGTAAAGTAACCTGCATTCATGGTAAATTGAAATAATTCAGAAATATCTGGGGGAAATTTAGACTTGATTAAATCAAGCGTGTCTATAAGTGGTACATTGGTAAATAATGAGGTGACATCGAAACTAACCATTATGTCTGAATTTTTTAGGATTAGATTTTTAACCAGTGTTTTGAAATGGATTGAATTTTCTACAAAAGTAGAGGAGTTGCCAGTAAGAGGGGCAAGCGACTTAGCTAAATGCCGGGCCAGTTTATATGTGGGACTATCTATGCTATCAACTATGGAGCGTAGGGGAATATTAGTTTTGTGGATTTTTGGTAATCCATAAATACGGGGTGTTTTAACATGAATTGGTTTTATTTTCCTGGTGATTTCTTTCGGCCATGATGTCACTTTTTTCAGTAATTTTCGGACTTTTTTCTTTTGCGACATCGTAGGGTCTCGATGTATAACTTGACATGTGGAACTGTCACATATGAGATCTTGCATTTTTCTGTTATACTCTTCTTTATTCATGATAACTGTTGCATTTCCTTTATTGGCTTTTGTAATAATAATATTTTTATTATTATATAACTTTTTTAGGGCAGTTATTTGCTTACATGGCATATTGCTTTTTGGAGGCTTAGCCTTGTTTATAATACTTGCTATGTCTAGTCGCACGTTATTGGCCATTGCTGGTGGAAGATCGTGGATACCCCGTTCTACTTTCATCATCATTTCGAGTTTAGGAATTTGTTTGGGCGCGACGGCAAAGTTATGTCCTAAACTGAGAGCGTTCTTGGCTTCTTCAGTGAGTGTTACCGACGATAGGTTTACGAACGTGGTCTCGTAGAAGTTGCGGTCAAGACTTCGTATGTTGGCGCTGTTGTAGTACTTCACATTTCTTTAGGTGCTTGCTTTTAACTTTTGTGAATTCTTTTTTTGCTGCAACTTCAGAGATCTGCTGTAGGACAGTCCATATTTCAGGATTTAACACGTTTATTAGTTCTTGTTGTAGAGCTGTGATAGAGCTGTTTAGCTTACTAAGCTCTATGCGAGTAGCGGCAATTTGTTCTCGAAGAAGCGCTAAACTCGCCCGTCGATAAATACGACGTGCCTTTGCCGATTGCAACTTTTCTTTGAATTTCAGAAAAGATGGAATAATATCGTTGTCGCGGCATCGTTTAAGGAAGGCTAACTGGTTCAATTTTCTGGACAATTTCAGTTTCAACTTACCGAACCGTCGCGCTTTGTAAACAATATCTTCTCCGTGCAGAATCATCAATCTAACAGATAAGCTTAGGTTATTCATGATGGCTATTCATGACTTATTTTTCACGGTATTAACAACACCACAAACACTTTTATCAACAAAGATGTTTTATTAACGCTAATATTTCGCTGATTTTGAACTTGGCATCATCAGAGCACAACACATGTAAACGCGACGTGAGTGAGTGAAACAATATAATTGCAACAGACAAAAGATCTAAAGTCCTATTTTTGGCACCCTCTAATGAAAAACAAATAGATTAATGGTACTGCTATGGGTTCCCCCATCTCCCCCCCCCCCTTCCCCCCGTTAGAGGGCACCAAAAATATTACTTTAGATCTTTTGTCTTTTGCAATTATATTGTTTCACTCACTCACTGTCACGTTTACATGTGTGTTGTGCTCTGATGATGCTGAGTTGAAAATCAGCGAAATATTAGCGTTAATAAAACATCTTTGTTGATAAAAGTGTTTGTGGTGCTGTTAATACAGTGAAAAATAAGTCATGAAGTGTTCAAACCAGTTTTAACTTATGGATCTGAGAACTGGGTCCGAAGTAAAACACTTGACCAAAGACTAGAGACCACAGATATGAGAATCCTGAGAAAGATTAGAGGCGTGAACAGATAGCATCAATGGCAATATCATATTAAAAATGAGGATATTAGGAAAGAACTTGACATTGTCAGCATCCAGGAATGCGTTAGGAGAGCTAATCTCAGGTGGTATGGTCACTTAAACAGAATGGGCGAGGAAAGATTAGCAAAACAAGTGTTCTCTGCGAGGTTGGCAGGAATTCGCCACCTCCCAAGCCATATCGCCACACTGAACTAAATCATATCCGTGACACTTTCTCAGCCAGTGGCTACCCCCCAAAAGAATCCAAGAAATACTTAACCCAGTTATCCACAACCCACCATCCCCTCCCCTTCACAAAAAAGATTACTCTAAATCCATCACCATTCCCTACATCCGAGGCACCTCGGAAAAAATCAACAAAATTTTAAAAAAACATAACTTGACTACCTGTTACAGACCACATAGAAAATTGGCATCCCTTATCCACTCCACTAAAGACCAACCACTTCCCCTAGACCTACCTGGTGTATACCAGGTCCCTTGCAGCTGTAAACTGTCCTACTTTGGCCAAACAGGCAGGACAGCAAATATCAGAATCTCAGAACACAAGGATTACATCCGATTTTACAAGTACAGCCACTCTGGTCTTGCAAGACCACTCTCTGGATACTCGCCACAGAATAAGATGGAAGAAAGCCACAGTAATACACCGCAGCAAGTTCAAATATTAAAGACTATTCATGGAATCAGCCTCAGCCCTTAGGAATATGCCAAACCTCAACAAATTTGGATGCATGAGACTGCCCCAAATTTGGGAAACATTTATCAGAACTTCAGCCCAAAAGCCAAGAACTACCAATATAGCCCGCCAGGGGGCACCATCAGGACTTTAGGAAAACGTTAGCTTCCTAGCTTCAGTTCTCATTTGCTGTTATGTAGTACTTGTGTGCACTTGTCTTTGTAATAAGTTCCCAAGAAGATGGCAACGTGACGTTTGCTGAAATATCGGAAAGTATATATTAAAGTTTATTTAATTTATATTTCTAGTGTACGCTGTCAATTCCTTAATTATTAGTTATCATGTATAACCAGCGTATAAGCCTCTCAACAAGAACACTGATTTTTCTATATACAAATGCCAGGAACATTACGAATGCATACTTAATCAACTGTATCCAGATTCAATGATTCAAAGCATGCATACTAGAATGCAAGATTGGGTGTTTCTCTGGAGGAATAACAGTATTGTGATGGCAAATGAGGTAATGTGAACATTTAGAAGAGATGACGATGTTCGTTGAGATGAATGACCTGAGAGATAGCATGAATTATTTAACAAGAGATTTGACAAATATATTATTATTATTACACACTCCATTGAGTCGACAGACTCATCATGGTATGGCATGCATTTGGAGAAACTATTGTTTTCTGATCAAGTGAGTGTGTTAAGGCAGAGAAACTAGAATTGCAAGAGTGGAAGATAGCATGAATGGCCTCACATGGGGATAATTAGCTTGAGAAATGAGAGTATATACTTATATTGCAGAGTCAAGTGGCATTTTCAGAGAGTAATAATAGCTACGTGAATACTGACAAGGCACTGATTTATACAGGGCGGGTCAAAAGTTAACAGGTGATTTTAAAAATCAATTATTCTTTTTCAAAACTTTTTAGACTCTTTTTTTTTCTTTTTTTCAGATTGTAAAACTACAAGCCTGGGAGATTTAAGATAAAGAGACTCACTTTGAACCAGAGAACGAAAACTGTGCAGTTTTACTTTGAAAATAATCATTCAATAATTATTGAATTTCCAGCACTGTCTCCAGATTTAACAGCACCTGACTTCTTATGGGGTTATTTGAAAAGGAAGGTGTACCAAAACAAACTTTGAACCCTTCAGCAGTTGCAGGACAACATCTGAGCCTTACCATGACAGACTCTCAGAGTTATCTCTGTTATGGAGAATACCCTACATCAAGTAGTCATATGAAGCTGAAAACAGAAGATATTTACGTGACATTATTTTTCACACTAGATGTCAAAAAAATCTTCATTCTTTGTACATTTTTTTTGCGTAATTAAAATCAAAAAGTTCATATACAATAGAGTTATTACTATTTCAAATCACCTAGGAACTTCTGCCCAATTCCACACACACACACGCAACAGGAACATTACAAGTAAAGGAAATGAGTCTTTGGTACTGACTGACTCAGTCTCTCTCTAGAGATTGTTGTGATCAGTGAACTTGGTTAACTAATGAGGATGTTCTAGCAAGAATAGAAATTGAAGGATATAACATTTTAGCAGGATATGGAATATAAACAGAGAAAATCACTCAGGATAGGAAGGTGACTAATTTTGTAAGGAGAGAAAAATTAGAATTCAAGATTAAAGGCAAATTCTAGTAGTAAGAAATGAATTGTGCTATCTCGGTAGAGGATCATATGGAAAAGAACATTAACCACGCTACCGGCCAAGACGTCTATAGATGTCAAGTTTATGATGGATGTGAAGTGCATAAAAATTGTAATACCATCGATATTACATTGAAATATATGATGGATACAAAGTGTATGAGGATGCGTATTTGATCCATAATGGCCAGTGAGGTGGTTAATGGCTTTGAGAGTATATGGTGTGAGGCAGCAGCAAATAGGACAAGATATTTAATGGGATGCTGCTATAAACCAGGAAATATAGATGGTAATCAGCATGAAATGTTTAGCTGAATTAACTTGGCAAGTGATAATTATAGAGGACTTTAACTATAGCAATGTAAACCAGGCAGAGGAAGCAGCAAACAGTACTAAATGAATTGAATTTTTAGACTTCTTGAAGATTTTTGAATTTGATCACAGCTTCATGGATCTGATTTTAACTGAGATGTCATACTTGCCTCCAGCTGGTGGAGTGGTCATTTTGTCCTGACTTAGCGAATGAACAAGCATGCAAAAGTATCAAAGTAGAAGGAATTTATATGGAATTGTAAGGCAATCAAGCAACTATCACAGACTTAGCAATTTGCTTGGAGCAGTGCAATGAAGACAGAATTTGAAGGAAAGAGGCCAGTAATGCATGGAAGATAGTTAAGAAGAAATTATTAATGGTAATTACAGATTGCATAACTCAAGTGAGGAAGATTGCTTTATCTTCCTCACTTATTTTAGAAGTGAGGAAGATAAAGAAGATAAAATTATAGAAGGCATATAAAGAAAGAGAGAGAGGAAGAGAACAGTTGTATGAGGAGTATAATTACAAAAGACAGATGACATAGTTGAGCTGTTTAATGAAAACTTTATTAAGATGTTCCATCCTGATAAAACTGGCTTTATTCCTATGGGATAAGGAGGAGTGAAGCATTATAAGTGAATAAAAGTGATGTTTTCTGAATACTGAGTACTCTAGATATCAGTAAAGCAGGAAGGATAAGTGAGATTTCACCACATGTGCTAAGGAACAGATCATACCATTAACTTGGCAGTTTAATGAAAGTCTTGAAACAGACCAGTTTCTGAGGAGTAAAAGGAATGTTAGTACCATTGCATAAGGGTGGTGACGGCAGTAGAATGATGTGTGTCAAACTACGGACATACCAGTCAGTGGAGCACCCAGAGTGCGGTCAGGGGCCCTGCTCTTTCCCACCCACCCACCCCCAAGAAAAAGGGAAAAAAACTAGAAAATTTTCCCAAAATCTTTTCCTAATTAAAATTTATTTTTTTAAATTTATGTTGTGTCGTGTCTTCTATTTCTACACTACTTATGAATTAGCGATCATTGCAGATGCTCAGTCATAGGTTGTATGCGATGTGAGATCATTGCAGATGCTCAGTTATAGGTCATATGCGATGCGTAGTGTGTATTTTCAAATCATCTACTCAACCCCCCCCCTCCCCTAAGATTAAATCCTGAGTGCGCTACTGATTCCAGTTTACTGCTCAAGTTACATTCCTAGAATGTGAAGCACTAACAAAATCCACATTAAACAAGATTACTGTAGCATTATGTTTTATTAGATGGGTGAAAATACTAATACAGTAGAAAAATAATGAACTTTTCTTGAGCAACATTTTATGCAAGTCACTAATTATACTACATTTACATGAGGGACTGGACTGTGGGTCTTGTCTTACACAAATCTCTGAAGACTGTCTTTCCAAGGTTACTCCCTGATCCATTGGCTGTATTAATGAAGTGGTGTTAGCAGATGGTTGTAGCTCATATCATTGTCTCCATCTACCAAATGATGTACACAGCAGCTGACTGTGCATGTGTATTCCACATGAAGCACACTGAATGACTAAATGAATGTTAGTAATGATGCAGTAAAGGCAACCCCAGAAATTACCAAGAAAGGCACTATAATGAAAAAGCACTAACATTTTAAGGGCAGCATTAAGTGAAGTATTACTGTATGGACCGCTTTGTATTTCTTTTGTGGCTGTTAAGATTTCATAAAAATTGGATATTCAGTTGTTTGCAAATGATGTGAAGCTTGGCATTTTAGTAATATTGCTGATATTTTGGTTCTTCAAGAGAATCTGAATAAGCTAAAATGGTGGCCAAATGATTGGGGTTATCAGTTGAATACCCCTTGAAATTTGGGATTCACAGATGAGATGCTACATACCAATTGTGGAATTAAACTGGAAGAAGTAGAGGAATCAAGGGATCTCAGGGTGATTGTTGCCTGAAATTTGAAGTTTAGAAAACATATTGCAAATACTGAAAGACCTCTTAGAGAATTGCTACAATATTGAGGAGGACATTGACCAAGAGATAAATGGGTGTTGGTCTCATTCTATAAAGCTTTAATCAGAACACATCTGGACTTCTCTGCTCAGATCTAGTCACCAGGATATAACCTTCGGGCAGATGTGCAGAGATGAATGATGAAAATGATATCATGATAAATTTATGTTGGAAGTTTTTTTTCACTTGGTTAGACAAATATCAGTATTGTAAAATACAAACTACAGAATTTGGTGGACAAAAGATGGAGGAAATATGATTAGCACATTTAAGCTGTTGAAAGCTATTTATCAGACTAACACCGAGATTTCTCATATGGAGGAGGAGGAGGAAAAGGAACCAGGAGAAGGGGACCATTCTTAGAAATTGCAAAAGGAAGTTTTTGCATGGAGAGTGGTAGGAGCATGGAATGTACTGCCTGAGAGAATAATGAAAATTCAAAAAAATTTTAAGTGGGGGTACTGCATATACAAAAAACTTTTTTTCCTAATCAGTAACGAATTTATTCATAAATTCGAATTGCCTTCGCTGAAAAACTATTGGCGAAAGCAATTAGAAGTAAAGGTGGAGCAAGCTCCCTCACTATTCTTGATATTTTCTCATAATGTAAAACACAGCTCCTAGGAGATGTAATACTGCCATTACATTATGAGTAGAATAGTTTTTCGGCATGAAACTTATAGATCGTAGTTATCGATCTTTAGTTTTGCTTACTGGCTATAAAACAACATAGGATGTTTATTCCCTTATTTTCTATATTAAGGTGCCAGAAAACTAGCCATTTGGCTTTTTTATCTTAACCAAAATATAATTACACCTTTATGGCATTCGTATAGTGAAGGTATGCAAGTTCTTTTCACTAAGCTTTGATATCTGCCAGGTCTACCTACTCACTGATGAGACCTCAAAAAAGGTTGAAACTGGTCTGGGTAGTGACCTCTCCTCATAATATAATGGCAGTATTACATCTCCTAGGAGCTGTGTTTTACATTATGAGAAAATATCAAGAATAGTGAGGGAGCCTGCTCCACCTTTACTTCGAATTGCCTTCGCCGATAGTTTTTTGGCATGAAACTTATAGATCGTAGTTATCAATCTTTAGTTTTGCTTACTGACTATAAAACATCAGATGTTTATCCCCTTATTTTCTATATTAAGGTGCCAGAAAATTAGCCATTTGGCTTTTTATCTTAACTGAAGTACTATTTATTTGTTAATAAATGCATGCATTTATAAGCATTCCATTTAGGCTTTTATTTTTGTAGGCAGAAGATGTCTTAAGCTTGTGTGGCAATAACTGAGCTTTGCGTTGTATATTGAAGCCGATGCTTGCTTGTCTAGTCAAAGCTACCTTGGCTTGCTCGGTTGTAGGAGCTTACAGGTCCTCGCAGTGGCACTGTGATTTCATGTGCATGCATAGCCATTTCACGCGTCTCACTCTGTTGCTTAAACCACAGGCCATACACAGTCAACGTAGCTCTAGCCAGTACGTTTCAGCAGCTTTTACAAGTGTGCGTGTTGCTTGGGAAAATTAAGTTACAACCAACTTTTTATGATGATGTTACTACCCTACAATTCTTCTTTATGAACTGTAGGGTAGTATTTTTTATTTTTTTTTTAAAAACTAGTAAAATTTATTTGTAAGCATCCTATAATAGTACAAAATGTTGAACAATCATACGTGTAACCTAAGAGCAACAGCTCATCCAGGTTACGATATGCATAAAGTTACAAAAATTTATGCAATTGATTTTCATTATATACATATATGTACATTCATATAATATAGATATTACATATTATTATAATATAATTACATAATAAAATTGCCAGAGACATGCTAATAATATGTACAGAAAAAGTTGCATAACAATTAATTAGGAACAAAATAAAGCAGTTAAATAGCATTAAAATTTTTATGATCTTTGAATACAAATAGGCCAAAAAAAAAGCAATAATTTATACAATTATTTTGAACAGAGATTCCTCATTTCTGTGGGAAAATAAATACTCTTTGATTAGAGTTTTGCATTTCTTTGGGTTAGTTTCATTTCTTATTGTTAAAGGTAGTGTGTTGAATACTTTTGGCACTAAATAAGTATAATGTTTGTGTATTGCTTCTTTATTTGCTTTTGGAACTATACATTTTAGGCCCTTATGTCTACTAAGGAAAGCATCTTGTTTGATATTTACGTATTCGTTGTAGTTTTTTTTATGAATAATAGTACCCTATAGATGTATAAATATCTAAGGGATAGTATGTTTAGTGTGGTGTATTTATTACCCATTGCAGTATCCTTATCGAAGGTGAGTTAGCCAATCTCGTACGGAGGTAGCAGGGTTTTTTCTCCCAGAAACTCTGGTTTTTCATCCCGCATACAGACAAATCGGCCCTTCAGAACACACGCAATTTACAGACAAAAAATACTAATTGTGGTGGTGGTGGAGGGTAGATAGCGTTGATGGAGATGATTCGTAGTAGAGGTTCGGTGTAGTGGTTGAGGCAGTTGTAATAGTGGGTGTCCTCCTGCGATGAGTCTTCGGACTCCTTGGAGGTGTCAGGAATAATAATAATAATGCTGAGTCGAGACTATAGGTTTCAGCACGGCATGATAGATTCCTCCCCAACTTAATATATCATATGTGGTGTGCTTTGAATCCAGGCAGAATATAATATTTTTAGCATATTTAAATTTAAGAATCTGTTTAGGTAGTAAAGTCTGTTTAACATAATCCTTACTTATTTACGACATCGGTAATATGCAGTTTCCAGCTTAAACTATTATCAATTTTTAATCGCAAGTAAGTTATTACACTGACTTTTTCTATTTTCTCGCAGTTGCAATTTGTCCTGCAATTCCAATCATGCAAAATTAATTGTGCAGTGAAGTTCATTTTGCCAGTTGTATTTTGCAAGTTAAAATTTACGTATTTAGTTTTTGAGACATTCAGACTGAGTTTGTTTAACTGGAACCAATTTGTTACTTTCAAAAGATCAGCATTCACAATGGTTTTCATTTGTTATGCTGTGTCTGTAGTGAAAATTAGTATTGTATCATCTGCAAAAGTATTTATTTTACTGTTTAGTTTAAGATTGCAGAAGTCATCGATATAAATATTAAATAAAATTGGTCCCAAGACCTTGTGGTACACCACAGTCTACTGTGGTGTACCACAGTAGACTATAATAATAATAATAATAATATTATTATAGACTATAATAATTAATAATTAATATAGACTATAATAATTAATAATTAATATAGACTATAATAATTAATAATAAATATTATTAAAGACTATAATAATAATAATGCTGAGTCGAGACTATAGGTTTCAGCACGGCATGATAGATTCCTCCCCAACTTAATATATCATATGTGGTGTGCTTTGAATCCAGGCAGAATATAATATTTTTAGCATATTTAAATTTAAGAATCTGTTTAGGTAGTAAAGTCTGTTTAACATAATCCTTACTTATTTACGACATCGGTAATATGCAGTTTCCAGCTTAAACTATTATCAATTTTTAATCGCAAGTAAGTTATTACACTGACTTTTTCTATTTTCTCGCAGTTGCAATTTGTCCTGCAATTCCAATCATGCAAAATTAATTGTGCAGTGAAGTTCATTTTGCCAGTTGTATTTTGCAAGTTAAAATTTACGTATTTAGTTTTTGAGACATTCAGACTGAGTTTGTTTAACTGGAACCAATTTGTTACTTTCAAAAGATCAGCATTCACAATGGTTTTCATTTGTTATGCTGTGTCTGTAGTGAAAATTAGTATTGTATCATCTGCAAAAGTATTTATTTTACTGTTTAGTTTAAGATTGCAGAAGTCATCGATATAAATATTAAATAAAATTGGTCCCAAGACCTTGTGGTACACCACAGTCTACTGTGGTGTACCACAGTAGACTATAATAATAATAATAATAATATTATTATAGACTATAATAATTAATAATTAATATAGACTATAATAATTAATAATAAATATTATTAAAGACTATAATAATAATAATGCTGAGTCGAGACTATAGGTTTCAGCACGGCATGATAGATTCCTCCCCAACTTAATATATCATATGTGGTGTGCTTTGAATCCAGGCAGAATATAATATTTTTAGCATATTTAAATTTAAGAATCTGTTTAGGTAGTAAAGTCTGTTTAACATAATCCTTACTTATTTACGACATCGGTAATATGCAGTTTCCAGCTTAAACTATTATCAATTTTTAATCGCAAGTAAGTTATTACACTGACTTTTTCTATTTTCTCGCAGTTGCAATTTGTCCTGCAATTCCAATCATGCAAAATTAATTGTGCAGTGAAGTTCATTTTGCCAGTTGTATTTTGCAAGTTAAAATTTACGTATTTAGTTTTTGAGACATTCAGACTGAGTTTGTTTAACTGGAACCAATTTGTTACTTTCAAAAGATCAGCATTCACAATGGTTTTCATTTGTTATGCTGTGTCTGTAGTGAAAATTAGTATTGTATCATCTGCAAAAGTATTTATTTTACTGTTTAGTTTAAGATTGCAGAAGTCATCGATATAAATATTAAATAAAATTGGTCCCAAGACCTTGTGGTACACCACAGTCTACTGTGGTGTACCACAGTAGACTATAATAATAATAATATTATTATAGACTATAATAATTAATAATTAATATAGACTATAATAATTAATAATAAATATTATTAAAGACTATAATAATAATAATGCTGAGTCGAGACTATAGGTTTCAGCACGGCATGATAGATTCCTCCCCAACTTAATATATCATATGTGGTGTGCTTTGAATCCAGGCAGAATATAATATTTTTAGCATATTTAAATTTAAGAATCTGTTTAGGTAGTAAAGTCTGTTTAACATAATCCTTACTTATTTACGACATCGGTAATATGCAGTTTCCAGCTTAAACTATTATCAATTTTTAATCGCAAGTAAGTTATTACACTGACTTTTTCTATTTTCTCGCAGTTGCAATTTGTCCTGCAATTCCAATCATGCAAAATTAATTGTGCAGTGAAGTTCATTTTGCCAGTTGTATTTTGCAAGTTAAAATTTACGTATTTAGTTTTTGAGACATTCAGACTGAGTTTGTTTAACTGGAACCAATTTGTTACTTTCAAAAGATCAGCATTCACAATGGTTTTCATTTGTTATGCTGTGTCTGTAGTGAAAATTAGTATTGTATCATCTGCAAAAGTATTTATTTTACTGTTTAGTTTAAGATTGCAGAAGTCATCGATATAAATATTAAATAAAATTGGTCCCAAGACCTTGTGGTACACCACAGTCTACTGTTTTGGAGCTGCTATAGCTGTTGCTTATTTTTACAATTTGTAAACTGGCATTTACGTAATTTTTGAACAAGTTTAGGGCAGTACCTCGTATTCCTATGACTTCTAATTTTTTTTATTAAAATTTCATGTGATACAGAGTCAAAAGCTTTGTGTATATCTAGAAATAGTAAATTTGTATTCAGGTAGCTAAATTGAAAAATATAAAATATCATTTGTAAAATAAATGTTGTATTTGTATGATTAAATGTACATAAATTTCTAAATATATAGTTTTAAATGGTCAGTACAGGTAACCCTTGTTCAACGTGGTAATTATACAACGCGGTTTTGACAAAAACAGTCTAGAAATTGTAGTAATCCTTTATCTTTTCATATATTTTTCATTGCACGACTTAAGAATCAAATTTTATCTTTGTTAAATTTGTGTCTGCCCGTATCGTGCAGGTAGTTATAAGTAGCGAATTTATATTAGGAGAAAACACCCTTTAGCACGTGTATGTCAATTGTATATCATATAAAGTGTTTATTGTTGAAAATTGTCTTCGTTTTATGCCAGGAAAGCACATTAAAAATCATAAGTGTGTTATCTCAAGCTGAGCACTTTATTTTCTGGTGAGTTACGTACATAATATGTAATGCTTTTTTATGTAAAAAATTATTTTTATAGTAATGGCCACAAATTGCACCGAAAGAGGAAAAAATGAATATTGAAAAGAAAATTCGTCTTGAAGAAAAAAAATTAAAATCATGGATCATTTGAAAAATGGAGAAAAACCAGTTGTTGTAAGGACTTTGAATTTAAACGAATCAACAATTCAAACAATCCAACACAATGAACATAAAATCCGAGAAAGTGTTTATTGCTGGGTCAACAGTAAGTTCAAAGCTCGTTGCTCGTGTACGCAATTTTCTAAGACAAAAATGAAGAAATCTCTAATGATTTGGAAAGAAGATGCACTCAAAAGAAAATTCCTTTGGATGGAAATCTTATTAAACAAAAAACTCTCAAAGTTTATAAATATTTATAATGCAGACCAGTGTTCAATGCTGATGAATCCGGGTTATATTGGGGAAAAAAAATGCTAAAACGCACCTACATTTCAAAAAAAGAAAGATCAGCTCCTGGATTCAAAGTTTCCAAAGACAGAATTACTCTACTGTTTTGTAGTAATGCATCAAGTGATTACATGACAAAACTAATATTTATTAACCGATCCTCAAATCCTCGTGCTATGAAAGATTAAAATATGCACTTCTTTTTATTTTGCCTAAAACATTTATGCATTACGTGCAATGAAGCTTAATTGCAATTTGTAATTTTTATAATTTTATACTATGTATTTGTGTCATAGTTTATGTTTTCTTAACTTACATGAATTAAATAAAAATTTTTTTTGTTGGATATGTCATTGTTGTTTATATAATTTTTTTTTTAAAAAACCAATTTCGGAACATAACCCTACTTTTTGTATGTGATCCAAGTCTCGCATAACGCTGTAATAATTAGAGATTTTTATAAAGAGGATATTATCATAATATTAATCCTACCGGCTGCACCACTGCTTAAATATAGGATTTTTATTTATTTTATTTAATCTCCATTTCTAACAATTATTTTTAATTTTCGAGTGCTTTTAATATTTGCACAAGGGTTCACTCCGATTGGTGCAATGACCTCTTTTTTACTATTTCTTTCAGAATCCAAATAAATCACTGACTCAAGACCAAAATACAAAATAAACACATTTAATAAACATTTGATTGCCTCCGTAGCGCAATTGGAAGAACGACGGTACATTGTGCCCTTCGATTGGAAAAGGCCTGAGTTCAATTCCTGTCATGACGGGAGGAATCTTTATATGGACTTTTTCAATTGAAGGTGAGTTAGCTGATCTCATACGGAGGTAGCAGTTGTTTTTTCTCCTGGAAACTCTGGTTTTTCATCCCACATACAGACAAATCAGCCCTTCAGAACACACGCATTCAGACAAAAAATACTTGTGGTGGTTGTGGGCGGTAGAGGGTGCTGATGTAGATGATTGGTAGTAGCGGCTCGGTAGTGGTGGAGACAGAGTTGTACAGTGGGTGTGCTCCTGCGATGAGTCTTCGGACTCCTTGAAGGTGTCACGAATAGTAATAATAATAAAACAAACAATATATATACACTCAAACAATATTACATAACTACAAATTTAATTGGATCCAAGGCCTTTTAAAAAAATAAACTTACACTTAAGACTAGACTAAACACTTTCAGGGCCGGTTCTACTGACGGTGCAACGCATGCATTTGCACGGGGCAGCAATTTTCAGAGGGGCGGCCAAAATGAAAGTGAATAAAATGAAGATGCGGAATAAATAAAAATAATAATACTGCATAAGATCGCAGTTTTTATAATAAGTTGACTAGTGACTTATTATGTCCATGATGCTGTTTCTATTTCCGACAATCCATCAACCAATGATACTCACATAATGCCCTTCAGTAATCGAAGCTATGCGAGTCATTCTTTGCTTACTCTCTTTCCCTCTCCTCTCTATTCCTTGCATATGCAACAATGGAGTCTGCAATAAAACTGCATTTAAAAGTTCATTATGCGATCTTATATTTCCATCTTCTGCTTCTTAACTTACTATGAATTGAATTTCCCACTGTTAGCTGGTGTTAAATTCTGAATGAGAAGAATTATAATATAATAGTATCTCATTCAGAGTTTAACATAATCTGCCATTCCCAAGGCCAATTTTGTTCATCAGAATAAATGTTAAAATATTACCTACTGTTGTGTGTCACTATTTTGTATAATATATTGTAATATATTTGTAAAAACGTGTAGTTGTTAGTTGTATTAATCATGCTAATTCTTAGTATTGTGTATGCATACCATGTGAACTAAACACGGGAACTTGGAACTTGTACGAATTATCCGATTATATGAATTACTGCCTAAGGCAAGACACGTGTACTAGAAAACGATCGTATACGAAGTAATTGAAATTTCCACTAGAGTCCTTCTCTTTGAGTAACGGCCATCGATACTGTAATCTACAGAACATTTCAGTTGTTTTTGAGCGTGTATTAAGGAAAGTTGATTTTGCTCAGTGTTAGTGACTGTTATAGTGATAAGTTTTTTTTAGAGCTTTATGTAAATTAGTAGTTAGTACAGTGTTTCAACCTCCATTAATTACTAAATAATACCATACTAATAATAATATTTTATTGTAGGGTTTAAAACAATTTTAATATTCAAATAGATTACAATGTCTGATAAAAAAAAAACCATCAGGTGCAGAATATCGCAAATGGAAACTGGAAAAAAAATGCGATATTCAAAAACATAGCGGGACTTTACTTAAATATCTAAAAACTGAATCAGCTGATGTAGGGCCGGAGGAAATAAGTAAATGTACCGAAACCAATGATTCTGAGCTCATGGCAAGTACTTCTAACTCTGAACCCAGCAACATAGACATTGCAAGGAATCTCGAAAATGAGACTGATATGACAGTTTCCAAATCTAGATATTTAAGTGATGAACTTGATAGGTACACTGATCAAGCTAGATGGAATCCTTCTTTAAGAGATGCCGAAAGACTGGAAATCGTAAAAAAGGGCCCGCCAGAGAAACCAAACAGTGATTTCATTTTTCCGCACAGCTCTAATGGTAGGAAATATAAATTAAATTTTTACACCAGGAAACTAAGCAATGGAGAACATTAATCGATCATGATTAGTGTATTCAAAAGAAAAAGATTCTGTATTTTGTTTCTGCCGTAATATGTCATTCACTACTGATGGGTATAATGATTGGGGTCATTTGTATCTTAATGAACACGAGAAATCTAAAAACAATTTCAAAATGTGGATTGAATTATCGTCCAGGCTTAAATTAGAACAGACAATTGATTCAATGCAACAAAAGTTATTAAATTCAGAAATTCGGCACTGGAGGAGCATAACAGAATGCCTAATTGCTGTTGTCCAGTTCTTGGGCTAACAATGCTTACAATTTCATGGAACATCTGATAATTTATATGACCCTAACAATGGAAATTTTTTACAGCTTGTTGAACTGATTGCCAGATTTGACAGTGCTATGTCTGAACATTTAATGAGAGTAGCTTGTGGTTCGGCCCAACATTATCTTGGGAAAAATATTCAAAATGAATTGATTGCTCTCCTCTCTGGAACCATAAAAAAACAAATTTCTATGGTTGAGAAAGCTAAATATTACAGCATAGTTGCAGACTGTACTCCCGATGTAAGCCACATTGAAAAGTTAACACTAATTGTAAGATTCGTTAATACGGATCCAAATGATATCAACATTCATGAGCATTTTCTTGGTTTCATTCCTGTAGAAGCTACTACTCGCCCTAAGAATATTACCGACATTGCCTGTGACAAGTGAGCGTAGTTTCTCAAAACTGAATCTTATTAAAACTTACGCTCAACAATGGCCGAAACTAGATTCTAAGGACTTGCCATGATTTCAATTGAACATGAAATCAGTCAGAAATTAGACTATGCAGACCTAATTTCTGATTTTGCAAATATGAAAGCAAGAAAAGTGTATTTTTAATCAATAGATACTAAAAACAATATACATTCTAATTAAAATAATGTGAAAATAGTGCTAAAACTATAACTTGTACATTCTATAGTTAAGTGTAACTCAACAGTTCACCATTGTACAAGTGAAGATTCCATATATGTAAGTAATAAATTATATATGCATTTCATTTAATTGTCGATTGATGAAGTCTATTTATTTTATGAATATGCAATATTTTAATCACCTTATCAGTGCATTATTATTAATGTTACTATATTTAAAATTAATGGTCATGAAACTAATGTTCCCGTGTGGGGACACCTGTAACCCCTATCGGGTGCATCCCCTGGTGGCAGATTGGGGAATGCTCATCATAGTTTACTATGAAGGGTAGAAGGGAAATAAAATACCTCCCGCGGACCAACAGGATAGTACTTCCCTCATAGGCCGGTCTGGGGGGCCTCAAAGGTGGCAGCTCCACCACCAGACTCAGGTGCTGAAGGCTAATCCCCTGCACACCTTAAAATTTCACTCATTAAAAGAAAAAGAGATAGCCTAACTGCCTAAATGGTTAACGACAAAGTGAAGGAAAAGGTACATGAGATACGGAACATGGAACATTAAAAGTCTACATGGAAAAGAAAACGAATTAATTGATGAATTTAAAAAATCAAGATTGGATTTGCTAGCAGTCACAGAAACAAAAAAGAAAGGTCAAGGTTGCCAGAAAATGAAAGATGGGTATATACTTTTCTATTCAGGGGTAAACCCAAGAGAATGGGGAAAACAAGGGGTAGCTTGCACAATTAAACCAGATCTCAAAGAATATATTACTAAATGGCAACTAATAAACGAAAGGTTGTTGACAATCACTATAGATATTAAATCAGACAACCAAGTATTAATGATAATTAATACTTGGTTGTAATGTAATGATGAACGATAACATTAACAAAGAAATTAAAGATAAATTCTTCGAACTCTTACAAAAAACAATTGAAGAATGGCCGGGTAGGGAATCAAATAGATGAAGAAACGAAACAAGTGTTGGGATCACAAGGAAAAATAACCCGGAATAATAATGGAGAAAGAATAATAAATCTTTGCCTTACAAATAATTTAGTAATAGCGAATACTATGTTCAAGCATAAAGAAATCCATAAGTTTACCAGGGAAGAGCCCAATAGAAATGAAAAATCTATAATTGACTACGCTATCATAAGCAGATCGTACTGGAAGTATACAAAAAATGCAAGAGTCTACAGAGGTCCTGAAATAGGCAGTATTGGAAACAATCCATAAAATAAAAGTTGAAAAATGTAGAAAAATTAGCAAGGAAATAAATGTTAAGATAAAGAACTACAAACTAAAGAAAGAAGAAACAGCCATTGAGTATAAAAGTAAAATAGAAGAGAAGATGAAAGAAGTAGAAAAAGAGATATATGAAGACTAAGATGTAGAAAACATATGGTACAGGTTCAAAACACTTCTAGAAACAAGCAAAGAAATTTGTGGTGTATCATTAAATAATAAACAGAAGAAACATAAAACACCTTGGTGGACTGAAGAACTAAAAGAAGAAATTAAAAAGAAAAAGCAATTATGGAAGAGATATATAACATCAAAGCTGCAGGTTGATAGAGAACTATACAACAACCAAAGAAATAAAGTTAAAACCTTAGTGAAAGCAGAGAAAAGAAAATGCTGGGAAGACTTCGGACATACTTTAGAACAAAATTTTAAAGGAAACCAAAAACTCTTCTATAATGTTTTAAGAAGAATGAGGTCAGGGAAAGAATGCCCCATAAAGTTTATCAAAAATAAGGATGGAAAGTTACTCACAAATTCTGAAGACATCATGGAAAGATGGAAACAGTACTTTTAATGGTGTATCATTAAATAATAAACAGAAGAAACATAAAACACCTTGGTGGACTGAAGAACTAAAAGAAGAAATTAAAAAGAAAAAGCAATTATGGAAGAGATATATAACATCAAAGCTGCAGGTTGATAGAGAACTATACAACAACCAAAGAAATAAAGTTAAAACCTTAGTGAAAGCAGAGAAAAGAAAATGCTGGGAAGACTTCGGACATACTTTAGAACAAAATTTTAAAGGAAACCAAAAACTCTTCTATAATGTTTTAAGAAGAATGAGGTCAGGGAAAGAATGCCCCATAAAGTTTATCAAAAATAAGGATGGAAAGTTACTCACAAATTCCGAAGACATCATGGAAAGATGGAAACAGTACTTTCAAGAATTATTGGAAGATGCAGGACACGATAAAAATAGAACCCTAAGAGCAAGACACACAAGCAAAATAGAAGATCAGAGTGAAGAAATTCATGCAAATGAACTGTTAGCAGCAATAAATAAAATAAAACTGGGCAAATCAGCAGGCCATGACCAAATAACACCAGAAATGGTAAAGAATTTAGGAACGAAAGCCATAAAATTTCTTTTACACCTATTCAATGTTGTACAGAAAAAGAAAATTATTCCCAAAGACTGGGAAGTAGCTATAATAATCCCTATATTTAAGAAAGGAGACAATCGCAAATGTGAAAACCATAGAGGAATTTCGCTTTTAAGCGTTCCAGGAAAATTATATACCCGCATTTTAGAAGCGAGGCTTAGGAATCAAATAGAGGACACACTGGATGAAATGCAATATGGCTTTCGAAAAAATAGAAGCACACAGGATCTTATCTTCAGTCTTAGACAAATATCAGAGTAAACATTGGAATATGGAAAACAACTACAATCATGCTTTATAGATTTTGAAAAGGCCTTTGACTGAGTTCCCAGACACTTAATATGGCAAACATATGGGAATGAATATAGGGTTGGTGAGATGGATAGGTGGGTGGTTGATGGAGAGATATCAGAGAGTGGTTTATTCATATAAGATGATAGCAGGTCTATGGAATGAACCATATGAGAACAGGTTGAAGATTTGTGGGTTGCAGAAACTGGTTGATAGGCGGAAAAGGGGAGTATGATTAAGACATTCAAATTGCTAAAAGGATTCTATAAGATTAATTCAGAGGATATTTTTGAGATCAGGACTGGTGGTGGGAGAACTAGGGGACACCTATGGAAGCTGGGAAAGAGTGTGGTTAGCAGTGGTGTTAGAACTGGGTTCTTTACTTTTAGAGTGGTAAATGAGTGGAATAAGCTGTCAGAGTCTGTTGTGGGTGCTATGACAGTGAGTGAGTTCAAGGCAAGGTATGATAGATACTGTGAGAATGTCGTATAGTTGTGTGGACATGATGTTTAGGGCCTCCCTCGATGAGTATAAGGACTCCCTGGAGTTGCCCGTAATAATAATTATAATAGTTGTCCTTATTGCAATGTTTAAGGGAGAACAACAACGTTGAAAGTTTGTTGACCCTTCCTGTTGAGTTTGATTTCTAAACTTAAGGTTTTGTAGTTGACTTACTACTTAGTAATTTTATATTTGTGCTTTATTTTTTTATTATCTTTTGCTTTGGTTCATTACCTTTTGCAAGTTATAATTTGTTAAAGCTTGTATCACTTTTTACTAAAATAAAGAGCCAAAAGGCTTCAGTTTGGCAATGCAAAATTATATAAATCAAGTGAACATTAAATTCTGCATTATTTCAAAGCTGAATGTAGAAACTATGAATGTTTTGATCTGTATTCCTGTAAGCTCTGGTCAAATTTTGTATGAAACTTTCATAGTTTCTACATTCGGCTTTGAAATAATGCTGGATTTAATATCCGCTTGATTTATAGTATCACTTTTCTTTCTCTCCCAGTTAATATTTAACGGATGTGTAGATACCAAGAATTGTACAGCCGCTGTACAACGGTGGTCTACACAATGCAGTGGTTCTCAACCCTATGCGGGTGCAAATGCACCTGAGGAGCGATTTGCACATACTCGCTGTCAGTTATTAAATAAGAAAAAAAAAAAAATTAAAACTGGAAAATATGTCTTCTCCTAGTAATAATATTTATTGAAATCATAAAAAATGATCATTTTATGTTATATTAACATTTTGTAATTCCTCTGTCTTTAAGTGTAAGTGTTACCAGTGCCAATTTTGTGCGTGTGCTTTATGTATTTAGTCTACTGGCAACTCTGCACTTGAGGGATGTATCACCACTTCACTGGTGTTGTCGGCATGCTTTAACCATACACTGTTGTGTTTAAAAATTTTGCCCCAAAATGAGTAATCCAAATAAAAAAAACAATGACCCTAAAAATTCAATAATTGGGAAGAAGACTATTGTTTTATCCAGAGTTAAAGAGAAATGCTTTTGCTTATGGTGTGATGGTTTAATTTAGTCGCATAATAAATGTTAATGCGTATTTAACATTTATAATTCCTCTGTACTACTTTCATAGTTAATTAATTTCTTAATTGTTATCATTTGATAAGCAAGTATAAATTTTCATAGAAAAAAATATTGGTGCCCACCATTCTCTTCCCAATCTCAGATGTGCCTGCGATCACAACCAGGTTGAGAACTCCTGCATCAAACTTTCATTAATGGGATACATAGTAATAGATGAACTCAGTTCCAGCGCTGTCAGCTTAAAAACAAACAAGCTACTACAGGTATATTCAAATTAAATTCTGAAGAGAAAAAGATTACCTATCCTGACAAATCAGTTCCAGTTCTATACTAATGGCAGGAAAAGAGCATGGCTTGGCAGTATTATCATTTTCATTAGTGCAGATTGAGTCTCTTGATATTGAAGAGGGGGGGGGTATTTGAATGCCATAGCCTACTTGAACATTTTCACAATTTCTACTTGCATGTGTCTTATTGATAACATCCGTTAATGGTTACTTCCAACAAGATAATGTACCATGTCCTATCAGATAGAATCAAACAGGAATGATTCCAGATGTATGAGGATTTACTGTATTTCATTGGCCTGCTCACTAACTGGATCAGTCACAGAGAAATGGATTGAGTTGTTTTATACCAGGGGTCCGTTAGTTCTCTTTCTTGCTGTAAAATGTGATTAAAATTGTTTTGAGGATTAGAGTGCCACATCTTTATTAGGTAGGTTTTGTCTAATAAATTTGCCACTGTATGTGTTTGTGTCTACACTAAAAAAAATTTCTGACAGTTAAGTAATTATTATTACCCCAAGACCTCATGGAGTCAAAGACTCATCTGGGAGGACCTTTTATCACACACACAGCCAGGGGTGAATGCTGGTCTTGAAATTCATGCTTGCTCTTGTTATCCTTCAGGGAGTGAGAGGTGTGATTGAAATCTGATTATCGGAATAATGAATTACTGGTAACCCTCGTATAACACGGATGTTAGGTTCCATAGAAATGCTGCGTTATATAAATCGCATTGTAAAAATAATCATAATTTAAAAATCTGAATATTTTTACGAGTTGTTTATGCTAGAATGTTTATTAGTTTTGATTTCATAACACACATTGTCGGCACTTGTGCCCATTAGTGAAATTAATTTGTCAAAGTGATATGTAAAACATTTAAAAAATTTATGTACTTACCGGATTTGAATAGTTGTATTACTTTAAAAACAATTTTATTGTAGTTTAAAATATTAAGTGTTGTGTTTTTTGAAGACATTCTCTTCTCACTAACAGAGACACCATGTCAGCCATTGTATTTAGTTTCTTGTTTACCAGTTTCAAGAAGTGCGCATGCTCGCCGAGAAGTTTGATGTGTGATTGACAGCTGACAAGAACAGCATTTGGTATCAGAGGAACAGAGAGTAAACAAGAAGAATGTTTGGAGGAAATAAGAACACAAGCCGGCAGATATTTAGGTTCGGAGGAACTTGAGTTTTTTTTATGTGACAGTTGGAGGAAAATTAATAGTATATTCCAAAAAAGGAATCATGGAACTATGAAATTTAAAGTGGAATAAGTATTGATAAATAAAAGGGAAATATCACTATAGGCGTTTTAAAAGGAATATTGGAGGAAACTCTAATTGGAAGATTTATAGTAGGTTCCGAAAAGGGAATCGTAGAACTGAGAGTTTTTTTTTTTTTTTTTTAAGTGGAAGAGTTAAGACTGTCAAATAAGCATTAGTGAATAAAAGAAGAAATTTTCATTTATGTTCTAAAGGAATGTTTGAGAAAACTCTGATTAGGAAGTTTCATCTGTCTTAAGGATGCCGGATCAAACTATTATTTGTACTAAAAAGAGACAGAATTGAGTTAGGAAGAATTAATGTGTGCTACATGAGTGATGAGAAAGGATCCTGAAAATGAAGAATAAAGTCATATATCTTTGGAAAAGGGCCTTGACAGAAAGAGAGAAACTAGTTATGAACATTTTGTCACTGTGAAAACAAAGTGTTCAGGGTGGACTCTAGCATTTTGTCGCCCCGTACAATCGATTACTTGACGCCCCAGCACCAACCTCAAATTAACTTTTGGAATTTTGAAAACTATTATGTTCAACATTAGTTTCTTCTTCATCTATGATCTCTTACGCTTTTAAGCGTCGAGATTTTGCCAAAGAGATTTCCATGCCGTCCTGTCCAAGGTTTGTTGTTTTGCTTCTTTCCAGTTAATTCCCTTCTTTTCCAATTTTCTTTAATTTCCTTTTGCCAACCTTTCCTGGGTCTGCTTATGTTTCTTTTTCCTATTTTCTGGCTTTCGTATACAGTTTTTGCTATTCTTCCTTCTTCCATTCGATTAAGATGTCCAAACCATCTCATTTAGGCTTGTGTTATGAATTGATTCAGAGGTGCAACTTGAAGGCTGTCTCTTATGGTTTGATTTCTTATTCGATCTAGTCTTGTTTTTTGTGCCACTTTCCTGAGATATTTCATTTCAATTGTTTGTAGTTTATTTGTGTTTCCTGTTGTTAAACACCAAGACTCACAACTGTATGTTAATGTTGGTAGAAACACCGAACGGTACACTGCCATTTTGGTATTTTGGGTGACTTCTTTCTTATCTAGGAGCGGACCTTTCATTGCATAGAATAGCTTTGTTCCCCCTCTTATCCTGTTGTTAATTTCTGTGTCTAATCTACCATCTTCTTGTATATATGATCCCAAGTATTTAAAGGAGTGGACTTGTTAAAGTTGGTGATTCTTTATTTTTATTATGTGTTTTTGTTTGTTTCTAGATATGATCATTGTTTTAGTTTTATTTATATTTATGGTCATATTCCTTTTCTTTGTTTCTTCATACCAAATGTTGATATTGTACTGCAGCTCTTCAGCTGTATTTGCTAGAATCACTACATCATCTGCAAAAGCTATATGTGAAATCCTGGTTTCTTTCATTTTCCTGTATCCTAAGTGGAACTTTTTTGTTTTTGTTTGGCATGCCTTTAAAATTTCATCCATTACTACGATGAAGAGGGCTGAGGATACAGCCTTGCCTCACTCCTACATTTGTTTCAAATTCTTTTGATCTATTATTACAGGTTATTACATAATTTCTATTACTTTTGTAGAGGCTTTGTATGGCTGCTATTAAGTTATCTTGTATCTTGTTTTTCTTTAATGTTTTTATTATTATTATTATTATTTTCAGGCTACTCCAGGAGTCCTTAGACTCATCGTTTTCAACAAATATGGCTGTATTAACTTGCCGAAGATCTGGGAGACAGTCATATTAAGAAAAAACTAGCACTTTTCTAGGACTCTAGTAATATATGATAGCGTTTTTTTTTTCATTTTTTTTTTTCAGATAGAGGGCGCCAAAATCAGGACTCTAGTCTTTGTGTTGCTGCTACAATTTTGTTTAAGTACACCATGTTGTTTTAGTCTCGCGTATTGTGACAAACAGTGTTTTTGTGCTCTGAAGATGCTGGTTATAATACCAGCGAAATATCAGCATCAAGTTAATAAATTAATTATTTACTTAGTTTCTGTGTTCTATTATACCGTTAAAATAATAAACAACAAGTCAAATTCTCAGATGCTATTACCAGGTCAAGCACTCTCACACCCCTAGTATTTTCAATTACATGCTGTCTCAGATAGTTATCCCTTAATAATTGAATAAAATCCATTTCGTTCCTCACGTGTCCTCTCCTCCTTCCAATCAATGTTACCATACTTGAAATCCCCCATAATAATTACCCTCCTTCCACTCATTTCATCAATTTGTTTATGCATACTATCTCCACAATCTATTCCATCACCTGGTCTATAGCAACACCCAACTGTATATTTTGTTCTGCCAGTCTCAATCTCACACCAAATACCCTCAAATGAGCTCTTTTCACTATCCTGCGATATAACTTCAATTCTCCTTGGCTGCAGTTCATCAGCTATCATCAATAACACTCCTCCTCCCCATTTTATTCTCTCTGTCCCTCCTAAACACACTATAACCTACATATTTTATCCCACTAACTATATCATCTTCTGTCAGCCATGTTTCACTAATGCCAATAACCTGTGGCCAGGAAGAGCCAATCAAGGCCAAAAATTCTTCCTTCTTGTTCCTAATACTCCTGGCATTAGCATGCATGAAATGCAGTGGTCCCTTTTGTCCCACCCCTATCTTGATGCTTTATTCTAACTATCCCATTCCGATTTCTTGTCCTTAGTACTGGCTCAGGTACATCATATACATTCTTACACTCAACTTTCTCACTGATGTCTGCATATCCACTCCTCCCTCCCTTCCTTGGTAGTTCTAATATCCCTGGTTCTTCACATCCATTTTCACTTCATTCAGCAACACTTTTTCCAGTCTCTGCACACCAAATCCATTCAAATGCAGGCCATCCATCTTCTATAAATCCTTTCGCCCATCAAACTCATTCCACACGTTCATGAATTCCACACCACACCGTCTGCATAACCTGTGCATGAAGTCATTTGCTATTATGTCCCTCCTTCTAAACTCCTCTCTGTCATACCACAGCAACAGACTCACCATCCTAACTCTGTCACTCTTTTCTTTCGCTACCTTTAACAATACTTTCAAGTCCTTCTCATAAAAAATTTATCTCCTTTCAATTCATTCGTACCTGCCACAACTATCAATTCCTTCACCCTCTGTTTTTGCACTCTAATACTGTCATTTACATCCTTAAACTTTGCACCCGGTAAGTACGATTTAGTTAAACTCCCATCTATCACTCCTCTTAATAATGAGTCACCATACAACACTCTTTCCTTCATTTCAGAAACTCTCGCACTCTTATGCTTATTTTTCCTTTCAAACACTCATTTATTTCCGTTAGCCGAGGCACTCTGGAAAGAGTTTTGCAGGTGCTCTAATTGCCACTGCACATTTTGTATCACTGCATGCAACCTAGCGAGCTCACTCCCTACAAATAATTCCTCATTTTTTTCATCATTTAAATCATTTTCTCTCTCTGTATTGTTGCTTTCACTCTCTCTTTGATCACCACTCTCACTGCCATCTTGTACAACATCGCAATTCCCTATCAAGCCACTATTTTTACTCACATTCTGGCTTTCTTCAACCATAACTATCTCACTATCTGACACATACTTCAATTCCTCACTTTGCTTACACTTTCTGCACATTCCACCACTTTCACTTTCCATCCACTCCAGCCTCATTCGGGAATGCATACATCCCACACACACATCACATTGGACAAACTCCCTCATATTACAGTTTTTGAACAAAGGCGTCGTATTTTCGTACACCATTATCTTACGTTGCATTGCCGCCATGTGCTATTCTATGAAATGCATCATTAAAATACTAAATTAAATAAAACGAGATTCACACAGACACAACAAGCTACCAAAATTAGACAATATTATGTTATGATTTAAACCAATATTCCAATTTTCACTCAAAATTATACTTAGCTTTTGGGAGCTCTCTGAAAACACTACACACCGTGTAGCCCTCTAATGGAACAAAAAAGTAGCTTCTTTGAAAGAAGCATCTCCACTAACAGACAAATTTCAGATGCCACTTTGTATGTGAGACGGAATATATTCTGATGTCCAAAGCTAAGCACTAACTAGTTAGCATGCAAGTTATTTAGGCAAACCTGCACTTTTACAATTCTTTTCATAACTTTATTTTTATCCATTTTTGCAAGTGCTAAGTGGTCAAATTACAATGAACTTTCATGTTCTTTATCAAGAACAACAAACACTTCTAGTGTATGTATTAGAATGTACTGTATATATTTTTTTTTTCATGAGCTCCACTTTGAAAGAAGGCAGATTACCTGATTTTAAGGCAGTAATTCTTCAATTCCGGAATATTTAAATTTTTTTTTTTTAAATATCAACAGAAATTATAGTGTAATTATCAACTAGATTAACAGCAGAAACAAAAAAATATGATTTAAAAATAAAAACATACCACTCCCTTTTCCCATATGATTGACATTCTATCTTCAACACCATTAACTCCATTAGGAATCTTTGTAAAATCATCACACCCCATTGCTTTTTGATTAGCATTAAAAGTACAATTATCACTTCCTGTTGTTTGAAGTTCTCCACTAGAAAGAAATTTTGCACTTTCATGCTTTGAAAAAGTAAAAATGTAGCATATTTACAATCATATATCAGTTCACAATGACCATTGCATATTCGAAAAGTAAAAACTTAAAACCATAATGCATAGATTCATTAAATCATAAACGAATAGAAATTAACAATGTTATACATTATAAATTGTGATTCATATTCACTGTTTAAAAACTGCATGAAAATTAGGCTTTGATTTTTACTAAAAGGTTAAATTTCTACATAGTAAAGAACAAACGCACCTCAGATGCATGAAAAAATGATATATGACAAATCATCTTTAAAGTCTGAAAATACAGCAGATCCTTAATTTAACGGACTAATTGGAAAGGAGCATCTGCTATTGTCGAAAGTCCATTAAATCGAAAGTATTTTAAAAACATAGATTAATAACAAACTTACAATGTACAGGATGTATTAAAATGTTATTATTATACAGGATGTATTAAAATATTATTAAAAAAGTTACATATGAATAGAATATTATAATGCATACGAGTAATTTATACAGACCACTAAAACATCTGTTAAAAATATAAAAATAAATTTACAACAGGAATACTTTATTTTATTTAAAGACGTCAAAAACTAATTACATTAGTTACAATGTAACTAATGGAGTGTTTTCACCACTTTATTTTATTTTTTTTCTGAAAGACTTTGTTTTCATAAAAAAAAGTATGGTTCCCATGCACCTAAGTTTAATTAGGTGTAAACTTACTTTATAATTTTCTGTGTTTCCTATGTTTTTACCAAATTATACTGCATTTCCAAAGATATTTTTAATTATCTCATGTTAGCCTGAGGTCAATGGATAAAAATCATGATTTCTAAAATGAATATACTATTCCTCCCATTTTGTGCAATTAAAAAAAGTGACATTTTATCAGATAACCAAAAAAACTTTATGCAGTTTTTCATAATAAAAATTTAACAACTGCAGAAATTTATACAATTTATAGAAATTTTCATAAAATGTTTTCATTAAAATAAGCACCTTCACAATCCATGACTCTTTCCCAACAAGATACAAGTTTGTAATTTCTGCTTTTATAAAACGTTTTGGCTTTAGAAGTAATAAATCTAGCAACTTCTGCTTCAATTTCTGTTTTATTGCAGAACTCTAAGTTCCTCCGTAGCACAATTCGAAGAACGATGGTACGTTGTGCCCTTCGATTGGAAAAGGTGCGAGTTCAATTCTCATCATAATGAGAGGAATCTTGATATGGTTTTTTCAGTTGAAGGTGAGTTAGCTGATTTCATATGGAGGTAGCAGGGTTTTTATCCTGCCTACAGACAAATCAGCCTTGAGAACACACACAAATTAAAGACAAAAAAAAATACTAGTTGTGGCCAGTAGATGGCATTGGCATAAATGATGATGGTAGTGGCGGATTGGTATGGTTGGTAATTGTGGTGGAGACAGTTGTAGAAGTATGTGCCCTCCCTCGATGATTCCTTGGACTCCTGAGGTGTCACGTAATAGTAATAATAATAATAACAACAACCGTTTATTACACATGCGATTGTCTAGTGCCAAAAAAAAGATGATAATCACTTAGAGAAATGTCAGGAAAATATGGAGGATGATGGAGTATCTCTCATCCTAAAACACAAATCTTCTCACAGGTAAGTTTTGCAGTATAAGATTTTGCGTTGCCATGCAAGAATAACACTTTCTTCCGATTAACTAGTCCTGGCTGTTTCTGAAATAACGCATCCTGCACATGCTCAAGTTGCATCGAGTAGATCTCAGCTTTATTTTTTGGTCTGCAGCAAGAAACTCATAGTAGACAATACTGCCTCCAGTCCACCACACACAAAGCATAGTCTTCTGGGCTAAACAGTGCCTTTGAAATGTGTGGTAGTGGATCGTTTGGTGACAACCAATGATAAGTTCACTTCCTGTTAGAGTACAAGATCCATTTTTCATCATAAGTGAGCGAGTAATCCAAAAACAGCTCATTTTTATGATGTGAAAGAAGTGAAGAACAAATTAATAGCCTTTGAAGTTTATTATCATCTGATAATGCATGTGGGACCCGCTTGCTTAGTTTCCATGATTTTCCCAGTTGATGCAAGTGTGAAGGAATTTTTCACTACTCATATTAAACATTTGTGAAAGTTCTTGACATATTAATCTTGAATTATTTTCAACAGCAGCACATAATTCTTCATTATCAATAATGAAGGGTCATCCTGAAAGTGGTGCATCTTCAAGTGATTCAACACCAGAAACAAATTTTTATTAAACCATTTCTGTGCAGCAAGTTCTCCTATCGCATCTTTTCCAAATGCCACACACCTTATGGGATGCTTTTGAAGCCTTCAAACCGAGTTTAAATCCATAAAGCAAACAAGCCCAAATTACATCAGGTTCAAACTGACATTTTAAAAGGGTTCAAAGTCACAGAAAAAGAATACACACCAAGTTAGAGTGCACTGATTGACTGACACATATCTGTGCCTTATGATGCACATAAAAAATTGCACATTGCAAACCACTACAAAATAAAGCAAGTCATTGCAGCAAACTTGACTGAAACCACAGAAACATTTTTGGTTACCTGATATAAATAAATACACCTAATTATGAGAGGACACTATGCAGAATTACAAGTTGATATTTCATGTCTGAAAATAATGATCAAATACAAAGTGCAAAAATCAAAAAAGCATTTATATTTAAGATTCTGGATCCAGTTCCCTTTAATGTGAAGAGTTTTAAATCTGATGTTTCCTACAAGATGCCAACTTTTATTCGAGTGTGTGTGTGTGGGAAGGGGGGTTGGAAATAGGATATCTGGTATGCAAGAATATCACAAAAATGCAGAGAAATGGGCAATTATAAAGTACAGAGAAAAAAAAATTCTGAAGATATGTTCAAAGTGCTCCCACATCTCATTACAAATATTTCTCCAATCTCAAATGCATATAATCCATTAGGCAACGTGTAATTTGCACTAGATTCTTTATTTCTTCTTGAATTCTGAATTTAAATTTGTCAATATCACGTATGGAGGGTGAGGGGAACGTTAATGCAGACTACTTGTCAAACAGATCACAAAAATTTAGTGGTATTCTATACCTCTGATGCATGTAGCTCCTTAGGCTAAGGTATATGATAAGCAATTTTTATTTGTTTAATATAGTGTTCTCTCCAATAATGAACTGTTTTTTTGGTTATAGCTGCTTTAAATTAAATTAATAGAAGAAAGACATTTAATGAAAATAGTAGTATCAATATATAATATCATCGTTTGGAAATTAAAATGCAATTGTTTCCTTTGGGATTGAGATACATTTGTATCTTTTAAGTGTAAGATTAAATATAATGTAAATTATGGAATAAAATAATAAAAACATTAAAAATTAAAGTAAAACAAAGTCAAAATGTGCTAAACACAATGGAATAAAGGTGTGAAAGAATTTATGGATATGGAAATGGTAAATTAAATAAAATAAAACAGCCATGATTATGATAAATATAATATGATGAGCATTATGAGATAAGAATTAAAAATAAGAAAATAAGACTACCATAAAATGAAACAAAATGTAATTTATGTTCTTTTCAGTTTTATTACACAAATAAGATAATACACAATTTTTTTTCCTCCATATGCAAGGAAGAATGTCTGGAAAAATGGAGAACAGGCAGCATCTATTTTACTATAGAGATGAAACAGAAGTGTCACAATTTAGTTTACATATGGACAGCAAGAGTAATAAATTATACAGGAATCTGTCTAGGTTGTGGCACCTTCAACTATTTGGTTGCAGACTGTACTAAATGTTTTAATCATTTGTGAGTAGGACAAATTTTCGGAAAGTGCCATAGACCTTCCAGGAAATGCAGATCAAGTACACACAAAATGAACACTTGTCTATGAGGAATCATGCAGAAAAATATAATTTTATTGAACCTATAAACTGTATGTATCTACTCTTGCTGACAAGGAATTTCTAGAGCTTAAAAAAAAAAAAAAAGAGACTTCCAGAAGACTTCTTTTGGCAATATCAAGAAAATTAAATTAGGCAGTTTTCAATCTAGAGGAAGCACCTTTTCCAGATGACACAGAAGAACAAGAAATAATACAAGAATCTTCAACCTCATCAGACCTAATTAAAGCTAAGTCAGTAAAAGCATTAAAAAAAAAGAAGAAATGGACTTGAGTAGATCCACTAAAAATGAGGAGCTAATGAAGCAGAAAAAACATCACAAAAGGCAAACAAGTAATCTAACAGCAAAAAAGATAAAGAATGTACAGGAGTTAAAGATAAGGCTACAAAGACCTGGAAAACAATATGCTGTCTTATTAAGAATATAAAAGGTTTGGAAATTATCTTAAAATAAACTTTGTAGAACAAATATATCCACAATTTTGTTTAATAGAAGGCAAGGGTTCAAAAATCCAAGCAACTGATTTCAAGTGGGGAGGGTTGTAAGATCATAACTCAACACAGCAATGTTAGATTTTCAAATTATAATAAGAAAACTGCTAATATAACCATAAATTTATAATGGTCAACGTTCCAACTCAACTCTTAATATCGAAGGATTTAAATCCAGCACTAAAGAACATTACATATAAGAAGCTAATGATACTTCATAAGATTAACTTTTTTTTTATCCAAAAGACTAACTTCTGCTACCAAAACATTAATACTTATTCTGAAAAATTTCTGTTAACCTCCCTTTGTTCCTTTGGAAAGAATAGAGCAGGAAAGGGGATGTTGCCATTCTCATTCATCCCCTAATTCTAGGTACCTTTTACAATGTACAGCAAAATGCAGAAGAATGTATTATTGCCAATAATTGGAGATGTAAATAGAAAACTATTAGATTTGTGGTTGTTTACTCACCCAATAACCAAAAGACTGAATAACCTTCGTCTCATCTACAGATCCTTATCTGTATGATGCTTTAAATATGGCAGGAGACTGAAACTATAGTCTCAGTTTAATAAGAACAGAGAAAGTCCCTATATAGGAAACATTGGTATCAGAACTAAAAATCTTCTGTAGAAATATGAATTTACCGCATTTACTCAAATATAACTCACTATTTTTTCCCAAAATTAAAGCTAAAAAATCGAGGTGCAAGATATATGCAGGGATTTTTGGAAACTAAAGTTTTCAGGAAAAAACTGAAAATGGGTATGACTTACCAAGAATCCACTATTCGCTATCACTACTTCCAGACTCAAGAGCCATTTCCTTGTGTGCATCATCAAAGTCATCTACCTAAATAGTGTCATCTTTTCCATTATTTCAAGCAAAAATTATTATTATTATTATTCAGGCCTCCAAGGAGTCAAAAGACCCATCATGGGAGGTCCTTCCTAGGAAACACAAAGTCTATCAAGACTCATCGTGGGAGTTCCCTCTTAGGAAACACAAAGTCTATCATACCATTCCTTAAACTCATTGACCATTCTCGCTTTCACCACTCCATCAGTCAATGCATTCCATGGTTCAACCACCCTCCATGCAAAGAACCCCTCCTCACCCTCTTGCTCACAGTTTCCTTTCGTAACTTCCAGGTGTGGCCCCTTGTCATCACTCCTTTCTGCTGTTCAACCAAGCAAAAGAACTCCCCAGTATCAATCCTGTAACCACCTCTGAACAGTTTAAAAGTCTCAATCATATCACCTCTCCTTCTTCTATCCACCAAACTCTGCAGTCCACATTCCCTCAGCCGATCCTTATAACTAACATTGTACAGTCCTGAAACCATCTCTGTTATCAGCCTTTGTACCCTTTCCACAGTTAATTTATCCCTTTCAAATCCTGGGGACCAAATCTCCGAACAGTAGTTTAAATGTGGTATGATCAGAGTCTTATACAACGGAATGATAACTCTTATCTCTGTTGGTCAGTGTCCTTCTCATTATTGCAGCAATCCTCTGTGTTACCTTCACCACCTTTGCAATATGTCCCCTAAATTTCAGCTTTCTATCAATCATCAACCCCAGATCTCGTCTCCCCTACTTTCTCAAGTATAACTCCTCCCATAGAGTATGCAGCATCCCATCGATGTTTCCCAAACCTCAAGACATTACATTTTGCTGCATTAAACTGATAGCCCCATTCATTTGCCCATCTATCTAGCTTATTTAAATCCTCTTGCAGGGCTACCACATCTGCACTATTACTAATAACCCTTCCCAGCTTCATATCATCCACAAACAACTGACTATCCCCTTGCAATCCACTGACAATGTCATTGATATAAAGGTTGAGCCATGTGGGACTCCACTTGTAACCCTCTGCCTCCTTGAAACTGCCCCACCATACACAACTCTCTGATACCTATCGGACAGCCAATCCTGAATCCAGTTGACCAACCTGACATACAGACCCATGTGCTGCAACTTAAATGTCAGCTTATCATGTGGCACCCTGTCAAATGCCTTCACTAAATTCAAGGAAATGGCAGTATATGCCTTTCTCTCATCTACTGCTCTTGTAACTTTATTATAAAAGGCTAGCATATTATTATTATTAGACACCTTCAGGGAGTCCAAAGACTCATCGAGGGAGAGTGTGCCAACAGCATCAAACGATTGGTTCCCCTTCCAACCTAACCGCGCTCAAACTTACTTAACTGAGCCATTAGTAGCAGAGGCTCTACCAATCGACCCACCTTTGCTGGCTTATTATATTACTAAAACAAGAGCACTCCTTCACAAATCCATGTTGACTCACACAGATAACATTTTCCTCATCTGCCCAATGCTGTAAACGGTCACTCACTAATTTCTCCAAGATCTTAACTACTGATGACACACAAACTGGCCTATAATTAAACACATCCAGTCTGCTACCACCCTTATGCAATGGCACTATCTTACTTTCTTTCCATTCCCTGAGCACCTTTCCCATAGATAGACTTTCATTGAAAAGCAAGGTCAAAGGAGCTGTCAGTTCTCAAATTACCAGTAATTTACAAGACCTTGAGATATATAATGAACAATCCTTCACAAATGACTAATGAGAAGTGAAAGCAGAGCACAAAACAGACTATGAAGACAGCTATGAAGGCGTGCATATGATTGGTGCAGTATTAACAAAAGATTGGGCAACCCAAAATGACAAAGAAAGCCAACAATTGTTGAGTTGAAATGCTAATTCTCTTCATCTGAATTATATATATCTGAAACTGCCATAACAACATTCACTATATATTTCTTAGTTTTAAGATGTTCATGAAGGGGTGGTGTTCTGTCCATTTATCATTCTGACAGAACTTCTGATTACTGTTCATGTACCACCTCCACATTGCGTGGGCGAGCTCAACTCACACAAAAAATTTCAACTCTTCCGTTGAATGTTATTGCTGCTTGTTTGTGTGCCACTTCTGTGTTGAGTGGATTTGACCACACATTATATGAAGACGCACATTTTCGGTAGAATTTTATTTGAAGTTAACCTTTGTGATCTGTCTTAATGCCATTGAAAATTTCAAATGCAATCAAACAAATAAGTTGGACAATAGTTTTTAGTTAGATACTGGGTTTGCTGGTGGAAACATATGGTTCTACTTGAGTCTATACAGCATAGTTTCTGTGGGAGGGGACATGTGATTTATTAGTTAGTGCTGTATTTATCCCAGTTGTCTGTAATTGCACTATTTGTTGTATCACCCTATTCAGTGATGCAATAAAGCTACTTGTTTTTTGCATCTGCAGTATAGTGGTTGTTGGGGAGGGCATGTTGTTTACTGTGGGGGAGCGAGTTACTATCACCCCAACGTGAATGTGTTTAAACTTTTTATTTCTTGTGCAGGATATATGTGAACCTTTTTCATTTCTTTTTTTAACCTTAAACCTTTTTTAAAAATCGCAACTATCCCACACAATTAATAAATTATGCAAACAGGACAACAAAAACCTGTTAAAACAACCCAACAACCAAAACAAACTTCCCAACACAAAAAAGTTATCAAACTGCCATACATCCAGAACACATACAACGCCTACAAATACATTTTCAAATATACTGACTACAAACTGGTATTCACCACAAACCAAAAATTGGCAAATCTTCTAAAACCCACTAAATCTCACACACACACACAAAGAAATATTAGAACACCACAACGTAGTCTACAAATTTCTCTGCCAAAAAGACTGTGATATCACCTACACAGGTTCTATCATCTAGGATTTTTTTCTCTCCAGATCTATTACTGTATTTACTTGAATATAACTCGCACCTCTGATTTTACTTTATGAAAAAAGAAATTAAAAAGGTAGGTATTATTTCTGGGAAAACTCCTATGATACTCCTCTTAAAAAGTATTATTTTTACAGCTATTTTGCCTGCTTTTGTTTAGGAGTGCCCCCTTTTTTTTTTTTTTTTTTTATGTCATTGGCTTTTTACTCAAGAATTCTTAGGGCATTGCAGATGTATTTTAGAGACAAATATATGTAGCATAATAGAAGAAAATTTGCACATACCTTTTCTTAGATGTTGTTGCCTGTCTTCTTTCTGCGATGTGCCATACTTCTGCTGTTATGGTGTTGAAAGGGAAGTGGGGGGACTTAAGCAATGTGGAAGAATTAATTTGAAAAAACCCGTTTTTTTTTTATATATAATATATACATATATTATTTTTAAGGGTGGGCAGAGCTTTTTTTGTAGGGTGGGAAAAAGATGAAAAAGGGGCTTAAAATAGAAACTGTTTTTTAGGGGAAGGGTTATGGGGAAAAAGGGGCCTTTATGGGCACGACTACAAGAACACTTCTGTGACTGTAACATCCCTATTCCATAACATTTAAACGCAAAAAAACACAACATCAAAAAGAAAAATAGAATACAAAGTACAGGAAAAACAGAAATAGCAGTTCATACCCTTGAACAGAAACATACCCAGCAAATCGAAAAGGCCATCATAATAGACAGACAAGACAACGAAACAATGCTTAGAATATCAGAAACGATAGCCATAAAATGTGATGAGAACTCAATGTCCACCGACCCTACATAATCTCCGAGTGTTGGAAGCTCCACAACATAAAATTTAGGTCACAACTCCGACCAATAGGCAAAAACAAACACTTCAAAAGGCAGAAACACCAAGCCAACACGACATAGCATCCACTTCCTCCTTGAGTTCAGATGACGACCCACATGGTCAAAACGGCTCACACCCCATCAACCCTCTCCCCGGCCCCCTTTTCCCTAAAAAACAGTTTCTATTTTAAGCCCCTTTTTCATCTTTTTCCCACCCTACAAAAAAAGCACTCTGCCCACCCTTAAAAATAATATATATTATATATAAAAAAAAAAAAACAGGTTTTTTCAAATTAATTCTTCCACATTGCTCAAGTCCCCCCACTCCCCTTTCAACACCATAACAGTAGAAGTATGCACGCCACAGAAAGAAGACGGGCAACAACATACAAGAAAAGGTATGCAAATTTTCTTCTATTATGCTACATATATTTGTCTCTAAAATACATCTGCAACGCCCTAAGAATTCTTGAGTAAAAAGCCAATGACATTAAAAAAAGGGACACTCCTAAACAAAAGCAGGCAAAATAGCTGTAAAAATAATACTTTTTAAGAGGAGAATCATGGGAGTTTTCCGAGAAATAATACCTACCTTTTAATTTCTTTTTTTCATAAAGTAAAATCAGAGGTGCGAGTTATATTCAAGTAAATACAGTAATAGATCTGGAGAGAAAAAAATCCTAGTGACAGAGAAATCAAACTGGCTATGTCCAACAGCAACTGATCTCAACTGGGTCTACATATCTACCAACCTGAAGAGTGATGTAAGGTGCATTCAGCACATTAGCTTGATAGAGAGAACATACATCACTGACTTCCTGGCACTGAGGTTTCTTAAGAATGCGAATTAACTTCTCTGAGCTTAAAGAACAAAGACCAAAGCTTGGATTGGGAAAACTAGTTTTCTTTAAAATAACGAAGTTATTCAGTGTAGAAAGGAAAGGCAAGATGTGAACTGCACATGGAACAACACGCATTCATTAATGCATAAAAAGTTACAGGAGCAACTTTATCATAAAGGAGATCACCACAGAAATAAAAGTCAAAGAAAATGACTTTAAAATTAGATTGCATTTGAGAACTACAGCTATTTCTTCTGCTACCTTCTACAGTAGGCAGATGAAATTGTGATCAGGAAATTGAAAACCATCAATAACTACAAGACTTTAGAAACAATAAAGACATCTTAAATGCCTTTCACATGCACTATGAATGATTTTTTTTACATTCCTATTCAATCATGGGATATAGATAATGATAGAAGAGGAGAGAATAGAAACAATAGAAGAGAGGGAATGAGAAAAATGAGAGGGAGTGCTGAAACAAAGGATAGAGAGAGATGCCAGGACAGCAAGTAAGTAGAGGAACAAAGAAAGAAAATGTTAGAGGAGAGAGAGAGATAATAATGCAGCAAGGAAGGAAGGAACAGAGTGGTAAGAGGTGTGATGTAAGGAGACTCGTTGATCCGTGATGTGCAAGATAGAATGCTTCAGGAATGTTTGCCTGGAGAAACAATATAAAGTGTGGCTACAGCAATTAAGCAGGGTGAAAGGGTGGATAAGGTGATTGTGAACATGAATGACTTGAGAAGCAGTGTGAATCAGGTAGCAAAAGATCTGAGGTTCATGCTTGAGGTTGTATGGAAGAAGACTCAGAGAGGAAAGATAGTGTGTATGTGTTGCCCAGGTAGAGCAGAGGAGAAGAGCATTAATAATGAATGGTATGATAGCCAGAATGTGTCAAAAGAGATGCTTGGATTATGTGGACGCTTGCAGGGCATTTGTAGACAAAAAGGAATTGTATGTGAGAGACCGGTTGCATTTGAATGAGGAAGGACGTGGGCAACTGGTGAGATTACTGTTCTCTGAACGAGTCAGTGTGTCAATACAGAGAAACCAGAATAAAGATGAACTGGTGGTGCTGATAGCATCAGTCGGTCCAAAGATTATTGGGATCTTTGAGATGTGGTTCTTGACGGAAGATGATATACTAACAGGAATAGAAGTAGCAGGGTACAGCATTTTTCGACAGGATAGGAAGGGAAAACGTGGTAGTGGAGTACTGCTTATAAGTCATGACTTATGTCCTCTCAGAGTGGAGGATTTGGAGGACAGCGGCAGTAAAGATGGGCAAGACAGGATATAGTGGGGGTGTTGCTACAAGCCAGGGAGCATTGAGGATGAGAAGCATGAGATATTTAGGCAGTTGAGCTTGGCAAGTGCAAAAAGAATGATTGTTATGGGAAATTTTAGCTACAGCAGTATAAGCTGGGAAGAGAATGGAATTTCTAGAATTCTTGAAGGACAAATGGTCTTAGACAACATCTAGTAGAAGGAACATGAGGTTCAAGAGTTTTGGATTTGATCATAGCATCAGAAGAGCTGTTTATAACTGAGATGGCATCTCTGCCCCAGTTGGAGAGAGTGACCATGTGGTTTTGACTTGGAAGATGAATAGACATGAGGCAGTATCAAAGAGAAAGAAATATGGAATTATAAGGCAGTTTATTATAATAGTCTGATATCAACTTGGGGCAGTCCATGGAGGGAGGAATTGGAAGAGCAAGATACCATTAGTGTCTGGGAAATTGTGAAGGAATATTTATTAGCAGCAATAGTAAGCTGTATACCACGAGTAGAGAAGAGGACACAATTTGGTGTAAAGTGGATGACAAACAATAACAAACAGGAACTACAGGTTACAAGGAGGTTATGGAATAGATATAAGGAGAGGGGTGGAGAGCAGATGCATGAAGAATATAATACTCAGGACAGGAGAGTGACTAATATGGTAAGGAAGGCAAAACTGGAATATGAGAAGAGATTTGCCTTGAGATCCAAAAAAAATCTAAGGAATTTTTTTAGCTATGTGGCCAGTAGGAAGAGAAATGATTGTGGAAGAATGACAGTGTGGGATACAAATAGAAATAGAGTGACTGATACGGACATAGTGGAGTTGTTCAATTAACACTTTATCAGGACCTGGAGAAGTAGGTTTTTATACTAGAGGGATAGGGAAGGTTGGAGGTTTAAAAGTGCAAGAGGAGGGTGTGTTTCAAATACTGAGTACTCTGGATGTCAATAAAGCAGTAGAAGTGGATGGAATTTTGCCACAGGTTTTAAGAAAATGTGCTAAAGAACCGACAGTTTCATAGACCTGGCTTTTCAATGAAAGTCTGGCCAAGGGAAAGGTACTCCAGGAGTGGAAGGAGGGTAAGATGGTGCCATTGCATAAGGGTGATAGCAGACTGGACGTGTCAAGTTATAGACCAGTTTGTGTTTTATCAGTAGTTGTTAAGAGCTTGGAAAAATTAGTGAGAGACCATAAACAGTGTTGGACAGATGAGGATAATGTTATCTGTGAGAGTCAACATGGATATGTTAAGGGGTGACCTTGCTTTAATAATATGACTGACTTTTATAATAAAGTGACAAGAGCAGTTGATGAGGGAAATGCATATACTGCCATTTTGTTTAGATTTTGCAAAGGCATTTGACAGGGCGCCACATGATAAGCTGATATTTAAGCTGCAGCACATGGGTTTAGATGTCAGGTTAGTGAATTGGATTCAGGATTGGCTATCTGATAGGTATCAGAGAGTTGTGTATGGTGGGGTAATATCAAGGAGGCAGAAGGTTATGTGGGGTCCCACAGGGACCAGTACTGGGACCACACGTAACCAGTACTGACATTGCCAGTGGATGTGGGGGGGGGGGGAGATATTCAAATGATGTGAAGCTAGAAAGGGTCATTAGTAATAGTGCAGATGTGGCAGCCCTGCAAAATGATTTGAATAAACTGGATATATGGGCAAATGAATGGGGGTACCAGTTTAATGCAGCAAAATGTAAAGTCTTGAAGTTTGAGATACATCGACGGGAGGCAGCATACTCTTATGGAGGAAGTAGGGGAGGCAAGGGATCTGCAGGTGATGATTAATAGGAACCTGAAATTCAGCGAACATATTGTAAATATGATGAAAGTAACCCAGAGGATTGCTCAGGGGGGCCACATTGCACAAGTTGTAAAGACGTCACATCGAATAAGGACAATGATGTGGAGGACCCTGACATGCAGAAATAGAGAGGTTATGATGCCATTGTATAAAGCCTTGATCAAGCCTCGTATGGAATATTGTGCACAGAGTTGGTTGCAAGGCTATGTCGGAAAGGGAGTCCAGAGATGATTAAAAAGGTGGTCAGTGGTCTTTGGAATGTGGAGTATAAGGACATTCTCTCAATCTGTCCTGCAGAGCCTCATGAATAGAAAGAAGGGGGGGGGGTTATGATTGAGACATAAGCTAGTCAGGGGTTATGATCATGAAATTTTTCATAGAATGGGAGAGGTGAGTAGGACAAGAGGTCATTGCTGAAAACTATATAAGGAGGATGTGAGCAGAGGAGCGAGGGTCGGTTCTTTGAATGGAGAGTGGTTGGTGAGTGGAATGCATTGCCTGAGTGTGTTGTGGGTGTAGATACATTGAATCAGTTTAAGGCATGGTTGGATGAGCATTGTGTGCAATAGTGGGTACCTCCCACGATGAGTCTGACTTCATAGAGGTCAAATGTTAATAATAATAATAATACTGAGAAGGATGTAGACCTGCAGAGATAAGAGTTTGACCATTCCATTGTATAAAGCTCTGATCAGACCACACTTGGACTACTGTTCTCAAATTTGGTCCCCAGGATTTGAAGGGGGGATACCAAGATATCAGGACTGTACAATGATAGTTATAAAGACAGGCTGAGGGAATGTGGACTGCAGAGTCTGGTAGATAGGAGAGATGATATGATTGAGACTTAAACTGTTGAGGGGTGGTTACAGGGTTGAGAATGGGGAATTCTTTTGCTTGGTGGAACAGAGAGAAGGAGCAAGGGCAAAGGACCATTCCTGGAAGTTACAAAAGGAAGCTGTAAGCAAGAGGGTGAGGAGTGGTTTCTTTGCATGGAAGGGTGGTTGAACTGTGATGTGCATTGCCTGATAGAATGGTGAAAGTACAAACAGTCAATGAGTTCAAGGAGTGGTATGATAGACTGTGTTTTCTAGGATGGGCCTCCCATGATGAGTCTTTTGACTCCATGGAGGCCTGAATCATAATAACAATCATTTTACTCTGCAGGATTGGTCCATAATGCTGGGAAGAAGTACCAACTGAATTGACAAGCTGTAAAAAATGCAAAGTTCCTATCTTGATGGATTGAGAATAGAAGTCTCCAAAGTTATATGAAAGTTTCTGTTCCCAGTTCTAGTCACATTTGTAGCATCCTACAAAGCATACTTACTTTCAAATGTGTATAATGACATGCATTTTGGATCAATACCCAGACCAGTTTCAACATTTATTGAGGTCGAAGTTTTTTTTAGAGGGAGCAAGATAAAATAATATACAATTTCTGCATTAATTCAACCTTGGTATCTTTCCAAGTCTGGCTTCCATTGATGAGACCTCAATAAAGGTCGAAACTGGACTGGGCAGTGATGCCTATAATGCAGAGCAATATACACATCCAAAAGGAAGTGCACACTGCAGGATACTGCAGAAACTGACGTGAAGTAAATTGCCCAAATGTACATGTAGCCTAGTTGTGAAGATAATTGATGTGCAAACCCTTGTTTGCTTACACTTGGATAAAGAATTAAACAAGATAATTTCTTAACAAGTATAATTTAATTTACAGATCCTCCCATAGCTGATTTGGCTTCGACAGAGCCCTTTGGATGAAAAGACCTGCTTTTTTTTCCCTCCCTCCTTCCCTCCCAGAAACTCTGGTTTTTCACACCTCCAAACAGGCAAACCAATCACACCAATGAGAACACATTTCTACAGACGTAAAATACTTACTGTTGGACAAGGAAGACAATACAGGTATCCCTTGCTCAACGTGATTAATTAATCCCTTGATGTTAACGCATATATCAAAATCGCATTAATCAAATATAATAATCAATGGTAAAAATTACAATTCGTCCACGATCGATTACTGTATTAATTAATAATTCATTTTCTATGGTACTCTTTTAGGAAAGATAAAAAAGAAATGCAAAGTAAATGTTTAATAGTAAAAGTAAATGCTTGTACTGCAATTTTTTTTATCAAAAAAAGTTATCAAGAGTCGTTTGAACAGTTTTAGTTTTTTTTCTTATAAGCATAAATTCGACAAACAAGCATTCTTCAATTAACATCTGGATCCGTATCCATTACTTGCTGTTTAAGTGATTCTAAACTGCGAAATATTCCATGCAGTTCTTTGATTGTTATCTCCTTTGGAACCTCATCTTCACATTCCATTTGTTCATTGCCTTCATTGATGAGACCTCAATAAAGGTCGAAACTGGACTTCATATGAGCATTGTCTAATTTCAAGAAGATTGTTGTCAATGAAATCTTTTTGAATTTGAATCCAATAATTCTTTAACATCTACATCAACACCATTAAAACCAAGGTCTTCACCAAATGCAATGATTTCTTCAACCACGTTGTTCGCAGGATGTTGAAAACCACCTAAGTCATTAGCGCATTCTGCAAAAGATTTTTTCAAACAGCTCTCATACAGCTAGAAGACACTTGCTCCCACGAGTAATGAATGTTTTCAATTGCGTGTTTAATGTTAAAATTTTTCCAAAATTCTTAGAGCCTAATCACATTTTCTCCCATTGAGAAAATGTGATTAGGCTCAACTCTCAACTGCCTTGAGAATGTCTTTTTAAGAAAATAGGCTTTGAAAGTTGCAATGATGCCCCATGTCCATGGGATGTAGCAATATATCGTATTTGGTGGAATTTTGGTAAATTTAAAGGCAAGTTAATTAAAACTCTTGCCGCGTATATAAAGGGATTGTGGCAATTAATTTCGCCATGTTAATCAAATCCCGCGTTAAGCAAGGGTTACCTGTAACAGGAAATCACCATTCCCTAATAAAAGTAGCATTGCTACTCCAATGAATCAATCTTCAGTTTGACAGTTACAAAATAGTAATAATTTCCTTTGCTAAATCAGATTATGACAGACAATTAGCTAAGCAAGCCAAACAATCAATGTGGATGGCATAAAGTGACAGAGGCAGAAGAAACAGTTGAGTTACTAAATGATCACCTTGCAAGGGCATGTCATGTAGGTAAAGGCAATGCATTTGTTGATAAGACAAACTGACATAAGAATTGAGGTAGATGAACTGAAGGTACTCAGAATATTGAAAAATATCAATGTAAATAAAGAGGTGGGACCAGATGGCATATCAGCCTGTGTGCTAAGAGAATGTGCAAGAGAATTGCCAGTGCCTCTGGCACTGGCAATTCTCTTGCACAGATGCCAGAGTAGTAATTTGATCATATAGCAGTATATGAATATGCTGCTAGCATATTCACATACCTGGGCAACACATTGGCTACTTTTCTTATCACACTGTTATCTTTTGCTCTTCTCAACCTCCTAATATTAATTATCACATTCTCCTTGTTCCCAAGCAAAACAATCATTCCCACCACAACTACTAACACTTTGCTCACTTACTTCATATATTTAATGTTTCAATCAAATCTGCTCATTCTACCTTCAGGAAAACAAATTTCATGCACCTTCTCATTCGCATACTTCTAATAATCAAATCTTTCCACTGTTGAGTCACTTGTATTCTCTAGCTATCTTACATTCCATTCTTCCTCACTCTTCTATACATATCTACAATTCTCCTTATTTCATTCTGCATATGTGCTTCATCTTCATTAACACAGCTTTCATATCTTAAATGACTTTCTCACTGCCATTCATATTTGCTTCATGCCGTCAGTTGCATTTTCTTTCTTGCCATCAGTCATGCATGCTATCTTACTGTTAGTCTCATTTTTGCCATCAGTTTCACTTGCTTCCATACTTACATTTATCTACATACCTTAAATGCCTACTCATGTTCTCCTTTTTGCCAGATACCAAACACATTCACACAAGCTTCAATGTTCATGAGCATGTTAGATTTCTTGCATACTTGCTGAAAAAAAAAAAAATCTACTAATGCCTTTTATTCCCTATAGGGAGGAGGTGAGGATTTTAGCCATATCTAATTTTGGAGACAGAGAGCAGCTATCTCCACCAGTAGCCAATCAGAGATAGCTGGCCCAAGACTATCATTCATAATATGGCATCTGGTGAAGAGAGGCAGACAAGTGGCACCATCTTGTCCTAATGCAGTATATTAACCTCTGAAATAGTCTGGATTCTACAGTCAATTTTCTTGAGTTTACAAGATGAAAAAAAGTTTTTGGAAGGGAAAAAACCACTTACCCATGCCAGAGATCAAATGACTCTGGACCCAGTTGAAGAAAGGCTTAGAAAAAGTCTAATCGATGACTAAAACTAAACTTGGAATAGATTTTCTTTGGGTCATAGTACTATGGATGCAAATACCATTTCCACAGGGGCTACAGAGGCCATCCACATACTTGCTCACTTCTCTTATTAAACCTCTCTACAGAGACATCCTCAACTCTTCGCACATGCTATTACATTTATAGTGCCATACTATTCTCAAAAAAAATCCATACCTCTATATTATTTTTCTTTTGTGCCAATCTACATACAGATCTCACTCTTACTACCATTTTGTATTTGCTCAATGAACATACACAGAAATTAATCACTACAGAATCTAAAACTCAACTGAAGACGATCTACCAATCTCAGCTATCGCACAATGAAATATAATTGTTGAAAAATCATTGATATTTCCACACAATAAATATAAAAGATGTAGAAAGGCTAAGGTGTTGGCAGTTCATCTTAGATTTTTATGGTTTAATTCACAACACAAGACCATAAGGAAATAACATTTATTTACTTAGTTTGCAATTTCGCTGTTTTATGTCCAGCATCCTCAGAGCATATATAATTTCACAGTACAGAAACAATTAATTAATAGTGGGAATGGATTAAAACTGTAATGGACAACACAAAGAACTAAAGTCTTAATTGGTGTCATCTATTGTCGGATAAAGACTTACATGTATTAATTTGACATTAAAGTGATTATCTCCTAAATTTTTTTAAAGTGATACAGCCATTACTTATTGAGGTTTGGAGAATGTTTTATAGCTGCTGCTAAGAATCTGATGCAGAAAGATAAGTTGAATATAAAAATTTCACTTATATTTCTGCAGCCCCTTAGAGCACCAGTCCACTTTGCAAACTCCTGAAATCTTCAATTTAATCAGCCAATAAAGCATTAACATGTAGGTATTTTGACTGTTGGTATTTTCAGGAGTAGCTCCATCCCATTTTATGCACCAAGCTAGCCACACTTCTAGCACATTATGTTGCTGAGTACATAGTTTTAAGTGATATATATATAATAAATAAGGAAATGAAGCAATAACACTCTGCTGAAGTAAGAATAAGCTTTTATGAAAATCTTGTCAGAATGTCAAATTCCAGATAATGAATAGACTTTCCATTTATCAACCTACATAATGAAAAACAGTACTGAATGTGAAAAATAAAGAACAGTTTCTGCTTTGTATCCTGTACAAGATTTATGAAATCATACTAGAAAGATACTAATAAATATGAGTGAAATTAAACTTGCTGATGAACAAGGATTTGGTTCTAAAATACTGTTAAGACTATATTTTTCACTTCTCGATGAATACTGAAAAAATTGTGAAAATAAATCAAGCACACCTATCTTTTAAATTTTCTATATCTTGAAATCTTTTCTGAGGAATACACTTTTTCAATAAATGATTAAACAATTATAGCACATCTAAAATTATCTGGAACAGAGTTAAGAAGTTACAGGAAAAGATAGTAAAGAAGAGAGTTAAAATAACTACACAAAATTCAGGTTTTACTGTTAGGGTAGAAAATATGTGAATGGCCTGATGCGAATAAACTTGATTTTCAATCAACAGGTTACAGAAGTGGTGAATTTATAATTTTAAGACTGATACAACCATCGTCTTAATAATCCAACCATTACAACTAATAGATGGATTATAGGTTAATTAAAATTTATGTAAAATAAAATACAAATATTGAAAGAATGAAAGATGAGTGAATATACACAAGTCACCCACAAATTCTGTGGAAAGTGATAGGTTTGTCCTCAGTGTTTATTACTCAGTATATGATACAACTCAGTCAGTTTCAGAGTATGGAGTTGGTTTTTCCTCTAGATCTCCAGTTTTTCATTCACAAACATACAACTGGCTTTGAATATATTTGTAAGTAGTGACATATTTATATTCAGGAATATAAATAAATATGAATGCAATGGTGGTATTCATGTCATTATCATCCTAGATGGATTTATGTCTCCTGGTGGAAGCCTGAAAATAATGCATAAAAATCCAACAACAATAACAAAAAATCCACAAACTAAATTTCTTATATTCTAACCAAGTGAAAAATAAACTTTCAACATCTTTCTCTAAATCCAGAGTAATTTATTAAAAAGGTGGCACACCATTTGGCAACTCCTATAGGTGGAGATGACTTTGCTAATGCTTCTGGCTGGTATCTCCACTTGGGCCTGGCTCCCACTGAAGAGATCTCAATAAAGGTTTAAACTAGTCTGGGTAGTGGCCCTTCCTTAATGCATAACATTAGACATATCCGCAAGGAGATGTGTTTTGCATTATGGGAGATATTGAGATAGGAGTGTTAGTAGCTTGCTCCACCTTTGCAAGGAGTCGTCCGGGTGTTGCACTACCTTACCCCAGTCCTGAAGATACTTTCAGGTGCAAACTTTGTTTGCTCACACTTGGATAAAGGATTAAACTAAATTTATTATAAAAAGTAGGTGTTTCATGGTTGACAGGAACATGTTACTATTTTAACTTATTAATGGATTGTGTTTTTAAAGATATGATCACTTTATTAGTGTTCCATTCTGGTAATACAGGCTTTATTCCTAGAAGGATAATGAGGAGTGGTGAAGTGTTAGAACTGAATGAAGAGGATGCATTCTGAATAGTGAGTACACTAAATGTCAATAAGGCAGGGAGACTAGATGATATTTCACCATGTTTTTAAGGGAATATGCTATGGAACTGTTAATTTGGCTGTTTAATGAAAGACTTGTAATGAGGCAGGTTCCTAGGGAGTGGAAAGAGGATGAGATAGCAGCATTGCATAAATATAGTGGTAGAATGGAGATATCAAACTATAGGCCTGTTTCTATTTCATCTGTAGCTGTTAAGATTTTGGAGAAATTGGTAAGAACTCATAAACAGAGTTGATTATATGAGGGTAATATTTATGCAGGCCAGCATGGATTTGTTAAAGGGTGCTCTTGGTTAAATAATCTGGTTACCTTTTACAATACATGAACAAGAGCAATGGATGAAAGTAAGGCATACGCTGTCTTTTTTGGATTTTTCCAAAGCATTTAACAGGGTGCCACATGACAAGTTGATTTTTAAGATGCATTGCATGGGTTTGGATATCAGGTTCTGGACTGGATTGGCTCTCTCTGATAGATATCAAAGAGTTGTATATGAGGGGGAGCAGTATCAGGAGAAGTAAGGAATGGTGTGATAGACTGTGTTCTCTAGTGTTGACCTCCCATGATGTGTCTTGTGACTCCATGGGAATCAGGAAAATAATAATCTCAAAAAAAATTTTTTTTAATTATCCAGGCCTCCATGAAGTCAAAAGACTTGTCGTTGGAGGTCGTTTTTAGGAAAATAAAGTTTATCATACCACTCCTTGAACCCACTGACCGTTCCTGCTCTAACCACTCTGAGGCAATGCATTCCACAGTTAAACCACCCTCCATGCAAAGAAACCACTCCTCACCCTCTTGCTCACAGCTTCCTTTCATAACTTCCAGGGATAGTTCCTTGCTCCTTTCTGTTCCACCAAGCGAAAGAATTCCCCATTCTCAACTCTGTAACCACCTCTCAACAGTTTAAGTCAATCATATCACCTCTCCTTCTATCTACCAAACACTGCAGTCCACATTCCCTCAGTCGATCCTCGTAACTGACATTTTACAGTCCTGAAACCACCTTTGTTATCCGCCTCAGTATCCTTTCCACAGTTAATTTATCCTCTTCAAATCCTGGGGACCAAATCTGAGAACAATAGTCTTAGTGTGGTCTGATCAGTCTTATTCAACAGAATGATAATTCTTATTTCTGCAGGTAAGCATCCTTCTCAGAATTGCAGCAATCCTCTGGGTTACCTTCAACACCTTTGCAATATGTTCCTTGAATTTCTGTTTTCTTTCAATCATCACCCCCAGATCTAGTCTCCCCTACTTCCTCCAGTATAGCTCCTCCAATCGAGTATGCATCCTCCCATCGATGGTTCCCAAATTTCAAGACTTTACATTTTGCTGCATTAACACGTTCATTGCCAATCACACGATATCGCGTGATGCGAGTTCTCACCGGGCGGCCGATCATGGGTTATCGCATGGACGTCGCTATCAAGTAAAAAAAATTTGGCCACCACACGAAATTCCAATTTTCAGCTTGGCAATGAACGTGTTAAACCGATATCTCCATACATTCGCCCATTTGTCTAGTTTATTCAAATCCTCTTGCAAGGCTGCACATCTGCACTATTACTGATAACCCTTCCCAGCTTCACATCATCTGCAAACAACTGAATATCCCCTTGCAATCCATTGACAATGTCATTGATATAAAGGTTGAACAATACAGGTCCCAGTACTGAGCCCTATGGAACACCACGTGTAGCCTTATGCCTCCTTGATATTGCCCCACCATACAAAACTCTCTGATACCTATCAGACAGCCAATCCTGAATCCAGTTGACTAACCTAACATCTAATTCCATGTATTGCAACTTAAATATCAGCTTATCATGTGGCACCCTGTCAAACGGCTTTGCAAAATCTAAAAAAATGGCAGCCTTTCCCTCATCAACTGCTCTTGTCACTTTATTATAAAAGGCAATCATATTACTAAAGCAAGCATGCCCCTTAAGAAATCCATGTGGATTCAAAAAATAACATTACTCTCATCTGTCCAACGCTGTATATACTCCTTCACTAATTTTTCCAAGACCTTAACAACTACTGATGACACACAAACTGGCCTATAATTAGACACTTCCAGTCTGCTACTACCCTTGTGCAGCTGTACTATCTTACCTTCTTTCCATTCCTCGGGTACCTTTTCCACAGCCAAACTTTTATTGAATAACCAGGTCAATGGAGCTGTCAGTTCTTTAGCACAATCTCTCAAAACCCATTGTGAAATACCATCCAGTCCCACAGTTTACTAGTATCCAGAGTACTCAGTATTAGGAACACACACACTCTCCTCTTGCATCTCTAAGCCCTGAGCCTGCCCTATCCCTCTAATATTAAAGCCTTCTCCAGGATGCCATACTCCAATAAAGTGCTCATTGAACAACTCCACTATGTGCTCTGCATCAGACACTACTTCCATTTTTATCCCACAATAATTTTATCATACTGGCCACATAGCTATAAAATTCCCTAGAATTTTCTTGTGATCTTAGTGCCCATCTTTTCTCATATTCCAGTTCTGCCTTCCTCACCATACTGGTCACTCTTCTGGCCTGCATCTTATATTCTTCGTGTATCTGCCCTCCTCCTCTCTCCTTATATCTCTTTTACAACTGCAGTTCCTGTTTGATATTGTCATCCACTTTACACTAAATTGTGTCTGCTTCTTCACTCATGGAATACAGCTTACTATAGCTGCTAACAAATATCCTTTCACAATTTCCCAAGCACTAATGATATCCTGGCATTCCAATTCTGCCCTCCATGGAACTGCCCCTAGCTGATACCTAAGAATATTATAATCACCTGCCTTATAATTCGACATACGACCGTCTCTTTGATACACCTGTATGTCTATTCATCTTCTAAGTCAAAACCACATGGTCACTCTCTCCAACTGGGGCAGAGATGCCATCTCAGTTATAAACAGCTCTTCTAATGCTATGACCAAATCCAAAACTCTTGAACCTCATGTTCCTTCTACCAGATGTTGTCTAAGACCATTTGTCCCTCAAGAATTCTGGAAATTCCATTCCTTTATGACTACATGCATTTTCCTCTTTCCAGCTTATACTGCTATAGTTAAAATCTCCCATAACAATCATTCTTCTTGCACTTGCCATGCTCAACTGCCTAAACATCTCCTGCTCCCCACCATCTGTGCTACCTGGTTTATAGCAACACCTCATGAAATATCATGTCTTGGCCCCTTTACCTCACACCATATGCTTTCAAAACAATTAGTGTTACTGCCTTCCAAAGCCTCCACTCTTAGAGGACACAAGTCATCATTTATCATAAGCAGTACTCCACTACCACATTTTCCTTTCCTATCCTGCCAAAATATGCTGTACCCTGCCACTTCAATTCTTGTTATTATATCATCCTCCATCAGCCACGTCTCAGAGATCCCAATAATCTTTGGCCAGGCTGACGCTATCATCACCACCAATTCATCTCCTTTATTTCGGATACTCCTGGCATTAGTATAGAGCATAAAAATGTCACTGTTTCTATACTATCATTGTCCCCTCTCGACCCCACTGGACTCAGTGTTACCTGATGTCGCCCCCTCCCCAAGCACCCATTCCTTGGGAATTCTAGTTTCCCTGCATTGCCACACTGACTCATTCAGAAAACAGCACTCTCTCCAGATGCCTTCATCCTTCCTCATTCAAATGAAAGCAGTCTCTCACATACAGTTCCCCCTCTGTCCTCAAACGCCCTCCAAGCATCCACATATTCCGATCCTCTTTTCAGACACATTCTGGCTATTATGGTATTCAGTATTACTGCTCCTCTGCTCAACTCGTCACTATCATACCTAGGCAACACAAACACAATCTTTCCTCTCTGTTTTCTTTTGAACAACCTCAGATCTCTCGCCGCCTGATTTACATTACCTCTCAAGTCATTCGTGCCCACCATCACAATCATTTCATCCATCCTTTCACCCCTCTTAATTGCCATAGCAACATTTTCTATCATCCCTCTAGGCAAACACATCTCTGGCATCCTATCTTGATGCCAGATCTCAGATGTGCAAGCACACCTGAGATCATTGAGTCACCATACATCATACCTGTAACCATTCTGTTCCTTGATTGCTCACCTGCATCCCTCATTCTCTCTCTCTCTCTCTCTCCTCTAACCATTTCTCTCTGTGTTTCCCTACCTACCTGCTGTCCTAGCATCACTCTATCCCTGGTTCCAGCATTCCTTCACATCTCCTCTCTCTCTCTGACTGTTTCCATTCTCCCCTCCTCTATCATTCCCATAACTCTCTCTCATTCCCTTTCTCCTACTGCTTCTATTCTCTCCTCTTCTATCATTCCCAAAACTTTCTTTCACTCCTACTCTGATTCACCTTGCATTCATCTCTTCCATTCTCCTAATCTCATCTTTCATACTTCTCATCTTGTTCACAAGACATTCCACCTCCTCTTTCAGCTCATCATCTATCCCTCTCTGCAAGTTAGTCACTCTTACTCGACATTTATTTACCCAATCAAAAACCATCTCCGAAAATTTCACAGTCATTCAAGCTTTCCACACTCCTGCCTCTTATTTTCTCATTCATATTTCGTTCGTCATTCTCTCCTATCACACTACTCGTCTCCCGATATTCATTTCCCATCTCTGAAACAACTAGGTCGGTTATATAAATATCTAATTCATTGATTTCCTCCCACTGCCTGCATTTTGTGCATTTTGCAAAAATGCGCAAAATGCAGGCAGTGGGAAGAAATCAGGCAGAAGACAGGCAGAAGGAAGGGAGAAAAAGACAGGCAGAAGGGAGAGTGCATTTTGCACACTCTTCCTTCTCTCACCCGCCACAGATCCAATTCCCGGGAAGCATACATGATGCAAACACTGCATGCCACAAAGTCCTTTATTATGTTACGTATAATAGAGTTCTTAAATGGCGGAGAACTTGGTGACACGCCATTTGTGATTGCAGCTGCATCCGCCATCATTCCTTACTGCCAAGTAACTACTCAACTAATCGCTAAAAATATATATAATTGCTATATAAACACTGTATCATATATATATATATATAAACACTAAATATATATAAATATAAATGCTATATTCAACTATACTACTAGATAGCGAAAACTTATCTGCTCTTCCACCGCAAAAATCACAGTAGAAAAAATACAGTAGAAAACTGGCAAATGAACCTAATATATATATATGTCAGAAATGGCTTTTGCAGATGTTTGGAAAAGAATTTCGCATTTTAATTGCAAAATCCAAGCTAAATGATCTGTCATCAGTGGGATTCACATAAAAATTAGAAAGGGCCAATCAAATGAGTTATGATAGCAATTAAATCCATTTTTATATAAAAAGCATTCAACACCAATAAAACTATGACGTGTTACCTTCCTAGCATGTCCATTAAGTATCTTGGAGTTGAGAGATCTGTACGCAGTGGTGGAGACAAGACATGTGCAGCTGCATGTCTCCAGCAATTATTGAAATAATGTGTTCCATCAGTGCCTAGAGCTGCAGCTATGCATTCTCCATAAACTATACAACCTGAGCAAAAATGGGGGAGAAAAAAAAAAAAAACAGATGTTATTAAATCACAGTTAAATATTATTTATTAAAAGAATTTCATTATGGCTTGTATAGCATTAATAATCAAGTGTACTGTGATTAAAAAGAAAAAAAGATTCTATTTCTAGGCCATGAAGAAATCTTTCTCAGGAAGAAAATTTTTTCTAAGACTGGCAACAATATTTAAATAAAGAACAATTCAGAAAAATTACTGGTTTGGAAAAAATTTGTGTCTTGCATACAGATATTCTGGAAATATATGAAGTTGAGAAAGTTTCTGAAATGCTGAAGCAAGTGAGAGAAAATATGTAAGAAGAGGGAACACAGAGATACTTTGTCCAACTCAAACCTACACGATTATAGGTATATATTAAAGTATGATAAAACATTTGTAATTTTTAATTTAAAAAAAAAATGGTAAACAACCATCACAAAAAAACTGCAGTTTAGTACATTACAGAATTCTACCTGTGCCACAAGATCCAAAAGGAATGTTCTTCGAGTTTGGATGCATTTTCATTCGGATACTTTATAATCTCCCCAAAAGAAGAGATACAGTATCTTCAAGAAATGAAATTATTATTGTTAGCCCTTAACACGTTCATTGCCAAGCTGAAAATTGAAATTTCGTGTGGTGGCCAAATTTTTTTTACTTGATAGCAACGTCCACGCAATAACGCGTGATTGGCTGAAAGGTGAGAACTCGCATCACACGATAGGCAATGAACGTGTTAAAGGAGTCAGACTCACCATGAGAGTTCCCCATATCACATACATGAAACCATGCCTTGAACTCAATTCATTGTAAGGCAAGATATTCCACTCACCAGTCACTCTCCATACAAAAAAAAAAATCTACAGCTCACACCCTCCATATACAGCCCTCAGGAATGATGTCTTATTCTACCCATACTCTATTTTATGAAAATCTTTTCTCCATAAACCGTTTCTCCAGTAACAACCTCTTACCAACTTGTTTCTCAATCATATCCTCCCTATATTATCCACGAGGCTCTGCAAATTCAATCATCTCTGGATCCTTCCAAATTAATTTTCATCTCTCTTAAATTATCATTCGGAAAACCAGATGACTAAATTTGTACATTGTAATAATTCATACATAGTCTGATCCATTTCTTATAGAAAAGAATCAACCACCTAACTTGTACATGTCAATGTCCTCTACATCATTGATAATCATTTTAGGTCCTTGTTTTTACTATTATCACAAGATCCCTTATCTCCTCCATCTGTTGCAAAATATTATTATTATTATGTGACACCTCCAAGGAGTCCAAAGACTCATCAAAGGAGGGCACCTACTTCTAGAACTCTCCGTCTCACCACTTAATCCATGAACTACAGCGAACCACAACTACTATTACATCCACACCAACGCCATCTACTGCCCACCACCACCACTAATAGTATTTTTGTCAGTGAATTGCATGTGTTCTCAAGGCTGATTTGGTATGCGGGATGAAAAACCCACGTTTCCGGAAGAAAAAACCCTGATACCACCATATGAGATCGGCTATCTTACCTTCAATTGAAAATCCCATATAAAGATTCCTCTCATCAAGTTCAATAGACCTTAAGCCTTTTTCCAATCAAAGGGCACAATGTATGAGGGATGTCCAGAAAGTAAGTTCCAATGAGCTGTCAGAGAAACAAAAATATACTTTCAAAAAACCCTTTATTGGAAATTAAAGTAGATATCTTTCACTACTTTTCTACATAATTTTCACCATTGTTCAGGCACTTATCATAACAGGGCACCAATAGTTGTATACCTTCGTCGTAGAAGGTTGCCACCCGTGATGCAAACCATGTATTGACTGCTTCTTTGACCTCCGCGTCGTCTTGAAACCGCCAGCCACCAAGGAAAAATTTCAGATGTTTGAACAGGTGAAAGTTGCTTGGCGAGAGGTCAGGACTATATATAGGGGGATGATGGAATTGTTCCCAGCCGAAGGTGGCAAGAAGTTGTGGTATGCCAGCCGTGTGTGTGGGCGGGCATTATCATGAGTCAAAACAGCACCCCTGGTAAGCATGCCACATCATTTATTCTGGATCGCACAATGCAGTTTCTTAAGGGTGTGGCAGTACATACTCATGTTGATTGTGGAACCTTGACCCAAGAAGTCTACCAGCAAAATTCCTCGTCTGTCCCAAAACACAGTGCACATGATTTTCCGAGTGGAAACCGTTGTCTTCAATTTTGTCTTGACTGGTGATGAGGTGTAGGTGTACCTCCACTCCATGGACTTGTTTGGATTCAGTGGTTGCGTGCGACACCCAAGTCTCGTCCCCAGTGAAAAGTCTGCTCAGGAAAGCAATGCCATCCTCATGGTAGCGTGTCAAGAATTCCAACACACAGCCCAGCTGATGGAAAAGGAAAGAGAAGCCCGGGAAACAGATTTGTCTCCTGCAAGCAACTTCGGCACCCAGTTTTTCTGATAATTCAGTTTCTCCGACACAATTTCACGAAGACATGAAACTTCTGGAAATTGCAGCGAGATTGACGTCATAGTGAATCCCCTATTCTGTCAAATCTTCTCTTCAACTGAACGCACCAAATCTTCAGTCACTAAATATAGTCGCCCGCTCCATTAATCATTGTGCACACCTGTCCTTCCTTCATTAAAAAGGCTTACCCATCTTCGTACTACCATTGAATCACTCATTGCATGTTCTCCATAAACTTCAATAATTTGCCAATGAATTTCAGCTGCTTTAATGTTCCTTGCATTCAAGAAACAGATAACTGACCTAATTTCACATGTGGCAGGCGATTCAATTTTCTTAGATGTTATAAACACACACACACCAAGAAGCGTATGCACTGCGAGAATGTCAGAAATGGCACCAATGCCTTGCTAATGAATCAACAAACTCAGCACTGTGAACGCATGTGCACCATTGCATTCACAGTGCTGCAGTGAAAATATTTAAAAATGAAACTTACTTTCTGGATATCCCTCGTACTATCATTCTTCCAATTGCTCCACGGAAGTGCACTAAATATCTGGAAAGCTGGGATGTAATACAGATCTAAACTTTCCAGATTTTAAAACTCACAATTTTTGATGCTGAACCGGTAGGTTCACTAGCTTGCTCACTCACAATATATTCAAATCCTCCTGAAAAGCCACATCTGCTCTACTATTCATAGTTCTCCCCAACTTTGTATCATATAGAAAAATTAGATATCCCCCATTTAAATCATTATCACTAATGTACAAGACAAGTGAAACAGTAATGACTCCAAAACAGACACCCGGATCCCTAATGGTAACTTATCTTCAAAGACACTGCTGTTATGACCCGGATAGGTTGCATACTCAGTTTGTATGCTGAGTGATGTGAAAACAGATTCGTCTCCTGATTATATGATAAGAGGGTATCTCTTATTTAATTGAAAACAGTGAGATGACTGTTTGGACTTCAGGAATGACACAGGATTAATTAACAATACTAATCATATACAGCAATCCCTCGATTAATACGTTCTTTAAAACAGGTGCATTAATCAAAATGCACTAATCGAATATAATAACAACCTATGGGAAAATGTATAATTCGTTGCTCAGATTTCTTTTTTGAGCCTTAATTTTTTTTATAAAAGAATTAGGGTATGTCTCAGGGAGGGCCTAGTTAAAGGAAAACCATTAAGTTGAAAGACAATAAAACATATTCAGAATATAAATTTATTATTCTGCTTCTTAACAAGGAATTGAGCTAACGTAGTTTGGCGAGCATTCTGTTTCTTTTTTCCATACAACTGAACCAGCCTTACCTTTCTCTTTGTATTCAGCAGTTGATTCACCCATTTTTTGTGTTCTTGTCCTATCTTTGCTTTGCTCTTGTCCTATTTTTGCTTTGCCTTGTTCATTTTTCTTTATTATTTCAAGTTTTTCTTCCAATAAGATTACTTTTAGAATCAATTTCACACTTCTATTTTTTGCCTCACTAATTCTTTTACTAATGATTAAAGGTTAGAAAAATAATTTAAAATAAAAAAGGAAAACAATTACACAAGATATGATCAGCAAAATACTATGTAAAGCAGACGACAAATTTTGGCAGTAAATTTGGAACATAGTGTACACAGAAATAGTATAGTATGCCATTAAAAATGGCTTTGTAAAATGTTTCAAATCGATAACTAAATTATTTCATCTTGGCGAGTGATTTTTTAAAATAGTTAGCCATAAAAAATGTATAGATCTAAAATTTTTAAAATCTGTATATAAGTGCACTAATCGAATTTGGGTATCGAAAAAAAAAATGACGCACTAATCGGGGGGGGGGGGGGCACATTTGGAGGACTGGGCTAAGGAGAATGGATATTGATTTAATGTGGCAAAGTGTAAGGTTATGCATTTTGGGATGAAAAGATTAGCAGCAGTATACCACATTGGTGGAGCTGTACTCCGGGAGATTGACGAAGCCAGGGATTTGGGGGTGTTGGTGGATAGGGAGTTGAAGTTCAGGGGACACGCTGCAAAAGTGGATAAATCAGCTCATCAAATCACTTGGTTACTGAAGAATACTTTGATGAGCAGAGAACAAGCAAGTTATTGTTCCTCTGTATCAAGCCATGATAAGACCACATCTTGACTACTGTGCCCAGATCTGGGTGTCAGGGTTTCTTCTTGATGGAGAGGAGGTAGAGTGGATCTAGAGGTGAGTGACCAAGATGATAGCAGGTCTATAGAATGAACCTTATGAGAATAGGTTGAAGATTTGTGGGTTGCAGATATTGGTTGACAGGCAGAAAAGAGATGATATGATTGAAACATTCAAATTGCTGAAGAGTTTCTATAAGATTAATTCAGAGGATATTTTTCAGAACAAGTCTGGTGGTGGGAGGACTAGGGGGGCCATCCATGGAAACTGGGTAAGAGTGTGGTTAGCAAAAGTGTTAGAACTAGGTTTTTTTGCATGGAGAGTGGTGAATGAGTGGAATAAGTTGCCAGAGTTGTGGGTGCCATGACTGTGAGTGGGTTCAAGGCAAGGTGTTGACATGATGTTTAGGGCCTCCCTCAATGAGTCTAAGGACTCCTTGGAGTTGCCAGTAATAATAAATCAAGGGAACGACATGATTGTCAATGTTTTTATAAGAGATCATATAAAGTGTTAATTGGTGATGAATCAGTGATGACTGTTTTGATGCATATCTCTCATCCCTCAGAATGACAAATAGCATACTCTCATCTTGATGAGTTACCTTTCAGTTGACAAATCACTCTCTTCTGTGATGATACCAGAGACTTCTACCATCTCCCAGACTTAGTTTCTACCAATGAGTCCCAGTGTTTCTTCTTGTGCCTTTCAGATTAAGACTCTTGAATCATGATTCACTGACTTTTGACTGAAACTTCCTGATGAAAGAGTAAAAGGTTTATGTCATCATCAGTCTATTGAAATAAGAGGCAAGAGCACCCTAATAAAAGAGAGAGTAAAATTAGGAGAGAGGGTGGATAAGAGGTATGGAGGAAAGAACAGGAAAGGTAAGGGAGGGACAGAGGTGAGGAGAAGTATGAAGGAAGGGTAAGGGGGGAAGAGAGAGAGAGAATACCCAGCTCACTGTTTATCTTTCTAGTTCAATGCTATTTGTTTATTTCACTTTAGCTAGTTGTATTGACACTTTTGAAATGGACAATGTTAAAACCAGGGTAGCAACTGGTGGAAAAGACTGATCACCCAGGTGATCAGTCTTTTCCAGGCAGACTGCCTAGAGACTACCCTCTGCCACTTGAGTTCCTCTCAGTTATCTCCATGGACCAAAAGAATACCTAATAAAAATGTTACTTGTCAAGTAACATCTTTATTAAAAAAGATGTACAAAAGACAAAACATGATAGGTCCATTCCTAATAATGCACAGGGTGGGAGATGTGAACCATTTGCTTTTGAATTTTGCAATCATTCAGAGTGAGTCCCTTTCTCAAATAGAAAGCATCATACTGAACCAAAGAATTAAAAGGAATTTACAGAATGATTCAGTAGGAGGAACACTGATGGAGTTCGTTCCTGACCTTCCAATGTTTTAAAATGAGTTAAAAACATCTGAAAAGTCGGTTAAAAAAACATGCTAATTTTAACTTATTGAAAACAAATGAACATTTCGTACCTGTTGTTGATTGGCGGTGACAGGAAATGCAGAGCAAATTGCACAACTTCCTTCAGACACTCAGGGAAGTTGGCCATGTACAGAAATTGTGCTCAACTGGATTGATGGTTTGACAAAAACCACAGAATGCATTCCTCGTGTTATAGAACCTCCATATATTGATGTTGACTGGAAGGATGCTGTATACTATCCTCCGTGCCAGATCCTTTCTCAACTGATAACCTCCATACTTTATCAGGTTCTGAAACAGGATGATGTTAGCTCTTAAGACCAAGGCATTGGTGCACAAGATGTTGAAGAAGAGATGGTACCAGGTAGTTGCTCTGGATGTTAGTGATATCTGTACCCAAAGAGCAGAGTTTAAAAACTGGCAAAGCTGGTTATACTGACCCGAGACAATGTTAGTGCTGCTGTTGTGGATATTTTGAAGTATGACTAAAATAACTAGGGCCAATATATTATAGCTGTTAACTTCATGTTCTGGCTATGCCACCTGCTTTGCTGGAAGAAAAGTCCACATTCCAGAAGGAAAAACCCTGCTACTATCATAAGAGACCTGCAGTTAAAAATAGTCCATTAAGGCTGAGTGAGTACAAATTGAGGGCTACAAGTGGTATGATTGTGGGTAAGGGAAAGGCGTCTAGGGATTTAATAATGGGTAATATGACAGCCAGAGTAGGTGGTTTTGATTGTATGAATATTGGATGAAATAGTTTAACAAACAGTATGTTTGAGTGAGAACTTGTCACAAATTCTCAACTCTGTGGAGGTTTGTCGATAATAACAGTAGTAGAATAAAGCAAATAGCTATTTGTATACATATGGAGTAAAAAAAAAAAAATTCACCAAGCTTACCTTCCTCTCTTTTCCTAGCAATTATTTTAGCTGCACTCTTGCTCATTACATGAACAACATAAAGTGGACAATTCACTTGATTTGCTGTTACTATAGCTCTGTGTGTAGCTTCAGCTTCAACCTACAAAGTAAATAATTTAAGAAAGTTGTCTGAACAGTCTGATGATAAGGCTTATAGACTGCTATTCACAGCTATATTTTTTTAAAGGAAATTACAATATAGACTAATATTAATAATTATAACAAATTTAATTAATATTTCCAATATTTTGGCAGTCAAATTGCCATCACCTGGAACACATCACAATATGATATGCACTTGCAGGTACTACTCTGAGTAAATGAGGCTGGAGCATGGCAACCAAAAGTAAGCCTGAAGTCCTAAGTCAGGGGTCTTCAACCTTTCAGACTGTGGGCCGCATTAAAAATTTCAATGAAGCCTGCAGGCCACTAAGCTATACTGCAGTATTTATAATTGTAAGATGCTTTCCAGATTCACAAGAAATACTGTGCATTTGATACTTTACATAAAATCCTATAAAAATAAACAAACTCAGCTTTAAGAGCGTAGATAGGAGTCGGGTTCATGATAAGTAAATACAATCAATACTTAAAAAAAAAAAGATAATTTAATGAATAAAACATTCATTTTTTACAATGTCAATGGGCAACTTGGCAATGTTTTTCCTTGACCAGCTCGTTGATGTTAGCATCAATGTTGGAAGTCGCTATGCGCAGAGTATTCTCGAGATGTTGGTCTATAATCTGAGTTCTTGTCTTGGACTTCACATGCTTCATTCTGGAGAAGAACTGCTTACATAAGTGTGTGCCTTCCTAACAAAGCGCACATCTTCAAAGCATGCCGGCAAAGTTTAGGGAATGCATTCTCAGAAATGTAGTCTTTGTAAAATGGAAGCAAGGGCACATTGAATAATTCTTCTGTTAAAGAAGAGTTGGTTTGGAATTCAAGCAGCTCCATTTGTACTGAGTCTGGCATTTCAGCAGTATTGACACTGAATGGCATTGAAAATAAATCTAAAGAAGACTGTTGGTTATGAAAATTACTAAATCTCTCTCTTCAAACTCACTTCGCAACATAGCTAATTTTGTAGCATATCCATCAAGATATGAGCAGTTGGACTCAGCGAGAAGCTGAAAATGAGTCAAGTCTTTTTTTGCGAGTTGTGCCTCCCAAAGTTTGAGCTTGGCCATAAAAGCTTGGATGTGATTAAACAGAGTGTGCACCAGTTGATCTTTGGATTGTAGCCGCGTATTTAGGTCATTCATATGCAACGAGATGTCAGTCACAAAGGCAAAGTCATCCACTTCGGATGACTTTGCCTTTGTGAATTCCGCAATCAAATTCCCCTTGGTTTGCAATTCCCATTTGCTTTGTGAATGCCTTTTAAATTCTGCAATCAAATTCCCCTTGGTTTGCATGAACTGCTGTAGTTCGCTCCTTAAGTCAAAGAATCTTAAGAACTTTCCTTCTGCTCAACCAATGCACATCACTATACTAAACCACATCGCTATGATCCACTTCACGCTCTTGGGTCAAAAACTTGGAATTGACGATGATTCAATCCTGTTGCCCCACTAATGTTGACGATAGTCACAATAACTTTCATGATATTCTCAAATCCAATAGTTTTCACGCACAAATTCTCCTGGTGGATTAAACAGTGGTAATAGACGAAATCTTTTCCTTCCAGTTCTTTCTGTAGCAGCACAACAAACCCTTCATTCTTTCCCACCATAGCAGGGGCACCATCAGTTACCACACCCTCAAGGTGGGTTAAGCTGAGGTCGAAACCCTGGAGCATTTACTTGGCGGCTTCAATAATATCAGTGCCTTTTGTTGTTCCCTTCATAGGTATGAGCGCAAACAGTTCTTCTGTCACATGATCAATGCCACGCATAAAGATAGCCAGTTGTGCTGTATCCTTCACATCTATGCTCTCATCTAAAGCAAGTGAATATGACGTAAATTAGGATGACCGTTTTTTTTAAAGTTCCTTCAATGTCATTGGCAAGTTCTTTGACAGGTCGTGCTACAGTTACCCCAGACAAACTCGTTTTTTTTTTAAACACTTCCTTATTATTTGGGCACAGAATATCCCCAGCAGCGATGAGCCACTCTTTCACAAACTCACCATCCGAGAAGGCTTTTGATTTTTTATTACTCAACTATTAGATAACTTTGACGCACGCTTCACTCTCTTCCCTCTGCCTTTTAAACGTACTCTGCTGGGATTTTAAATCAATTTAGGGTTCACTTTGTCCACACGAAGCCGCCCTTAAAGGTGATCAAAATTGGATGCATGCTTTGTCTCACAGTGTCATTTTATATTGTATTCTTTAGATAGTGACACTGACTCACGACAAATTAAACACAAAAAAGTACAAATTGGTCCACTTTTCATTAAAAACCTGACAAGAATCACTTGATTTATGCTTTTTACTCGTAGACGCCATAGTGATGGAAGGTGAACCCAAAAAATGATCCAAAATGGCCGTGTAACAGTTATTATCTACTGAATATGTCTCACACTAATGAAAAAAGTCTGGCAATATAAAACCACAATAGGCTATGGCTGACAAGACGAACCTGCATGCGCTTATACATGAATATCACACTGTTCACGACTGATTGATTGACTGTGGATGAGATCCTCTTGTATTTATATGAAAATAACGAAGTATCGAGAACCTTCGAGATGTATCTGGAAGGCACTAGACAGCACACTCGAACGAACTACTGCTTCACCCATCTACCTGTGACATTAGTACCGCTTGGTGCTGGTAGATGGCTGAAGAAGCATGGCTATTTAATATTAATCTTTATAGGATTTTGGTAAAGTATCAAATGCACAGCATTCCTGGTGTATCTGGAAAGTATCTTACAATTCTAAATACTGCAGTATAGCTTAGTGGCCTGCAGGCTTCATTGAAATTATTTTTTTATTTAATCACAAGGAATGCTATGCATTTGATACTTAAGTATCAAATGCTAATGGAGATTCTAGGAATAGTCTTTCATATTTATATTTGCTGAAGTGGAGTAGAGTGGCCTTTTATCCAGCATACACTGACAGGTGTCCAGAGCATGGTCAGCAAATCCTCAGTGACTATAGATAGAAACAGGCGTAGTGCTTGTGTTTGGAGATTGTATTGTTGGCTGTCCTAGATGCTGATTACAACACTGTTATTTTCCTTTTTCTAAGGTAAATAGATGCTGGTTGTTTAGATCTGTTAAAAATATGGTAATGGTATATTTGTTTGCAGAATTTTTCTTGCCGAACAAAATAGCCAGAGTCCATGATGAACTTAAGCAGGCTGAGGCATTTGGAGAAAATAAACAACAAATTACACAATAACCACAGTTTATTTATTTATTTTTATTTGTATGGAGTTTTCCTCCCTTTTCTCCCCCCCCCTCATGGGGGAGGGGGTTAAGTATTTATGGCTGTAGATCCGTATGTTGAAGGGATCAGTTTGCCTGCTTGCAGGATGAAAAACCCCAGATAAACTGGGGGGGGGGGCATGTTGTCCACGCCCAAGACCAGCTAACTTGGCTATGGCTGAGGAAGATCCTTAAACTCCTCACGTCGGCGACAGGAATCGAACCTAGGACACTCTTTCCCCAGGCATATGGTTGCGAAGTGCAAAGCTACTAGGCTAACTGTGCAGACAATAACCACAAGAATTAACTTTAATGAAATGAAAGTAACTTGTTGTTTATAATCATGCCACAGATACCTTTAAAGATTGGAAGAAACAGCTCAAATAAGGTCTAAAGTGAATTTAAGATGGACAATGGCGAACATCAAACTGATATTCGCCTAATGCTTGGCTAATTTGTTTGTGGATGGATTAATGGCATCTATGATTGAACATAACTCATTTACTTTGTGGAATTTTAGTAATCCATGTATCATTTATTAGTAATTTTGACAGATCAGGAACTAAGCAATTGTGATTAATTTTGATACGTTGAATTTTAATATGTGCTTACAATTGCCCTACCACCTTTAGTTGAATTTCACATGAATCCAGAAGCATACATATTATTATGGGCAATTCCAAGGAGTTCTTAGACTTATCAAGGGAGACCCTACACATCACATCAAGAACTAACCAACATTTGTGCAGTATCTATCATAGTTTGCTTTGAACTTGTTCACAGTCATGGCACCCACAACAGACTCTGGCAACATATTCCACTCATTCACTTCTCCAAACAAAAAACCTAGTTCTAACACCTTCACTAACTACACTCCCACTCAGTTTCCAAGGACAGCCCCTAGTTCTCCCACCACCAGACCTGTTCTGAAATATTTCCTCTGAATTAATCTTGTTAAAACCCTTCAGTAATTTGCATGTCTCAATCACATCACATCACCCCTTTTCTGCCTATCAACCAGTTTCTGTAACCCATAAATCTTCAACCTGTTCTCATAAGGTTGATTCCATAGACCTGCTACCATCTTGGGTCACTCGCCTCTGGATGATCCTATTCACCTCCTCCTCATCACCAAGAAACCCTGCTGTCCAGTAGTCAAGATTGGTGGGGGGGGGGGTCTTATCAATACTCAATAAAGAGGAACAATAACCTTCTTGTCTCTGCTCAAAGTATTCTTCGGTAACCAAATGATCTGATGAGCCCAGTAGTCAAAATGGGATCTTATCAAGGCTCGATAAAGAGAAACAATAACCTGCTTGTCTCTGCTCACCTCACTTTTGCTATGTGCCCCATAAACTTTAACTCCCTATCCACTAACACTCCCAAGTCTCTGGCTTTTTCAGTTTCCTGAAGTACAGTTCCACCAATGTGGTATACAGCTGGTAATCTTTTCATCCCAAACTGCATAACCTTACACTTAGCTACATTAAACTAACATCCGTTTGCCTTTTTCCAGTCTGCCAATCTATTCAAATCATCCTGCAAAATTTTGACGACATCTGTATTAACTATTGCTCCACCCAACTCTATTGGCAAATAACTGAACAGTTCCTCTCAGATCCTTTCCTATATTATTAATGAACAAATTAAACAGTATCAGTTCAAGAACAGACCCCTGTGGCACACACTAGTCACAGACTTCTTTCAGATTCTACTCCTGAATGAACTACTCTGATATCTTTCCATTAACCACCCCCCTATCCATTCCCATGTGCTACAGTTTACTAATTAGAATTCCATGTGGTATATCCTGTCAAAGTCCAGCAGTATTGCTGTAAACCTATTACCTTCATCCAACTCAGCTGTCACTATTATAAAACATGAGCAAGCTATTGAGACATTATCTACCCTTCACAAAACCGTGCTGTCCACCCATACAGTATTCCATTTCCATCTATCCATTCCAGTATTTTGCTCTTGACCAACTTCTCCAATACTTTGACAACTTCTGATATTATTATTATTCAGGCCTCCATGGAGTCAAAAGACTGATAATGGGAGGTCGTTTTTAGGAAACACAAAGTTTATCATACCACTCCTTGAACCCATTGACCATTCCCGCTGCAACCACTCTCTCAGGCAATGCATTCCAAGGTTCAACCATCCTCCACACAAAGAAACCACTCCTCACCCTCTTGCGCAGAGCCTCCTTTCGTAACTTCCAGGGATGGCCTCTTGTCATCACTCCTTCCCACTGTTCCACCAAGTGAAAGACTATCCCGTAACTGCCTCTCAACAGTTTAAAAGTCTTGATCATATCACCTCTCCTTCTATCCACCAAACTCTGCAGTACACATCCCCTCAGTCGATCCTCATAACTCATATTGTACAGTCCTGAAACCATCTTTGTTATCTGCCTCTGTACCCTTTCCACAGTCAATTTATCCCCTTCAAATCCTGGGGACCAAATCTGAGAACAACAGTCTAAGTGTGGCCTGATCAGAGTCTTATACGATGGAATGATAACTCTTTTATCTCTGCAGGTCAGCGTCCTTCTCAGTATTGCAGCAATCCTCTGAGTTACCCTCACCACCTTTGCTCCCTGAATTTCAGTTTTCTATCAATCTTCACCCCCACATTGCTTGTCTCTCCTACCTCCTCCAAGTACAGCTTCTCCAATCGAGTATGCATCCTCCCATCGATGGTTCCCAAACTTCAAGACTTTACATTTTGCTGCATTAAACCGAAACCCCCATTCATTTGCCCATCTGTCTAGTTTATTCAAATCCTCTTGCAGGGCTGTCATATCTGCACTATTACTGATAACCCTTCCCAGCTTCACATCATCTGCAAACAACTGAGTGTCCCCTTGCAATCCATTGACAATATCATTGATACAAAGGTTGAACAATACAGGTCCCAGTACTGAGCACTGTGGAACCCCACTTGTAACCTTCTGCTTCCTTGATATTGTCCCACCATACACACCTCTCTGATACCTATCAGTCAACTAATCCTGAATCCATTCGACTAACCAGACATTTAAACCAATGTGCAGCAACTTAAATATCAGCGTATCATGTGGCCCTGTCAAATGCCTTTGCAAAATCTAAAAAAATGGCAGCCTTTCCCTCATCAACTGCTCTTGTCACTTTATTATAAAAGGCAATCATATTACTAAAGCAAGAGCACCCCTTAAGAAATCCATGTTGATTCAAAAAATAACATTACCCTCATCTGCCCAACGCTGTATATACTTCTTCACTAATTTTTCCAAGACCTTAACAACTACTGATGACACACAAACAGGCCTATAATTAGACACTTCCAATCTGCTACCGCACTTATGCAGCGGCACTATCTTACCTTCCTTCCATTCCCTGGGTACCTTTCCTGCAGCCAGACTTTTATTGAAAAGCAGGTCAATGGAGCTGTCAGTTCTTTAGTACATTCTCTCAAAACCAGTGGAGAAATACCATCCAGTCCAACAGCTTTACTGATATCCAGAGTACTCAGTATTTAGAACACACTCTCCTCTAAACCCTGAACCTACACTATCCCTCTAGTATTAAATCTCCTCTAGGATGAAATACTATAATAAAGTGCTCATTGAACAACTCCACTATGTCCTCTGCATCAGTCACTCTATTCCCATTTTTATCCTGCAATGTCATTCTTCCACAATCGTTTCTCCACCTTCTGGCCACATAGCTAAAAAATTCCTTAGGATTTTCTTTGGATCTTAGTGCCAATCTCTTCTCATATTCCAGTTTTGCCTTCCTCACCATTCTGGTCACTCTCCTGGCCTGCGTCTTATATTCTTCGTGTATATGTCCACCACCCCTCTCCTTATATATCTTCCGTAATATCTTTTTATATGCTGATTGGTCGGTAATTTGCTACATTAGTCTTGGAGCCTCCTTTATGCAATGGAACTATTTTCCTCTCTTTCCACCCCCTCAGAGCTAACCGAGAGCTGAGACCTAGATTAAACAATATGGTCAAGGGCACTAACAATTACCTCGCTGTTTTCCATAAAACTCTAGCTGCAAATTTACTTCAATTTAAAGTCTTCCATTAATCATCCAGCAAAAATCAAAATTATTTTTGGAGTTCCAATGTTCAGTACAAGAAATGTCCTGAAAGAATCATTTGCTATGTTGTCAATGACAGTACACAAGTTAGGAGGAAAATATCCAAATGTAAATGTAGAAAACAGATCTTTCCTTGCACGTTTTAGCAATTACTTTATATGCCTATGGTATGTCTTCTATAAGATCTCTACAGTTGTCACTTTTAACACACTCTATAAAGCCTTCCAAAGCTGCTTTAAGCATCATTTAATATGCCATCTGAAGAGAACTGTACTTCATAAATAAACAAATTTGTAAACCAATAAAAATGCCTTCCATAATTTTTGCGACACTTATTCTTAAACACTTAAAAAAGAGTAGACACCATCATTGTTCTTATTTAAATCCCTGATGAAAATTTTCAAACAACATAATAGATGTTACCAAAATAAGGAAGGCAAAAACAGGCGAGATTCTTCTAAATGACAAATACAAAATGTTATATTAAAGCCATAATAATCAGGTAAAGGAAGTAGTAGTTACAGTCTTCAACATTAAATGCAAGAATAATTTTCTTGAATAGCATGCAATATCAAGTATAGTGATGTGAGCAACACCTGAATAATGAAATTAAACAATAAGACTTATTTGTGACCACAAAACAAAGTAAATTATACTTATCATGAAATTATATTCTTGTTTAGTCCTTTACTCAAGCATAAGAATTGCCTTAGACTGTAATATAAGATCTCACGATATTGAGTTCTGACAGGCAAGATTAATTTGGAGGAAAATTATTGAGAGGAAATTAGTAGTGATGTAAATTTCTAGTATAGTACTATAATAATCAGGAATATGACGAGTTTAAATGATAATCAGTGGCAAGAGAAATTTTTTTTAGCTTTATAAGTTAAAGACTGTCCTTAATGACAGTCTTTAACTGAACTATTCCACTTTCATAAAAAAACCACAATACTTCACGAATATTCTCCTTCTGATTCTCTCCCAAGCTCTTCAAGGAAGACTAAGGGTTTGTCAGATAAGTGTCGATGTGCTGACAGTAAAAAAAAAAACACGATTGAAATCTGATGCCAAAGTACAAGAAAAAAAGACTCATGCTGGCTCAGACGTCGTCCAGTCAAACAAGGTCCGTATCCCCAATCGAGTAATCAGGGTTGGATCGAAAAATCAGTTACTGAAAACATAGACAAAAAAAATCAACCTCAGGCCTGTAAAGGATGAAATATCAATTGGCACACGGAATGTCCGTACACTCTGGGCAACTGGAAAATTGCAGTTGCTTCAAGAAGAAATGAAGAAATACAGATGTGATATATTGGGTATTTCAGAAATGAGATGGACATTGTCAGGGGAATCAAATGGTAGAAGAGTTTTCTGGTCAGGAAATGAAAGTAAGCATGAAGCAGGTGTAGGTTTCCTGCTAAGTAACAAGGCCTGTCAGGCAATGATAGGATACAAACCAGTTAGTGAAAGAATAATGGTTGCAAGATTCAGTGCCCAACCATTTAATATCATGACCATTCAAATATATGCACCAACTGCAGAGAGTGCAGATGAAAACATTGAGAAATTTTACAGGGATCTAGAACTAGTAATTGATGAGGTGCCGAAGCAGGATATACTCATCATTGGAGGAGACTGGAATGCAAAGATTGGCAAAAATAACACAGGATGGGAAAAGGTTATGGGAAAATTTGGATATGGAGAAAGAAATGAACGTAGAGAGATGCTTCTGGAATTTGCCACGGATAACAACCCTGACAATTTGCAATACCAAATTCCAACAAAAAGATTGTCGTAAATGGACGTGCCACTCCTTCGATGGCAAACACAGGAATATGACTGACCTGATATTAATAGACCAGAAATGGATAACCTCAGTTCAACAGTGCAGATCATTCCAAGGAGCTGATATTGATTCGGACCACAGTTTAGCGATTGTGAATATAAGACTAAAACTGAAACAGAAGTACAAAGGAAAGTTCCAAAAAGCTAGAGACATCTCAAAACTAAATGAAGACAGGCTAAGAACAGTATATTGGAAACTAAGCTTAAGACCTCAAATGAAAAACAAAATATAAATACAAGAGCAGAACAACTGACTACAGTGCTAAAAAAAAAGCAGCAGAGGAAGTAATTCCTGAAAGAGAAAAGATCAACAAGAAATGGATAACTCAGGAAAACCTAAAATTTGTACAAGAGAAAAGAGAACTGAAACTTAAAAGATATAATTCAGAGGCAGCAGATGAGTTATACCATCAAAAATGCAATGAAGTACGGAAAGCAGCAAGATCTGATAAAGCTAAATGGTTGGAGGACCAGTGCAAAGACATTGAACAGTACTATGGAGAACACAAAACTAGAGAGGTCTACAAACTTATAAGAAATGTCAATAGGAAGTGGCAAACAAGATCAGTAGCAGTCAAAGATGAAAATGGTACAGTATTGATGGACAGACAGAATACATAGATGGACAGAGATTTTGTCCATCTATGTATCTGGGAAGATACATAGATGGACAAGATATTGCAGCAAACTATATAAAAATCAACTAAATGATACTGCAACAGAAGTAATCAAAGAACTAAAAGCAATCTCTCCACCAGCAGAGATCTTTGAAAATGACATCTTCGAAGAGGAGGTGAATAAGGCTATAAAACATCTCAAGAACAACAAGAGTCTTGGAAATGACAACATAATAGGCGAGATGTTAAAATATGGGGGAGAATCAGTTGTAAAAGAAATACATCAGCTATGTAATGAAATATGGAGATCAGGATATGCCCCCGAAGAGTGGGAAAAATCAGTGCTTTAGAATGCACCAATTACAGAACTATTGCATTAATGACTCATCTTGGCAAAGTGCTGATGAAAATACTAACAGAACACCTGAAGGGGCATATGGAGGCACATCTTCCGGATAAGCAAGCCAGATTTCGACAGGATCGAAGTACAGTGCAACAAATACTCGCACTAAGACTAATAGCAGAGAAAGCTCGAAGAAAGAACAAAACGATATATTGCTGTTTCGTGAACTTCCAAAAAGCATTTGATAATATTGACCAAAATATAACATGGGCTGTCTTGGAATCCTATGGTGTGGACAATAAATTGATCTGCCTGCTGAAAGATATAAACAGCCAAGCACAAGCAAAAATCAGGATAGCAGATGAGACTGGAGATTGGTTTGCCACTAGTCAAGGCACAAGACAAGGGGACCCAATACCACCAATCATCTTCATCACACATCTGGGAAAAACACTAGATAAGATTAAAGAAGGTGGAGGCATTTCAATAAATGGCATGAGAATAAACTACCTCTGCTTTGCAGATGACATCATCCTGATTGAAGAAGATGCAGCAAGGCTGGAACAGACATTGCAAACACTATACACAGAAGGAAAAAGATATGGACTAAATGTCAACTTTGAAAAAACTAAAACAATGATATTCGGACAACAGGAGTTATTGAACAGAGTTACGCTAGATAGATTTCAACTAAAAAATGTGGAACACTTCACATATCTTGGATGTCATATATGATGCATAACTTGGACCCCAAAAGAGAGATAAAAATTAGAATAGCCAGAGCAACAACTATTTTAAAAGCCATGGACAAAATATGGAAGAGCCGAGCTATAAAGATGCAAACTAAACTGCGCATTGTAGAAACCTGTATCTTCAGCAGTATGCTCTATGGATGCAAGGCATGGGTACTCCTGAGAGAATCTGAAAGGAGGATATTGGCATTTGAGAGGAAGTGCTATAGAAAGATCTTGAGAATAAGCTGGATACAGAAAGTGAACAATGAGGAAATCTACAGATGAATACAACAAAAAGAAAACGAAAACCTGATCCAGAAAATAATCAAAAGGAAACTACATCTATTTGGTCATATATGTAGAATGAATGATGAGGGAAAACTAAAAACGTTGCTGTTTGGAATAACTGAAGGAAAGAACAAAAGAGGAAAAGAATGGGGTGATGACATTGTCAAATTGTGTGGAAACTCTATACACAAACTGAGTCATCTTGCATTGGGGTTATTATAGGATTAACGTTGAAGAGGTTTTTCATAAATGGTGAAAGATGGGAAGTGGGGAGAACAAGTGGTCATCTCTGGAATCTGTATAAGGTGGGTGTGAGCAAGGTAGTGAAAAGCAGGGTTTTGCATGTTTTTGCATGGAGAATTGTGAATGATTGGAATGCATTTCCTGAGAGTGTGATATTTGCAGAGAATTATTTAAGGCACAGTATGATGAGCAGAGCCTCCGTAGCTCAGTCAGTATAGACAAAGTCCTTTGGTTGGAAAAACCTGGATTTGATTCCCGTCCAAGATGTGAGGAATCTTGTCTCTTTTGACTAAAGGTGAGTCAAAAGAAACAAGAGTGCTGGTCTCTTGACTCACCTGGTCTCTTTTGACTCCATATGAGACCACTTTAGCTGGTCTCATATGGAGTACAGATTTAGGATGGGGGGGGGTTGCCTTTTTTGTCCCTCAGAACAGGCAAAGCAGCCCAGTGAACATACACATCTACAGACATAGGACACACCAGGAGGTATAGGGTCAAACACCTTATCCTTGAGACAGTCATGGTTGTGAAGTCCACAGCTAAGAACCTTGATGGTTCCTGAAAAGCTTAAGACAAGATAGTATGATGAGCTGACAACAGAAAAAATTAATCAAAATTACTGCCTACTAATTGAAGAAGGTAAACATTTTGTCCTACATTTAAATGCAAAAAAAAAGACTATATTTATGAGAGTTTCAAAAGAAAATAGATCTCAGCCAGAAATATTCATAAACAATATAAAAATTGAGCACACAACAGAATACAAATATTTAGGTACCTACTTTACTGCAAATGGAAAATAAGATAAAGAAATAAAAATAAGAACTGCCATTGCTAAAGATGCCTTCTAGAAAAATAAAGATCTGCTCAGAAGTTATTATTATTATCAACATTTGACCTCCATGGAGTCAAACTCATCATGGGAGGTACTCACTATTGCATACAATGCTCATCCAACCGCTTCTCAAGCTAATTCAATATGTCCACATCCACAACACACTCAGGCAATGCATTCTACTCACATACCACTCTCCATGAAAAGAACCTGCTTCTCACTCCATTGCTCACACCTTCCTTATGCAGTTTCCAGCAATGGCCTCTTGTTCTACTCCCCTCTCCCATTCTGTGAAATATCTCTTCCATGTCTACCTGAAAACAACCCATGACTAGCTTATATGTCTCAATCATATCCCCCCCCTCCTCCTATTCATAAGGCTCTTGCAACTTACATTATCTCAATCTGTTTTCGTACTCCACATTCCAAAGACTACTGACTACCTTTGTGAATCTTATTTGGAACTTTTCTAACATATCCTCATCACCATGAAAACCTGGCGACCAAATCTGTGCACAATAATCCATATGAGGCTTGATCAAGGCCTTATACAATGGAATCATAATCTCTCTATTTCTGCATGTCAGAGTTCTCAGCATCATTGCCATTATTCGATGTGATGTCTTCACAACTTGTGCAATGTGGCCCCTGAATTTCAGGTCCTTGTCCACCATCACTCCTAGATCTCTCATCTCCTTTACTTCGGTTAAAGTTTCCCCACCAAGTGTATACTTTGCACCTCATCATTGCTTACCAAATCTCAAAACCTTACACTTGGCAACATTGAACTGACAGTTCCACTTACTTGCCCATTCATGCAATCTATTCAAGTCCTCTTGTAAGGCATTAACATCAGCCGACTGTGCATTGCTCTCTCCAGTTTTGCATCATCTGCAAACAGCTGGATATCACTAGTTAAACCCAGCCCAATATCATTAATATACAAATTGAACAACAATGGTCCCAAAACTGACCCCTGCGGCACACCACTGGTGACCTTTCTCTTTCGAGATACTGCACCTCCATATACAACTTTCTGAAACCTATCTGACAGCAAGTCCCTGATCCAACAGAGAAGTCTGTTATCCAATCCCATCTGTTTCAATTTATTTAAGAGCTTGTCATGTGACAGCCTATCAAAAGCCTTTGCAAAATGCAAGTACACCACTGCATATGCATCTCCTCTGTCCAAAGCATTTGTCACCTTGTTATAGTGCTTAAGTAAGTTAGTGAAACACGATCTCCCCTTAACAAATGCTGATAACCATGAGAATACTGCTGTTATCAACCCATTTCTGTATCCTACTTCTCGCCAATCTCTCCAGGACCTTCACCACAACTCCAGATATACAGACAGGCCTATAATTTGAAGCTACAGCCTTATCACCACCTTTATGCAGTGGAACAATTTTGCCCTCCTTCCACTCCCTTGGAGCCTGTGCTGTTACAAAACTCTTATTAAACAGGCATGCCAATGCTACTGCCAGTTCCCTGGAACATTCCCTTAGGATTTGATGACATATCACTACATCTTATCACCTTATTAACATCGAGGTTATTTATTTCCTCAAGTGCCTCCTGCTCACTCACAATTATGCTATCCTCTCCTATGTACTCAACACTTAAGTTCCTCATGATTCCACCCTGATCAGGATGAAAAACACTTATAAATTGATTACTGAATACCTCAATAATGTCTTCTGCAGCAGTTACCATTCTACCACTTTCATCCCTTAACTTCATCTTTCCATGATCATTTTCTTTCTACTTGCCATATATCTAAAAAAACTTTCTAGGGTTTTTCTTAGCCTGCTTTGCCAATTTCTGCCCATACTCTACTTTTGTTTTCCTTACTAACTGAGTCACTCTCCTGGCTTGTTCTTTATATTCTTCATGTGACTGATTACCATTATCCATCTTGTACTTCCTCCAAAGTACTTTCTTTTTCCAGATTTTATGTTTAAGTTCTGTGGGTATAGAGACAAAGTAGAGAATGATAAGATCATTAGTTTGGCCAGTTTTCACACATGGAAGTGAGACCAAGTAGAGATTTGGTCAGAGCACATGACAAATACAGAGTACCACAGAGAAAGAAAACACAGAAATCTTTAGGAAAGATTATAGGAAGAGGATCAAGAGATAAAAAAAGGATATGGTTTGATGATATAAGGTCATGGACAGGATCATGTGACTATGCTGAAACAAACAAGAAGGGCTGACAACAGAGTACTGGAAGGACATGGTGCTGCACTCTCGCATTAGGAAGCTACATGATAATGATGAGGTGTTTGTATGAAGGGACCTCCCATGATGAGTCATCTGACTCCATGGGGGTCTTGGGATAATAACTTAACACTACTAATTTCTGCCAAATAAGACATTTTCGTAAGCAATCATCACCATTATTATCAATTACATCATAATAACTCCCTTATTTCTGATATTCCTGGTATCTGTAAATAAATACAGTAGTTCACTTTTAGGTCTATAACCAGGCCTACTCAAGCTGTGAATTACCGTATTTTTCCATGTATAAGACACCCCCATGTATAAGACGAACCTTACTTTTTCAAACCCAAAATTAAGAAATCAATATTTTAAACATCTCCAGTGTCTAATCATACACTCAGTGGGAGGAGGTCCAAACTGTCTTTCTGAAGCTTTATTTCCATGTTGTTTTGCATAATTGATGACTTTTAACTTGAATTTTGAAGAATATGACAATCATTTTTTATTTTCAGACATTTTTATGGGCTAGTGTTCAAAATATTGTTAATGCATTAACTTACCCAGCCAACAAGTTGCACACTTATGAATGCTTTCAGAGTTCTTATTGGTTTATTCAGAATCAGCCGTTAATGACGTCAATCGACAGAGTTAATAAAGGCTAGTGATTGGAGGAAGCCTGTTCACAGAGACAAGGTACTGAAGTTTCACCACGGCAACCACAGATCTCTCAATCAGTTACCCCCCCCCCACCCTGTGTATAACACGACGCCAATTTTTGGTCTAAAAATTTTAGAAAAAAGTATCGTCTTGTACACGGAAAAACATGGTATCTATCACACTTGCCTTGCAATCACCATTATTACCCCTTACCTGATATATCTCATCAGTCTCAATTATCCTTTTCCCTCACATCCTGATCCATTCCTATGCTGATCATTCCCATAAACAACGCATTCACTGCTACTTCCAACAGCTACTCTCCCTGCCATGTTTTCCTGTCCACCCTGACTAACCCTGTTTCCTGCATTCTTGTTTTGTCACTCTCACAAAATTAGCAATCTCATTTACAACCACTTCAGTCTCACCGGTTTTTTTCTTTCTCTCTTGGTCTTTCACTTCACATCTTACTTCATCTGATCTGATGCTCACATCGCTCACTGTACTTCCATATAGCAACAATTTCTCTAGTTCACTCCCACCAAACCTATTCAAATGAAATCTGTCACTTTTGTACAAACACATTCTTCCCTCAAATACATGCAACACATTTACAAACTGTACTTCTTTCTCTTCACACATCTCTGCCAGCATAACATTCATGATTCTTGCTCTTCATCTCAAATCATCATTGTCATTTCCCAGTCACACACTTACAATGTCTCCTATTACACTGTTATCTTTTAGTCTCCTCATAGCCTCCTGATATTCATCCTTACATTTGCCATATGTCCAAATAAACCATTTGTTCCCACAATCACCACTAACTAACTCTCCTGCTTGTTTCCTTCTCATATCCAAATTTTCCTTGATTCTATCCTTTTGCACTCTTTCATTTCTTTCCATTAAATTTCTGATATCATTTTAGATATTCATCATTTCAGTTCTCATTTTGTGAACAACTCAGTCTTCAAATCCTGTATTCTGGTAATTTCACTGTGTTACTCCAATAGTTTCGCTCTGTTGCTCCAATAGTCTCACTCCCTGTTGTTCTGCCATTCCTTTCTTCTGTTTCCTCATTCCTACTTTCTTTTGCTTAAATATTATCACTTCCTTGCATTTCTTCATTTATATGTTCTCTCATTCTCACCCACTTTCATTTCGTTATTAATAGTCTTTCACATCCCCATTTACACTAACTTTCATTCTTTCAGTCTATTTCATATTTGCTGATATCTTAGTCCAACAAAATATCATCTCCTGCTCAGTCTCTACAAACACATCTTTCATTGATAACATCAAACCATTCTCAAAAAGTCTATGATATTAATAGCATTTGATTTTTGCACTGCATGGCAAGCAGATCTTGTTCACACCACAGTTTCTTTAAAGGCAAAATTCAGTAAAAAAGTCGAACTAAAAAATCCACAAAGGCCAGTGCAATGGGAGACTATTGTTGAGTTCTTCTAAGAGAGAGATTCAAAGATGCTTACTTAGATTAGGAAACAAATTAAGTTTTTTACTCAAGCTATGTTTATTTTCAACTATTTTTAATAGTATCTATTTCATTTTCTCACATATCATGAATTATATATGCATTCTGAAAAATTAATTTTTTTTTTTTTTTTTTTCCTTTCCAATTTAACAACTATGGTTGTTTTTTAACTTATCAGTGAACCTTGCGACTCCATGGGATCAGGAAAATAATAAATGATGATACTTAGCAATTTTATATTTTTGGCATACTTGGACAAACAAACAAACTAACATGCTTAATAATATTCAATTCTATTCCTAAAACACATAAAATCCACCAAGTCAAACCTTTGTCAACACAACTATATTTAGAAATCATAAGATAAAAAAATAACAGAAACTGTAGTCCTATTCAAAGATTTTGATTTTTTTAATGTAAAATATATTAAGTTACTACATTTCTAATCTAAAAAAAATAAATTTTTTTCTAAGAAAAATATATCGATTTCTTTGACTGAGCAAAGAATCAAAATGCTGATTTTTCCAATTCAAAAACTTGTTTTTTCACACTTCCCAACTTAATGATGTTCTTTATTAATATAAACAAATTTATGTGTGATAAAGGAAAGAATACCTCTTCAGGTCTACTGTATAGGTGTGCCTCTGGTCCAGTGATGCCCAAATCCAGCATTTTTTTCTCATTCTATAAAATGTTAAAAAAAATTCTATTACTCTTAATGCATATCATGCTCTAGAAAACCTAATTCAATAATTAGTTTTGAAACAGTTAATATAATAATTTCATATATGGTAAATAAACAAATAAATAACATTATGCTTTACAATTGCTACATCAAAACAAAATGAGACTGAAGTAGTGCTTATTCAAACATACAATATTTACTTGAGAATATCAAAGATATAGAAATTACCATTCATTAATGAAGAAATTTCAGTTATGACTCACACACACCAATTCTAGTCATAAATACTGTTACAACCTGAAAAACACAAACCTTTAATCTATCAGTAAATCATTAACAGCTCTTCAGCACGAACAAACCACATGTATAATATGCATATAGCAGCAATTTGAAGTACAACAGATTCAGTTCAGGTCTTCAAGATGACCAATCAGATGGCGACATGTGGTCAAGCACATTTTCCTCCAGCCACTGCTGTGTGGTCCTTGCCTTGTTTGTGCAGGGACTGAGTCCTGTTGGAAGGACTAACAGTACTTTCAGTACAACAGAACATATGATATGTCCCCTAAATACCATGAAACATGGTGTTTAGGGGACATACCATATGTTCCAGCATGATGTCTTGATACACTTGAGCAGAGGTTTTGACCTCTTTCTTGCAAAAATGCAACTTGGATACCCCCCCCCCCCCCCGAAATGTCACTCCACCAAATCATTTATGCAGGGGTGATGACCTCTCTGAATCCTGGGTGCTATGGCATGTACTGTGTGACCATCCAGAACATATACTCAATCATTCTGGTAGTTAAATGACTCTTCGATGTTGAAAATGAAATGAAATGAAAACTAAGATGAAAATCTCATCTGTGAAAATATCTGTCTGTCATTCATGTACCACCAGAGAAGTGCTTTTGATTTTATCATACTCTGACATAACTTGTAGGGTTAGGAAGTGTCCAGTAGAACAAGAGGCTCTCTCTCTCACCTCTAGGTCATTAGTTAGCACACATGACATTGCTCTCTGCAAAACACTCATCTCTCATGACATCAGTTTCTGTGTTCTTGCCGATAGAGGCATGCTTTCACAAGCCATTGTGTCCTAATATAGTGTAGTCAACCTGTTCTTTGGTGGTCAGATCTGTCTTCTGTATCATTATAACAGTTAATAGTCTGATACACAAACATCTTACTGATCCTGAGTGTTTTTATCATGTTGAAAATAACAGGTGGCTATATCCCAACCGTGTGAAGTGCTATTACAGCTATATGATTCTCATAATCTCCCCACTGTTAACCCATACAGCTAGACAACTCTCTCTCTACCGATAAACATGCAAATGTTGGCCACACACAGCACTACTAACAGAACCAGGCTCTCACAATTCTGCAGGCAGCATGGTAGTGTGAGGAAATTGTAACAGTATTTATCGCAAGACTGTGCATATCAGCAGAGGTTTTGATCCCTTTCTTGCAGAAATGTAACTTTGATATCCTCTGATATGTTATTCCCCCCCTCCAACACACACACACACACACTAAACCATCACTGATGTGGGATAATTATCTCTCTGAATCCTGGGTGCTATGTATATATACATACTATAGTATGTACATCATATGGTGCAAAAAAAAAAAAAAAAAGTACTGAATAACTACAATGATATATGTTATGGAGTAATGGGGGTATTCAGTACTGTTTTTTTTTTTGCACCATACCGTGTGTGTGTGTACAACTGAACACTACCACTACATAACTCATCCACAAACATGTTTTAAATTTTAGATATACAAGACAAAGAATGACGCACACGTTCATAATAATAAGTTACACAGGCACAATATATGAAATCTTATCATAATTTCAGGAACTTCCATTGGGTCAAGACTCACAGATAACCATTCCTACTGCTGCATTTGTGATATCACATCTGAAATTCTTTCACTTTTGCTGCATTCACCTATATAACATATGCTTGCTCCTTAGTAAATGACTACTTCATGGAATTTTTAGTATAGCTCTCCTTAATCTTATCCATTCTTTCTTCTACTCCTCTAAAATATGATAGTCATCCATTAACAGTTCTTAATATACAAATCTTAAATTATTTACCTCTTTTCTTCAAATTATCTCTTTAGAGGAGTGAAAAGCACTGAAGAAAGATAGTTTGTTACAGACTCAATATTCATTATCATCAGACATCCATGGAATCAAAAGACTCAATTATGCGATATCCGTACTATCACACACCTAACTCATCAAATGGTTTCTTAAATGCATTCACCCTCTCTACACTAACCCCACTCTCAGGTAATGCATTCCAATTATCCACAACTCTCCATAGAAACAATCTACTCTCGCCCTGTCTTGTTCCGATTCATTTTTTCCCCTTCCCCAAGGAAGTGTATGTATGAATTTGTTAATTAATCATGTCATCAGTGACTACCTCAATAAATGACACTGGAACATATCAGACATATAGTAATGAAGCAGAAGTGCATGTGGATATTTCTTCATCAGAAAAGGTTTGGGATATTTTAGACCATCAACAAGTTGCATGCAGCAGAAAAATATAATAAAATAATATAGTCCCCAGAGAACGTGGCGAGGAATGTGAGCTGTGCTGAAAAAAGTGCTTTTTTAATTGGTGAATAGTCTGATTTCTGTTGAGATTTGTGCTACGTTGTTTTTCTGTAAAATGAGTGTCCTTCAGTGGTTGTTTTTGAATTTAGTTGCTGTCACTATATTGTGTATTTTGGTTACCAAGAAGACAGGGGGAGTGGTGCTTAAGGATCAGAGCTAAATAACTGAGAGGAAACCTCCACATAGCCTTTAAAAGAATGCAGAGAACCGACCAGGGTTTCTGACCTAATGTCCAATCCTCACCTTCTCATGGTGCACCCTGTTGGGTATCTACCTGGATACTGAACGAACGAGGATGGGCTGACAATTTGGGATTTAGCCAACCAAATTGTATTCTTATTGGCTTAAACCAAAATACAAAATGATGGTACAACATGACAAAATTTCATGCCGGCTGGGGTGTCACCCAGTTAAAGAAGCCCCCCAGGAATATCAAAGAGATGGGAACGTATGTGGAATTATAAAGCAGGTGATTATAATAGTCTTAGACATCAACTTGGTGAAGTTTCATGGAGGGAGGAATTGGAAGGCTGGGATATCATTAGTGCTTGGGAAATTCTAAAGGAATATTTGTTAGCAGCAATAGTAAGCTGTATTCCATAAGTGAAGAAGAGGACACAATTTATGACAAACAATATTAAATAGAAACTGCATGCAAAAAAGAGGCTATGGAAGAGATATAAGGAGACAGGTGAAGAGAAGATGCATGAAGAATATAAGAGACAGGCCAGGAGAATGACTAGTATGGTAAGGAAGGCAAAACTGGAATATGAGAAAAGATTGGCTCTTAGATCCAATGAAAATCCTAGGGAATTTTTTAGCTATGTGGCCAGTAGGAGGAGAAATGACTGTGGAAGAATGACACTGTGGGATAAAAATGGGAATAGAGTGACTGATGCAGAGTACATAGTGGAATTGTTCAATGAACACTTTATTGGAGTATTTCATCCTGGAGGAATCAATTTAAATACTAGAGAGAGAGGGCAGGTTCGAGCTTTAGAGGTGCAGGAGGCAAGTGTGTTCCATATACTGAGTACTCTGGATGTTAGTAAAGCAGTGGAACTGGATGGTATTTCACCACAAGTTTTGAGAGAATGTGCTAAGGAACTGACAGTGCCTTTAACCTGTCTTTTCAATGAAAATCTGGCTGTGGGAAAAGTGCCCATGGAATGGAAGGAAGGTAAGATAGTGCCATTGCATAAAGGCAGTAGCAGACTAGAAGTGTCTAATTATAGGACAGTTTGTGTGTCATCAGTAGTTAATAAGATCTTGGAGAAAGTAGTGAGAGACCGTATACAGCACTGGGCAGATGAGGGTAATGTTATCTGTGAGAGTCAACATGAATTTGTGAAGGGGTGCTCTTGTTTTAGCAATATGCTAGCCTTTTATGATAAAGTTACAAGAGCAGTAGATGAGGGAAAGGCATATACTGCCATTTTCCTAGACTTAGCAAAGGCATTTGACAGGGTGCCACATGATAAGCTGATATTCAAGTTGCAGCACACTGGTCTGGATGTCAGATTGGTCAACTGGATTCAGGATTGGCTGTCTGATAGGTATCAGAGTTGTGTATGGTGGTGCAGTATCAAAGTGGCAAAAGGTTACAAGTGGTGTTCCACAGGGGTCAGTGCTGGGACCTATATTGTTTAACCTTTATATCAATGATATTGTCCGTGGATTGCAAGGGGATATTCAGTTGTTTGCGGATGATACGAAGCTGGGAAGGGTTATTAGTAATAGTGCAGATGTGGTAGCCCTGCAAGAGGATTTGAATAAGCTAGACAGATGGGAAAATGAATGGGGGTATCAGTTTAATGCAGCAAAATGTAAGGACTTGAGGTTTGGGACACATCGATGGGATGCTGCATACTCTATGGGAGGAGTTAAACTGGAGTTATATGGATCACATTATGAAAGAAAGTGGTATTAAACATGATATCAGAAATGGAGATGTTAATGTCAGCTCTTTGCTGTATGCAGACAATGTTATACTTCTAAATAATCCACTACAAGTCTGCAAGATTCCTTGACTAAATTGAATAACTGTTGTAATAGATACGGTATGAAGGTCAGCAATAAAACGACAAAGACAATGAAAATAGGCAGAATCGTTGAAAATGTCAACTGCGTTGTGAACGGAGAACCTGTAGAACAAGTAAAACATTTCAGCTACTTAGGCACGATTTTTAGTAAAGATGGTAAATTAAATATGGAAATAGACAATAGAATCAACAAAGCTGGTATGGTAAGAAGTCAAGTGAATAAATTCATATGGAATAAGAGAGAAATTAGTCGTAACACTAAATTAGCTGTATAGAAGACAGTGTTCAAACCAATTTTAACTTATGGATCTGAGAGATGGGTCAGAAGTAAAACACTTGACCAAAGACTAGAGACCGCAGATATGAGAGTTCTGAGAAAGATTAGAGGTGTGTATAGATGGCATCAATGGCAATATCATATTAAAAAAGAGGATATTAGGAAAGAACTTGACATTGTCAGCATCCAGGAATGCATTAGAAAAGCTAATCTCAGGTGGTATGGTCACTTAAACATAATGGGCGAGGAAAGATTAGCAAAACAAGTGTTCTCTGCCAGGTTGGCAGGAAAACGACCCAGAGAAAGACCAAGATATAGGTGGATTGATACTGTACAAGGTTGCTTAGATGATAGAAAAATAACATCTGATAATGTCTTGACTAGTAACAGACTAATTCAGAGGAAAATTGTAGATCGGAAGTTAGCAATGATGTAAATTTTTCATGTAGTATTATCATATCATGTACACCCCATGAGGGTACATAGCAGGAATTTGATGATGATGATGAAAAAGAAGACAGGGTCAGAATCGGATGCATAACGGTGGAAGAGAAAACGAATATAAAACTAAACAATGAAAACTTATGTTATTTTATTTATATTTAGTATACTTAAATGTTTTGTTTGTACTTTTACTTATATAATTATACTCCCTTATACTTATTCAGCATTTAGTTGTAATAGTTCCTCGACACTATTTTGAATAATGGCATCGGCGGCAGTTAAAATTGCAGATGGCGTATCGCCAAGTACTCCCCCATTTAAAGACTCCATTTTGCATGATATCATGCGGGATTTTGTAGCATGCGGGACTTGTGGAATGTATGCGTCCCAGCGGTTGTATATGTGGCAGGTGAGAGAAGGGGAAATACGTACATGCGTGCAAAATGCAGGCAATGGGAGGAACTTGGCGAGTTAGAAATTACTATAACTGACCTTGTTGAGTCAGAGGCGGGAGATTCTGCATGTAGAGAGATGAGTGATATGATAGAGGGCAAGAATGGTGAGAGAAATATGAATAAAATGAGAGTGGGGAGTATGGAAAGGTTGAAGAATTGTGAATGTTTTCGGAGATGGTCTCAATTGGGAGGCTGAATGGCAAATATGAGTGGCTGACTTGCAGAGAGAGAGAGAGAGAGAGAGAGAAGGCAGAATGTATAATGAATGAGATTAGATGAGAAGTGTGAAAGATTAGATTAGGCAAATGGAAGAGATGAATGCAAGGCAAATCAGAGTAGGAGTGAGAGAGAGTTATGCGAATGATAGAGGAGGAGAGAATAGGAACAGTAGAAGAGAGGGAATGAGAAGAATGCAAGGAGGCACTGGAACCAGGGATAGTGTGATGTCAGTAAGGCAGGTAAGTAGGGGAACACAGAAAGAAAGTGTTAGAGGAGAGAGAGAGAGAGAGATGCATGTGAGCAATCGAGGAACAGGGTGGTTAAGAGGTATGGAGACTCAATGATCAAAAGTGTTCAAAATAGGATGCATGAGCAGTGTTTACCTGGAGGAATGATAGAAAGTGTAGCTATGGCAATTAAGAAGGGTGAATGAGATGATTGTGATGGTGGGAACAAATAACTTGGGAGGTAATGTAAATTGGGGTAGCGAGAGATATGGGATTCTTGCTTGAGGTTGTACGAAAGAAGACACAGAGAGGAAAGATAGCGTGTGCATTGCATTGGTATGATAGTGACGAGCTGAGCAAAAGAGCAGTAATGTTGAATAACATAATAGCTAGAATATGTCAGAAGAGAGGATTAGAATATGTGGATGCTTGGAGGGGTTTTGAGGAGAGAAAGGAATTGTATGCAAGAGACCACTTACATTTGAATGAGGAAGGACATAGACATCTGGAGTGATTGCTGGTCTGAATGAGTCGGTGTGTGTCAATGCAGTGAAACTAGAATGCCCAGGGTGGATGGTAGCATGGGTGGCCTCTTGTGGGAATGGGTACTTGGGAGAAGGGGGACGACATCAGGTAATGCTGAGCCCAGTCGAGTCTAGAGGGGATAATGCTGGGTATAGAAACAGTGGCATTTTTATGCTTTATACTAATACCAGGAGTAGTTGGAATAAAAGAGAGGAATTGGTGGTGCTGATAGCATCAGCCTGGCCAAAGATTATTGGGATCACAGAGACATGGTTGACAGAAGAGGATATAATCACAGGAATGGAGGTAGCAGGGTACAGCATTTTTCAGCTTGATAGGAAGGGAAAGCTTGGTGGTGGAGTACTGCTTATGATAAATGACAACTTATGCCCTCTAAGAGCAGAGACTTTGGAAGGCAGCGACATTAATGATTTTGAAAACATATGGTGTGAGGTAGAGGTGACCAAGACGGGATATTTAGTGGAGTGCTGTAACAAACCAAGGAGCAGAGGGTGTGGACCAGTAGATGTTTAGACAGTTGAGCTTGGCAAGTGCAAGAAGAATGACTGTTATAGGAGATTCTAACTACAGCAGTATAAATTGGGGATAAGGGAATGGATTCATTTTAGAAATTATGGACTTCACAACCGTGTTATATAAAACTCTTAATTTACCGACATTTCGATCTTCATATTAAGATCATCATCTGGAGCATATACAAATATACAGGACAAGCTGAGTTACATTACATACAGTAAGCTAGAGACACAATGATTAGGTCACAAGTTATTCTACTGGTATGACCTCTAGTGAAAAAAAAAAAAATTTAATTATTTAGAAACTACAAACTAAATTCTATTTATGATAACATGAATAAACATTCTTTCTTATAGATAGTTTTCTTTCAGTAACAATGATGTCCTATTTTTAGCATTATAACTGTTATTTTTGATTTAGGATCCTGGATTATCGATAGTCCTGTTTATAGTGACTCTTAGAGAGGAAGGTTCCGTGGGTCGAATATGTGCCTTCCATATGTTTGGGATTTTTAGACCATCATTATTGTTCAGATTGGGGTGGTTGATAATAATCTCACAGACTTTCTTAAATTTGTGATCATACCACGTTTTGGTGTGATATAAACAACTAGCGCTTTTCCAGTCAGTTCTATGTAAGATGTTCAGCGCATGATTAGAAAGGCCAGCTTCACGATAATTATTATATTTAATGTGTCGTTTTTGATTTTTTTTGTCCGATAGGAATTGTGCATCCTGTTTCCCCTATATATGGTATGTTACAGGTGCAATAAATACGGTATAGTCCAGGGTGGGCCAGCAGAGGGAGTAAGTCTTTGGATGAGTTGAGTAAGCTTTTTAATTTTGCAGGAGGTTTAAAGGTGGCTTTGAGATTATATTTTTGTAGCATTCTGTTTATTTTATCTGATGTCCCTTTAATATAAGGAATGGTTATAGTTTTACTGTAGTCTGGTTTGTCTTTGTTTTTTATTGAGTTCTTGTAGAGAATTTTGTTAATAGTGTTTTGGCTGTAGCCATTTTTTTGAAAAGTATTGCTGATAACTTTAAATTCATCTTTCAGTACATGTTCACTGGAGAAGATCTTCAGAGCCCTGTGTTTTAGAGTATTAATGACACCAAGTTTTTGTGTTGGGTGGTGGTATAAGTTTGTGTATATATTGGCCAGTATGTGTCGGTTTCTGGTAAAAAGTGAAGGAAAGATTGCCAGAAGGAAGACGTGTGACAAGCGTATCTAGAAATGGAAGTGTGTTCTGTTTTTCAATCTCAATTGTGAACTGTATGCATTTGTGTTGTTTGTTTAGGTGGCTAAGGAATGTGTGTAGTGTCTGGCGGCCACGTGACCAGATCGTGAAAACATCATCAACATATCTAAGCCAGACTTTGGGTTTTAAAAGAGGAATCTAAAGCATGTTGCTCAAAATGTTCCATATAAAAGTTAGCAACAGAGGGGGATAATGGCAAGCCCATGTCTGTGCCTTATTTTTGTAGGTAGAAAGCGTTTTGCTATACAAAATAACCAGAATGTAATATATGCATAAAGAGCACCATGATATCAGGAGGGAATTTGTTCTGTAAAAGAACAATTGTGTCGTTGATTGAGACATTCGTAAAGAGGGCAGAGTCGTGAAAACTGACTAAAAAATTATCTTTTTCTAATGTAATGTCTTTGTCAATGTTTATAACGTGTTGTGTGTTTCTGATATAGGAGGAGGAATGACCTACCAATTCCTTGAGTGTTGCCACTAATTTCTTGGCTAAGTGATAATTCGGGCTATCTATCCCATCGACTATCTACTGGAGTGGTGTGTTTTGTTTGTGAATTTTCGGTAGCCCGTAAATTCTTGGGGAACAAGCATAGTCCGGAAATAGTTTTTTGGCCATATCTTCGGGCCATGTGGTAATTCTCTGTTTTCTTTTTTATTCTATTGGTTGGGTTGTAGTTAACGAGTTGGTATGTATTATTATCCGAGACTAGCAGATTCATTTTTTCTAAATAAGTGGTTCGGTTTAAAATAACGGTGGCACTTCCTTTATCAACTCTACTTATTACAATGTTCGGATTTGATTTTAATGCTGTTAATTCATGTTTCATTAAGTTGAACACCTTACATAGAACTGACTGGAAAATTGCTAGTTGTCTACATCACACCAAAACATGGTATGAACACAAATTTAAGGAAGCCTATGAGATTATTATCAACCACTCCAATCTGAACAATCATGATGGTCTAAAAATCCCAAACATATGGAAGGCACATATTCGACCCATGGAATCTTCCTCTCTAAGAGTAACTATAAACAGGACTATAGATAATCCAGGATCCTAAATCAAAAATAACAACTGTAATGCTAAAAACAGGACATCATTGCTACTGAAAGAAAACTATCTATAAGAAAGACATGTTATCATAAATAGAATTTAGCTTGATGTAGTTTCTAAATAATTATTTTTCTTGTATTTTTACTAGAGGTCATGCCAGTAGAATAACCTGTGATCTAATCAGTGTTTCTCTAGCTTACTGTATGTAATGTAACTCAGCTTGTCCTGTATATTTGTATATGCTCCAGATGATGATCTAAATATGAAGATTGAAATGTCAGGAAATTAAAAGTTTTTTTTATAACACGGTTGTAAAGTCCCTAATTTCTAAAATGAATCCTATTCACCGTGCAACACTAAAAGAAAGGAATTTCTAGAATTCTTGAGGGACAAATGTCTTAGGCAACATGTAATAGAGAGAACAAGAGGTTCAAGAGTTTAGGATTTGGTCATAGCATCAGAAGAGTTGAAAATAACTGAGATGACATCTCTCCCACCAGTTGGAGAGAGTGACCATGTGGTTTGGACTTGGAAGATGAATAGACATGCAGGTGTATCAAAGAGACGGGAACATGGAGGAATTACTTAAGTATTAGGAATTACTTCACCACGCATTTTGAGAGAATGTGCTAAAGAACTGACAGCTCCTTTGACCTGGCTTTTCGATGAAAGTCTGGCTAAGTGAAAGATGCCCAGGGAATGGAAGGAAGGTAAGATAGTGCCATTGCATAAGGGCAGAAGCAGACTGGAAGTGACTAATTATAGGCCAGTTTGTGTGTCATCACTAGTCATCAACTTGGGAAAGTTTAATGGAGGGAGACATTGGAAGGCCAGGATATCAATAGTCTTTGGGAAATTGTGAAGGAATATTTGTTAGCAGCAATAGCAAGCCGTATTCCACGAGTGAAGAAGAGGACATAATTTGGAATAAAGTGGATGACAAACAATATTAAACAGGAACTGCATGTGAAAAAGAGGCTACGGAAGAGATATAAGGAGACAGGTGAAGAGAAGATGCATGAAGAATATAAGAGACAAGCCAGGAGAGTGACTAGTATGGTAAGGAAGGCAAAACTGGAATATGAGAAAAAATTGGCTCTTAGATCCAAGGAAAATCCTAGGGAATTTTTTAGCTATGTGGCCAGTAGGAGAAAAAATGACTGTGGAAGAATGACATTGTGGGATAAAAATGGGAATAGAGTGACTGATACAGAGGACATAGCGGAATTGTTAGAATATTTCATCTTGGAGGAATAAATTTTAATATTAGAGGGATAGGGCAGGTTTGAAGTTTAGAGGTGCAGCAGGACAGTGTGTTCCAAATAGCGAGTGTTATGTTCTTCTTTTGTGTTGTCTAGTGTGCTGTGTGACTATGTGACTGCCTTATCGTTATATCTCTAACTGTCTTTACTTTAACTTTACAGTTAACGTTAATTTTTGTATCACTTAATATCAGATAATCGTTTGCTGACAAATTTGTATTGATTAAAGACTGCGCCAGCCAGTAACTAAACTCTGATGCAATATTCAAGAGTACTTAAAGAAATTGTAGGGATCATGAGGCATGCAGTTGTGGTCCTGACTCTTATATCACTATTGGTTTCCCCCTTAATGCACGGCACGTAAATTTTCAAACGGTAGCTCAATCCTCAGAAAGCATGACAAACTCATTTGATTGTATATAAAGAAACATTTATTATGGCACAAAGGTTATTAACATGTAAAAGGTTATTAACATTTGATTAACATGTAGGTATACATGTTAATCAAATCCTTAATCTTGAAAGAGTCTGGGTTCCCTTTACTTAATTAATCACATCCAAAACTTCTATATTATAGTCCCTTACTTGACACAAATTTCTCACTTCTATACGTAACATCTATTCTCAGACTCTTATATTATAACTAAGTTACCTAATATTATCACACATGTAATATTGCATGTGTGCACAAGACAACTCAATAATTCTGACAAACTTCTCTAAGGTAATACTTCTTATTCTTACTTAATCCTCCGTCCAAAATTTTAGCTAACATTTAATTACGTTCTGACCATATAACATTACTGTTCCTAAATTACACAAACAGTTCGGACCTCGGCCTCCTATTCGCCTGGCGCCTAATATGCTTTCTTCTGAACCGCAGACAAAAGTGTCCAAATCGCTGACTGTTCTTATAACACTACACGGAAGTAGTATGCTTCCTTAACTTCTGCTTCCTTATTCCACAGTTACTTTAATCCAACATTTAACATACGAAAATCTTACGCTTACCATTCTTGCTTTGAACTGGATATTCTGGTCTACTTCAGTATCTTCACTGATGGCGGCCTTGCTATTCCTTTGTTTCCATACAAACCGAAAACACTCATACACAGATTTGAACACTGACGTTGATTTCATCAGTGGCGCTCTTCTTCTTATGGATCTGAATACATTGTAGTTGCAGCCTTGGCCCACGCAGCATACATAGCAAGGAGGAATTCTTGCTACACGTGGCGGCAAGCTCTACACAGCTCTCCGACAGGAAACTAGGTGCCGACGAAACCCGGAGATCAGAGACAAGAGAAAAAGAAGAGTGATTCGAATCCCCGCCGAAACCTTTATACCTCAAAACATCTCCCTCACTCAGCAGTGTCGTCATGCATACGGCGACTGCCGAATGGACGCATTGGCCACGGACTGTTTTTACATGGCTTAAAACATGCTCTAGCTTATACATATTTACTTGGCAATTTATACATGATTTTATATTCTAATTCATTTACAACTATTCTCTATTAAACTCATGGGTTATTTTAACACCATTCAGAGCTTACACACTTGGATATTTACATGTTCTTGGGACATTAGTCGGTACATGTCCCATCCGGAGGCATAAGCATGTCCTTATCCACTCCTTCTGAGACAACTTAATGTTGGGTGGGAAAAAGGTGACTCATTTTTTTCAACACAACACAAGTACTCTGGATGTCAGTAAAGCTGTTGGACTGGATGGCATTTCACCACGCATTTTGAGAGACTGTGCTAAAGAACTGACAACTCCTTTGACCTGGCTTTTCAATGAAAGTCTGGCGACGTGAAAGATGCCCAGGGAATGGAAGGAAGGTAAGATAGTGCCATTGCATAAGGGCAGAAGCAGACTGGAAGTGTCTAATTATAGGGGCCAATTTGTGTGTCATCACTAGTTGTTAAGATCTTGCAGAAATTAGTTAGGGACCGTATATAGCATTGGGCAGATGAGGGTAATGTTATCTGTGAATGTCAACATGGTTTTGTGAAGGGGCACTCCTGTTTTTATAATATGCTAGCCTTTTATAATAAAGTTACAAGAGCAGTAGATTAGGGAATGGCATATACTGCCATTTTCTTTCATTTAGTGAAGGCATTTGACAGGGTGCCACATGATAAGATGATATTTAAGTTGAGTATAGTGGGGAAGAGAGTTGGGTATGGTGGGGAAGTTTCAAGGAAGCAGAGGGTTACAAGTGGGGTCCCACAGGTCTCAGTACTGGGTTTATATTGTTTAACCTTTATATCAATGTCATTGTCAGTGGATTGCAGGGGGATATTCAGTTGTTTGCGATGCAGATGTAGTAGCCCTCCAAGGGGATTTGAATAAGCTAGACAGATGGGCAAATGAATGGGGCTGTCAGTTTAATGCAGCAAAATGTAAGGTCTTGAGGTTTGGGACACATCGATGGGACACAGCATACTCTAATGGAGGAACTATACTGGAGGACGTTGGGGAGACAATAGATATCTGGGGTTGATGATTGATAGAAAGCTGAAATTTAGGGGACATATTGCAAAGGTGGTGAAGGTAACACAGAGGATTGCTGCAATAATGAGAAGGACACTGACCAACAGAGATAAAAGAGTTATCATTCCATTGTATAAGACTCTGATCATACCACATTTAAACTACTGTTCGGAGATTTGGTCCCCAGGATTTGAAAGGGATAAATTAACTGTGGAAAGGGTACAAAGGCTGATAACAGAGATGGTTTCAGGACTGTACAATGTTAGTTATAAGGATCGGCTGAGGGAATGTGGATTGCAGAGTTTGGTGGATAGAAGAAGGAGAGGTGATATGATTGAGACTTTTAAACTGTTCAGAGGTGGTTACAGGATTGATACTGGGGAGTTCTTTTGCTTTGAACAGCAGAAAGGAGTGATGACAAGGGGCCACACCTGGAAGTTACGAAAGGAAACTGTGAGCAAGAGGGTGAGTTTCTTTGCATGGAGAATGGTTGAATGCATTGCCTGATAGTGGTGAGAGCGAGAAAGGTCAATGAGTGGTATGATAGACTGTGTTTCCTAGGAAGGACCTCTCACGGAGGTCTGAATAATAATAAAAGAGCAGATACATGATCAAGAAGGAAGATGCAGTTGTTTTCTTTACTTGCATTGAGTCACAAGACTCATTCCTGGAGGTCAACACAAGTCAACACAAAAGCTATCATACCACTCCTAAATTCATTCATCATTTGCACTTTCACTACCCTCTCAGGCAATGAATTCCATGCTCCTACCATTCTCCATACAAAAAACTTCCTTATTCTTTTACTCACTATTCAAATTTCCAGGGATGGTCTTCATCACTGTTCTTTCCCAATGTTCTACCATATGAAAAACCTCTCCAGTGTTATTCCTATAATAATCCTTCAAAAGCTTAATGTCTCAATCATATCCCCCTTTGTCTTCCATCCATGAAACTCAAAATCAAAAGCTTTATACTGTAGGACTGTATATATAAGAAACGGTTTTATTCCAGTATGCAATGGGACCATTTTATCTCTCTTGGTTAATGGCTTCAACATGCAGCAGTTCTCTGAGAGGTCTTTACAGCCTTTGAAATATATCCTCTGAACTTCAAATTGCAGTCTGCAATCACCCTGAAATCCCTCACTTCCTCCACTTCTTCCAGTATAACTTCACCAAGTGAGTATGAAGCATCCCATCTGTGGATCCCAAATTTTAAAACCATACATTTAGTTGCATTGAAACTGATATCACCAATTATTTGGTCACCTTTTCAGCTTATTCAAATTCTCTTGAAGAGCCAATATATCAGTACCATGTCTGGACAATTCATTGTGCAGAAAATTCATCGTAGGGAAAATTAATTGCATGAAAATTCATCACATGAAAATTCTTCGTGGATATATGTGAAAATAAATAAATATTATTACGCCCTCCATGGAGTCAGACTCATTGTGGGAGGTTCATTCAACTGACAACATATTTATCATATAGAATCTTAAAGTCCTTAACACCCCTTGCATTAACAATGCATTCTGGTAATGCATTCCATTCACTGACAATTCTCCATGTAAAAAATCTACTCCTCACACCCTTTTTTCACCACACTTTTGCATAACTTCCAGGAATGCCCTCTGGTTCTTCCTCTCTCTCACCTTCTACTCTTTATAATCTCCTCTGGATTAATCTGATAAAATCCTCTCACTAACTTAAATGTCTCTATCATATCACCTCTCTTCCTCCTATCCACCAAACTCTGCAATCCACATCTCTTCAACCTCTCTCCATAGCAAGCATTCCAAACTCCTGATATTGTCTTAGTCACTCATCTCTGGACACTCTCCAATGTCTCCACATCACATTGAAAACCAGGTGACCAGATCTGAGCACAACAGTGAAAGTGTGGTCTGATTAGTGCCTTATACAGTGGCACAACAACTTCCTTATCCTTGCATATTAGAGACCTTATCATAGCAGCACTATGATGTGTAACCTTTGCAACCCTAGATATATGCCCTCTAGACTTCAGTCTACTGTCAACCATCACTTCCAAATCTCTAATCTCATCCACTTCCTGCAGTACGGCACCATAAATATAGTACACAGCCTTATATTTTGGCACTCCAAAATGCACTTATTGATATTAAAACTACAGCCCCACTCTTTTGTCCAAGTATTTAAATCTTCCAGAAGAGATTCAGTATCAGCAGTGCTACTTATAATTCTTCCCAACTTTGCATCATCAGCAAATAACTAAAGATCCCCAGTCAGTCCACATGATATATCATTTACAAACAGTTAAACAGCAGGGGCCCAAGAACAGAATCTGGGGAATTTAACATATTCGGTATTCAGAATATCCTCTTCATTCACTTCTAACATTTCAGCACTCCTTATCCCTAGAGTAATAAAGCTTCCTGTACTAGGGTGAAACACTAATAAAGTGATAATTGAAGAGCTGAACTATGTCATCTGCACTGGCTACCTGAATCCCATCTCCATCTAGCAAGGTAATCCATACACAATCATTTTACCTACTACCCACCACCCAGTGAAAATCCTTGAATTGAAGCACTGGTCTCGTCTCATATTCTATTTCTCTATTCTGTTCTCTGCCCCTTTCTTTATTATTATTTTTACCACCCCAAAACCTCATGGAGTCAGACTCATCTGGGAGGTCCTTTTATCACACACACACAGCTCATCATACCATGTTTTAAACACATTCAAACTCTTTGCAGATACCACATTCTCAGCCAAGGCATTCCAATCATTTACAACTCTGTACGAAAAACCTGCCTCTCACTCCCCTACTCACACCCTCTTTATACAGTTTCCAGGAATGACCTCTGGTTCTCCCCTGATCTCCCATTATTCTCTGTAAAACTTCTCCAGCATTGATCCTATAACAACCCCTTACCAACGTGTAGGTCTCTATCATATCTCCCCTCTTTCTCCTGTCCACCAGACTCTGCAAATTACATCTTCTCAATCTTTCCTCATACTCGACATTCCAGAGGTCAGAAACTACCTTAGTCAGTCTTCTTTGGACCCTTTCCAACATCTTTTCATCCTTCTGAAAACCCGGTGACCAAATCTGGGCACAATAGTCCATGTGTGACCTAATCAAACCCTTATACAACGGAACAAGAATCTCCCTACTTCTACATGTCAGTGTCCTACGCATCATTCCCAGAAGCCTTTGTGTTGTCTTCACAATTTTGGCGATGTGTCCCCTAAATTTTAGATCCTTATCCACTATCATCCCCAGATCTCTTATTTCCTCTACCTCCAACAATATATTCTCACCAAGCATAAATTCTGCATCCCATTTTTGTTTTCCAAATTTTAAAACCTTATATTTTGAAACATTGAACTCGCATCCCCATTTCCGTGCCCAATCACTCAATCTATTCAAGTCTTCCTGTAAGGCCACAACATCTTCACTACACTTCATGGTTCGTCCCAACTTTGCATCATCTACAAACAACTGAATATCTTCATCCAAATGTTCACCTATATCATTAATATACAAGTTAAACAGTAATGGAACCTAAAACAGACCCCTGAAGCACTCCACTAGTGCCTATTTATTCTCCAAGTCAGGATCCAATGGTCACTCTCACAAACTGGGGACAAGTATGACATCTAAGTCACAATTAGATCATTTGATGCCATGACCAAATTCAAAACTCTTGATCCTCATGTTCCTTCCTCTCTTCCTTTCTGTCTTTCTAAGACAGTTGTCCCTCAAGGAATCCAATAATTCTATTCCTTTGGTACTTCATGCTGCTTCCTGTGCTTCGTTTATATTGCTATAGTTGAAGCCCCCCGCCCCACCACAATAATGATCACTCAATTTGCACTTACCAAGCTAATTTGCCTAAACATTTCCTGCTCATCATTATCTATATTCCCTAGTCTATAGCAACATCCCACTATATATTTTGTGTTATAAAGATCTATCTCACATCATATAATCTCATGTCCATTAGTGTTATTTCCACTGTGATTCTCCACCCTAAAAAAGCAAATTTCACCTCTTATCATGAGTAACACCCAATTCAAAATATGCTATACCATTCAATTCCTATCCCTGTTAGATTATCGTTCTCAATTAACCAAGTTTCACTGATACAAATGATCTCTGAATAGACAGTCAATCAATGCTACATACTCATTTCCTTCATTCCTAATGTAATGTTCCCAGCATTTGTATTCTGGAAAACCAACACAATGCCAGGTATTTATATAGCTGTTACTCCCTGATACATCACCCAGCTCTGCAATAGTATACATGCTCTCATTTCTCCAGACATTATACCCATAAGACTATGCCTGTTTCATTTCACCTTTTACCCTTGCAATTCTAGTTTCAATGCCTTAACCACCTTACCAGCCATTATGAATCGAATACGCATCCTCATATGCTTCATATATTTCAAAGTAATATCAAGGGTATTACAATTTTAATATGCACTTCGCATCCATGATTACCTTGACGTCTATAAATGTCTTGGCCAGTAGTGTGGTTAACACAGTTGTCCAACAAAAAAAAAAAAAAAAAAAAAAAAAAAAAAACATCTCATCAAACGGCTGTGCAACTCAGTGGAAGTGGCGTTTGCACTCCACAGCTCTTGATTGCCTGAAGGAAGACAGAGGTTCAAATCAAATCGCCAATTAGAGGAACTTTTTTTCTGGTTCCTGAGTTAGTTGATCTTTGGCACTTGCAAGCAGGTTTTCCCCCCAAAACTCAGGTTTTTCATTCTATAAACTCAAGAAAATCGACCACAGAACCCACACACTATCTCAGACAATAAATACATAGTGTTAGGATTAGGGACTACGAGATAGCACACTTGCCAGCCTCCTCTCTTCACTGGATGCCAGATAATCTTGTGATAGTCTTGGGCCAGCTGTCTCTAATTGGGCTCTGGTGGAGACTGAACTGTCCCCCCCCCCTCAATCTCCAAAAGTTAGATAGGGCTAAAACAGCCTCGCCTACTCCCTGTAAGGGAATCAAAATGCACTAGCAGCAGTTTTTTTCTCACCAAATGCCTGTACCTTTCTGTGTTCAAATGTAATCCATCTCTTGCATGTAGCTCCCTTCTATTCTCAAACGTACTTCATGTGTCCTTGCATTCAGACCTCTCTTCTTATACATTCTTGTCATTTCATTCATTAGCACTGCTCTTCTACTCCAAGCTCCATTATCATACCAAGACACACATCATCTTCCCTCCGACACATTTCTGCTGTACTACTGCTAACATAAATCGCAACTCTCTCGCTACATGATTCATGCTACCTCTCAGGTTATTCATACCAACCATTACTGCTATCTGCTCTATATTTTCACCCTGTTCCTTACCACACTATATCATTCACCTGGCTAGCATTCCTCTAGCACTCTACTTTGAACACCCTGAATCATTGAATCTCCATATTCGATACTCCAAATAGATTCATTCATTGCATTTTTGAAAATTATGGAGACAGCTACCGTGTTTGAATAAAAACTTTAGTTTAATATAACTGAAATCTATATTCGACGTTTCAACCTTTATGTCAAGGTCATCTTCTGGAGCATGCAACTATACACAGAAAACAAGCTACACTACAATCAAACTGGTTTGTTAAAGTTACTGACCAACCGCTACAACAATTGTTGGCCTGACCTCTGGTGGGAAGAAAAAATAAATAAAATTAAACATCAATGCTAGAGTCCTATTATTAGTGTTATCTGTTGGTTGTAGACATACATTGGGCACAACAACAAGTCTATGTATCTATCTATATACATATATTAACATCATGATTATACACGTGAATTCCAGCCAGTTGGTATGGAATGGTTTCTGATACTAGCTGAAGATTGGCTAGAGTCCTGACTTATGCTGGATCTTATATTATTAGGTGGGCTGAATGTGTGCCATCCAGATCCTTGGAATTTTCATGCCATCTTTGTTGTTGATATTTGGGTGGTTTATCAGGATTTCGCAGGCTTCCTTAAATTTCCTTTCATACCAGGTTTTGGTGTGAAAGTGTGTGCTTTTCTAGTTGATTTGGTGTAAGGTGTTGAGCATGTGATCTGAGAGGCCTGCTTCACCATAATGGTTATATTTAATGTGTTCTTTCTTGCATATAGGGATTGTCCGTCCTGTTTCACCAATGTACGGTAAGTTACAGGTGCAGCAGATGCAATAGACTCCAGGATATGCCAATGGGAAGAGAGGATCCTTAGATGAGCTGAATATGGTTTTAAGTTTAGTGGGTGGTTTAAAGGTGGCATTGAGGTTATAATGTTGTAGGATTCTGCTGATTTTTTCTGATGGCCCTTTAATGGATGGGATGGCTATGGTTTTACTGTAATCTAGATTCGTTTTTGTTTTATAGAGTATTTTATTAATAGTATTTTTGTTATATCCATTATTTATGAATGTGTCGCTGATGATTTTTAGTTCTTGTTTCATGGCTTGCTGATTAGAGCAAATTGTTGTAGCTCTGTTTTTAAGGGCATTAATGAATTAGCATGTATATATTGGCCAGTGTGTGTCAGTTTTCAGTAGACCGTGAAGGATAGACTGCCTGAAGGAAGACGTGCGACTAGTGTGTCTGGGAACAGGAGCGAGTTTTGATTTCGATGGTAAATCGTATGCATTCGTGTTGTTTGTTCAGGTGGCTAAGGAATGTGTTTAGCGTTTGTCGCCCGTGCGGACAGATCACGAACACGTCGTCGACGTGTTAGAAACCATTCCATACCAACTGGCTGGAATACACATGTATAATCATGATGTTAATATATGTATATAGATAGATACATAGACTTGTTGTTGCACCCAATGTATGTCTACAACCAACAGATAACACTAATAATAGGACTCCAACATTGATGTATAATTTTTTCCCCCACCAGAGGTCAGGCCAACAATTGTTGTAGCGGTTGGTCAGTAACTTTAATAAACCAGTTTGATTGTAGTGTAGCTTGTTTTCTGTGTATAGTTGTATGCTCCAGAAGATGACCGTGACATAAAGGTCGAAACATTGAATGTAGATTTTAGTTATATTAAACTAAGTTTTTATTCAAACACAGTAGTTGTCTCAATAATTTTCAAAAATGCATTTGGATCACTGTGTAAGCTTAAAAGAAAAGATTCATTCATTCTTCTCTCACTGGCATCGACTCTTGCTGCTTCCAATCTCTCTGCCATTTTCCCTCCTTCCTCTTATCTCTTATATCCATCATTTATACACTCATGACTTTCTCCAATTTCTTCTCTTCTCCTGTCTCTTGTATGCCTACTCTCATTCTCCTCACACTAGCCAATCTTATGAGCCTCCTATTCTCTTCATTCACTCTCAACTCAGTCTTCATGCCTTCCTTATTTTATCTCAGCAGTTATATTTCTCTCTTCACACATCCTGCTTTCAAGTGACATTCACAAACAATCATGGCCATCAGATAAACCATTTATATGCCTTCCATAATCTCTTTCTTCTGCAATTTCCACTTTTATTTCTTGTCATCTTCCTATCCAGGCCATGTTGCCTGTTCTGGATTCAGTCCATCTTCTTCTTGGTCATCCCCTATTCCTTGTTTCTCTAGATGTTAAGATCTTTCTCTCTGCATTCTTGCCGTATGGTCTAACCAGTTTTTCTTATATTTAATCATTGAGTCTGTTATGGGATTAATTTTGAGATTTTTTTTTTTTTTTTTTTAATCTAATAAAGTGAGTTTTTCTGTTTTCCTAAGGAATTTCATTTCTGCTGCCTGAATTCTGTATATCTCTTTCTCCAAAGGTCCAGAGTGTAGGTTTAATAGTGTAGGTTTGGCAATTGTTTTGTAGACTGAGTCTTGTATGTTTCTATATGTAGTTAGGTTTAAAAGTTCTGTTAATTACTTCAGTAATTTTTATAATTTATATATATATATAAATTTATTTATATATATAATTTATAATTACTCCACTAATTTATTTATAAAGTTGTCATCTTAAAATCAATATCTATTTCATTTATGTAAGATAGTTTACAGCCTAGGTATTTGAAATTATTAATATTATTACTAATAGTAATAATTATTAATTATTACTATTTTACTTCTGACAGGATTATTTTCATATCATAGTTTTCTCTGTTAACATTTCTAGTCCATATTGTTGTATAATATTATTTAAATTATAAATTGATTTCTGCAGTTCATTTTCAGCCTTTCCAAAGATAATCGTCATCAGCAAAGAGTACTGCGTCTATTTTTGCATGTCGATTGATTTGGAAGCCACATGTATTTACTTCTCTCCATTTTTTGATAATATAGTCAATATATATGTTGAATAATATGGATGATAAAGGACAGCCTTGACAGACTCCTATTTATTGGCTTCAATGTGGATATGATATCATTTTGCCTTATTGCTATTTCATTATTATGGTATATGTTTAATAGAGCATTGTATAGTTAGTTTGGGATGATATTCCTTTAGAGTTTCTCATAGTTTATTCCTCAGAATTTTGTCAAATGCTTTTATATAATTGATGAAAGCTTTATGGGTTTCAATATTGTATTCTCTATGTTTTTTCCATAATTATTTTTAAGATAAAAGCCGAGTCTATACATAATATCGATATTCCCTTACGGAATCCGTTCTGTTCTCCCAAATATGATTCTATATGGGATAAAAATTTGTTTCTTAACATTTTTGCATAAATTTTGTATCCTGTATTGAGGAGCTTGATGCCACGATAGTTATTATAATCTGTTTTTAGACCCTTTTTTTTATAAATTGGTATCGCTAGAGTTCTACCCCAGCTTTTTGGGGGATTTTCCATCTTTGTATATTTGGTTTATAAATTTTAGAAATCTGATGTTAAATTCTTTACCTGCAAATTTAATAAGTTCTGTGTTTATATTATCTTCTCCTGGTGACTTACCTGTTCTGCTTTGTTTGAGGGTATTCATATGTAAACTCATCTATATTACTGATGTTATATTTCAAGGAAGATTCTTGTATTAAAGAGTTATCATGTCATAGCTTCTGGAAATACTCCATTTTGATGTTTGATCATATCGATTTTTGTTCTTTGTTTTAAATCATTATTCATTTGTTCGAGGATTCTATATGTGTTAGGTCTTTTTAATGTGCGAAGGTAGTAAACCCACGTCTCATTCCTGGTAATGATGTTTTTTTAAAAGGATTTCATTCTCGTAAGCTCAACTGAAAAGCTCTTTGCTTACATCAACTTGAATTTTGTTTTGGATTGTCAATCAAAAGGTAAGGCACAAATTTGGCTGCAATATGATGCATGCCTAAATTTTGCCTAAGAATCTCATGACAGACAGTTTTTGAAATGTTTACTTCTTCAGCTACCTCACAAATGGTTAAATGGCAGTTAGAACAGATGACTTCATGAACTTTTTGCAACATTTCATCAATTTTTGATGTTGACGTTTGTCCTAAACATCCTCAGTGGGAATCATCATCTACCATCTGTGAAATATTTCCACCACTCGTGCATTTAAATCCAGCCATTTGCCTAATTCCAAAATGTTATTTTTAACTTTTCAAATGTCTCCTTGAAAAATTTTCCCAATTTGATACAAAACTTCACACAAATTCATTAATCATGCAAATTGTGTATTTTAAACACAACAAAAAATTGGCAGACACACCAAACATGTGTTGACATAAACAGACATAGTACAATAACTAAGCAAAATATCATGTTGCAGCGTTTGCTAAGGTATTTCTCAGTGTTGCTGCTAGATTGCATGAACCTAGTAGGGGTGGTTGGCGCAATAATTCAAAGGTTTGTGAATTTCCCAGAAACCTCATACAATGGATGGGTGAAAGAATTTGAAGGAAGAGGGGGGGGTGTCATTAGTGCATAGGAGATACTTAAAAAAAATTGACAGCAATGACAAATTGTATACCTGGAGTGAGGAAGATAAAGCAATTTTGTGTCAAATGGATGACAAGGGTCTGTCCTTTTTGAATTGTCTTGAGTCTTTTTAGTAAGTTTCAGTTCACCGAGAGGGTTACTGGCTTCCTGCAGTCTAGTTTGATGGTGGGGCTGCCACCTTAAGATCATCAAGCTTGTCTTGGTTAGTGGTTATTAAAGGAAAATGAAATTCCCCTTAGCTGTCGATTACACTAATACCTTCAGGGGAGAGTGGAGGAACCCCTCCAGAGTTAAAGAAGTTAGGATAGTAAAGATTATAGGATTGTGTTCTCTTCTATAGATGTTAATAGAGGAGATGAAAAACAGATCCAGACAAAGAACAAGACAGGAAAGAAGTATGAGGGTTGTTTGAACAGTTTGGTAAATTTCCAATAGACAGTGACACAATTCATTTATTCATACCAGTGTTGGCACAAATCATCTTTTTCATGACCCCTGGCAAAATTTTAGCCATGTGCGATGAGTAGTTCTCATTTGGTAAACATTTAAAATGAACGTGTTCGCATTTTTCATAAAAAATGGAGAAAAACGAGTTTCAAGCAGTGATAAAACACTTTTATTTGAAGAAGTGGACAGCTGTGCAGTTCATGGGGACTCTGCACCAGCATTAAAGACTATTTATTTTTGAATAAATGAGTTGAAACGTGGTCGTAAGTCCATCGAAGATGACGCATGCTCCGGACGGCTGACTGAGGTCACTATGAAGGAAATGATTCACAAAATCCATAATCGTTATGGAAGACTGTTGAATGAAAGTGTGTGAGATTGCCGAGATTGTAGGCATTTCAACTGAATGGGTGTATAATATCCTGCATGAAAAATTGCACATGAAAAAGCTGTGTGCGTGATGGGTGCTGCAATTGTTGACTGTCGATCAAAAACACATGTGAAAAGACATTTCAATGCAGTGTTTGATGTTCACAATTCGCAGGATTTTTTTGCATCGATTCGTGACTGTTAACAAAATTTGGATCCACCACTCACACCTGAGTCCAAGCAGAAGTCAAAACAGTGGACAATGCCCAGTGAAAGAGCACTGAAAAAAGTGAAGACTGTTTTGTCAGCTGAGAAGGTGGTGATGGCCACTGTTTTTTGGGATTCCCAAGGAATTATTATTTGTGACACCTCCAAGGGGTCCGAAGACTGATCGCAGGAGGATACTCACTGTACAACTTTCAGTCTCCACCATTACAACGAACCTCTACTACCAATCATTCACATCAATGCCATGATAGTCTATTTGGAAAAGGGTAAGACAATAACAGGAGTCTATTGTGCATCATTGTTGGACCATTTAAAAGAACTGAAGAAAAAACAGCCAAGATTGGCACACAAAAAAGTGCTCTTTCATCAAGACAATGCACTGTCCCACACATCAGCCGTCGCAATGGTAAAATTGCATGAATTGAGGTTCGAATTGGTTCCACATCCACTGTATTCTCCGGATTTGGCCCCATGTGACTTCTTCTTGTTTCCAAACTTGAAAATTTGGATCGATGGGAAAAAAAATTTCTTTTAACAAGGATGTCATCAAGGCTGACAATGACTATTTTGCACAATTTGACAAATCCTACTTTTTAGATGGGCTGAAAAAATTGGCAATTCGCTGGACCAAATATGTAGACCTCAATGGGGACTATGTTGAGAAATAAAGGTTTTTAAAAATAAATAAAGATTTTTTCCAAAAATATGTGTTTAACTTTTTTTTTACCAAACTTTTAAAACAACCTTCGTATGGCTAAAAGAGTGAAGGAGGCCATACTTAGATATCCCGGGTGTGCCAAGCTTGTACTTGCAACTGCAAGCCCCTGGGGGTGGAATGATCGAATCATAGAGACAAGACTAAAGATATCTTTGATTCTCTGATTCTTCTTTCCCCAAAAGAGGGGAAAGAAGAATCAGAGATTTTTTTTTTTTTTTTTTTTTTTTTTTTTTAAATCAAGAACTACAAAAGATTATAGATCAAATAAACTCTTCTGATTATGTTATAATAATGGGTGACCAAAATTCAAGAATTGGTAATACCTCACATAAACCTAACATAGGACCGATAGGTGAACCAACATATAATAATAATGGGAAGAGATTAAAAGCATTCACCATATACAACAATTATAGAATAACAAATACCTACTTTAAACATAAAGATATTCACAGATTTAACTGGAAGGCAAGAAATACCAAAAGCATTATAGATTATATAATAGTTAATATGAAATTATCAAATATGATCATTGACACCAGAGTATATAGAGGAGCAGAGATAGTCAGACCACTACTTACTGGTAGGGAAAATTAAATGGAAACCGAGATGGGAGGGAAGAAAAAAATCAAAAGAAAATAGAAACACAAAACTATATAAAATTAATTATATAAAATTGGGGATTGGTTGAGCAAAATCGAGGAAAGCAGGACAGTGGAGGAAGAATGGTCAAACATCAAATATATATTAGAAAATTCTGCAAGAGAGAGTTTGGGAACAAAAAGAAAATGGATAAGATGCAGAGGTCTAAGATGTATACAGGTAAACCAACAGCATGCCAGGTATTTATATAGCTGTTACTATAGAGATCAAGATAATTAAAGAAAAAAAGAGAGCATATAAACAATGGCTAAATTCAAAAGACAGATGAATCATTCATTGAATATAAAAGGAAAAGAGCAATAGAGAGCATGTAGAAAAAAAAAACCACACTATGACATCGAAACAGCTCAATCATCACAGTGGGTGTCAAAAGGATCACCACAATCCCAAAAAGCGAGTGTGCTATCAAATGTCAAAGTGATGACAGTATTTTTTTTTCCAGATTCTGAGGGCATTGCAACATCTTTGTGAAGTTATCAGGGAAAAAAAAAGGCCTGATGCTTAAAGGGAAAACCAATGGATGTTTCATCAAGATAATGCACCCACACACACACATTACTAATCCATCAATTTTTTGAGAAATGTGAAACAACGGTCATTTCCCAGCCAGCTTACTCGAATGACCTTGCACCAGCAGACTTTTTTTTTTTTTTATTATTATTATTCCCCAAATTGAAACTGAAAGGCCAACATTTTGAGTCTACTGGCTGAATAATGGAAAAATAATAATAACTAGTAGAACAGCAGTATTCCAAAAGAAGCATTCCAGAAATGTTTCAGAGGGCAGAAGAAATGCTGACAACAGTGTATACAAAGTGGAGGAGAGTAGTTTAAAATGACAAGGCCAAATAGCTTCTAAGTTGGATAGACAGGAAAATTTTTAAATAAAAAGTCTGGCAATTTCCTGGACAAGCTGGTTTCTAAATTTATAATAGTCACCTTCCTTATAATTCCACAAATTCTTTCTGTTTTGATACCTCCACATGCCTATTCATCCTCCAAGTCAGGATAGCATGGTCACTCTCACTAATAGAGGGCAAGTATGTCATATGTCATCTCAGTCATAATCAGATCCTCTGATGCTATGAACAAATCCGGAACTATTCATCCTTGTGTTTCCTTCCCCCACATGCTGCCTAAGACAGTTATCCATATTCCTCCCTCAAGAAATCCAAAAATTCAGTTCCCTTATTACTGTATGCTGTCTCCTCTGACCATCTTATATCACTATAGTTGAAATCCACATAATGATCACTTGGTTTGCACTTGTCAAACTAATTTGTCTACTATCCTCAAATGTACTCCATGTTCCGCATATTCCAGACCTCTTTTCCTAGCCTATCATCTCACTCATCATCATTGCTCCTCTCCTCCACTCTGTATTTTCCTAACATGATAATGCACTCACTATCTTTCCTCAGATGCATTTCTGCTACACTATCTCTAACCCTAAAATCTCATGTAACACAATTTACACTACCTCTCAGCTCATTTGTTCCAACCATTACTATCATCTCCTCTACACTTTCACTCCTCTTCACTACCATTTCCACACTATCATTCCACCAAGCAAGGACTCCTCTGCTACCCCGAATCATCTAATCTCCATACATGACATGCTGAACAGATGCATTCCTCCTTCTCTCATTGGTATCCCTGACTCTTATGGCTTCCAATCTCTCATTTCTCTGCCTCCTCCCTGTAATCTCTCTATCCCTTGTTTCCACACACTCAGTTTTCTGCAATTTTCACTCTTCCATTCTATTACCTTCCTCCCCCCCCCTTTGCTCTCTGATGCCATTCTCTTACACCTACTCTCATTCCTCTCACACTAGCCAACCTCTCTATCAACTCAAGAGCTTCGTTCCTTCCATCTCCTTTCTTAGCAGTTCTATTTCTCTCTCAATTTAGATTTGCACACAATCATGGCCATCAGACAAACTGTCTCCAACTAAACTGCCCAAAGCTAAATCCCACATAACATCTAACATTCTCTCCACCCTCCAACACACTACTGGCATCCACAAACTGAAAATCACCCGTTTCCAAAGCACTATCTCTTCCACCACTAAAATTCTAAGATCGAGACACTTATGTCTCTCAGCACCTTCCACTATGTACATTTCATTCACACCCTGTCTTGCACCTGCCACATTTTTAAACAGGATGCATACATAATGCATGCATAGCAAGCTACAAAGTCATGAACTATGCTATGTATAATATAGTCTTTAACTGGTTTGGGGGCTAAGCGAAGTGCTAAAACTGGCAGCCACCATGTTGAATACAATCGATACATATGGAGACAACACTGAAACAGTAAAATCCTAACAAAATACCACACAATCATACAAAAAAAATACTAATAATCAATTTGAATAGTGCAAACTGAAAAACCAGTATTTTCATGAAATAAACACAATAATATCTTTCCTTACTACTACTTAATTTTTTTTTTATTATTTTTTTTACCACCTCATGTCACACATTGTATCCATCTTTGCATGCTAGCAGTGCTTTTGTTACATAATCTAGAAACCATGCTCTAGTGTAGCAGTTCTTGTAGTGGGGATTGCAGTAAACGTTTATAAATGTGAGTAAATTAAATATTTATTATAGAACTATTAAAATTATGCACCAGAACCATGCATTCTATATTTGTTTATTTATTGCAGAAATAAACATCAAGCATATTTATACTGATTACATGATTAATACAAAATAACAGAAAAAACTCACGTACAAAGATTATTTAATAGTATAATTTTCACTGTGTGTCACAGGCATCTTCATACATATTAAGCTCAAATTAAACAATAACTGACAATTCCAAAAAGCGCCACCTAAGTAGCTGGTGTGAGATAACTAAAAAGATCAATAAATTTCCTAAAAAATCAATACAATAAAGAGTTAGGAAAGATTAGCTGATTTGTAAAGTACTATCTCCTATAAAGGGGATAGACATAAGCTGTCGGATCTGTTTAAGTTAGGAGAATGAAGTAGAGTTTCACATGCTTCTTTATAAAGGTGTTCAGAAAAGTCAGTTCCATGAGGAACTGACTTTTGTGAAGAACTCTTGTCTTTCTCCAATGAACTCTATGTCTAGTGAAGATGGCATGTTCTGCAAGTCCAGACTTTTCAGGTTTAAAGTATTCAATATAAGATTAGATTATCGAATAAATTGGAAACGAAATAAGATGTTATCCGAAATATTAACTTATTTCGGATAATCTTGTGGATTATCCAAAATAAGATAATCCACAAGAGCACGGATCTCACTTCTCCTAAAGACAAGCTTCCACATCTTAATCATCCAGGTGTCTACTAGATTCTGTGCTCTTGTGGATTATCTTATTTCAGACAAATGGGAAGATCTGCCTCTATTCGGCTAGAAGAATACCAATCTTATATTGAATACTTTAAACCTGAAAAGTCTGCACTTGCAGAACATGCCATCTTCACTAGACAGAGTTCATTGGAGAAAGACAAGAGTTCTTCAGCTAATCTTTCCTAACTTTTTATTGTATTGATTTTTTTTTTTTCTTTAAGGAAATTTATTGACCTCTCCAGTTATCTTACACCAGCTATTTAGGTGGTGCTTTTTGGAATTGTCAGTTATTGTTTAATTTGAACTTAATATGTAGTGAAGATGCATGTGACACACAGGCGAAAATTATACTATTAAATAATCTTTGTATGCGAGTTTTTTCCGTTATTAATTTTGTATCGATATGTCTACTCATAGTATACCTCTTTTAAAACTGATTACATGATTATTGAAAAGGGAAAAGAAAAAAAAAAAAAAAAAGCTTACAAACCTGTGCTCTAGAGATCTAACACAGAACTGTCATTTTAAGCCTCCAATATGCAGGAAAGCCTCATCGCCCACATAAAAGCATTCACAAGTATCTACATCACAACAGGATTCAATCCCACAGCTTTAGTTGAAGAGCAAGTGATATCTGCTCAGTCAAGTCAACCAGGCCAGCAATATAAGAGGTATATTAAAATGTTTGTGTATGTTTGTGTATATGTGAAAATACAAAACATTATTTGCATTATAAAAGATATACACTATTGACTTCACTCAGCAAATTCTGTTATGGTCATTAGCTATTATGGTAATTCGAGGGTGAGAGAGACAATGGGAAAAGAGGGTTCTACCATCAGTTGCACCTGTTCATGAAATTATCATGCCTATCCATTCAAATTGATAGCAATCAGGTATGACTGGATAGGCAAAATATAATCTTAAAATTGGCCTCAGAGGGTGATGAACATGCAGACTGCAGATGATTTTAAGAAGTAGTGTGACAGACTGTGTTGACCTTCCACGATGAGTCTTGTGACTCCATGGAGGTCAGGAAAATATTAAGAATAAAATACTATTTAAAAGTAAAACTCATTTGAAAACAAAAATTAAACTTAAAAACAAAACTGCCGACTTTGCAACAACCTTAGCATAGGCACTGTATGTGACTACAAATGCACGAATATATTAGTTAATATAAATTTTAAGATTTATTCAAGCTAAAAAAAAAAAGAAAAAAAATTCCAAACCTCAAAAATAATATCTCCATTTTCTGCATGAACCATGGCTAATGCTCCAATATTCTTGCAGGCTTTGAACACGTCTAGCATATTTTCATTTGACAACATCAGTTTATTTTTATATGCCATGAATATTTTGAAGGAATTTATACCTAAAAAACATTAAGCTATTAAAGTCAAATGCATAATGTGAGACTACAAATTAAAGAGAGAATAATTTAACTTGCTGCACATGTTGATACCAAAATAATTTTATTTAAAACTGCAAATGATTTTCTCTAATAAATTTAATTTCTTAAATTTTTCAGAAAGAATGCATTTAAACATTAATGAAATGTAAAATTTAAGGAAAGTAAAACTAATGCCAAAAGGTATGAAAAGAATAAGGAGGCATGATGCTTTAAAGAACATTTATAGCTAAATATTTATGACTTAAAGTGATTAACAAACAACACTGATTTCAGAGAGGACAATATTTCATCTAGGTTACATATCAACACTGGTTCTTAGAAATTGATCAAAACAAAACAAACAAACAAAAAATTAAACAATATATCAAAAGGCAGACAATGCACTGAAAAAGCAATTCACCAAAAATTTGATGAAGTGCAAAACAGAAATTCAAAATTTATTCTTTTGTGAAATTCCCCCCCCCCCCCTCCACCAAAAAAAAAAAAAAAGAAAGAAATTTGCTGGTATTACTTAGCAGATATGAGTATGCTTGGAAACTGGACTTGAGAAGAATCGCATTTGCTCTGTTTCAGATACTTTTCTGTAGGTTTCTATTTGTAAAAAAAAATCTAGCAGAATGTACTCAATGCAACAGCAAAAAATTTCTATACTCAAGACAATATCAAAACATAACCCTCCCAAAGTTTAATTATAAAAATACTAACTTTTAATTGTGTTACATGAGAAGAAAAAATACTGCTTTTATTATTCTTAAGTTATAAATACTTTCAAAATTAACATTATAAAATGCAAAAATAAAATACTGGATTACAGTAGAATCCAGTTAATTGGACAGTCAGTTAACTAGGGCAATAATTGATTTGGGACAAATCTTAAAGAACCAAACCAAATAGCGAAAACTGCCAGTTTTCTTTGCTTATTTGAGACAATAAGCTGTTTATTTGGGATGGAAAATGCATCACTCAAGATTATCCCTCTGAGGTAATCACTTGTAAATGGTTAGCTGGTTTAAGGCTTATTAGCAGAAGGAGTGTGAAGATCATACTGCACAGCTTGTAAATGACTCATCAAGCTTTGTTCATCCATGTGTTTTTAGGTGACAAATGACTCATCATTCCTCTTGCCAATTCAGCTTATACAGTATATTACCTTCTAAGTAAAAGAGAAAACGTGTTTTTAAAGTTAAATATAGTCTGGCTTTTTGTCACAAATTGTGCTGCAATTGTGCATCGGTTAGAAACAAGTGTCCTTCAGTGGTATTATTGTTTAGAACTGTGTTGTATATATTGTGTTTTCACTGCCGTTTGTTTCACTATATCAACGTGTAAAGATGGCGTCCAACAAGAAACGTACGTCAGCGGCGCGCAGGACTTCTACTACTACACGAAAGGCTAGCTCAGCATTAGATTTTTTGCAATGGATGCATTGCGGAAACTGCTACATGTATGCACCGAAAAATGTGAAGGATCTGTGGTCGGGTCTGGCAAAATGAGAAGAACGAAAATGTCAACTTATGTGAGAAGTGTCGGGATAGGCTGGAGCTTTTAGGAATGGAAACTGACATCGGGACCATAGCGGAAGAACTTCGGCGGGAGTTTATGAAAATGAAAAATGACCTTCATCTTCTTCATGAGGAAGTGGAAGTGATCGGTAAGGAGATACTGGAAGTTAAAGCTGAGTTTAATGTGTTAAACAGAGAAATTAGGACTATAGAGATTACTTTAGCTGAAGGAATTCGGGTAGGAAAAGATTTAAGAACATTATTAGATATTGTGAAAAGGAAAAGTGTCAATGGGAGAATAGTGTTTGTGCTGCCTCGTTTTGACAATTACGAGTTAAGTAGACGAGCAATGATAATGAATGATATGATTGCAAGAATGTGCAGAAAAAGAGGTCTGGAGTTTGTTGATGTTTGGAGTGTGTTTGAAGGAAAAAGGCAGTTGTATGCTAGAGATGGACTGCATCTTAACATGGAAGGACATAAGCGATTGAAGAAGTTATTGTTTTCTGAACAGGTTGAAGTTATTGGGCAGGGAAACTAATATTGAAAAGGTTGAGTGTAAGAGAGAGAAACTTTAGCACTGATTGTGTATTTATTGATCCTTATAGGCAGAATAAATTGCATAAGAGAGGGGATAAAAATCGGCATAGGACTACGGTAGTTAGTAACTTATATATCAGTTCTAAAGCCGGCACAAGATCTAGAGGGAATCTGCAGTTTTTGTATACCAATGTTAGAAGCATTCGAAATAAGAGAGAAGAATTTTTGGCATTAGTCAGTGAAATCTCACCAAAAGTTGTAGGCATTAGTGAAACTTGGCTGTCAGCAGAAGATGTGGTCACTGGAATTGAATGTGATGGGTACAGTATTTTCAGGGAGGATAGAGAAGATAGAACAGGAGGAGGAGTACTGTTGATGATAGCTGATGTGTTGCAGCCAAAGAAAGTAGTATATCATGATGATAGACATGTGAATGAGAGTTCATTTGAGGCAGTCTGGTGCGAAATAGTGACCAACGCAACCAAATATACAGTTGGATGCTGCTATAGACCAGGGAGTACGGGGGGAGATATTGAATTCATGCATCAGCAACTTAGTGCAATGAGTGAAGGCTTAGTGATTATTATGGGGGATTTTAATTATGGTGATATCAATTGGAAGGAGGAAATATCACGTAGCAAAAAGGAAATGGAGTTCATACATCTTCTACGAGATAATTACTTGAAACAGCACGTAACTGAAGGGACACGTGGTGTGAGAGTGTTGGACCTGGTTATTGGTTCAGAGGTTATATGCATAAGTAAGGTGTCCTCGTTACCTCCAGTTGGTGAAAGCGATCATATGGTATTGACTTGAGAGGTCGCAAAATCTGTGGATTTTTCTATTAAGAAGGGGTATGTACGGAACTACAGGTTAGGCAATTATAACAAGCTTCGGAATGAGTTTGCAGCCATCCCATGGCAGAACATATTGCAAGGGAAAGATGTTAGCAGTGCTTGGGATAAAATCAGTGGGTATCTGAGGAAAGCAATATCAGATTGTGTCCCCATGGTCAGGAGGTCAAACAAGGCAGGCATTAGATGGATGAGCAGTAGTATCAAGCTTGAACTGCAAAAAAAGAAAATGTTATGGAGAATTTACAAGGAGAAAGGCGATCAGGACACCCATTAGCAGTACAAGGCTCAAGCTAGGAAGGTTACCAGCATAGTAAGAAAAGCTAAATCAGATTATGAGAAGACCTTAGCCAAAGAGATTAAGAATAATCCCAAAGAGTTCTTCCGCTATGTGGCAAGTAAGAGGAAGAATGACTTCGGAAGGATAACCTTAGTGGGTGCTGATGGTATCGAGGTGACAAAATCAGATGTAATAGTCGAGTTACTGAGTGATCACTTTTCAAAAGTCTATCACCCAAGTGAGGATGTGAGAATTGAAGCTAAAGAATCAGAGGTATTAAATATATTGCAAAACTTAAATGCAAACACTGCGGTAGGCTTAGATGGAATATCAGCTCGGGTGTTGCGTGAATGTGCAAATGAATTGTCAACCCCTCTTACCTGGATATTTAATTTAAGTTTGAACTCTGGTATGGTCCCTAGGGAGTGGAAGTTAGGCAAAGTGGTTCCTTTGCATAAGGGTGGCTCTAAAACTGCGGTATTGAATTACAGACCAATCACCATCTCAGGAGTAGTGGTAAAAGTATTGGAAAAGTTGGTTAAAGACAAAATTCAAGAATGGGTGGATCAGGATATGATACTCTATAGAGGCCAACATGGTTTTGTTAAAGGTAGATCCTGCCTTAGCAATCTATTAACTATTCATAATAGGATAACATCCGAGTTGGACAAAGGAACTGGCTACACAGTGGTACTTCTGGATTTTGCTAAGGCTTTTGACAGGATACCCCATAGAACACTGTTACGCAAATTGGAGCAGATGGGAATGGATATTAAATTGGTGATATGGATAGGAGAATGGCTCAGGGAGAGATACCATAAAGTGGTGTATGGAGGAGCCGAGTCCAGAATGAGGCAGGTGACCAGTGGTGTGCCTCAGGGCTCTGTGCTTGGGCCAATGTTGTTTAATTTGTATATAAATGATATAGGAAACGGCTTAAAGGGAGATATTCAGTTGTTTGCTGATGATGCAAAGTTGTGTAGTGCAATAAAAAATCAAGCTGATGTTGAAAGTTTGCAGGAGGATTTAAATAAGCTGGTAAAATGGGCAAAAGAAAATGGATATCAGTTCAATGTGGAAAAGTGTAAAGTCATGCATTTTGGGATTAAAAGATTACCAGCTGTGTACTACATAGATGGAAAGGTACTCCAAGAGATTGATGAGGCTAGGGACTTGGGGGTATTGGTGGATAAGGAGATGAAGTTCAGAGGACACATTGCTAAGGTGTCCAAGATTGCAGATAGGATTACTTGGTTGTTGAGGAACACACTGACATCCAGAGATAAAGAGGTTATTATTCCCCTTTATAAAGCATTGATACTTCCACATTTGGATTACTGTGCTCAGGTCTGGTCACCTGGATTCCTTGGAGATGAGGAGGCTGTGGAGAGGGTTCAGAGAAGAGTGACCAAGTTGGTGAGTGATATAAAAAATGCTCCCTACATTGTTAGATTGAGAGCTTGTGGATTGCAGAGATTGGTTGATAGGCGAAGAAGAGGGGATATGATAGAAACATTCAAATTACTAAAAGGTTTTTATAGGATTGATGCAGGGGAAATGTTTCAGCTGTGTGATAGTGATGGAAGAACAAGAGGTCATCTGTGGAAATTAAAGAAGAGTGTGGTTAACAAAGGTGTCAGAACAAGGTTTTTTGCCTGGAGGGTGGTGAATGAGTGGAATTCATTGCCTGACTTAGTTGTGAGCTTTTCGTCTGTAAATGAATTCAAGAAGAGATATGACAGATATTGTTTTGCTAGTTTGGGTCTCCCGCGATGAGTCTACTGACTCCATGGAGATACCCGTAATAATAATAATAATAATAATAATAAGTAGGACAGTTTCTAACCAGTATTAACTAAGTGCACTTCTGTCATCATCTTTCATGTTGAGTCAACAGCTAATCAGAAAAGTGTAGATTTTTCAGTGCTCTGGTTTTTGATAATTTTGTTCTTAATTTTATAAAATTTTGAACCCCTTACCAAGATGCCAAACAAAAATCTGTCACTAGCCGAAAAACTTACCACACTAAACTGAATCAAAGACCATTCACCCAACACCAATAACCATCATTTGGTTGAGAACTGGAGTACCAAAATCTACAATTGTGCACTTGATACAAACAGCAAGATAAACTGTGAAAAGAATATCTATGTGCTATGGAAAAGAGGGAACATCCCACATACAGAAGCATGAAGATAAGGATCTTTTACTATTAACATCTGATGTCCATGGAGTCAAAGGACTCATCGCAGGAGGTCTGTACTCTCTCATGCCAAAAGATCATCGAACTGTACCTTGAACCTATTCACAGTTTCTGCACATACTTTCAGGCAATTCATTCCACTCACTGATCACTCTCCATGCAAAGAACCTGATTCACACTCCCCCTGCATTCACACCCTCCATTCCATGGATGGCCTCTAGTTCTACCCTTACCTCCCACTACTGTATGAAATATCTTCTCCACATTAATCTGGTAACACCACTTCATCAACTTATATCTCAATCATACCCCCTCTTCTTATATTCACACGGTTCTATAAATAAATTTCATCCCTCAATCTCTCCTCCTATCTAACATTTCATAGACCTGACACTAACTTAGTAAACCTCCTTTGGACCTTCTGTAATACATCTTCATCACCCTGAAAAATATGCCACCAAATCTGTGCACAGTAGTCCATATGTGGCCTGATCAAAGCTTTATACAAGGGAACTAAAACCTCTTTGCTTCTGCATGTCACTATCCTCATTATCACATCGCCATAATCCATTGGGATGTTCTTACAATTTCATCGATGTAATCCCTAAACTTCAAGTTACTGTCCATCACTCCCAGATCACTGATCTCCTCCACCCTTCCCACAAAAAATGTTTCCATTAGTTGTATACTTTGATTCCCAAACTTGCCTACCTAATTTCAAGACCTTGCACTTTGCAACATCAAACTGACAGATCCATTCATTTGCCCACTCATCTGCTCAACTTCTCATAGTTCTTCCCGACTTTGCATAATCGGCAAACAGATGCACATCACTTGGGCCAGTTAAGCTGGTCCTAATGTCATTAACATACAAGTTAAATAATAATGGTCCCAAAACAGACCCTTATTGCACTCCACTAGGGGAGTTTCTCTTTTTTTAGGATACCACTCCTCCATACACAACCTGATTATACCAGTGTGACAGCCAATCAGCTACTATTCAGCTTACTATAAATTGAAGATACCAAGAAATTTTATACTTGGTTTAATCCTTTATCCAAGTGTAAGCAAACAAAGTTTGTGCCTTAAGTATTTTTAAGACTGGGACAACTCGTGGTAAAGGCATGACTTCACAACACTTGCCTTAGTATCCCATAATGCAAAGCACATCTCCTTGCAGACATGTATAATGTCTATGCATTATGGGAAGGGTCAATAGTCATACCACCTTTACCATGAGTTGTCCCAAACCTGAAAATACTTCAGGTGCAAACTTTGTTTGTTTACACTTGGATAAAGGATTAAACCAAGTATATAATTTCTTGGAATCTTTAATTTATAGCATATCCAAGCAAAAAAACTTGCAACAATTCAGCTTTCTAGTTTGTTATCTAATCCCATCTGTTTCAGTTTAGCTACTAGGCTGTCATGTGGCAGTCTATCAAAGGCCTTTGAAAAATAGAGTGAATTTGTCACCAACCCCCTAACAAACCCCATGTTGACCATCATAAAGAATACTGCTATTAACCCACTTTTCACTTGTCTCATAACACTAGAATTTTTTTAATTTTATTTATTTATTATCATTTTTATCCCTTAGCTGGTACCCTGGATGAGGCTGGTCCCTTAATCAGCACACTGCTGTGAGTGCTGCTAGACTATTTGTCCATTGGTTTCTTTGCCTGGTATTATGGAACCTTGGCAGGGGGGGGCCAACTGTTGTATCCTATAGATAATGTATTATATGATTAACGTGGTTAATTAATCCCTCGATGTTACTGCGTATATCAAAATTGCGTTAATAAAATCTAATAATCAATGGTAAAAATTACAATTCGTCCATGATCAATCACTGTATTAATAATTCGCAGGAGGCTGCATAGGAGGAATGACATCATCATGCTCACGCCACGAGGCTTGCATGTTTTTGATGGTAAATGTAACCCTATGGAGCTCACGGCGGTAAAAATTGCAGTGTAGGTTGCAGTATATCTGAGAGAAACATTCATTACTAGTATGTGCTAAAATGCAATAAAACAAAGAAAAAACATTGCAAATATAATACATGATGGTACAAATTAAGTGGATATTGAATCCAACATTATTTCACAGCCAAATATATAGAAACTACAAGAGTTTTGTGCCGAATATATAGAAACTACAAGAGTTTTGGCAGATGCGAGCATAAGTAAGTGCCTTATGGCCAACTCGTAGTAAAAGTGGAATAAGCTCCAGATCACTTTCCTTAGTATTTTTCATAATGTAAAGCACATCTCCTAGAGCAGTGCTTCCCAAACTTTTGGATGTCAAGGCCCCCTTTGGAAAAATTAAAATATTTCACGCCCCCCCCCCCCATCTAAAAAAAATCGTAATATAGACATATGTTATTATAATATCCATTGTATTTATATTCAATACAAAAACATACACAGCGAATATTGCAAAAATCAAATGCAAATATTATATTTTTAGCATCTTGCATACACATTTGACATGGCACATTATCTCATATTTTTATATAGATAAATATATTGTTATTGTACATTTGCAGTACAAGCACATACTAAAGAAAGAATTAAAAACATAAAAGAAGTTTAATAACACACATTTAATAACAATTTAATGTGATGGATGTGTTTCAATAATGCTAAACAAAAAGTCAATATCAGGTGAAATATTTGAAACTGCAATTCTTAGATTTCTGCTTTGAAATGAAATTTATATAAATAAGCATATATTTACTAATATTCATTAAGCGCTGAAATACGCAGGAAGCAAAATTTGTGAACCAAATTGTGATTTTTTCCATTGAAATTAAATACATTTCTTTGAAGATAAAAAAAAATCTACTTAGTCTCAAGTCTTAAAACATTTTAAATTTGTTTTGATTATTTCACGGTCCCCCTCAACAAAACCTATGGCCCGGCAAGGAGGCCGCGGCCCACAGTTTGGTAAGCGTTGTCCTAGAGGACATGTATGATAAATAAGCCTTTAGCTCTCTATTTCAGTAATACATGAGAGTTTATTTATTTTCAGTTACAATCTAGAAATTATTATTACGTTTATCTCCATGGAGTCAGTAGACTCATCGCGGAAACCAAAACTAGCAAAACAATATCTGTCACTTCTTTATTTATCTCTTCTTGATAAAACAATATTTATCTCTTCTTGAATTCATTTACAGACGAAGAGCTCACAACTAAGTCAGGCAATGAATTCCACTCATTCACCACACTCCAGACAAAAAACCTTGTTCTGACACCCTTGTTAACCACACTCTTCTTTAATTTCAAGTGATGACTTCTTGTTCTTCCATCACTATCAACACAGCTGAAACATTTCCCCTGCAATCCTATAAAAACCTTTAAGTAATTTAAATGTTTCTATCATATCCCCTCATCTCCGCCTATCAACCAACCTCTGCAATCCATAAGCTCTCAATCTATCAATGTAGAGAGCATTTTTTAAATCACTCATCAACTTGGTCACTTTTCTCTGAACCCTCTCCACAGCCTCCTCATCTCCAAGGAATCCAGGTGACCAGGCCTGAGCACAGTAATCCAAATGTGGAAGTATCAACGCTTCATAAAGGGGAATAATAACCTCTTTATCTCTGGATGTCAGTGTGTTCCTCAACAACCAAGTAATCTTATGTGCAATCTTGGACACCTTAGCAATGTGTCCTCAGAACTTCATCTCCCTATCTACCAACACCTCTAAGTCCCTAGCCTCAATCTCTTGGAGTACTGTTCCATCAATGTAGTACACAGCTGGTAATCTTTTAATCCCAAAATGCATGACTTTACACTTTTGCACACTGAACTGACATCCATGACTTATTTTTCACGGTATTAACAACACCACAAACACTTTTATCAACAAGGATGTTTTATTTACGCTAATATTTCGCTGACTTTCAACTCAGCATCATCAGAGCACAACACACATGTAAACGTGACAGTGAATGAGTGAAACAATATAATTGCAAAAGACAAATGATCTAAAGTCCTATTTTTGGCACCGTCTAATGAAAAAAAAAAACAGCAGCAGTTATCCAGGAGTTTTTCTTAGGATAACTGTCTCCCAAATTTTTGGCAAATTAATGCAACCATATTTGTTAAGGTTGGGAGAATTCTTCAAAGCCATTGCTGACTCAAAAAATAATCTTTCAGATCTATAACGACTCCTAAATAGCACATTCGTTTTCCTCCATCTAATCCTGTGTGAAGGAGTGTCCAAAGCATGGTCTGCCAGTCCCGACTTGCCATAGTAATAGTAGCGAATGTATCTTTCATATTCTTCCAGGCGGATGTTCACTGATCTTCCTGTTTGCCCATAATAGGCCAAGTAACAGTCACATGGAACTTCATACACTCCTGGGTGTGCTAAAGGGTGAAGTTTATCCTTTGGCGAGTGGATCAGAGTTGCCAGCTTGACATGAGGTTTGAAGGTGGTGCGAAGGCCATGTTTCAACAATACTTTGGCTATCTTTTCCGATGTACCTCTGATATAGGGAATAGAAATGGTCATGTTGTATTCTTGTGTATTAGGGGAGGGCAGAGTAATGGGCCTATGTAGTATTTTATCTATTTTGTAGGGATTGTAGCCGTTGGCTAAGAACGTATGGCGCAGGTACTGGAGTTCAGTGGTCAGAGCTGTATCGTTAGAACAAATGGCTCTGGCTCTGTGTGTAAGTGTTTTTAAAATGCCGTACTGTTGGACTGGATGATGGTGTGATTGTTTATGTAAGTATCTTCCTGTGTGTGTAGGCTTCCTGTAAATAGAAAAAGATAGTGATCCATCTGAAAGGCAGGTGACTAATGTGTCAAGAAATGGTAAACAGTTATTTGATTCTTTTTCTACTGTGAAGTGAATTTTGGGGTGTTGGCTGTTTAGGTAGGTGACAAAAGCATCCAAAGTGTCTTGTCCATGGGGCCAGATGGCAAACACATCATCTACATAGCGCAACCACACTTGTGGCATGTATGTAGCTGTGGTAAGTACTTTGTTTTCAAAGTGTTTCATGTAAAAATTTGCTAACGGGGGAGAGAGGGGGGAACCCATAGCAGTACCATTAATCTGTTTGTAGAATTCCCCCCCCCCATGTAAAGTAACCTGCATTCATGGTAAATTAAAATAATTCAAAAATATCTGGGGGAAATTTAGACTTGATTAAATCAAGAGTGTCTATAAGTGGTACATTGGTAAATAGGGAGGTGACATCGAAACTAACCATTATGTCTGAATTTTTTAGGATTAGATTTTTAACCAGTGTTTTGAAATGGATTGAATTTTTTTACAAAAGTAGAGGAGTTGCCAGTAAGAGGGGCAAGCGACTTAGCTAAATGCCGGGCCAGTTTATATGTGGGACTATCTATGCTATCAACTATGGGGCGTAGGGGAATATTAGTTTTGTGGATTTTTGGTAATCCATAAATACGAGGTGTTTTAACATGAATTGGTTTTATTTTCCTGATGATTTCTTTGGGCTATGATGTCACTTTTTTCAGTAATTTTCGGACTTTTTTCTTTTGCGACATCGTAGGGTCTCGATGTATAATTTGATACGTGGAACTGTAACATATGAGATCTTGCATTTTTTTGTTATACTCTTCTTTATTCATGATAACTGTTGCATTTCCTTTATCGGCTTTTGTAATAATAATATTTTTATTATTATATAACTTTTTTAGGGCAGTTATTTGCTTACATGGCATATTGCTTTTTGGAGGCTTAGCTTTGTTTATAATACTTGCTATGTCTAGTCTCACGTTACTGGCCATTGTTGGCGTAAGATCGTGGATACCCCGTTCTACTTTCATCATAATTTCGAGTTTAGGAATTTGTTTTGGCGCGACTGCAAAGTTATGTCCCAAACTGAGATCGTTCTTGGCTTCTTCAGTGAGTGTTTCCGACGATAGGTTTACGACCACGTGGTCACGTCGAAGTTGCGGTCGGGACTTCGTATGTTGGCGCTGTTGTAGTAGTTTAAATTTATTTAGGTGCTTGCTTTTAACTTTTGTGAATTCTTTTTTTGCTGCAACTTGGCCTATTATGGGCAAACAGGAAGATCAGTGAACATCCGCCTGGAAGAACATTAAAGATACATCCGCTACTATTACTATGGCAAGTCGGGACTGGCAGACCATGCTTTGGAAACTCCTTCACAGAGGATTAGATGGAGGAAAACGAATGTGCTATTTAGGAGTCGTTATAGATCTGAAAGATTATTTTTTGAGTCAGCAATGGCTTTGAAGAATTCTCCCAACCTTAACAAATATGGTTGCATTAATTTGCCAAAAATTTGGGAGACGGTTATCCTAAGAAAAACTCCTGGATAACTGCTGCTGTTTTTTTTTTTTTCATTAGAGGGTGCCAAAAATAGGACTTTAGTTCTTTTGTCTTTTGCAATTATATTGTTTCACTCACTCACTGTCACGTTTACATGCGTGTTGTGCTCCGATGATGCTGAGTTGAAAATCAGCGAAATATTAGCGTAAATAAAACATGCTTGTTGATAAAAGTGTTTGTGGTGTTGTTAATACTGTGAAAAATAAGTCATGAATAACCATCAATGCCTAAGCTTATCTGTTAGATGAACTGACATCCATTATCTTTTGCCCATTCTACCAGCTTATTTAAATCATTCTGCAAACTTTCAACATCAGCTTGATTTTTTATTGTGCTACCCAACTTTGCATCATCAGCAAACAACTGAATATCTCCCTGTAAGCCATTTCCTATATCATTTATATACAAATTAAACAACAGTGGCCCAAGCACAGAGCCCTGCCGCACACCACTGGTCACCAGCCTCATCCAGGACTCGGCTCCTCCATACACCACCTTATGGTACTTCTCCCTGAGCCATTCTCCTATCCGTATCACCAATTTAGTATCCATTCCCATCTGCTCCAATTTGCGTAAAAGTGTTCCATGGGGTATCCTGTCAAAAGTCTTAGCAAAATCCAGAAGTACCACTGTGTAGCCAGTTCCTTTGTCCAATTCAGATGTCATTCTATTATGAAAAGTTAATAGATTGCTAAGGCAGGATCTACCTTTAACAAAACCATGTTGGACTCTATAGAGTATCATATCCTGATCCACCCATTCTTGGTGGATCAAGCTTGGTCTGCAATTAACTACCGCAGTTTTAGAGCCACCCTTGTGCAAAGGAACCACTTTGCCTAACTTCCACTCCCTAGGGACCATACCAGAGTTCAAACTTAAATATACAAGTAAGAGGGGTTGACAATTCATTTGCACATTCATGCAACACCCGAGCTGATATTCCATCTAAGCCTACAGCAGTGTTTGCATTTAAATTTTGCAATATATTAAATACCTCTGATTATTTAGCTTCAATTCTCACATTAGTTATTGCTACAGGTACAGAGATATCCTCACTTGGGTGATAGACTTTTGAAAAGCGATCACTCAGTAACTCAACTATTACATCTGATTTTGTCACCGCAATACCATCAGCACCCACTAAAGTTATCCTTCCGAAGTCATTCTTCCTTTTACTTGCTACATAGTGGAAGAACTCTTTGGGATTACCCTTGATCTCTTTGACTAAGGTCTTCTCATAATCTGATTTAGCTTTTCTTACTATGCTGGTAACCTTCCAAGCTTGAGCCTTGTACTGATCGCCTTTCTCCTTGTAAATTCTCCGCAACATTTTCTTTTTTTGCAGATCAAGCTTGATACTACTGCTCATCCATCTAACGCCTACCTTGTTTGACTTCCTGACCATGGGGACACAATCTGATATTGCTTTCCTCAGATACCCACTGATTTTATCCCATGCACTGCTTACATCTTTCCTCTGCAATATGTTCTGCCATGGGATGGCTGCAAGTTCACTCCAAAGCTTGTTATAATTGCCTAACCTGTAGTTCCGTATATACCCCTTCTTAACAGAAAAATCCACAGATTTTACAACCTCCCAAGTCAATACCACATGATCTCTTTCACCAATAACGTAATGAGGACACCTTACTTATGCATATAACCTCTGAACCAATAACCAGGTCAAACACTCTCACACCACGTGTCCCTTCAATTATGTGCTGTTTCAAGTAATTATCTCGTAGAAGATGTATGTACTCCATTTCCTTTTTGCTACGTGATATTTCCTCCTTCCAATTGACATCACCGTAATTAAAATCCCCATAATAATCACTAAACTTGCACTCATTGCACTAATTTGCTGATGCATGAATTCAATATCTCCACCTGAACTCCCTGGCCTATAGCAGCATCCAACTATATATTTGGTTGCATTGGTCACTATTTCGCACCAGACTGCTTCAAATGAACTCTCATTCACATGTCTATCATCTTGATATACTACTTTCTTTGGCTGCAACACATCAGCTATCATCAACAGTACTCCCCCCCCCCATTCTATCTTCTCTATCCTCCCTGAAAATACTGTACCCATCACATTCAATTCCAGTGACTACATCTTCTGCTGACAGCCAAGTTTCACTAATGCCTACAACTTTTGATGAGATTGCTGAATAATGGCAAAAATTCTTCTCTTATTTCGAATCCCTCTAGATCTTGTACCGGCTTTAGAATTGATATATAAGCCACTAATTTCAGTCCCATGCCAATTTTTATCCCCTCTCTTCTGCAATTTATTCTACGTATAAGGATCAATAAATATACAATCAGTGCTAAAGTTTCTCTCTCTTACACTCAACCTTTTCAATATTAGTTTCCCTGCCCAATTACTTCAACTTGTTCAGAAAACAGTAACTTCTTCAATCGCTTATGTCCTTCCATGTTCAGATGCAGTCCATCTCTAGCATACAACTGCCTTTTTCCTTCAAACACACTCCAAACATCAACAAATTCCAGACCTCTTTTTTTGCACATTCTTGCAATCATATCATTCATTATCATCGCTCGTCTACTTAACTCTTAATTATCAAAACGAGGCAGCACACACACTATCCTCGCATTGACACTTTTCCTCTTCACAATATCTAACAATGTTCTTAAATCTTTTCCTACGCGATTTATACCACAACTCAGGTCATTTGTACCCACCATAACTATCATCTTGTCTGCATCATGCCCTCTCTTTATTGCTAAAGCCACTCTTTTTATTGTCCCACCAGCCAAGCACTCCTCATGCATACCACTCTCCATACCCTTAATCATAGAATCACCATATATCTTACCACTCTTAACTTCATTCAAGTCCACACAAGCATCACTCATGGACTCATTTTCTACACTATTTAGCATGACTCTCCCAGTGTCATTAATCAATGCTCTATTACTTACCCCCCCCACTCTCACGACATCTCATTTCTTCTAGGCCACTTGTGGTTTTATTTTGTTGACTCCCAATCACTCCCATACTATTTATTACTGCATCATTCACCAAAGACTCACCCATACATAATCCTGTTCTAGTTACTTTAGCTAAAGTAATCTCTATAGTCCTAATTTCTCCATTTAACACATTAAACTTTTTAACTTCCAGTATCTCCTTACTGAGCACTTCCAATTCCTCATGCAGAAGATGAAGGTCATTTTTCATTTTCATGAACTCCCGCCAAAGTTCTTCTGCTATGGTCCCAATGTCAGCTTCCATTCCTAAACGCTCCAGCCTATCCTGACACTTCTCACATATGAAAGTAATTTAGCCAGACCGACCACAGATCCTTCACATTCTTCGGCTGCCATCTTTACACGTTGAAGTAGTGAAACAAACGGCAGCGAAAACACAATATATACAACACAGTTCCAAACAATAACACCACTGAAGGATACTTGTATCTAACCGATGCACAACTGCAGCACAATTTGAGACAAAAAGCCACACTATATTTAAATTTAAAAACACGTTTTCTAGACTAACTAAACCCGACCGCCACATTCACCAAGGGCACTAGTGCTGATATCAATTATTCAACAAAGAATAAAAAAAAACATTTTGCATGTATCTGTCAGATCAGCTGCGAGCTCTGCAGGGTTAAAGGCACATTAAATCAAAACTCTTGCCATGTATATCAAGGGATTGTCGCAATTAATTTTGCCACGTTAATCAAATCCCGTGTTAAGGGATACCTGTATTATTACTATCATTAAGAAGCATAAGTGGATCTATTACAAAATTAGTAAATTTAGTAACTAGTAATAATAGATGCATTTGCTAATAGTCAGATTGCAATATAAAGGATTACAATCCTTCCAAAATTTTAAAATAGACATACAGTCAGTCTTATTATCTTTGGTTTCTTCTTTTGGGATTCCCAAGATTTTTTTTAAGCAATCTTACATAATGGTATTTGCTTTTATTTTATAAAATTTTTGAGGTATTGTGGATATTGATGATAACTTAGTCATATCTGACTCTCCAGTGTTTCAAGAAATTGCATAATCTATTTTTTTCAGTAAGAATTTCTATAGTTACATCTGTCCATAAGAGGAAATACTGCAAGAACATGACACTTGGTTAACTGCTGGTATGATGATAGAATGGTTTGTCTTCTGCAGAGAGCATAAGTATGATTTTTTTTTCCCTCACTGATTTGAAGTGTAGTTACATACAAAGGTTTCTTTAATGTGCAATTTGCTGATTCTGTTGTCAGGATGTTTAGATTCAAGACAGTTATAGATAGAGATGAGATGCTTAACAAATTGAGAATCGTTAGGCAAACAACTTTTTTGTGGTTCTTACTGAAGGTGAGAATTATAGTAATTTGTTCAGTTTTAATTATTCTATTCTGTGAATCAGTCTTGATTATTCCTCTATAGTGGGAATCTGTATATCTGCAATATTAGGATAGTTTCCAGTAAACAGTTGATCATACTGCTGATCATCATCAAGATATCTAGAATGAGCAGTTATTCTTTATCCAAAGGTGAATTTGATCTTGCAGTGCAAGGGGAGGAAAAAAAATCAATTTTGATAATATTTGAAAGTTATTTGGTCCTTTTCATTAAAATTGAAACATACTATTTGATTTTTAAGACCATGGATTTAATAAACATTTATACATAATTGTCTACAAGTTTCACTAGCTGTAACTGTCTAGCTTTGTCAAGACGAGAAAGGTTATGCTAGTATTAAATGCAAAAAACAAAAGAATGAAGTAACGGTTTAAAAATAGTTAGACAAATTGGAGAGCACGCGTGACATCACACGCATAAGGCATGAAGACTTAGTTATTGTTATTAAGTCGCGTTTTATAATTTTTTGCGTAATTTAGTTTCGTTAAACTTAATGAGTTTAACAGATTTTTCCACATGTCTTTTAATATTATTCCCTGGTTTCTATTGAGGTTATTTCCTGTTCGTAGGACTACTGCAGCTTCTTTAAAGGTTCTACATCTACAATCCTATCCTCTTCGATATATGGCATGGAACTGTTATCCCAATCTATTGAATGGTTTGAAGTTGAGAAATGATGAGCTAACACTGAGGTGTCTGTTCTATTATGATTGACATCTCCGACATGTTCCTTCTTTCGAATTTCTAGGCATTAAACAGAATTGGCCTTAAATGCTGGAACATGTTTGATATTTCTAATAGCATAGCCAACTCAACTTGGAATATTATTGACCACATGATACACAAACAGCTACAACAAAGCCTTTCAAGTCAAGCAAAGTATCTCAAATCAAAAAATTTGATGAACTCTATAGAAAAAAAATACAACTCTAGACCAAGTCTCCCGGATGATAAAGTTATTTTTAACCTTTCAGACTACAGCCTTTCAAAATAAGAAACAGAAATTTTAAAAAAAGGTTTTAACTTTTCTATTGCTCCTAACCATATCCCATAAATAGACTTCATATGTAACATTGAGAAAGGTCTTTCTCCACTCTCAGAGACAATAGAAATGAAATAAGATTCAAAAGTACAATCATCCTCTCTACAGCATTACCATTGAAACAGAATATTACACATTCAGAAAGGAAAGTAATTTTGAACTTAAAACGAAACAAAGATATTATAGTAACTAAGGCAGACAAAGGTCATTTTGAATACCAAAGATTATATTACAAAGATCGATACTTTACTAGCTGACCAGCCTACATATCAAATATAAGAGAAAGATCCAACCATGAAAAAACACAACGAGACCAATCTTTTGATTTGCAAAATGAATGGATGGCCTCAGGACTTACAAAGAAAACTAAAATCTTTACATACAATAACTCCATGCCTTTACATTGTACCTAAAGTACATAAAGAAGAGGTTCTACTCCGACTGATCGTAGATGGCAGATACTCTCCCACATACCTACTAGCCAAACACCTCGCTAACCTATTAAAAGAGAAGATAAGGAAATCAGCTTCATACATAAAGAATTCTCAACACTTTGTTGAAATCTTTAAGTCTGGATGTGATCTGTTTGTTCACAAACGTACCAGTTGAAGAAGTCATTAAGATTATAAAAGATCTCTTTCCAAACGATATTACGCAACTATTCTGCCACTGTCTCAAGTCCAACTACTTTAAAGTAAACAACTTAGTTTACCAACAACTAGAAGGCTTAGCCATGGGCAGTCCCCTATCACCACTGTGTGCAGACCTGTTCATGGAAAAATTAGAAAACGACATCCTAGCAACAATAAATCCAAAACCATCAGTCTGGTGGAGATATGTTGACGATGTGTTCATTATCTGGAAAGATAAGGAAGATACCTTACGCAAGTTCCTCAAAAAAATTAACTCCTTCCATCGTATAAATTAAATTCACATTAGAATTGGAAAACAATCAATTACCCTTTTTAGATGTACTAGTTATCAAACTTACAATGTTGAGAGTTTATTTTTCACTTGGTTAGACTATAATAAGTTTAGTTTAATCCTTTATCCAAGTGTGAGCAAACAAAGTTTGCACCTGAAAGTATCTTCAGGACTGGGGTAAGGTAGTGCAACACCAGGCAACTCGTTGCAAAGGTGGAGAAAGGGTCTGGTGTGGGCCTGGCTCCCACTGACGAGATCTCAATAAAGGCTGAAACCGGTATGGGTAGTGGCCCCTGCCTTAATGCATAGCATTACACATATCCGCAAGGAGATGTGCTTTGCATTATGGGAGATACTGAGATAGGAGTGATGAGAGCTTTCTCCACCTTTGCAACGAGTTGCACTACTTTACCCCAGTCCTGAAGATACTTTCAGGTGCAAACTTTGTTTGCTCACACTTGGATGAAGGATTAAACTAAACTCATTATCAAACTGACAATATATCGTAAACCTACAGATACCGGACGTCATCTTCATTATACATCCAATCATCACTATACACAGAAACAGAGCAATTATACATATGCTAAAAAACAGAGCCCAAAATATCATCACAGAGGATAAAGATGTACTTGCTGAGCTTTCCCTTACATCAACAACTCTATCACAAAATGGTTATCATCAAAATATAATCAACAAAATTCTCTATAGAAACAACCTCCGACGACCCAATACATATCATCCATCGTCATACCCTATGCTGGATCAGTCTCCACCAAAATAGCAACAATCATGAGACCTTTTAACATCAGAGTTGTTTTTAAACCTACCACAACTACAAGATAGTTATTAAGATCCCCTAAGGATAGCATCAATTTCTACAAATACGCAGGTGTTTATAGCATACCATGTATGTGTGGACTTACCTACATAGGCCAAACTTCAAGAAGCCTAGAAATTTGAAAGAAGGAACTCATCTCTTGACATGGAGTACAAGGTTAAAAAACCTGGCCATTCCAGTTCAAACTTTTTTAGTAACATCTTGAGTAGGTTTAGAGCCAGCCCTCTATCCAGTGATTCTACGAGCGCATCAGTGTCAATCTCACTTATGGTCAATGATAGGAAATGACAAGATACAATTAAAGTAGAGGGTCCTAGAACTCTCTACTTTAATGTATTATCCAATAGATCAAATCGATGATCTACCCCACAAAGAGAGGCCCGCAGCCCTAAAGGTCCGCCAGCAAGATTGAGCTTTAGAAAAACACACACAGTAATGGTGGAAGAGTCGTGATTTTCACTAGGCATCAGCTGGAGCTTTCTACCTCCCTAGAAACTAAATATCCACCACTGGTCCTTTTATCGGGTAGGGCCTTCACAACCATCGACTTCATGCACATTTCATGCAGAGGGGAGAAAGTAGAAATTAGAGATGGATGGAGCCCGTGCAATGTTCTTCCAGTTTGTTTAAAGTATTTAAGGTTGCAGAAGCAAGGAATATTATAGGCATCAGGATGATCAAGGATGGTGAATGGATATTTAGATGAGTGGATAAGGATAGCTAATTTCTGGTAAGGGGCCTGAAAGGGGTTTGTATGTTATACCTTTTAAGAATATGTGCAATTTTTTCTAAGGAAAAAATTGCAGAGGAAAAGAGCCACAGATGTAGTAGATTTCAATGGATATTTTGTGTTCTGGATTTTTGGGAGGGTTGAGTTTGGAGATGGGCAGAGAGCTGATATCCTCAAGGATACTGACATCATGGTCAGTTTTGATATAGCCTGAATGCATGAATATTCATGAATGCAGTCCTAAAAGAAATCATAGAAATCATTCATGCTCTCTCTCTCTCTTCTCCAAACATATGTGCATTATTCACTTTCACTATGTGTGCTGGCTATTTAACACAGAAAGGGAAAACCTACCAGCAGGCTGAAGACACAGTCAAGGATTCCCCCCATGTCAATCTTTCACAGGACATTTTGAAAATACAGCCCTAAACACCCCCCCCCCCACCTCTTGAACTCATAATATGGTTCCGCTACATTGACAAATGGTCTCCATTTGGCTAGATGGTGGGAATATGTTAGAAGTGCTAACAGCATTTGAACAGCCAAAACTTGAGGATTTGTTTCACTATTGAACAATAACTGTTCTGCCTTTCCATGCCACACTAGTCATCTGGCCACCCAATGAATCTTTATCCGTCCACAGAAACCCTTCCCACATTATATCAAAACCTTAGCTAACAGAGCCAGAACCATGTGCTGGGATCACACTAGACTCTCTACTGAATTCAATCCCATTCATGAGATGTTTTTAGCCAATGGCTTCTCCCTTCACAAAGTCAACAGTGTTCTCTGCCCATCCTCCAAACTCAATTTCCCTCCCTACAAAATCCAGTGCACAAAAAAATCCATTGCTGTCCCCTACATCTGATATATCTCGTAAAAACTTGCACACATTCTTAAAAAGGTATAACATACAAATCTTTAACAGCCATACCAAAAATTGTCCACTCACTTAAAGATTCACTTCATCATCTTGATCATTCTGGTACTACAGTATGCCTTGCTCAAGACAAACCAGAAGAACAGCTAATATCCAACACAGAAAAATATGTATCATTTGCACTAGAGCCATTCATGATTGGTAGACAATGGTATGGATACAGAGCAGATCCAATGGAAAGATCCTCCCTCTTATATAAACAGAAACAGATCAGAAAGAATATTCTTTAAATTTTCCACAGAACTACAAAATTCTCCAAACCTAAACAAATTCAGCTGCATTACATTGTCAAAAATATGGAGACCATCACTGTGAGACTGACAGTAAGATTCCAACACCACATTCATAGAGGGCACCAGTTAGAACCTAGGAGCTGGCCTTTTGAAATCAATTTGTGTTTGCTTTCCTGCTAGTGCCTGCATGCACATGCTTACTATTTCTTTGTGCCCATGAAGATGCCTTGGTAACCAAGATAAAATATTGGTATACAGTTTAATAAGTAAATTTAGTTTATTAATTTTAGATGCATGTTTTCTCCATTAAATATCAACATGAGTGATAATCACCATCTAAGCACCATATCAGATAATACCAGACATCTAAATTGCCTAGATGACAAAATAAATTATTATTATTATTCAGGCTGCCATGGAGTCAAAAGACTCATCGCAGGAGGTCCTTCTAGGAAACACAAAGTCTATCAAGACTCATTGTAGGAGGTCCCTCCTAGGAAACACCAAGTCTTTCATACCACTCCTTAAACTCATTGACCATTCTCGTTCTCACCACTCTATTAGGCAATGCATTCCACAGTTCAACCACCCTCCATACAAAGAAACCACTTCTCACCCTCTTGCAAACAGTTTACTTTCATAACTTCTGGGGGGGCTGTCATCACACCTTCCCGCTGTTCAACCAAGCGAAAGAACTCCCCAGTGTCAACCCTCTAACCACCTCTCAACAGTTTAAAAGTCTCAATCATATCACCTCTCCTTCTATCCACCAAACTCTGCAGTCCACATTCCCTCAGCCGATTCTCATAACTAACATTGTACAGTCCTGAAACCATCTTTGTTATCTGCATTTGTAAACTTTCCACAGTTAATTTATCCCTTTCAAATCCTGGGGACCAAATCTGAGAACAATAGCCTAAGTGTGGTCTGATCAGGGTCTTATACAACAGAATGATAACTCTTATCTCTGCAGGTCAGCATTCTTCTCATTATTGCAGCAATCCTCTATGTTACCTTCATCACCTTTGCAATGTGTCGCCTGAATTTCAGATTTCTTTCAATCATCAACCCCAGATCTCTTGTATCCCCAACTACCTCCAGTATAGTGCCTCCAATAGAGTACGCAGCATCATATCGATGTTGCATACCTCCATTCATTTGCCCATCTATCTAGATTATTCAAACCCTCTTGCAGGGTTATTAGTAATATCACCTGCATTTGCAAACAACTGAATATCCCCCTGCAATCCACTGACAACACTGATATAAAGGTTAAACAATAGAGGCTCAGTACTGAGCCCTGTGGGAGCTCACTTGTAACCCTCTGCTTCCTTGAAACTGCCCCACCATACACAACTCTCTGATACCTGTCGGACAGCCAATCCTGAATCCAGTTGACCAACCTGACATCCAAACCTATGTACTGCAACTTAAGTATCAGCTTATCATGTGGCACTCTGTCAAATGCCTTCGCTAAATCCAAGGAAATGGCAGTATATGCCTTTCATCTACTGTCTCTTGTAACTTTATTATAAAAGGCTAGCATATTACAAAAACAAGAGTGCCCCTTCACAAATCCATGTTGAATCTCACAGATAACATTACCTTCATCTGCCCAATGCTGTATGCAGTCCCTAACTAATTTCTCCAAGATCTTAACACTAGTGATGACACACAAACTGGCCTATAATTAGACACTTCCAGTCTCTTCTGCCCTTAAGCAATGGCACTATCTTATCCTCCTTTCATTCCCTGGGCACCTTTCACATAGCCAGACTTTCATTCAAAAGTCTGGTCAAAGGATCTGTCAGCTCTTTAGCACATTCTCTCAAAAACCAACCAATGTGAAATACCATCCAATCCCACAGCTTTACTGACATCCAGAGTACTCAGTATTTGAAACACACTCTCCTCCTGCACCTCTAAACCTTGAATCTGCCCTATCCCCTCTAGTATTAAAATTTACTCCTCCAGGATGAAATACTCCAATAAAGTGTCCATTGAACAATTCCACTATGTCCTCTGCATCAATCACTTTATTCCCATTTTTATCCCACAATGTCATTCTTCCACAATAATTTCTCCTCCTACTGGCCATACAGCTAAAAAATTCCCTAGGATTTTCTTTGCATCTTAGGGCCAATCTCTTCTCATATTCCAATTTCACCTTCCTTACCATACTAATCACTCTCCTGCCCTGTCTCTTATATTCTTCATACATCTGCTCTTCACCTGTCTCCTTATATCTCTTCCATAGCCTCTTTTTCACATGCAGTTCCTGTTTAATATTGTTTGTCATCCACTTTACACCAAATTCTGTCCTCTTCTTCACTCATGGTATACAGCTTACTATTGATACTAACAAATATTCAAATAACAAATATCCAAGCACTAATGATATCCAGGCCTTCCAATTCCTCTCTCCATGAAACTTCCCCAAGTTGATGTCCAAGACTATTATAATCACCTGCCTTATAATTCCACATACGTTCCCATCTCTTTGGTACTCCTGCATGTCAATTCATCTTCCATGTCAAAAACCACATGATCACTCTCTCCAACTGGTGGGAGAGAGGTCATCTCAGTTATTATCAACTCTTGTGATGCTATGACCAAATCCAAAACTCTTGAACCTCCTGTTCCCTCTGTTACATGTTGCCTAAGACATTTGTCCCTCAAGAATTCTAGAAATTCCATTCCATTATTGTTACATGCATCTTTCTCTCCCCAATTTATACTGCTGTAGTTAAAATCTCTCATAACAATCATTCTTCTTGCACTTGCCAAGCTCAACTGTCTAAATATCTCCTGGTCTCCACCCTCTGTGCTCCTTGGTTTGTAGCAACACCCCACTAAATATCCTGTCTTGCCCACCTCTACCTCACACCATATGCTTTCAAAATCATTAGTGTCACTGCCTTCCAAAGCCTCCATTCTTAGAGGACATAAGTCATCACTTATCATAAGCAGTCTCCACCACCATGCTTTCCCTTCCTCTCCTGCCGAAAAATGCTGTACCCTGCTACTTCTATTCCTGTTATTATATCCTCTTCTGTCAATCATGTCTCAGTGATCCCAATAATCTTTGGCCAGGCTGATACTATCAGCGCCACCAATTCCTCTCCTTTATTCCGGATACCCTGGCATTAGTATAAAGCAGTGTTTCCCAAACTGAGTCTGCAGGATAGTTTATTTCCATTAAACTTTATCTTATCATGTTGCCCACACCTGGCCTAATTGATATGTTCATATTCTTCCAAATATCTCCATTTATAACAGTATTGCATTGTCATAAATGACACATTTAATGTTGTAAAATTGTAATTTATTACTTCATCTTTATTATATGTAAAATATAAAAAATTTCCATTTTGGATTTTATGGGGGCCACGGTGAATTAACAATCACTATGGGCAGTGGAGAGCTGTAAGGGGCTTGCGTGAGCTCTTTGTTAAATTTTTCTCAAATTTGCAGGCCCCGTGTTCTTCTTGTTTACTTTATTTTTTTCAAAAAAAAATTTTTTTAAACATATTAAGCAACAAACTCATACGGTAACCTAACAAAAGTTAGTCTATTTGGCAGTGTATAGATTAATGGAATTATTGTTTCAACTCCTGTATAACGAATGCAACTAAGCTTGAAAATAAAATAAGTGCATGCGCAATCTTTACCCTTCTTCCTTCTGGTAGCCAATCATATGGTGAAACTAGTAGCCAATCAAATCTTTTATAAAAGATTATAAAATATTTCATTCTTATATTTTGATAATAAAAAATCTTTTTCTTATGTAAGAGAAATTAACACAGTTGATTGTGTGCAAATATTTCATGTTTAGATCATGAAATATTTGTTTAAATATGATAGCCTTTAGAGGTTGATTGTCATCTCATTTATTTTTTTTTATTGGAATTTGTACACAAGCTGTATTAATAAAAGTTTTTGTGTGAAATACGGCTTTTTTTTTTTCCTCCACATTGCAAGCCCTTTGTTAAAGTTTCCATAGCTCACCACTGGCTACGGGGGTCCACAACATCAAAAAGGTTGGGAAACTGGTAGAAAGCATAAAAATGACACTGTTCCTATACCCAGCATTATCCCCTCTAGCCTCCACTGGGGTCAGTGTTACCTGATGTCATCTCCCTTCTCCCAAGTACCCATTCCCACAAGAGGCCACCCCCTGCTACCATCCACCTTGGACATTCTAGTTTCCCTGCATTGACACACGACTCGTTCAGAACAGCAATCTCTCCAGATGCCTACGCCCTTCCTCATTCAAATGCAAGTGGTCTCTCACATACAATTCCTCTCTGTCCTCAAATGCCCTCCAAAGATCCACTGACATATTCCAATCCTCTCTCCTGACACATTCTAGCTATTATGTTATTAACACGTTCATTGCCAATCACGCGATATCGTGTGATGCAAGTCCTCACCAAGCGGCCGATCACGCGTTATCGCGTGGGCGCCACTATCAAGTAAAAAAAAAATTTGGCCACCACACGAAATTCCAATTTTCAGCTTGGCAGTGAACGTGTTAATATTACTGCTCGTCACTATCATACCTAGGCAACAAGCACACTCTTTCCTCTCTGCATCTTCTTTCGTACAATCTCAAGCAAGAATCTCATATCTCTCGCTGCCCGATTTACATTACCTCTCAAGTCATTTGTTCCTACCATTACAATCATGTCATCTACCCCTCTTAATTGCCATAGCCACACTATCTATTGTTCCTCCAGGCAAACAATCCTCACGCATCCTATCTTGCACACCATGGATCACCGAGTCCCCCCATAGATTACACCTCTTACCACCCTGTTCCTCAATTGCTCACATGCATCCCTCACTCTCTCTCCTCGAACACTTTCTTTCTGTGTTCTCCTACTTACCTGTCATCACTATCCCTGGTTCCAGTGCCCCTTCTCATTTCCTCTCTCCTACTGTTTCCATTCTCTCCTCTTCTGTCATTCCCATCTCTCTCATTCCCTCTCTTCTACTGTTCCCATTCTCTCCTCTTCTACCATTCTCATAACTCTCTCTCACTCCCTCTCTTCTACTGTTCCCATTCTCTCCTCTTCTACCATTCTCATAACTCTCTCTCACTCCCTCTCTTCTACTGTTCCTATTCTCTCCTCTTCTATCATTCCCATAACTCTCTCACTCCTACTCTGATTGCCTTGCATCTGTCTCTTCCATTCGCCTAATCTCATCTTTCACACTTTTCATCTCATTCCCTAGACATTCCACCTGCTCTTTCAGCTCATCTATCTCTCTCTGCAAGTAAGCCACTCTTATTTGCCATTCATCCTACCAATTGAGACCATCTCCGAAAACTTCACAATCATTCAACCTTTCCATACTCCCCCACTCTCATTATTTTATTCATATTTCCCTCGCTATTCTCACCCTCTATCATACCATTCATCTCTCTCTACATGAAGAATCTCCCACCTCTGACTCAACGAAGTCGGTTATAGTCATCTCTAACTCACCAAGTTCCTCCAATTGCCTGCATTTTGTGCATATACATATTTCCCCTTCTCTCACCTGCCACATACACAACCACCAAGACGCATACATTCCACAAGTTCCGCATGCTACAAAATCCCGTATTGTATCACACAAAATGGAGTCCTTAAATGGGGGAGGACTTGGTGATACACCATTTGCAATTTTAGCTGCCACTGCTGCCATTATTCTAAATAGTGTCGAGGAGCTATTACAACTAAACGCTAATTAAGTATAAGGGAGTTTAACCATAGGTAACTATATAAGTAAAAGTACAAACAAAATACAAACAAAACATTTAAGTATACTAAATATAAATAAAAGAAAACTAAATAATGAAAACTTATGTTATCTTCATCTTCCCTTCCACCATTATGCATCCGATTCTGACCCCTTCTTCTCGGTAACCAAAATACACAATATAGCGACAACAACTAACTCCAAAAACAACCACTGAAGGACACCTGTATTAAAGAAAAACAACTTAGCACAAATCTTGACAGAAGTCACACTATTCACCGATTAAAACAGCACATTTTTCAGCAGAGCTCAAATTCCCCGCCACGTTCTCCGGTGATTCTAGCACCCTCCTCCAAATCCACAGCATACTATAAAAAATTACTAATGTTGATGAAATCAAAAGCGATTTGAGAGGCTTAAGTTTATCTCTTATTCTGTTAAACATGAACAACTAGCATAAGATTGTGTAGCACTAGTATGCTATATCTTGCAACTTTGTGTGTGTGTCTCAGATATTTAAAGAAATGTTTTGGCATCTCTATTTGCAAGATGAGTAAAGACAGAAAAGGAATTCTAGTTGAATTTGTGAACATTTCAATTTCCAAAGAAGTGACTTCACTGTTAGAAAAGCTGGAATGAAGAAAATCAACATTTAATGAAAAGAAATCAAAAAGTTGAGAAGGGTTGATATAGTTAGGACAGGGACAGAGAAAGTAAATGAATATCATACAAAAGGAGCAGTGACACTTTTAGCCAAAGAAGATTAAAAAGTGCAAATTCTCAAAGCTGGAAATTCTCTGACATGGTATACAGACTGAACATATGCAACAAATGTCATCTTTCACAAAAAGATGTCAAAGCATGTGTAATTAGAAAAACTGAGATGAAGAATCAAGAACTTGAAATTTTGAGTCTGGGAGAAAAAAAAAAAAAAAAAAAAAGTAGTGTGGGTTTGAAGACTGGAGATGGAAATTAATAATATTGAGAATGCAACTAACACTGTATATATTTAAAGTAGATTTGAAAGTCTTTTGGAGGTTTGGCTATGCCTGTAATCTATTTCTGTTTTCTTGACTTTCATGTTTGTTGTTTGAGTTAAAGTTGGGAACATGGAAAATGCAGTGATCACACAAAAATGAAACAAAAAATGCAGGAATATTTGCACCGATGCAGCGCAAGATGAAACATTGTGCATCTGAAGATAATCTGTAGAACCTAGTCAGCAAATCCCTGTTTTTCATTATTGGCTGTAAATTTATAACAACCATGCATGATTTGTTGGGGGAAAAAAAGTATAGTTCTCTTGAGGAATCATACATTCCTCAATATGCACCATGGTTCATCTTGAGCTACATGAATACAAACATTTCACCAGTTTTTGTTTCATTTTTGTGCAATAACATAGAACTCAGCCATTGCCAGAAACTCCAAAAATCGGAATATGTGAAAGCTAAAAATTCTTTATATTCATATGTCCTCATCTATAGTTTTAAACATGACCAACTACCATAAAAACATTCTTATCTAAAATACTAATAAGTTACCCTCAGAATTTAGTATAATACTTTCATGTTAAAACTGCTTAAATGTAAATATTTACCTTTTTCTTTTGTAAGTATTTCCATTTCTTCTTCTGTTTTATCATCAAATGAAGTTATACCTACATGAAGACCATAGTCACAGCAGACCTTTTCATCAGCCCAAGATCTCCACTTTTCATAAGCATCCACAAGTGATGACTCTGGATCAATAACAAAGTCAACTGCAAAGTGAATAGAAAGAATTCATTACAATACTAGGATTTAATTGCTTTTGTTCTTGTCAGAAATGAAATACATGACAAAATAAAACCTGTAATTAAATCTGAACTATATAAAATAAATGTTTTGTAGGAGAAATAGGAGGGTGGTCTGAAAAGTTCTTGGCCTAACAATGAAAAAATGAATTTATCATTGCCAAATTATTTTTATTTTTCAACATAATCTCCCTTAAGACTAATACATTTATTCCTGCAATGCTCCAGCACCATTATCCTGTAGTGGATCTCAGTAAGATCTGCAAAACACCCCCCCCCCACACACACACACCCCACAGCTGCAATCATCTTTTGATTTGAAGAAAAATGCTGACCAGCAAGGAAGAGTTTTAGTTTTGAGAAGAGACAGAAGTCAGAGAGCCAAATCTGGGGAATAGGATGGATGTTCCAACAATTCATAGTGCAGATCCCTTAATTTTCCCATTGCCAAAACACCTTTGTGGGCAGGTGCATTGTCCTGATGAAAGACTATTTTTTTTTCTTCTGCAAACCAGGTCTTTTCTGAGTGCCCATTAACTTTTATGAATTTTGTTTGGCATTAAACCTTCTTTTACAAAGAATTTTATAATCGCACGATACTCAATTTGATCCATTTCAAGGGATACAGACAACACTTTTTCTTCAGACAGCTGTATATAAAACAAACTACTTGATAGAATGACTTGCAATTTCACATGGATGCTTATGACAGATGTATCAACTTGGAAAAAAATAGTGCCGATAGTGTTGCCATCTATGGTCGAGGCCGAAAACTTTTCATACCACCCTCGTATGAATTAATTCCTTACACAACATTTAAAAACATCATCATACCTGGAATTAAAACATTCACCGTGGAAGTTTTAATTCCAGGTGTGTGTATCTGTCTGTCTTCAGACAGACAGATACACACACAAACACCTCATCAAACCATTCCTCAAATTCATTCATTGTTTCCATTCAAGACTCGCCATCTTCTCCATACTAAAATCTAATCTTCACTATCCTAATCATACTTTTCTTATATAACTTCCACAGATGGCTTCTTGCTTAGTTGTCTCTCTCTCCATTCCATGAAGAATCTCTTGCTAATCTTCAATAGATCTTCAGCTATATAAAGTAGCCTATAATTATTATTATACAGGTATCTCCATGCAGTCAGAAGACTCATCGCTGGAGAGCCACACTAACTTTTTTACATACAATAATTATCATACCTCTCCTTAAACCCATTCACTATCAGGTCACTCACAACCACTTCTGGCAATCTATTCCATGTAATCACTACTCTCCAAGCAAAAAAACTAGCCCACACATTTTTACTAACTACACTCTTTCAAAACTTCCAGAGTGATCCCCAGTTCTCTCCCCATTTGTAATAAATTATTCAAGTTGTTCTATGAAATTTTATGTTTATATTAAGTTTAATATAAACGTAAATTTTCGTAAATTTTAAGTTTATATCATGTTCCCTCTTTTCTACCTGCAATACACACACCTTCAATCTATCCTAACAGGGAGCAGCATTCCATCACTCATCTCTAAGTCCTTATTGCTACCTCCTGATCCCCAAGAAACCCAAGGTGACCAAATCTGTGTGCAGTAGTCAAGATGCATAATAGCCTTATAAAGAGGAGTAATAAACCTGTCTTTACTTATTAGTGGGTATTTGGCAATCTCTTTCTGGATACCTTAATTTTGAATAGAATACGGTTCGATTAGGGGGTTAATTTTAAATAGAATACGACCCCCTAATCGAACCCCATCTTCTTGCTGAGCAGGCCGATTTTAGACCAGGCAAATCCTGTACATCACAAATTCTTAACCTCACTCAATATATAGAAAATGGTTATGAGCAAAGACTAGCCACAGGAGTAGTCTTTGTAGACATCTGCAGCATACGATACCATAAACCATTTCACACTCAGAAATAAAATATACGAAATAACTACAGATTATCAGTTGTCCTCCTGATCCAATCACTCTTGGAAAACAGATGCTTTTTTGTGGACCTGGAGGGTAGGAAGAACCACAGGTATCCCAAAAAACACTGCCTCCCCAGGGAAGTGTGTTATCACTATTACTTTTTAATATCTGTGTCAATGATCTGCCCATCTTTCCAAGAACTAGAAATTTTATCTATGCTGACCTTGACATAGCTATCTATCAAAAATATCAAGTCCAGTGAAACTACTCTACCACTTGCCTTAAATAGTCTACCACATATTATAGCAATAATCAATTAAAACCAAATCCCTTGAAAACCCAGACTGGTCTTTTCCACCTTAACAATAAGGAAGCCAACAGGAAGTTACAAATTTCTTGAGTAGGCTCTAATTTAGAACGTTCCTGGAACATAATCTATCTCAGTGTGACTCTCGATCGCACTCTTTCATATAAAAGACACAGAAAAAATAAAGGAAAAAATGAATACGAGAAACAACATACGAAGAAAGTTTACCTCCTCCAAATGGGATGCAGACTCTAGCACACTGAGATCTTCTGCCTTGGCCCTTTGCTATTCTTCTGTTGAATATATCTGTCTTGTATGGTCCGGATCCTGCCATGCTGAAAAACTTGACCCAGCATTGAATGAAAGCTGATGCTTAATTACAAAATGCTTGAAACCAACACCACTAAGAGACCTATATGCTTTGGCTAGTATTGCCCTTCAATTTGAAGATCTGCATTCTAAGCTGACAAAAGAAGCAGACAAATGAGTGTACAGAGGATTTGAAATTGGAAGTGATCACCATTTAGTTTTGAGCAGGATAAAATTGATTTCATATTAAAAGAAGAATATGTAAGAAAGTTTTAAAGCAAATAAAAGTTGAGCAGCTCTCAGATGTGAAATGTAGACTAAAATACACAAATATTATTAAAGAAAAAATGAAAGTTTGAGAACAGGAACCAAACCTTGGAGATTCAGTGGCAAGCCCTGAAGAAAACACTGACTGATTCAGCCAGAGAGGCATGTGGTGAGGTTGTTTGGAAGGACAGAAAAATCAGAACTCCATGGTGGACACAGGAAGTCAAAGAGGCAATGAAGGAAAAGAAAAAAGCATCAAAAGTTCCTAGCAAATAAGTCAGCTTGTGCTATTAGAGAATACAGAGCTAAACGCTGTGTAAAACTAGCTAAACAAAAATCATAGGAAGACTTTGATAAGAATATAGAAAATAAATATCAAGAAGGTGGCAAGATATTCTGGAGGTTGTTGAAGAAGCTCAGAAATGGAGGAAAGAGTGCAGTAAAAGGAATGAGAGATGATAAAGGGGACATGAAAACTGGAGAAAAAGATAATCTTGATGTACGGAGTAATTACTTTGAATAATTACTAAATGAAACAATCAGTGACAGTGGTAATAAACACTCAACAGGCATGCAATCAGGAATACATATCCATACTTGAAGAAGAAAAAATCAAAAGCCTGAAATGTGGAACGGCAGCTAGAGTGGATGATATTCAACCAGAAATGTTCAAGTATAGAGGTATAAAAGTCTTACAGTGGCTGAACTGCATAATTCAGAAGGCCTGGACAGAAGGATGAATTCCATATGATTGGAGTAGTGCTCTACATACAAAAAAGAAAAGAGAAATAAAACTGAATCTGAGAATTAGAGATATTTCTTTACTGAGTGTTCCTGGTAAGATTTACACAAATATACTTGAGAAACGGTCGAGAAGGATTGTAAAAGAAAAGCTTGGTGAAGAACAAGCTGGATTCATGCCAAACAGAGGCTGTCAGGATCATATTTTAACTTTACGACAAATAGTTGAGAAATCATGGGAATATAACAAAGATCTGTATTTAAGTTTTGTTGATCTGGAAAAAGCATATGACAAGGTGGCAAGAGAAGCTATTCAAAATGCTACAGTTATATGGTGTCAATGGGGCATTATATCAAGCAATACTTTGTGTTTGTTTGAGTTCTAAGTCAGCAGTTGGAATTGAATGAAGTACAGGAAGATGATTTAATGTTAAATCTGTTGTCAGACAAGGATGTACATTATCCCCTCTGTTATTCATTATCTATATAGATCACATTATGAAGGAAAGTGGTATTAAACCTGATATCAAAATTGGAGATGTTAATGTCGGCTCTTTGCTTTATGCGGATGATGTTATACTTCTAAATAAATCTGCTACAAGTCTGCATGATTCTCTGACTAAATTGAATAGCTGTTGTAATAGATATGGTATGAAGGTCAGCAATAACAAGACAAAGACAATGAAAATAGGCAGAAGCATTGAAAATATCAACTGTGTTGTGAATGGAGAACCTATAGAACAAGTAAAACATTTCAGTTACTTAGACACGATTTTTAGTGAAGATGGTAAATTAAATATAGAAATAGACAATGGAATCAACAAAGCTGGTATGGTAGAAAGTCAACTAATTAAATTTATATGGAGTAAGAGAGAAAAGTCAAAACACTAAATTAGCTGTATATAAGAGTTCTTTTATAAGAAATCAATTTTAACTTATGGATCTGAGTGATGGGTCAGAAGTAAAACACTTGACCAAAGACTAGAGACCGCAGATATGAGAGTTCTGAGAAAGATTAGAGGTGTGTACAGATGGCATCAATGGCAATATCATATTAAAAAAGAGGATATTAGGAAAGAACTTGACATTGTTAGCATCCAGGAATGCATTAGAAAAGCTAATCTCAGGTGGTATGGTCACTTAAACAGAATGGGCGAGGAAAGATTAGCAAAACAAGTGTTCTCTGCCAGGTTGGCAGGAAAACGACCCAGAGGAAGACCAAGATATAGGTGGATTGATACAGTAAGAAGTGCCTTAGAAATTACATTATGAAAATTATGGAAACTATAATGTTGGAGTAAAACTTTAATATAAACCAAAATAAACACTCGACGTTTTGACATTCACATTAAGGTCATCATCTGGAGTATACACACATACACAGAAAGGTACCTTAGAAGATAGAAATAAAAGATCTGATAATGTTGGAGTCTTGACAGGTAACAGACTGATTTGGAGGAAAATTTATATAAGAAGTTAGTAATGATGGAAATTTTTCATCATTACTAACTATCATATTCTGTACAGCCCTTGAGGATACATGGAAGGAATTTGATGATGATGACATAACACTACTTGACTCCTTTCAAGCATGGCCTGGAAAAGGTAGACAAGTAGACTGGCAACAGGATGCCACTAGTTAGTCAGAAAATATGGTGACAGTGCCATAATTTTTTATTTTTGCGTGTGTTATTTAGCAACTGGTTCTGCAGAACCAGTTGCTTATCTGCATATCTTATTCAGCATATGTAATATCTTATTACAGGGTCGCTCATGAAAAATATCACTCACCCTGTAATAAGAAATGTCAGAGCAACTAGTTTGAAAAGTAAACATGGCATCATTACATTGGCCTGCCTGGTTGGCCGAGTGGTTAGAGTATTATCCGCTCTCCAGCCAAAAGGCTGCGGGCTCGAATCCTGCCGTGGGTATGGATGTTTGCGATTATCTGTGGAAAGACCAGTGGTGGTCGGAGGTAGATGGCATTGAGGTAGTTGTAGTCAGTTGGTGATTGAATGGTGGAGACAGAGTTGTAGAGCAGGTACCCTCCCTCAATGAGTCCTTGTACTCCCTGGAGGTGTCAAATAATAACAATATCAGCCACTGTACACTATTAATAAATATGGTGGCAAAGAATCACCAGACAATGAATGTCATTGCTACTAGCAGTCTAGCTTCTATTTCTTTCAACAGGAAAAAATTTACATTTTTGGCAGCAATACTCACCAAGAATTTCAGAGCTCCCATTTGTGAAAACCAGACACCAATGCCAAGGTAAGTCCGCAGTGGTTGCAAGCTAAGTGCTTGACCTTGGAATGCATTGCCTAATAGGGTAGGGTAATAAACTGACTGAGCATGATAGGGAATGAGTTTAAAGAATGGCACGATAGACTGTTGTTTAAGATGGGCCTCCTACAATGAGTCTAATGAGTCCATGGAGATCCCGAATAATAATAACATAAGGGTGGAAATGGACAGAAGCAGCTAAAGAATGCACCACTGGCACACCTGCAGATCATCTATCCAAAATTATTGTATCTCTATAACTAGAATCTTCTGCTATGACTCTTTTCACATTACGAGTTTGACTTTTTTTAACAGCACTAAAATATGTTAATGACTGCATTGTGATTGATAAAGTTCTAGCAGTTTCATCTTTTCTTCAAATGAAAAAAAAAATTGCATATTTCACCATATCCTTATCTTCAGATTTAATATCAAATTAACCCATCCTTCCAATTCCTTTCATAGTGCACTTTTCATCACTATGTTTCTTACAGTAACTTCCTTGAGCATTTTGTCACTTTCAATATTTACTTATATTCTTTTTTTATAATTATTATTTTGCTTTTCAGCTTCCCATCCCTTTTATGTAGGCTCAATGGCCTGTCACAGCCAAATTACTTGGCTTTTATGGAAACCTGCTTACAATAAGGTAATTAATCCTATCTGCATAATCTGTTATGTCCATAAATTGCAAATGTTATTTGGCTGATTTGTTATTTTGCAGGACAAAAACAGTTTCTAAGAAAAAAAAACTCTGTCACCACCATCTGAGACTGGATGATGTGCTTTCAGCTGAAAAGCCCAGAATATAGGTTCTTTACATTCCAGAAAGGATTTGAATCCCGGTCTTTTCATCTTCAGTCAGAATTAGAAATGTGCTCTGATGCTGGTTTGGTTTATTGGATTTATGCCCCAAAGACCTAGGCTATGAGCCAGTGTATTATATGTCTGTTAATTTGGCTGCCTTGCAAGATGAAAAACCCTACCAGCTCCATATGAAACTAGATGGGATTTGAACCCAGGTCATCCAACCAAAGGGAATCGTTGAAATTAACTGAGCTATGGAGGCTCCCACCGATGCTGAGTGAGGTATCAATTATACTGATCTAATTAAAAAAGCTTTCAACTTTTTTTCTTTTTTTTTTTAATCTCTACAGACAACTTGCCCACATACCTAATAAACCACATACTTATTGAAAGGGTGTAAATATTTTACAGGGGCTAGAATGTATAACTATGGCTTATAAGGTCATATTCTCGATAACTGAAGAATTCTCATATATTTTATCTATAAAGAAAGGAAATAAAACTAAATCTAGGAATTAAGGGAATTTCCTACTGAGTGTTCTAGGTAAATTTTATGCATGCATACTGAAAGCAAAATTGTGGAAGAGCAACCCAAAGTAAGGCCAAATAGCAGTTAGGACAGATTTTCATTTAAAACAAACTGTCAAAAAATTATGATAATACAACAAGGATCTCTATTAAGCTCTGTAGATATGAAAGAGGTATAAGAAATATATCAAGAGAAAAGTTATTTAAAACACTACAGTTATATGGTGTAAACATGTGAAGCTGGGAAGGGTTATCAGTAATAGTGCAGATGTGGCAGCCCTGCAAGAGGATTTGAATAAACTAGGCAGATGAGCAAATGAATGGGGGGGGGGGGTCGGTTCAATGTAGCAAAATGTAAAGTCTTCAGGTTTGGGATCCATCGATGGGAGGATGCATACTCGATTGGAGGAGCTGTACTGGAAAAGGTTGGGGAGGCAAAAGATCTGGGGGTGATGATTGATAGAAAACTGAAATTCAGGGAGCATATTACAAAGGTGGTGAGGGTAACTCAGGGGATTGCTGCAATACTGAGAAGGATGCTGATCTGCAGAGATAAAAGAGTTATTATTCTGTTGTCCTGATCAGACCTTAGACTACTGTTCTCAGATTTGGTCCCCAGGATTTGAAGGGGATAAATTGACTGTGGAAAGGATACAGAGGCAGATAACAAAGATGGTTTCAGGACAGTACAATATGAGTTATGAGGATCGACTGAGGGAATGTGGACTGCAGAGTTTGGTGGATAGAAGAAGGAGGAGAGGTGATATGATTGAGACTTTTAAACTGTTGAGAGGTAGTTACAGGATAGACATTGGAGAGTGATTTCACTTGGTGGAAATCACTCTTGTCATCGCTCCTTCGACAGGAAGGAGCGATGACAAGGGGCCATTCCTGGAAGTTACGAAAGGAGGCTGTGGGCAAGAGGGTGAGGAGCGGTTTCTTTGCATGGAGGGTGGTTGAACCTTGGAATGCATTGACTAAGAGAGTGTGGTTCGAGCAGGAATGGTCAATGGGTTTAAGGAGTGGTATGATAAACTTTGTGTTTCCTAGAAACGACCCACGATGAGTCTTTTGACTCCATGGAGGCTTGGGTAATAATAATAACATTATATAGTTTAGCAGTGCAGTCAGAAATTAATTATGCACAGGAAGATGTAAAATCAGGTGTAACAAATACATGCCATCTCTACTATATTCATCATCTATTTTGACCATATTATGAAATAAAGTGGCACTGAAGCTGATATCAAAATATCAACTACTACACACTTGGCACTTTATTTTATGCAGAAGTTATACTGTGAAATAAGTTATAAGGCTTTTAAACTAGCTAAATTGAACAAATATGGAAATCAACAAAAGCAAATTATGAAAACTATTATTATCATTATTAGGTATTATTTCTGGGAAAATTCCCATGTTACTCTTCATAAAAACCATTATTTTTACAGCTATTTTGCCTGCTTTCGTTTAGAAGTGCCCCCCTTTTTTTTAATGTGATTGGCTTTTTATTCAAGAATTTTTAGGGCCTTATAGATGTATTTTAGAGACAAATATATGCAAAGCAATAGAGGAAGAAAATTTGCACATACCATTTTTTGGATGTTGTTGGCTGTCTTCTTTCTGCGATGTGCATACGTCTGCTGTTTGGGTGTTATGTGTTTGAAAAAAACCCGTTTCTTTTTTTATACAATATATACATATTATTCTTTTTAAGGACGCTTTTTTTGTGGTGAGAAAAGATGGAAGGGGGGGGGGGCTGAAAATAGAAATTTGTTTTTTGTTTTTGAGGAAGAAGAAGGGTTTATGGGTAAAAGGGGGCCAGGGAAAGGGTAAACACTTCCCCTTCCTCAAAAACCAAATTTCTATTTTCAGCCCCCCCCCCTTCCATCTCTTCCCACTCAAAAAATAGGCATCCTTAAAAAGAATAATATACGTATATATTATATAAAAAAAAAACTGGGTTTTTTTCAAATTAATTCTCCAGCATTGCCTCAACACCCCTCTCCCACTGTTTCCAAAACCCCCTTTCCTTTTAACACCCAAACAGCAGAAGTATGCACATCACAGAAAGAAGACAGCCAACAACTTCTAAAAAAAAGGTATGTGCAAATTTTCTTCCTCTATTACTCTGAATATATTTGTCTCTAAAATACATCCATAATGCCCTAAAAATTCTTGAGTAAAAAGCCAATGACATTAAAAAAAGGGCACACCTAAACAAAAGCAGGCAAAATAGCCATAAAAATAATAATTATTATTATTACCCAAGACCCCATGTAGTCAAAGACTCATCTAGGAGGTCCTTTTATCATACACACAGCTCATCATATCATGCTTTAAACACACTCCAATTCCCTGCAGACACCACACTCTCAGCAAGGCATTCCAATCATTCACAATTCTGCATGAAAAAAAAGCTACTTCTCACTCTCCTACTCACATCCATCCCTCTTTATACAGTTTCCATGGATGACCTCTGGTTCTCCCCTGTTCTCCCACTGTTTTCTGTAGAACCTCTCCAGCATTTATCCTGTAACAACCCCTTACCAACTTGTAGGTCTCTATCATATCTCCCCTCTTCCTCCTGTCCACCAGACTCTGCAAGTTGCATCTTCTCAATCTTTCCTCATACTCAACATTCCAGAGGTTAGAAACTAACTTAGTCAGTCGCCTCTGGACCCTTTCCAACATCTCCTTCATCCTTCTGAAAACTAGGTGACCAAATCTGGGCACAATAGTCCATGTGTGACCTAATCAATACGATGGAACAAGAATCTCCCTACTTCTACAAGTCAGTGTCCTTCGCATCATTCCCAGAAGCCTTTGTGTTGTCGTCACAATTTTGGCTGCGTCCCCAAAATTTCAGATTGTTATCCACTATCACATCCCCAGATCTTTTATTTCCTCCACCTCTGACAATATATCCTCACCAAGCATAAATTCTGCATCCCATCTTTGTTTTCCAAATTTTAAAACCTTACATTTTGCAACATTGAACTCTCATCCCCCATTCCCGTGCCCAATCATTCAATTTATTCAAGTCTTCTTGAAGGCCACAACATCTTCTCTACTATTCATGGTTAGTCCCAACTTTGCATCATCTGCAAACAACTGAATATTTCCATCCAAATCTTCACCAATATCATTAATATACAAGTTAAACAGCAATGGCCCTAAAACAGGTCTCTGAGGCCCACCACTAGTAACTTTCCTTTCTTTTCTTGGATATCGCTCTCCCCCATACACAACTTGTTGATACCTATCAGATAGCCAGTCTCCAATCCAATGCACCAATCTAATATCCAACCCCATCCGCTCTAGTTTGACTATCAACTTATCATGCAGTAATCTATCAAAAACCTTTGTGAAATTTAATCCATCTCCTTTGTCCAAGGAAGCAATCACCTTATTGTAATAAGTAAGTAGATTACTAAAACATGATCTCCCTTTAGCAAATCCATGCTGTCTATCAAAGATGGACAGGAACACCGAAAACATCAAACTGCATTCTCAACACAGAACCTACAGACTAATGAAATATTTCAGCCATTAGACACAAATTTCAGTGAAGATAGCAAAATAATCATGGAAATACATAAGAAAATAAACAAAGCTGATATGGTGAGGAGCCAAATAAATAAATTTATAGGGAAAAGGGAGAAATTAGCAACAAAAACACTAACAGTACACAAGACACTGTTCAAACTAAGTTAAACTTAGTATCTGAAAGTTGGGGGGGGATTAATCAGAGACTAGAAACCACATATATTTTTTTAAGGAAATTTAGAGGTGGGAACAGATGGCATCAATAGCAAAATCACATTTTAAATCAAAATATCAAAAATATACCTAGCATCAGTAACATCCCTGCTCTGAAACAGTCCAGAGTAGTGTTTGCAGAGAGCTCTCGCAAAGATAAGTATTATTTTGAGAATAAATTGGAAATATTGATTTAATCTTGACATGGTATTGTTTGTTTTTGGTAGCTTGGTGTGTGTGTGTGATTTTTGGTGTTCCACCTTAATTAAACTAGTAGTTTAAAGATACAATTGATAGCACATGGCACCAATGCGACGAAAAACAATGGCGACCAAGACTTCACAATCTTTGTTCAAGAACTTTAATGTAAGGGAATTCGTCCAGTGTGACATGTGTGGTATGTATGCATTCCCAAAAGAGGCTGGAGTTTGGATAGATAATGATAGTGGTAGGAGACTGTGCCGAAAGTGTAAAGAAAGTGAGGAATTGAAGTGTCGGTCAGGTCATGAGATAGTTGTAGAAGAAAGCCAGAATGTGAAAAATGAAAGGAAATAGTGGTTTGACAGTAAATTGTGATGTTGTACATGAAAGCAGTGATGAAATAGAGAGTGGAAGTAATTATACAGGGAGAGAAAATGGTTTGAATGATGAAAAAAAATGAGAAATTAGCTGTAATGAGTGAGATCGCATGGTTACACAGAGTGATACATAGGGCGAAGCGACAGTTGGAGAGACTGCAAAACTCTTTCCCGAGTGCCCTGGAAAATGGAAATAAACAAATGTATGAAGCATATGATTGGGAGTGTTTCATTAGTAAGAGGTGTGATAGATGAGAATTTGACTAAATCGTACTTACCGAGTGCGAAAATTAAGGATGTAAGGGAGAGTATTAGTGCGCAGAAGCTGAGGGTGAAAGAAATGATAGTCATAGCGGAAAAGAATAATTTGAAAGGAGATAAATTTGATATGAGAGAGGATGTGAAGGAATTATTAGAGGTAGTGAAAGAAAAGAGTGACAGAATTAGGATAGTGAGTCTGTTGCCACAGTATGACAGAGAAGAGTTTAGAAGGTGGGCCATAATCGCAAATGACTTTATGCACAGGTGATGCAGACTGTGTGGTGTGGAGTTTGTGGATGTGTGGAGTGAGTTTGATGAGTGAAAGGATTTGTACAAGATGGATGGTTTATATTTGAATGGATTTAGTGTGCAAAGACTGGAAAAAGTGCTGCTGAGTGAAGTGAGAGTGGATGTGCAAAATCAGGGAAACTAGAACTATTAAGGAGGGGAGGAAGTGGATATGCAGACATCAGTGAGGCAGTTGAGTGTAAGAATGTTTATAATGTGCCCGAGCCAGTACAAAGGAAAAAAATCAGAATGGGATAGTTAGTATAAACGCATCAAGATACAGATGGAACATGTATACTAATGCCATTAGTATTAGGAACAAGAAGGAAGAATTTGTGGCCTTGGTTGGCACTTCCAGGCAACAGGTTATTGGCATTAGTGAAACATGGCTGACAGAAGATGATATAGTTAGTGGGATAGAATGTGTAGGGTATAGTGTGTTCAGGAGGGACACAGAGAATAATATAGGGAGGAGGAGTGTTATTGATGATAGCTGATGAACTGCAGCCAAGGAGAATAGAAGTTGCATTGCAGGATAGTGAAAGGGGCTCATTTGAGGCTATTTGGTATGAGATTGAGACTAATGGAACAAAATTACAGTTGGGTGCTGCTATAGACCAGGTGATGGAATAGATGGTGGAGATAGTATACATAAACAAATTGATGAAATGAGTGGAAGGAGGGTAATTATTATGGGGGATTTCAACTATAGTAACACTGATTGAAAGAAGGAGAGGACACATGTGAGGAAGGAACTGGATTTTATTCAGTTACTGAGGGATAACTATCTGAGACAGCATGTAATGGAAAATACTAGGGGTTTGAGGGTGCTTGACCTAGTAACAGCATCTGAGAATTTGACTAATTATTATGACCATGTTGCCACCTATTGGTGAGAGTGATCATAGGGTCTTGACCTGGGAGGTGGTTAAACGTGTGAAATTTTTGGTTAAGACAGGGTGCATGTGAAATTACCGTGCTGGCAAGTATGACAAGTTTAGGAGATTGCTTGGTTCAGTGCCATGGCATGTAAAACTGCAAGGGCTGGATGTTGATATGGCATGGAAAGTTGCCAAGGAGCATTTGCAGGAGGTTATGGCAGACTGTATACCTAGAGTCCGAATAGTAAATCAAGTAGGGTTTAAATGGATGAATAACACCATTAAACTTGAGTTGCAAAAAAAGAAACAACCGTGGAAGGAATTTAAGGAGAAAGGTGACCTGCAGGCACATGAACGGTATAAAGCACGGGCCAGAAGTGTAACAAGTGTAGTGAAAAAGGCAAAAACTGATTATGAAAGGAAACCAGCTATGCAAGCACAAGAGAATCCCAAACAGTTCTTTCAATATGCTGCAAGCAAGGAAAACTGTACATGGCAGAATGATTTTAAGAAATGGCAATGGTAGGGAGGTCACTGAATCAATCGATATAGTGGAATTACTGAGTGAGCACTTTGCAAGAGTATATCATCCAGGTGGTGATATTGAAAGAATGAGGAACCATTAGTTTATATGGGAATTGTGGTGAATGAAGTGGAGGTGAATAGTCTATTACAGAACCTTAAGGTGAATACATCTGTGGGATTGGATGGTATATCAGCACAGGTCTTATGTGAAGGGGCTAAAGAATTGTCAGTGCCCTTGACCTTATTGTTTAATCTGAGTCTCGGGTCTGGTTTAGTCCCAAAGGAGTGGAAAGAGGGGAAAATAGTTCCACTGCATAAAGGAGGATCCAAGACTACTGTTGCAAATTACTGACCGATCAGCATATCAGGAGTCGTTGTCAAGGTCTTAGAGAAAGTAGTCAAGGGTAAAATACAGGAATGGATTGATGAAAATGAGATACTGTATGGGGGGACAGCATGGTTTTGTGAAGGGTAGATCATGCCTCAGTAACTTGCTCAGGTTTTATAACACAGTGACGGCTGAACTGGATAAGGGTAATGGGTTTACAGTGATACTGCTGGACCTGGCTAAGGCCTTTGACAGGATACCACATGGAAGTCTAATCCGTAAACTACAACATATGGGAATGAATATAGGGTTGGTGAGGTGGATAGGAAAGTGGTTAATGGAGAGATATCACAGAGCAGTTTACTCAGGAGTAGAGTCAAAAGACGGCCTGTGACTAGTGATGTGCCACAGGGTTCTGTTCTTGAACCACTGCTGTTTAATTTGTTCATTAACGATATAGGGAAGGATCTGAGAGGAACAGTTCATTTGTTCGCTGATGATGCTAAGTTGGGTAGGGTAATAGTGAATGCAGAAGATGTCAAAATTTTGCAGGATGATTTGGATAGATTGGAGTTCTGGGCTAAGGAGAATGGATGTCAATTTAATGTGATAAAATGTAAGGTTATGCATTTTGGGGTGAAAAGATTAGCAGCAGTATACCACACTGGTGGAACTGTACTCCAGGAGATTGATGAGGCCAGGGACTTGGGAATGTTGGTGGATAGGAAGTTGAAGTTTAGAGGGAACATTGCAAAAGTGGCTAAATCAGCTCATCAAATTACTTGGATGATGAAGAATACTTTGACGAGCAGAGATAAGCAAGTTATTGTTCCTCTGCATCGAGTCTTGATAAGACCCCATCTTGATTACTGTGCCCAGATATAGTCACCTAGGTTTCTTCTTGGGGAGGAGGTTGAGAGGATCCAGAGGCGAGTGACCAAGATGATAGCAGGTCTATGGAATGAACCTTATGAAAACAGGTTGAAGATTTGTGGGTTGCAGAAATTGGTTGATAGGCAGAAAAAGGGAAATATGATTGAGACATTCAATTTGCTGAAGGGTTTCTATAGGATTAATTCAGAGGATATTTTTGAGAACAGGACTGGTGGTTGGAAGACTAGGGGACATCCATGGAAGCTGGGCAAGAGTGTGGTTAGTAAGGGTGTTGGAGCTGGGTTTTTACTTTTAGAGTGGTGAATGAGTGGAATAAGCTGCCAGATTTAGGGCCTCCCTCGATGAGTCTAAGGACTCCTTGGAGTCACCTGTAATAATAAATCTAAAAAAAAAGGGGAGGGAGGGAGATAATGCTTAATGAAAGAGGTGTTCGATGTCAGGATGCAGAGAAAAGATCTAGGCAGAATGAGGCAGTTTGTGGTCCTTTGAAGATCCAATAACATTGGAGGTTTGACAAATAACATTAATATGTTATTTGTCAGGTTTCCTTGGAAGAATATGTAGTACTAGTGCTGAATCCATCCTGTATACCACTTAAGAGTACCTATCAGGAAAATATGAGTTATGGAAACTGAAAAAAATAATTGTTAAATTTCTTAAAAACATACTTATCATCGTGGTTCCACCAGCTAGTGCTGCCTTTGTTCCTTGATAGAAATCATCTACTGATGTTGTTCCCATGAAGGGAAACTGCATATGGGTATGAGTATCAATTCCACCTATTATAAATAAGAAAAAAGAAAGTTAGAATCTTTGAGTAAAACACATCAAAAGATATTACCATTTATATATTTGATTTAATCCTTTATCCAAGTGCAAGCAAACAAAGTTTGCGCCTGAAGTATTTTCAGGACTAGGGAAACTCTTACACTTGGATAAAGGATTAAACCAAATATATAAATGGTAATATATAAATGGTAAAATGGTAGCCTAGCCAAGTGAAAAACTCTCATCAATATCAAAAGATATGATCTAAAGTGAATAAATAACAAAGTCCATGTATTATGAGCATTAGTTAAAACTAGCAGTAGTTCCCATTTAGTTCATCAGTATTAATAAATATTATTGTGAAAAGCTTTTCCACTTGGTTATTATTCTATTCCATTCATGTGTCATCTCCTATCCAGGAAGTTGACTACCATGATGTGACTCATGGTTAACTACAGACATATACCAACATGTGGTGAGGACCCTATCTCTTTACTTTGTTATTATACCTGAGAAGAAATTATATTCTTGCTAGTGCAAGCATAAGCATGAAGCAGCTTCACAACCAGTCTACTTTCATCTATATAGAGGCTGTTGACTCCACAACAGTTGGCTTCGTATCCAATGATGCAAAATCATCACAGTTCACTGCCCACATCAGTTTTGACCTTTGAGGTATCATCAGTGGGAGATATACCCAAGAAGCTATGAAGGTTAAATCAAAGCAGAAGTCATATTTTCCATATACAAATAGAAAAATCTACTGGTCATCTAGACAACTACCACCAAGGAAACTGATGCAAAGTCAAGTCTCTATATATAAGTAGGTTAGCTAGTCATGAAGATGCTTCATACTGATGCTTATGCTAGGATATATAAACAACGATTCTTGTCAAGTATAATAAACATTATAACCAAGTAAAAAAAAAAAAAAAACTTTCCACAACTATCTCTCATCCAGAGTATTTAATAAAATGATACATCTTTTTTTTATACTTGTAGGAAAAAAAAAAACATACAAAGCAATATATATGTGGCCTGCATTAATTAAACTTTTGTACCTTCTTGGATCTGGCTCCCACTGATGAAACCTCGAATGCTCTGTGTTGTGACCATTCAATAGCTTCTCAATACACAAGTAGAATAGTCATTAAGTTACTTCATGCTTATGCTTGAGTATAAAATAATACAAGGTAATTTTTTTTGTCAAGTTTTTATATGTATATAATTATCATCATCATTATCCTAAGACAAAAAAGTCAAAGAGTCATCTAGGAGGTCCCTTCTGTCATACACAGCTCATCATACTCTGCCTTAAACACATTCAAATTCTCTGATGACACCATGTTCTCAGGCAATGCATTCCAATCATTCACAACTCTCCATGAAACCTGCTTTTCATTCCCTTGCATACCCTCCTTACAGAGCTATCAGGGATGACCTCTTGTTCTCACCCAATTTCCCATCATTTTTATGAAAAACCTTGTCAATGTTTATAATAACCCCTTATTAACTTGTAGGTCTCTATCATATCACCCTCTCTTCTTCCTATCCCCTAGACTCTGCAAATTGCATCGTCTTGACCTTTCTTCATATTCAACTTTCCAGGCATCAGAAACTATTTTAGTCAATTTCCTCTGAACCCTCTCCAACATCTCTTCACCCCTATGAAAAGTAGGTGACCAAATCTGTAAAACCAGAATCTCCTTACTTCTACAAGTCAGTGTCCTTCACATCACTGCCAGAATTCATTGTGATGGTGGATAAGGATCTAAAATTTAGTCATCTAAATTTTGGATCCTTATCCACCATCACCCCAAAATCTCTTATTTCCTTCACCTCCAATAATATATCCCCATCAAGAGAAAATTCTGCATCCCATCTTTGTTTTCCAAATTTTAAAACCTGACATTTTGCAACAGTGAGCTAGTATCCCCACTCCCTTGCCCATGTACTCAGTCTATTCAAGTTTTTGTAAGATTGCAACATCTGCTGTGCTTCTCACAGTCCATCTCAACTTTGCATCATCTGCAAACAACTGAATATCCCCATTCAAATCTTCCCAAATATCATTAACATATAGGTTAAACAGCAATGGCCCTAAAAACAGACCCCCAAAGCACACCACCGCTAGTGACTTTCCCCATACACAATATTTTGATACCTATCAGACACTAATCTCAAATCCAATGCACTAGTCTAATATCCAACCCCATTCACTCTAATTTGACTATCAACTTATCATACAGTAATGTTTAATTTGTTCATTAACAATATAGAAAAGAATATGAGAGGAACTGTTCAGTTATTTGCCGATGATGCAAACTTGGGTAGAGCAATAGTCAATACAGATGTCAAAATTTTGCAGGATGATTTAAATAGATTGGCAGATTGGGAAAAGGTGAATGGATGCCAGTTTAACGTGGTAAAGTGTAAGGTTATGCATTTTGGGTGAAAAGATTACCAGCTGTATACCACATTGATAGAACTGTACTCTATGAAATTGATGATGCCAGAGACTTCGGAGTATTAGTAGATAGGGGAGTTAAAGTTTAGGGGGGGGGGAACAGTGGCTAAAGCAGCTCACCAGATCACTTGATTACTGAAGAATACTTTGATGAGCAGAGACAAGCAGGTTATCGAGTATTGATAAGATCTCATCTTGACTAATGGGTGCCAGAGTTTCTTGGTGATGAGGAGTTATTGTACCTCTGTACTGAGCCTTGATAAGACCTCATCACGACTATTGTGCCCAGATTTGGTCACCTAGGTTTCTTCTTGATGGGGAGGAGGGGGAGAGGATCTAGAAGCAAGTGACCAGGATGGTAGCAGGTCTATGGAATGAACCTTACGAGAACAGGTTGAAGATTTATGGGTTACAGAAAATGGTTGATAGGCGGGAAAAAAAGAGGTGATATGATTGAGACATACAATTTACAGAAGAAGGGTTTTTACAAGATTAATTCAGAGGAAATTTTTCAGAACAGGTCTAGTGGTGGGAGAACTAGGGACCATCCATGAAAACTGAGCTAGAGTGTAGTTAGCAATGGTGTTAGAACTAGGTTTTTTGCTTGGAGAGTAGTAAATAAGCAGAATAAGTTGCTAGAGTCTGTTGTGGGTGGCATGACTGTGAATGAGTTCAAAGCAAAGCATGAAAGATACTGTGCAAATGCTGGATAGTTCTTGCCATGATGTTTAGGCCTCTCTCGATGAGTGTAAGGACTCCTTGGAGTTGCTTGTAGTAGTAGTAATAATAATAATTATTATTATCATCATCAAAAGCCTTTGCAAAATTTAAGTATCCATCTACCATATATAATGCTGCCATCACCTTATTGAATAAGTAAGCAGATTACTAAAGCATGACCTTCCTTTAACAAATACATGCTGTCCATCAAAAATAATACCACTGTTGTGAACCCAATTCTGGATTCTGATTCTCACAAGTCTCCCCGACAACACCTGACACACAGATTGGCCTATTATTTAATGTTTGAGTTCAGTTACTTCCTTTATGAAGTGGTACAGTTTTGCCTTCCTTCCACTCCTTTGAAACTTGATCCAATGTAAGACTCATATTAAACAAATGTGTCAAAGTAGATGTCAACTCCCTGGCACATTCCTTCAAAATATGCAGTGATATATCATCACGTCCCACAGACTTATTAATATCAACTCTGCTTAATTCTCCATATACCTCCTCCATCATCATCCACTGCTCTCAAACTCTCCATGATGTCACCACAAGGATCAAGGACCTTTCTGAACTGTTCATTAAATATCTCAACTCTATATCCTCTGCAGCAGTTCTTATACCATTTTCTCCAATCAAAGCCATCCTACCACATTTTTTCCCCCCCTGCTGGCTACATATCGAAAGAACTCCTTAGGATTTTTTTTTTTGCTTCATTAACCACCTAACCGGCCATTATGGATCAAATATGAATCCTCATACGCTTCGTATCCATCATATATTTCAATGCAATATCAATGATATTACAATTTTAATATGCACTTCGCATCCATACTAAATTGACATCTATAGACGTCTTGGCTGCTAGCATGGTTAAGCTAACTGCTGCTCATGCTGAACTTTTGCTACCCTTACCAACAGAGCCACCCTCCTAGCCTGTTCTTTGTATTCCTCATGGACTTATTACCAAACCTCTTATGTTGTCTCCATAATTATTATTATTATTATTATTCAGGCCTCCAAGGAGTCAAAAGACTCATCGAGGGAGGTCCTTCCTAAGACATAAATTCTGTCAAGACTCATCGAGGGGAGGTCCCCCCCTGAGAAACACAAAGTTTATCATACCACTCCTTAAACTCACTGACCATTCTCACTCCCACCACTCCATCAGGCAATGCATTCCACGGCTCAACCACCCTCCACACAAAGAAACCACTCCTTACCCTCTTGCTCACAGTTTCCTTTCGTAACTTCCAGGGATGGCCTCTTGTCATCACTCCTTCCCGCTGATCAACCAAGCGAAAGAACTCCCCAGTGTCAACCCTGTAACCACCTCTCAACAGTTTAAAAGTCTCAATCATATCACCTCTCCTTCTTCTATCCACCAAACTCTGCAGTCCACATTCTCTCAGCCGATCCTCATAACTATCCTTGTACAGTCCTGAAACCATCTTTGTCATCTGTCTTTGTATCCTTTCCACAGTTAATTTATCCCCTTCAAATCCTGGGGACCAAATCTGAGAACAATAGTCCAAGTGTGGTCTGATCAGAGACTTATACAACGGAATGATAACCCTCTCATCTCTGCATGTCAGTGTCCTTCTCATAATAGCAGCAATCCTCTGTGTTACCTTCACCACCATTGCAATATGTCCCCTAAACTTCAGGTTTCTATCAATCATCAACTCCAGATCTCTTGTCTCCCCTACTTCCTCCAGTATAACTCCTCCCATAGAGTATGCAGCATCCCATCGATGTTTCCCAAACCTCAAGACCTTACATTTTGCTGCATTAAACTGAAACCCCCATTCATTTGCCCATCTATCTAGCTTATTTAAATCCTCTTGCAGGGCTACCACATCTGCACTATTACTAATAATCCTTCCCAGCTTCGCATCATCTGCACGCAACTGAATATCCCCCTGCAATCCACTGGCTATGTCATTGATATAAAGGTTAAACAATATAGGTCCTAGTACTGAGCCCTGTGGGACCCCACTTGTAACCCTCTGCCTCCTTGAAACTGCTCCACCATACACAACTCTCTGATACCTATCAGACAGCCAATCCTGAATCCAGTTGACCAATCTGACATCCAGACTCATGTGCTGCAACTTAAATATCAGCTTATCATGTGGCACCCTGTCAAATGCCTTCGCCAAGTCTAAGAAAATTGCAGTATATGCCTTTCCCTCATCTAATGCTCTTGTAACTTTATTATAAAAGGCTAGCATATTGCTAAAACAAGAGCGTCCTTTCACAAATCCATGTTGATTCTCACAGATAACATTACCCTCATCTGCCCAATGCTGTACACGGTTCCTCACTACTTTCTCCAAGATCTTAACTACTGATGACACACACACTGGCCTATAATTAGACACTTCCAGTCTGTTACCACCCTTATGCAATGGCACTATCTTACCTTCCTTCCATTCCCTGGGCACCTTTGCCAAAGCCAGACTTTCAATGAAAAGCCACGTTCAGGGTATTGTCAATTCCCTAGCACATTCTCTCAAAACTCGTGGCGAAATACCATCCAGTCCCACAGCTTTACTGACATCCAGAGTACTCAGTATCTGAAACACACTCTCCTCCTGTATACCTCCGGACCTCGTACCAGTCCTAACCCTCTAGCATTAAAACTGACTCCTCTAGGATGAAATACTCCAATAAAGTGGTCATTGAACAATTCCACTATGTCCTCTGCATCAGTCACTCTATTCCAATTTTTATCCCACAATATCATTCTTCCACAGTCATTTCTCCTCCTACTGGCCACATAGCTAAAAAATTCCCTAGGATTTTTTTTGGATCTTAGGGCCAATCTCCTCTCATATTCCAGTTTCGCTTTCCTTACCACACGAGTCACTCTTCTGGCCTGTGTCTTATATTCCTCATGCATCTCTTCACCTGTCTCCTTATATCTCTTCCATAGCCTCTTTTTCGCATGCAATTCCTGTTTAATATTGTTTGTCATCCACTTTACTCCAAATTGCACCCTCTTCTTCACTCGTGGTATACAACTTACCATTGCTGATAACAAATATTCTTTCACAATTTCCCACGCACTGGTGATATCCCAGCCTTCCAATTCTTTCCTCCATGAAACTTCCCGAAGTTGACGTCTAAGACTATTATAATCACCTGCCTTATAATTCCACATAAGTTCCCGTCTCTTTGATACTCCTGCATGTCTATTCATTTTCCAAGTCAACACCATATGGTCACTCTCTCCAACTGGTGGGAGAGACGTCAACTCAGTTATTATCAACTCTTCTGATGCTATAACCAAATCCAAAATTTTTGAATCTCTTGTTCCCTCTGTTACATGTTGCCTAAGACATTTGTCCCTCAAGAATTCTAGAAATTCCATTCCCCTATTGTTACATGCATCTTCCTCTCTCCAATTTATACTACTGAAGTTAAAATCTCCCATAACAATCATTCTTCTTGCACTTGCCAAACTTAGCTGTCTAAACATCTCCTGGTCCCCATCCTGTGCTCCTGGGTCTGTAGCAACACCCTACTAAATATCCTGTCTTGCCTATCTCTACCTCACACCATACGCTCTCAAAATCATTTGTCTCACATCCTTCCATAGCCTCCACTCTTAGAGGGCATAGGTCATCACTTATCATAAGCAGTACCCCACCACCTCGCTTTCCCCTCCTATCCTGACGAAAAATAGTATACCCAGCGACTTCTATTCCTGTTGTTATATCCCCTTCTGTCAACCACGTCTCAGTGATCGCAATAATTTTTGGCCAGGCTGATGCTATCTGCGCCACCAATTCCTCTCCCTTATTCCGGATACTCCTGGCATTAGTATACGGCATATAAATGCCATTGTTTCTATACCCAGCATTATCCCTTCTAGACTCCACTGGGCTCAATGTTACCTGACATTGTCTCCCTTCTCCCAAGTATCCATTCCCACAAGAGGCCACCCCTGCTATCATCCTCCCTTGGACACACTGACTCGTTCAGAACAGCAATCTCTCCAGATGCCTACGTCCTTCCTCATTCAAATGTAAACAGTCTCTCGCATACAACTCCTCTCTTTCCTCAAACGCACTCCAAGCATCCACATATACCAGTCCTCTCTTGTCACACATTCTCGCTATTATGCCATTCAATATCACCGCTCTTCTGCTCAGCTCATCATTATCATACCTAGGCAACACGCACACTATTTTTCCTCTCTCTGTCTTCTTCCGTACAGTCTCAAGCAAAAATCTCATATCTCTCGCTGCCCGACTTACATTACCACTCAAGTCATTCGTTCCTACCATCACAATCATCTCATCCACCCTTTCACCTCTCTTAATTGCCATAGCCACCCTTTCTATTGTTCCTCCTGGCAAACACTCCTCACGCATCCTATCTTGAACACCACGGATCATTGAGTCACCATACATTATACCTCTTACCATTCCTTCGCTCCTATTGTTTCCATTCTCTCCTCTTCTTTCATTCCCATACCTCTCTCTTCTACTGTTTCCATTCTCTCCTCTTCTAGCACTCTCATACATCTCTCTCATTCCCTCTCTCCTACTGTTTCCATTTTCTCCACTTCTAGCACTTCCATATCCCTCTCTCATTCTGTCTCTCCTACTACTGTTTCCATCCGCTCGTCTTCTAGCATTCCATCTCTCCTACCGTTTCCATTCTCTCCTCTTCTAGCACTTCCATATCTCTCTCTCATTCCGTCTCTCCTACTGTTTCCATCCTCTCGTCTGCTAGCATTCCCATACCTCTCTCTCATTCCCTCTCTTCTACTGTTTCCATTCTCTCCTCTTCTAGCACCCCCATACCTCTCATTCATACTCCTTAAATTCTCTCTCTCTCCTACTCTGATTCGCCTTGCATTTATCTCTTCCATTATCCAATGCCTTCTTTTTCTCCATTGCATGCTTGATCTTTTCATACATCCCATTCACACCTACCTTATTTAACCTTCTGACCTTTGGAACACATTTAGACATTGCTTCTACTAGATGGATCTTGAATATCACCCAAACAGAATTGATCTCCTTCCCACTAAACTCCTCATTCCATGCCACAGCTGTAAGCTGTCTCCTGAGCCTCTCATAATTACCAGCCTTGTATTTCTACATATACACTTTCCTTGCAGAAGTCTTCACATGGTTGGAAACCACTCAGGTAATCACTTCATGGTCACTCACCAACTGAAAGGGGATTTGACACCTCATTTATGACATCCTCAGATGAGAGGATCAAATCCAAGACTCTTGATCTTTGTGAGTTCTGTTTCTTATTGCCTAAGGTAGGTGTCCCTCAAAATGGAAACTCATTTTCTTTACTTCCAGTTGCTATCTCATCATTCCAATCTGTATTACCATAATTAAAATCCCATAATGATCACCCTTTCATCTATTTGCTTGGCTAATTTACTTATACATTTCCTGGTCACTACCCTTCACATTACCAAGTCTACAACAACAACAACACCCAATGAAATATTTAATTCTATTCACCTCTATCTCATGCCATACTACCTCAAAACCACTGCCATTATTTTCCCCTTGCAAGTACTGTCATAACGTTTTCTATCATCAATAGCACTACACACGTCTCCACAAATGAAAGGCCACAAGACCTATAGCACATTAGTGCTGTGTATAGGCAAAGGGAAAAGAAGGAAGGAGAAATCCATTCACATTTTATTTGAACAGATGAAGGTTGCATTCTTTGGGAAAGGCAGTGAACTTGGTTCAATGAGTTTCAAGATAGATTGTAAAAGAGTGTTGGTTAGCAGTGGCTTTTGTTCTAATGATTTTGGAGGAAAGTGGAGGAATAACAGTGGCCAATTTACCAGAGCACTGTCCATGAAATTATCTGTAGAAGAGGCACAAGGCAGAAACTTAACATTTGTAAGAGAGGGATCATTGATTATCTGGATTGTCCCCCCCTCTCATCTGGATTTTTACCCTTCAATGAAGTCTAAGTCTACAAAGGTTGTTCTTGCCCCATTCGGATATAACTAGGAGGTCAGAGTTCAGGGAAACGGTCATGGTGAATCTCGAGAATTCTAATACTCGAGTGCTACAAGTTTTTCAAATAAAAAGGAGGAATGGAGTGTACTGTCATCAGCAAAGCTAAGGGCAGGACTAGAAGTCTGAGAGCAGGTTATTTATTATTATTATTACAGGCGACTCCAGGGAGTCCTTACTCATCGAGGGAGGCCCTAAACATCATGTCCACATAATTATACGACATTCTCACAGTATCTATCATACCTTGCCTTGAACTCACTCACTGTCATAGCACCCACAACAGACTCTGGCAGCTTATTCCACTCATTTACCACTCTAAAAATAAAAAACCCAGCTCTAACACCCTTGCTAACCACACTCTTTCCCAGCTTCCATAGGTGTTCCCTAGTTCTCCTACCACCACCACCAGTCCTGATCTCAAAAATATCCTCTGAATCAATCCTATAGAAACCCTTTAGCAATTTGAATGTCTCAATCATATCTCCCCTTTTCCGCCTATCAACTAATTTCTGCAACCCACAAATCTTCAACCTGTTCTCTTATGGTTCATTCCATAGACCAGCTATCATCTTAGTCACTCGCCTCTGGATCCTCTCCACCTCCTCCCCATCAAGAAGGAAACTAGATGACCAAATCTGGCCACAGTAGTCGAGATGAGGTCTTATCAAGGCTCGGTACAGAGGTACAATAACTTGTTTGTCTCTGCTCGGCAAGGAATTTTTCAACAACCAAGTGAGTTGATGAGCTGATTTGGCTACTTTTGCAATGTGCCCCCTAAACTTCATCTCCCTATCCACCAACACTCCCAAGTCCCTGGCCTCATCAATCTCCTGGAGTACAGTTCCACCAATGTGGTATACTGCTGCTAATCTTTTCACCCCAAAATGCATAACCTTACATTTTATCACATTAAATTGACATCCATTCTCCTTAGCCCAGAACTCCAATCTATCCAAGTCATCCTGCAAGATTTTGACATCTTCTGCATTCACTATCGCCCTACCCAACTTTGCATCATCAGCGAACAAATGAACTGTTCCTCTTAGATCCTTCCCTATATTGTTAATGAACAAATTAAACAGCAGTGGACCAAGAACAGAACCCTGCGGCACACCACTAGTCACAGGCCGTCTTTTGGACTCTACTCCTGAATAAACTACTCTTTGATATCTCTCCATCAACCACCCACCTATCCATCTCACCAACTCTATATCCATTCCCATATGTTGTAGTTTACGGATTAGAATTCCATGTGGTATCCTGTCAAACGCCTTTGCCAGGTCCAGCAGTATCACTGTAAACCCATTACCCTTATCCAGTTCAGCCGTCACCTTGTTATAAAACTTGAGCAAGTTACTGAGGCATGATCTACCCTTCACAAAGCCATGCTGTTCCCAGTACAGTATCTCATTTTATTCAATCCATTCCTGTATTTTTCCCTTGACTACTTTCTCCAAGACCTTGACAACGACTCCTGATATGCTGATCAGTCGGTAATTTGCAACTGTAGTCTTGGATCCTCCTTTATGCAGTGAAACTATTTTCCCCTCTTTCCACACCTTTGGGACTAAACCGGACCTGAGAGTCAGATTAAACAACACGGTCAAGGGCACTGATAATTCCTTGCCCCTTCATGCAAGACTGATGCTGGTATACCATCCAATCCCACAGATGCCTTCACATTAAGGTTCTGTAATAGACTATTCACCTCCACTTCATTCATCACAATTCCCATATAAACTAATGGTTCCTTCATTTTTTCAATGTCACCACCTGTGATATACTTTTGCAAAGTGCTCGCTCAGTAACTCCACTATATCAACAGATTCAGTGACCTCCTTACCATTGTCATTCCTTAAAATCATTTTGCTGTGTACAGTTTTTTTTCTTGCTTGCAGCATATTGAAAGAACTGTTTGGAATTCTCTTTAGCTTGCATAGCTAGTTTCCTTTCATAATCTGCTTTCGCTTTTTTTTTTTACCACACTCGTTACCCTTCTGGCCTGAACTTTAGACTGTTCATGTGCCTGCAGGTCACCCCTTTCTTTAAATTCCCTCCACAGTTGTTTCTTTTTTTGCAGCTCAAGCTTAATGGTGTTATTCATCCATTTAACTCATACTTGTTTTACTATTCGGACCCTAGGTATACAATCAGCCATAACCTCCTGTAAATGCTCCTTGACCACTTCCCATGCTCTATCGACATCCAGCCTTTACAGTTGTACATGCCATGGTACTGATCCAAGCAATTTCCTAAGCTTGTCATACTTGCTAGCATGGTAATTCCACATATACCCTGTCTTAATCGAAAATTTCACACCTTTAGCCACCTCCCAGGTGGCTAAAGGTGTGAAAATGAAGATCTTATGATCACTCTCACCAATAGGTGGCAATGTGGTCATATTCATTACAGTCAAATTCTGAGATGCTATTACCAGGTCTAGCACTCTCACACCCCCTAGTATTTTCAATTACATGCTGTCTCAGATATTATCCCTTAATAATTGAATAAAATCCATTTCCTTCTTCACATGTGCCCTCTCCTCCTTCCAATCAATGTTACCATACTTGAAATCCCCCATAATAATTACCCTCCTTCCACTCATTTCATCAATTTGTTTATGCATACTATCTCCACCATCTATTCCATCACCTGGTCTACAGCAGCACCCAACTATATATTTTATTCTGCCAGTCTCAATCTCACACCAAATAGCCTCAAATGAGCTCTTTTCACTATCCTGCGATACAACTTCAATTCTCCTTGGCTGCAGTTCAATGGCTATCATCAATAACATCAATAACACCCCTCCCCCATTTTATTCTCTCTGTCCCTCCTAAACACACTATAACCTACACATTCTATCCCACTAACTATATCATCTTCTGTCAGCCATGTTTCACTAATGCCAATAACCTGTGGTCAGGAAGAGTCAATCAAGGCCAAAAATTCTTCCTTCTTGTTCCTAATACTCCTGGCATTAGTATACATGAAAATCAGTGATCCCATTGTCCCACCCCTATCTTGATGCGTTATTCTAAATATCCCATTCCATTTTTTGTCCTTAGTACTGGCTCGGGTACATTATATACATTCATACGCTCAACTGTCTCACTGATATCTGCATATCCACTCCCCCTCCTTAGTAGTTCTAGTTTCCCAAGTTCTGCACATCCATTTTCACTTCATTCAGCAACACTTTTTCCAGTCTCTGCACACCAAATCCATTCAAATGCAGGCCATCCATCTTGTATAAATCCTTTCGCCCATCAAACTCATACCACAGTCCACGAATTCCACACCACACCGTCTGCATAACCTGTGCATAATATCATTTGCGATTATGGCCCTCCTTCTAAACTCCTCTCTGTTATACTGCGGCAACAGACTCGCCATTCTAACTCTGTCACTCTTTTCTTTCGCTACCTTTAACAATACTTTCAAGTCCTCTCTCTCTCTCATAAAAAATGTATCTCCTTCCAATTCATTCATACCTGCCACAACTATCAATTCTTTCACCCTTTGTTTTTGTGCTCTAATACTCTCACTTACATCCCTAAATTTCACACCCGGTAAGTACAATTTAGTTAAACTCCCATCTATCACTCCTCTTAATAACGAGTCAAATATATACAAAAGGAAAGAGTGGGTGGAAGAACAGAACCCTGGGTACTCCTGCATTGGTGGGGAAATCTCAGGAGAGGAAACCATCCACCATGATACATAGTGAGCAGCCAGTGAGAAAGTTAGTGATCCATTTGCAGAGTCTGGAAGGCAAACCAAAGAATGGCAGTTTGCTAAGTAGGCCTCCGTGCCAAACATGATCAAATGCCTTTAAAATGTCAAGAGTAACCACAAGTTTCTCTAATTTTTCTCTGGCTCGAGTCCAGAAGCAGATGGTGAAAGCAAGAAGATCAGCTCTACATAGTGTACCCATTAAGCAACGAGATTTATTCAAAAGGCTGTCCAGTAAAAAATCAAAGTTACAAATGTGTTTAGTTTTGACTGCTAGAGTGTGTTGTAATTGCATATGCAACTTTCAACACAGCAGTTTTCATGTGGCAACTGTTGAGGTAAGAGTGTATGAGTGAAGCAAAGAGTTGTGATAAAATTTTACTGTAAATTAGGGAAATCTGCTATAAAAGTGTATACCAAGACCTAAAAAAACTTTATGACGACGCCTTTCTGAGCCATGCACTGGTTTTCAATGTTTAAAGAGGGGGGGGGGAGAGTCCCTGGAGGATGAACCATGCTGTGAATGGAAAGTTTCTACACAGACAAATGAAAATGTGGTGAAAGCTATGGAAATTGTTGCCTGTGACAGGCAAATAACCAATAGGCTACTTGCTGTACAGCTTGGTATCAGTAAAGTAACAGTCATATTAATCTTAGAAAGAGATTTGCACAAGAGGAAGATTTGTTCAAGGTTTGTGATTCACAAATTGACACACAAACAGAGAAAGAACCAGGTTACATGTTGTCAAAATTTCATCCATGCAGTTGATTAAGATCATGATGTGTTACAAAGAATTTTCACTGGTGATGAAAGTTCGCATTTTCAGTTTGATCCGAAAACGAAATGCCAGAGCATGGAATGGCATGGAATGTCTTCTCCCCAGCAGAAGAAAGTTAGGTTGCAAAAATCACTGGTCAAGACAATAGTTATTGGTTGTTTTTTTTTTTTTTTTTATGCTGCTGGAATTATCCAGCATGAATTTGTTCTTGAGGACACCACAGTGAACGGTCAGTATTATTTAGGAGTAAATGCAACATCTATACATGTGACATGTCAGGAAAGAACTGTTCCACAACAACAATTGTTTTCTGTTGCATGACAATGCACTCATGCACTATGAGCTGCATGTGAAGCAGTTTCTGGTTTTGAAGTCTGTGTGATCAAGCATCCCAATATTTGCCATATTTGGCTCCCAGACTTATTCCACTTCCCAAAGATGAAGTCTACCTTGAAAGGGGGAGCACTTCAGTGGCATTGAGGATATCCAATGTAGTGTGACCCAAAGACTGAAGGAAGTTCCCGTTCAGGACTTCTACCATAATTGACAATTCCAAATATAATTCTTTGTTTCGATATAATAAATTTTGTCACATTATTAATGATCACATTGTGTAGATTGTGTAGATAGGTAGGTTGGAGAATCTAATTATTGTCTAAACACCTTGCCAGTCTCCTAAAGGATCATATTCAAAACTCTGATACCTACATAAAGAATTCAAAGCACTTCATTACTAAATTGAAAAACATCTCTATTTTTGAAACAGATATTCTTGCCAGCCTGGATGTGGTATCTTTATTCACCAACATCCTGGTAGAAGTTAAACATTTTACACAATCTGTATCCTCAAGATACTGCTAACCTCTTCAGTTATTGCCTCAAATCAAACTTCTTTAAATGGAATGGCACTATCTATGAAAAACTAACTGGCTTGGCTATGGGCAGTCCCTTATCTCCTCTGTGCACAGATCTATTCATGGAGAAACTAGAAAATGACATCCTTTCCCAATTAGACCCCAAGCCATTAATATGGTGGAGGTATGTTGATGACATTTTTATAATTTGGAGAAACACTAAAACAGCGCTTTTTGACTTTCTAACAAAGATAAATTCCTCCATCAGAAAATCAAATTCACCTTGGAACTTGAGAAGAATAGACAACTATCATTTTTAGATACCCTAATCAAAAAACAAGCAGATGGACATATCAGCTTTAAAGTCTACCATAAATCAACCCATACTGGACGTTATCTTCACTTCTCGTCTACTCACCACATTTCTCAAAAACTTAGCATCATACACATGCTCAAAAATAGAGCCACCAGCATCATATCAGAAGGAAAAGACCTCCAGGACGAATTAACTCATATATCACAGACCCTGGTAAACAACAGCTATCCAAGAAATTTAATTAAAAAGATCCTTCATAGCAACCCTACACAACAACAATCTGCCAAGACTCAATATAAATCCTCAATTGCCGTCCCTTATGCAGGAACAGTGTCAAAAAAGATTGCATCACTCTTTCTCTTCAAACCTTTTGAAATTAGAGTAACTTTCAAACCGATCAAGATGACCCGAAACATATTAAGGTCACCAAACAATGCCTTCTTCAAATACACTGGAATATACAACACCCCTTGCTCTTGTGGTCTAAACTACATAGGTCAGACATCAAGAAGTCTTGAAATAAGAAAAAAAGGAACATGTAGGGGATGTTAAAAACAACAGAATAGATAGTTCTCGATTAGCCCTCCACTTCTTCAACACAAGCCACACCATTGAATGGGACAAAAGTTCTATGCCTTATCTAGAAGAAAATTTCCAGTGTCACAATTTCAAAGAAGCCACAGTGGTTCTCTGTTCTGAAAGCAGCCTAAAGAGAAATCAAGGAATAATCCTGCCTGACGTATGGAAAACCCTAATAAGATTGCGAAGCTTGCCAGAATTTAATTAATTTTGCTGCAAACTACAGAGCGTGCACACACAACAATAACTAATGAAACACACGCTCCGTGCATATGATGTTATGCGTCTTTTTAATTTTGCTATATTTTATACATTTGTTCTATGTACTAGTGACTGAGTTGTCTTTACCATTTGTATGCCCTGAAGAAGCCAAACAACCCAGTTGGTGAAACTTGTTGGCATAATTCATCATTAAATTTATTGGTCAAAAAAAAAAAAAAAAAAAAACCAGTGTAAACTATTAAGTTTGTTGTAGTAGGATATCTACAAAATATATCCCATGCTCTATCTTGATCTCTTTTGGCTGCTTGGCACTCTAGGTTCCACCAAGGCTAAGGAACAGAAATTGGGATGATGTTTTCGGAACTGCTGCAGTGTCTGCATGGACAATACAATCTCTGACTTCACTGCTCCATTAATATGTGTTTGGCTGACTGCTTCAGTATTAAATTTTGCAAGATGGAAAATGTATTCCAGTCAGCCTGGTCCATTTGTCACATGGGCATCTATGTAGGAGGACATGGTGCTGATAATAAGAAAATGATCACTTGCATATATGTTTTCATTTACAAAAAAAAGGCGGGGGAGCAGACTGTAAGATCGATTGCCGAATAAGAGAAGGTAGGTATGTGGAAGAAGGCATTTGATCTGTTATTAATAAGGGAGAGGTCATGGCTGTTAAGCATTCACTCAATGATACAACCTCATTTATTTGTGTTGGTGCTATCCCACAGAGTGTTATGTCCATTAAAGTCACCCATTAGGAGTATGGGCTGAGGCAGTTTCATCATGAGATTACTGAGTTCCATTGCATTTAATTCAGAACCCAGTGGTAAATACATTGAGCATACTGTGATTAGAAACCCCACAGATTGGCAAATTGGTACTGCTTCCAGAGCAGTGTTAAGATGAACATGACAGAATGGAGAATGATTACTCACTAGAATAGCTACTCCACCATGAGCAAAACCATCTCCAGTTCTGTCCTTGCATACAAGAATGATATTCCTAAAGGTAATGTCCTCACTGGGTTTAAGTATTTCCTGCAGATAGAAACAAAAGGTTTGTGTTTCTGCAGCAGGTACTTGATATCAACATTCTGGCAAAACCCACAACAATTCTATTGCAAAAATTTTCCTATTGTTTAGGTTTTGTAGACTTGTCTAATTTCTGGAAGGTTGAGGGCTTACTCTTGTTGGATTTATATTTCTCATTAGATTTTGGGAAGTATAGACGACTAGTGTCCATTTCTTCCTCTGGAAAAATATCCAATACTGAGGATATTTTATATTTTATAATATTATTATAAATAATATTTATATTTTATAAATAATAAATAAATTTATAAAATAATATTTTATAATATTTTATAATATTGGATATTTTATAATATCCAATACTGAGGATATGACTCAGGATTACTGGGTAAGTTCAAGTTACTTTCAATGGACATGGAAGTATCCATTTTTTTCTGTGAGAGGGTCTGGTGGCTTGTCTTTAAGTGATAACCTTGCCACAATTTTTTTCACAAGTAGAGTGGGACTGTACATCATGCGATTGATGCGCTCATCAGAGAAACAGTCACGATCATAAAGTTCAGGTATAGTGAAATTATCAAATGGTAGAATAGACATGTGAGTGTGAGTTGCTGTTGACATTTTCTTAACTGTTACCCTCTCAGCATAAGAGGATCTCAGAGCAGGTGTGGTGGTGGATAACTTTCTTTTTGCATCCTGATATGGTATGTTTTGTTCTGTTTTTATTTTTTGTATTTCTTTCTCATCTTTCCACTTCTGACATGCACAGAAATACACTAGATCTCCCTGAAAGTTCACACATTTAGCTTTCTTGGCAAAGCAAGACTGGTTATCATGCACCTTACTACCACATCAGGCACAGGTGGCAGATGCCATGATAGGCAGTTTGGGTATGTCTGCATTTCCAGCATTTGAAGCATTTTAGTGAATTAGAGATGTGCAGTCTAACAGGACAATTCTGACATGAGAAGTGCCTTCCACCATGAACAGGTGTTTCAGATGGCAAGGGTTGGAGAATGTATTCCTCAGAGAAAACAAGGAAAGAGTGTTCCAGAGCACAGAGGTAGATGGAATAAAAGAGACTGATGAGAAATTGGTTTTAGTACATTCAGAGGTAGACTATAAGTGGATGTTGACTAGTAGTTGTTTGAGCATTTATAGGTTTGAATGAAAATGAAGGAAGACAGAAAGAAATCATCTCAGAAAGTGGTTGGAATTCACCTGTGAGAGAATAGTCATCAATCAACCAAACAATCCTATTTTGGAAAGCATCAAGCATTTTTAGGGAGGTTTTTGGTGCATTCCCCAAATGTGGAAAAGAAAAATCTAGGGTAGGATGGACTTTGGATTTAGACAATGTTAGGAGTTGGAGAGCTGAAAAGTAATGCCTTGAATAGTAAAGGAAACCTAGTGTTTTTGTTTTTTGTTTTTTTTGAAGGCAGTGGAGGCATAATGAGTCCAAGAAGTGATATCTGATTTCACAGAAGGCTTTGGGGATTATCAAAGGTATGGGAAAGTGAAGCAAGTCCTTCCTTGCATGAAATAAGGATTGTGTTTTGGTGAAGTTGACAATGTTGTCCTCACTCCATTGAAATATGACATGCATACCAACTGTCCAAACAGCCATATGAATGAAATACAATATGTTACAAATGAAATACAATTGTAACAGACAAAATTTGTCCATTACAATTGTATTGTTTCACTTGCTCACTGTCGTGTATATATGCTGTGTTATGCTCTGATGATGCTAATTTGAAATTAAGCAAAATATAAGCAAGTCAATAAAACATTTTTTTTATGAAATTTTTTAATGGTATTAACAACACCAAACAAACTAAGTCATGAACATCCAGTGCAAGTCTCCAGGATTCTCTAACTAATTTGAATAACAGCTGTAAAAAAATTTGACATGAAAATCAGCAATTAAAAGACAAATTATGAATAGACTGATGAAACAAAAGTTAGCATAATTGTTGGTGCAAAAGACTATGTATTATTATTAGATGAACATAAGTGAGACTATGGAAGCAAAAGAACATAATGACAAAATGAAAGCAAGTGAGGCTAGGGATGTTAAAGAAAGTAGGAGTGAAGAAATTAAAGTGAGCGAAACTAAAGATGTGAAAGAAAGGAAGGAGAGAATGAGAGGGTGTGAGACTGTAGGAACAACAGAGTGAAATGGCTAGGATGCAAGATTTGAAGAATGAGTTCATCAGAATGAGAAATGGATCAGGAATATGCACAGTGAAATTAGACATTTAGTGAAAAATGAATGAGCAAAAGGACAGAATGAAGGAAAGTAGAGAAAAAAAGGTGACAAATGAAGAGAACAGTAATGTATGGTGATTCCATCATTAAAGATGTGATGAATGAGGGACCACAAGGTCTGTTTTTCCAGAAAGGAGGATGACAAAGATAATCATTGCTTTGGATATGAGAAGTAAACGAGCAAGAAAAATTAGTGGTGGTTATGGGCCCAAATGATTTATCTGGATAAAAGGAGAATGTGAGGATGGATATCAGAAGATTATTGAAGAGACTGAAAGATAACAGTGTGGTAGTAAAAGTTGTCAGTGTTGCCATGGTATGACAATGACAAGTTGAGACAGAAGAAGAATAGTGAATGGTATGCTGACACAATTGCATGAGAAGAAGGATGTACAGGCTGTAAATGCAATGAATTTGTACAAAGTGACAGATTACATTTAAACGGATTTGACTCGAGTCAACTGAAGGACCCTGACATGAAGAAAAAATTATGATTCCATTGTATAAGGTCTTAAACGGGCTGCACATGAACTATTCCATGAAGATTTGGTCAGCTGGTTTTCATGAGGATATATTAGAAATTAGAAAGGATCCAGATATGACTAAGGTGGTTTGCAGTCTGCAAAATGTTGGGTATTTAAACACTTTGAAGAAATTCCTTTTATACAACTTCACAGACTGTTACCAGATTAAGGTGGAAGCGATTTTTCATAGAATGGCGAAATATAGGGGTTGAACAACAAGCCATCCATGAAAACTGTATAAGGAAGTTATGAGCAAGAGGGTAATGAGCAAGTTCATCACATGAAAAATGGCTAGTGAGGTGAATGCACTGCTCAAGAGTGAGGCGAGAAGGGAAACACTTGAGTGTAAGGTGTGATTTGATGAATTTTTTGTGTGCCTCCCAACAAGTCTTCTGACTTTATGGGGTCTGCTATCATTAAATTTGCTGTCAGCAATAAACATGAAAATGATTACATCAAGGCATTTGTTGTCATAGATGTAACATTATGGAACAGCAGTACTCAGGAAGGTGTAACTCCTGCATGCCTGCTGATTTTTAATCATTGATTAAATAATATGAGTACTGTAACATAAGTAGATCTTTCCAGTCAGCAAAATTAAATGGTGAACAACACCCTTTATGAAGTCAGCTTTTGAGATAAAAACTTCAATAATTCTATGTTTTGACCACTGCATTAAGGTCATCTTCAGAAATATATACATCCATATTTCTGAAGATGATCTTAATATAATGGCCAAAATGGTCAAAAATATAAAGTTTTTATCTCGAATGGTAGTTGATTACATAAATCAAATATAATGAGAAGTATAAACAGAGGATTAAGGAAGAGTTTTAAAACTCCAAGTCAATTTACAAATATGTAAACTACAGAAAGGTGAAAGGAAATATTAAAGCTAATTGCCAGCTTGGTTGGCCGAGTGGTTAACGTATCTGCTCTCCGGGCCAAAAGGTTGCAGGTTTGAATCCTGCCAAGAGCATGGATGTTTGTGATTGTCTGTGAAAGTAGTGAGCGGTAGATGACAGTGTAGTTGCATTTGGTGTGATTGAGTGAGTGGTGGAGACAGATTTGTTGCTCAGTGGTATTAATATAGAAAGAAAAAAACTACATACCAGGCATTATAAGCTTGCCTTTTGCTTCAATTGTCTTAGTGCCTCCAGGTATAATTAGGTCTTTTCCAACTTGCCTATAAAATTTTATAAATTATGCATTAAAATATATAAAACATACATAATGTTATATATTAACATTGTAATGAAATGTTTCAAAATGCTTATACAAACAATGAACAAAACGAAGGAGTATTACACTATCTTAGAATGGAAATAAGGAGACTGCATGAAATGCATCAAATTACTTTGTGGCTCAGAAATAATAACTATTATAACAGGAATTTATTATCATCAGACCTCCATGGAGTCAAGACACTCATTGCAGGAGGTTCCACTCTCACATGCACAGCTTATACATTGACTTAAATGAGTTAACTGTCTCTGCACTCATTATACTTTCAGGCAATGCATTCAAATCACCTAACTGATCTTACATACAAAAAATTTACTCCTCATCCCCATGCTCACACCATCCTTACACAGCTTGCAGGGATGGCTTCTTGTTCTTTCCATCTCCAGACATTCTATGAAAAATTTCATCCACATTAATCTTGTAATTACTCCTTACCAGTGGTAAGGAGGAATTACAACTTATGTCTCAATCATGTCTCCCTCTTCCTTCTATCCACTAGGCTATGCAATTTCCATTCTCTCAATCTGTCCTCATACTCCACATTCCAGAGACCAAAAACAGACTTAGTCAATCATCTTTGAACCATCTCCAACAATTCATCATCGATTTGAAAACAGGTGATCAAATCTGTGCACAATAATCCATATACAGCTTGATCAAAACCTTGTACACTGGAATCATAACATCTTTACTTCTACATGTCAGTGTTCACCACATCATTCCCATAATCTGCTGTGTTGTCTTCACAATTTTAGCAAAATTGTCCATGAAATTTCAAGTCCCTATCCACCATCACCCCCAGATCTTTCATCTCTTCCACCTCCTCAAGATATCCCTACAAATCCCATACTCTTGCATCCTATCTCTGCTTTCCAAAATTTAAAACCTTACACTTTGCTACATTAAACTGATACCCCCCCTCCCCCCACACACACACTCAACCATTCAGACAGCCTATTTAGGTCCTCTTGCAAAGCTACATCTGCTCTATTTCTCATAACTCTCCCCAAATTCGCATCATCTGCAAAAACTGTATATCACCATTTAAGCCCATTACAATGGCATTTACATACAAATTAAACAATAATGAACTCAAAACAGAACCCCCAGGGCTACCACTAGTGATTTCTCTCTTCTCGGATATCACTCCCCCATACACAACCTGCTGATACTTAAAACAGCCAATCTCCAATCTAATGCACTAATCTACTGTCCATCCCACCTGTTCCAATTTAACTATTAGCTTGTCATGTAACAATCTATTGAAAGCTTTTGCAAAGAGTACAAAGGAGAGTGTTAAAAATTATATCAGGATTGTGAAATACTGATTATGAAGACTGATTGAGAATTTCTAGACTGCAGACACTAGCAAACAGGAGAAAAAGGGGTGATATGATTGAGACTTAAACTCTTGAAAGGAGTCATACAGGATTTCAATTGATGGAATTTTTCAATTTATGGAGGGTGGGGAAAGGACAAGAGGGAATCCTTGGAAGCTGAGAATGAAGGGTGCCAAGAAGGGTGTGAGGGCTAGATTTTTCTCTCAGAGGGTGGTGCATGATTGGAATGGATTGCCATTGGATGTTGTGAGTGCAAGCAGTGTGAATGAATTCAAGAATAAGTATGATAGCTGGTGTGTGTAGTATATGGCCTCCTTCGATGAGTCTTAGAATTTAGAATTCTAAATTCTAAGACTCATCTTAGAATTTAGAATTCTAAATATAGAATTCTAAATATATACTATTGTATATGCACCCTTTATCCAATATAATAAGTAAGCAGATGGCTGAAACAATCTTCCTTTAGTAAACCCATGCTGTCCATTAAAGAGAATTCTGCTGCTGTCAACCCAGTTCTGAATCCTTGGTCTTGACTAGCTTCCCCAACACCTTGATTACAACTCCAGAGACAAGTAGATTGGCCTATAATTTGAAGCCCTAATCTTATCATTGCCTTTATAAAGCAGAATAATTTTTCCCTCTTTCACTCCTTCAGAATTTGGGCCAATCTAAGACTCCATTAAAAAGGTTAAAGCTGTTAACTCCATGGAACATTCCCTGAAGACACACACACTGAAATACCATCAAGTCCCATGGCCTTATTGACATCAAGTTGACTCAATTTCTCACATACCTCCTGCTCACATGCCATCAGTGGTTCCTCCCACATTCCCACTGCTCTCAATTTCTGCATTATGTTACAATCACAAGGATGGAATACTTCAATGAACTGCTCATTTAACACCTCTACTACAGCCTCCTCAGTTTACTCAATCATGTGGGGTTCTCCTGTTTCCTCTACCATTCCTTTGGACTGGTTGAGCCCTCCTAATGAGGGATTGAGGATGTATTTTATGACTGTAGATCTGTGTGTGTTCACAAGCTGGTTTGCCTGAGGGATGAAAAACCAGAGTTTCTGAGTGAATCCTCCATCTCCGTATGAGACCAGCTAACTCGCCTGTAGTCAAAAGAAGACTAGATAAAGGTTCCTCACATCTGGACGGGAATCGAATGCATGTCTTTCCTGATCAAAGGGCGTTGTCTATACCGACTGATCAGTGTCCATCATTCTCCCATTATAACTGACCAATATCATCCTCCCATAGCATTCTTCCACATACTGAAAAAAACTCCCTTAGATTTTTTTTAGTCTCATTTGCTAACTGCTGCTCATACTGCACTTTCGCTACCTTTACCAAGTGAGTCACTGCTTGCTCTTTGTACTCCTCATGTAACTGATTATGGCTACTCATTGTGCTACCTCCACAATGACTTTTTCTTCAAGACTGCATGCTTCACCTCTTTAGTCATTCATTTTACAACTACCTTATTTAGTCTCCTGACCTCTGGAATACAATCAGTCACTGCATCTGCCAGATAGTTCCTGAGTAGAGATCAAGCAACACTGATTTCCTTCTCATCCAATTCCTCATTCCATGATATCACTGCAAGTCACCTCCTGAGTTTATCACAATCACCTGCCTTATAGTTCCACATAACCCTTTCTCACAAAAGTCCTGATATGGTTAGTCACCACATAAGTGATGACTTCATAGTCATCACTTTCACCAAATGGATGAAGATTTGACACTTCATTTACAATAACATTTTCTGATGAGATAATCAAATCCCAAGACCCTTGACCCACATGTAGCCTCTATTACATACTGCTCAAAATAGTTTGAGAAATTCATTCTCTTTGGTTCCAGATGCTATCTCTTTCTTCCAGTCTATATTATCATAATTGAAACTAGCCATAATGATCACCCCTTTCTTATTAGCCAGACCAATTTACCTAAATATTTGATTCTCAATGCCTTCCACATCACCAGGTCTATAGCAACACCCTACTAAACATTTCACCCTGTCTACCTCCACTTCACACCATACTGCTTCAAAAGCACTGTTACTATTTGTTCCTTGCATGTCCACCCTAGATAGGCACAACTCCTCTGCCATTGTCAAAAGCACTCCTCCTCCTTCTGCCTTGTCTGTCTTCATGAATGACTACATATTCCTCCATCTCTATTCCTGTCAGAATGTCATACTCGATCAACCATGTCTCACTTATTCAAACAATTTTTGGGTGAATGTACTCCATGAATGCTACAATTTCATTCCCCTTGTTTCAAATACTTCTAGCAGTTGTAAACATACACACTAGCTCATTTCTGTTTCTATAGCAAGTCCCACTGACCCCACTTCTCAGATATGACTCATCCACACTCTACCTCCCACACACACACACACACATCCATTCCTTTCTATCATCACTGATATCACACCTCCCTCCCCAGACCTAAACGCTATCCTCCCCAACATTTTTGAATATATTAATTCTTTTGTGTGCATTCACACATCTACACTTCTCATGCACAATCTCCTTCTCCCTCCCTTCCCTGTCCATCTTGTGTTCCATCTCTTCACTCGTGCCACTGACAATTCCATCTCCATTTGCTAACTCTCCTACCTTACTTTCCTGCTCTTCCACAACACCTCTTCCTTCCTCAGGTCTTCCATTCACTTCAGTCATAACTTTCTCTTGCAGCAACAGTTTTTCCCAACTCACTCACACCAAATCCATTTAAATGCAGCCCATCTCTTTTATAAAGCTCTATCTATTCCTCAAATTTATCCAACACATTCACAAAATGAACTCCTTTCTCCTCACACAACTCTGATAGCATACCATTCATAATCTTCTCTCACCTTCTCAACTGGACTACTTTACATATCTGGACTACTTTACCTACCTCACTTATCTTTCACTCCCCTTAACAGCCTACTGACATCCATCTTTACATTCTCCTTCTTACCAGTCAAATCATTTGTGCCAACTATCACTATCAGCTATTTTGCTTGTGTCATTTAACTGATAGAATATACAATGTACCCAACATTTAACATACAATTTACTTGATAATTTTTTCAATGAAATAAAATCTTGTTATATTTGATAAAATGAAAGTGAACAATGTTAAAAGATAAATCTAATCATTGTTTTTACTGAGCCATCTTATAGTTTTGGTAGTGAAATCAAGCAGTTATCAAAGTTAGCTGTTCCAAATGTCGATTAATTAGCAACAACTATTCCTACACAAACATACTATATTTGGACACTTACAGCAGTACTATCATAAGGAGTCGAGATTAAACTCGCACAGATAGATGTAGAAAAGAAAATAATTAAACTTGCACCATTATATAAACAGTAAAGCCAAGGATATAGTAAAATGATTTAATCTGAAAGTTGTGACCACTAGTGTTAAACTGAATTTTAAAAACGCACACACACACGTTACTGTATGGTGCAACGAAGGATAATATGCAAAAACTGCCATTCATTGGCTGATGAATGGCAGTTTTTGAATGTTGCACAAAGCATTCAGAACCAAGGCTCTGAATATGGATTTCCATGAACTACAATATGCAAGCCTTGCATTATTCAAACTTGCAGCCTTATGTGCCAGTAGGCATGAAAAGCATTGATTGATACCCGAACCAACATTAGTGCAAAGGGCATGTACAGTGGGACATGGAAGCTTGGAAAGCTGTGTTCTAGAGAGACGAATCACGCCACACGTTCTACTGAGCAGATGGATGGCCGGTTACCCGAACTATGAAATTCGGAGGTGGCGGTGTGATGGTGTTGCCCTGTTTTTCCTGGTTTGGCCTCAGACCTCTGTTTCTGAAACTATGAACGCTGAACTCCAAGAGGTATCTGAACATTGTGGATAATACAATGCTTTCTACTTTGTGGCATTTCTACAGAACTAACAATGGTCCCTTTCAGCAAGACAATGCACCATGTCATGAAGCTTCTGCTGTAACTGTGGTTTGTGAACATGAACATCACCAAATTTGACTGGCCCCCAAGAACCCTGATCTCATCTCATTGAACATATGTGGGATGAACAGGAGCATGAGGTGAGATGAAGGGATGTCTTCCCCACAACAGTCCAGATCCTCATTACATGCTGCAGAAAGAATGGTCCAAAATTCTCATTGATCACTATTGTACACGTGTGAAAAGTATGCCCAGTAGGATTGCTGCAGACATCACTGCAAAAGGAGGTCCTACATCTTATTACAGTGGGCACTATGGCTATTTGTTCCTCACACTATGGTGTCTGTAGACTTCTTTCCAAGCAATGTATATATATTACAGAGAATGATGTCTTTCAAGATTAATATCTATCTTTCTATTTACTTCTATTATAATTTCTATAATGATAGGTGAAAGTATCATTATACTTAAGTCCCATTATTTTAGGATTATGGACAAAGCAAGTAAGGCTATGATCCCAGTTGATAATTATGTCTGTGAATTGTCATGTTCTTTTGGCCAGTTTGGCTGTTTTGTGGGATGAAAAACGTGGAGTTTCTGAGAAAAAAATCCTGCCACCTCCATAAGACTGGTTAACTCACCTTGAGCTGAATAAAACCCTTAAAAGGTCCTTTGTGTTCTAGATGAGATTCGAAGATAAGGCTATTCTAACAAGAGGGCACACTATTGATAACTGAATTATGTAGGATTTAATTATATTTCATTGTTTAACAGGAAATGAATAAATTCGACACATCAGCAGAAATTAGAAAACTGAGCATTACAATTCAATAAAAACATGTACCAAAGAAAATTGGTCTTTTTAGTCAGTTAACAATAGGATGAAGGACTGTGGTAGAGAACAATTTTAATTAGTTAATGTAGCAGCTGGGAGGTACTGAATCAAAAGTGTTCAAACTCAGGTGATCTCTCTTTCCAGTCATGAGCTTTCTTTATATGCTAGTTAGTTATGCACATGTAATGTCATTTTGATTATGTATGGTCACTCCCATACCTCACTGGGTTTTGGGAGTGAAACCTTCTGCTAGAAGTTATAGAGTCACAGATTATTATTATTATTAGCATCTGACCTCCATGGAGTCAGAGACCCATTGTGAGAGGTACACACTATTGCACATAATGCTCATCCAGCCGTGCCTTACTGATTCAATGTGTCTACATTTGCAACACACTCAGGCAATGCATTCCACTCACCAACCATTCTCCATGCAAAGAACCTACTCCTCTCTCTTCTGCTCACACCCTCCTTATACAGTTTCCAGGGATGGATTTTCATTTTACTCCTCCTCTCCCATTCTATGAAAAATCTCTTCCATGTCAACCAGATAACCTCTGACTAGTTTATATGTCTCAATCATATCCCCCTCCTCCTATTCATAAGGCTTTGCAATCTACATTCAATCTGTCCTCATACTCCACATTCCAAAAAACACTGACCACCTTTGTGAATCTTATTTGGAACCTTTCTAACATATCTTCATCACCATAAAAACCCAGATGACTAAATAATCCATATGAGGCCTGATCAATGGCTTATAAAATGGCATCATAACCTCTTTAATACTGCATGTCAGGATCATCTGCATCACTGCCATTATCAGATATGATATCTTCACAATTTTTGCAATGTAGCCCCTGAATTTCAGGTCCTTGGTACCCACCAAGTGTATACTTTGCATCCTATTGTTGCTTACCAAATCTCAAAACGTTACCCTTTGCAACACCGAACTAACAATTCCAATTACCTGTCTGCAAACTATTCAAGTCCTCTCCCCAATGTTGCACTATATGCAAACAGCTGCATATCACTAGTTAAACCCATCCCAATATCATTAATATACAAATTAAACAACAAGCATCCCAAAACTGACCCCTGCAGCACACCACTAGTGACCTTCCCCTTTCAGGATACTGTACCCCCTCCCCCCATATACAACTTTCTGATACCCACCTGAAAGTCAGTCACTGTCCAACTTAGAAGTCTGTTATTCAATTCCATCAGTTTAAATATATTTAACAGCTTGTTGTGTGGTAGTCTATCAAAAGCTTTTGCAAAATCTAAGTATACCATTTTATATGCATCGCCCATGTCCAAGGCATTTGTTCACCTTATTATAGTACATAAGTTAGTGAAACATGATCTCCCTCATGCTGATAACCACAGAGAATACTGCTGTTATCAACCTATTTCTGTATCCTACTTCTCACCAATCTCTCTAGTACCTTCACCACAACTCCAGATTGGCCTATAATTTGTAGCCATACCCTATGGCTATAAATTATATCACCACCTTTATGCAGTAGAACAATTTTACCTTCTTCCCACTCCTCTCAAACCTGTGCTGTTGTAACTTTTATTAAACAGACATACCAATGCTACTGCCAATTCCCTGGAACATTTCCTTAAGATGGGCAGGGATATGTCATCAAATCCTATCGCCTTATTGACATCAAGGTTATTTCCAAAAAATACCTCCTGCTCACTCACAATTAAGCCATCCTCTATGTCCTCTACACTCAAGTTCCTCATAATTTCACCCTGATCAGGATGAAACACCCTTATAAATTGATCATTGAATACCTCAACAATGTCTTCTGCAGCAGTTACCATTATACCATTTTCATCCATTAACATCATCTTACAATGATCATCCTTCCTTCTACCTGGCACATATGTAAAAAAATCTCTAGGGCTTTTCTTTGACTGATTTGCCAATTTCTGCTCATATTGCACTTTTCTGTACTTTTGTTGTCCTTACTGAGTCACTGTCCTGGCTTATTCTTTATACTTCTTCATGTAACTGATTATTATCATTATTCATCTTGTACTGCCTGCAAAGTATCTTCTTCCAGATTTCATGTGTAAGCTCCTCATTCATCCATTTTACATCTACCTTATTCAGCCTTTGACCTTTAGAATACATTCACACATTGATGCTGTCAAGTATTTCTTCATCAGTTATCAAGCAGCATTTATTTTCTTTCCACTCAATTCCCTATTCCATGCTACAGCTCCATGCTGTCTCCTAAACTTGTTATAATTGCTAGCCTCATATATCCTTTCCTGACAGAAGTCTGCATATGGCTAGCACAACCCAAATGATTGATCACTCACACAAACTGGAGGAAAGTGCAAAACTTCACAATTACATCCTCTGATGAAATGATCAGATCTAAAACTCTCGATCCTCATAAGCACTCTTTACATGATTGATACCTGAGATGGTTATCTTGAGAAATTCATCTTCCTTATTCCCAAATGCTATCTCTTCATTGCCATAATTAAAACACATATAATAATTATCCTTCCTTTGTCACTAATCCAAGTTGTTTATACCTTTTTTTTTTTTTCTTTTTAATCACCACTCTTCACACTCTCTGGCCAAAGCAACATCCAACTAAATATATCTTCCTGTCAACCTCTACTTTACACCACACTGACTCATAACCATTGACACTATTTCCCTCTTTCATGTCTACTTTATGTGGACATAATTCCCCTGCTATCATCAGTAGTGCACTCCCCCCCTCTCTTCTTGTCCTTCTATCCTCATGAAAAGATACTGTATCCTTCAATTTCTATTCCCATTAGGATATCACCTTCATTCAGCCATGTTTCACTTACTCCAATGATTTTGGGGTGAATAAACTCCATTAGTAAAACCATTTCATCTTCCTTTATTGCTGATATTTCTGGCATTTGTAAATAAACACAACAGTTATTTTTGAGGGATCTATAACGAGTCCTATCCACGCCGCTTGTTTCCCCCAGCACACCTGCCCTTGCCCAATCACCTTTATCACAACTTGCCACATATATCCACTCAGTCTCAACTTTCTCACTCACATCACAATATCTTCCATTTCTATGCTTATCTCCATACATACATTCACTGCTACTTCCAACATCCAACTCTCCCTGTGCCATGTGTCCCTGTCCACCTGGGCTTTCCTCATTTCCCTGTTTCTTTTGCATACCCATTTTCTCTTCATCTCTCATACTACTGCTGTTTCCACTGCCAAGCTCCTCTGTCTCTTCAATACCACTCTCCTGATCTTTAACTGCATCTCTTACTTCTGATCTCTATTAACTCTTAATCTAATAAAATATCGCACTTCCTACAAATCCATACTTTCTCTTCTCCTGTTCAGTCTCTCCACAAACAGATCTCTCACATTCTGTCAAGCATATATATTACGGTTATGACATCAAACCATGTTTGAAAAGTATGTCATTAATGCCACTTCATTTTTATCGCACTAGCCTAGTCATACCAGTCAATGCCCACATGGTTGACCTTGTGAGTATCACCATTGTGTTCTGTGCCCTTTCCACAAACAGTCAGTAGGAAAATGACAAGTATCCATGCCCCTGGCAGGATTTAAACCAGTAGCATCTTAGCCAGACAGCAGATACACCAACCACTCACCCAATTGGACCAGCCTTATATGCTAAAGATTATAAAATTACTAATGAAGTATACATGAAGATAATGATTAAAATAAATTATTATATAAGTACTACCTCTAGGGAGATCAAAGATTGAAAGATGGCTCACTCATCCTACACACAACTTATTATATCTCTCCTTAAAGTCCTCCACTAACTCAAGGAAAAATTAGCCCTTGCATTCTTTCAAATTGCATCCATAATGTCTTGCATAGAGGGTATTATGAAATCCTCATTATCATCATTGCTCTTCTCTACATCAGTTTTTACCCGTTTTGCAATGTGGTTCCTGAACTTTAACTAGGTGCCCAGCAACACCCAAATTCTCTAGCCGTGTTAATTTTTTAAGACAGAATCTCATTAATATGTCTTCTGAATCTCTTTAAACCAAAATGCCTAAAACTGATGTCGAAACATTGGACAGGTGGTCATTATGATTTGCACATAGCATCAGCCTGTTCAGATAATCTTGCAAAACATCTACATCTGAATCAATCCTTTTTCAATCCCTTTCTAACTCATCCAGTTGGGAAATTGCCAGCCAGGCTGGTCAAGTGGTTAGCATATCCGCTCTCCAGCCAAAAGGCTGCAAGTTCGAATCCTGCCATGGGCATGTATGTTTGATTGTCTATGGAAATACTAGTGGTCGGTGGTAGGTGGCATTGGTGGAGTCAGCTGGCAGATTGAGTGGTGGAGACAGTTGTAGAGCAGATGCCCTCCTTCGATGCGTCTTTGGACTCCCTGGAGGTTTGAAATAATAACAACAAGAATTCTTTTGATCATCAGCAATCAACTGGATATTTTCCTTAAAGCCTAAGGTCATTAATATGCAAAATAAACTATAATGGTCTAAGGACAGAGCTCCATAGCACTTCACTGGCTTCATTAGGTGTTCGATTCTTATACTATCCTGAAATTAAACTACTTTCTATTAACTATTACAGAATACATTTGTTATCCAATTCATAGTTTCTTCATAAGAATAACAGCAAATTCAATTATTTAGACAGGATCTCTCTTTGATAAAGTCATACTATTCTCTATAGGTTACAGAGCATCTTTCTACCCATGCTTCAATTCTAACTCCTACAAATTTATCCAATTTAATAATAACTTCTACGATACTGCCAACTATATTTTGCTGCACCTGCTTTGGCACCATCCTTGTGGAATGAGACTATTTGACTCGTTTCTTATTTCTTTGGGATCCTGCTTGTGTTAAGACAAAATGAACAACCAGATCAAATGTGTTGCCAATTTGCCTGTACGTTCTCTTAACTTACAAGCTTAAATCCCATCCATTTCAACAGCCTGGCTGGCTGAGTGGTTAGCATATCTGCTCTCCAGCCAAAAGGCTGTGGGTTCGAATCCCACCCTGGGAATGGATGTTTGTGATTGTGGAAATACCAGTGGTGGTGGTCGGTGGCATTGGTGTAGTTGCGGTCAGTTGGTGGAGACAGAGTTGTAGAGCAGGTGCCCTCCCTCGATGAGTCTATGGACTCCCTGGAGGTGTCAAATAATAATAATAATACAGTATCTAGTATATTCCACTAATTGTACTTCCATTTTCCCATCTATTCTCACCACACCATCAAGTACCATGTTTAACAAGATCTACTCAGATGATAGCCTTTAGTAAAAAATAGCCATCTGCATTAAATTCTTTTTTTTTTTTTTAATTTGTTACAAAACTTCTTACTCTGGGAACAGTCAAATACTGTTATTTTAAAGTGCCTCTTGACAATTTTTGCCATCTGCCATCTGCCAACTTGCCATCTGCATTAAATTCTTTTTTTTTTTTTAATTTGTTACAAAACTTCTTACTCTGGGAACAGTCAAATACTGTTATTTTAAAGTGCCTCTTGACAATTTTTTCCCCACAACCCTCTTTTCTGCTTCGTGTGGAGGTTGAAACCATCCATGTCACCATTGCTTCCATCATCTTGTTCTGAAGAATGAGGTCATAACTACTTTTTAATTGTCAATGGAGTATTTTTAATTGCCAACATTATTCATTTACTGACACAACTGAGTTTCTTTAATTTATTACTATAAATTAAAAAAAAACTCAATATCAAATTTATTTTTCATAATACAGTATATAGATTCACCTTCAGCTTCATATGCAATTTTTCAGGTAAAAAAAAAAGCAACTGAAATCTTTATTATTCTTAGACACATCTCCAAGAATCATTTTGAGAGGCCTACACTAACTGCTATTCACAACAATACTTATATTTATCCTTGAATTCATTCAATGACAAAGCACACACAACTTCCAGAAGTTGAACCTCTAGTTCTCTCCCTTTCTTTCATGCACTCAAAAATTTCTTCTGAATCAATCTTATAAAAATTCATTAATAAATTATGTTTTTTTTTCATATCCCCTCCTTTCTGCCTATCACCTGAACTTTATAACCCACAGCCCTTCAAGTCCACCATGATGGGCAGCATTTCACATCCCTTCTCAACTTCAACTCAATTCCAGATCCTATTCCACTTTCTCTTGAGGAACCAAGAAACCAGATCTGTTCACAGTAGTACAGATGTAGCTGTATCAAAAAACAAAGAATAATAACACCAATTTATTTATTTATTACCATTCAAGACCTCTATGGAGTTATTAAATTCATAGTGGGAATCCTATCTTAAAGAATACAAACTATCATACCATTCCTTAAATTCTTTCACTGTTTGTGCTCTCACAACCTTATCAGGCAATGCATTCCAAGGTGCAACCACCCTTCATATAAAAAAGGCCACTCCTCAATTACTACCTCCATTTGTAACTTCCAGGAATGGCCCCTTGTCCCTTACTCTTGATCTACATATGTAGATCAAGAAGGAGTAAGCAGATCAACTCTGTAACTACCTTTCAACAGTTTAAATATCTCAATCTTATCACCTCTCCTTCTATTGACCAAACTCTTCAGTCTGCATATCCTCAGTCTATCCTCATAGCTAATGTTGTACAGTCCTGATATCATTTTTGTTATTCATCTTTGCACCTTCTCCAAGGTCAATTTATCCATTTTAAATCCCATAACCAAATTTGAGCACAATAATCTATGTGTGGTTTAATTAGGGATTTATACCAGAAGTTATATCAGACTAAATATCTATGAGTTATATTCATTTTTTGCTGCTTGTGTATTTTATTGTATAATTATAGTTTTTAACACCAGTGCAAAATAAGAAATCCTTTCATACTTTCTTCACTTCATATTGTATCACTTTGGAAGATCAATGTCACTATCAATTTTTTTGCTAATTATTTTAATCATCGATACATTTTAAAATTCTCACAGAACTTGATTGAAGATAATTATTTTTGTCAAACAATTATTTTATAAATTCATGAAAATCCGAATCTAAAAATGAATACAGCCTCCATCTGTTCCAAATTAAGTTCTCTTTTTTATTCATAATCTTAGCTCGAAGGTTACTTCACAGATTGTGCGAAGGTTTGCACTTTTAAATTTTGCTTTATAGAGAATCATACTTAAATCTGTAATGCATATCATGTAATGCATAATTTTCATAACATAATCTATATGTTTTAGTATTTCAACTTTGTTGGTTCCCCCCTAATCACTAACTACAAATCGAAATAAACGGCAGTTATGAAGTCAACTGTTATGTACATATTTTCGGCTAATTTTGATATTACGCGGCAGTTTTGAAGTAGCGATATTTTCCCTACAGTTTATCTTTCGAAACATCTATAGGTGCATGCGTCAAAATGAAATTTATTTCCAAAATTTTCATAACAGAATTAATTCACCTTTAATGGCTAACTTCTCCCCCCACCTCCCAAAATTATCACCACACACACACACACACACAAAATACTGCTAGATAACATATGTGCACTTTCTGTTTGTTTGAATTCATTATTTTTCCAAAGTAATTGTACCAGAGAACTTTTAATATTCCGATACCGAAATTAAATTGTGATTATTATAAATTAGCAAATTTTGTATATTTTTTCATTTATATTATTTACTGATAAGTATAAATCATTAAATTATGTAATATTGGGGAAATTAATGTTTAAAAAACAGTTTCATCTTACAAAAGCAATATCAAAATAAAATGTTTTGAATATCTGTAAAGCATCCGAAAGGTGAAAAATATAACAATAAAATATAATAAATTTCTGTGTGTATTCGGCTAAAAAAAGGTGAAAAATATAATAATAAAATAAATTTCTGTGTGTATTTGGCTATTGTTAGGGACTTTTTAGTGCGTCACTTTCTCAATAATTTTCGTTAGCTTATGGACTTTTACTTGTAAGCTAATCCAGACCTATATAATATAATCCAGACCTGGATTAGCTTACGAGTAACATAATAACATACGAGTAACATAAATGAATAGATCTATAAGTCTATAGACCTATTTCAGAATGGAATAGGTCTATAACCCCCCAACACACACACACCAAAAAAAAAAGCAAATTATTAAGTAATACATATGCACCTTTTCTTTTAAATAATTCAAATCTTTTTTTTTTTTCAAGATAATTGTATCAAATTATAATTTTTCGATAATAAAAATGAAACTGATCCCTATAAATTAAGAAATCATTTTGGTATAAGTGTTGTATCAGCCTGTAAAAGATATATCAGTATTTCTGTGTTAGGATGTCTCTAATCAACAATGGAAAATGAAACAAGACATTCTTGATGTATTCTGCACTACAGCTAGGCAAATTAGTGCGATTTCTGGGGAAACTTTTTCTCTTGTCTTTCTCAATAGCAATAAGAGTAATCTAAGTATAGCTTTTCCTCCAGCTAAGAGGATTATTATGGAGCATTTCGAAGACGTAGTAATATTTAGAATTTAAAAAAAAATGAATAAATAACAAAAATAACACTACTGAAATTTCAGCAGACCGCTGAACAACTGATTTCAGATTGCAAAGAAATAGTACAGAATTAGAAGTTTCGATGGCACAACAATATTATTGCTTTATTTTTTAAAATTTTTTTTTATTTTTTTGTCAAAACGGTAAACTGAAGTAACAGATTTTGAATACTGTCTGAAAGCTTTCAAACCAGTAGAAATTTAAAGTAGTTCCAGGAGAGGAGAAGGGAGGTAAATGCAGTAGAAAATCTTCAAAACGACATGAATTTTGAATTATTTCATGTAGGATATCCTTCATATTATATTTTCTGCTTATCTACAGTTGTTTTACAGTGGATATTATAGTAATGCAGATCCTAAAAAAATCTGTTGCAGTTGATATAAATTTTTGATATTAAAAAGACTAGCAATCAAAAACCCCGAGTAATGCAGTTTAACATCATTTGTTATTCATTAAAAAAAAATCTTTCCTTAAATTGAAATGTGCAACCTATATAATCTTATTTTGCAAGGAAAGAAAGAAAAATGTCATATTTATTTCAATAAATGTTATTTAAAAATATATAAATATTTGACATATTTCCAATGCAAACAAACATTTTGATTATTTATTTTCGCACATGTGAAATTCAATTTCATTTTGGGAAGAGACACGATAAATAAATTGTGCAGCAAAAAAGGGTCAAATATCATAGAACAGTAAAGGAAATTTCAAGTACCTACAGTGCACATAAAGACAATAATTCATTAAAGGTGGGGGAGGTAATTGCATTTTAACAGACACAATGCTGATGAAGTTTCATCAGCATTCTACCTTTTTATTAGGTCAAAAGGATTTTGAGTATATTTGCAAACAGATATATTCAACATGCCCGTGCGGTTAGCCTAGTGGCTATGCGCTTCGCAACCATATGCCTGGGGAAGGAGTGTCCTGGGTTCAATTCCCGTCGGTGACGTGAGGAGCTGAAGGATCTTCCTCAGCCATACCCAAGTTAGCCAGTCTTGGGCGTGGACAGCAGGGTTTTTTCCTCAGTTTATTCTGGGTTTTTTCATCCCGCAAAGCAGGCAAACTGGCCTTGAGAACTCAACACTACAGGCCATAGGATACACCGGGACATAAGGCTGACCACTTTATCCTGTAAACGGAGTGAGGTCCGATGATCAATGGACTCTCTACACCGCAAGGTAAAAGAGGGTATAAGGAAGGTGAGATAAGATATATTCAACATAACTTAGCTAGTTTTGTTATAAAAAGTGAGGCATTTGAAGAAATATCAGCGGCATAATAATAAAATAGCAAAATTCATAATGCTTCAGAATAACTTGATTATTATTATTACGGGCAGCTCCAAGGAGTTCTTAGACTCATCGAGGGAGGCCCAACATCATGTCAAGAACAACTATTCAACATTCACACAGTATCTATCATACTTCACCTTGAACTCATTTACAGTCATGGCACCCACAACAGACTCTGGCAGCTTATTACAATCATTTACCACTCTCCAAGTAAAAAACCTAGCTCTAACACCCTTGCTAACCACACTCTTACCAAGCTTCCACGGATGCCCCCCCCCTAGTCCTCCCCACTACCAGTCCTATTGTCAAAAATATCTTCTGAATTAATCTTATAGAAACCCTTCAGTAATTTGAATGTCTCAATCATATCAACCGTTTTCGCCTATCAAACAATTTCTGCAGCCCACAAATCTTCAACCTGATCTTGTAAGGTTCATTCCATAGTCCTACTATTATCTTGGTCACTCCCCCACCCCCCCCCCCCCCCACCCCCCCCCCCCCCCACCCCCCCCCCCCCCCACCCCCCCCCCCCCCCACCCCCCCCCCCCCCCACCCCCCCCCCCCCCCACCCCCCCCCCCCCCCACCCCCCCCCCCCCCCACCCCCCCCCCCCCCCACCCCCCCCCCCCCCCACCCCCCCCCCCCCCCACCCCCCCCCCCCCCCACCCCCCCCCCCCCCCACCCCCCCCCCCCCCCACCCCCCCCCCCCCCCACCCCCCCCCCCCCCCACCCCCCCCCCCCCCCACCCCCCCCCCCCCCCACCCCCCCCCCCCCCCACCCCCCCCCCCCCCCACCCCCCCCCCCCCCCACCCCCCCCCCCCCCCACCCCCCCCCCCCCCCACCCCCCCCCCCCCCCACCCCCCCCCCCCCCCACCCCCCCCCCCCCCCACCCCCCCCCCCCCCCACCCCCCCCCCCCCCCACCCCCCCCCCCCCCCACCCCCCCCCCCCCCCACCCCCCCCCCCCCAGAACAGTAACCCAGATCAAAGCCTTTAATGAAGGGATAATAAATTCCTTATATCTGAAATTTTTTTGTGTGTGTGTGTGTTCTTCAACATACAAGTGATCCTTTAAGCTATTCTGAAATATGTGCTCTGAACCAATTCCTATCTGCCATTGAAATCTGTAGCATCCTCAATTTCCTGCAGTCCAGTTCCATCAGTGTAGTACACAACATGCATCTTTTGATCCCAAAGGCCAATCTTTGGGATTAAATTATGTCAATTTATTTATTATAATAAATTGTTGAAGAAAGTAAAAAAATCATATATTAAGAGAGTGGAGCAGTCAGTGAAATGTAAGAGCAGAACTGAAATTTGAAAACAAACTGCAGTCACTATACCTAGTTGAGCAAGTTGGGTATGGGTCTTTTGGAGAAATCATTCTCCAGGAACATGTCCCATTGCAAGACTTTCATTAACAGACAAGCTAATGGCACAGTCAGATCCATGGCACATTCCTGTTAAACACGTGGTGTAATAGGCCCTCTGCCTTATAACATTTAATGTACTTAGCATTTAGAATATATCCTCTTCCTTCACTTCTACCACTTCATAACCCATTATCCTTCTAAGAGTATAGCCTGCTAAACCAGGATGAAACACAATTATGATAACTGTTCTAGTTATTAACTGATAATTAGAATAGGCATGATGGATTGATTGGACCTGTAATCTCTTATCCCTCTGTTGGATCCAAAAAGAAATTGTTGAATTAAAGGGAATAATTGAGCATTGAGTTTTTAAAACATAATAAAAACTTTTACCTGCTCTGTGCAACTTTTATTATTATTATTTAACACCTCCAGGAAGTCTAAGACTCATCGAGGGAGGCACTTACTCTACAACTCTTCACTTTCACCACTCAACCTCATCCATCAACCACATCATCTACACCAATGCCATCTGCTGTCCACCACCAGTATTTACACAGACAATCACAAACATCCATGCCCACTGTGTGATTCAAACCCACAACCTTTTGGCTGGAGAGCGGATATGCTAACCACTCGACCAACCATGCCAGCAAAAGCTTAGTAAAAGTTCCTCTAGTCAGTGACTAGAATCGAACTTTTAATGCTCTCTCTTTGGATGATTTAGTGCCGTGGTGGAAGGCACATGCCACCTCCAGTGAGAGACATTTATCCCAAGATATTTCTTTATTGTAGTCTACTACTAGGTAATAGACCACAATGGGCTTGGGATGTATTAAGCCTTCAGCTCACCTATACTGGACTTCTTTAGTTTTGGTACGTTTATGTATTATAGGATCATGTTGCTGCATTCTACCACTTGGCAGATTAATGGGTTACAATGGATGGTGGCATTTATAAAGAATTTTACAAATCTTGGAGCTATAAATTAAAAAACTTCCATCATCTTACAGCTATAGTGGCATTTTTCCACCAGCAATTTGAAAAGAAGCCCATTGGCAATGTCCAGGAAGATTGTCCTGTGTGTGTTGGTTCCAGCTGTAACCTAGGCTGATGTTTTCCACAATTCTCAGAACTTGTTGTTCGGTGGAGCAGTTCTTCCAAAATGCAAATTGCTCATCAGGGATGAGATTCAATTCTTTAGTGACTTTCTGCAGTCACGTTAGTATTACCCTCTTGGCTATTTTTCCTTCCTAGGTTAAAAAAATTAGATGATAATTTTGAGGGAATTATACCAATTTTGGGATTAAGATTACATCAGCTTTCCACTGTGCTGGGAAGTCATGATATACCAACATTCCTTTAATAATAGCAACAATGTGCATTGCAGCTTTATGTAGAAGGAGTTTGTTGATTTTGTTAGAAATCTCATCTGAGCCTAGTGCTTTCCCATTCTTAAGTTTGGAGATGATTTTATCTCCCTAGGAGAGTGACAGTTGGATGGGGATTTTGTAGTCTCTGCAATTTAGCATGCAATATGCCCAGATGTGAAAGTAACTGATGAAGTCTGGATACATGTTGATGTGGTCTGAAATTCTCATCTTCTCTAGGCTGTTGGCAAAAGATTCAATTTTGTCTGCATCAGGGTATACCAGACCATGTTCACCAAAAAACTTCAGAAAGAAAGGACATACAGAATAATGGACATCATTCGATCTCCATGCAGTCAAAGCTCACAATCTTAACACATGCCACTCACTCATCCATCTGCATGTAAAAAATTTACTCCTCACTCCTTTACCATACTGTTAAACAATTTTCAATAATTATTTCTTGCTCCACTTTCTTCCTCAACTATATATAATCCCATCTGCGCTAATGTAGTGAACACCATACACTTTTCATTAAGTGTCAAGTAGGTGTGGAGGACTTTCCTTAAGGCTCGCATCTGACACCCAAGATCACAACAAAAGTATTCTCATTTCCTATATCTGGAGCATATATGAAAGATACCTAATGTTCATAAATATAATCATGATATCACTTTCAAACCATCTTCAGTAGATTTCTTAGCATCTGCCTTGAACATAGAACTACATTTGTTATAATTGACATGACACAATAAATTTAGTTTAATCCTTTATCCAAGTGTGAGCAAACAAAGTTTGCGCCTGAAAGTATCTTCAGGACTGGGGTAAGGTGGTACAACACCAGGGCACTCCTTGCAAAGGTGGAGCAAGATACCAACACTCCTATCTCAGTATCTCCCATAATGCAAAACACATCTCCTTGCAGATATGTCTAATGTTATGCATTAAGGGAAGGGCCACAACCCAGACTAGTTTCGACCTTTATTGAGGTCTCTTCAGTGGGAGCTTTGCTTGCCAACCCCAAGCAATTCAGAGTGCATTAATAAGATACTTTTGATTATCAAGTGTGCTTAGTGTATCATCAAAACCTACTTGCTGAAAAAACTGATATTTTTTTTTCCGAGAGCATTCTGAAAAAAGGTTATCAGTTTTGTTGTGAACTAATCAAATTTTCCAGATACATTAGGGAAGCAGAATTGAAGGCACTATTATTATACACAGGTAGCAACTGTAAAGTGATCACTATTATTTAAAAAAGACCAAACATATTTGTCTACACATATTTAGGCTTTAGGTGCTAGAAGGAGATGTGTTTTGCATTATGGGAGATACTGAGATAGGAGTGTATCAAATGCAATTTAATGGAATAAAACAGCAGGTTTAATCATTTGTCTATACATCACATATTTGTCTGAACATACCTATCTGTACATCACATAACTACATTTCTTCTTTCTACAGTGGCGCACCCAGGGAGGGGGACAAGGGGTCCTGGTCCCCCCAAAAGAAAAAGTTAAAAAACACTAGAAAATTTTCCAAAATACTTTTCCTAATTAAAATTCATTTGTTATTTATCTTGTGTCATGTCTTCTATTTCTATACTACTTATGAATTAGGAGTCACATAAGGTGAGAGAACCCTATAGCAGTGTTTCTCAACCTATGGTCGTGCCGACGGCACAGGTGGTCCACAGGCTAAAATTAACCAAATAAATATATTTTAATTATCCAAACAAAACAAATTAAAATTGAATAAGTAAGTAAAAATTATTAAAATAAAATGAATACTTAAAAAAAAATAGCAACAGAATGACGAGTAATAAAAGAGGGGTGAAGTGAAAAACAATATGGTTTTATTGCTTCCACCTTCCCTTACTGTTTTGTCAGATTTGAAGTGAACATGTGTTGTCCATATGACCACATTTGAACCAATTGCTTGTTGTTTATTGATTTTTATTGTTGAAGGTTTTTCTCCTTCAACCAAGGCTCAATATATCTTCAGAAGTGCTAAGTAATACTTAGACAAAATGTGTTGGGAGTTAACTCCAGTATTTATATATTTTTCGGAAATCGCGCGAAAAGTACGCTGACAATTGAGTTGAAATGCTAACTCTCTTCAACCGAATTCCAATAATATGTGAAGCTGCAATAACAGCATTCACTATATATATATACTGTGTTTGCTGGTGCAACATATGGTTTTGCTTGAGTCTATATATACAGACTAGTTTCTGTATGAGGGGACATGTGATTTATTAATTAGTGTCGTTTTTATTCCGGTTGTCTCTAATTGCACTAGTTGTTGAGAAATATATTGCATAGATTGCTTATACCTTATTCACTGACATAATAAAAGTACTTGTTTTTCTTGCCTCAAATATAGTGGCTATTGGGGGGGGGGGGGGAGTATTGTTTACCGCGTGAGCAAGTTACTATCGCCCTGCTCTGAACGTGTTTCAGCTTTTTTTCATTTGCGAGGTATATGCGAAAACTTTTCAATTTCTTTTTTCGAAAAGTAAAATCAGGGGTGAGAGTTATATGCGAGTAAGTACGCTATTTCAATTATGGATAAGTACATTGGTACCTTCTTTAAACGGAAAAATATCTCTGATGACAGCGATAATACAAAACGAGTTTGTAATGACAGTTTGTGTGTAGTTTCTGAAGAGAAAAAGATCTGTACCGAATCCACAGAAACCCCATCAGTTGCAATGCGATAATATTAATACGCTTAACGAAAGGAAAGATTTGCTGACTTGCTAGACACTCGACCAGTGGATCGCATTCAAAGGTAAATACAATTGGTTAGTTTGTAGGAACATTTTTCTGTTTCGTGACTTTTCTCCCTTTACGGTAATTATGCCTACATTATTGTGCTATTATTCAACAATTGTTTACAGTTTTGAATGTGTATATAAAGTCAATATCAACAGTCGCCTGATTACGAACGCTTGATATAAGGGACGGGGAGGTTTGGAGCCTTCCCAGATAGTATTCAAAAGGTAAATGCAATTGGTTATTTTGTATAGGGCCCCGAAACCCATTAGTTTAGAATTTAACCACTGGGAAAGGGTTTGTGTCCACCTCAAAACTCTGAAACAGAATTTGGAAACATTTTCCGAATAACTTTTTATAAGAAACTTCTGTGATTTCACGATAGACTTGCAGTCACGAGAACGACCTTTCGTTATCGAAAAAAGAGCAGCTATTGAGCTTTCAAGTGACAGTGGGCTTAAAATGCAATTCCATTATCGCCAATTTCCCGAATTATTTGAAGAAGTCGAAAATCGTCATGCAGTTTTCTACAACCCACCTTTGCGAGAAACGATTTTCATCCCTCCTACAAATAAAAACAAAATACAGAATTCGTCTTAGTGTGTGTGCCAATCTTCGACTTAAGTTGACCAATATTGAGCCAGATATCCAGCAACTCTGCAAGGTCGAGAAGCTCATCCATCTCATTAAAAATAAATACTAACATAATTATATCATTTCATTTATGTGTTTAATAAAAATTAAAACTTTGTTTTTTTTTATTTTTATCCACAAAATTTAATTTTTTATCCATATATCCGGCCTGGTTGGCCGACTCTCCAGCCAAAAGGCTGCGAGTTCGAATCCCGCCGTGGGCATGGATGTTTGCGATTGTCTGTGAAAATACTAGTGGTACTAGTCGGCGGTAGACAGTGTTGGTGTAGACTGTAGATGATGATTGTAGTTGTGGTTGGTGAAGACGGAGAGTTGTCGAGTAGATGCCCTTCCTTGATATGTCTTTGGACTACCTGGAGGTGTTATGTAATAATAATATCGACAAGCTTTATATGTTCATTGTGCATCACATAGTTTGAATTTGGCACGTGGAAATGCTATATCTGTGCCAAATAAGAAATTGCATTGGCATAATTGAAAAGGTATACAATTTCTTCAATACCCCTAAAAGACAGGCCGTCCTTGTTGTTTATAATATTATAATATTAATATCTTTTAAGATTTATAATATATCTTTATTTAGCTTGCAAAAAATATTTGCGTGCACCTTACCATCGCCTAAAATAATGCAAAAATCTGACAGTGACCTCTTAATTGCCCAAAATTTTGTTGATGTTGTGGCTCAATTAAATACCGTTCGTGAAACATCAGATTCTTCATTTAAAGATATTTACAATGAAGCATGTATAAAAGCCAATAATTTTAATATTGACATTAAAAAGCCAAGGACTTCATCAAAACAAACATTAATGTCCAATGTTCCAGCCGATTCTGTAGAAGAGTATTTCAGGAGAACTATTTCATTCCATTTATTGACCAAATATTGACTCAACTTCATGAACGTTTCACTCGGCACCGCAACATTTTGAAATATATTTTTTTTCTCTTCTACCAAATGGAAAAGATGCTCTAACAGCAAGTGCAATGGAAGATTTTCGTCAGCTGTGTGAATTTTATGCCGGTAATTTGCCTTATACAAATCCAGCAATTTTGAACGCCAAATTCAAGTTGTGGTATAACAAATTTGAAAAACCGTTTGCAATAGCTCCATGCAAAAATGCCGTTGACGCAGTTTCAAAGTGTGACAAAATGATATATCCTAACATCTATAACTTATTAAAAATATTTGCAACGCTTCCAGTAACAACATGCGTCAGTGAAATGTCATTTTATAACTTACGCCTTTTAAAAACCTATTTAAGATCTACCATGACACAATCACGATTGAACGGACTGGCTTTGCTATACACACACACAGATTAATGTAACCACGACTAATTCAAGAGCTTTGTAAAAAGAAAAGAAAACTGGATTTTATTCTTTAATTAAATTTTTACAATCACCTAATGAATTTTATTGAATGAATGAAATTTAACGATGAACGGATAAAACTATTTCTAATGCAAATTCATTGCATTAAAAATATTTTTATCCGTTCAACTCGCCCCCCCCCCCCAAGATTAAATCCTGGGTGCGCCGCTGTCTTTCTATATACCATGAACATATTAAGAGATAACATTAAGTGCATGAATGATAGTTGTCATTGATTTTTAACCTGATATTATGCATTCCATTAATGAAGAAATTCATGTGTTCCAAAAACATGAATATTAAAAGATACAGAGATTGAATATACAAGCTATTTTGAAAAAAAGAAAATGTATTGAAACAGTTAATTGCATTGACAATATTTATTGTAATGAATGACAGATGATGCTGATTTCAGAAGTTAGAAAACAGAAAAATCAGAAAATGAAGTCATTTAAAAAAAAAAAAAATTGAGAATATTGTAAATCATGTTTATCTGCACTTGTAAATCACTTATTTCAAAAAAAGGTCAATTCGCAGGTTTAAAAACACCGACAATTATTTTTCTCATGTTAGAATTACCTCTTCACTGTGAGTCATATTCAAGTTAAATTTAAGTTGTGCACCGAATTACTCAGTACATCCAGGAAGCAAGGAGTAGTTTATTTTGAACGAGACGCTCAAAATAAACTACTCTACCGACAGCCGACCTTTTTTTTTTTCTTTTACGCTCGTGTCCTTGACTCGCTTCTCAGCAACTTTGTTTAGTTAAGGGATGAGAAGTCTTTAATGATTTCCCCCTTAAATGAAGCGTTAAACAGCTGATACGAATCTGATAAGATAGTGTGTTAAGCAAGCAAAATTTTACAGGGTCCAGCTACTAATTGACAGCTTTCTTTTTGCTAAAACAGCTAAGGTTTTAAAAACAGTAACTTTGAAATGTAACCAAGGTACTGAGCGACGAACGGTGAACGCAGACATCATACTTGAACAGGTGGTAATACTAGAGTGTTACGAATGAAGCATGGTAGCTTAAGTAAGGTTACCTTTCTTTGGAGAGGGTGGGGGGGGGGGGAGAATCATCGGACCTGTCACTAATTCTCACAGACCTTCAAGACCTTCCTACTTTTGTCACAAATTTTAAAAATATGTGAACAATAAATATGTGAAAAATATGTGAACAATCCAGGGCGACCACTCTCCGAGCACGCGAAAAAGATCAGAGATTAACATGAACAAAGAAATGTCATTTTATGTGTTAATTTTTGTTTGTTAATATAGGTATTTTTAAAGAAATTAGTAAAAATATATTCGACTGATGAAGCAAATAGGTAGTATTTGTGTATCGGTGCAAAAATACCAAGTTACAGAAATGTATGTATTTAAAATTTTCCTGATAAATATATTACTCGTTTTGTAATTTAGATAACTGTAATTAGTGAAACTAAGATGCTTGTAATCAGCATTTTTCTTTTCTTTCTTTCAGTGATCTTGCCGTGATTGTTTTTCATAATCATTCCACACACATAAATATTAGATCGTCCAAAGATCCGCAATAATGAGCAGTATAGCAGTCCTAATCAGTGGAGTAGCTAGAGCTTTTGCCGCCCCTTTCAATACGCACCAAAAATACTACAAAAAGTGAAAAAAACGACGTATAGGGAAATAAATTAAAACACTATGTTTATTTTTGAAGTAAAACTTTAATTTCAACATTCTAAAATGTTATTTTTCTTGCTTTTCTGTTAGCAAAATCGTCGATGATATTGGCGAAGTCTATTTCATAGTAATGTAGGTAATTCTTAATCAATTTTATTTAAAAAAAAAAAACTCCTCTCACAACTAGCAACACTTATAGCAATTGTGAGGAAAATTAGCAGTAGTATTACAATATTTACAACTGAGTTCTCGAGGCTGTATTTTAGAATTAACTGCAAAAGTTCAAAGTGCCCCCCCCCCCCCCAGCTACGCCACTGGTCCTAATAAAGGCACTAAACTTTTCAATTGGGATTCACTAAAGGTGCTGCGAAGGGTTGAATTGCTTACTTCGCCATAAGGAAGCAAATGTTTCCTCAGCAAAACCCCAGTTTTTTTAAAGAATTATCAGTGGTGGAAATAATTTTTCACTCACCACCAGCTTCCAGCGAGCCGGATCTGTTTATCGACTTTAATATTAAGCGCCAATTCGAACATAATTACCACTCTCCTACTAATCTATGTGAACCTTTGTAGCGTAGTCATTTTGGACAACGCCTTTATGTTAAAAACTTGGATTTAAATTCCATGTAGGAAGCGAACAACTTTTAGAAGGATTGTTCAATTGAAGGAAGTTGCCGATCTCATAAAGGAGAGGAAGTTTTAGAAAAAAAAAAAAAAAATAATAATAATAATAATAATAAAATTATATATATATATATATATATATATATATATATATATATCCTGCAAACAGGCCAGAAGAACAGGCGTTTTAACTAACAAAATCTACATAAAACAAAAACATTTTGCAATGTTGTTTTCATTTATTTAATTATCTGCCTGCATTAATAAATACATCTTCCTTTTAAAGTTCCATAGTTTTACAGATGGATCTAAGCTTCCGTTGTTTCGAATTATTGAAGAGATCAAAACTATGAGGAGAGTGTATTCTCCGTTTAATTTCGTGAGATATTTTGTCCGATTTAGCTTGTGTTTGGATGATGAAAAATTTATGACCGTATGACACTGGCTAACGGTGTCATACGGTCTTTTCACCGTCGGATTCGAATCCGTGTCTTTCCAATTTTGGGAAGGCAATTGAGGATTAACAGACGATGTTAAAAACGTTATATTCCTCAATTGTCTTTCCAATTTTGGGAAGGCAATTGAGGAATATAACGTTTTTAACATCGTCTGTTAAACAGATGTTTAACACGAATAATTGGTGCCACAGTGGATCACTATGGCACCAACTGCTCGTGAACACATAACTGACCAATTTTTTCCTAACAACATTTCAAATTTTTAATTTGAAATTTTTAGGTAATTCAAAATGCGCAGATGAACAAATAAAACATGTTATCTTCACAAAGATCAATTTCTTCGCACTGATCTGCGGGATGAGTGATCGCTCCTAGATACCCAAGTAATCTCGTCGAGACCGAGTTTAAATTAATTGCACCAACATAAATCAAAGGAAGGAAAGCAACTCGCTTACCCAATGCGAAATACTTTATAGATTCATTTTATGTTAGTTGTGGAAATGGTATTCTCATCAAGTGAACTTTAATTTATTAACTATGAATGAGTCCTTCCAACCTACGAACGGCAATGCTGAAGAAAATATTAGATGTTTATCCACTGTGGCACCAATTGATCCTGATCAATACAAAGCTAAAAGAATATTCAAAATTAGAGTAATAAATCTGGAGGGAAAATAACAAAATGGTCCTATTCCCCCCCCATCTTCCTTTTACATATTAAAATTAATGACCTGTTGCGGTAAAGTAACCTGGATTTTTGTAAGTTAAAATTATTTGTAAATAGCAGGAAGGGGGTAATCTTATCCTCATAGGTATGCTATGCCAATGCATGGGACAACTGTCACTTCAAGATAAGACTGGCTACCTCGCATTAAGTTAAAAATTCCCGGATTCCAGATTAGATCTGATCCGCATCTTTCCAGGCAGCTTCGTCGATACCGACTGCACTCTGGAAGAACCCGCTTCAATAGTGCAAATTTCTCATCCAGGAAAAGCTACAATTCTCTGTAATAGATCGGTATCATTAGTAAACTAACAGACATCCTGGGGAAACTGAACATGGAACTTTAAGACACCGCCTATAAAATTCATTTGCCATATAAAGACATTATACCCACAGTGGGATTCGAATCCAGAAACTGTTGGTATGAAAGTAAACCACTCTGTCACACTAGGCAGCAATAAGCTGGTGATTAATCCAGTTCAATTTGATCAAAGGAGAATTCGAGTTTGTTTTTCCGGCAGTGAAGGGAAGGGAAATGAAAAAATAGTTGAATTTCTCACATTTATTTATGAGCAATTCTTAAAATATCACTGAGCATGTATGTGATGGAAAGCGTCATCCCCTGAAGAATGAAAAATCTGGAACAGTTATCATATTTGATTTTTGCAAGTGGGGAAGCTTTTAATCAATAAAGCAAATACAATACACAAAAATACTTGATACATGTATTTCATCATCATCATGAATCATGGGCTCACTGCCCGTTGATGTCTGATGCCTGTTTCACTATCTTCTTCCACCTTTCTTTGTCCAGTGCACAGTGTCGCAGTTTTTGTACACCCATTCCACACTAGTCTTTTATATCGTCTATCCATTCTCTGTATGGTCTACCTCTTCTGTTTAAACCATCCAAAATACCAAACATAAATGTCTTTATCTTCCGGTCCTCACTCATTCTACAGATGTGTCCAAATAATTGCAGCTTCCGTTTTATAATCTCTGCATTAGATTCTGTTTTGGTTGTATCTTCTGATAGAGCTCTTCACTGGCGATTTTCTGTACCCATCCTATTCTTAGAATCTTCCTGTAACAAGTTCTTTCAAATGACAAAATTCTTTTTCTTGATTCCTTATTTATTACCCACATTTCAGATCCGTACAGTACACCGCTGAAGATGCATGTTTCCAATATTCTTAGTTTTGTTCGCAGACTGATCACTTTACTTTTCCAGATGTTATCCATGGCCTTCAGATTTGATCTTCCCTTTGCAATCCTGATCTTTATTTCTTTTTTACAGTCCAAGTCATATGTCAGTTTACTTCCCAAATATGTGAATTTTTCTACATTTTCTATATCAGTTCCATCCACTTGTATCTTTTGTTTCATGTTCTTCTCACCAAAGACCATTGTCTTTGGTGAGAAGAACATGAAACATGAACATGATTAGTATTTGCTTCAGTTTAAATGGTTAATTTTTATTAGCAATGTTGCGCATTAATGAGTATCCGAAATTGTGACATTGAATCGGCACCTTAAAAAGCGACTGCTAGCGAGATGCTGACAATGCCAATAGTGGCAATCTACCTGCTACGTGCTGCAAATTTCTCTGTTCAGGATGAAGATTAGTGGTACAGATGAATAAATTCAGAGACATCCTCCCCCCCTCCCTCCACTCTCCAAAACAAAACAAAAACTCATCTAAAACTTTCAAAGCGTCTACTAAAAGTTTATTGTCGGGGGGGGGGGGGGGATCGCAAACTCGGTAAGCGAATAGATGAAATATATCAATAAATTCCTCGGAATTAATTTCATGTTTAAAATATGAAAGATATTTATGTTATATTTGAGAAGCGAAACAATGGCATAACTTTAAATGTAACATATAGCTATGATATAGGTAATTAACTGATTCATAATTGAATAAAAAAAAGGTAAAAATATTTCGGGATGTATAACTCATTCATCTGCAGTGTGGAAATAAGGTTTGAATTGCAGAACGAAATCCCGTACAATCCCAGAGAAACCGCTGCATATCAGAAACAATGCGATACAACAATTACCATAACCCATTCAAACTGGAGAGGGAAAAGAGAATGCAGTTTACCTTCCAAACTTCTTGCAGGCTAACTCCGCATCACATTATACACTGGTGTCCAAAACCTAAGGACGAACACTATTTCTGAAAATCAACCGCAAATTCAGACGAATCAGAGTGTGGAAATTTGTATAGCTGACGGTGTCGAGTAGAAAGCGAGTACAGATTCAAATTTTCGAATTGCACGCAAAGGGGGCAAGTGGTAGCACTCAACAGGATAAAAGGCTGCGCTTACACGAACTGTGTTTGAAAGAAGCTCTTTTTGCCAAGGAATAAAGTTGTAAACGTGGATGTCTTGTAATGTCTCAAAGACATCATCTAGATGATTTCACGTGGGGAAGAATTATTGGAAAGCTTGAAGGCTGCCGCAGAATTACTGATATTGCAAGAGTTTGAAATCTCACATAGCGTTGTATCTAAGCTCTGGGCAGCGTTTCAAACTAATGGAATGTGTTACAGACGTTTTCTGAGGTCATCCTCGTTCTACCACGGAGAATGAAGACAGATTTTTGGTTATAACAGCAAAACGTAATCGACGCACCATGGCAAGTCGGCTCCATTCAAGCACAGGTACACAGATATCTCGACAAACTGGCAAGACATCTGTGACAAGTAGGCCTTTATGACCGAAAGTCTGCAAGTCTGAGTTCCTTTATCCACAGCTCATCGTAAGGCACGTCTTCAGTAGTGTTGTATCCATAAAAACTGGATAAGACACCAATGCTCTAATGTACCCATTACGGATGACAATCGTTTTAGTGTGTCCTCCGATTTTTGATGACACTTGTCTGACGTGAAAGTGGTACTGCTTACCATCGCGAGAATGTTCTTGTAAGGGATAGATAGCGGTGGTGGGGGTTATGGTGTGGGTGAGGCATTATGCTTAATGGGCGCGCCGAGCTACAAGTGGCGGGAAAAGGGACTATGAACGGTGAATGATATTGCAATGAAGTTTCTTCAACGTCATGTTCGATTGTTCCATGGTGTAGGAGAAGAATTCATTTTTATGGATGATAATGCTGCATCACATCGTACAAGATGTAGTGGAGATACTTCTGAAGACCGAGGATAATAATCAAATCGAGTTGGCAGCATACTCCCCAGATCTCAACCCCATAGAACACGTTTGGGATGCAACAGGGAGAAGCATTGCTGCTCGAAATTCCACTCCAGAAAACAAACAGGGCTTTATCCTTGCTCTGAAGGAGGAGTACGCCAGTTTGCCTTAAGAACTCCTGAATCACTTGGTGCTAAGCATGGTACGACATTGTGAGAGCAGCATAGCACTTTGGGGGTGCACATATTCCATACTGAAATGTCTCCCTGTACAGTTTTCTGTAAGCACTGTACATTAATTCCTTCCTTTGGAAATTTGTAACCTTTGCCAAAAATGAATTACAATTTAATTTGTACGAAATTTATAACACATTTTTGCGTAATATAATTTATTAGTATGTTGGCAATAAATTTATGCCCATATTTGGCTGTAGTCATGAATTTTTTTTTTCCAGATTATATATATATATAGGTAAAAATGTAGTTCATTCTTAGCTTTTGGACACCAGTTATTTACGTCAGGACAATGTACGAGGGTCTCTGAACTTGAAAGTGTTCTGGTCTAAAATTGCTTCTATGAACTGACCTGGTCTAACTCGAAAATATTTCCATAGCAACTTTCAATATCATACTGTGCAAGTTCGGATTTGAGAGTTTTGAAGCAACATATATAAACTTGTTCAATCCTCTCCTCCTATAGAACTGCTCTGGATAAAAGACGAAAGCTTATATTCGAATGCATGGCACTATACACTGAAGTTTTTTTTTTTTTTGTGTGTGTGTGTGTGTGTGTGTGTGTGTGTGTGTGTGTGTGTGTGTGTGTGTGTGTGTGTGTGTGTGTGTGTGTGTGTGTGTGTGTGTGTGTGTGTGTTTAAAGCGACGAAATTAAAGCTATGAGACTAAGTGGTGTATTTATGGCTGTCAATCTGGTGTTCTTCCGGCTGGTTAGCCTGTTTTGCAGATATTAAAAATCCGATTTTACGGGAGGAAAACTCTGCTAATACCTCCGTATGGGACAACATGTGAAGCTACTTATATGACGGCTATCTCAAAATAAAAAGGGGATTCAGATGTTGCAATGATAGCGAGTCTTTCATAAATGGCAAAAGTAATTTGTTCCAAGGTTTATTAGGTAGAACTAGAAGTTTCAACATTCTAGCAGCTCGTTCTGAAATAGGTATGAAATGTAAAAAACTATTTTTCAACTGTCAATAGAGATGGTACATAATCACCTATGATTCTCTGAATAACTTTTGGAAAATGCTCATTTTGGTGCATCATGTATTTAACTGTATAGAGTTCTTGTTAAGAATACAGTGCCTGTGGAGTCAATGAATTTGCTTTTCTTACCAAAGATTTTACGACGGTATGTGTGAGGATATGCCGAATTTTTCTGCGACTGTATCTATAACACCAGAGTGCCAGAAAGACTATTAGTCTCTCGAATAAGAACGTCTAGGAAATTTAAGGTCAAAGATACCTGCATGGATAAATCCGTCCTTGTCTTTGTGCAAATTTTACCTAAGGATAGAGATTATTCATCATATTCTAAAGGAAACCATTCTCACTAGTCCGGAACGTTAACGACATAGTTACTTGAAGCTGCAAATGAAACGTAATTAAGCAGCTGAAGTGAGTGAGATAATGAACTCTTCACAGCGGTGGTCTTGATCTTTGTAGATCTTTTAATTAAAGTGGTCAAATTTTTGTTTGAAATTTTAGAAAGAAGTCCTGAAAAGGGAGTATATTTAAAATTTGTAGGTCTGGAAAAAAAGGTATATGACAAGGTGCCGGGAGAAAGCTATTAAAAACGCTGCAATTATAGTGAAAACGGAAATAATATCGAAGCACAGCCTATATTTGACTTGTAAGTCAGCAGTTACAACTGAAGTACAGGAAGGCAGTTTGATGTTAAATCAGATGTGAGACAAGGACGTACACTATCTCCACTGCTAATCATCATTTATAAATGATATCTACGAATCCCATTATATTTTATTTTTAGCCTTCTACCAAGAACAAACAGACTCTCCTATCTCTTATAGGTCGACACATCAAGCCTTGCGAATGCCCTATAGTATTCTTTCACTCTTCAGTAACACATGATGAAAACCACCATGCCTATATATGTCGCATCAAACTTCATAAATTAGGACTAGCATAACATGGCACTGAATCCCGCCACAGAATCATTTTGAATAACACAGGTTAATTAATATAAGACATAAAAGGGCGTTTAAAGAATAACGAATTTTATATTTTCCTGACCTGAATGAACAACAGATTAATCATTCCAAAAGTTTTGAAAATTGTGATCTTGATTCATTAAGGTGGCAAACACGCTTGCGCGCGTTTCTTTTAACTGATTCTAATAATTGTGATAATGGATCGTTTGCAGAAACTTCCAGGAAGTTTGCAAACTTTTCCAAAAAAAAATTGCAAAAAAATTCCAAAAAGGTTTGAAAACAAAACAACTGATGCAATCAATTCACGATATGAAAATTCTTTGGAAAAAGGAATACGTTTTATACTTGCCAAATTACCTTCCCTGTTCCAAAGTTTCAAGTGTTATATGTAACCTAAAATAGTGTTTCCACAACAGTATCCCAGATAAAATTTCACAAGGAATTCCCCACCCTTCCAAACTTGAGATGCACACATTCAATGCGAATTCCAACATTTTCCGAATAACTGTAGTTAACGAGTCTAATATTTGATCTCTGAACTCTTGTAGCGAATTCACTTTTGACCTGTACCATATACCAAAATATCTAAAGTTGTAAGGCTATGTGTGGGATGGGTAGGACGATTCTTTTCAATAGTTACCTATTCGAGACGCGAACAACCAACTTCTCAGCGCTTTGCAGACTCATTTTTCATTTTCGTTAAAACAGCTTATACCAACTACAAGGACTTTTCAACTGAAGATAAGTTAGCCTGTCTCATACGGAGGTGGTCAGGTTTTCCTCCTGGAACTCGAGTTTTCATCCCATAGAACAGGCAAAACAGAAAATACTTTTTATGAGATTCCCATTCACGAAAGGTTGTATACCTATTATACATTTAGTACCGTGGGTAGGCAGGGGAACAGGAGCCTGCTGGTTGGAAAAAGACTCTACCCACTCTGTCAACTAGCCCGGAGAATTCAGACATAAATTACATTTGTCTTCCAACGACTAAGTTGCCTCAGTCATAATTTCAAACCCACTGGTAAGCTTATACTACTGCTTATTACATTTATCAGGTGGATTAACCCCTAACAGATTGATAAGTTTTTCTAGTTTTGATGTAACACCAACAATAGAAGGTTCGTCATTCCTTGTGTATGTAATAATACCATCCCCAAAATCAATTTCAATCCAATAATATAGAGAGAAGTTCTTTCATTATATGGAAATAAAGAAAATCTAAAAATGCGTTTACACAATTTAAATTTTGTATGTGATGGTGTAAATCGCGCGTGAGAGAAGAGAGCTACTATTCACACATACATTATTACATTTATAAGAAGTGATCTAGAAGTTTGGGGCAGTAAACATACAACCTAGGTTCCTCTAAAAATAACACTATATTTCAAAAATAAATCATAATTAAGATGAAAATTGAAATATAGAGCAAGTTTCAAGCTTCAACTTAAAAACTGATTTGAAAATAAATCTGGAAATTGGAGCAGGCAAGCTTACCTCCTAGCAAGATAAGTTAAAAAATATTCATTTTCTCATTTTTTCCTTTTATGGCGAAAAAATATATTTGTAAATATGATAGGTTTAGTTCTGCAGAGTGAAAATGTCAATTTTTACACTAAAGAGCCAAATAGTTTAGGTACAGATCCATTGGTACATTATATAGAATGAATGTATGCATAAATAAATCAGTTGTGTATATATATATATATATATATATATATATATTTTTTTTTTTTTTATTGAGAATGCGATCTACAGAAAACCTATAACACATTAGTACGGTGGGAAGGCTAAGTAATCTGCAAATACTACTCTAGAAACCAATAAACTTTTGTAAAAAAAAATTAGCAGGTGATAAAAACTGTACAAAAAAAAAGGATTAGATTATTTACTTTATCTGCAATATAAAACAAGTTGCATTTATAAACATCAAGCCACAGTGGGATTCGAACCCCACAGTCCTGGGTTCGAAGCCATTTGTAGCAGATAGAACAGACTCGACCAGCTAATGAAGATGGGGATTGTCTTGAAATTGGTTTTGTTTCAGCTGGAGAGGTCGAAATATAGGCTAACTCAATGAAAGATGCACTTATTTTTCAAGAATCATTTTCATTTCAATATTTTGATCATTTTTGTTTCTCCCTCTCTGTACCACAGAAACGTTAGAGGATCGTGACCCTACGAAGCACGAGTGCAACACAGAGGTCTGAATTTTAGTGGAACGAAACGAAACACAGTAAAGTCGAATAGTAATAACTGAGCAGATCAATGACTTCCTACGTTAATTTATGGCAATGGAAATGAAATAGCAACTTGCAATGTTGTTGACTTTTGTAAATTAATAAATAAAAATTTTCGTTTAATAAAAAATATCATAGACAAACTATGATTTAATAATAATTACATGAAAGCATAAAGTAATATATCTAAGTATTAGAATATAGAGGGTAAATATGCTTCAAGCTGACTCGCATCTAAGTATTTTCATAAAAATCGGAAGTTGAGCAATTTGGTATATGTTTCGCAACGCAAAACGAGAGACGATTTTTTTTTTTTTTTTTTTTTTTTTTGTGGACGTCTGGCAATGATTATGTACAGTAGTTATAAAACAACTGCATTATCCTAGGAGTTCTGATTATAAAACCTTCCGAAAATGAGCTATTATTGATCAAAACAAAGAAATTAATAAATGTCATAGGTATATTCCCAAAAGTCGTTAATATTCCATAAGAAATATTTGAGTATAGTTTAGCGTGTTTTAAGGTTTTTTTTGTTGTTGTTTTTACTTAAAAAAAAAATGTACTGCTTTTTTTTTTTTTTTTTTTTTAATGTACTCGTAATATCACAAGACAACACGGAGTATCTACTATCTGCTGATAAGAGCATAAAACAAAGATAGATACATCAGCATCAACACGGCGTAGAAAACGGGTGACACCAATTAGAGAAACAACAGTCTAGGTTACAAAATATAAGACATTGTTAAACTGACCATAGATTTTTAATTCGTACGTATGTTCGTACAATATTGCCTACCGGTTTCGCTAGTAACTGACTAGCTTTCTCAAGGCTTGCACAGTACAAAAAAATGGTAAATGCAAAAAAGGTTTAAGAAAACAAAAAAACTTCAACTTCGAACCACACTATAGACTGGAATAACAGCTCTATGCCTTACGTAGACGAAGATTACAGACATCGATTATTTAAAGAAACAGCAGTAGTGCTACGTACAGGCAGCAAACTAAACAGAAATCAAGGGCCATACTGAACGACACTTGGAAAAATCTAATTAATTCCCTCAATTCAACAGAACTACAGTACGCGAATAATCATATTACGCGTTTGCATGTAACGCGTAATATGATTATTCTTAAACCTTTTTTGCATTTACCTTTTTTTTTTTTTTTTGTACTGTGCAAGCCTCGAGAAAGCTAGTCAGTTACTAGCGAAACCGGTAGGCAATATTGTACGAACATGTGCTAATTAAAAATCTATGGTCAGTTTAACAATAAGTCATATTTTGTAACATTTTATGACCAAAAACATGTATAATTTAAACAGTCTAGGTTTTCACTGATTCCCAATTATACAATTTTTTCCCAAAAATTCTTAATTTTAATGCGTCGGTTAAAACAGAGTGGTATTCCAGTAGTTATAACTCTGTGTTAAATATTTCAGAAGATTGAAATACTTAACAATACTTCAACCGCCAGCAATAGCTATACTTTTCCGATTCGAATGAGATGGACCTTACATTCGGGCTTCCCACAAGCCCATAGTGTAATTCTATAGTTAATACACATTCAGCTGCATGAAAGAAATCTCCCCACCTAAACTAACTTAACCCTGCAGGCAAAAGCGACATACACAGAAAAATATCACTATTGAAGCCTACTAGGATGGCTCGTTTACACAATTAGGATAAACCTATGATAAACCTAAACCTATGTCCCGAAAATTTAAGAAATATCCAGTAAATGCTACAAAGTTACCTTTGTAAGAATAAGCCACTTGTGTAAGCGAATTCCTAAACAACCTTACAACGTGTCAATCAGAATTCGCTATGAAATATCCATTGTCATTCTATCCAATATACTTGAGCACCCTATGAACACTAGGATTATATTTTTACTATATTTCAATAAATAGATTTGTATTGATGTTTGTTGTTACTGTCTGGAATTAAGACTGAAACAACTATGTGGCTAGTGCATTTTGTATATGAATTGCGTGTTTTTCTGATCGGTTTGCAAGTTTTGTGGGGAAAAAACCTTCCGTAACCTTATGAAACTAGCTAATTCACTTTCAAAAACCCTTATAAAAATTATTCCGTCCTAGACAGGACTCTAACCAAGGTCTTTCCAACCAAAGGGTATTGTCAATGCCGACTGAGCTAATGTGCACTGATATTAATCTATACGTATAAACACCAATTTCTTGAGTTATCTTTACAACTCGCAAAATTAAATCCAAAATGATGTCTCAGCACAACGTTCAAAATTTTTAATTATGGAAATGCACCACTTAATTGCGAGATGTAATTATGTCATTTAATTAATAAAATTAATTAAACTTTAAAATGGACCGGAAATTTTAAAAAGTTAAACTTTATGTAGTTACGTATTTTATTATTATTTTAATATGTAGCGTGGAGGAGAAAGAAGTTTAAACTACATTTACAGAATGGGAAGAGTTTTAGAAGTACCAAAAACAGTCTGCCATAAAGAATGATTCCTTAGCATCGCAGAACTGAAAATTCTACATTAGTACTTTGCATAATAGATTTTTAGGGGTTCTTTATCTGAGAAGCCAAAAAGTATCAGGGATCAGATTAAAATAGCGCAGAAACATATCCAATGCTATGGTATTTTGCGATGTATATAAATGTCAATATACTACTGCATTGCTTTTATTACATGTAATAACATCTACAGTACATTAATTATTAGCACGACAAGCTTTCGGAGAGTTCCTTAGTACCATTTCTTTGGGCCTGCGAAGTATTTATTATTCAATAATATCTCTGTATGGACACTGCTGATATCACTTCAATTACTTTCTCACATATATAAGTTTTCTTACATCTATGACTTTTATTATTATTAAAAAAATAGCGTTGAAGAATTAGCATGAAGTATGGAATATGAACTTTTATATAATCTGAAAAAAGTTATCGTTAGTAAAATATTTTAATAAGGACAGAATTTAATATTTGCTAAACGACATTGCTTCGAAAGAATAATAGTGGAAGATGGAAAACAAGTCGTTAACACAACCGTTATCTATAGACTTCAGTGTTTGGGATTTGCAGTTGCAATTTACTAGACAGAAACAGAAAACAATAACCAGATAAATTATCACATTAAAAAAAATTAGATGACTTGGCAGATTTTAATATTATTATTATATGGGCACCTCAATGGAGTCCGAAGACTCATCTCGGGAGATCCAATCTAACCACACAATTTATCCCATCTCTCCTTGAACCCATTAACATACAAAGAACTCACAAGTGACTCTGGCAACCCATTCTACTCATTCACAACTCTCCAAGCGAAACATCTAGTTCTCACACTCCTAATAACCACACATTTATTCAACTTCCAGGAATGACTCCTTGTTCTGTTCCCTCTAGCCAAGTGTTGAAACATTTCCCCTACATCTATCCTATAAAATCCTTATCTTAAATATTTATATTATAGCTCCTCTTTTTCTCCTATCAACCAACTTCTGCAATCTACATACCTTCGATCAATCCTTATAAGGAACATTCAACAGGCCACTCGTCTCTGAATCCTCTCCACTACTTCCTCATCCTCAAGAAACCCAGGGGACCAAACTTGAGTACAGTAGTGCATCTCAAGTAGACTTGAACACAGAGGTAGTATCAAGGCCTTATAATGAGGAATAACAAGTTCCTTATCTCTACTTATTAATGTATTCTTCAATAGCCAAGTAATCTTATGGGTTACCTTAGCAACATGTCCTCTAAACTTTAACTCTGTCTACCACCACCCCTAAATCTCTAGCTTCGTCTACTTCCTGAAGTAGAGTGCCAGCAATGTGATACACGGCTTGTAATCTATTTATTCCAAAATGCATAACTTCACATTTCTCGACATTAAACTGACACCCATTAACTTTGGTCCATATACCAAATACTAACAGTCTATTTAAGTCGTCCTGCAAACTCTCCACATCTCCTTGATTATTACTCTACCTAAATCTGCATCATCAGCAAACAACTGAATATTTCCTTTCAGGTTATTTCCTATATCATTTATGTACAAATTAAATAGCAATGGTTCCAGCACTGAACCTTGCGGATATCATTAGTCGCCTGTTTTTGCCCATCCATATACCACTTTTTGATATCTGTCCAGCAGCCACCCTCTTTTCCAGTTAATCAGTTATATCCATCCTTATTTGTTCTAATTTGCATAACAGAGTTTCATGTAGCATTCTCTCAAATGCCTTTTCAAAATCCAGCAAAATCATTGTGTAGCCATTTCCTTTATTCAACTCGGTCGTTACTATATTATAAAAAGTTAATAAATTACTAAGGCATGGCCGACCCTTCACAAAGCCATGTTGACTCTCATACATTATCATATTTTTATCTACCCATTCTTGAATTCTCTTTTTTTACCAATTTTTCTAGTACTTTTACCAACGCCTGAAATACTGATTGGTCTATAATTTGCTACTGCAGGCTTAGAATCTCCCTTATGCAAGGAAATTATTTTGCCCTCTTTCTACTCCCTTGGAACTCTACCAGAGCTGAGACTTAAATTAAAGAGCCTAGTCAAAGGCATTGCCAGTTCTCTTGCACATTCTCGCACAACCCTAGCTGATATCCCATCTAATCCCACAGCTGTATTTACATTGAGATTCTGCAATGTCCCAATAACCTCCAATTCATCCACCTCTGTTCCCATATTAGTGTCTGTCGCATTGGTTAAAGCAACCTCATTAGGATGATATACCCTTGCAATGTGGTCACTCAGTAACTCAACTATGGAAGGTTAATCTTCCATATTCATGCTTCCTCTTACTTGCCAAATACCGAAAGAACTATTTGGGATTTCCTTTGGCCTGCTCAGCTAAATTCTTCTCATAATCTCTCTTTCTTCACCTTTCTTGCCTGAGCCGTGTACTGTTCATGAGTTTGCTGGTCACCTTTCTCTTTATACCCTCCACAGCATTTTCTTCTTCTGAAGCTGCTCATGCTTAATAATATTAGTCATCAATCTAACTCCTACCCGATTAACACTCCTTTCCCTAGGTATAGAATTTAATAGTGCGTCCTCAAGATGACCCTTAACTATATCCCATGCACTACTAACATCATTATCCTGCAGTGTTTTATGCTATGGTACAGATTTAAGCTTCTTCCTAAGCATGTCATAATCACCTGCCTTATAGTTCCACAAAATACTCCTTCTTGATAGAATATTCCTCATGTTTTACATCTCCCAAGTCAAGACCGCATGGTCACTTTCACCAATTGGAGGTAATGTTGTCACCTTGGTTATGGATAGCTCTTCTAATCCTATGACCAGCTCCAACACTCTCCCGCCCCTAGTCCCCCTCCATCACATGTTGCCATAAGTAATTATCTCTTAGCGGGTGTATAAATTATATTTCCTTCCTGCCATGTTATCTTTCTTGCTTCCAATCTATATCTCCATAGTTGAAATCCCTCATAATAATAGGAATTCTAAATACGAATATAGATTACAAAACGAATCCAATAACTGCTTCCACACTTACTGTTTAACCACATAAATGGAAAGTGAAGCAGGTCTCATAAAGAGGTGGCATGATTTTTCCTTCCGGAAAAACACGCAAATTGCGGGAAGAACACGAACACAAGAGAAAAAAAATAACAAAAATTATGGTATAGAACTGTCTCCATTCAAAAACGATCAGGGAAAAAAAATCTAAGATGTTTGTTTCAAAAGAGTATGGTCCGAGTGAAATCAAAACAAATTATAGTAGATATCAAACTTCATTAAATTCCATCCAACGAGAGTGCAGTTATCAGTTTCAAACTGCTTTACCACTTCACCTCTCTAAATGCTTCGACTGAAATGAACATTTAGGTGCTTCGACATTTACTTATTTTTCCAAATAAGTTTCAAAAAAAAAATGTCTAGCTACAGTCGAGAAATAACACCCGACGGACAGACAAAACGAATAAAACAAAATACACATTGGACGCCTGAAGTGGCCTGACATTTCATGTTTGATCCTTAGAACAGAATTTCTGGATTATCTAACCTTCAGCCTAACCATGGTCTAATGTCCTTTGACCATTTTAAAACTTATATTCAGTCAGGGAGTTCCACATACATAGGTCCGAACAACGGGCACACATTTTTGCAGCTTCGAAGACACATTCAATGCTTTTAGTTATAAAGAGAGGGGAAGACATTAAAAATATTTCGAATCCTCTATTGAAGTCTGTGTGTTCCAAGTTTTGGAGAAATCAATTAAGTAAAAAATTCGTTGTCTTAAAGCAAGTAGAGACCAACAAATTTTGCAGCAGTCATTGCAACTAAACTCGACTGCACTTGTTCAACGGTCATGTGGCTCATGGTCAGCCTGAAACGACAACTGCAGGCGATTTTGTAAATCGACATATCGATTTACAGAGTTCATGGTTCACAGAATGCTTTTAGTTTAGAATTGTCGCCCTGCCATATCAGTACAAGCTCTGAAAATTCCATGAAACAATCATAATTATCAGGAAAGTTGATGAACGAAGTAGGTAGTGTCTTCGAGACTGTAGAAATTATGCTCAATACTCATGAGGCATGTATGGAAAGTTTAGACTGGTAGCATATAAGCTTGAAAGTGGTGTAAGAATTACACCGATATAACATTTTGTTTAAGATATTGAGAACAACAATACACCCTGCAGAAATACGATAAGCATATCAAAAGGAATAATGCGTTTATGGACATATCTACCCGTTTGTGGCTTACGGACTCTACATATGCAATATTTTTGCATATGTAAGCCACAAAATAATCCATTCACTGTCTGGATTATTTTGTGGCTTACATGTCAGTTCTATCCAGACAATGGATGAATAAAAGTAATAAAGATTAACTTCATATACTAAATTTTTATTAAATCCTATCCAGCAAATAATTTTTCCTACCGGAAACTAGATGCTTTATTCATTCCTCAAATACTGGTATTACAGTACACAGGTCGAACTGGTGGTGGTGGTGGTAGTAGTATGAGTAGTTCTGTATTGCTCAGATTAAATTTAATAAAATTTAACATTTAGGACGTCTGATCCAATTCTTTCAGTAGAATTATCTGTAGCAAAATTAACTAAACAGAACATTTACTGTGCATAAGCCAAAAACGTTCGACGCTTTCAAAAACAGTGCTATAACATGGCACGCTTTTCACATTTAAAAATATATATATATAACGTATTGTGAATGACATAATTCAACCACAGAATCATGATAGTTCTTGCAAAAACAGAAATATCAAGAACAGAAATTTAAAAATTTTAACTCTGAGCAATTTCAAAATGTGTTGTATGCGTTGAGCTGGTTGGAATGAAGTCGAAGTAACTGAAGCCAGTACTCTCTGTTTGTTAAAGTTCCTAGTAAACGAATTCTCACTTCCTGGATGGGATTCAAACCCAGGGAAAATGTCACAACGTCATCGAGGCTGCGCTATGGAGGTGCTTGTTATATGCAAATAATTTTGTCTGCCAATCGGATGTACATTTATTTGGTCGCATTTAGGTGTAATGCGAGGTTCATCGCCCGGAGCGAGACCACCGCCTCGCTTATCGGAGGCCTGAAGTGGATTGAAAAAATTCCACATATGGTCTTTAGAGCAGAGTTTACCGAATAAAAAAAATAAAATAAAATAAAAATACAAAAGAATTGAAAAATAATAACAATAGAAAAAATCCATAGCTCACCGTACGAATGTATTGTAAATTTACAAAAACGTTTTTTTGCATTAAAAAAAAAACAAAAAAAACATCGTTTTAATAATGCAATTAGTTTAATGTTCAAGACTGGCTAATGAATAATGTTTTATCATACTCCGATACGGAAAAAATAAGTCTAGAATCATCTTATTCCCATCTGAAGACGACCACCGAAACGGATTACAACAAAGTACTTTTCTTGCATTTTATCTTATTCATATATTTTACTTTTCATAAAGTCATCCCACGCATTACACAGGGTTTAACTTTAAAATTTTAAAGGTTTTTTTTTAATTAAGCAAATTTTAAAATTTCAAATTTAAGTATATATACTCTCTCTCTTATACTTGTTCAAATTTATTCCTACATTATACCTACTGGTCTGTTTGAATCCGGTTTTCAAATCTCATGCGTTCTCAAGTAATGTGGTTCAAAATAATCCAGCCTAAATCAAAAATCATTAGTAAGGCTTTCGACAACTAACCGGATTACTTTATACCCAAACCATACTCACAGTTTGGCCTGCACCTGAATAGATTTGGCATCAATAGTCTTTAAAATTCTATTGAGGGCGAGATCTAATACAGGGAAAACAAGATCATGGAAGGAACTATGAGAATGTAAGTACAGCTACGGTATGTAAACATAATAATTCTATGTAAATAAGAATCGTTATGAATCTGGTGAAGGGGGTAGAGACCTTATGCACTGGATTCGGACTGTTTGAGAATTTGTGTGTGTGTGTAGTGAGAGAGAGAGAACGGGAAAGCAACTGGGCCACTCATACTCAGATGTATTTAAAACAGCCAAGAGGCAAACTTATGTCTATACACAAACGCAAGGATCGTGAGGAATAAAGAGATTGAGTCTTTTGTGGCCTAGGATTGTTGGTATTAGTAAAATCTGAGTCTCAGAGTCAGATGCAGTAACTGAAATTAAGAATAAAAGACGTAAAGCATAGGGTAGAAACTCATAAAAGCATAAGAATATTCCGTGTAGCAGCGACCTGGAAGCTAGCGTAATGAAATAATAATATTATTTCTACAGATGATGAAATGCATCGCCAAATTACCATGGTAACCGCTAAATGAATAATCGTTATGGGTTATTATAAATTATCTTAAATTATCATAATATTGATTAGATGGCAGAGAAAAAAAAACTCAATAAGAATGAAGAATTTATTCAACTGTTGCAAGGCAACTTTCTCAAGCAGCATGTGAACTCGAGGTCAAGGAGTTACATTTGATTGGAATGTCAAAGAAGTCTCAGTTAAGGATGTGATTGATTTTCCACCAGTCAGTGACAGTAATCATGAAGTAGTGACATAGGAAATAACTACGTATATGGATGTCCCTATTAGGAAAAGTTACATGCTGAACTACAAAACTAGAAATTATTACAAATGAATCCAAGAGAATACTATATTTGGTCCCATGGTATCAATTGCTGAAGGAGAATATCAGTGCAAGGAAAGCTTTGAAAAGATGCTTAAATGATGCAGTATCTGATTGTGTCCCTGGTTGAGTGGAAGTGAAATGGATATGCAGCCCCATGAGATCCATAAGATGTGGAAAGAATGAGGAGTTATGGAGTGTATAAAGCATAGACCAGAAAAATTGAGTATTGTATTGAAAGCTAACTCAGTATATGAAAAAAAAAAAAAAAACTGGTCATGCAGGCAAAACGCAACCAAAGAATACATGTGTAGAATCAACCTGGTGCATGCAACACAATGCTTAGTGCTATCACTACATTGGATGAAGAGACTAAGGTGCATACACCTGGATAAGAATTCGGCAACAGGATATCAACAGGTATGCTAAAGAAATAATCAGATGAACTAAATTTAGGCTCTTGTGATTTGCGTCTGTTTATCTTCCAAGTATTGGTCTTCTCCTCCAATCCATTTTAATTAATCTGTAAATGATAGTGCTGTAGAATAGTTATGCCGTGTGACTGTATTGAAGATCCTTGTTTCAGAGATGTTGTTCCAAACGAATTAGAAATGACATCAATTTTTAATGATTAATCCTGATATGTCACAACTGAAATGCATCAAAGAACTGAAATGTTAAATGTATAACACGGGTATCTTGACATAAATATGTAACAATAACTAAGCTCAGCGGAAACAGAGTTTCCCAGTAACCAACTCATAAGGCTAATAGATCAAATAAGTTACAATTGCTGATGAATTTATTTTGGGGGGAAAAATACTGTTAAAAACATACCTGAATATCCTTGAAAGGAAAGATATGTGTTGATTAAGGCAATTCAAAATAACATTAAATCTTTCCATTCAAAAATATTCAGGCATATTTTTAATAGGTTTTTTCCCCCTCAAAATAAGCAGTAACTTTGACTTATTTGCCTATTACTGTTACGAGTACCTACACAACGGAAGGTTCATTACCAAGCTTAGCTATTATATGTTTGTACCAAAACTTTTCCAACTATTGTATCTTCTGATAAAGAAGATACGAAAATATAACTGTTCCAACTTTGTATTTTAATTTCGAGTCCAACTTTAGAATTCGCACTCGAAATCAAAATACACAATCCGATTAAGATAACTTCAGACTGTGTATTTTGATATCAGGATTATTTTCTGTTGAACTGCTAGTCTTCGTGGTGGAGGATTTCAATGCACGATCTCCCGATCCAAGTAATCCCGGATGTTCTATGGGATTCAAATACGACGAATTCGGTGGCCACAGTAACAACGGGAAGTCGCTGCCATGTTGGCAAACTACTTTCGCACGACACCAGCAACGTGGTGCTACGTATTATCCTGCTGAAACACACTGTGCCATTTTGGAAGCAGTCGTCATAAAGGGGGATGTGTCTGATCGGCCAGAATGTTATTTAATGTTATTTTGGATTTACGACCGAAGCAACCCTGGCAGTGAGGCCAGTGTATTGCATGTGTTCTAATGACCGGTCTGTCTATTTTGCGGGAGATGAAAAACCAAGTTACCTCTGTGTGAGACTGGCTAACTCACTTTCAGTTGAAAAGCTCTGATAAAGGTTTTTCGCATCTAGACGGGATTCGAACCTCGGTCTTTCCAACCAAAGGACATCGCGAAACTGAGATACGGCGGCTCATCAAAATGCAGAGATACTTTGTAGCATTCATATGGGCTGCAGGACCATATGTTGTATTGTGGACTGGGAAACATCGCCATCCGTTCCCTTATTAAATTCCATCGTCAGCCGGTCTGCAGTTTTTCGTCTATAGCTTTCACATAGCGGGAAAACAGCATTTATCACGCGCATCGATGAAACATGACGCCCATCATTGGCCTGGCGAATGCTGTTTTGCCCAGTATCCTTCCGCTCTTGGAAGGCCTACAATATTGACAATTTCCTGGACATTGCAACTCTTCAACTAGTACCCTATAATCACACCTTTTCCAAGTCAGATCACGTCCTGGTGAAAAAGTAAAGGAAGTCTAAGAGAGCACACTAGTGGAAGAAGAGAAGTGGAGGGATAGTAGAAGAGGTAAGAGGAAAAGGGACTCAACTTATAATTTCATCTAATTTTAGGTCAACGTAAACTGTTTCACCCAACACGCTTCACTAGACCCAAGGGAAAAAAAAATCGGCTGGAACCCAGGAGTACGGATACCAAGGTGATCATCCTTTTCCGGGATGACTGCCTTAGTTGGCCTACATGCTGGTCGTCTCCGAGTAACGCCTAGATAAAGAAGACTAATTGAAGAAAACTCACTGTTGAAATGCTAGAAAAACAAGTTAAACTGTGGGTATGGAGGACTATGAATGAGGAGATAACGCTTGAGAACAATGAAAAAAAGTATTGCACCGTAAGGATTTTATAATTCTATCCCCTAGGATAGACAAGATGGGTAGATTATCATCTTCCTGGGAATTTTGTCCCCCACCCCCTCAGGATATCTTATTCTAAGATTTAGGAAGGCCTTAAGAAGTTTTTTTTTTTTTTTATTCGTATGATGATATAACAGCCGTGAGGCCCCTCTTATGGAGAAGTACAGCACCATCTCAATTTCCCCAAATTTTATCCGAGCTTGAGACCGGCATAGCTGACGAATCAGGCTTATTGTGCGAGGAAAAACACCAGTTAAACTGGGGAGAAAAACCCTGCTGTCAACGCTCAAGACCGGCTAACTTGGCTATGTCTGGAGAAAGATCCTTACGCTCCTAACGTTGGTGAAGAGAATCGAATCCAGGACACTTCTTTCCCAGGCATATGGTTGCGAAGCGCATAGCCACTCGGCTAACCGCACGGACTTGGCTTAAGGAGTTGTAGAATATATATGAAATTATCTGGTATAATGCGAATTCACTGGGAGGGTGACGGTTACCTGCATATTTTTCCTAACCTTTCAGATGTGATATTTGATCTCATTGATAATAAACACAGAACAAAAGTCATTTATAGTACACAAGTTTATAGCTCCCCCCCCCGGTTGAGTAATAGAATTTAATCTGTTTCTATTGAAAGACCGATTCCTCACTGATCGTATAAGTCGAATTTCCTATCTGTGTATTTTTTTTATTATTATCATTTCCTTAACTGGATCTTCGGTTTACTGTGCGTGAGAAACGATTTTTAAGTTCTATATATTCCTCTGAATCGAAGGAGGTTCACTTCAAGGTCATAGATTCATAATCCTCCCCATTCTTTCTTCCCCCCCCTCTTTAACTTTTTGTTTTTCTTTATTTTTATTTTTTGAGCAGCTCGTCTTTATTTTTATTAGTGGAGGGCGTATGCCGTTGTCTTTTGCTTGTGTTATTACCTCCCTACTCAAGATCTTTCATCAGCATGCGTTCTACTGCGTCTTCCGTAGGATAGGGTAGCAATCATCCTACTCTTGTGGATGTGATCGAAGGCTTATTTGTTGGACAACTCTGGTGATGTTTACTGTTCTATTTTTTATTAATTAATTATTTTATTTTATTATTTTTTTTTTATCCTCCATAGCGCAATTTGTTCAAGCGTTTTCTTTTATCGGTTGGCTGGAGAGCTCTAAGCAACTACTTTTTTTCGGTAGTGGTTCTGACGTTCATACTCTCTCGGCGAATGTTCTTTGTAAACAGATGGTAATACGAGTCCATGCTTTTGCATTCTTGCATGGTTTCGGACATTAGCTGGAGATACGCCTTATTTCTGTATAGTTGAAACACTTGGCTCTAAGGCAGTTACTGCCCACATGGTCTAGCAGTGTTTCTCAAACTATGTTCCGCAAAAACTAGAGTTCTGCGAAAATTTTAAGGATTCTCTAAAACATGCAGACATTTATAATTTATTAAATCTAGTTTCTGGGGGGAGGAACTTTCCGTGAAAGTGGAGAATATATATACTGTACACACACACACACACACACACACACACGAGGCGTGTTCAAAAAAAAAAAAAACACCGAATGTTTTAAATAGCGCGCCAATCGACACAGAGAGCGCGCCTAGCGGCAGGTTTTGAAAACAAATGAGCATTAGTCGTTGAGCTACATCAGCTGAAGTAAGCACGTGCACAAGCTTGTCGTCGGATTAGTGACAAAGTGACAATGAAAGAGCTTGAAGAATAACGTGTGTGTGTGTGTGTGTAATTTTGCTGCAAACTTAGCAAAAATTTTACAGAGACATTTCAATTGCTTAACCAAGCATACGGGGAAGACTATGAGCCGAACGCAGTACTTATGAGTGGTTTAAGCGTCGATGGATGAGTCGGTCAAAAGATCAAGGTGAAGTTGGTTGTGTATTTTGATTGAAAAGGAATTGTCCATTATGAATTTGTACGACGTGGTCAGATGGTAAACAAAGAGTTGCACCAAGAAGTTTGAGGGATGCTGTGCGTAAGAAGAGGCCTGAATTGTGGGAAAAACCATACCACGATAAAACATCAGACATCTATTGTGCAATGTCCATCCTATTCTCCAGACTTAGCTTTTTCCTGTTTCCCAAAATTAAAACCACTTTAAAAGGACGTCGCTTCCGAACCATAGAAGAGATTCAGGAAAATGCGATAAGAGAACTCCGCGCCATCACAGAAAGTGCATTCCAGGAAGCATTCAACAATGAAAGAAACGTTGGGAAATGGTGTATCGCCAGTAGGGGACTACTTTGAAGGGGATAGTGCTTAAAATGTAAAATGAGCAAAAAAGTCTTTATAGTAAAAGTTCAGTCTTTTTTTTTTTTTTTTTGAACACTCCTTGTATATTATTAAGATGACATTTTCTAGAACAAGTATGTATCATATATTTCCCTGATTAAAATATTTTGCAGGTAACAGTTCATTGTAAATTCCTTTCCGATATATTTTTAATGAAAATTTTCATTAGAGTTCTGCGAAAAAGAGTTTCATGTAGAATTCCGCAGCCTCAAAAAGTTTAAGAAACATTGTTGCAGCAAGTCACAGCTCAGACACTCTCTGAACCTCGAGATAATTGACAATAACTCAGGATGTTACTATGGTGACAAAGCTAGAAACCAAGGCCTTCATATCCACTATGAAATACTGCACCAGAGTACCAGTTAGGATCTTCATGGGAAATGCATTTTGGAAACTTTTCCCCATCTCGAAACCATTTGGATCAGAATTTCACTGCGGGTTTCCAAATACTCCATAGGAAATTCTTCTGTTCACTAAGAAGCCGTCTTAGTCAAAGATGTACAAACAAGAGAAAACTATGCTTTAATATTTTCTCTAGCCATACGGCATGATGAGAAAATCTTGTCCGCTATTACTTTAATGCTTTTATTATTCTAGCCTCATCGAATTCAATAATTTCAGGCAACATATTCTGAGTGGAATTGGAACCACTTTTTCCTCACTAGTATTAATCTCTGCGTTTAGGGGGAAGATAAAATTTTCAGTAGAGTGAATGAAAGTGTGTAGTTATCCTGTGGTGTAGAAAAGCTTAACACCTTCAGCAAGTTTAAATACTTTTTTTTTTTTTTTTTTTATCAAAGTAGTGAAACCTGTAGTGCAGTGTTTTTGCACTTTCGGTAAAAGAAATCCCGTAATTTTAGAAAAGGAATACTATTAGTAGTTGAGAAGCATTGCGTCTAAAGTGTGGAATAGCTGTGGGGTATAGCTGCCACTACTAGCTCGAACAAAATAAAGGCAAATTCAGAACTAAAATAAATAATAACAGTAGGAAGTAGGGTGTAGCTACTTCATCGTTTGTTATAGAACACTGTCAAGAGCTGTTTACACAAGCAAAAATGTTCGAGGTATGAAAAGCTTGTCACTAAACAACTCAGTGTATCAAATTCCAAAAACTGGTCATTCTTAGAAGTCATCAGTACAGAAGAACCCTTTCAGGTTAAGAAGAGGGGTTAAAATTTCATTGAAAATGAACAGGGAATTTCCTACTCATGTTGACAAAATATCGTTTAAGATTTCGAGTTTCCAGTTTGTTTTTAACGATCTATTTTACCTTAATTTTTTTGTTTCCTTCTATTAAAAAAGGGACAGTGGATTTGATTTGGCTATAATTACAACCGAATCTCTGATTGAGATTCGGTTGTAACTTCTAAGTTCAACTGGTTTGCCTGTTTTTTTTGAGTGTCTGAGAAAAATCTCAGGCCCGCATATGAAACAGGCTAATTCACCTTCGGTTCAAAAGCTCTTCCAAGAAAAGGATCCTCGCATCTTAGATGGGGACGAGATATTTCCAAATAAAAAGTAAATGTCGCATCATCCTCGATGTGAATTTAAGAACAACGCTACGTGGATATTCTACACAAGAAACTTTACACATTTTGTAAAAGTATTAGTAAGCGATTACTGAATAATGTGCATATTAATTGCATTAAATTAATTAAGAAACTAATCAAAATAAGCATTTTACTTAGGGAAGGAGAATGACATACTCCTCAAACAACTGGATACCTAATATTGAAGCATCTATTGTGTGCGTGAGTGACGGGGGGGGGGAGTTTAAGAGGAAAATCAAATCTTGCTACTGAGAACGGCTAACTCGTTTTCAACTGAAAAGTCCTTATATTCTTTGCGTTCTAGATGCAAGAACCTAGTTTTTACAACCAAAGTGTGTGTGTTATTCTTCCGAGTGGGTGCGATAGGGAGGTGTTTGAAAAAGACAGAATGCAATTCATCAGGTTTTGGATCGCATTCATGATAGTAAATTGCTGATGCTAACTAATGTCGCGTGATTTTATAGGTTTACAGGAAAAAGGAAGAATTATGGAAACGGAAGGAGAGAAACCTGACTGAGGGAAGTGAGTCAGATCTTAAAGTAATCAAATGCACTCTTCTTGGAGGAATCAAAAATTTCCGAGAAGTTTTTGATGTACCAAGAAGAGTACTTTTATAGTAAGGCCAACTTCAGGATTGACAAAAGGAGGTTGTACAGCGGTGTGTGTGGGGGGGGAGGGTCAACTTATTTGGAAACAGAATAATAGCATATAGTGGGATATATTTATGCCAAGAAGGCCCGGAGTTACTCGAATATTGAAAACAGTTATTCTTGTCAGAGGATTTAGATTTGATTACACGTAAGGAAAGTTGCCTCCATCCACTGGAGATCGGTACTTAAGACACTAATAACAGAATCGTCTTGAGGATTTGAAAAGCATTACTCATCCTCTCACCTCAAATTTAGCTCTGGCTAAATTTGAGGTGAGAGGATGAGAATAGACAAGAAAACAAAAATCTTTGGGGGAATTCTACACCGAAAGCAATTAATAATGAAAATCTAATAATGAGAGGAAATTGAAACCTTGCTTAAACGAGAAGATCTCAAGGTTTAGACACCAGCTGTTTCTTCTGGTTTCAGCAATTATACGAAATTGCGAAAAAAATATATCTGTCCGATTCAGTGGAAAATATCGAGAGCGATGAATTGAATTTCCTCAAACTTCTTCGTGGCACATAGCCAAAATATAGGTAATGCAAACAAAATGAGTCCTCTCCACCCTTTCGTATCGAAAGTGGCGGAATCCACGCTGACGCGTGGATTCCGCCACTTTCGATACGAAGTCGATACAAGAGTCGTTCAATGTATGGGGAGGTTTCCAGGTGTGAAGAAGACTTTTGATAGACATCAAAAATAATGAGAACAAAGTGGGCAGTGACTTGATAATTCACCAACAGACATAAATTTCCCTTTTTAAGACTAGCTCGATATGAGTTAACTCCGAAGATGTAGGTCAGATGTTGACAAAAAGGTGCCACAAGATAGGATTAATTCTGAAATGCAGGTTCGTGCACAAATGAGAAGGGAAATGAGTGATATGCCATCGGGAAGTGACCTTTAAAAATGTGCTAAGTTCCTTACAGATATCTGTAAAAGATTTTTTATATATTCGTAAATTCCGTGCGATTATGTTTTTCTCGTGAATGCACAAAGGTAGACGAACCACGAAATCATTACTCGATGAATTTAATCACTTGATAAGATACAAATGTCGCAGCAGATAGTACTGCATGAGTGGAGAGAAGTCAATCATTAATCCCTTTCCTAATTTCCTTTGCTATTAACTGTTTTATCTACCTCTAATCACATTTTTGTACAAAAACTATCAAATTCTGTCGAATGATATGCCGAATAGTCGATTTTTGTCCTGAAGCATGCCTAACGTAGACAACGACTCATGATAAAGGATGAAATTTAAACTAAAGTTGTTGGAAACTAAGACAAAAAATATTATGTGGAAATAAATATGAAACACCTTAATGTACTATTAGCAACCGAAAAAAATTTTGCATATAGGGGAGGGAGGGAATTGATCAAGAACTGAGACTAGGTCTCATTCCCAAACCCCTCTCCTTCCTCCCTAAGAAAGGAAACCACAGATATTTTTGCCGCAACCATCAGATGACAGAAGTAAACGTCAATCATTAGCATTTATACATAAAACCTAAAAGATAAACAAAAGTAAAGCAGATATACCGGTAGCTATAATTGTGTAATACACGTACGTAATTACGTATAGTGTAAACTAACAAAAGATAAAAACAATTATAGCTATAATCGTATAATAAATAATCGAATACAGTTGTTGCACTTAGTAACGACAGAAATAAAAATGGGGAAGAATAATATACTGTTTTTTCCACAAATCCACCGCACATACATTTTTATATATTATATATTAATAAATAAAATGGGAATAACGCTGATGCTACAAAAAGGCCTCTTAAAAATACGAAAGTAGTGCAGGCAAGACAAAAAAAAAAGTAAGATTATTCGATTTACAAAAAAAAAAGAAGAAATGTATCACTGGTTGAGTAATTAATTAATAATCCGAAGTCAGTTTACTAATCCTGAGATTTCACAGCAGCTCGCGTCCACTTTTGCTTAAGACAACATAAAGATCCAAAGTCATTTAAGGTGCATTCCACCCTGGTTCAGCTTGCAAATATCGATCTCTGTAAGCCATGCGAATATGGTATCTAAGTTAACAAACCCGCCATACTAGCCACATACCGATCCAAATTGCATGTTTAAAACCATCTGGCTAAATTTTCTGTTATTCAATGCATTATCCTTGCAAAATTCTCGCCTTGAGATGTAACGATACTGTTATATAATAAATATGAAAATAATTAGAAATGATGCAAGAAGTAAAATACCCTCTCCTATAAATGAGAAAAATCAATTTAATCCGCAAACTTTTAGTTATAACAGAAGGTAAACTAACTTATTGAAGAAGCGATCATAAGTATTCCTGCGATAGATTTACAAGTTAAGAATCCAGTTCGAGGGATTTTTTTTTTTTTTTAGAATATACACGAATTTTACAAGTATATTGATATAACAAATACGATCATAGCACTTCATGCAAATAGTATACACCTGAAACAATTTAGCATATTAAATTATAACTGCTATTTTTCTGTATTACAATAACCACTAAAAGAAGCGAAATTCTCCTCACCCCCCAAAGCTTTCCAGTCTTACCTGAAGATGAATTGGTACCTTCTTCACAGGTGTTCCGGAAGGCGTTTTGGACATTTTGGAGCAATTGGTTTTTTAAAAAGAAAATATCACAATTTGGTTAAAAATTAGTTGAATGTGGTTTAAATCCTTGATATCTGAATAAAATGAACTAGAAAAGAGATATATTCAAGCCGAAACAAATCACAACAACGTTATCTTAGTAGCGAACATCCACTGGTTCAGTTGGTCGATGCGCATTAAAGAGCTGCACATACACACACTGCAAACGCACAGCAGCGAATGAGCGGGAAACGACTGGTACAGCGTGTGTAGGAAGTCAAAGCGTACGATGTTGCCTCACTACCACCACTCACGGCCGCGCCCAGAGGACGCCGGTAGCAGCAGAAATGAAGATCTTGAAAACAGTGCTGTGCGATCAGTGTGCTGTGCCCATGAACCTTTAAAGCAGTGTGTGTAGTATGCTAGAATTTTGTATAGTCAGTCTTCGCGCAGGGACATCTTTCATACGCTGTGCGCTAACCACTGCTTCATGTATGGGTGGCCCCGGAACATGCATCGTCAATACGTAACCAGCAGACGATCGATAAAGAATACCGAGAAAACGTCACTGGGTTGTACTATACACTAGATGCCAACAGAAAATATCTGCAAATCGCAGAGTAGAAATTTATACTTACTCAGCTCCGGCAATGATATGTAAAATATCGTTCTTTGTATAATATAATAAATATTAATAATTTTATAAATAAATTAATAACTGTTTATTCAAGACTATTATATTCTATTATATTCTACTAAAATATAACATATTGAATTCTAAAATTGAACTATCCAAATTAATGTAACACTCAATAGTTTCAAAACAAAACAATAATATGTTAGAATACTGAAAAACGTTATATACTGCATGTTTCTAAATTTTGCAAATACCTTTGAAATATTGTTGCATAGCAAATTAATATTTAACCTGTGCAGATGGGACTGGAAAATCTTTACTGGACGTGCTGAGAGACAGTCTAACAAATATCAGAGTTGTATGTCGAAACAATAGCATAACTACGAATCTTCAGCTACAGGCCTCTTACAGGTTTTGTAGGACCCATGAGTCGGTTTATTGGACCTGTAAGTTCTCAGGTCTAGACGAAATACGATGTATTTGGAATTATACTCGTAATATGCTAAATTCTCGATTCTAGACACACCATGATGTTTCGTGGAATTATCATTCACTCTATGAATGCTAATGATACAGTGCAGGCACTAGGAGGAAATAGTCAAATGTTTGAAAATAGAAAGTTATGGGAGGGTTATTATAATAATGCTGAAGGTAGCCCATCAAAAAGATTTTGTTATGCGACTCCCATCCACGAAAGATTGCAAACCTATAGTATATTAGAACCGTTATTGGGAAGGGTTGTTTTTATTATTTGCCAGATTATATATATATATAATCTGGCAAATCCAACTCTAGAGACCAAGCATGGAATTTTTTTTTCAATTTTCAAGGCACTTCGGGGCTCCTATAAGCATGGCGGTGCTCTAAAACCAGACAATGGAATTCCTCTCTCACCAAAAGACAAGCACTAATATCCATTACCACCACAGGAATATAACCTACTGGATAGAGAGCGAACAGACTATTTTTTTTTTTTTTTTGTATTTTTTTTAAATTTTGAATACCTTCCTCCTGATATTCAGCTTCCCAGATGACTTCTTCCCATTTATTTATTTATTTATTATTATTATTATTATTATAAAATGGCAAATTTTAACTTCGGAATTCAAACGTCGCTCTAAAGCACAAAAGTAATACACTTACATATTAATAATGCTGTTCTATGTGCTGCAAGATGATGATGAACACAAGAGATCATATGGTAACAGTAGATTGTGAGTTCAGAGGACATACTGAAAAATTAATGAGGCAACGAATACTAAAAACACCAGACCACTATATTATGTCAGTTAACTATGAATGTCTTTTGGCAAATACCCGCATTTTCAAGAGGAACATCTCTGCCTCCTTCGCAGGAGATCAATAATCAGAATGATATGGAAAAGAAGAGAAACTCTCCAGAAATTCTCTCAGAATAAATCCACTTTGAATGTGCTCTACTCCCTCCCTTCGGCTACCTGTGCTTGTTCAGAAAGCTAGCACAAACTATGAAAGTTTATTATTATTATTATTACTTTTAATGAGAACAATACGTTGAGATTTCGTGCGCACCTCCTTTTTGATTAAAATGAAGTAAAATTAATATAATAATAATATGGAAAAGTATACTTTTACTAGTGGTATTAGAGGAAAGTCTGGTCTTTCTAACCATACCACATGTTACCATTTTATTTTAACTCCTTGCAATCTCGGTACAGTAGCCAGATTAATATAAAACAAACAAACAAACAAAAATGTTGTTGCGTTATTAGAACAAATTTCATTTGTTGCGTGAGATCTACTCTCTCACGAACTACGATACTTCTGCACTTCTTACAAACAGCGCATGTTAAAGAAGCAAAAACAGCATGAAAAGTCAAGATGTGAATTTTTTTTTTTAATTTTCTAACAGCATATGGATTGTTCATTATATTTTCCATACCACTGTCAAAAACTTTAATGATGTATTCATACCTAACGAAATGGTCACAATAAACATGGGTCCAAAAACCTCGCATTTTGAGGCACAGCCCTTTGTTGTTGAAACACTAATGCCCACAACAAACAAAGGAGATATAAAATCGATGAAACACCTGATTGTAAACAACCAGAATTGTATGCGTGACATTGTGTTCGGTCTAATAGGCTCCTAAACAAGTGATAGTTGCTATTGGTTTATGTTTCTGAATAACACGTTGGGGTTTTGCAATGGAAGGTAACCTCATGTTGACTGAATTGGCTGATAATGTACTTTTATTATGGACGTGAAAACAGAAAAGCATGTGAAGCATGTTGCTTTATCAAGAGACTTTCCCTGGCTGTCGAACTGAATTTCATGCTCTCGAACGGCCACTCATCTTCATCACCACCTAGCAAACGCTGCGCAGTGTATGCACCACGAAATGAAGGAGAACGAAAAACTATGAAGAACCATGAATGAAGAAACTGAGGAAAACATAGTGCATTTGGTGGCAGTGAATCTACGCACTAGCAGATGGAGGACAACAATGGAAGGGGGTGTCTCCCAAGTAGCTGTATGCACGGTCTTGCATGGAAATTGGTTTCATCGCTACCATTTCCAGGGGGTTCAAGCACTTTTACCAGACGATCAATCATCATCGTCAACTGATATTCTGTCAGTGATTTCAACAACAACAACAACATGCGATTTCTCTCTTGTGTGCTTTTCATAGACGAGGCGATGTTCACTCGGGATGGCATTTTCACAACAATTACCTGTGGGTCAATCAAACTTTGCATGAAATTATTCAGTCAAGACGTCAGCTATTGTTGTTATCTGGGATCAGGGCCGAAGCAGGTAAAGCTATGAGGCCAATGCATTATGTTTGTTAATTGTGTGCTCTTCTAGCCTGATTCGAGATGAAAAATCTGTTTCTGGAGGGAGAAACCTCCACCTCCGTATGAGACCGGATAATTCACATTCAGCTGAAAAGCCCTTATAAAGTCAAGATATCAGCAGCAGTCCTCCATCAATGTATAAACAGGTATCTTTGAAGACAGATTAGTATGGCTTGGTGGGCCCTGTACCGCGACTTCTCGCAAAACCTAGTACAAAAAGCTTCCATGATGTACTTGATGACGAGTACATCTCCCATGAAATGGAGGAAAAATGTGGTTCACGATTGAGGAAGTGCCACACACTTCAGTCATTAGGTCCAAAGGTATTTCACTTCAGCTGAACTAAATCAACCATCTACCAGTCAGGACCATCTATTGGTCGAGGTGGGCCAATTACATGGTCTCCTTAGCCACTTGCCCTAAATTCTGTGGTGGTATCATTTGAAATTATTGGTGTATTCTACCTGAATAGGAAACGTTGAACTGCAAAAAGTATCGAGCATGCACGTGCATTGCCATCAGACATCAGCTAGACTTTCGAGCATGTGAAAAAACTTGATTGGCCTTCATTGAGTCTGGATCTCCACTCAGCAGAACCACTTAACTTGGGATACTTAAACTTACGTAATTGGATTTTTAAACTTTTCAGATTTCCAAAAGCTGTCTTCATGTAGAATTTCAGCTTTCTGGTTCTACGACAAGTGAGTAAATAATTTGATATCTCCAGCCACTTTCAACTAGTAAGAAAACATATAAACGACATTGAAAAGTCAGTAGTGAGACGTTTCAATGGCTGCTTGGCTAGCAACAAAGGTAATTTTGAACTCCTCCTCCTATGAAGTACATTCATCCTACAGCAAGCATGTCAAACTCAAAGACTAACATACGGGCCAAATAAACGAGGTTTGAGTTTATGTGGGCCGCAAAAAACAAAAACTTCAATTTTCATAAAAACGCAGGTTTATTTTGAAAAGTACAGTATAAAAAAAGAACAAGAACAACGATAAAATTAATGTTTTCTCCCTGACACTTGGCATCTCTTCTCTGCTACTATCTTTCCTACTTCGGGGGAAATCTTGTTCGCAGTGATTACTGTCAAAACTGAAAAAGGAAATGCATGCAACATGGCTATATGTAGTAATCACTTTCATTGGCAAACGCTTGGCTGGGCCGCAAAAATATTCGTTGATTCGTTGCAGGCCGCGAGTTTGACACCCATGTCCTACAGTGTTTCTTTTGTAGTTACCAAGGAATTTATGCTTATTTCTTGACATAAAAAATAACCTTTCAATCTTACACTGCGAGTTGTAAGCATTTATGCTGTCACTACAAAGGGATCTCGGAAATGCAAGGTTTCCGGACTCATGTTTAGTGCTACCTTTTTCGTTAGTTTTGAGATGTTGAGGTGTACAATATACTTATAAAGTTTATGTCAGGGGTATGGAATCACTCTGTCTATATAGACTCAATGTAGGCCAATCAAGTTTTTTTCACATCGTTTTTCACAAATTGTGTTGTAATAGCACTTGCAATATGACAATATGCGGCGTCGTGTAGAAAAATATGAATCTATCTATAAAACTACACATACTGGCCATTGAATTAGAAACTTTTATTTAATAAAATGGTTTTCGTATAGGCATGCGACTGCCAATACCGATCCTCTTCAATTCCCTGCGCATAATTCGGTGAGATATGAATCCAGAACAGCCTTCATTAAATGCTTGGATAAATTGCTAGTTCTGTTTGTTCGTACAAGCTTTCTCAGACGACGACGAGCTCGTTCCCTGGCAGACTGTCTTAAGACACAATTACGCCTCTTAGACAAGCAATGTGGATTCTTTTCCCACTGATCTTATCTTTTGAGAAACCAGTCAACTCTGCGGTTTTCAAAATCGTGGCTCCAGCCAGAAGGGCATCTACAATTCTGTGGGTGCCCTTTATCGAACTCCAAAAGATTCTTTGCATATACCAAGTATTTTTCATATACGCTGCGTAAAAGAGGTTTACGTACATCTACATAAAGATTTATAATTCAGTTACCGGTATGTGTACCACAATATATGAAACATATCAGTCGGAGTTCATTTTTCCACTGAAAGCCAGAGCACATACCAGAGAAAACAGTTCAGATCATTACCGCCTACAAACTTGACAGTTGGGTGAATTCACCCGATTGCGAAGATTGTACGTAGAGGGTGTAATGATCTGAAGTTAGAAATTGGATGGGTGAAAAGTAACGTCTTGATCGGAAAAGAATACCAAGTGTGTTTAGAGGCTGAGGAAGACCAAACAACTTGGCACAAGCTAAAAAAAAATTAATATGCCTCCGTCTACGAAAGGTTGTAAACTTGTAGAGAATTAGTACTGTTGGTGGGTTAATGATTTTTTTCTTTTTTTTTAAATTCTATATATTTTTGTATTATTATTTATTTTTTACATTATTCCAAAACCCTGGTCTAGAAACCATACATGAACTTTTTTAAATCCACTTTAGGTCTCAGATAAGTGAAGATGAATATTATCGCCCGGTTTGAGACAGGGCGATAATATTCATCTTCTGCCTAAAGACAATTACAAACATTTAGATAGGCTGTGGGTTCGAGTCTCGAGTGGACCTGAATGTTTGTAATTGTCTTTAGATAGAAGATGAATTTTATCGCCCGGTTTGAGACCGCCTCCTCACTTATCTGAGACCTAAAGTGGATTTAAAAAAGTTCATGTATGGTTTCTAGACCAGGGTTTTGGAATAATGTAAAAAATAAATAATATCGGTGGGAGAGAGCAGATATGCTAACTGTTCGACCAAGTATTTAAACACAAAAACTCTGTATAAATCTCAAATCCATCCATCTTTAGAATACTTGTGCTGAAAATACATCAGTTAGTGAGAGATGGAACAATATGGTCCGGACGGTCAATGATCCATCTCTCACTAACTCATTTCAACAACTGTCAGAGATTATGTTTCAGACTTATGTATCTCTTTTCTAGTATTTCAACAGGCGCTGCTCCAATGAACTAGCATCACCGTTCTTCCATTTAACGAAGCATATTAAATTGTCTCCTTGCTGGCCAGAATGGTCACGTGGATAGCGTACCTCTTCAACAAACATGCTAAGGATTCGAATCCCGCCGTGGGATTTGAGGTTTGTGAATGTTTTTAGATGGGAGATGAATTTCATTAGCTGAAACATGACCATGGCCCGCTTATTGAAGACCTGAAGTAGTTTAAGAAAGATCCGTGTCTGGCCTTTTTTTTTTTACAGGATTACTGCTTATGCAAAAATAATAATATAATTAATATTTTTACATATATATAAATGATTATTTAATACATAAAAAGTGCCGTGGCCAACCCACAGTACTAATATAACTTTCTCATCATTAGTGAGTGGGTATCACATAAAAAAATGTTCTGGAACAATCGTCCTCACAAAGTGTTCCCCAACAACCACATCCTTTAGCAATTCAAGAACAATATCAACGGGTTCCTTTTGAATGAAAATTTAATGAAGATCTAGAAAAGCGTTAAAAGTGTCAAAAATGATTGGATGTATTCCCTGGAAGACGTAAACATATACCTGCTTAAAGATAATAGAGAAATAGATGAATATTTAAATTCTAAATGTGCGACAACATGGACTTTAAACATACGGTTTTCAACCAACCAGAGTCAAGCCTAAAACGCAGTTAATTATTCCTCATATCAGGAAAGAAATATCGCCCGCTTGAAAGGGTGCTGATTTCCAAACATACTCGGTCAAAAAATAAAATAAAATAATAAAATAAAATAAATAATAAAAATAAAAAATAAAATAATAAAAATAAAATCAATAACAATGATAATAATAAATAAATAAAACAAATGTTTAATTTTTTATTTATTGTGAAAGCGAAACTTTAAAGAGAAAAACATAAATTAAAAATAAATCACAAGAAAAAAATTAACTTAATAAACGAAAAAAAAAAAAAACCGAATACAGATCGTTTAGCATGCATCTCAAGATTGTTAAACCAACATAAAGGCAAGGAAATATTCTTCCGATTTGAATTCCTAGCTGCAATAACAATCTAAGAAAATAATGGAGACGCTTGCATTACTTATTGGTAAGCAATAGAAGCAGAAAAATAGTCTTCCATCACGTAATTATGAACTGGAATAAATTACATTATTTATAAACAGACATCCAGGTGTCAGATAATTCAAGTGAAGAATCTCAAATCCTAACTTTTTGCTCCTAAAGGCAAATTAAATTTCAAGTTTCTCAGAAAATTTTGAAGACGTACGATTATTTATAGCCAAACTAATAGTCATGGGGCTGCAGGTTAAGACTGTAAAAATGATAAAAGGTCTTAGATGGTAGCTTTTTCTGTTTCCAGATCTGAGATTACCATCACCTTGATTTTTTTTAATAGGATAACAAGATATCTAAACTTTTAGCTGCAGACTAAAATTTGTGATACACTGAAACCTTTCGAGGGTGGCATTCACATAAGAAAAGTAAATACCAAGCATAATTTCTTCTTTACATTATAAATAATTATTTTTCAAGTAGAGTCCCTAACATACTTTTAAAAAAGGAACAGTCTTTACTATCTTTAAAAAAAATTATTATCTCAACATTATTATCACCAGCATCACCGTTATCTCTACTCCCAAGCGATTTGTCAAAAGCGTTTAAAATTAAGAAAAAGACGCTTCATTTTTTTTTAAACTGAATCCACCCCACTACAAATCAATATAGATTCCTTAAAAAGGGTAAAACGGTTAAGGCTCGCTAGAATTTTTCTGGGTTCAAATGTGCAGTTTATAACGCAAAGAACCCTTATCAGGACTTTTCAGTTGAAGGTGAACTAGCCAGTCTCTTATGCAGGTGGCACGATTTTCCTCCTGGAAACTCGGGTATGTCATCCAGAAAATTGGCTAGGAGAATACATGCAATTAACATATAGCATGCAATCGAAGGTCCTAAGAGCCTTTAATTACAACGGATTATTATTATTTCTAAACGCACCTGTATTTGGGTATGCTGACGATCATGGAAAAAATCATATTAGATTTACCAATAAAGTAAGATAAACAATAAACACATATCAGCTACTGAATTACGAGTAGAAACCTTTATGCAGATGTATGTAAACATCACTTACGTAGCGTATATGCAAAATACTTGATCAGGTGCGTCACCACGTGTTCTAAGCAACTATTTACTAATGCTACTACTGGTCAGTAATCGTCAACACATCGATTGGACTTTTGACGAGAACAGACATGTTTTTTTTAGATTGAGCTTGATTAGATTTCATACAAGGTTTTTCGAGAATCTCACATTGCACTGGCACTAACACAGTTTGATTCCTACTGGCTTCCCCTCTGCATGAAGAATGCACGAGGTCTGATGGCCGTGTAGGTCCCACCGGAAACGAGGACCAGTGGTGGATTTATGGTATTTTAGGGAGGTAGGCGTTCACTCTATGGCCAAGTGAGTTCTTGACATTCCATTCCCCTTGTTGACATTGTAACAATACGGGCATTACAAACTTGTTTTACTTAACTAGTAGACTTCCACGTGAGTCACAGGATCTGATAGTAGGTTATAAGCCTACAGGATTGCCTAAACAGGCATAACTGAATAAGAGGTATATCTACCAAGGCGCTCTTAATCCCAGTATGGACATCACGGACGATATTGTTCAAGCCTTTAGCAAAGAGTAGTTGCTTGACCTGTTCAAGAAGATATTAAAACGGTTTGACACAGAATTCCCAGGATTTATAAACTATATGCCCAGGTCAATGATCAAGAAGGAGAGGATGAGGATACAGAAGGCGAATCGGTCCCATCGCCTAAGAACCCTCGAAATATCGACTCCCAGGGTGCACAGGCAACCAAAAGACAGAGGACATCTGAAGATCTTATGGAAGATTTAACACCACAAGTTTCAGAAGATAAAAAGGAAAAGATCCCACCAGTGATCCTCCATGACAAACAAAAGTGGACATTAGTTTCAAGGACCCTCGGTGAACAAAACATCAACTTCTCCAGGGCCAGTAACACAGATGAGGGAGTTAAGATTCATCCTGCTACTGTCTCAGATTATCGCAAAATGGCAAAAATTTTGGACAATTTCAAAATGCTCTTCCAAACCTTCGCACTAGCAAGCGAGAAAAATTTTTCAAGTGGTTCTCAGAGGGGTTGTCGAGGGCATCACAGCAGATGAGGTCAATGCCGACCTCATCAGTCAAGGATTTACCCCAATCAAAGTTAGCAGAATGCTGATATCCGACAAAAGGCCAATGCCTTTAGTACTAGTAAAAATCAGTAACACCCAGAGAAGGATATACGAAGTGACATATATCTGCAGGCTCAAAATTACAACCGAGCCTCTAAGGAAAAGGGCATCAGCAGGCCAATGCCACAGATGCCAAAAGTTTGGGCATGCCCAAAATTTGTGCAGAACAGCTTACAGATGTCTAAAATGTGATGAAGGACACCAGACCAGCTCCTGCGCCAAGCCAAGAACTACACCTGCCTGTTGTGCTAATTGTAGAGGACCTCACCCCGCAAATTACAAGGGGTGCCTTTTCCACCCGAAAAATCGCGGGTCAGCAAGTGTGAACCCTGCTCCCCTACGTAATGACACCATAAGCAACCAAGCAGGTTGCCCTCCTGTTCGAAATACCTCACCTGCAGCAGCATAGGAAGGCACGCGATCTTCATCCTCGACTAAAACATACACAGAGGCGGCTCGAACGCAGATTTCTTCACCTCATTGAGCAAACAAGCATCGCATCAGTTCTAACTGCTTCTCTTGCCATCATGCTGCAGGAATTCAGAAAAGCAAGCTCTTCACCATCTTTCAGAAAGCGATTCTATCTAGAAACCCAATCCATATTGACAGCTCTATACAATGTATAAGAAATTGATACCGAACTCACTCTTGATAATAGCATGGGATGCTAATGGTCTATTAAACAAAATCCTTGCACTGCAAGAATTCACTCACAGATACAATCCTGATATAGTTCTAGTTAACGAAACACATCTTAGGCCAGCTAACAGCCCTAAATTACGGGGCTTCGTGATCTATAAAACAGACAGACTTCCTGCTGGTGGAGGAGGCACAACCGTATACATCAAAGATTATTTAAGCCATAACGTCCTGACCAACCCACAAACCAAGAACCTTGAGATAACAGACATTGAAGATCATACTAACAATACCGGCAGCATCAAAACCTACGCCGCATACAACCCACCTAGCATTCCACTGTTGGATCTGATTTGGATTCCATTCTCAGCTCTACTGACTGGCTGGAGATCTTAATTATTATGGCTGGAGATCTTAATACCAAACACACAGCATGGTTCAGCTCCACAATCAACAATAAAGGTAGTACACTAAACAATTAGTCAGCCCAAAACTCAATAGTTATAGCCAGACCTATAGAGCCCACTAATCACAGCCCAGCTGAATGCTCAGATGCACTTGACGTAGTCATCCTCAAAAACATTAGATACCAGTATCAGCTGGAAACACTAAATGAACTGTCTTCCGATCACAACCCCATCCTGCTTAGCTCGGTATGCTGGAGCAACTCACTCCTCCGTACTCATTTATACCTTGGGACAAACTCTCTAGAATTCTCCCAGAGCACGTCAGCCCAACCCCTGTTATTCACAATAAAGAGGAGATAGACTATACTGTAAATAACCTAACCAGTCAAATTAAAAAAGCAATAAATTCAGTTACCCAATCTATAGTCTTTCACCCGATCAGTCGGATCCCCGAGGAAATCATGGACCTAATAAGAGCAAAAAACAAAGCTCGCAAAAGATACCACAACACAAGAGCCCCACAAAATAAAACAATACTGAACAGATTAAATCGGCAAATCCGCAAAGCTCTTCAAAAGCACCGAAACCTTGATTGGGAAACCAAACTGACTAACCTAAACCCAGAGGACAACGCCATCTGGAAATTCTTGAGATCTCTTCGCACTAAAAGGCAATTTATACCCCCAGTACAGACCAAGAAGTCAGTAGCCCACACTGACAAAGAAAAAGCAGAAGCTCTAATAGACAACTTGGAAACACAATGCAACCCCTCTTATGAAAATTTAAACATCAACCTTATCTACAAAATTCACCGCCATGTCAAGCAAGTCTTAAGACATCAACAGGACAATTCTGAACCTATCACACCTACTTCTCCAACAGAAATAACAAATATTACAGCCCATCTGAACAACAAAAAGGCTCCAGGTCCAGATGGCATCACCAACAGAATAATCAAATCACTAAACAGAAAAGCTATAATTCATTTAGTCAACATAATCAACGCTACTCTCAAATTTCAGCATTATCCCACAACCTCGAAGACTGCCGACATAATCCCAATCAAAAAGATTGGAATGAACCCCCAACTCCCAGAAAGCTACAGACCTATCAGCCTTCTACCATGTCTTGGCAAGAGCGCTGAAAAAGTTATACTCACAAGGCTTCAATCTCAGACAAGTTAGGAATCATTCCAAATGAGCAATTTGCATTCCGTAAAGAATATATATACTGTACAACAGATACACAGCTGGTTGAGCTAATCACAAAAGGCTACAATTGGAACCTCCATACAGCTGCAGTCTTCATAGATGTTGCAAAGACTTTTGACAAGGCATCGGGGCCTGCTTTATAAACTCATAGAATTCAACCTACCAATCAAGCTAATAAAAATAATAGATGCATACCTCAAAGACAGATTTAAGCAAGTCAAAATAAATGAAATCGCATCAACTAGACGCAAAATCCTGACTGATGTGCCTCAGGGCTCTCTCCTGCTCCCCCCCCTGTTATTTTCAATTTACATAGCTGATATTCCCCAAAACCCTGGTACAACCATCACAGCATTATATGCAGATGACACCGCTCTATTAGCAAGATCACTCAGAGCCCCGACTTGTTATCAGTAGACGCCAAAGCAGTATTCATATACTAGAAAAGTGGCTGATGGACTGGAGGATTCAAGTAAATCCCCCAAAAAAGTACAGCTATAATGTTTTCCAAAAAGAACGTCCAGAGCAAGAAGGACATTTACCTATTAGGAGTCAAGATTTCATGGCAGACCGAAGTTAAATACCTAGGCGTGATACTTGACAAAAAACTTAAATTCAACAATCATATAAACACATGCTCGAAGACATCTAAAGCAATCGCACCACTCTACCCCATGATCAACAGAGGCAGCAAGCTGGACGTAACTTACGCATCTCCTGCATGGAGCCATGCCTCGAATACAAATATTGGAAAACTGCAGAGGATACAGAACAAGCGCCTGAGGATGATTCTGGATGCCCCATGGTTCATTAGAAACTTCCAGATCCACAGAGAAGTCAATATTCCTTATATTTCCTCCTTTCCACGATCTAGCAGAAAAGTTCTTCATCAAGGCAAGTAATCATCCAAACACGCTGATCAAACAAGCTTCGGACTACAATGAAGCAGAATGCTACAAATATAAAAGACCCAAATCAATCTTATGTTCAATCTAATTTCAACGCCTCACAGGGCGAGCCTAGAGCTCAATAACACACCACTCAAAGAACCTCCCTCACAGACAAAGGGGAATATGAAAAGCATTAGTGCTTCACCCATCAAACCAGCAATGGTCTGCGTTCTGCGTAATCGTCAACAGTGATCACAATGAGAAAAACGAAGGATCATTCGGAGTTCGATAAAGGGCTTGTTGTGGGTGCCCGTCTGGCTGGAGCCACGATTTTAAAAACAGCAGAACTGATTGGTTTCTCAAAAGGTGAGATATCCCGGGTGTTTAATCAGTGGAAAAATAATCCAAATTCTTGTCTGAGATGCGTAACTGTGGTCATACAAGTCTGTCAGGAACAAGATCGCCGTCGTCTGAGAAAGCTTGTAAGGACAAATAGAACTTCCTATGTGCAGCAATTGACGGAAACATTTAACAAAGGCTGTTCCTGACCCATATCTCAAAGAACTATAGCAGAGAATTCAGTACGATCGGTATTGGCAGTCGTACATACACGGAACCCACTGATTTCTGCAAAAAAAAAAAAAAAAAAACAGAAAGTTCTTTCACTATCCACAGTGGTATCAGGAATACCGTGACTGGACACTGGACGATTGGGGAAAAAAAAGTGGTCTGACGAGTCACAGTAGATCTTGTTCTGCACCGATGGTAGGCAGAGAGTTTGGCGGGAGCCTCATGAACCAATAAACCTAGCTTGTCATGTAAACACAACTCAAAGTTCTGGAGGTATTGTCATGGTGTGGGGCATGTTCTGTTGGAATGGAACGGGTCCACTGATATTGCTGGAAGGTCGGGTGTCCTCCAAGGAATATCTGAACATTGTTGCCAATCAAGTCCATCCTGCAATGTTGATTTTTATCCAGCAAGCGACTGTTGTTTCACGGACGACAATGCTACTGTCCATCATGTAAGAACTGTTCAGCAGTGGTCAACACATGTCAAATCTTTTCTCCTTTTCCGATCAGAAGAAAAGTATCAAAGCACCGTTTTAAATTTTTTGGCACTAAGAATCTTTAGAGTTGAGAGATGAGAAACATGAAACAGTTTTTAAACAAGTACACTGTTCGGGGGGGTGACTACGAGACATTGCTGACTTTGCTGGGATAGTAATGTAAATAAATAGTTTTTGTACTGCCATCTTGGTTATCGAGTAGTGCTCTTAAACCAACAGGCTGCAGGTTCAAATTCCACAGTTGGCATGGATGTTTGCATATATCATTAGCTCGTGACAAGTGAATCGGCAGTATGAAACACCCTACTTACTGGACACCTGAAGTGACATTGAAAAAAAAAAAAAAAAAAAAAAAAAAATTCCACTAATTCGGAAATCCTACAAAATTTCCGAATTATCTATAGTACGTCAATGTATCAGGATCTTATATGGGTTTACAACCTTCCTTCGATGGATTCACAATAAAAAATTATTATGAATGGATTCACAAAATTTATTATTATTACATTGCACCTTCATAAGATCTCAGCTTAAAGGAAAGACGCCCGTCTTGCATGATAAAAGTTTGGGTTTTCAGACAAGACAAACAAACTGGCCATAGAGCAGACACACGATCTACAAAAAAAAAAAAAAAACATTTCAAAAATGGGCTAACCATCTTATTCTACGAAATGAAGGTTTCAAACTAATACCTGAATAATCAAACCTCAGATAGGTCTCTGAAAAGAATAATTAAGAATAAATACAAAGATTAAAATTTTTTTCTTTATTCAATTGTTATTTGAAATAATTGAAATTGTTATTTCAATTATTTCAATTTTGGTTTGAATCAAATTATTTATTGAAGCACAATTAACAAATAATTTATTTATTTTTATTTTATTTTTGATGTACCATGCCAATGGTACATCAAATGATGCATTTCCTAAGAGAATTTTTGTACAGTAATATTTCTCATCAATGATCCCAATAATAATACTGTAGAACGCACAATTCTGTTCTGTCCAATTTCTCCACTAAGATAGTTCGAATGAAACGAAAATGATTCCAAATTTTAATACAGATCCTGAAGTCTAAATTTCATACAGCCATGGAAAATTAATTAATTATTACTGCCATTTCGAACCATTTGTCAATAATAAAATATTATAGCGAGGGGAAAATCACTCAACTGGTCTTGAGTCTAAGAAATAGAAAAGGGGGAGGATGGGAAGAAAAAAGAAATGTTCATCAAAGTCTTGAACCTAAAACTGAAAATTATTGTACTACGTGTACACATGACCAAATACACATCGTATTAGCATGCTCTTGTAATTATTCAGATACAGCAATTTTAAATTATTCACAACTGAATTTTCGACTGCAAATATTTCCATCATTTTCACGAGATTATTATGTGATATATGACATTTTCACCACACGAAGAGTTCCATCCCACAGTGTTTCTCCTGAGAAAAAAATGTAGAATGAATCAAACGCTGTAACGCAGTTTACGCAATTCTTGATTATGCACTATAAGCAAATGATTAATTTTACCACTACAAACGTTCCGATTGAAATACAGACTGAAGATAAATTTAAATATAGGTAATAAATATTAAATCAATTATTTATTTTTCCATCCAGCCAGTGCGAAATTATTACTATCAACTCTAATCAGGACCTCATTACACCTTCCTTGGTCTAGTGCAGCGCTTCCCAAACTGTGGGCCGCGGCCCCCTTGGGGGCCGTAGGTTTTGTTGAGGGGGGCCGTGAAATAATGAAAACAAATTTAAAATGCTTTAAGACTAAGTAGTTTTTTTTTTAAATCTTAAACAAAACGTATTTAATTTTTATTATTTCTGTTTTATATTTTAATGGAAAAAAATCATACATTGGTGCGGGTTCACAAATTTCGCTTCCTGCGTATTTCGCTTAATGAATATTAGTAAATATATGCTTATTCATATAAGTTTCATTTCAAAGTAGAAATCTAAGAATTGCAGTTTCAAATATTTCACCTGATATTGACTTTTTGTGTAGCAGTATTGAAACACATCCATCACATTAAATTGTTATTAAACTTCTTTTATGTTTTTAATTCTTTCTTTATTACTAATCGTTTTACGTTTCATGTGCTTGTACTGCAAATGTACAATAACAATATATCTATCTATATAAAAAATATGAGATATGTGGCATGTCAAATGTGTATTTAATGCTAAAAATGTATTATTTGCATTTGATTTTTGCAATATTCACTGTGTATGTTTTGTATTGAATATAAATACAATAAATATAATAATAATATATGTCTATATATATTACGATATTTTTTCGATTGGGGCCGTGAAATATTTTAATTTTTCCAAAGGGGGCTCTGACATCCAGAAGTTTGGGAAGCAGTGGTCTAGTGGAGTCAATGTCAAGAAGGGTGCAAGTGATTATCTCGGCCAAAGGAGGCCCAACACGCTACTAGGTAGGTAGATGGTTGTAATGTTTTGGCTCGTGTGTGCGTGTGTGTGTATTCTGACTCTTTGTTCTTTAATTTTGTCTTATAAATGCAAAGGTAATTCCAAATTCCAAATGAGCTTTATCAAATCTCAATTAATGTACAGTATTATAAAATTTAATTCATTATATCCACGCTTTATCAAATCTCAGTTAATGTACAGTATTATAAAATTTAATTCATTATATCCACACTTTAGTCTTCGTCCAGAATTTATTATATATGTTTTTTCTTTCTCGTTGAGAATGATGATTATTTTATTTATTATTATTATTACATTATTTGAATACTTTAAAATTAAGTAAGGCAAAGAAAGTCATGAAGTTAATATGGTAAGTTGATTTGTTCCTGCCAGTGTGTCTATTCGCAGAAGAAAACATCACATTTTAAATGTGGAGTGTAGTAATCATGTTTCCGATGTGTGAGTCCAGTTTCAGTTGAAAGCCCTTGAAAATGTTCTTACTCTGATTTTTATAATAAATAAGCGTGTCGTTCTTCCAAATACCTTTATAGTTATTATTATTATTACATATAAGAGAAAGCCATTTTAATTTATATCCAAAATATGCCACTTTCTACATTTCTTGTGAATATTTTAAAGCGAAACATAAATACTTCGTGTATACACTTTTAGAAAATGCCTTGTAAAATATAACAGCCAGCATAGAGTTCATTAATATTGGGAATTCCCGATATTAATAAATCTAGGCATTTATTAATATCGGGATACTGATTTAAAACTGCACTAAATACTAATGTGGCGGTAGCTTAATGAGAACTATGTATATTTCATCGTTAATAAATCTAAATCAATTTGTAAATACTGGGAGAAAAAAGTACGGGATATTACTACTATACACGCGCTTACCTCCTCAGCGATAGTAATTTCATCAAAAATTACTTCGTCTATAGCAATATCAGAAGCCGAGCTGCTCATATCTTCTTTGTTTTCAGATTCCATGCTTATATTTCAAAGAAGTATCTACTAAGTATTTTGGATATATACTTAGAAATCTTAAACAAATATAATCTAATCTCAAGCCTTAAGACTAACCCAGCTACTGCTTAACCTATTCCCAAAAAACCAGGGGGAAAAATTTACACAGCAAACGACAGCAAGAAAACGTTGAATATTATTTCGCGCCATCTATGTGTAGAGTACTTGAACATTGAACAGTATTAGTTTTTGATAAACAGATAAAATATGCTTAAGATTATGACGCGCGAAATAAATGCGATACCAATTTTAAGTTCAAGGACGTTTTTTTTTATATAAAATAATAATAATTTAAAAGCGTTTTTATCATTTTAACTGAAGTATAAAATAACATTTTTTTTTTATTTCAAAGGATGTTTTCAAAATTAGGTTTGATCGATGACGAGTGACATCATGAGTCCGTTAACACCAAGAAAAACATAATAACAATAACAAAAACAACATTTCAGAATGGCGTACGCAAGAAAGAAGTACCCATATTGGTATCGGATCGGTCGTCGCACGGATCAAAGACAAGCAAGGTTAGTGGAAAACCTGGAGTACATTGCTTTGGCTCAATTAACACCATACTCAACAACTGGTTCAAAAATTTAGCAACTACTTCAAACAGGCTCAACCGAAGAATGGATGTCCATATCAGATTATAAAGTACAAAGGGAAAAGAAGTAGCAATTAACTCCAAGCAATTAACTCCCAATAACTATCCCAATCGCGACGGGAGGAATCTTTATCTGGTCGATTTCAATTCGAAGGTGAGTTAGCCGATCTCATACGGAGGTAGCAGGGTTTTTTCTCCCGGAAACTCGGGTTTTTCATCCCGCATACATACAAATCGGCCCTTCAGAACTCACGCAATTTACAGACAAAAATTACTAGGTGTGATGGTGTTGGAGGTGGGCGGTAGATGGCGTTGATGGAGATTATTCGTAGTAGCGGTTAGGTGTGGAGACAGTTGTAGATGTCCTCCCGCGATGAGTCTTCGGACTCCTTGGAGGTATCAGGAATAATAATAATAATAATAATAATAACTACTTGCCTCCTGAGAACACTGAAGTTATTCACTGGACATCTATGCAAGCTCAGTTAGTCAGCATTTATTCTGACATCAGCTTCTTATTCTGAATAAAAAGGTTGTTTCAAAAACTCCATTCGCTAGTATTTAGTCATTCTAGAACAGCAGCGAAGCTATCAACTTACATCATCCATCTTAGGAAAAGAGAAAGCACCATGGAAAAGAGAAAAACTTTTGCAGTAACTCTTCACAATTCCACAGCATTTGATCAGGTTTCTGGACAGGAAATGCTACCTTATGGCGTGTTTTACACCCTTCATAACTGAATGGCAATTTTTTTTTTCTGTCAGTTCATCATGTGTCTCGGTGGAGTTATTTCACTATTCAGTTTTTCCTCTTAATGCAGGATGATGAATTCCAGTGACTGCAGAGTTTAAATAGTATAGACGATTCCCGTTGGAAATACCGGTTGGAAAAACCTGTACTCAAATCCCGTCTAAAACACACCCTTTATAAAGGGTTTTTCAACCGAAGGTGAGTTAGCTGGTCTTGTATGGAAATTGAAGAGTTTCCCTCAGGAATTCTTAAATGGCTTTGACTGTTTTACGGGGTTTTATCCTGTAAATAGTCAAAACGTATAGCAAAACACACCAACTCTTACATAATGCAGTGAACTCATAGCCTTTAGTTGGTTCAGCTGTACTTTCAAAAGAACCAACAAACAAACCAAGCCCAGTGATGACTATACTCTTAGAGGTCTGAAATTCTATACATGGATTTGCTGATGATTTGAGCTTCCTACTCATTTGACCTTTTTGTACTCAAATATCCTAGGAAAAGCAATATCTTAAAGAGATGGTATTTCAGATGCTATGACGTCTTACAAGAGAATGAGCAGATGGCGAAAACAATGAAGTCAACTTCGATACTGCCAAAATACAGTCAGTCTATCTTCTTTTCTGAAACAAAAAATCTTAATTCACCTCTCTCTCTTATCAGCTCCTCTGACAAGATCATATCTCTCTCTTTCAGGAATGCATTTATTTCTAATCTTTCTGCACAAAGATATCACACCCATAGCCTCTTCTGCCTCCAATTCCAATCTTAGAATACTGTTCTCATATTTGAGATAGCACACAAAATACTTATGAAGTCCTTCATGCTTTCTAGAAGAACGCAGTTCGACTAATTGATAACCCCTCCCTCACTTCAATCAATATCTCACAGGCAATATACACTATCTACCAATAATTGTCCGATCACTTTAGCAATTTTGTAAATTCTGATACCATCAGGCTAATATCTGATACCTAATACCGGGTATGTCCAACTTTGTCTTTGATCACCTCCTGCATCCTTTGACGGAGGCTTTCCACCAATGTGCGGCAGACATCAGGTGGAATTTTTCTCAATTATTCCTCCATCAAATAAAAAATGATTTGACTAAATGAAATGACTAAAATAATATTTGTCGGGATTAAGGGACACGAGATGGCTGCAGATGTCTAATGAAATTACCGATAGCCGAGCTCAGCTATCAGTGATGGATGACATCTTATTAATAATAAGATGCTTTCTAATACAAGTATAAACACTTTGACAATTTGTCAGAAATGTAGAAAGGATTTGAGGGGTACAAACACAAACTTTAATCACGAGTCACTATGTAGTTTTATGTCATCTTAGAATAATCCCTTTGAGTAATTCAAACATTGTTATCCATAGCAATCTTTAATGGATTTAGGACAACTTTACAGTCCTGTTTACTTTCTTGCAAAACAGATCTCACGTCACTTCCTGTCATCCCCAATAATACTGAAGTCTTCAGTTTGGCTGGTTAGCTGATTGGAATTAGCAGAAATATTCCTTGGAATATCTCTAAATATATTTATAATCCCTGTGGAGCCTCCGTAATTCAGCCAGTTTCGTCGATATCCTTAAGCTGGAATGACCTGAGTTCGAATCCCGTCTAGGTGCGAAGAATCCTTATTGGGGATTTTCAGCTGAAGGTGAGTTAGTCTGCCTCACACAGAAGTGAAAAAGTTTTTCCTCCTTGAAACTCGGGTTCTTCATCAAGCATAGCAGGCAAACCGACCAGAAGAACGCAGGCAATTGAAGGATTAACCGCCCTATCAGAGCATTAATTAGGTTTCAAAGAAGTCAACTTACTTGGCAGCGACAGGCCACTGAGTTTCACACACAAGTGGAAAAACAGAATAGTTTCTGTGTTAAATGCGTGTTTTCTCCGGATGATTTGCCTGTTTTGCAAGAACGAAAACTCTACTACTACTTCCTTATGAGACCGGCTAACCCAAATCAGTTTTACAAAAAGCCTTTAAAAGAAGGTGTCAAGTCCTCTACGGTACTAGTTCTTTCCAACCGATGAAAAGTTGCAACTAAGCTACGGAGAAGCTCCAGTTTCTCAGACATTGTTGTTGTTAATGGGAATTACAGCCGAAATGACTAAGGCCATGAAGCCCAGTTAGGTTTCAAAGGAGCCAAGTTATTAAGGAGCCATTATGTCTCTGCTAATTGTTTTTGTTCTGATGCCTGTTTCGCAGGATGGAAGAAGTAGGGAATCTGTTGATGTATTTCTTGAAGAGCCGGAGGTTGTATTTACTAGAGGCCTTATGGAGAAAACTGTTCAAAAAAGAATGGTAGAATGAAGAGGATGAAAAGTTGGTTTTATAAGTTAGGAGCTGAATTGTGTACGGATGGTTACGGCTGCAAGTGTTCGTACATGATGATTGGAGGAAAGGGAAGGAAGGGTGGTGCCCAGTTTAGTGGAGTAGTGCCCATTGAAATACCTATAAAAAAAGACGTAGCAAAAGTTCTGCATGTGAGAAAGCGATGAAGGGAGTCAAATTTGGTAAGTTAATAATCCTCTTCTAGATACAATAAAGCATTCTGAAGAAGGTTTTGCGTGTGCCCCCAACCCCAAATGTAAGAGTAATATTCTAAGGTTGGATTTGAGATTCATAAAGTAATAGCAGTTGAGAAAAGAAGTAATGTTAGATAGAAAGAATACCAAGGTTTTTTAGAGACTCATTCCATTTATCTTCTTCAAATTATATGCACTTGTTTCTGATGTCTTTTTTCTTTTTTTGAAATCAGGTTTTAAAATGATGTAAAGTGTTTTTTCTATATTAGTTTTTAAAAGTTTCATTTCAAGCATTCCTAAAGTTTTCTAATTATCAGTGATGTATTTTATGGATACATTTTTAATTCTGTGAATACTGATATCCAAAGCTCTGTAGAATAAAAAATAAAAAAAAGATTAACAAATTAGGTTTGCTATTTAAAAAGGGAAAAAAAGAAAAAGAAATATGCATTAATAAAATAAAATAAAACAACGAAAGAAAGTTAACAGATTTGGTGATTAAGAGTTTAATACCAAAGACTTATTAATGGAATTTTGTCAGTTATTTCGAGTTTCATTTTGAAAGATGAAGTATTCTTTATGATGTCAGTCCCATCTTCGAAAGATCTGCTGTGTTAAATTAAGGCAGAAGAAATTATGACTCTGCGGTACAATATTATGTTTCTTTTCAGCACAAGGTGAGTTAACCAGTCTCCAAGGTTTTTCCACTCTAGAAACTCGGGTTTTCGTCCCACATGACAGATAAATAGGGCAGAGAACACACTCAATTATCAGACGAAAATGTAATGGTAGTGAGTAGTAATAGTAGCAGATAGTCTAGTACAGTGCTTCCCAAACTTCTGGATGTCAGAGCCCCCTTTGGAAAAATTAAAATATTACACGGCCTCCTCGAAAAAAATCGTAATATATATAGACATATATTATTATAATATTTATTGTGTTTATATTAGAAAACAAAACATACACAGCGAATATTGCAAAAATCAAATGCAAATATTACATTTTTAGCATCAGACATACACATTTGACATGCCACATTATCTCATATTTTTATAGAGATAGATATATTGTTATTGTACATTTGCAGTACAAGCATATGAAACGTAAAACGATTAGTAATAAAGAAAGAATTAAAAACATAAAGGAAGTTTAATAAAAATTTAATGTGATGGATGTGTTTCAATACTGCTACACAAAGAGTCAATATCAGGTGAAATATTTGAAACTGCAATTCTTAGATTTCTACTTTGAAATAAACTTATATGAATAAGCATATATTTACTAATATTCATTAAGCGCCGAAATACACAGGAAGCAAAATTTGTGAACCCGCACCAATGTGTGATTTTTTTCCATTAAAATATAAAAAATAACAAAAAAGAAATAATAAAAATTAAATACGTTTCTTTTAAAATAAAAAAATCTACTTAATCTTAAAATATTTTAAATTTGTTTTCATTATTTCACGGGGCCCCCTCAACAAAATCTACGGCCCCCAAGAATGCTCAGGCCCACAGTTTGGGAAGCGCTGGTCTGGTAGACGTTGGATTGAGCATTGTAAATAGTAGATTGTGTAGAACATTGTTTCTTAAATTGTGGAACCCTAGTGTTCAGGGGTAAAATGTAGGTTCCTAAGATCATGCGGACAATTATAACTTGTATTAGACTGTAGTTTCTGAAAAAAAAAAAAAAAAAAAACTTCAGTGAATGGGGAAAATACTAATTTTGATTACAATTGACTTATGATTTCTAAAACAGTTATGTTACTTTCTTATTTGAAGTATTATGTATCATATGTTTTCTTGATTAAAATATTGTGCAGCAACGGCTTACTGTCATAATTCCTTTTCCATAATTTTTATGAAAATTTCTAGAGGAATTCCGCGAACAATAAATATTTTTATGTAGAGTTCCGCCGTCTCAAAGTTTAAGAAACACTAGTGTAGTGACCTCCCGTAATGAGTCCAATGAGATTCCATGGCAGTGTCATAGAGCTTTAGAAATTATCATTGCATTCTACATTTACATTCTCGTATACATTCTGTAAATTCATAAGAAAAATTTTCTATTTTATAATCGTTTCCAAAGAGGCGGATAAATAATTTTTGACAATAAATATAAATAAAATAAAACTAAAATTAATTATTATCGTTTGTTCTGAGGTGATCCTTCTTGTAAAATAAAATTCTCCACTCAGAACACGAGTAAAAGGACACTGAAGCTAAAAACGTGTACAAAATCCATAGTCGTCTTTTAAGCGATAACCAAAGCATGATTTTATAATACGTGACCAACTGCGAAAGATAATTAAGGCATTAGAAAATTCACGGAAGCCTTCTGGACCTGCAAGGCAGGTGCTATACCACCTGCTCATCGTGACGAAAGATACTGGATAAAGGAAGGACAGTAAAATGAATGAATTCTCGAACATTTCAGCTATACACCTACAATGCTTGAATTTGGAATTACGTAATCTCCATTACGTGACTGTCACAACAATGTTCCGCGTCCTATTTAACAAGCATGTTTGTTGATATTTCTCACCATACAATATTTACGAAGCGTTAAACCTAATATCCGCTTTCCATTGCATTCCATTAAAACTATTTCGCTACATGTTGCAAAACGAAATAATAATAATAGAGAAATGGGTGCTCTCTTTGAGCTATACGTTTAGCACTTTCTTTCTCAGCATTTTAAAACAGGAATTTTAATTGAAGGGAGGGGGGTAGATCCTGCGGTAACAAATCACGTCACAGAGTATGGCAATGAAAATGTTGTCCACATTTTCATGTGGACAACACCGTATGTGAAAAGTTGCAAGAAGCCTATCAATTACTACCGGTCATTTTTTTTTAAGTAGTTAAAAAAGAAGAAACTTTCGAAGCATAGACAAGTGCATATAATATGTGTAGTTACAATGATCGTAGCGAAAAATAAATAAATAAATAAACTCGAGAAATATGTATATTCAAAACTAAGTTTTCGTAACTTACTAGGAGAGGAAAGCTTAGATACCATTAAGTAATTTTATTTTGTTTAATTATTATTTAAAAATTTTAAACATGTCACCAGAAATGTTAATCGAAGTACCAGTTCACTTCTTAATATCCTCAATTTATAATTGATTTCAGTCGTAATACTGAACTTCAGAAATTCGGTGTATAATTTTCTACTGTTAATAAAAAGATTTTGAAAGATTACTCAGATGCTGTCATAAATTTCAATATGGTGTAAGAAAATAGTAATCGAGAGAACGCGTCCTTGAAGGAGGAGGGAGTAGAGCTAGTTTTTTTTTTTTTATTATTATTTTTTTATGACTCCACTCACGAAAGTTTGGACTTATAGCGCTTTAGTATTAGTACTATGAGTAGGTTAATGGTTAGATGGTCTATAATCTTGTTGACAAGAGAGAGAATTCCAGTCCTAGTTTACTCTGCGGTGTCATTCTAATTCTCTTTCACATTGTTTTCAGTTACCTAATAGATAATCCTGTAAACTCTTTCCTCAACCCAACTGTTTTCGATTTCCCCGACCCTATTACTCCTTATGTATGCCGTAGATTCTATCACTCATCCACTAGCAGGTAGAGAGATCCCATCTTAATATCTATCTCTTCTACACTTAAACCTCTTTTCCACAATCATTCTCAGCCTTTTAAAAGCAAGCTAGACTGCCGAAACATCTAGAACAGTGTTTCTCAACCTGTGGTCCGCGACGATGGGACAGGTGGTCCGCAGGCAGACTTAAATAAAATAAATAAATGTATATTTTTTAATTATCCAAACAAAACAAATTAAAATTGAATAAGTAACAATTATTGAAATAAAATGGATACTTAAAAAAAAATACATATACATATATATATATATATATATATATATATATATATATATATATATATGTTAAGAATACCAAGCAATTTTTAAAACATTTACATTTATATCTCCTCCAGAGATTTTTATTTAATAAGGTTAAAACACCTTATGGCAACTTGTTCTGGTAAAATACTTATGAGCTCTGTATTACTAAATCTTGGTATTTCTAGCCTAGCTCCCACTGATGAGACCTCAATAAAGGTCGAAACCGGTCTGGGTAGTGGCCTCTTGCCTTTAATACAAAACATCATGCATCTCCTTCTTGGAGATGTGTTTTGGCATTAAGGGTAAATATAAAGATTAGTAATCAGAGCTCATGCCACCTTTACCACGAGTTACCTTGGTCTTGCACTACCTGTAGGATCAGCTAGACTTGCATCACTTGCAGGCGCAAACTTGACTTATTTGTCTATTTGCTTACTTGGGAAATGGAGTAAAACCAGGTTTAAAAATTGCTTGGTATTCTTAACATTTATTATACCCAAGGTAAAATACTTTCTACATACACACACACACACACACACACACACATATATATATATATATATATATATATATATATATATATATATATATATATATATATATATATATATATATATATATATATATATATATATATATATATATATAGAATGTTTATTCCATGAACATTCTGCCACTACAATAATTTGCAGCAGAAGAATGACGAATAATAAAAGAGGGGTGAAGTGAACAACAATATGGTTTTATTGCTTCCGCTTTCCCTTGCTGTTTTGTCCGATTTGAAGTAAACATGTGTTATCCACATTTCAACCAACTGATTGTTGTTTATTGAAGGTTTTCCTCCTTCAACCAAGGCTCAGTATATCTTCAGAAGTGCTAAGTGATGATACTTGGACGAAGTGTGTTGTGAGTTAACCCCAGTATTTATATATTTTTCGGAAACGTTTTCGATAATGGAAAAGTGGCTTAGAACTAGGACTTTGAAAAGCAAAGCAAATGAAACAGGTGACGCGAACCCTAATTGGATTCACGTGTTGTAACGGCGAGTAAATCTGATACTATTAAAGTAGAAGAAACAAGCAGTTCAAAGAAAAAAATACAGTAGGAAATATAACAGTTCATATTTGGAATACTTGGTGTGAAGATGAAAGTGAACAGAAACTTCAATGCGTTTTGTGTTTGAAGTGTTATCGAACGAGTGCATGAAACCTGAGAAACTCCGACGACGTTTACAAACCAAACAGTGTGATATGAAAAATAAGCCAATTGATTTTTTTCAGCGACGCTTAGGGACATTAAATCATGGAGAAAATATAGTTTCGGCCATGGGTTCGATTAATAGCAAGGCACTGGAAGCATCCTATCTCTTAAGTTTGCGCATAACGAAAACAGGGAAACCTCATTCTATCGGGAAAAATTTACTACTTCCAGCTATAAAAGATGTGGTAAAAACTATATTTGGCAACAAGTAACTAAAAGATATTGATTTGACAACTTTCGGTCGCAAAATTAATTATATGGTAGGTGACGTAGAATCTCAGTTAATCGAAAGAGTTAAGAACCCTTATTATGCGTTACAATTAGACGAGACTGCTGATGTTGCAAATGATGCACAGTTAATATGCTACGTAAGATATGCGCATGATAACAACATTCATGGCGATATTCTGTTTTGTAGAAATTTGTCATCTCGAACAATTGGAGAAGATATACTTCACATTCTCAATAATTACATAATACACAAAGGGATCCAGTGGAAAAAAATGTATGGGCTTCTATCCGGATGGAGCTCGCGCCCTTACAGGCAGACATAGTGGGGGTTGTTTCTAAGGTGAAGAAAGCGTTAGCCTTCAAAGGAATGCCACCGGAATTTAAAACTGTGCTATACAACGCTTTAAAGCTAGTTCATTTTATTAAGATTCAACAGTTAAATAGTAGGTTGCTTTCAATACTCTGCGATGAAATGGGCAGTGAATATATACAACTTTTGCTTCATTCTGAAATTGGCTGGCTTTCCAGGGATAAAGTACTAACAAGATCATTTCAATTAAGGCACAAAGTTTTATTGTTTGTAAATGAACGTAATTCTGATTTTGCATCACTGCTTGCTGATGAAGCATGGTTATCAACACTATCATATCTTTCAGACATGACATTTTTTCGAAATTAACTGAACTAAATCTCTCCCTTCAAGGAAATTCTGCAACTGTTCTTGATGCCTATGACAAAATAAAGGCATTCGAGAAAAAAACTGGTGGTGTAATGGATTAGTTATGTAAAAGATAGACAATTTGCACATTTTCCAACATTGAAATTCTTTTTAGTGGATAATGATATTTTTGTTGATTCTGGAGTTTCTGGAAAGCGTTTGTGACCACCTCAAAAACTCTGAAACGGAATTTTGAAACATATTTTCCGAATAACTTTTATAAGAAATTTCTGTGGGTTCGCGATCCATCCCAGGCTTACAGTCACGAGAACGACCTTTCGTTATCGAAAAATGAACAGTTAATTGAGCTTTCAAGTGACAGTAGGCTTAAAATTCAATTCCGTGATCTTGGTTGGATCGATTCTGGTTTTCGCCTTCAGTGAGAGAATTTCCGGAATTATCTGAAGAAGCATTGAAAATCGTCATACAGTTTTCTACAAAATCTTTATGAGAAAGGATTTTCATCGCTTTTTTCAAATAAAAACAAAATACAGAAATCGCCTTAGTGTGTGTGACGATCTTCGACTGAATTTGACCAATATTGAGCCAGATATCCAGCAACTCTGTAAGGGTCGAGAAGCTCAACCATCTCATTAAAAGTAAGTAGCAACATAATTATATCATATTATTTATTTATTTAATAAAAATGAAAACTTTGTTCAATCATGATGCACTTCTAATCGTTTACTTCCATTTTAATTAATTATGTCTCCATATGTATTCAAAACATTCTTCTATATTTATTATACTATGTTAGTAATCACCACATAGGTTTTTTAAAAAATTACATAACTTAGTGGTCCGTAGAATTGTTTTAGGCATTTTACTGGTCCTTGGGCTTAGAAAGGTTGAGAAACGCTGATCTAGAATAATCTTATAAAATATTCTGTTCATACTACAGAAATATGTGAATAATCTTTGTTAATTTCGGAGTAGATAGAATTGCATTTTCAAGAGTAAAAAAGTAATTCTTCAGTTAATAATCAGATTTTTGCCGACATATAAAATTAATCATCTTTATACTGATATATAAAGGACCAGTGGCGCACCCAGGGGGGGACAAGCCCCCCCCCCAAAAAAAAAGAAAAAGGAAAAAAAACACTAGAAAATTTTCCAAAAATCTTTTCCTAATTAAAATTAATTTTTTAAAAAATTTATTTATGTTGTGTCGTGTCTTCTATTTCTATACTACTTACGAATTAGCGGTCACATAAGGGGGAATACCCTATAGCTGTCGGGAATTATGGCCTCTGTGAAGGCAAGGCGAACGGGGTAGTGCCCGGGCGCCCTGTACGTTACTTCGTTTGCCCGAGCCGGGCCAGAGGAGATCACGGATTTCATGTATTGGCAATCATTTGCGATGCTCAGTTATAGGTCGTATGCAATGCGTAGTGTGTATTCCCCCCCCCCCCAGATTAAATCATGAGTGCGCCACTGTAAAGGACACTTTCAGAAAACGTGAATGAAGATGAAATGAAAACTATGTCCAGCGTAATACAACAAGCATTTGAATATTTCAAATATTCTTTTATGATCACTGTGGTTTGCATGTGCTTGACAGCTAACAAAGTTCTGATGTAGTGAAACAATTTTTAGGTATTAATAAAGTCCTTACAATTCTAAATAATCACTTTGTAATTGAATGCACGTACCTATGAAAGCCAAGATGCTAATTCTTGGCTTTCAGGAAAATAACGTGGAAAATTTTAGTGGACTATCCCTTCCTTCCTCTCTCTCTCTCTCTTTTGCCCCGAATCCATATCTTTCGCTTTCGTGATCTCATTATGAATCTCTTTATCATGAGATCCCCTTCAGCAAGCCAATAATCCGTCTTATCTAAAAATGTAAATGTCATATTTTTCCCTCTTGTCTCTTTCATTATCTTACATTCTAAAGAAGTTATAAAAAGTGAACAAATGGCGCGCGCGCGCGCGCACACACACACACACACACACACACACACACACACACACACACACACACACACGTATGACGCACATAGTTACTGGCCTAATGGTTTTATCCTTCTTGAACATTATCTTTGTTTCTCTGCTCTGCGCTATCGATAACATTTAATGCTCATTATTTATGGAACTTATGAGATATTTTAATATAAATGTATCGCAAATAATACAGATTTTCCATTAGATTTAAACGAGTATAAGTGGTTACTAATGAACGATTCTAAACTAACAAAACAGATTAAATTTCAAAAGCTTCTTAAGTTTGCTTTAGTATCGAAAAGTAATACAATGTAACCTGATTTTCATTGTGAAAGAACCTAATCTTCCCAGTGGCACTCATAAAAGCTTGATAGTATTCCACATCCTATGCGACAATCTCAGGCTGTTTGACTATTAGAAACTAATAGAGGTCTACTGACGGCTTAACTATCATGGCTACTTACAAATCTGGGTGGAATTTAATTAAATCTTGAATTTAGGATATCCACTAGCATATGTCCATATAAGTCAGTTTTGGTTTTAATCGGATTTGGTTTCATTTGAATAGCAAAATATGGCGACGATTCATACTGATAGAAATAATTCCGAACTGGCTGCAAATTGAATAACATTTTTGGAATTTAAGATCTCTCTTAAAATTTATAATTTCGATTTTAGTTTCAGTAGGACCATCTGTACTAACAAAATTAGGTAAACAAAAATTATGTCTACAATACAAAAGCCAAAAATGCATCAAAGTTTCATGAAGAGCATTCTAACTTCGCATACTCGTCTGTAAATCTCTCTACAGGACGCATTGATTTGATCAAATTTGAAATGTGGGTAATAATTGTATACGATACTCCTCAATGCTATCTAAGAAATTTATCTCAGATGAACTAAAATGAAGGAGATAGGCATATAGACGGTGGCGTCCTCCGTAGACATCAGTGAAAGGTATGTGATTCAACTGAAAAAAAAAAAAAAATAGAATTATATTCGTTCTAGAGTTGCTTGTTCTCCAGTATTAGTCCAATTTGACTAATATGAAGGAGAGGAGAGATAGTGGACGAATGATTTTCCCACAGACAAGTCTATAGGTTGCATTTTTTTTCAATCGATTTCGATATAGTATGGAATATAGTTGTTACGTTAAGAATTTTGTTACAATCAAATAAAAATGAAGGAAGCGTAAAGGGAGAGAGAGAGAGAGAGAGAGAGAGAGAGAGAGAGAGAGAGAGAGAGAGAGAGAGAGAGAAGAAAGTAAATTTCTATTGACACGTCTGGAAATTGCAACATTCAACGTATTTAGACTATTTCTCATCTAACGAAATAAGTGATATCTAACTATCTAACATATAAAATATCTCACATAGAAAAAGAACAGCTATTTAGCTGGCATTATTGTTTTCATTGGTAAGAATGTAGATTTTCCTTGGAAATTAAACAGCAACGACAACACCACTGATAACAATAATGTCAGCAAACTAACCGTTTCTAAAGTGAAGCTAGCAACCTTTCACATTCTCAGTGGCTCTCCTTTTTTGCATATGAAAAGTCTTTTTTTTTTTTTTTTTTGCTATGAGATAGCATTATTAGATGCATTAATAGGATTACGAGACCCTATCTCTGCTGAATCTTTTAAATTAATAGATACTTAACTTCAATTTACGAACTAATTGTCGCTTGATGAACTTTAGAAAAATGGATACGTTCCTAAAATATTTTAGGAACCCCCTTTGCGAAACAAAAAATACCTGTACTTGATAAATATGGTGATCTTGATTCTCTCGAAACATATTTCTACACTGATGTCCAAAAGCTAGTTCGTCCTTAGCTTTTGGGAAACCATTCATTTTTACTTGTATATGAAAACATTTTTCATGACCACAGTCATATGTATAATTAAATATAAACAAAAATGAACAGAAGATCGAAACCTCGAACACAGAACACCGATTAACAGTCAATTGACAATAAGTATAAAACGTTCACTTTTATTTTAAATAAAATAAAAATATCACCAAAGTCATTTTTATTTATCTTTTTTTCCCAATTCAAAAGAATCTTTGTGGTGCTCGAACGCCTAAAAGTAATACCGTGCATCTTACCACTGAGACACTCAAAATAGGAAAAGAAGAAATGAGAGTTGCCAAGGGATCTAAACATGCCACGTGGCCTAAATTCATGTTAAGAATTAGAATAACTATTAAATAATGATATTATTATTGCATGACACCTCCAGGGAGTCCAAAGACTCATCGAGGGAGGGCACTTACTCTACAGCTCTCTGTCTCCACCAACTACAACGAACCTCAACTACCATCATCATCATTTACGCCAACGCCATCTACTGCTCACTGCCACTAATATTTTCACAGACAATCACAAACATCCATGGCCACGGCGGGATTCGAACTCGCAGCCTTTGGGCTGGAGAGCGGATACGCTAACCACTCAGCCAACCAGGCCGGCATTATTAAACTTCCACCAGAAGATGTAGGGTGTCAACATCCGAACTCTACAAATTACTAATTTTCTACTCAAGTATGCATATGTATATATAAAGGTTGTCATGGTGGTCAGTTATCATGCATTTTTATTATATATAAAAATTTATCACAACTTTTTTTTTTTTAATGCGAATCTTATGCATTAAATGTTGAGACCTATGGATCATCCGGTGGGCTAAGGTTTGAATAATCCGAAAATGCTACTCTAGAGATCAGATATGGATTTTTTTGATTTTTTTTTTTTTATCTAAGCTATTTTAGGCTTCCAATAAGCAGGATGGTAGTATCCCACCTGGCGAAGAAATATTTGTCTGCCATAATTAGTCACCAACCAGTTTGTTTATTGTCACAATCACCATATTTTACTGATGGTGGCAATAAGACAGGATAGGAGAATGCTGAAATAGATTGGGCATTCGCATCATGCATTTTTTGAGAAGCGGGAGGGGTCCCGAGGAGCTCGAGTTCTCTGGGACTCCCTCTCATTGTTTGGGGGTTCTTATACTGGCTTTAAATTTTTGGGGTCCCAGCTAAAGCCTCGTACTCCTGTGCATAAGTACGACCCTGTCAATTTAATTTAATTAATTTTAATTTATAGAACCCAATTTCTTTTATTAACAACGCAACATTTTAATAGTGATAATAAACTATATTTTAGTGCGATTTAGTAGTTAATCTTAATAGTAATTAATCTCCGATTAACAATGAATACATCTTCAAGTACTATTAATCAGAGAGTTTAGTAGTTTAAATCTGCTCAACTATAAAAATATAGCAATAAAAATAAAATGTGCACAAACCCCTTATTTCTTCACGGGTGAATGCTGTTTAGTGCATTCAACATCCCATGAAAGTTTCAGCACCGCCCTTGAAAGAAATAACAGCTTATTAAATGAACTATACACACGACTTTTCCATTTCGTAACAATGATAATAAAAAAGCTGCGTGCTGCTTAGTGAAGCATGCAGATATGCACGCTCAAATATCACTTGAAAAGGGGTATTTATCCTAGAATGGGCATATTACATAGATTATTTAAAATAGCGAACACGTACAAACGGCTTTAAATGTACAAAAATTCTGCAGTATAAGAATCAGTTGTGTATTATACAAAAAGAGAGCAAAATTATGTAGAACTGTTTTTAAATCATTTTGCTGTTCCCTTTTAACATCCATAAGCTCCCTTTTTCCGGGAACAAAAAAAAAAACAAAAAAAATGTTTATGAGATTTTATCAGTTTTTTACGCCTAAAGGCATAAATCAAAAATTAACGAACCAAAAATCAATGGCAGCATGAGTAATTAAGGAACTAATCGGCAACTAAAAATCAACTTGTAGCAACAGCAATTACAATGCGGGGCATGACCCTATTCATTTTCTCCATACTTCCCAGAAAGAGGAAAACTCTCCGATGAGAATAGTAGGATTATTAAATATAAAGTGCTCTTCCACTTGTATACAGATTACCGTTCGGAGTCAAAGGTTATCCTTATGCCCGGGTGAATAACTGGTTCATGAGAGAATGCAGGAAGTTCAGGTTAGATACTGCAGCTTAACAATAGTCCAAGCGACCATTGAAACTATTTAAGAACACGCACTGACCACATAACCGTAACTTACCTTTGAATTCTTTAGTATAATAATAGTAACCTTTATCACATCAAGGACCAGACTGGATTATCTCGGGCTGTACTGCTATACTGACTGATAGGCTCATACAGTATTCAAACCTCAATGGTCTACAAACGTATCACAAAATTTCTTTGTCGTGTAAAATCCAATTTTATTATGGCTACCTGGCGCTCTAAAATAAAATATCACTAAAAAAATTATTTTTCTCGTTTCAGAAGCATATTTTTGGGGTTCGAACGTTAAAGAGTAACAACACGTATCTTACTAATGAGACACTAAACGCGACAATAATCCGGTTTCACATATTTTCATTAGCGTGAGCCAAGCAAAAGATATTTGCAACGCGCTGTATTATTCTGTCCGTTCTCTAGACAGCTTCTTAGTGGAAATATAGAAATAATCTTTGGGATTTTGATCATCCACCAAAGGAAACAGAAATCTTACATACTCGATACAAAACTGTACTAGCAAACAATTCTATGACAGATTGCATTCTCAAGCGATACAGTTGCTTCCCGTAAAGAAAACATCCCAAAAATACTTCGAGCGTTGAAAATTATTAAAATGGAGAAATAATAAATATCAGTTGTTATTTTATGCAGTAAGCAAAGAAAGTTTGCCTTTTGAAACTTTACAAGTTTCGAAGTGGTCGAGAGATAATGAGAATACAACCTTGGGCACAGTTGCTTTGTTAAAAATATTTGCACGATTTAAAAGACACGCTCTCTGCCGCGCCCGTATATTCACATCATTTTGGATAAATGATTTCACTGGCCTGACAGCTGCTTCGAACTGATGGCTCCTTTTTGGCTCTTTCTTAATAGTTAGGATTTTCATAATGAAATTTCGTGTTCGTTGCCATTTCATATAGAAAAAATAACTTACTTTAAGATTTGGCATTTGCAAATGAAATAGATAAAGGATTTCTTTTGGAAAACATTTCCTTAAAAAAAAAGTGTATAAAATCAAAGCGTATGTATCTAGTTTTTGAAAACTTGGGCAACATAATTTTTGGTCAAAATGAAAAAGCGTGCACAAAGGGTTTAAATATTCGCAATCCTTTAGGGAAATATTACTTCATGGTTGCATCTTTGAAAAAAAAAATTGTTTATAATTTTTTTAAAGTTTGTCTTGGTTGAGCATGCGCTTTAATCACTAAATTGTTAAAGAATTCTTCTGTGCACCAAACACATTTCCCAAAAATTAATGAACAAAAAAAAAAAAAAAAAAATCAAAATACCTGTAAGAACAAATCTTAAGATTTGCGTATTTCAATTAAATCATCGTCCCCATGTTTAAAGTTTTTGATATTATAAAGAATACACACTTCCTCAATTTTCTTTTGCCTTTCTTTCTCACAGAAGAACTTAATAACAGGTTTCCAAAAATAAATATTAAACTAGTAAAACAGAAATTAGACTCAAATGCACGTTAACATTTATAATTGGAAACTGAGAGAAAATTATTCTTAAATATTTATATATGAGTAGATCAAAAACTTCGTAATCGAATGTTTCGATATTCTTTATATTGGTTCAGTTCTACTCAATCGAAATTAGTCGACTTTTTGTTTCTTCCTTGTGTATTTAATCAATGTATTTAAATATTTGTTAAATACTATTTGAGTACTGTAAAGCAATCGCAAAGTTTACAGATATGAAATGCATTCTTTTTGTTATTATTACTTTATTCCTTGATATTTCCATGCAGAACCAGAAAGCACCACAGGAAACCACCTACACCGCTTCACATTCCACCCGGTTCTTCTTCACCACTTAATATATTTTGTCCGTTCACTGGTTGTGTTGTAAAACTTATTTTGGCTATTTGCAGGATGCATAATTCCAGAAGGAAAAATAAAATAAAATAAAATAAATAAAATCCAGGTTCACGTTACATTAAATCTAGAACTCAGATCTTTCCAACCAAACGGAGCAAATCGTGGCATTCTTTTGACTGCACTATAGCGGCAAAGCCAATGAATTTTTTCTAAGAAAAGCGAAAATATTCTCGAAATATTTGTTCTATTTTACAAATTGGAGATTGTCCAGAATTCAGACTATCTTTCCTAGTAACACATCCTAGTTGAAAGTTACCCAAGGTCCACTTAAGTTGAAAAAATTGCAAAAAACTGTATCTTACAAAATTCTTAATAACAGTACCTTGGATATGTTCCAAAACTATTAAACTTCACCACAGCGAAATGAATATATAATGAATATAGTTAGTACGTAAAAATAGTGTCATTCCTTAGGTGAGATGTGTTAATAAAAAGATCCTTAAATCTGTTAAGTCTCTTTTTATTGCTGCTTTGTTTTATTAAATACACGGAATTATAATTATAGCAAATCACTCATAATTAGCATTTATGAACTCAGAAAGAGAATAATTATTCTACCGAGAATAAAAGATTTGACCATTTCTTGAAAGATTTTTAACCAACACATGCGATTTCAATTTTTTTTTTTTTAAGATAATTCAGTAATGAACCACATCATCTCATTAAGGTCATATTCAGGGGGGGAAAGATCTTCCGCTTTCTTTTTAACTGCAGGTAATATATTTTTGTAAAGCAAGTCTGTTGAACAGTGCAGCTGCGAAGACTGTCTTGCTTTCAACTACAGATATAATCGGTGAATGTGTCCTTAACTGAAATATATTAGTAACAAATTGCGAGCGACGTAGATGAAATTGGAAGAATGCCAGAGTCCCATGGCTAAAAGACCTCGATTCGAATCCCATCTAGGACTAGAAAACATTTATGAAGACTTTTAAAATGGAGGCGAATTAGCCAATGTCATATGTCTATGAAACCCTGAGAATTCAATTCGTTCGAAGAATTCGGTATAGAAAAGAGAGAAAGATTCATTCGTAAAAATATTGAAAAGCTCAAATGATCACTATTGTGAGCTCATACTGGCGCATTTTTGCATTTTAATTATTATTTTGTGGAGCGACTTCACACGTGAGAGAGCATTTGCCAAAAATGAGTTCATTCGTGCCACGCGGCAAGCATTTAGAACAGAGTGAATAGAAAACCGCTGAAACGAAATTTTAGGAAACGAAAAGAACTGATAAAACAAATGACTGTTGTGCAACGAGGGCAGCAAAGGATGGAGCAAATCGATGTAAGAGGGAGGTAAAACGGCACAGGATGTGTCCGAACCAAGATAGCATCCATGAGAAAAATAAGTTGACACAAAAAGAAACCATATTAAAGATGAAATGGTCGCTAAGTATCAAAGGAGATGCTGCTAGAAATAAAACAAAAACACTAATAAGCAACTTTCAAAAGAATGATACTCTGAATAATTCGGGATGTAATTGGAGTAATTGGCAACCTGAGATTTGTGTGCTATTGAGATTTTTTTTTCGCTGTGTTCTCGGACCTGGTTTAAGAAAGGAAAAAATCCGACTATCATCGTCTTAGCTTCAGTTGAAAAGGCGCATTATTGTTTGAATCTAAACGCATATGTTTGTAGTTTGTTTCAGTGGACACATCAACATGACAGTTTTGGGCAATTTATTGTACCTATTTGTTGTTCTAATCCAATAGAAATGATTCTACATGGCGACTTTTCCGTGGGTGCGTAATGGGCTGATATACTATTGGCAATGCTATTGAAAAAAAAAAAAAAAAAATTTTTTTTTTTTTCATAATTATCTTTGGTTTACAAAATGATGTTTTCGTAGTCCTATTGACGCAGCAGATGAGCTATGATATAATTGTTTCGATGAATGCAGCGAATATGGATGCATTTGCTTCCGCAAAGTGCTAACGATTTAGATTTTCCTTGGTCACAAAATAAAAACTAATTGCATACTGATTCGTATTCTGAAAATCGCAATCGGTTTTGTAATTAAAACAAAAATTAAAGTTTACAAAATGATGCACCATTTTACGAGTTGGAATTATTCCAAGCAGTTGGTGTCTTTCCAAAACATTGCACTTCCGTAGCGCAGTCGAGAGGATATCGTGTTTTTTTGCCTTTCGGTTTGGAATGATCTGAGAACTCCGTCTCTAACAAAAGGAACCATAAGGAGTTTTCAAATAACGGGATAATTCAAATAATTTCAATCCACAAAAGACAAAAACTGCCGGAGAAGAAATGAATATACTGACTTTAGTGGCTTTGGCCATAATTGCAATAATACCACTTCCAAAACTGTATTTCCAAGTATTAATTTGCATATTTACATTCATATATAAACATAACGACCTCGATATTCTGAAATATTTTATTTAGAGTAACAATTTTGCACTTTGTTTATGTTTTCGAAGTTATAGAATGAATTTCAATAAATTCAAAAAAAAAAAAAATGTTATTCTTAAAGAAAGAAATTAAAATATTTTCAGAGTGCTATTACTACTGCCAGCAGGGATGGGAGTGCCGCTTAGCGTTGATCCACCCTGAGACGCCATAGGGTATGTCTTGGGTCGTTATATAAGAAGGCAATTTGATAGGCACAAAATAATCTTCATTTTTGCCCTTGATATTCATTTTCTTAGCATTTATGGATCGCCAGAAAAAAGGAAGAATTGCTTCATATCTAATTATTATGTCTATCTAACCATATTTTCCCAGTTCCTCAATTTCTCTCTCTCTCTCCTTTTAACATGTCCCCCACCTTTTTGCACCCGACAATTCTGCTTTATTTGTGTACATTTATCTATGAATGGACCATATGTGGCTTTCGGTTAAAATAAGTGACAACAAAAAGCCTTCACGAATTTCTCCGGTGTCTAAAAATACTTTTAAGCCCTTCTGCTTTTATTGGAATTCGTGAGGTTGGCGTCAAGCCAGTCAGACATTGAACGTAAAATACACCTGGCAGACGCCAAGCAAAAGTTAGTACTCACGTGGTAGTTTACGTTCAATGTACGTCCCTGGCAGTCATTTCTAGACGTGTCTTCCTCGGAGCAATAAAAAAAAAAAAAAGTATTAAAGAAGTAAAAAAAAAAAAAAAAATGTATGTGTCTTTAACTGACATCTTTAAAGGGTAGTAATATTTAAGTCACCTCTTTAATATCCGGTAGCCTAGTATAAAAATCTAGAACTCGCTCTTTGATGTTTACATGCTCTATTATAAAGATTTACAATTATTTGGATATCAGTTAATTAAAGTAGTGCCTGTTGGATGCATAATTAGATCTCCAAGTTTTTTGGGTTTTTTTTCGTGTGAATAATGTAAATTTTATAAAATTAGTTTGTGTTCATTATTATTATTTTCATGCAATCTTAAATGATTATTATTGAAAGATATAGTTTGAATAACATGATGTGCATTACTACTTTTAATAATAGTTAGTCAATTTCAACAGTTCCAAACTTATTATTATTATTATACAAACACCTCTTGGAATAAGGACTCATCGAGAGAATAATATTATATATTAATACTGTATTATATAACTACGCTACAAAAGTTACACGTGAAGTATTATTGTGAATTCTCAAAATATCTGTTTTTCCTAAATCAAAACTAAAACTACAATTTCTTCTCCAGGAATAAAAGATCTTTGACGCGCGTAGTTACTAATTCTAGTCAATTTCCAACCCATCTTCCTGTCAAGTTGCATTAATTGATCACCACATCCTGTTCGTCCTTGAAGAATCGCAGCTATGTTTACCTAGCGAGGAAATTGTTTTCGTAGTTTGCTATAGTGAGGAAATTGCTTTCATAGCTTGTTTATACAAAGTTGCTTTTCCTGTTAGAAAAGTACTTCATTTTGTCACCGAATAGAACAGCAGTTATTATTCTCTAGACTATTAGATAGGAATAATAATAATAAATCTGCCTTGTAACAAAGGTCATGGGAGGGGAGTGTCTTTCTGTAATATTTGTCTTCTTTAGTATATATATTTTGAATAAATTCTGCGTTATTTAGTTTTATATATTTAAACTCCTAACTCCGTTCGTTTGAAGAAATGGAAATTTAATTATTTATATTCCTAGCTTATAACGGGCCAGAAATGTCCAGATAAATGAAAAAGAAAGAAAATTTGAAACTGTGCAGAACTGCACTTTGCTTTTAGTCAAAAATGTGACATAGCCAGTGAACAAATCGCACCTCCTTGATTAACAGATTCTGTACTGGTTAGCAAAAGGTACGCGAATATCTTCCTTCGTAGAGCGTGGTTAGGCATGGTTATACAGTATATACATACATAAATAGAGTGACCGATCGATTCTAATATATATATATATATATATATATATATATATATATATACGGCAGTCAATATCAAGGTTTTTCTCTGGTTTTTAATCCAGCAATACAGGCAAAGCGGCCGGAGAACACACGCAAATAGCAGTCTCAATTCACTAACCTCGCGGCCTTGGCTTCTGCGCTAGTAAATTCCAACCAATCCAGTTTCCGCTCATTCGCAAACTCTTCTAGTTAAAGCACTTTCTCCTCAACAATAACAACAATGCAAAAGCCACATTAATAATAAAAGATATAAAAGATATTTACAGTACTTGCAAAACTCATTATACGTTAGTTCTTCCCCCCCCCGCCATAACTTATTCTACTGCAATATTTTCGTTACAGCTCTACAAAAAGTTATTAATAAATACATGATATACGCACCGAACGTATTGTACGATAGACTGGCATTTTGGATAAGTAACTTCCTTCAATGTTCTTTATGGAATACGATTCTAACGCACACGTTTCGCCATTTTGGAAAATGTATACTCTTTACACACTCTCGTAACATCCTCTAGTGCGAAAAAATTATCTTTCACAGATAACTGCTCGTGACTGTGCCGCCCGTGATTCCGCACTTTGACCAGAACTATGGATAAAGTTTTTCCCACATGAGTGAAGCTGGAAAGTTGTCATTCGAGATATGACTAGTGGATTTCCGTTTTGTATTGGAGGAAAATTTTTCATTAAGATCGTCTATTTGAAACAACAAGATTCTTGCATACTTCGGTAGGTCTGTAATGTTTTTATTCGCTATGTAGAGTCACAAACTTGTGGACATCTTTCACTTATAATAGGAGTGATACTTCGTCATTGGATTTAAAGTCCCCTCTGAAAGCTGATTTGGAACTTTTAATATGTTGAGTCCTCGTACGTAAAGCAGTCCCGAAGAGGTCTCGATATTTGCCTTTCTGTTAGAAAGCAGGTGGTCCAAATTCAGTCTAGGACAAGAGGAACCTTTATAAATATTTTTTAAATTAGGGTACTTAACCATTTTATACGAAGTTCACAAGTTTTTTTTTTTTTTTTCCAAGGAAGTGACCATTTTTGAAGTGAAAACCGAAGAAGGCTTCCATTTTCACTCCCTCAAAGTCGCCTTAGTCGACTTTGAAGGAGTGAAACTTGACCTTCACAGAAATGCACGTTTCCTATTTAGTATTATCACTAACATCAAATCTCTGATATTCGTCGAAACTGGTACAATAAACTACAGTGTTCTGCAGACATAGCAGATAAATATCTAAGAACAGATAAAAATAATAATAATAACAATGAAAGAGAATGTGTGAATCATTGTTTTTCAACGTGTTTACGAGATTATTTTATAAAGCAGATGCGATGTCTCAACATATTATGAACAGATACCTAGTTAAAGAAGCTAGGATGAGCAAAGAGATCCCAAGGTTGTGAGCTCTAGTGAAGAGAATGCCTATTCTGAACTAAATATAGGAGTAGCACCACAATTAAACACAAGCTCACTATTAGAGACATTCCAGCTGGAATAGAGAGAAAAACAAACCTCCTGACATTGTTGGGACAAAGCATGCATGACCTCTGAGATCTGTCATGTTCTAATCATCGTTCCAGTGTAGGGGTGGATAACAGCAGTTACGATAAATCCACAGTTTCAGATGAAATCGCTCCGTGTAATGGCTTGCATAAGGTCAGGCTGGATAATACAGGTGAATGCAGAAAATAGCTGTCCAAGGCTAGAAAGCATGCAGAACAATAGATTAATATCAGTAAAGGAAAACTTTAGAAGGTTGCAGTAATAAGTTGCCTGTAATTTTTCAAGGATATCATTTAGAATCTGTATGGGTGAGCACAATCATAAAATAAGGCACAAATAATACTTTTTAGCGAAGACGACAAATTAAATGTGACCAAGTAATTGAAAATATTCGCAATGTGTTTAGCATAATAAAAAGAAACATACAGTTGTATCGTTTCTCAAAGTAGGTATCTCCCCCCCCTCGCTCCCCCCACACACAACTAGTTTTACCTGCTTGTTCCAATTGTGCACTTTGGTATGCGTAGGTAGAAGCCGAAAACATTTGTTTCCTCGATGTACCATCCGAAAACCCTCCTTCAGCTGTTGATCGCTGGAAAGCAGAATAGCGACTAATCTGCATATGGTTTATCACTTCATAATGTCACCCACACTATTATCGAAAACAGTGATCAGGTTTCTCTCAATGCTGTCATCAGTCACTGATGTGAATGTTCTTCTTCGGGTGCATTTAATTAGCGGAGGTATGGTCAGATTAACATAGATAAGTCTGGGAGACAAAGACAACTGATTGCCCAAGCTCGAATACTTCACTTAAATATATTCTGGGGGGTATTAAATAAACTGCGACTATTTCATGGTGTTCCACGTACATAACAAAACTGAGGTCACGGAGGATATGAAATTTTGAGAAAACTCAAGAAGATGAGCAGATTGTATTAATTACTTTCGGCGAGAGTGGAAGGAGTAGATCTTTGGACCTATTGTATCACATCTGGATCATGGGTTGGGTTAGTTTGAATGGAATTGGCTCATGGAACTATCTATGATTTACCTACTTTGCGGGATGAAAAACCGTCACATTGTATGAGATCGGTTAATTCACTTTCATTCGAAAAGTCTTACGAAAGTTCCACTGATCGTAGATAGTCTACAAACGCAAGTGTCTTTCTAAGAGAAGGAAAATGTTGCGACCACTTCGCACATTTCTACCATGTGTTTATTAAAAGTGAACAGGCTGCATACAGCGATTAGCGTTCCAAAATATTCAGAGGTTCTTCAAAGTCATGAGTGGAAAAATCACAGTTGAAAACTGTGATTTGAGTCGAGTCTTCTACTTCATTAACTGATCCCAAGCAGATCCACGAAATATCGAGAATTTATGCATAATTCAATCCGAGTATCTGCATAATAAAGGAAAAAATGTTCTTTTGTTTAGACTGATAACAACGCATTTTATAAATTAGCAGATTTTGTGTTATCGTTTGGAATTCCGGCCAAAGCAACTAAGGCTATTGAAACAGCGTACAATTTATGTCTGTAAATTGCGTGTGCTCTTCTATACGATTTGACTGTTTTCCGGTATAAAAAGTCTGATTTATGAGAGAAAAATCCTGTCACTCGATTAGCAAAGAGTTCACATTATCGTTCTTTGTGTATGTTTAACTATGATTTTGCGTAATGACTTCACAAGTTGGTTGGTATTACGACCGAAGTAACTCAGGCTTTTCAGGAAGTATAATCATATCTGCAAACTGCATGTCTTCTCCGGCCGGTTTAAAAATATATGAATAAATAAATAAAACTTGACACTTCTATATAAGACAGGCTAACTTATCTTCAGAAAAGAAAAAAAAAAGTCCTTTGAACAGTCTCATATCCTAGACGGATCCAGATCTTTCCCGCCAAAGGTCAAATGGAGCAATACAATAGCCTCCAGACTGCGCTATGGAGAGTTCGATTTCACAGGTGAAGGAGTGATCTCAAAATGGAGTTCATCGTCATGTGGTAAATTTTAGACCTGAGTGAATAAAGTAACAGTTGAAACTGTATTTTAGAATAATGCAATAACGATAAAAGCAATTAGACAAGGGGAGCAAATCAAGGGAAGGGAGAAAACCGGCACGATCGAGCTAATAGCATCGATATGAAAAACAGGCTGATACAAAAAGCCATACTGACAGATGAAAGAGCAGTCGGTGCGTGAATAGAGAGAATTTCAAGAGACCTTTAATAAGTTGGACAATCCAGAATAACATATCAGCAACCAGGACCATGAGACTGTGTTGTGTAGGTCAGTTGCATGCATGTTCTGAAGCCTAGTTTGAGGAAGAAAATACCAAACTCTCTCTCTCTCTCTCTCTCTCTCTCTCTCTCTCTCTGTACTTCAACTGAATGAAAAATAATGAAAAATACTTAAACTGTTCCTCGTATCATTGATTAGAAAGAGGATCTTTCTACTCAACAAATATATATCAAAATGTTAATTAAGAAAAACGATTTTTCCAACTACGATTGGAAAGAAAAGTTCAGATCATCTCAAAATTAATATATGTTGAGTGATTATGTCACATACGTGTAGTTCACGCTTTTAGCTTTGAGAGCCAGAGTGACTTGTCCCTTTGTCATTTCACCTTAATAATTTCTCAATATCTTTTCATCCTTTTTCCATAACATTATGCCCAGTAATTCGTAGCCTTGCAACATATCACCATACTTTGGGTGAAAGATGAATTTCACTGCCCACTGAAAGACAATAGCATTGCTTATTGGAAGCCTGAAGTAGTTCAAAAAAGTACCAGGTTGAATCTCTAGAGCAGGATATCCGTATGATCCAATCCTTAGCCCATTCACGGTATTAATGGTTTTCACATTATAAGTTTTCGTGGTTGGGATTACCATAAAAACAATGAGGCTACGAGATTGTCCTATTTTATAGGCTGTGAGTGATGTTGATCGTCTCACTTTGTTCAACATAAGAAAGAAGTTAATGATAACATCAAATTTAAAAGAAGGAAAGAAATAAAACATCTTGTTGGTTATATCAGTTGAACTAAGCCGTCTCAGGTTTTATTCTAAAAAAAATTAACAATTTTTAGTGAGAATAAAAAATATATTACTGTTTAGGATAATTTATATTTGACGAGTGATTATGATGCATGTAATGCACCTGTCAAACATGGTTGATCAAAAGATGATAAAAAATATAATTGGAACAGCATGGTTTGCTCATTAATTCAAATCCCACTACGAAAATGTAAAAAATACATATTATCATTTTATTAAAGTCATATTTATTTCTCTAATTCTTGATTTTTCAGGAACTAAGGCGAGTGGAAATTATTTAATTTTTATTTTTTATGTATTTAATTAATTTGTTTGTTTATTTATTATTTTTTTCGTATCTGATCAATGCATGTTTTTCCCAATAGTACAACGCATATGACGTCTGTAGAATTTCACGCTGTTTACATCAGATACTTTAAAGAGGGGAGGGGAGCGGTTGTTTCTCTTCCAAGTTTCTTCCTGCAATGCAGTTATATAATGGCGATTTTTTTTAATGGCCGTCACAAAACTTGTCACTTAGTTTCATATGTTCACAATGAGATATTTTCCCTTTATACACATTACATATCCAGTGATAGAATGTAATAAAAAATAAGAAAAATATATAACATCTTTGACAACTAGCCAAAAAATCCAATAACTTAATCCTTACGTAATTAAATGTATGTATGAAATAAACGAACGCAGCCGCATCGCAAAACGCTGGCAAATGGCACGCATCTACAGTCTAGACCAGTTTACAGACAGAAAGCGCACTCCATGATGACGTCATTCGTGCTTCACTTGACGTTCGATATAGGCGTCAAGAGGAGTCTATCGATTTATGGAAAAACCTCTTATTATTATCGGTGTAAGAGAACAGAGCCTACTTTGGAATGATAAGAAGCATTCTAACACTTACCTTAATCATCGTAAACTTGAAAGCTAACAAACATACCCACAATGCCGTTTGTGATGAAAGGAAGTCTGGGAATACTAAAAATAACGGGCAGAATGAGCAACGCACTTATCATAAGTAGTAGGCCTCTGTTAATAATGAAAGACGTTGCATATGCGAAAATTACAAATTTTATAAATAAAACGTGTTATCAAAGCAATAGTCGTAATAACAGCGCCAAGAAAACATTAGAAAGTAAGCAAAATCGTACATGGTATCGACAGTTGAAAAAAAAAAAAAAAAACTTTATTAGCTGTGCTGAAAAAGTGATACTGTTAGATTTGTTTGTTATTCGTCTTAAATATAGAAAATTTAAAAATAATAATAATTTTAAAACAATGTTTACATACTGCATCGTTTCCATAAGGCTTGGCTTCGACTTCCATTGTTTGCTTCATAGTGATTTCCTCTTCAACAACAGACCCATTTTCTTGTGGTTTATCTTGTTTTTCATCCTCCTGCTCTGATTCTTGTTTCGGAGTCGATGCTGATGAATCTTGACTACCACCTCTGGATCTGTGTCTAGGAGAATCTCTAGGAGACTCTCCCCCTATGTTGATAGACTTCATTTCATTTGCATCGGGGATTGTGCAAAAGAAAGAATTGGACTTGAATTTCCGCTGAGGTGTACCCGCTTGGCTGCCAGGTTGACTGGACAGAGATTCTCGACTAGGAGATGACGCTGGGGAAGCCATAAATGCTGGACGTGTCTTGGAAGGAACTCGAAGATTGTCTATGGAAATAAAATAGCACACTAGTATGGAACGGTAGCTGAGCTTCAAGACCCTGGAAGACGATACCAGGAAGATTATTATTGCATATACAACCACATGAAATTGTAGTATTCGTTGTGTGGATTTGCCTTAAAACTTTCTCTATTAGGCACTTTTCTACTTTGCAATGGGAAAGACTTCGGCCGGAATGTATGGACAGACCTAATTAGCACCTGAAATGATCAAACATACATGGTTGTAATATGGTACTTCACTAATTAGTTGCTTGGGAGTAATTATAAACAAAATAGACTTATAATCTTAATAGATACAGTCATAATAATTTCGTAACAAAAGAAAACGAAAAGCTATATTTGTTAGTTTTTGCCAAGCCATCATTTGTGTCAAGGTTAAAAAAAAGTTTTATTTATTTATTTTTAATGTATCTCTGCACACAGCGTGTACAGATACACTAAAAGGATTTATCAAATTTTGATTATTTAAATACATTTTTAGACTGCTTTAGGAATGAAACATGGCTATTTTTGAGACAATAAACATTAATTCCACAGTGACAAGTTTTAGCAAGGCTTTTTAAAAATTCCAAGTTTTGTAAAGTCATTCCAAGAACTGTATTTGTAACCATAAACATCCAGTCTGTATTTTGTCTCCCTAATGCGATGGCTTCACGAATACGTTCTTTCATTTCATTGTAAGTGGTTAAATGATGCATCCTTTTCAGAGTTTGTTGGTAACCTCATTGTATGATGTACAGGTTTTGTGGCGTCGTACCAAAAGCAGTACATATTCGCGGATGCAGCTTTAATCTGCGCTTAGAAGCAGAATGGCTGTTTATAAAGGGAAACTTCATATTTCCTTTTACCCTATAGTATTTGATTTGTTACTCCTTCTAAAACAGCATTTGCAATTATAGTATTTGCAATGTCGGCTAAGTTGTGATGTTACTATGTATGTATAGATCACATATCTATTGTAATTACATATACAGTACTCTCATAAATTCATCTATGCTCCAGAATATCTTGCTAGATAATCTGGAGCATTTAAAACATTTAAACTATTAGCATTTAAAACGTATTCGACGTCAAGCACTCGCTCGTTGTTATGAGGATGCGAAACGAAACATATCTCTTCAGGTTCAGACAAGTTAAACCACATGCTTCTGGTTGCTTTGTAGGGTTGATCTACTGTGTTAAGCTTAATCAAAACGGACGTCGTGATTTTTACAATTTTCTGAAAAATAGTGATCTTCATACGATGATCTAATACTCGTTTGGTGCAGTGGGCTTACGTTTCATGTGGGCTGACAACAAAAATGTCCTTGATGTTTTTACACTTCAGGTTTCTAAGAAAATGCAAATCATTTTATTCATCAATATTCAGTTATCCCTAAAAATCATTATTTGATGGTTTTATTGTTATCTAGTGATTTGTAATATAATGTTTTTTCCATAATGAGGAATTGGCATTTTAGCTTGAAACAGAAAATCAGTTGATTCAAAAAGAGAAATGTGAAACGCATCTGGTAAATTTTATGATTTATTTTTAAATGAAAATATATTAGCAAACAATTGATATGAAGCAGGGTGTCGTCCCACCTGTTTCCATCAACTGAGGCGTTACGTTCCCACTTCCTTTTTGCTAACATCGCTTCTCACTACCCACTATCAGCACATAATTATTTTCGATATTAACATTTTTATAATTTTAATATAGCATATATAATTCACGACTTTCAGGTTATTTGTTTCTTTTAATGCTAAATTTTAATTTAATTTTTTTAAATTTTATTTTCATATTACTGAAGGTATGTTTGCAGATCTTGCTCAATTGTTTCTATTATATATGTGAAATAATTCAATCCAAATCTTAATATAGAAGTATTCAGTAGTAATATGCACCATGTTAAATCAGTCACTAGTGACTGACTTTGACAAATCAAAATATTTAACTGAAGTTAAATATTTTGATTTGTAAATTTCAGTGTGCGAGACAGAAAATTCGAAAATTTTGAGTTAAAATAAAACCTTGATTATATATAACAAGGAGGGAAGTTTCTATTGTAGACAGAAATATCAAACCCAAGTGATTTAATCTTAAAGATGTATCCCCTGCTTGGAAGAATAGCATCTCCTTTTTTCTGTGAGTTCAAACCCATACTTCACTGATGTTTGTGAATCTTTAGGAGGAAGATCTCTTTTGTTTCCCAATATTAGATTCGCTGTGCTTACCAGAGGCTAATTGGACTTTAAAAAATCAGGTTTGGTCTTCATAGCAATGGTTCCTGGAATGTCTAGTCCCAACCAAGATAATAATGTACTATAAATCTACATATTTTAGTAGCTGGGATTATCATAAAAACACATATAAAATAAATAAATCCTCTAACACCCTTTCATTTCCCAAATGAAGTGGGTGGAACCTTTTCAGCACTAACTTTTTGTACCTCAGTAAGTAGCTGGGTTCTGTCTCTCACATTGCTTTTCGACTGCTAGATAAGAGCCGATGATTTCAATCATCTAATATTTAGTTGTATGTACTCGTACGAATTCAGGTGGAGACTGAATGACTATCGATCTTCAAAAAAAGTTTGTTTGGACATAAACTGCCTCGCCTATTCCCTTTTAGCAAGGGGTGGAAAGACGTTTTCGAATATCTTTCAAAATTCAGATTTCAATAGCATATGATCGTATTGAATTAATCCTAAGCTCTCTGGAATTTGAAATAAAATTATTTAGCAAGATTTTCTTTTTTCCCGAATTAGTACTCTTTTAATTTGGTATTTGGGAAAGAATACTGCTTTCACATTTCTATTTCCAGATTTTGGTATTATCATTTTAAAGCACTATTGAGAAAATCTGGATTCAAACAATTCGGAAGTCAACTGGACTTCAGACGAATGTAACAGAAATTTCTGTTTAATATCACAGGTTAAAGCATGAAACTGGCAAAGCAAGCTAGCTCTTCAAAATAAATAAAATAAAATAAATTGTAACCGAATTAATTCGAAAAGAATATCAGTCACGAAAACCTATTTAGAAATGTTATAATGTATATATCGTGATCACTTAAAGAGGAACTGAGTGAATAAGAGTGCACGTATTGTGCGAAAATACTTATAAGCATGGTCTGGAAAAGACGACAAACTAGTACAAGACTTCAACTCGCTTCTTTCGTTTCTCTATTTTCAGTAGGAGTTGGTGTTCAGTTGCTACACGAGGTTTGCTCCTCGCGTTGGTAATCAGATCGTTTCTGATTATTGAATTGTGAGACTGGTTTCTATTTCTACTGCTTTCGAGACACATGAAAGTAGTTTAAAGAAAAATATTACATGATACTATGTTGTTCAGGAAATCGTGTCAACCAGTTTCATTCTGTAATTTGATGACAACCGATTTTAAGTGACCATAAGGTGTTCTTAGTTAACGGATAAAAGGAAATACCCTTTTTTTAAAATGCGATGGATTTTTGACAAAGAAATTGTGATTCTTAGAAGAATTCCATATCAGTCTTAGTCTCAATTTTCACGAGCTTTAAGACATGTGGCGCATGTGAAGGATTACGAGTGTTCAGTGTGGAGTTCTCTTTTGTCGAATCAAGCAGTTCCCCTGATTCGACATATATCAAATCCACACACGAGAGATCTCAGGATCTTATAACACAACAGCACCGTGTGTGGGTGATTAGAGAGAAGAAAGGAAGTAATCTCTTCATTGCAAGAACATGTGGTTTTAGGATTTATAGTGTGTTAGGAGTTGAGCAGAAGAGAACGAAAAAGGGATATCCAGCTTTTTTGGACGCTAAGGAGGCTATGGATGCGATGTTGTTTGTCTATACCCACACATAAACACGATGTTATATATTACCACTTATCACCTTCGTGGATTTTCAAGCCTCATCGCTAGATGGCTACTCTACAATTCACTCAACCATTAAATGTAATGGTTGCGTGTGTTCAATCAGAAGATTCAACGTTGTCGTGCAATTTAAATGTAACAAATAATTATGTTTGAACATTTTGTCATGAAAAGTGTTTAATCCTGACCAACAGTATTAAAAAAAGTGTTCGTTTTTATAGCAATCCTATCTACAAATGGTAGTAAATTGGTATCATATTAGTATCATGGGTGCTAAGAATTAGATAATCTGGAAACTACTCAAGAAACGAAATATAGATATATAGCATGCCTCAGGAATCCATAGCTTAGCAGTAGTTTCATTGGGAGATGAAAATCTACCACCTAAAACATTCATAAATCTCCAGACAGTAGCCCACAGTCTGTTGGTTGGAGAGTGGAGACACTCTCCCTCTGTCATTAGCTCTAAGGGACTAGCGTCCTTAAATTAATCTTTAAAGTTTGGAAATTTAAATTAATAAACATTTTTAAACTTAAAGAAACATAATAGCCCTTCACATAAGTACAAGGAAGTCCGTTTCTTTCTTTTTTTTCTTTCAGTTTATTTGTAACCTGCATTTGTTTCCATAAAATGCGAAAATATGAAACAAATTTCTTTTATGGGTTTAGAATATTAACCTGTATTATGGAGTGAGCGAAATTTCAAGAGCTTGCACTAATTTTGCCATTGTTTCACCAGAATTCGCATCTAAAAATCTGGTTTGCCAATTAATTTTGCACACATATGGCACTAACGTGCATAAACTTCTGCAATGTGTATGTGTGTTGTAGTAATGAAAACAAATTTTTTACAGTAACATTTGTGCAATGCTTTTTAACACATGCTCCAAATTGAGTGCCCCTACATTGGGCTCTGCTCATTATATCTTAATTGCAGTATATCTCAACTACATGTGTTTTCCGTCAGGTTTTATCTCTTTTCTGTCACTGAGTACCAGAAAGCATGATCTCTGTAGTTGTCGGGGATATACTTAGTCCTTAATTGAACTCAAACTAATCTGAGCATCAAGAAATGCAAGCAAAATAAAGTTATACTGCACCTGACTGTCCGCTTAAATTTGCCTTATTATTTGATGAGTAAAGAAATACATGGTTTCCGGGAATAACTCGAAAGTATATTCCAAATAACAAACATTAACTCTGCATTTTGGTAGTATACTGAAAACTACCATTTCTTCCCATAACTTTTTCGGTGCCTACGTTCATTTAAAAGGATCTATGCTGTTTGCAGACTTGATGCAATAAGGTAAGTTTGTAGACTCTACAAGAAATACAAGAACTGCAATTTTCAACAAGTCAAGAGGGTTAAAAAAAAAGTGATAACAGTTAGTTCGTTCCCATAGAAATTCAGGTTATAAAGAGTAGACTATATGAAGTCCTCTGACTTTTTTTATTTTGGACCTGATTAACAATACGTACGCACACTTCTGTTTTATATTTAAGAGATAAAAGTCATTCTGTCTTTATATGAAAGTCACCTTCAATGATGTTTGTGAAAATTGTTGGGGAAGATATTTTCATTTGAAGATCGATTAAAATTTCACATCCCACGTTTTCAGATCCATCACTCCTACCAACCAACTTGCCACTTGGCTTCCCTTATGCATGCCACTCCTACATATTAATCAAGTAATTCTACAACAGGTGAGGAAACAGCCTGGGGGGATTTAGCTGCTTATATGAATATCACCAAGGCGATTATGAAACAGCCAGATGTGCAATCCGGCAACCTGTTAATTCTGACAAATTGCTATGAACAGAATTCTGGATATATTGAAATCTTATTTTAATACGAGAGAAAGCGAGTAAGTACATAAGATGCTATGTACTGTATTATCACACTATTCTGTAATAAGCCATGGAAAATGCGAAATATAAGTAAATGAATAGTTTAATAACTATATCCCAGATAAATGTCAGTTGATTTTCATATCTAATGCAGTATCAGTAATGAAAACATGAAAATTTGTTCAGTGACGTTTTAATAATAAATAGTTCAAATTTCTGTATTTTTTTTATTTTTATTTTGAAAATTTAAAGTAAACCTGACGGCAAAACAATGCAATGTATTTCTTCTGAAATGCTTCTAAGTAGAGAGACGTGAAATATAACCCGCATACCTAACATCTGCACAAAAACAAAACGGAGCATTCTGTAAATTGTAACAGCTGTAGCGGAACTCATAGTTCATGTGTGGCTGAAGGTACGGTGATTGTGTCGGGGTTGTGATTTATGAGGTTTATCACTGTGCGGAATCACTTGTATTTCTGTACTATCTGGGTATCTAAAAACAGTTCATTTCACCGCCAGCATTTATGTTATATGCAAAGGGTCATTGCGCTGAATTTGTCGTCAGTACAATGAATTACGTATAATAATTCAAATAAACACCAATTCTTTCATTTTCTTTAAAAAAAATATATTTTTTTATGGATAGGCAGGAACAGAATCCCCCCCCCCCCCACACACACACACCACCGCTACTTTGTCTCCAGGAAAACTCACGTTTTTCACGCCTCAAAATAGGCAAACCTGCGATAAGAAGGAATTAATTGGCATAATACATTGTCCTCAGGGCCTTCATTATTTTGCCTGTAATTTTAAAGAATCCAACCAAATTTGTCTATTGAAGACCTGAAGGGATATAATTCATCATGTTTGTTCCAACCAAATTTATTACTATATTGTGAATAAGTAAATACGTTTTAGGACTAAGATTTTTAATACAAACAAAAAGTACACCAAATGTTTTCGAATAAAAATAACTGTACGAAAGATCACATTTGTTGTTTGCATGATTTAAAAATTTATTAATATTTGGGCATGTTTTTTTTTTTTTGAGTTCAAAGTTTGTTAATTCGAGGCGTACTTAACTTATTCATTCATACAGTAATTATATGCACTTTAAAAAAAAAGTTCAGCCACAAAAGGTTACAAACCGATCGTATCTTATTTCAGTCTAAAAACATTAAATAGTAACCAACTTGGTGTAAAGTCGTTAAAAATTACAAAACGGTGATTTCCACTGATGATGCCTAAGAACCGACTAAAATCCCGAAGTAAATATGTATATAACCGGCAGTTTATGTCTCTGTTTGTGCATTTGAGAATTAGATTATCCGAATTACCCTCCCTTATATATTCAATAGATAAACGGAAATATCTGTTTAATTTAAATGGCATTCAAAAAATTAAAAAAAAATACTGCAAGTAATGTACATTTGTACTGTGTAATGTACATAGTACTACTGTAATAAATCATGTGGCTAAAGTTATTTGGATATTACTTGTTCCTACAGTAGTTTAGAAAATAATGCCCTATGACTGTAGGTGCTCAAAACAGTCCACGCAAGAGTTAAAACTGATAGGTCCATCGAAATTTGTAAAGGACAGACAAATAAGAAAGCATTTGTCATTATGTATGATAATGAGTAAAAGTATTAAATATTGTATAATATTTTGAAAGATCAAGAACTGGATACTCAGCACAACAGCCTACTGCTTGTTCTGACATAACAAGCAATATTCATTTGAGAAGTTCCTGATTATAAGAAGCACTTTACGATGTTGAAAGGATGAATGTCTCTCTCTCTCTCTATCTGAAGGCTGTTTTCAATAGTTATGTGGGAGTGGTGTGGGATGGGTGTTTTTTTTTTTTCACTTCACGATCAATTAAAATTTTACTTCCCACACATTCATTCTAAGTTACATTAATCATTCGCATATTTAAGATTTAGTTGGTAAAATATCACTTTAGAACCTGAAGATTCATAACTTAAGTGTTAAGCTTATGTAAACAATTCTAAGGTTTTGATGGACAGAATTCTTCACACTCAGAAATGTAAAGAGATGAAAAGCAAACACTTCAAAGCAGCAAAGCTTTTTTTTTATATACTTCTACTTTTATAGACGAATAGTTTTTATCAGGAGTGATGCCACCAATTGTCTTCAATTGCGTAATTTCCTTGACGATAATTTTTAGGTCGTTTTTCTCGCTGACCTTGTATCTATCAGCAGCATGCCTCTGTATGCATTATCTTCAACAGAAGTCATCCTTGAAGTAGATTTTCGTGTCCTTGAGATAGCTTCTGCTAATATTACATAAAAATATTAACTACAGAATAAGATCTTTCCCCAAACCGGTCGGTTGTATTTTCTGACGCCTTTCTCTGGTGTCAAATATTCAGCAATAAGCACTCGGGAGTAATATATAAATAATATGGAACAGGATACATTGTAAAATGTTACTGTACACAGATTACTTCGGTTTTTAAAATCTTTTAAACCAATGATCTTGCACTTTCAAAACAGTTAATAACGTAGAAAACGATGTCAGTTCCTAAATTTTGTTTCTCTCTCAACATCAACAACAAAAAGGTATTTAAATGGCTGTTGTGATTTACGCTTGCTTTTGGTTATTATTGATATTTGCTTATTTCAAACAGGGATTAAGACTGATGAGTGGGAAGTCACTAAGAAATGTCACCCGGATATGTAGTGGGTGTTGGGTAAGAAGGGAAGAAAGTAAAGCTTCTATCTTAGGAGGCTGACCTGAAGGAGGAACTGTGGAGTCCGATTTATCAAATACAAGATTGTTTGATGAAAGAAAATGTAGTCAGAACAAATAATTTGAACAGCTTAGAAAAAATAATATAATAAAATAAACGGAATTAGCATTGAAGTTATTACTTGAAAGCGTTTAAAAAAGAAAAAAAAAATATAATGTTTTTTCTTTTTAAAATTTTTTAAATATACCATTTTAAAAAGAAAAAACATACAAGCTGAAAGTTTCCTAAAAGGAAAAAAAAAGTCAGTTGGCAGCAGTATCTTCTGTTTATACTAATCAACTGATAAAGCCAATTTCAGTAATGCATAGTTAAAGGAATAGAAGATTATTATACTATGAGGATCAGGGCATAATACTGTGGCAAAAACTACCATGTCAAAAATTGTCAGTATTATTACAAAAACTGCATATTTAAGCCATGAAAAGATAAAATTATTTTATCAATAAAATTCCTAAAAATTATGTAGTTTGTTTTTGTCGTCGTTGTTTTGAATTCTGGTACTAAATCCAAATGCATTTGATTGAAACCGTCTAACAGTAAACTTGAATTTACTCAGAATACAGTTTATTTTAAGTGACTTATGACATTAATTTATTTCACATAATAAAGACTTTATATGTATTTAAAAAAAATCAAATGAGAGCTTCTGAAAAGAGGAAAACCAACAGTGAAATAAAAACAAGCAGGTTACGGAATTTTTTTGGATGATATAAAATAAAGTGTCTCAGCCAGTAGACAGATAGGCAACTTTGAATTAGATCTTTTCCATTCGACAAATCGAAGCAGACTTGGAATGCCTCTAGATGGAATAAAAAGACCAATTTCAATAGAAAACTCACGACAAAAGTCAATGTGAATCTAATTTTATCTTAATCATCATCTCATTCTTTGCCGCCATGACTGGCCAAATGGATAGCTTCCACTCTCCAACCAAATGGTGCTGAGTTGGAATCCAACTCTGGACGTGTATATCCGTGGATACCTTTAGAGATTAGATGAATTTCTTTACATCAATTGAGACTACTTATTAGAGGCCTGAAGAAACTTGAAAAAAATTTATATGTGGTCTCCAGAGAAGCGATCCCTGACTATCCAAATAATTCTTAGTCTACGATAATACTTAATACTAACGATTTTACGTAATAGGATCGATGAACGCGGAATCAAGAAAAAAAAAGTTTCTTAAAGGAAGACCTTGACATCGATTGAATCAGTCCTTGGATATGCAATAATCCAATAATGCGAGAATCACCTCAAGAAAATCCTATTTCTTGAGGTGATTCTCGCTGTTTCCCAACTGCAGGAATAAGGGCACACCGTGTACTCCACGGAAGTGTCTGTGTAGCTGTACCGCTGCATATCTTCTATACTCTATTATAAAATACGGACAGAGAATTGTGTAAAATCTATTCAACAGATCTTCTTCATGAATTCCAACTAGATTATAACTCTGTTACGCTCTCAAGTACGTCTGTAAACAATGATTAGATGTTGTAAAACAGTGCCCTATTTGGAAGTTTTCTCCCTTATTTTCACCATCAATGATGTGGTCAGTAAATGCTAGAAACATAAATAAAGCGCATATCGAAACACGTTATTAAACATAGAAAATATGAGGGAAAATAGCATATGGCTATCATGAACGAGTTGAGACCTAGAAATGATAGGAACATGTTCTACCTGCAAAAATGTTTCTTATTGCAGGCCTCTATTAAATAAAGTGGTCCAGGTGTCACACCGGGAAATAAAAATCATCTATTTACTTTCGGTTTGGGATGGAGTTCGAAATCATTGCACCTCAGAGATTTTAAAAATAAATAAATAAATAAATTACCTGCCGGACAGGGTTTCCTAGCATAGTGTACAGACAGTAGAAATTCTGTATATAATTGACAATTGACATTAATGTCTTTAGGGGTGAAGCGAAAAACTTTTCATATTCCCCGCTATCTGTTACGGCTACAGTGAGGGTAGAATTTTGTGAGCAGTTTGCTCGCCCTGAATGGGCATGGAGATTATGCATCGCTACAGGAAGTTAAAATAGTTTTGGTCTTCTATGCTTGAATACATCCGCCTCATCGTACGCTACAGCTTGCTGAACTAGATTATTGGGATGTGTGGACGTCTTTAGGAAGAATTTTGTTGCTAATGATTGTAGGAAAGAGAAGATATAAGGAATATTTGTGTCTCGATGGAGTTGATTATTTCTGACGAACCATGGGAAGTTCAGTATCATTCGCAAGCACTTGTTTTGTACACGTTGAAGTTTGATAATATTTGTAGTGGAAGTATAGCTCCAGACTGGAGAAGCGTAAGTGACTATGGGACGAATCATCAGCTGGTATAAAAGCAATTTGATTCTGATGTTTAGCTTGCTGTTTCTATTAATTACGGGGTAGATCTGGGCGATGGCTTCAGATGCCTTTGCACAAGTTGCCTTGATGTGTTGGTTAAAAGTTGATTTTTTGTCGAGGACGACACCAAGGTATTTCGTTTCTGTCTGCCAGGGAATTTTGGTATTGAATAGTAAGACGTCTCCTGCAGGAGATATTGACCTTTTCATGAAGAGAATGGCTGTGCTTTTTGGGGGATTTACTTGCAGTCTCCATTTGGAGAACCATGTTTCTAACTTTAGAAGGTTTTCTTGAAGCTTTCTGGTAACAAAGTGTGGTCGGAGAGACCTGACTAACAATGCTGTGCGGGATATCTGACATGTATACAAAGAATAGCAATGGAGCCAGTAGGGATCCCTGCGGTACTCCGGCCAAGATGTGGCGCCGAGATGAGGTGATGCCATTGATCTTGACTTGCATGGTTCTGTTTTGTAGATATGATCTAACTAGGTGTACCATTTTCATTGAGATGCCAGTTGTGATGAGTTTATGTAGCAAACCGAAGTGTCATATTTTGTCAAATGCTTTGGATAGATCGAGAAAAATAGCTCCCGTGTATTGGCGCCAGTTGTAGCTGGTGGTAATATATTTCACAATTCTGTGGATCTGCTGGGTAGTACTATGGTGTTGTCGAAAACCGAACTGTTCTTTAGGTAGGATGTCTAGTTCATTTACTGAGGCTTGAAGTCGTGAAAGGATGACCTTCTCCGCAACCTTACCCAGGTTGGAGATGAGACTGATTGGACGATAATTTTGAGGAGGGTGTGGGTCCTTGCCTGGCTTGTGTATAGGAATTACATCAGCCAGTTTCCAGGTGGAAGGAAAATAGTGAAGTCTTGAGATTACATTTATTATTATGGTCAGGTGCACTACAGCTTTTCGGGGAAGTAGTTTGATCACCCTATTTATAATGCTGTCTGGCCCGAGAGCTTTTTTATTATTTAATTTTTTAATAATTTCATATATTTCAGCAGGTGATTAGGTGCAATATGGTCAGTACTAATATCTGGAAGTTTGAGTGAGTGTCTGACCTGTCTCTGAATTTTATACAAGTGATCAAAATCTAGGTTTTCATATGAAGGTTTGCATTGCTCTTCTAAATTGTTTGCTATGACTTCTGCCTTGTCTACGTCTTTGTGAGCAAGGCCCTGGTCAGAGAATATTGGGGGAAGGGATCTATCTTTGTTTCTGTATATTTCTCAGTAGTCCCCAGATGGAGTGATCAGTAGGTGAAATAGAAGCTAACTTTTCTTCCCATACATGGTCTCTATGAGCTTTGAATGCATCTCTCACTGCACCAGTTAGTCTATTTAGAGCTGTTTTGTCTTGTGATGCACGAGTGTTACGCAATTATTTCCTGGCTCTGTTTTTTTTTTTTTTTTTTCTCTGATCAAGTTCATAATGTCTTCAGGCAAACAACCTGTCTTGTGGGCAGATTTGTAGGAGGTCGCTACCGATATAGCAAAAGTAATTTGTTGGATGAGGTTTGTAACTGCAGATTCTACTTCTTTTGTACATATGCGAGAAACTGGTCCAATATAATCCTTGAGCTGTTGACAGTCTTTCCCATGATACATAGGAATGAGAAGGAGGAGACAGGTATTCTTGTTTTCCCAGTTGTAGTAGAATTGGGTGGTGATCAGATGACAACCCATTTATTGATTTCAGGCTGTATTGAAGATTAATATCCCGCAGGATAGCTATATCTAGGATGTCCGCAGTGCCAAACGTGCTAAGATGAGTTGGTTCAGTGGGGCCTGCCACAACAACATTGTTTAATCCTATGAAGTTGGAAAGGATGCAACCGTTCTTGTTGGTGGATCTGCAATTCCACGTAGGGTGTTTGGAGTTCAGATCCCCGGCTATAATGGTGAGTTCTCTGACGCATAAGATGGCATTTAGGTCAGAGTGTAGTAGAGTTTTTAGGGGTGGGTTGTAAGCAGAGTAGATTTTCAGTCTGCTAGCCGAGCTGGTGAACACCTCTACGCCCGTGATCTCAAGATTAGTGGTTGCAGGGTTGTTCACAGAACTGTGCTTGATGCAACTTTTAATGAAGATGGCAGTGTCGCCGCCTCTGCAGACCAATCTGTCGTTTCTGTATAGGCGGTAACTCCTTATTTTAGGGTTATCTGAGGGTCTTAAGTGTGATTCACTAATTAATATAACACATCTGATTGATACCCGTATGCAAAATCTTGGAGCTCCAGAATTTTGTGTTTGAGGCCATTTGCATTCCATGCAACGATCTGAAGAGAGGCTGGAATAAGTTTGTTTCTATTCATTTATGAGTGCTGTGAGGATGACCTGGGTTTCACGTACAAATCTTTTAGTGGAGGTTGCTGAAGGGTTTGACATGCTGAAGTCTTGTAGCATGTTCGCTATAGAGGCTGTAATAACAGCTGTCAGGTTTGTAGGTGCTGTTGCCTGATTCTATTCTGGTATTGATTTATTTGAAAGGGCCACATCGGCATAACTTCTTATTTGCCTTTGGCTCTCTTTATCTTTGAAGGTCTCTGAGTGTGGCCGCTGAGCCTCCGGTTGTGGAGCACGGGCCTCTGGCGCTCTTGTACAACTTAAAAACAGTCTGTAGGAGCCCACAGACTGTTTTTAAGTTGTAGATATTTTTGTAGATGTTATGAATCTCTACCAGGACCAACGGCATGGGAGTCTTTTCGGACCTATACATTCTGCTGTTTATCTGTCTCAATCTGTCTGTTCTTTGAGTGCTGAATGCATCCCCTATAGTTCGCGGGATGAGGGCCACCGCAGTTGGCACATTTGGCCAGGGTGGTTTTTGGTTTTGTGCAGATGATGGTTGGGTGGCTATCCCCGGCATTTTAGACATTTAAATTCAGCTCTGCACAGTTTCTGGACATGGCCAAACATTGAATCTGTGGCATTGCCCAGAAGATGCCCTTTTCCAGAGTGGTTCTGGTGTGACGATGAGCCCACAGACTGTTTTTAAGTTGTAGATATTTTTGTAGATGTTATGAATCTCTACCAGGACCAACGGCATGGGAGTCTTTTCGGACCTATACATTCTGCTGACCTTGACTGGAGGCAGATCCTGTAAATTAAGATCAGCAGCTATTTCTGCTATGTCAATGTCTTCACAGACGCCACCACGGAGGCCTACTTTTAAATTTTTTCGGAGATGAGCATGAAGGTATGATACTGGATGCTTCTGTCATCCATTTCTTTAGTCAACCTTCTATAGCCTGTCAATGTTGTTGGTTGTATCTTCATGCCTTCATCCATGTTTTTGGCCTTTATAAAGCCAATGTGCAGATTGGACTTTGCAGATCTTAGAGCTGCCCATCTGTGTTTTTCTCTTAGGATGATTGGAGGCACCTTTTCTTTAGGAGAAACAGTGGCGTCCGAACCTTGACCACCTTGTTCCATTCCATTGTGTTTGTATGGTTCTTCTGTTGTTCTTCGCTTTTTGCGTGCGCACACCTGTACAAAGTCTGAAGGCGTGGGAGTCACCGATTCTAACTGATTTTCTATTTTCTCGGCGACAGCGTCTGTGACACTTGCGGGGGGGGGGGAACGTATCATAAAGTTTCACTTTTCCCGGCCTATTATTGTTGAGTAGTTGGCCTAATCTAATGAATTCTCGATATATTTCTTCGAATATCGTCTCGTTCAGCTGCTTTTCCATATCTGTCAAGGTGAAATGACTGAAAAAAAAAAAAAAAAAAAAAAAAAAAAAAAAACGCTTACCGTGCAGTTGTAGCCTGGCCGACACTCAAGCACCCGGCGCAGAAGTGTACCTAAGCCTTAAAAGGCGACAGTCAGTTCTCACTTTGAAAGACGGAAGAAATGCTTATAGACACGGATACGCGATCCATATCATTCAAGTAGCCCAAACAATATAATTAATTACTTACTTGCAATTAGCTAACTTGCAGTAAACTAAATAATAAAAAGAAAAAAACGTAGACAGAGAAAACGATGCACGGTCAACATGCATTGATTACTGTAAGGAAACAGAACCCATTGTTGCATGAAACCTGTCACATGACATTCGTCTGGGTCGAGAAACGAAATACATTATATATGTATTAGGGGGCTCCGCCCTTGCGACTTTCTGCCGCCAACTTTACTGCAAAGTAAGTGTATGTGCCATGTAAACGTGCGCACGGTGAACAGTGTTCGAATCTCTTCATGAAAATGAAACTGTTTAAACGATCTGGTGAAGGTTTAATCAAATTTCTCAGATTCATCTCAGTCAATGCACACATCGTTTTTTTTTTTGTGTGTGTGTGTTGTTGTTGTAAAGAATGCGTACTCTATATTTATCTCCACACAATTGGGAAAAATCTTCCATTCTGATAAGACGAAAAAAAAAAAAAACGTATTTTGGGAAACTTAAACTCTAATATTTTGGGTTTTCAGATTTAAAAATTTTAGTTTTAAATTTAAAATTCTACGGGAAGTGAATAAGTCTGATCAATCACTCAGATGAACGCATGTAAGTGACTGAGTATATATGAAAACTATATCTGTATATACATTATATATAACAGCTTATTAAAGCTATCCACCTGACAGTGTGTTTATACCCTAAGAAGTTAATGAGAACTGATGTTATACCCTTCAGAAGAAAACAGTAACCTTGATGCCTCAGCTCAACGAGGTTCCGGAAATACTCCACAGGTATCCTCTCCTAGGCAGACATGATGAATTCCTATAGTTCCATCGATTTACTACGCGCCTACCCTAAGGGTCATGAACATCTCATTCCACCACGTTTCAAAGATGCTCAATGGCACTGAAATCCCTTAAATGAAGGGGAACAACCCCATTAAGGTAAAATCACTATCGCATTTTTGACAATTCCCGAATGTCGATTGCCATCTGCAGCATTATCCTGTTGGAAATGTCTATTACATGCAAGGATAAATGTACAACATGAATGGCTGTAAATGACCGGTGCCGATGTATGGATAGTAGGTCGTATCAGTCAGCCATTGCTCTCCTAGTATTATCATAGGGTCTAAGGAAGAGTCTGTAAACATGTCCCAGATTATCACTCTGCTGTCGCCACGTAGCATTGCTGTAACCAAGGATGACAGGTCGGTGTTCTTGTGTGTGTACTTCCGTTCGGGGTTCATGATGTAACAGGAACCCCGATTCATCGTCCCATGACCTTTTTTCAGTCTGCCGTTCAAAACTCATGTTCATCGCTCACTTTAGTGCGAAAGGTTAACTGTCCCTTTTATTTATTTATTTATTTTAAGTGGAGTCACACCTTCAGTGGCTTCCTGCTGTTATACCCAGTGCGAGACAGTGTTCGATGCATGATGCGTTCGAATACTCCACTCGTAGAGGACAGCCATTTGATCAACTAGCTGATGTCTTACTAGATTTTATGCGATCATTTTTCAACTGTACAGGGGAAATGGACTCATAATTTAATCTAGCTATTTCGAAAGAGAATATATAACACAAATCTTAAATAGGACATGACTTGGGTTTAATTCTCATACTTGAGCTATTCGGAGAAATCATTTCAAAATAAAATTATATTATCAAGATATGAAACATTTTTAGAATATTAAAAATAATTAAACTATTTAAAACGCGGAATTATATTTTATAAATAAAACATTAACTATGAAATCAATTACATTGGTAAACCGTGTAAACGTACACATGACGTCAAAATTTGGTTTCTTCTCAAACAACTTAGTTATTTGCCTACAGTTAAAATGCAAACATTTAACCTGTTTATTATTACTATACATTTAGAATCAAACCCCCATAAATTTGTTCAATGAAAACTACAGTGAAATGTCAAATCCTCAGCAGAAAACATGAAGCAATAAAGAGAATTCTAATCAGTAAAGACACCTTCGTTACCAGATATTATACAGGAGATATGTCCTATTAAAAGATAATATTTTACTGTTCTCTATTATTTTTTGTATATAGCTGATACAAAGCGAAAATAATGTGTGTTTGTTGAGATATTCAGTAAAAATTATTATCACATCTTGGAGCATCCAAAAATCCTTGCCACTGTTGTGTTTGAGAGTTGGGCATTTTGAATTCATCGATTTAATAATAAGCATCGTTTATATAAATAGTAGAATGCAGCATAACTGAGATGCTAAAACCTTCCAATAATACATGCTTGAGGCTATCCAGAAAAGAGCAGTCCCATTAATTGATACTTCCCCCATCTCGTGCAGATTCATTCTGGTTCTAACAAACGTTCTATTTCCCAAAACTGACCAGCATCATTTCCCCACTTGCTTCGAAGACTTCAAAAATACGAATAACTGCCAGTCAACATTATTTTACTGTGCAAACTAGCCTAACCAAACTTCTTTCTCCCCTTTATTTTATCTACCTTTATTCTTTGGAATGGTCTTCCTTACTTTATCGTCCCCAAAGACTACAGTCCTCTACTTGTTCTAAAACACATTGACAGATTCCCACTTTCCCCCTAACGTCATCCCCCCACACGCCACTGGTGAGCTGTTCATTTTACAACCTTTCCTGCATGGCGTTGATTTAAAAACATAATACAAGGGGTCGTCTTCTTTTGTGATAGGGGGCAGGTAGTCTGTTAAATTACACATACTATGAAGAACCTTCAAAATAACCTCACGTAATCCACACACGAGTCCCAATTCGAACGTGACAAGGTTTCTATCAGTTTCGTAAACGTGTCACATTTTTAGCAATTCAAAGAAAACTTCGATAATAATACTTTTCAACTAAATCTAAACTGTTGCTTCTTTATCTAATACTTTTTAGTTAATTATGATTTTCATTTAATTAAATATAAGCTAAAACCAATTTAAGCACTGATCGTTCATTTTTATTCTTTCCCTAAATAAAACACCAATTTTAACTAAACACAGCATTTTTAAGAGTTAAGTCAGAAAAACAACACGGAAATATTTTGAATTTTCCAGATTAAAAACATCGCAGATCAACATATTTTAAAAAATATTAAAAAAATCTGAAAAAATAATTATTTTCTTATTATCTGAAAATGTAACGATGTAGATATCTTTATCAGTAAAAATATCCATATCGTTCAGATAAATTTTAGTTCCGTAATGTCAAACTGTGGTTATTGAAGTTACACAATTGAAAAGGTTAAATTTTTCCTTCTTTTTTTTTTTAATACAACAATAATGCAGGATCTGAAGTAATGTGACATTTAGAGAAAGGAGGTAAAAAAGTTCTACAAAAAAAAAAAAAAATGACGAACCATTATGAAAGATATTTCAGAAATAAATACATTCATACCATAACGCTATTTAATTTTTCTTTTAAAATTTATATACTTTAAATTTATATTTAAAAGTTATTCAAAACTCAAGGTTTATATTTAAAAAATACAGCAGACAACTCGCTCTACAGTTAACGCAATCTTGAATGTCATTTCCTTCTTACGACATACGCAGCAAAACAACAGGTATTTTACGTATAATTAAGTGATAATACGGTACATGCTTTTCCAGAAGTATCCTTCATTGGTGTATTTTAATATTAAAGAACTAAAAATTAGCAGTTTCGCTCATCAACAGAGTTGCATAGTTTTTAAAACTCGAACTTTTGTGGTGTTTACATAAGTAGTTTATTAGCGTCTGCATGCAAAAGAATGTGCACGTCCCTTGTTAACTACATGGTAGAGGAGTACAGAGTTGACAATTCGTCGCCTGCAAGAGGTGATTGCACTTTTCAAGGACAAGTGTCTGTAGCGGACAAGTTTCCCCATTAAAAACAAATAAATAATAAATAAAGCATGTAAGTGTCCGCCCACATTATTTTCATTCATCACTGACCGGTTCACGTTATCGTTTTAAAAAGCTACCAACCCCACAACTGAATTCCAATATAAAACACCGTGCGTGACGAACTTTGAGGGAGTTACCCTAAAAATGAGAGGCACACTGCCAGGAATGTCTAAGCGAACTTTTGGTCAGTGTCATCTGCAGGCAATGACCCAGTTTGCAGTTCATGATTGACAGAACTCAGGAAGATATCGAAATTTTGCTCAATAAAGTCCACCCCCCTTAACAAAGGTCATCCAGAAGTTCACGAGACATGCTAATAGTTATTTCCCACACCTAACACGTGCTATCACGAAGCTAGTTACACGATCGCGCAACTTGACCGAACATAAGAGAAGATATGCAAATAAGTAACTGGGGCAGGGGGGTAAACTTACCAATGCACGTCAAGAATCTCCAGAAGAGGTGGTTCTTCTTTGCCTCTTGCCTTACTCCCTAACCGACATGTGTTCAGCCCAGGCTTCCACCGGTTACAACCGTGATTCATGCGTTATTTTCGCGTCTGCTTCTCCGCATCTTCGCGAGAGACCCCTAGCAGCCCTCTGCGGTAACTGAAGAAAATATCTTTCTCATTATTCTCACTCCAGGGCCAAAAACCATGGCAATGCAGTACCACTAACGTACTGCTACGATATTTCCGTCTCCTCTTTTCTTCGCCGCCCTCTCTACTCCCCCCCCGCCCCTTCTTTAGGCAGTGCGCAGAGAGGAGAGACACAATTATTGACGGAGCCGGCGACTCGCCCCCTCTTGTTGGGGGACGAGTAGCCGGTGTGTGTGTATATGTGTGAGTCACGTGATAAACCATTACTGTGCTCGCCCTCTCTCTTTTGCAGCTAGACAGCTGCGCTATGCATGAAGTGCAGATGCTGACAGAATGGCGACTTTATCAATGGATTAAGGGGACATGTGGTTATTGATCCCCCCCCCCCCACACTCTCTGTTTGCTACAAACGGGAGTGGTTACGACACTCGCTCAACACCTGGTTCATTCATTTGGGTTTTGTAATATAAGACCAGAAATGAAGTGGACTATATTTTTAGCAGCAAGAAGTTACATTTTGTAAAAGAATGCAGTTGAATACGCTATTGTTCTTAGTGTTCTGATTGGAAGGATAAAAACACCACTTCTATGAGGTAGTCATCAACTAACAATAAAGCTTTCTCTCGTGATAAAAGTCAATGATAATTGTGGTCGCTGAGTATGCTGTTTGATGTATTCGTTTGATAATCTCCCATTGTATTCTACATAATACAATGGGAGATTATCAATAAGTTACTGATATCAGATTTTTCTCCCCTCAAGGCAGCTATGACATACAGCATACGATTGACGTAGCGGTGAGATGCGTATACTAATTATAATAATATAAAATATATAATTATAAATAATATATAATAATATAATTATAAAAATCATAATAAATTGTCAGTTTAAAAAATATGGAAAGAAACAAATATCGAAATAAAAAAAAATGAAATAACGCGTACTGAGTTTAAATATCTATGAAAAACCAACTTGCGAAATTTTGATGTCTGTTTGCATAACAAAATTACCACAATCAATATTAATCTTTTAATTCTACGTTTTTATATAAACAAATTGAGATTCATTAAAAATTGTCTTTACGTCAGCGATGACGCGAAGTGTCTTGCGATCTTAGTGCATGTGCACACAGTTACATAATTTCGTAAAATTTTTCTGTTGTATGGTTTTCAGCCGGCTTCCACTTTTAATAATGAAAATAAAATCAAAACTAAAATACGCTCTATAATATTTACATCATACATAAGTGATTAACTAGTGCTTAGATCTTATGAAAACGAGACCTCAATTCTCGTCTATCTTGATCAGGAAAATAAGTGGGGGTTTAATAATCAGTTAGACTTGTGTAAATGTTTTCAGAATATATGGTTAGATTACGGAGATTACAATTTAGGTTACATTTAGGTTTATGACAATACGATGGATGGCCATCGTAAAACTCGCTCGGTTTGATATTATTACTAACCTGGATCTTTGTCAGATATGTTTAGTCTGTACTAAACTATTATAAAGTTTGAAAAATGTTTTTTAAAAAAGTAGCTCCAACTACTTTTTTTTTTATTTTTAAAGTCTAGTATTTGTGATGCGATGCCTTCTGCAACATTTTGAATGGGGTTTGCCTTTTTCAATAACGTCGTGTTGCTGATTGTGGTAAATTTCATTTGGAGTGATGACCAAAGATTGGTGTTTCTTTTTTTTTTCAGAACAGAAACCAGTTTGATGGAAATCGGTTGTCCCATTGACCACAAATTGAAACAAAATATTATGTTAATAGATTTTTCTTATGATCATCATTCCTTGAAAAATTATGGCGTTATATAACAGCATGAAGGTGCCAAGGTACAGAGACAGATGTAATACATATGAAGCACAGTTGAAGTATTTTGATAAAATAATAATAATAATAATAATGGTGTGACTTAATTTTCCTGAACAGACTGATTCTCTATTTTGTTGATTTTAAATGACATCATTTGTAAAATAAAAAATAAATGAATAACGGATTCACTGATAGTTTGTTTTGAAAATTTGGCCTTTGGTGAGAGGGCAATCTTTTTCCCATTGTCTTTGACAGAAATATGAATGTATTCTGTATACATATATGAAATGCATGAAAATCGTATAAATGTGATACATATTTCAGAATAACCATAAAATTTATTGCCTTTCGTGTTATTAGCATACCATAAGTATAACAATGGATGGATCTTAAGCACTTTCTGTAACACAAAAGGAAAGAATGGTTTCCACAGGCGAATCCAAGCGAATGAATAAATCAATAGTGTAAGGTAGAAAAACAAAGGCGTTCAGAGTACATATATTTCCAATGCCTGAATAATAAATACTTATACAACATAGAATGGGAGGAGAAGAAAAACATTTTTAATGTAATAACATAATTTTGAAACTATTTATAATGCATCTGAACAAGATTACGAGAGTATCACGAGTCCACCCAATTTACTTTTGTCATATTGTAGAGTGCGTCCTTCATTGATATTAATACGTTATCTAGTACCAACAATACTGTAACATTAATGATTGCAGCGACATCTTACAAGAACTACAGCCAAGATGACAACACAGTTGGAGCCACTAGCTTGTAAGGCATATATAATTTATGGAGTTTCGGGAGAACTTTAGAATGTTGATATGTGTTGGCAAAATTAAATACATCAATAAATATTATTCATTCTAGAATGGTGTCGCCTGTTTACAAAGAAGCCAATCTTAACACTTTTAAATGAAATTTTTGGTCTAAGCATCTTAACATATTTTATAATGTTATTAAACACTTTATAATTTTGAGAATTTTTAGGTTCATCGGACAACTACTGAAAATAAATAGACTTTTTTTTTTAATGATCGTATGATTTAAAAAATATGGCAATCTGGGTATTGTTAAGTACAAATGTTCAACTTTTCCAAATGGAAGTAATTTTATCTGACAATAAGATGCAAATTTGTGATAGAGGATGAACATCCAAAAGTCCATGAAAAAAAAAAAAAGTGCAGTCTCATTAGGATGACAATGTATGAGTTTCTAAAAGTAGTCTCGCAAAACTGTTTCAATGTTTCAAATACTTTACAGTAGTCATGATCATTTTTCTTATGCTCAATGACGATCGATGTCTTAAACTTTTGTTCGTATGAATGACTGCAGTCTAGATCCCCCCCCCCATCTTTTGTTCTCATTTTCGAGACATTTTAAATTGTCTAAATCATTTTTAAAAAGTGCATAAAGTTCTTTTTCTTTAACGGTTCGTTCTTTTTTCACCCCTACAAGTTACGCTGCTTTTATCTTTTGTATCCACTTGAAATTTTTGCATTTAACATTTCTTCTATAGTTTTACCTCTTTTTTTTTTTCCATATCTATATTTTCCTTTATTACTTATGTTCTTTGCATAATTACGCATAATATACTACATTCTTTCCCCCTTCTTCTAGTATTGTTTCTCTCCTTTATAATTTTACAGAATCACTCTTCCCATTTCGCGCGCGCACACGCACATACACACATTATGAGTGGGGTTTGATAGGATTCTGATTTATGTTATCTACTCGATTTTCGTTTTTTGAGTGGGAGCTTTAAAGTTACTGGAGGGACAACGTTTTTTTCAGTTTAAGTTGAAAATTAAGTATAACTAAAGATGGCGTGTAGAAAACATTTAAATTCACCATCTTTGAGCAATTCTTTATCATTCAGCTCGCGCCGATAACTTTTACGCGCGCATACTGGCATAGAACTCCATGATAATCCGTGCACAAAACCTACTTCCGAAATGTGAAGAGCATGAACGATTCTAGGTTAAGTAATGGTAATAGTGATAGATGTATGAAGAGATAGCATGCTAAGCAAGCATCCCTTGCCATGCTTAGCAAGACAAATTTCACTTCAATTTACACTGGACTTTTTTATCTTCAAAATATATACAGGTTATTTCAAAAAAAAAAAAATAAATAAATAAAATAAAATAATAAACAAATGCATATCGTTATTAACGCCATCTTACCACATGTCCCAATTAAATCACTTAACATAATTATAATAATCTAAATGCCTTGATTTTATCTTCTAATGTTTGAAGATGCAAACCATTCTGGAGCATCAAGTAAAAATAATTCGACGCCTTCTTTTAAATTAAGTTTATATGAATTGAGCTCCATGTTAAAATTACTGTCTTATGGAAGATATCGCATTTTCAACCCCTTGTGATCGTCCTGAGGTATTCACATTCTTTGGATGAATTATTTTTCTTCCAATTGCGACTGATCGAATCATGGTCCCAAGAATCTTCCTCTGAGAAAACAAACCGGCCAGAAGCAACTTACAGACATTATACGCTGGCCTCACTGCCTTAGTTGCTTCGACTGTAGTTCAAAATAACCGCAATCTCTAGTCGTATTCAACATCTCTAGACTGGATTCAATTCACCAGTAAGCAACTCCTTCACATTGCTAAATGGACAATAAGAATCGACTTAATAGGTTGGGGTTATTTAATTATACTGACTACGTTTTCCAGGAGGGAGAAAGAGAAAGAGAGAAATGTTCTTCCAAGACCGTCATCTCAGCTTCATTATCGATCAAGGAGATGGCCTACATCTAGAGTATTCTCTACATAGCAGAAACTAAGTCAGTGTTGATTCCTGCCTACTCCGGAGAGATTAGACATTTTCAGTTCTCAGTATGCCAGAAAACAATCCTATCTAATGAAAGACATTACTGTCAGAGTTAACTTAATAATTTGATAAATATTAAATGATTTAAAGATCACTAAAACGCGCATTTCGTTTAATTCTGATTTTGCTTTACAGATCCAGCACACAAGTTCCGTATTACTAATGACTTATTTGATGAATGCCAAATGACTGTGCGTTCGATTTATGGTGATGAATCATCAAGAAAGATAACTTAGTTAAATACTAGTTTTAATACTAATTTAAGATAATTAACTTAAATACTAGTTGAGGTCTTTAGAATGTTGAATGAAAAATCTTTTTTTTTCTTTCTAATTTTGCCACTTAAAAATGGCCCAATTTAAATTCAAATCGAACTGATGCGACAAATTTTAGCAAAGATTCCCAATATATCTAATTTTCCTCAATGATATTCAGCGATTAATTAATGATATCAAATACAAGTTGATTTTTTTTTTTTAAATTTAAAACCTAACGATCTTTGGTGCACATCACTATCATGGTTTCAATTAAGAACCTTGTAACATATTAATTCATTTCGTTATAAAGTATAATTCTGTGATCAAATACTCTTTAAATAATTGCATAACTAAGAAGATAGAATTTCGAGGAGAGGGACAGAGAGCCCTAGGTCCCGTATGTCCCTTGTCAGTTTACGTGTAATTTTTTTTTCCCCTCCCCGTAAACCCACGTACAGAAATCCGGCACGCATGTTTCAAACTGCATGTCAGGCACCTGCCGCTGTAGTCATGTTTTCCGACAGCCGTGTTTTCGCACAGTACAGGTATAGCTAGACAGGGTGCCCCACATACATATAATTCAGCTGTGGCAAAATTGTTTCACATAACACTGAATAGCATATCCTGGTGGTCCGTTAACACCAAGACAGGCGATTTTGTGTGATGCGAAACACCTTGCCGAAATGTCCTCGTATAAGAGCACCGAAAACCATCACATCGTAAAATGAATTCGAAGTAAAATGCGTAAGAATGCAGCAATAAAAACAAGCTATTATTATAAAGTTTTATTGGTCAAGTCGTCAAGTATAACATTTTTGCCCCAGAACCATCTTTAAACATTCTAGCTTCCTGATAAAATAAAGAAAATAAAAAAACTGATTTACAAAATCTATAGAAAATTTTATTAAATCAGCATGTTTTTTTTTAATTGCGTTTATCTCAGATTAGTGCATTTTAATTATAAAAGAGCTGATCATTATAAGGCTTTCATTTCAAAGCGGATTGAACCTGATGGACATTCCAGTTCTTATCTTTTGAAAACTACAATCCAGATACTGGTGATGCTACGTCTTTATAACACCTGCAACACAGTACTAATGTATTGGTTTACAGTACTAGCGTGTAGGAATATTCAAAACAAGGTGAATAAAAAGAAGTATCCACATTCAAGGGAGAGAACACAGAAGATACCATGATACTACAAGAAATAAAAAATGAGAAAAATTCAAATAAAAAAAAATAAATAAAAAGTGGAGAACTTCAACTACATCTCATATCTTATGTTAATAGCTGGTTAGTATTATATCATCTAAACTATATATCTTGTTGCTTTCATCCGCTGGTGTATGATCACCGGAAGACAAAAGACAACCCTACTTATCGGAAGCCGGAAAGGTTACAACTCTGTCGTACATGAAGGGTTAGATGATCAAAAAACCCAGCGCTACAGACCAAACACGGAATGTTTTTTTAAACCACTTTAAGCTTCCGATAAACAAATAAGTAGTCTTACATAGGAAGAAGGAATTCATCTGCCACCTAAAGACAAAAAAGACATTTCTAAACGTCAGTGGCATGGATGTTTTGGAATAGCCCACGACCTATTGGTTGGAGGGCGAAACGCTGTTTACTTCGCCAACCGAGCTGGCAGAGTATATGGTGGTGGTGGTTTATCCCTTTCAGTCGCTTTCCGATCCTAGGTGACTGTGTAGGTTTTCCCACAAAGTGTTCTTGGTGAGATTTTTACAGGATAGTTCATGATTGCTTTCCTCAACCGCCACAATTTTTATCCGGGCTCGGGACCGACATGTGGCTGGGACGTATTCATTTCATGTGTTCACGAGGGCTGGTTTGCCTGTTCTAGTGGATGAAAAACCCGAGTTTCCAGGTTTTTCGTCCCATAGATAATGAGACCAGATGAAGGTTCCTCACGTCACTGACAGGAATCGAACCCAGGTCTTTCCGACCAAAGGGCTTTGTCTATACCGACTGAGCTATATGGTACTTAGTTACAGATGGGAGTACGATATAAAAATCGATCGAAAAAAGCACAATAAATGGTCTTTGAGAAACTGCAACAGCAGAATTGTGACGGACACAATTCAGCTGGAACGATATGGGTTGGATTATTTGGAATTACTGCCGAAGTAACTAAGGTTTTGAGCCCCATCTATTATGTCTGTTAACTGTGAGTCTTTTTCTAGCCGATTTGCCTATTTTCCGGAAAGGAAACCCGGCCACAGCCTTGAGACCAGCTAACTCAAGTTCAGTTGAAAAGTGCTTATAAAAGTTTGTCCTAGACCAGTGTTTCTCTAAGTGTGGTACGCGGACCCCCGGGGGTCCGCGAAAGATCTTCAGGGGGTCCGTGGCAATTTTCGGCTATGCATCATTAACGCATGGAATAAAATTTAAGTTTGAGATCGTAAAACGTTCCTATTGTATCACTGAATAAGGTACACAAACATCCGCAGGCTGTGTCATATGTTTCTCAAAAAATAGTGCAATTAGAGACAACTGGGTAAAAACAGAACTAATGAATCGCATGACCCCTCCCACATAAAATGCTGTATAGTAGACAATCAAAACTATATGGTGCACCGGCAACATATGGTTTTGTTTGAGTGAACGTGTTAAAACTAAGAAATATATAGTGAATGTGTTTCAGATATTATATAAGGAATTCGGTTGAAGAGAATTAGCATTTCAACTGAACTGTCGGCTTGCTTTTGTCAATTAGTAGCGCGATCTTTTGTTAATACCGCACCAATCATATGGACGTATTCATAGCTGCTTTAGCTCTACTAGCCTACCATTGCTGTCTGTTTCGAGTTCTGCTTTCACTAGCCATTTGTTGAAGGACTGTTCGTTAAATACGGTAATTTTTTTTTAGCTTTGAAATTCTTAAGTATGGATCACTGGTTAAAGACTGGATTTTTAAAATGCGCAAAAGAGAGGAACATAGTAGATACAAGTAGCTGTCAGCAACAAGAAAATGTTGGTATTGTATCTGGATCAAGTGAAATTGATAAGTGTGTGTCGTCTGACATCTCTAAAGAACCAACTAGGAAGAAGATGAGAAAACTTCGTAAGTACGATATAAATTAGTTGAAATGTGGATTTTCATGGACGGGAAATGAAGAGGAACCTATTCCATTATGTGTAATTTGCGGTGAAACTTTAAAAAATGAAACCATGTAATTTAAATCGTCATTTTGAATCGAAACATAATTTTTTCAAAATAAACTAAAAAATTTAAAAGAATCTCAAAAAGTGATGTCGATCGTGTCAGGAGGTGAAAACATGAAGGCTTTAGAAGCTTCATATCGTGTGTCGCTATTAATAGCAAAAAGTGCAGCCGAAACAATTGGTGAAACTTTGGTCAAGCCTGCAGCAAAAATAATAGCGGAAATTATGATCAGAGATAATGCAAAAAGATCTTTTGATAGGATTTGTCTTTCAAATAGTACCGTTCATCGAAGAATCACTGAAATGGCTGAAAATATAAAACAAACATTGTTATCCGATATACGTAAGAGTCATTATTATGCGTTGCAGGTAGATGAATCCACCGACATCAAATTTTGCAAATCTTCTAGTGTTCGTTAGGTACGAAAAAAATCAAAAAATTCATGACGACCTTTTGTATTGCCAACCCTTGCCAGAACATACAACAGCAGAAGAAATATTCAACAGTATAAATACCTTTATGCATCAAAACAAGCTTGATTGGAAAAGTTGTGTTGGAATAAGCAGGACGGAGCGAAATCCATGGTCGGATCTAAAACAAGGCTTGTTTCAAGGATTCAAGCTGTTGCACCAAATGCAAAGTCGACACACTGCTGCATACACAGGGAGGCTTTGGCTACACATATGATGTCTACAGACCTAAAAAAGTTCTTGATGAAGCTGTAAAAATCATAAATTATATTAAAGGCCGTCCTCTAAATGCCAGACTTTTCTCTCAACTTTGCAAAGAAATGGGAAGCAACTATACACAACTTCTTTTCCATACCGATGTTCGTTGGCTTTCTCGTAGAAAAGTTCTTACTCGTTTATTTGAACTTCGGAATGAACTACAAGTTTTTCTTGATGAAAAGTTTGAATTGAAAAAGTATTTACATAATTGGAAATGGCTCAGTCAATTAGCATACCTGGCAGATATATTTACTGTATTAAATAGTCTTAATTTATCTTTACAAGGCAAGGAAATTTCTATATTTTATGTCCAAGAAAAAGTGAACGCCACGTTGGTAAAAAAATGAAGTTATGGCAAAAGCGGGTTGGTAATGGAGAATTTGACGCGTTTCCATCGCTTCATGAATTGCTCGCAAGTTCAAATGAACAAATTGATGATGGTGTGAAAATTACTATCATGCAGCATTTAAAAAGCTTACAAATGAATCTAGAAAAGTATTTCCCTGAATTGGACATTAATATTGAGTGAATAAGATACCCTTTCAATAAAAACAAATTTATGCCAAAGGGTCTATCGTCAATAGAAGAACAACTTTTAGAACTAGCTTCTGATGGTTTCCTAAAAAATAAATACAGTGAGAATACGTTATCATCATTTTGGCTACAAATACAGAATGAATTTCCTGAATTAACAGATAAAGCTCTAAGGTTCATTTATCTATTTCCAAGTTCATATCTGTGCGAAGTTGGATTTTCGACCCTTATAGATATTAAGACGAAGAAGAGGAATCGCATTATAGATGTCGAACCGTATCTGAGTTTAAAATTAACAACTATAGAGCCAAATTTTGCTGAAATTTTATCTCACCATAAGCAATTTCACTCCTCTCATTGATGATAAATTATTTCAAGTAAGTAAAACTTTATAGTATCTTTATAAAGTTTGTTCTATTAAAAATAAATCATATTTTTGTTTACATGAACATATAAATTCAAATAAAATAGATATTTAATTTTTTAATATTTTAAATTAATTTATTAAATTTAAATAATTTTTTCGTTTTAATTAATTAATTTATTTTTAATTAATTAGGGGTACTTGGTAATAATGAAAATTTAAGAAGGGGTCCGCGGATATTTGAAGTTTAAGAAACACTGTCCTAGATGGATGCGAACCCAGGTTAGAAGGATATTGGTTCGATTCTATTTACAGTATGGGAGAAACATAATGGCTTTTCAACTGAAAGTAGTGGGTTTCATGCGATGGATGGTTTCATTCTCGTCTTTCAGGAAGGTTTTGCCCTGCACTTTGCCGTAATCTAAAGAATCATTCACTTTCCTAATAAATCAACTGAATCTCATCTTTTCAATTTTCATTCATTGTACAGATGGCAATCTCAGTGCAGTGGCAGAATTCCCTTACCTTACCTTATTCTGCATTGGACGGGATACGTTTTAGGTCAACTTTTCTACTGCAGCATATTTCACCCCTCTTTGCTTATTGAGAGATTTGAAATTAACACCAATTTTAAAAATACTATTGTTCAATGCATCTATATCTTAAAGTGGACCAGTTGTGCGATTGATATCGGCATCAATTTCTCCAAATAAAATCACTAATTATCTTAATTGCAGTTAATTTGCTTAAACTAATATTTATATCTGTTCTAAACTGCTGTTGTTACCGCCTTCACAATATATGTTACTCGCATTTAATACCACAGCTCGCAATAATCTATTTATTAATGAGTAGTTAGTTCCAACTCTAAAGCAGAAATTATTTCGTCTGTCAGTCTTTCAAACTATTATGTCAAATTCCCTCGCAACGTATGAAAAGGTTTGTCTGCTATTCCCCGAATCCATCATTTGAGATTATTAAATCGACATTTAAGAAAACATGTTTTTTTTCTATCGAATATTTCTAACTCAGCCACTCCTTACTGCAGCGAAAAATCAATAATGCTAAAAATGTTTCCATGCGTCAACCAGCAGAACTACTATAGAATAACGTCCTGGAGTCGATCTGCGCTTTTGGCACATCGTCAGTGTCGCTGACCATAAATAGAAGACTCGAATATTCGTTACATCTGGTTATATTTGAACTTTCTGGTGATTTCTATTTCTCTGTGAAATAGTATAACTTGCATATTACTCATACTGAACGACAGCTGTAGGCCGGCATATTGCTAATGATGCATTGCAATGGGATTTTTGCTGATGGCTTTTGAAGTTCATTGCCCATCTTTGAATTATCTCTTTCTATACTAAAGTAAAATTAGTGTAATAACCCCGAAGCATCTATTGATCAAGGGAGAAATTACTAAACATTTTGTACTTATATATCTACTTACAATTTCTACTTATTCCTTTATAATAAATAAATAATTAATTAACTGCCATCGAAACCAAGTGCCATCTGTTAGTCAAGATGCGAACTACTATACATTTTCATCTTATACCTACTTCTACTTATATGAATACAAAAATATAAACTGTCCAAAGAAAAAAATATTAAGAAAACGCTAATGAGCTCAGGCTCATTGTACCCTGTACAATCTTTGGTGTGCTATTTGTCATGGAAAAAAAAAATAACACACACACACACACACACACAGAATATTGATAGTGGAATTGAAGCTGTCCTAATGTTTACCAACTAGGAAGGCTCATGAACAATCATATATTTTCCTACTCGAATAAAGTAGTAGACGGAATAGATAAACACGTAAATGAAAAATAAATAAATAAATAATGAAGTATAAAAATTTCATGAATAAGTGTGGGTGGATGAACGTCAGCAAACAGGAGGCGGAGCTCCTTTCTCCGATGAACTGAATTCATAATTCCAGTAAATATCAATCAGCTCCAATATGAGCAGCCACAAAGTGGAATGAAGGGCTTTTGAGAATGAACAAAAAGGATAAACTAACTCTCACGAAAACTGAAGTGAATCTGTTGAAAAGGTCCAAGGCGCATAAGAATGCTTGTTACAAGGAGGGTAGAAAATTCGTAGTTATGCAACTAAAACAGAATTCGTCCGTTACAAAAATAAATAAATAATAATAATAATAAAAAGACACTGGTGGACACACCATCGGAGCAGATGTTTCATTTAAAGTAACTTTGTTTATTATGCTTGTACTTAAAATTAACCGACATAATCGACTGAGAGTATCAGTTATAGTAAATTGTCAATGCAACTTAGAAATTTAGTAATATTCTGAGTATGAAATTTATACTCGTAATATGCATGCAGTATTTTATTTTGAAGAATTTCAGAGAGTTTTACAGTTTGTATATATAAAAAATTGCATCATGCAGATATTTGAGTTTTATTCATTTAGAAGTATTTATTTTTGAACACAGTGTGTGTGTGTGTGTGTGTGTGTGTGTGTGTGTGTGTGTGTGTGTGTGTGTGTGTGTGTGTGTGTGTGTGTGTGTGTGTGTGTGTGTGTGTGTGTGTGTGAGAGAGAGAGAGAGAGAGAGAGAGACGTGGTTCTCTTCTAAACTTCATTATTGCACAATCATGCAACAAGCTTATGCAGATGTAACAAATATACGCGCATTGCAGTTTATTATATGCACTATACATTAGACATTTAATACTATGCAAATAATGCTTAGAAAGGTCAACTTTAATAGAAGTCATTAAGAACCTTATATTTGTCTGTCTGTCTGTCTGCAGCCTTCTGTTCATTCCCAAAAATTAACAGCAACAGTCGGCAGAGAATAGATACCGTTTCCGCTCTCTAACCTACATGGGCTGTGGGTTTGAATGTCAGTGAAATGTCATTGTCGTGCGTGTGTACTTCTGCCCTGTACACACACTGTGTACAGGGCAGAAGTACACACGAAAGAAGGAGCACAGTACACACAGGGCAGAAGAAGCACCAAATATTGCACCCTGTACAATCTTTGGTGTGCTATTTGTCATGAAAAAAAAAATAACACACACACACACACACACACACACACACACACACACACACACACACACACACACACACACACACACACACACACACACACAGAATATTGATAGTGGAATTGAAGCTGTCCTGATGTTTACCAACTAGGAAGCCTAATTAAATGCATTACCTATGAAAGCTTCTTTTTAAAATATATAAGTAAACTTGTTGGATATTCTTGAAAGGAAAAGTGATAAATATTGTGTAGTCTTCAAATTTAATTAGTTGAAGGATTTTTTTTTATAAATGTATGAAAGAATAAATTTCTATAATTTTGGATGAGAAAAACATGGATGAGAAAAAATATGAATATAATTCAGCAAATATTAAATCATGAAATAATTGGGAATATATTTGATTGGATAATATTCTTATTCTTGCTATTCGACGTTTCTAATTTGTATAAATTAGAAACATTTATTCTATCATAAATTATCATACATTTCTTGGTTCTTCATTTTCCTCATATATTTTCATCCTTATGCTGTTTTCGCCGCCATCATTGACTTCCCTACTTAAAAAAATGAAATTAAATTTGTAGATTCTATAAAATGGTTATCGTCTTTTCCAACAAGGATATGCAGGTATATCTTCATGGCACTATTATGTTTAAAATATACTTTAACTGATACTTTGACAATTATTAACTTTATTAGCTTTGCATGTTTAAACATGGAGCAACTCAAATCCCAGTAAGCTTTGCTATTCAATATTAGTATTTAATATATATATAATTTCCGAAATCCTAATTATTTAAAATAAAGTATTTCTTTATTTTTAATAACAGTACGCGTTTCTGCCCTATTATCTTGAAGCAACAAAGAAAAATAAAATAAAATAATTATGCAAATCGTCGACTGTACAATCTTACCATATTATATCGAACGCCACAGACTGAAATGCGTATTATGTTTCGCATCAGATTCACCTACCTTCGTGTATATGTATACGAGCTATGTGTGTAATTCAACCTTAGAATACGATTTATTGGCGTGTCATATGCTGTGTACGAGACTATTTGTGTTGGAATATTTTATTTCTATTCCTTTTCGTCATGTAGCTGTTTGTCACTATAGTTACGATGATTCAAGAAACGGAAATAAAAGCAATGATAAAAATCAAGGTTTAAATCAATTTTATTTTGAAAATGTATTTATTTATTTATCTATTTTGGCAATACAGTTTTACTGTATGAACTTAATATACACTCGTGTTTTAATTTAAAAAAATATATTAAGGCGTTTTCTTTTTTTTCTTTTTTGATATAGTTCTTTTGATCTAATAAAGATTCCGAATCAAGATATATTGATGCTATGTTTTCGATATTTCAATTACTTCCGACCATTTATATTCATAAAATAATATCTAAAACAAATACATGATTATGCTGAAGACTAGCAACATTTTAGGTGGCGCTAACCTAAATAAATAAATAACTGAAGCGTTGATAATGAAAAATTATTCAAATATTTTTGAGCGTCGTTACTGAAGACTGTGCATTTACGTAGTTCACATTTCATTCTGTAGGAAGTAAATAAGCTTACGTAACACTATTAATTTTCAAGCAGAAATTTCGTGCTGAGAATATGCCCACATCTGCAATTCGTGTGCGTGAACTTCCTGCTTGGTGCATTGTGCTCGTTTGTTGGCAGTTGTAGGACAATCTTCTGTATACAGTAGACGATGATAAGTACTTTAAGCTGAACTCAAAATACTGAATTAATAAATGTGTTACCTTGAATTCAGCAGTGATAAGGTGTTCTTAAATACGATCCGATTAAAGGTGATATTCATTAAGGGAAACTTCATTAATTAAATAGCCTCACTATTTTATTCCTCTCACAGAAGTAAATTTTCACTTAAAGTTAATGAACGCGTAGTTGTTGAAAGTTATTTACATGTAAAAATGTTTAAAGTTACTGAAATAAAATTTGATTCTGAAATAAAATAAAATATTAAGAATGACATTATAGACCGGTTAGTTTCATTCATTTTAACAGCTTTTTCCGCTTCTACCTTATCATCTAATTATTATCATTATTATTATTATTACGGCACACCTCCAATGAGTCCAAGGACTCGTTGCGGGAGGGACCTCTATTTCACTATTTAATCCTTCAACTACACACAACTCACCACCTCCTGTACTAAATTCTCTAACCACAACTACACTATTACAACCGTCAACGCCATCTACCGCCCACCGCAAACAACAGTATTTTTTTTTGTCTGTAAATTGTGTATGTCTTCATGGCCGATTTGACTGCATGCGGGATGAAAAATCCTAGTTTCCGGGAGAAAAAAATCCTAACGATCCCCGTATGAGACGGCTAACTCACCTTCATTGAAAAAGCCGATATAAATTCCTCTCGTCACTACGAAAATCGAACTCACCAAAAATATTCTACTAGAATATATAATATATGCAAATAATTTTATTTCTTTCGCTTTTTAATTACTTATTTATTCAAATGTAGAGAGCAAATAGTGCAAATTATATTATAATAATATTTGAAATTCCGCTATGCTCTGATCAGCGAGACTGGAGCGAATGTTTGTGCTCTGACGTTTAGGTAAATAAAGCCGCTTGTAAACAACGGCCAAAATTGACAACTTATTTCTTTAACTAGTCTGATCTGTGATTGTGTTTATGTAAAATAAGTTAGAGCTACTTAGAGTTACTTAGTTTACGCGTTTGTAGACTTGTGAAAACAGGTAAGCTTTATTAAATATATCTTTATTTATTATTCAATAAATAAAATTACTCAATTAAACTTTGTTAAAGGAGCAATAATTTTACTCTGAAGGATTTAGGGTAGGATTTATAGCCCACATATCCTTATTATTATGCAGAGTTTATTTATATAAGTAAAATGGCCTATCTTTCTACGCTGGTAAAAACAGTACACTGATATGTCGAACAAATTTTCTTCGGAAAACTCGGTTTTTATTTTCATTCCTCAAAACAGGGCAAATGCGGTTAGAAGAACGCAATTTGTAGACATAATCCACTGGCCTCGTAGCTTTAGTTGCTTCGGCCATAATCACAAACAAAACAACAACAGCGAAATATATCGAAACAATACGCAAATTTTTACAAAGATTCCAATGTCAGAGAATGGTCATCACTCAGAATATAACCGGAAGAAGAAGAGTAAGCGCAATGAAATAGAGCATTTCCTCTAGAATATATTAAACATTCCGACGGCATAAAAGCAGAGAGGAGGATGTCCGTCGCGTCGTGACCTAACTTGGAGGCCCAACATGGATTCCTACGCGTAAACTGATTCGTGTCAGTATTCACGAATCGCTATCGCGATGTGTGCGAGCCTATAAGATATGTAAATAATAATGTTATTTCTTTCACTTTACAATCACTTATTTATCCAAATGTAGAAAGATCGGCTGGAAATTTATCCAAATCCCCCGCTGTGATCTGCAATTTTTCCTCTTCCTTGCTCATCAGTTGTAGCTACGAGTTGTGCAGATCCCAGTTTTCACTTTAGAAGTTTTATAGTTTACTCCACTTCAAGTATAGCAATGTCATGTATTTTGTAATTAATGACATAAAATACTATTTATATAATGACATTAACAGAATATTCAGAATTGTGGTTGATAAATTCCTTGTTTGGCTACAATACGCTTTTTTTTTCCTGTTTTTTTTTTTTTAAATAGAAATCAGCCTTTTAGGGGGAAACACAAAGATGAAATTTGCGTTTCTTTCTTTAATCTAAGCTTGTCATTTTTTTTAAAGATTGATACTTTATTTTTAATGTATGTGGGTATTTTAGTGAAATAGTAGATGTTTGTTTGCAACTAATTATTATTATTATTATTATTATTATGTGACACCTCCAAGGAGTCCAAGGACTCCGCGGGAGTACTCTACTTCGCTAAATGCATCTCACCCTCTTCACTACTACCTAATTTTCCAACTACGATACTACAACTATCAACGCCACCTATCGTCCATCATCACCAACCACAGCATTTTTTGTCTGTAAATTGCGTGTGTTCTGAAGGCCGATTTGTCGGAAGAATCAACCCTGCTACATCTGTATTTTCGGTTCTGTATCACATTTATCATCTACAAATTCTTTTACAGTAAACTTTTCTTCATTTTTAAGCTTTTTCCTTTTTTTTTTTAATCAAATTGCCTACAGAACATTTCTCCACCTTCATGATATTGATCTTCTGTCTTTCTGATTTGTGCAGCTAATTTTATATATGAATTTCTTACAATTTTTTGTACATTTTGGATATCTCATACTAAACCACTTTGTAGTGGCTATATTAAGATTAGCATATACTAATACTAAGATTACTTTGTGGGTGTGTTGTCTCGTAAGTGCATCAAGAGCCAAGGGAAAAAAAAAAACATACAGATGGTCGCGCCTTTGTAATCCACTGTTTTTCAAAGAACCACACACACACACACACACACACACACACTACAGAGAAAAAGAGAAAGAATATTCTCCATTTAGTGCCATGAAGCAAATGCATATTACTAAATTTGAATTAGGATCAAATCCTTTTATGTGCTCTTTGGATCATTTCTATACCTGTTACTTTCGCCCACAGTTTAGTTAACACCTGAAAACTTCAGTTTCGACTTTTGGCACATGAGTTCGAGTGCGCACAAGAGGCCTGAAGTGTTTTTTTTTTTTTTTTAAAGGGGAGGGTGAGGTCAGGAAATATCATATCGTTAGCCCGCCACGGTACTAAGACTAATATTACTATAGGTTTACCGTGAAATATCTGGAGTGGGATTCGCATAACGTATATGTACTTTATTTGTTTTATTTGTGTATTTATTATTTTATTTTATTTGACATATTTATTTTCTTTATTATTTTTGAAATACTTTTCATCTACCTTTAATCTGACCTGATATGCGTCGATGCGATGAATGGAAACGTATAGTAGGGGGAAAAGGACAATAGCGTTTCATTTAGCATTTCCAATTTGGGGCAATCGGTGTCTATCAAATATGAATAACATGTACGAGTGTTAGAAACATTAAATAGAACGAACATGTCCTGTAAATGTTGTAGGTGTGTTGTTGTCTCGTAATCAAGTGCATCAAGAACCAAGGGGAAAAAAAAGCAAAAAAACATACAGATGGTCGCACCTTTATAATCCACAGTTTTTTCAAAGGACTACACACACACACACACACACACACACACACACACACACACACACACTACAGAGAGAAAAAGAAAGAATATTCTCCATTTAGTGCCATGACGCAAACGCATATTACTAAATGAATCAAAGATAAATTTCGCTTGCATTTAATCATAATTTAAAAACCAAAATTTTCCATCTCTACTTGCAAAGAGTCATTTATTACGATCTCCCACGGGTCGCAATGAATACAACTAAATAAAAATAAACATACACGTGTTTCTATGTGGGTGGATGGGTGTGACAGCATTTTATCTTTTGTGTTAATCTTAATTGTATTTGTTCCGTTTTTTTTTTTTTTGTTGTTGTTGTTGTTTTTCTTCTGCGGATGAGCAACTGTTACCACTGGATGCGTCGAGAAATATCGTTAACTAGCTTGAATCATTTTCTGCTATTTTTTTTTATTTTAATGATTAGAAATGCTAATTATCTAGTTAACGAGTCTTCGTTATCTCCATCCCTAGTAGACCTCAGTTTAGATTAAGGCCAAAGTTACAACTAGTCACGATGTCTGAGTAATGTTTTATGACGTATAGAAGCAGAGAGTGTAACTAATGACAGTTCATCGGTGAGCTACGTTTTATAAGTGCGTAGTGAGGTCATGAAGGCATTATTAATTATTCAACTTAGACAGGAAAGCGCGAAATGTAACCTTTTTGATGAAACTGGATAACTTGAACCTCGAACATTATTAGCAAAACCATACCACAACTACCACTCTCTTAGCATCCAAGAAACTATAATCCCTCCTCTTCGTGTTTCATTTTACCTCTGAACAACTGTTTATCCTGTATCATTTGTAAATCCTTCCAGCTACAGTCAAAGATATTTAGGGATCTCTGCACCACCCAAAATGTGAAAATGGCGAGTTTCGCTTTTCACCATTATTCCATTTTACAAATTTAAGGGAAAATATGAGATGAGAATTACTATTTCATATAACTGAGCTATGGTGCGTTAACTTGTATAATTTGAATCAATATCTAAATGCTGGGTGCATTTTAGTAAGGAACAAATATGCCAAATTTCATCTGAGTTCATCAATCGATCAGCGTAAGCCCACCTTCGTACGAGGTCGGCTACTCACTATCATTTGAAAAACCCTTAAAAAGATTGGTTCTTCGCATCTTAGACGAGTTCAAATTAGGTCTTTCTGACCGAAAGGGGACCCTCGATAGTGACTGAGAGGGATGAAAGGTCGATGCTGCATCACACAACGTGACAAACAGAACATTATAGAGCCCACATGAGGTATTAGCATTACAATTAAAATGAATGGCTTTCGTAACTTGGGAAATTCACGCAGCGATTTATTCCGTTATTTGTTCAATTAATTTAATATTTATATTTACGATCGTTTAGATGTGCATCGAGTTTATTTTTTAATATTTCGTCTTTTCCTCGTCATTCCTTGCCTAAATCTTTTCCCTTGGTTACAAATGCATGGTTTTAAATCTTATCCCTCCGTGTTTGGCACCTTAATTAAAATAAATAAAATAAAACTTAAAATAATACTGCGCGCGCGCACATATATACACCACGTGTTATTATCACTCTAAATTAGGTGTTCATCTAGAATTATATCATGCGGAAAATTCGTGCGTGAGCCTTTCGGATACGGCATTTTTGAAATGGTTTGGAAGCACTTGGGCACGAGGCCAACCAAAAACAGTTAGCTGCACGAAGAAAGAATGGACAAATGATGAATTGCCTTGGCTCGGCAAATGATTAATTATCCTAGAGATAGCGCTAGTAAAACAGTGATATTATTATACTAACCGGCTCTTCGGCAAGTGCCTTGCAATAAACATGTTTGAGCAATAAAAAGAGAACGAATAAGTGACAACAAATTTCCTGCCTGCAGTTTAACATTATAGAAGTGATGATAGCGAGAAAGTGAAAGTCAGCGTGTAGTACAACCAAGCTGGTTTTCTTTAATCGCCATTTGGTTGCCATATGCTACTGCATTGCAGGGTCAGCAACTGTAGCTGAAACATCAGTCGATTTTGAACATTTTGAAAATGAGGATACAATAAGAATTGTCGATCTTCCCCCCCCCCCCTTTGGCTCTTTTACAAATCGAGGTTTTCAACAAAGGAAGGGAAGTGAGAAAAAACAAGAAAATCATAAATGGTATGCAGTACTATATAAATATGTTCTCGTTCTCATTATGTTCCATTTGGGAAGAATATATTTTCATTTCGGAATTTAAAAAAAAAAGTATTGGTGTTTAATATGCTCATGTTCGATGCAGTTAGACGGGATAACGAACCGTTACTGGTTATCACATCAGTAGTAACATTGATTAATATCTAAAATAGTAATTTCTATTGGCCAGAGTTACAAGCGAAGTGCAAGTGACGTCACTGCTCTTTCTCTAGTAAATGCATCCTCAAATACCACGTTAATATTAATTTATTATTATTATTTAATATTAAAGTGGTATTTTATATACTTACGTGATACGAATATTAATTCTCCGTATGCAGGAACGAAAAATAAATTTCATTTAGTTTAAGCTCAGCCGACCGAAAATTCAAGAAGCTCCTTGTATCTTTTACGGGAATTGGGTCACACTTTCCAGTTGTATGTGACATCCAAACAGCCGACTAGACCACAGTGAAATCACTGTTTTCGTTAAAATATATTTTTTTATTAAAATTTATGATTACATATTTAAATTACTTGATACATACATTACATACACATATACATTTGATTACATATGATACATACATTACATTACATGCATTGATTACATATTTTTTTATTTAAAAAATCAATTTTTTTTATTATTAAAATTATGATTACATATTATAATTTCACATTTACAACATATAAGATTATATATTTACAACAGGTTTAATTCTTTTTTTTTTTCTTTTTTTTTGTAACAATGAAATTCGAACAGATTTTTCTTTTCTTTTCTTTTCCTTTTCTTTTCTGTATAATATATTAATAATAATAATAATACAGCATTTATTCAATTAACAATGAGTTATATGTATTTACAATTTTGATTTTAATATATTTAAGCGCTGTAACTACGGCACTTAAATGTGATATATGGATCCCCTCCCCTTTTTTTTTTTTTTGACCTTGGATGAGATGTAATTTCTCAGCTTCATTCTCGAAGCTCATTTGTTAAGCTTATCTGAGAATGACACCAGTTAGTTATTATTTATTGGTTTGTTTACTGTGTTGGGAAGTAGGCTGATGTTTAATAGGTTTGATTTCCACTACAGCCGTTGATTGAGAAACACACACACACACACACACACACACACACACACACACACACACACACACACACACACACACACACACACACACACACACACACACACACACACACACACACACACACAATAACTTGGAATGTATTGATACGTCGCTGAACTGGAAGCCTGAACGAATATATTGTGTTTCATTAAGTTTGTATGGTATTTTGGGTGCGTGTTTCTTGTTCATAGTATGTCCTTAGAGCTCTTTTCAGGCTATTGTAGTTTGTAAGGTTTCTGTATTCAAAAGGTAATTTGTTTAGCATGTCTGGGATGTAGAAGTTTCGTGTGGCCTTTCCGTAGTGATTATTGTATTTATACGGGATATAATTAGTTGTCTGAGGTCTTGTTATACGGTATGTATTTCTGACTGTCCTGTAGTTGGCATCGAAATAATGTTTTAGCAAAGCTGCATAGTGATTAAAAACAACAACAATAATAATAATAAATAATAATAATAATAATAATAATAATAATAATAATAATACAATATATATAAGCGAGTATTCAAACATCACTGAGGATATTATGTTTGCTAATAAAGAGGAGTGAAAATCACCTTTCACACTCACATCAGGAAATAGAAATAGATGTGATAATAAATATTGTATTATTTAAAGTCTAATATTTGTTCTTTCTAGTTTTTAATAATAGCTTTTTTATTTTTTTTGTAAAAGGTGTCAGTAAGCAGTACCGTTTAACACAATGGAAAACAAAATTTAGAGTTTAATGGGAAACTCTAAATACGTAAATAAATAAATATTTGCGTCCGTAATCATAAATGGTAATGGTTTAATGTCGGTGCCTATTGCTATAGACAAAAAAGTGTCTAAAGTCGATGTTGAATTTTAGTAATATATTGGTTTGCAGTATTATTAATAACTTCTGTAAATTACTAACGCCAGTAATGTAACGTCACGTGAACTTATCAAGCTTGGTGTACCTTTTAACGGTCCACAGATCACCAGAGGACATTCCTTACATTAACAGGCGTAAAATTCTTAACGTTGTCTAAATTACGTTCTTTAACCTTCCTTCTTCACGCGGATGTTAGTAGGGCTGTCACTGAAGATTTGAATGGAAAACTGGAACTGGATTAGAGAATCGCTCTTATCTCTAGATAACAGTAGAAAAGGAGGCATTCATGCATCGCTTTAGTAATCTCATTGCATTTTGAAAACGGCTTAAGTATTATTAAGACATTAAAGGCGTTTCCCTCTTTCTAATGGAGGTCATTTTAAATCTATTTTAAACAGAAAGAAGGAAGAAGAAAATAATGAAGAAAAAACCACGGGAGGAACGTGAAATGCTGGTACAGTAATTGAAAACAAGAGCAAATTACAGCAAAATAAATTAATACCGACAATGGGGGATTCCGGATGAGAATAATGATATTTATTAGATTAATATTAATTTTAGCAAACACAACTTGAATCCTGACACTCTTGTAGAGCGTCGGGATTTAAGTTGTGTTGGCTTTCGATTGTAATTGGTGATGTGGTATTGAATTTTTAACGAATAGCTCTGCTAATTTATAAGGCATCTAAGGCTGCGTTGTCTCTACTACCCAAATACCATTATCTATATTTGTATTTTATAGCATTATATGACTGCAGCATTTCATTTTATGTCCCTTCGTTATTCATATACGCCGCCATAGTTGAATTTCTAAAAAAAAAAAAAAAAGAAAAAGAAAAAAAAGAAGCATACAGTAATTAGTGAGCTTTCAGATGATAATCAGAGTGATGTCAGTTAAAATTATGTATTCGTAATACATAATTTTTTTGAACTGTAATAACATTTTATTTATCATCATACAGAGTATTTACATATATACAATAAAGCATATACTATTACATTTTCTGTTCAGTACAAAATGTAGAGTACAGTGATTTTTGTAAATATAAATGTACATAATTTTTTTTTCAATATCAATATCATAGCTTATTATTATACAGCCTATTTACATATACACAATTTTTTTATATCAGTATCTTCATTATTATTATACACCGTACTGACTGTTTTGTTGCATAATTTGCAGTCTTTGATATAAGGATTACGTGTAGATGAATGAGGCGTATTAATCCCACCTACTTCGAAGCTTGGGTTAGCTTTTATGAAGAGAGTGGGATTAACCTTCACTATTTATGTTGTTGTTACAATGGATGGGATGTAGGCATTGGATACTGGTGATTTGTGATGTGTATAGTTAATGGTATATTAGCTTTGTTGGTATATTTTCCAGAGTTCGTGTTTTAATGTTCTTTAGTTATCTATTTCTGTTTTAAGTTTCTTGGTAGGTTGTTGAGTAGCGTGGGTATCTGAACTCATAAAAGAACCATATGAGTTGTCTAAGGGTGTGGGGATGTAAAGAGTTGTTGCAGGTCGTGTTATACGATATGTGTTTCTGTTGTTTCGATAGGTGATGTTGAAGTAATTCCTTGTTAACGTCATGTAGTGCTTCAGGTTTTTAATGCTAAGAATTCTGTGTATCGCCATGTGCTGATCGTTATAATATTAACAAGATTATACAGATTTTTCAAAATGAATAACTAATATATATATATATATATATATATATATATATATATATATATATATATATATATATATATATATATATATATATATATATATATATATATATATATATATATATATATAATGTCATGTATTAATTCATTGCATATAGACAGCAGTTATATATGTCTACCCTATAGATAAAAAATGATAAGCCTTTTTATGTAACGTTTTTGTGTGAAGTTATTTGAAACATTTTGAAACTCAGGGGCTACCCTGAGTGTCGAGTCTTCAAAATTCGAGTCATCTGAATTCAAGGAGAACCGGCCTACCAGTCCGGAACTCGGGGGGTTGTTACAACCCCCGAGTTCCGGACTGGTGGGCCGGAACCCGACCTACCGGACTGGTAGGCCGGTTGTACAACAACCCCGTTGTATATACTTGGGGGTTGTTGTACAACCCCCGAGTATATACAACGCCATGGGGGGAACCCTCCCATTTCGAGTCTTCAAAATTCGAGTCATCAGAATTCAAGGAAAACTGGCCTACCAGTCCGGAACTCGAGGGTTGGGCGCCGCAGGCGCAAGGGGGAGGAACCCCCCCATTTCGAGTTTTCAAAATTCGAGTCATCAGAATTCAAGGAGAACCAGCCTATAGTTTGCCCACCGATTAGAGGTCCCTCGACACTTCTGCTCATGTCAGAAAAAGGAGAATCCATTCCGATAATAGGGTAATCAATCTGTCTTCTGGGATGTGTTTGTTTATTATTACAGGTCGGAAAATTTAGCTTTTCTTTTACGAACATTGTGGTTTTTAAAGTGTAACTATTTTGCTTGTATAACAGTTGGAAAAATGTACGTAGAGTGTTAACAAAATTAAAAAAAGGTATAGCATAAAACAAAAATTTAACTAAGTTTATTTTTAAGAAAGCTTTCTATAAAATAAAAATAATTATACAGAAAAACAGAAATTTTTTCAAATGAACTTAGATATTCTAAACTTACAGTTGAGAGAACTGAGACACTTTAATGTCCTAAACCGATTAATTATTTATGACTTGTTGTGACTCTTTTAACAAACCCGTGCAAAAAAAGGTTGAAAAAAAAAATACCATTATCAAATCCTTTTAATCTTCATAGTCATCTGAATCGGTGTCCGAATCGCCATCACTTTCACTTAAGCTGATCACCAAAGGTTCGCATAATTCTTCAATAATTCCGTCTCTGTCCCAATACGTATTTTCCAATGAGGTGACATGAAAGCAATATTTTCCCCAGTTTTGAACTGTAATACTTTCAATCGCCTGTTCTGAAAGCTTAAAAAGTTTCGACATGTCAATATCTCCAGTTACGTTGCGATGGCGAATGAAACTTTTCACTTCTGCCCAAACATACTCAATAGTATTAATATCGCAATGATATGGTGGTAGCCTCAAAGCTAGAAATCCATGGTCTTTGAGCATCCTGTCGAATTTAAATAGTTTATTTGTGGGAGAGTTTCTTTTGACCAAATTAAGCAATTCAATTTTTCGCATATCTGGGGAATGAGAAATGTTATTTGCAGAGAGCCAATCCATAAGAACTTGCTTCTTATTAGACCAATTTGGAACTTTGTTTGATCGAATAGAGTGATATGAAGCGTTATCAATTATAACAACAGCATTTTTAGGAAGGTTTGCAATCAGCAATGGGTTTTTAGTTTGCAACCTAAAAATAAAACCATTTCTCCACCCGCACACAAAATTATTATGCGCCTCGAGGCATTTCCGGTTTGTAGCACTCCACATTCTTCTTTAGACCGCCAACATTTTCCATAATTTAAATTACTATCAATCCAAGTTTCATTTGGATACACAATCGGTCTTTTCTCCTCCCTGAAACGTCTTATTGCTCTCAAATACTGCGTTCTAGATAAAACAATGTCACTTCGCTCCATGATAAGTTTCCTTTTATTCTGGGACTTTTTAAAACAAAATCCGATTTCATGAAGTATTTTCCTTAACGTTTCTATTTTCCAAGGAAAATTAATTTTTTCTTTAAGCACAGGAATCAATTTCGGAACAGTTGGCACTCTTTTCTCGACCACGTAAAATTCGTGAATAGTTCTTCTTATAACGTCTACATCAAAACAATTCGAAGCTACGGTTTCGATGGTTTTCTTTACTCTGGAGCTTTTTTTTTTTTAGGAGATTTAAATTTTGGCTTACCTTCACCTTTTGATTCCGTACGAATTCTTTTAACAGTCGACCCCGATACGCCCGCAATTGCACTTGCACGTTTTATGACTTGAGAAAGGGGAACAAGGAGACGATTCTTTTTCGCAGAATGTCAGCATATTATTCAATATTCTGTTGCAAGAGTTACTGAAACGTTTAACAACAGAACTTGTTGACTGTACTGGATCCATCATACAAATTAATAATAAAAAAATAATGCAAAAAAAGCGACAACAAAAATCAAGCTAGTACTTGTACAGCGACAGACAAGAAAGCACGTGATTTCGCATGTTGGCGACCAATTCGTACATCCTTCATTTCTTTCTCCCCTTCAGCATGAATCGACTATTCTTCGCAAAATGCCAAGGAGAGATCTACAAACGGTGGGCGAACTATACCAGTCCGGAACTCGGGGGATTGCGCATCGTAGTCGCAGGGGTCTCCCTTTCGAGTCTTCAAAATTCGAGTAATCAGAATTCAAGGCCTGGCCTATCAGTCCGGAACTCGGGAGGTTGGGCGCCGCAGGCGCCGGGGGGGGGGACTCCCTTTCGAGTCATCAGAATTCAAGGAGAACCGGCCTACCAATCCGGAACTCGAGGCGTCAAGGGGGGGGAAGAGTCCCACTAGTATTTCTATAAATTTATTAATAGCATGAGTAGCATTAAGTTATTTCTTCACATCCTAAACTATATATGGATGATTATACTTGCGTTGCGCAAACTGTATGATAGAAATGGCAGACAAAGTTGATCTGCAAAATGATAGCATTTTTCAGACTTAGGTAGAAAGGGTTGATCTGCAAAATGGTAGATAAGATCGATCTGCAAAATGCTTTTAAGCAATAATTAACAGCAATCTGTGAATTATTGCTTAAAGTTTTCACTCAAATATATGCAGAAGATGCAATAATAATTAGAATTATGATACATGGGGGCGTGCTGAAAAGTTGTGATAATCTCCATGAAGGAATTGAGGTAGAACCATTTATCTGAACCCCCCCCCCCTCGTAAGTAACAAACGCTTCGCAGTTGGCTGCAGCAGAAAAAGCATTTCTGTCATGATAACAGTTCTTTAACCACAATGAAACTGGGGAAGGTTTATTGACTGAGTACTGTCAACAGTTATTTTGCGCCCGTGCAAGAAATTAAAATCGCATCCCATGAGACTCGCAGAGGCGTCGAGAAACGTTTTTCTGTGTAAATATTCTCCTTGAGCGCATCAATACTTCGGCGCATGATCCATCTAACTCACGAAAACTGGTATCTTAGTGTCGAATTATGGCTTCAAAAATTAAATTGATTTAATTTTAGGTTAAATCTAAATTTATACCCATTAATTCTCTTAAACAATGCTGCAATAATGATTTTTATACTTTTTTTTTTTTTTTTTTTACTCTTCTGCACTATCAGCAACCGTCAGGAGGGTGGTTAAACATTAGGGAGAACAGCAAGGTTACTTGGAGTGGATGTGTCTCTCGGTGGAACCCTTAGTTTGAGAAACATAACATTTCCATTTTTCTATGTGACTATCCTATATTTTAAGGGAAGCTTTCGTATTATTTTTATTATAGTTATTGCAATAATTGTAATGAATCATATCGTACCAATGAATTAACATAAAAAAATGTTAAAAATTGGTCAAATTATGTTCGAATGGACAGCGTTGGAACAACAGTTATTCGGCTTTCTTTATTCTTCGTAATGTTCATCAACAAACTGTTCTCTTTAGATTCTGCACGATACTAAATTTAAGTAATTTTTCTTCTAGTTTGATCAGCATTAAAATCTGCTTTCACAACTGATCCTACAAATCTAGCTATGATTCTGTATACGATATGTTGCGTATCACTGTATGAGACACCAGAATATCACTCTGAAATATCACTCTAACTATTTTTAAGGTAATTCATTGGGCAAATTAAAATAATTATCACTTCTGTTAATATAGAAGAGATTAGCACGGATTCGATTTTCCTACATAAGTTTTCCTTCGAGTACTAAGGATTGGGTGTGTCTCTCGGTTCCTTTGCCGTAGTATGACCCGTATGTTTTCCAGTGTTCTCATTAGTCGCCATGCGGCAAAGTCATTGCCCTCTGGAAATCTAGACACAGCCTGACAGATCGAACCAAACGTCTCTTGGCTGCTTCTTGTGCAGACTTTGCGGCGTCGTCACTTGCATTCAGTCAATACATTTCGGGGACACTATGGCAGTTGACAATGCAAAGTTTAATGCTGGCTACCTGAACCCGCAGAGAGTGGAAGGGGAGATTAGGAAGTGCTCTTGTGCATCGTGGAATACATTTCGATTTGTAAATGTAATTCTGTTCACGGAGTATAAATATCCGTGTTCTTATTCCAGCTAGAAAGAGGTCAGCCATTGTTGCTATAGTAACAGTAAGATGAGCGCAGTTGATTGTGATGAATGGTCACAGGTCAGTGCTCTAGATTGTGGGCATTTTAAGACAAACACTTTCTTCCCTCTTCGTGAGTTATATCTTGGCCTTTAAAACTTTCCCTATAGGCAAAATGAAACCTACCGTGCTAAATTGCATGGTAAAACCCCTATGCAATCATTTCAGATTTCTGCCTGCTTATTTCAGTACATTATGGTCAAGTGACTGTGGACACGCAAATGCACTGACTCATCTGCAGACATACGGTCTGGCGTTATATGTGTGCGTAGGTGTCATTATCCTTGCTTCGAGTAGTAAGGTGGTTAAGATAATAAAGAAAACTGAGCTTAACGTTTCCAGTACTTTATTATTATTATTGTTGTTGTTGTTGTTCTCCTGTAAACAGTTCCCTAAGATATCATATAACGAACTCGGCGTATTCCTCATTGTTGAAAGCATTTGCAATAAGATAAGCCTGCAAGTTTTCAATATCATCGAGTCTTTTTCCTTTTAGTGCTCATTTAACTTTTGAAATGATGGAGGGAGGGTGATTCTCAATGTGCGAGATGTGGGGCAACAAAGTAAGTTATAAATTTATGGATTCTGATTCAATTCTACTTACTGGATAAAGTTATACAATTCTTGTTAATCCATCTTCCCTACCCGGAAGACACATAAAGTCTTCCCATAAACTGCTGAGATCTCTTTTTAGCCTGTCTTCAGTAACAAGCGAAAGTGGGGTAAGTGAGAGATAAGAAAACAGGCATGGAAGTCCGACTTTTGTATAATCTCTTAATGGAATCCATGACAAATGGTTTTCCTATATAACAATCAAGGAGGAACACTTTATCATACTTTCATTCCTAATGGAAAGCGGGTATACCACACATGTGGTTAGCCTTGTAGCCCTCCAACCAATGGGCTTTGAGTTCGACTCTCACTGTAGAATAGATATTGTAAATATCATTAGGTGGTGGACGATTTCTTTTTGTAGGGTGTGAGATCCTCCACAATCCTGCTTATAAGAGGCCTGAAGCAGCTTGGTTTCTGGAGGGGGAGATCCGGATTATCTAATCCCTTAGCCCACCCACGGTACCAATGTAGCAAAGGTTGAGCTAGGCGTAAACAAATCTTTAGGACTGTGCCACTTCTGCCACCCTTGTTGGCCGAGTAGACAGCATCTCCTCTCTCCAACCAACAGCTGTGGATTCCATTTCCACTGTGATATTAACATCGAGTTGGTAGCCACTTTTAGTCTCTCTCAGCCTGAAAAAAAAACAAAAAACTCCCAGACCGAAGACCTGAAAGAACATGAAAAAGTACTCTTGATCTTTAGAGAATGCTGACTGGATTATCTCTTAGCCTATCCATGGTACTAAATATACGATAAATTCTCAACCTTTCATGGACGACATTCACTTTATATATATAAAAAAAAATCACATTTACCTCCAGATTGGTCTGCTGATCTTCAGTGTTGTATGTAATATATCTGCTAACTACTTATAAAACTAATATAGTTTGAAAGAGCGAGATCAACTTGGCAAACGCTTTTCATCTTCCTTCACGCAGTAAGAGCAAAGCATACTTTTGTTGTTGAGTTCCGCCATTACTATTATGGTAGATCTCCTGAATAAAGTAAGCTAAGTTCGAATTCCAATTGTTATATTGACAAGACACACACACAACAAATAGAAGAGAATAATGAGTATTGCTATAATTTATATGTGAAATATCACAGTACTAACTGATATATGATGATAATTAACTGCTGTTAAGTAGGGGGAAAAGTCGACAATCGTTTTTGCTGCGTTTTCGCCTTATGGAAAACTAAATATTTAAGTCTAGTTTTGCAGTTCGCATTGAATACTTTTTTTTAGTTATTATGGTAACAATCTATAGCATTTATTATCGCTGTAACTTGATTACTTACATAAAGTTGATCATCTTTTTAATACTATCAAATGGATCTTTAACATCATTTAATGACTTAACAATGTATTTTAAATTGAATTTAGTGATCGTTGAGATTAACTTATTCTGTGTTATGTAGATTTGTTTAATTGTAAAGAAAGAAAGAGAGAGAAAACAACAAAACAGTAAGAAAGCTTCTCCGTGATTAGTTTAGTTTTCTGTTACTCGACTAACAGCCTTGACTACAATAAAAATATTTACAATACACTTTATATTTTTCTCAATTTCGGGATATTTTTGATTGTCTTAAAATAAACTCGGAATTCCATTGCTTTTCTATTTGTGAAGTGCAGATATTTTTACCATCTCTCTTTCTCTCTCTACTACTAGTAGTATATCTGGGAAGGGCGCAAAATCGATATCTTTTTATGAGAATCCGGGGTATTCTGGCTATAAAAGCAGCTGCATTTACAACCATGACTCACCTCTATTTCCCTGAGTTGGCTGGTACTGCCATAGTGGCAAAATGGAAAGTTAGTGTCCATAACGTAGAAAGTGAATGGATCACCTAATCTCTCGTGGGGAGAAATTCTGACTCACAGTGGCTGCACAGTGGGGAGTATTAGTTTCTGCTATCTAAGCTGTCTGAACTTAAAAACATCATTCTGAGGCTAGCATTTAAGAGATTATTTCTCAGGACCACAGTCCTAATTATAACCTCATTTTATCTAATTATCCGCTGTTTATTATCATCTTTCTGGTTTCCAGTTTTAGGCCTTTGGGTCTCTAACGACTAAGTTAACTGGATTTTGAAACCTTTCTATCTTTTTTTGGCAATCTCACGAAGATCTCTATAAACTTTATTTTTAAATGAGGGTGAGTTATTCAATCTCAGATAGATGGTAAAGGATTTTTCTCTGGAAGGTTTGATTTTTCTTTACATAAAAAAGAAAACCTGTTCATGAGAAGTGCATAATTGACATCCATAATAAACTTGACTCCTCGTCATTTTAAGTACTTCATCATATAATCCAAACTAACCTTCGCAGGGTTTTAATTATTAATACCTATTTTGAATTTATTTAATTAAAAACGTAATTTAATATAATTGATTGTTATATTTCATGTACAAACTTTGTTTGCTTACAGTTGGGTAAAGAATTAAACAAGAGTATAATTTACTTTGTAATCAAGTAAAAAAAAAAAAAAAGCTTTCTACATTTCTTCTTATTATTGTTATTACACGATATCTTCATGAAGTCCAAGGCCTCACTCGATGAGACTCCACTATGCCACACCCACTCCAAAGACCAATCCAACGTTTGACACTATAATCCACAGTCTTCACTCCGCCATCTATCAAGCGATAGTATTTTTCTGTTAATTATTTGTATGCATTTTTGACTGATAAATATACATATATTTAAATTTTTTTAGATAAAAGAACACTTTATTTACAGTAACTGGGAATTAGAATCTCCCAAACTTTTGATAATAGAAAACAATCATTCTGATTATACTGGATCCTTGCAATAATGCCCCAGAACTTTCTTTAGATAAACGATTATATTTAAAAAGAAATTTATTTAAAATTATATTTAAATCCACTTGTATGATTTGTGTCGACTGCTTGGCGAGCGACACAAAACTTATGAGATTTCTGAAATCGGATGCAGGGTTATGTTCTGGAAGTCTCTTTTCTATAGAATAATAACGTGAGTAATGTTATATTGCTCCAGGCTTCTGCGTTTGGTTCGAAATACTAGAGATATGGCGAGTTACTCGAAATCGAATTTAATCCTGAGAGTTGCAAGACTGAAACCCGATGCGCGCATGCACCAACATCAACAACTTGTCTGCAAATAAGGCATAGAAAAAAAATCTTCTAATGGGAATAAAATTGACAGCAGAGCACACACAGAATCGATGCTGAGAGGTGAAAATATTTACAGATATTAAAAAAGTCATTCGGAAAAACAAAAAAAAAATGAGCTGGTGGACTTATTATCTATATACTTATCTGTTCGGAAAAATAATGATGCATTTTATTTCGTTAAGATATTCTAATGGACGCAGAGATTTATTTGTTCATTGCGATCAAGCATGCAGACTTGGGCAAACGCCTGTAGTGTGGGTTCAAAAACTAAAAAGGTCTTATCAAGTAAGATCATGATCTAAGGGAATTTATCGACCCTTAATGCGTAAGCACTTATTAGATTCGTTTGTAAATTATTTCTAGATTCTCTCTCTCTCTCTCTCTCTCTCTCTCTCTCTGTCCCTGGGTGGATTTTAATTGAAAATTGGAATTCTTACAAAAAATTTGAATCTTAGTTTTTGGTTTCACTTGAACTATTGCAAACTCAAAGGAACAAAATGTATCGAAATTGCATGCAATGACTCGGGTTTGGTTAGGGGAGTCTCCCTAAAATTTAAGATTTAAGATGCACACTGGAACATATTTTCGTGGTAGTAAAGTATTGCTTCGATCGGATCATTTTTATTGGAAAACAGCTTGAACTGATACTAATCATTCCTCACTGGCTGGATAAAATTTAAACAAATTTGTATTTAGGATTTCCTATTAAAAATTTATCGACTTATTTCAATTTTGGTTTCACTCGAATCATTTGTAGTGACAAATTAGGGGGGAAAAATTATCTCTACAGCAAGTAAGTCAACAAGTAAGGAAATGATGGTTTACAATCAAAATGTAGCTTTTAGAAAATGTAATAAAATCACTGCCCTACACTGTACGCATAGGATGACTTATACCTCGTGCCAGCAGGCTGTTATGGTGATTTACTCACCATACATTCAGAGCAGGATTTGGACATTTCGATAGCGTTATTTCAACAGCGTATTCAGTAACAAACATGTTACTGTTTTAAAGCTACTTCTGGCTTCCAATAAAGTAGTGGCACAGGTCAGGAGAAAACTACCTGACACCTAAAGCCATTCTCAGATGTTCGTCATATAGGGAGATTCCAACTCGCGGCCTGTAGGTTAACGAGGAGATGCTGTTCATTCAGCTTGTATCTTCCCTACTGTTGGGTGAAGGCCCATTGCGGGAGGGTTGGGTCTACTTCTCCTATTGTGACCCATTTCATATTGGGAGAGTGTGTATATTGTATCTATGTATGAATTGAATGGATGAAGGTGAAAGACAATCACAAACATCCTCTCCTCCCCCCCCCCCCCAAGGCGGGATTCGAATTGTAGCATTTTGACTGGAGGGCGGATACGTTAACCACTCGGTCAACCAAGCCGGCATGTATATATACGAGGCATACATCACATGCACATGTGTGTGTGTGTGTGTGTGTTCTTTCCGAGCATAGTTTCACTTCAAAATATCTCGACACTTTTCTGAGAAAGTGCAATCGATTGTACTTCGCACATTTTATTTATTTAAACATTACAGAAGACATCATCCCTGTGAGGGAAAGACAGACCATTCCAACGCGATAAAGAATTAGCACTGTCTTTTTTAAACAAATAATTATTAAAATTTATTCAAGCTTTCATTAAAATGATGTCGCAATGGACTGCCTGTAAGTTAAGTGGTTGTATGCTGTGCGAAAGACTTGCTTCGATCTGATGAACAATGAGATATCCTAGATGTTATTAGCATCCTCCCCCTGCAGAGATCGGTATCATATCAGGACCATTTCTGTACAGTTCAACTAACGATGCATGAAAACACCACACCAGTCCTTTGTTTGTAAGCAATATTAAAATATCGTCACGCGTGCTATATGGTGCGGCTGGATCGCTTTGTTACAGCGGCTGCCTTTATACAGGATGTGCTAATGAGGCGTACAATTCGGGGATGGGACAATTGTCTCACTCCTGTCCATATCAATTATGTCTCCCATGTGATTACAGAGCGGAGCAAGAAATTATACTCTTCTATTCATTGTGTGTGTGTGTGTGTATTTTGGGGAGTAGAAACGGGAAGCGTATCACCCACTTAGAGGTACCTAATGGTATTAGGGGGAAAATGCTTCTTCTGACTGCACCTTAAACAGAATGTTGTAATTTCAGCAGTAAATGTAGAATAGAAAGTAAAATAGCAGAATTAATTGACTAAGTATTCAGTTTGCCTGCTAATAAGTCCCATGTAGGTGTTCACTCATAACTTCAGCTTAATTTATGAATCAAGTAGAGACAAAAAAAAGTTTTAATTAATATATAAAACAAATTAGAATAAGCTAGTAACTAATTAACTTAAATTCCAGTAAAATGAACCCTGCACAATACTGGAGGTGGGTGAAGTACTCTAAAAAAAAGTGTATACTTCAAGTAGAAGATTTAAAAAAAAAAAAAGTTTGTAGTTGCTCAATGAATACGACACCTTTAACCCCAAGAAAAGTTCATGATTTTGAGGGAGGGAGAAGTGAGTGAGAAGAATTTTACTCAGTACCCTTTTTTATTACTTTCCTCAATCTACGACATCTTATAAATGTTCAATGAAATTCGGATTAAGTGACCAAGCAGGCAATTTACAGAAATTATTTACTCTTATGGTTATAAGAGAGGTTTTATAGTATGACGTCCGAAGTTATCATCACAAACCACTTAAAGGGTGCACTAGCTCGTCAACGATATTCATTAAAAGTTGCGGTGTGAAACTCCCTCCACCAGCCTGCAGTGTTCTCACTGCACATTAGAAAGACGTTGGCATCAGTATGTTATGCCTTATAACACACTATAGCATGCCTGTTTGTATCATTTATAATATTTTTCCATCCTTTAGTCATATTAACTGAGGTTTTTCGCTCTCATATTCATTGTTTTGTTGTTTAATAGTGTATACTAATTTTGATACATTTACGAGGATCAGAGTAATGTCGTGGGAAGGGAAAGCAACTACTATTGTTTCTTGTTATAATTAGAATCTATTAAATTGTGAATTTTTTACTTATTTACATTAGAAAATACATAATAATTACAAAAATTTTAGAAATTACCTTGAAAAAAATTGCAATTTCTTGTAATTTTTCTCATTAGAGAAAAATTACAATAAAAATTACAAAATAAATGATGAGAAACATTACACCATGATTTTTATTATTTGCTTTGTTATATTATTTCTTCTTCTTTGCATATTCCGTCAGGAACATCGGGAGACTGTAAATGCTTTCTCTCGGTTCCTTATCCTTGCTTCTTCTCGCAATCTATTAAAGTCGATATTTTTCCATCTCCTTTCTTTTCCTGTTTAATAGTGTTTTAGCATTCCATTGATCAATTCGCGTACAATTTTCCAAGCTTTAGTCGATAACAAAGAGTCAGTTCGATTTCTGCATTTATCCGACTTGAAAACAGTAATTAAATTTTCGGAGACTTGCGGGTTGTTAGCCCACCGAGTTCCCATTCTGGTGGTAGGGCTGCTACTTCAGCATCCAGACATACATTTTATACACAAGCATTTACTATCGTGTATCTGTTTCGGTTATACCGCCGATAGCCGGTCACCAGAGACTCCTTTGTGATAACAGGTTCTATCACGAGAAAGTGAGGGTGGTATTTGAGTGGGAGAGGCTATATGTTATATACGAGTATATCATGAAGTCAAGGACTTCATGATATTACGCAATCACCACCTTTTAGAACCCTTGCTATACTTATGTAGAAGGAGAAGAATACCTCTTCTCCGATGGTTCCAAATCTGTAGCCATCTCTTATTTGAATTATATTATATACAGGTAATGTAACCGGTTTTTCTAGGTTATTCATAACTATTTTTCATGATAACTTTATATATCTCGTAGCAATGAATTTGTTCAAAGAAATCCAATATCTTATATAACCATTGACTTATGTTTATACTTTAATGTACTCGGAGTGGTACATTAAGATATAAACGTAAGGAAATATACCTAAATAAGAACTGTAATTGTATTGTACAATTAGTATGCTGTATCAATTTTCTGAGAGTCAGAAAAAAAAAAAGCACTCGCTCCGTCTTTCATGTTTTATGAGTTTTATAAACGCCTACTCTTCTTTCTGGCTTAAAATTTTGCACGTCATTCAGACATGGGGAAAAAAAAAAAAAAAAAAAAAAACTTTGGGCAGTTGCCATCTAACATGATATACAAATTTTAATTCATTCATATAGGTGTTTGCATATGTTTACCTGTTGAATATATCTTGTTTCTACCCCCCCCCCCGCCCACGATCCTCTCCCTTTGGAGAGAGAGAGAGAGAGATTTCGAATTGTTGGCCAATGCGACTTCCTTCTCATACATATTCTTTTTTTTTTTTAATTACTTTAAAAATTTTAGTGAGAAGAAAAGAGAAGGTTAGGAGTATTGGGTGGTATCTTCTAGATTACTGATGAGTAATACTTCATCGCTTGTAATAACCTCACATTAATAAATACATGCAAATAATATTCGAGACTTGCTAATAAACAGCGTGCTGATTATTAAACGTCTAAACGTTTTCGCTGCTGCCATCTAGTGTCTCGGGAGATAATTGAATTTATTGATTTATATAACTACCATTTATTTATTTTTAATATATTAAATTTATGTATTCCGTGTTAGTTTAATAATCATAATTATCTCTCTCGTAGAATACTTAATTATTCTAATGTAAAATAATGCCCTATAATAATTATTATTATAAATAAAATAACACACATAAATAAATGATAAAAATAAGGCGTGGCAGTAATAGCGAAATCAATTCATCATTTTTTACAGCGTAAAATTATGCATTGATTTTGGCACGTCGTTTAAGTAATTTATCTACTTATTTAACATTAATTCTGCTCCCATATTAAATGTAAAATAAAAATCCTTTTAAAAGAACATAGTCTTTATTAGTTTAAATCTCTTCTAAGTCTTAAATATTTCATTAAAGAAACATTCAGACTCTTTTCCATTTCAATATGACAGTTCCATTTGCATGAAACTATATGTATTGAAACTCTCCTGCGGTCGAAGTTAAAAAGCGATTAATATTTCACAGTATTGATTAAATAGATCCTGTATGGATAACTGTCTAAGCCAATTGATTTAGCAAGCTATACAGAATGATTTAAGTCTTCGTTCTGCATTTATAATCAGATTATAATATTTACGGTCACCTTGTTTATCATAACGTGTTGTTAAAAGGATCATTAATATAAATGAGATTTAAAATAGGTAAAAGAAAAGATCTTATTCGTTTAATAGAAATTATTAATGTGGCTGTTAAAATAGTTATAAATATCTGGGCTTTATTAATTATGAATATGAATTAGTAATGGTTTGGTATCGGAGAGTTTACACAACATGTTCACTGACCTCAAACGTTCACCATTGGCCATTTAGAAATACAAGTTACGAAAATATAAAGCTTATAAAATTATTATCAAGGAAACATCTTAATTATTTTAAAAAATATTAATTATTTTCATAACTTAATTAATTTCTCATATATTCTTTCCATATTAAGTAAAGAAAAGAACTTTCGTGACTTCTCGTTTCAGTCACGCAAAGAACTTAATAAAAATTCATCCGCTGATCTCAGACGTGACATACCCTGCTCCCGGATGTGCAAAGAAACAAAGAGAATTAATTACGACAGCTGTAAATTCCAGAACCTTCAAGCGTAGTATGAGATTTTTTTTTTATTTTAATGTAAGATCTTTACTCCTTCATAAGGTGTAGGAAATGTAATATCTGTACTATATAAAGAATTTAATTCCATCTCCCACTTTTCTGCCATAAGGATTATGAAATGCTGTAGCATAGTATATTTGAATTATTAACTTATTTTGCTATTCTACAGAAATCAACGCACAAGGACAGCTGACAGAACTTAACAGTACTTGTTAAAGAGCTACTCTTTTGCGTTTGACGTAAGGAATTAGTTTGACGCTTTAAAGATGAATCGACTATAGACTAGCATTTTAAAGGCCAGATCTTAGAAGCTCACAGTAACTCACACAAGAATCGCAGTATAGTACAGTATAGAATTCCATTTTTCATGTCTCTTACTCCTTTTGATTTCGGTTTAGTAAAATACAATACCTCTTCTCCGATTTCTTTCTTTCTTATTATTTTAAACAGTTGCAAGTGCTTCAATCTTTATTTAAATACAACGCTCAAATGTATTTTGGATAATATAAACATAATAAATAAATAAATAAATAAGTACTTTAACGCCTTTTATTCCCTAAAGGAAGTAACTAGAGCTCTCTTAGCTCTAACTAACGTTTTGAAGATATATAGGCAATCACTTTCATGCTTCAAGCTCTCACTGATAAAGAGTCCAAGCTCTCAATATATCAAAGCTTTTCAAGAGGGAGGGAGGGAGAGAGAGAGAGAGAGAGAGAAAGAGAGAGAGAGAGAGAGAGAGAGAGAATTTTATTTTTATTATTATTGTCTGAGACCTCCAGGGAGTTAAGGACTCATCGAGGCAGGCTATAAATCACCTAAACCAACTGTCACACCTCTTAAATTCATTCACACTAGATGCACTCACTACCCCTAAAGGCAAACTATTCCACTCACTCACTGCTTTGTGAGGGGGAAAAAAAAAAGAAAAAAGCCTAGCTCTTACTCCTTTTTTTTGACTGCGAACAAACTTAACTTCTATGGATGTCCCCGGGTATTCTCTCCACGCCTTTCATATAGCACAAAATTTGGTAGACACGGTAGGTATGGTAGACAACTATCGCCATCTCGTGGCCCTAAATCCTAACATTCGTATTATTGTCTGTAATAGTGTCAGTTTTTTTTTTATTATTATTATTATTATTATTATTATTATTATTATTATTATTATTATTATTATTATTATTATTATCTCGGGCAACTCCAAGGAGTCGACAGACTCATCGAAGGAGGCCCTAACATCATGTAAAGAACAACTATTCGACATTCACACAGTATCTATCATACCTCGCCTTGAACTCATTCACAGTCATAGCACCCACAACAGACTCTGGCAGCTTATTCCACTCATTCACCACTCTCCAAGTAAAAAACCTAGCTCTAACACCCCTGCTAACCACATTCTTGCCCAGTTCCATGTATGGCCCGCAAGTTACTGAGGCATGATCTACCCTTCACAAAACCATGTTGTCCCTCATACAGTATCCCATTTTCATCTATCCAATCCTGTATTCTTCTCTTGACCAATTTCTCCAAGACCTTAACAATGATTCCTGATATGCTAATCGGTGGTAATTTACAACAGCAGTCTTGGAACCTCCTTTATGCAGTGGAACTATTTTCCCCTCTTTCCACCCCCCTAGGGACTAACCCAGATCCGAGACTCTAATTAAACAAAATGGCCAAGGGTACTGACAATTCTTTAGCCGCTTCACGTACGACATGAGCTGGTATACCATCCAATCCCACCGATGTATTGAAATATAAAAAAAATCCACTAATGCTTTTTTTAATTTCCATAGAGAATAGGCTAGGCCGTTTTAGCTCTAATTAACTTTTTTAAGACTGCTGGCCAATCATTCTCAACCCATAGCCATCATTCATTGCTGGCCCAAGCTTATCCTTGATCCAAAGGCATCCAGGAAGGAGAGTACGGTAAACAGCTGCTGCCATTTTATTGTCTTAACCCTGAAACCGTGGTCTAAAATAGCATGAGTTCTGTGGTCGATTTTCATCAGTTGCTGAGTTAAAAACCCTAATGTAGAGAGAAAAACCCTACTTTTCAGTGCCAAAAGCTGACAAACCTAACAACCGACTGAAAAGAAAAAGACATAGAAAAAGTTAGTTGGCGACTAGAATCGAACTTAGAACGGACTTTCTTTCAAACGTCTTTCTTTCCATTTCCACAGATTATAGAGGCACAAATGTTTTAGGATATACACAATAACTGAAATTTAGCAATTTCTTAAATCTTAAATAATATATATATATATAACTGCTACAGTGTGTCACTAATTTCTGGCAAGAGGTTCATAGCATTGTGTTCCAATCTTCGTTTAAATCATTAGTAAGTTTCACTAATGAATAGGACTGTGGAATGACTGCAAGCCATTCACTTCATTCAACAGCTTCAGTTAATCTCATAGATTTTCGATCGGATTCAACATGTTGTTCTGTTCAGGCCACTGCAAGATTCCGATGCTCTTCTCTTCCAGCCATGTGTTTAGGTCACAAAGCGATACTGCTTTGTGACATGGAGTGTTATCGTTTTAGAAGGTCAGAAGGGCTGATGATACAAAATTCTCACAACATACGACATCCACATCGTCCTAAATTCTAGATACTGATTGTCCATTACATCAATGTTGATCCTACCAGTCATAATTCTATGCACTATTATCAGTAGAACAAATGGACATAACCTGTCAGGCCACAAAATTGATGAAATTTTAGAATCTCTTGCTGATTATATGTAAACAAAATGGATAGATCGCATAAGCTGAATGGATAATACTCGATTACCAAAATTAGTGGTATATAAATAAAAAATAAATAAATAAACATTGTAAGACCAAGAAAAAAATGACCTGAGATTGGAATAGGACATTTACCTTGAATCACTAGTATGAAGAGCTCAGTCAGTATAGACAAGTGATGGCGAACCTATGACACACGTGTCAGCACTGACACACTTGAGGGTTTTAGGTGACACACCTTGGATGTTGAAAAATATTGGTATTCTGATGAAAAAACTGCAATAAATCGTGTAAGATCGCTCTCAGTTAAGGCGAAGATAGGTTTCGGTTCATTGAAAGAATTATATTTTATAGTTACTATTTCTATTTTATTTTGTAACTAGCCTATAAACAACGAGCGTTTTAAGTTTATGTTTTCTTTCTTATTCATTATAATTTCTGCATAGTCATATGATATTATAAAAACTTATAAAAATTATCAATATTATATGGTACAAACTTATAAAAATTATTATCAATATTATACGATACAAACTTATCAATACGTGCTTTATATATTATAAACTTAAATTTTTCATTTTACTTCTGTGTGAAATTCGTTCATGCATCATTCCAAGTCTCTCGACTGAGTAATACGTCTAAACATATTTAAAACCACTTTAACAGGAAATATAATTCGCAGCATTAAATATTGAATTTATCTGAGTAAATAATGAAAACATTTTTATAGTTGCAATAAATTCAGTAAATTTTGTTAAATAATGCAAATAGTAACAACTTACGATGACGTCGCAACAAAACCTACTAAATAGTTGCTATTTAGTAGCATGATAGAGAGTAAAACGTAACAAGGTTGCTACGAACGTACCGGTAATAATAAATCTGGCAATCCTGCTGAAAGAAGTAGTGGTAGTCTTGCATGATATGCCACTTAATTAATTTGAGTTGCTGGTGTATAATTCACTTGTAATTGTTAGTTCTTATTAATTATTACTGCTTAATTACTGCTGTATATAATTGTGCTCTTTTTTTTTTAATTTGTGAACCCTTTTACAATGGCAGCTAGCACTGATAAAAAACTAAAATTATCACAGAAAGGAAGTGGAAGAAATTTCCAAGATGCCTGAATTGAACAATATGGTGTTATTGATAGAGGCAATAAAGTTTTATGTAAATTGTGTGGTGAGCTATCTGTGAGTAGAACTTGAAATGTAAGAAGACATTTTGAAACTAAGCACAAATAGCTCCTAGAAAAAACTTTTGAAGAACGCAAAGAACACATATCTCAACATCTAAAACTGGCAGAATCACAAAATCAGGGACTTTAATTAAATTTGTTTCAGAACCTTCAAATTTAGTAGCTACAAGTTCAGTATTTCACATACTATTGTTGAACATGGGAACCACTTAGTGATGGTGATTATATTGAAGAAGCTTTGGTAAAGTGTGCACCATTTTTATTTGAGGACTTTCATAATAAGGAAGCTATTGTAAAGCGCAAAGAGTTACCATTAAACAGGAATACTATTAAAGACAGAGTTATATCAATGAATGCTAGTATAGAAAATCAAATACAACAAGACTTGAACTCATGCCATTGTTTTTCCATTTGTCTCGACGAAACTACAGATATTACGTCATCAGCTCGATTGGCTATTATTTCAAGGTATAAGAGAGAATGATTACTATTTGGGTTTTTTTTTGGTCAAATATATTTATTTTAAACTAAGTTATTCCAACTAGTTTCGCCAACTGTGGCTGTTGGCTTCATCAGGGTTAGAATTATATAAATCCACAGTTGGCTGAACTAGTTGGTATAACTTAGTTTAAAATAAATATATTTAACCAAAAAAACCCAAATAGTAGTCATTGTCTCCTATAGTTCTCGTGATCAAAAATAACTATTTTATTATTGCAAGATATTTTCACGGTGATTCTATGCACGAGAAATTGATAAAGTTAGAAAATTTACCTCAAAACACGACAGGTAAAGACATATGCGACTGTGTTGTTAAAGTGTTCCTTGAGAAACAGATAGATTTATCGAAAATATTTTCGATTACAACTGATGACGCGCCTAATATGGTTGGCCTAATGTCGGTTTTATCAAACAATTTACAGAATATGTTGGTCATCCCCTGGTTTGTTTCCATTGTATTATATATCAGGAGACACTGTGTGCGAAATCAGGCTTAAAGGATTTGGATGATGTGATGAGAATTGTGACAGACAAAGGAACTAATTTTATTGCTGCCAGGGCTTTAAACAAACGAGAATTTAATTCACTTTTAAGCAAAGTTGAATCAGTGTACAATGGTATATTAATGTACAGTAATGTACAATAATATTCGATGGTTGAGTCTTGGCCAAGTATTTGAACGGTTTGTTGAATGTTTAAATGAAATTAAATTGTATTTAAATATGAAGGGCATGGAGCACGAATTTTCTCAGTTGAACGATTCTGCTTGACTCAAGTAAGCTGTGTTTATCACAGATTTCTCATTGCACCTGAATGAACTTAATATACAATTGCAAGGTTTCGGAAAATCTGTCGATGTTATGTTTGGCACGATCAAGAACCTTGAAATATTTTGAGAATAAACTCAAAATATTTCAACGTGATTTCGAAAATAATAATTTTAAGTATTTCCCAAGAGTGAAAATTGTTTTTAACGAAACCAGCCCCAAAAATCGTGAACAACATATCTACCAATCTATCGAAGTTCTAAAGCCAGTAACTGAGCAGTTTTCTTCTAGATTTAAGCAATTTCGAATGTTAGAACAAACAATCCAATTCATAAAGTATCCTGATGAAACAGAATTCATGGATCTTAAATTAGATAGCTTTGAGTGGTTGGATTTAGAAGATCTAGAAATGCAACTAGCCGACTTCCAGTGTAATCATATCTGGAAAAGAAAGTTTATTGCTCTTAGAAATGAATTAGAAGAACTTGAGCGGGAACGTATGCATGATACCGCGTGTAAAAATTCAGACTGTGAAATTCTAAGCGTGTGGAATAGCCTTCCCAAAAACTTTCATGCTTTTAAAATCTTTGCTAAAGCTCTTCTAACAATTTTCTCTTCTACATACTCTTGTGAAACTCTATTTTCCGCCTTAAATAATATCAAATCGAAAGGGAGAAATAGATTGAGCAATGATTTGAGCGATGCCTGTGTAGCATTAAAATGTACACACTATAGCCTTCCCTTCTATAAAGCAACTTTCTACCAGTACTCAGCAACAGAAAAGTCATTAAATGAATTTTTGTATTTTTTTACAAACTTACATTAATGTAAGTTTGTAATTTCACTTTATTAAATTAATTGTATAATATGAATTCATAGATTTTATATCAATCTCCTATTAAATAAATAGCCTAATATGATATGTATAAGTCACCATCTATGATTATGTAGTTAAATTTATAATGCATGCATGCAAGTGGCACATCAACAACGTCAATATTTAAAAAAAAAATGTTTGACACACCTGGGTAAAAATGTTCGCCATCACTGGTATGGACGAAGCCCTTTGGTCGAAAAGACCTGAGTTCGATTCCCATCAGTGACGCGAGGAACCTTAGCCGGTCTCATACGGACGTTGGGGGAGAGTTCTGGCCCCATGAACATGCATGGATTACAGTCATGAATATGTCCCAGCCATATTCCGGTCCCAAGCCTGGATAAAATTGGGGGTTTGAAGAAAGCAATGGTGAACTACCCTGAAAAATCTCAACAGGAATACTTTGTGGGAAATGCCTACAAAGTCACCTATGGTCGGAAACGACTGAAAGGGAAAACTAGGAACCACCAGAATGACGAATCTCTATAGCAAAAAAAGCAACTTCGATCATTATATTGACGCCTACGAATGTCATCGATAGGACAATGCATTGCACTCAGCTCAAAAGAATTCTCCGAGCACTTCTATTCATAAAGACACCATCAGACTAGAAGAGAATGTGGAGTGCATCGTCGTCCACAGAAGTGATTTTCATTTGCTTCGTGTCCTTGTTCTGTTTGTTTCGTTTCAAACCCATTGATAATCTTATTTCTTTGTGATCTGTGATCTTGATCATTTACTACAAAATGCCTACTTGTTAAACAATGCAAATAAGATTATAATTCTATTTACATTGCTTTTAAACCCTTGTAGATAATTTACTAGCGAACTGCAGATCATATTTTTTCCTGCAGAAACGGAGTTTATATCTATAGCACTGGGCTGCCTGAAGAAAGAGGGTTCTAATTCCATTCTAATCATCGACTAGAGAAGCTCTTTCTAAGCTTTTTTCAACTGGCTCCAGACTTATTCGAGCTCACGAACAAGTAGAGTTTTCTTCTGGAAACTCGAGTTTTTAATCCAGCAACTCAGGATAATCAACTGCCGAACCCATACTATTTACGACAATAATATGTTGCGTTACGTTCAGGAACCATAAGATGGAGACAGTCGTCTGCAGTACTCCACTTACCGGATGTCGTTTAAAAACCATCGATAGTTTGGGCTAGCTATTACCGATTGGCTTAGGATGAAAATTAGCTGTCGTTCAGGGCCACACCTACTGTCTATGGGTGGATTACAAGGCGTTCTCCCCTTTAAATGAATGCCACTGACTTTTAGTTTGATTTTTTTCTTTATGTGTGTGTGTGTGTGTGTGTGTGTGTGTGTGTGTGTGTGTGTGTGTGTGTAGACATTATGGGAAAGAAAAAAAGCAACTACCAATTACCTGAATACAGCAGTCCAGAAAGGGGGGGGGGTTCCGGTCAGGGTCACATTTACCATAAGGCGCATTAGCGCAAGCTAGGGCCTCATTTTAAACCCTTACATTTGAACAAACATTTGAAAATTCGCGAAAAAAATATTTTATATTGTCAGTGAAGTGAAAGAACATAAAGTTATTTTGTTCCGTTGCACCGATTTGAAGAATAAAAGACAGCAAATTTACTATTACTAAATAGATTCATTGCAAAGGCTGATCTCTGGTCATTTCAGAGTTGCTTATTTTCGCACATGTGAAATTCGTTTTCATTTTTGAGAAGAGGCACAATAAATGAAATGTGCCGCACAATCAAATATCGTAGGACTGCAAAGGGAATTTCAAGTAACACAGTACATGTAAAGACAAGTGACACAAAGGTCGCTCCACGACAGTTAAGTGGCGCACCTGGGTGGGGGGGAGGGATCCTGTCCCCCAAAACCAAAAGGAAAACACACTAGAAAAATTTCCAAAAATCTTTTCCTCAAATTCTTTTTTTTTTTTTTTTTAATTTATGTTGTGTCATGTCTTCTATTTCTATGCTACTTATGAATTAGCGGTCACATAAGGTTTATTCGATCTCTGGCACAGGCACGCGGAATTTTCCTCTCAGAAACTCGGGTTTTTCGTCCCGTAAACTCAAGAAAAGAAACCATAGTACCCACATTATTTCAGACAGTAACATATCTTGTTAGGGTTAGGTATCAAGAGATGGCAGCACTTATTTGCCAGCCTGTTCATCGGTGGCTGCTATAATTAGTGATAGACTTGGGCCAGCTATCTCTGATTGGCCACTGGTGGAGTTTGAACTTGCCAATTCAGTCTCCAAAAGCTAGATAGGGTATAAAGGCCTCGTCTACTCTCTATAAGAGAATAAAAGGCATTAGCTGATTTATTTATTTTTTTTATAAGGTAGGAATACTCTATTGCTCTCGGGAATCACTGCCGCTGTGAACGCAAGGCGAACGAAATAGTGCTCGGGAGGACCGAGCGCTACTTCGTTTGGCCGAGCAGGGGCAGTGGAGATCACGAGTACCATGTATTGGCGATCACTGCAGATGCTTAGTCATAGGTCGTATGCAATGTGTATTCTCAAATCATCTACTAAACTTCCCCTCCCCCCACCCCAAGATTAAATCACTGCCACAGTTCAGAGATTAACGGGCGGAGAGGGTAATTGCATGATAAAAAGGTAGAATGCCGATGAACTTTGGATCCATGAAAAATGCTGGTGTGGTCTGGCTATTTCATCCACCTCGGCTGATGGAGGTTAAGTGTAATTCGTACGCCGCGTAACAACTAATAGTTTAGTTACCGTTATTTGGCTAGCATTTCTAAAGCAGTATACAAGTGTATATACCTAATTATATGGTTAAAGTAGTCGGTAAGAATATATTTCTCAATGAATTTGTTATTCTTATTTTGCAGTTACTGGTTTATTTTTAACAAAACCAAGATACTACTGTTTCTATTTTTGTATTTTTAGCTTTTAACGTAATTATTTATTTTATTTAACGATATGCTTATTTTGGATTTAATAAATATTTATTTCGCTTTTGATAGTATAATACACATAATGATGCCAAGAAAGAAGTTTGAATCTGGAGGTAGTAGAAGAAAACGACTCAGAGAAAAAGAAAAACAGCTAAATAGTCAAAAGGGGAAAATTGTTGTTTCTTACGATCTTCTGAAAATGAAGGAATTGAAGAATTTCATAGAATTGAAGTAAAAAAAAAAAAAATCAGCTAACATCTTTTTATTCCCGTATATATAGGGAGTTGGCGAGGTCGTTTTTAGCCCTATCTAACTTTTGGAGACTAAGTGAGCAGTTCAATCTCCACCGGTACCCAATCAGAAAAATGGCCCAAGGCTATCACTAATTAAGTGGCACGCAGTGAAGAGTGACCGCTCAACACGTGCCGCCATCTCATGGTCCCTAGCTCTAACACTTGTATTTAATGTCTGAAATAATGTGGGTTTTACGGTCGATTTTCTTGAGTTTACGGGACGAAAAACCCGAGTTTCCGGGAGAAAAAATCCGCTTTCCCGTGCCAGAGATCGACTAACTCGGGAACCGGTCGAAAAAAGGCTTAGAAAAATTTCCTCTAGTCGCAGACCAGACTCGAAATCAAGTCTTCCTTCGTGCGATCAAGCGCCGTGGTGTGTAAACGCCACATTCACTGAGATATTTTATTTTCTCAAAAGCATCTATATACATTCGGACGAACTATTTACATATATACAATAAGTATATAGCATGCTTATTTCAGTTAACAATTTTCATTTACAACATGATAATATATACAATAAGACAGGCTCTAGAACTGAAGTTATTATTATTATTATGTGACACCTCCAGGGAGCCCAAAGACTCATCGAGGGAGAGAATGCCAACAGCATCGAACAATTTACCCCTTCCAACTACTAACCACGCACAAACTTGCTTAACATTTTGCGAGCCATTAGTAGCAGAGGCTCTACCAATCGACCGACCTCTGCTGGCAAATAGTTGCAAAGAGTTGTGCAAAACGTTGAACCTCATACTTCTCGGAATGAAAGCGAAACATTGGTATCAGTATCAGGAGGAGACGAAAGTGAAAATGAAGAACATCAGAGTAATATGGAAAACACCGAAGGAGAGAAAGGAGTAAATGAAACAAATCAGGAGGGTTTTGGAGAAAATTTTCAATCGGAGTCTGTACTTACCAGCAAGCAAGCTATCTCTTATCCTACCGATATAACAGTGTGGTCAATTAGTATTAATGAAATTTATCGAGCATATTTGAATAAATATGCCCCAGAATGTTGGTAAAATCGAAAATTTAAAAAAAATACACAGAACGCAATCGAATATATATGTCAGAAATATAAATGAAACACATTTTTACTGTAAAACGGCGAATGAAACAAAGGAGAAACGTGAGCGGCTAATTTTTTCAGAAACCAGCAAAGCAATTTACTGCTTTGTTTGTAAATTGTTTTCTAAGTCAAATAATAGCTTAATGAAGGGTTTTAATGACCAGAGAAATATAACACAAACCTTTTGCGATCACAAGCGTTCTACTGAGCATATATGAGTGATGTGCACATATCGCAAAAGAATATGAAGTTCTATAAATAGTCGAATTGATTCTGAATTGATCAAACAAATACAATTTGAATAAAATTATTGGAGAGCGGTTTTTCTTTTATTGTCCAGATTTCACTTTCAGTCTTATTGTATGGAAGTGATATCTATACAATAAAACAAAAAGACAAACGAAGATTAATAACAGCAAAAATGAAGTTTATGAGAAAAACTTCAAAGTATACTCTATATGATCACAAAAGAAACGAAGAAATTATGAAAGAATTAAACCAAGAATTAAACCAGTAATAGAAAAAATTAAAAAAATAAACATAAATGGATGGAACACGTTCATAGAATGAAAATAGAAAGATTACCAAAACAAGCCTTAAAGTACAAGCCATTAGGGAAAAGAAAACCAGGACGGCCTCTTAAAAGATGCAATGATGACTTCTAAGGCCTAAATCCTTGATATGCATGATGATGATGAAGAGAGGTTTTAAAAAAGAATAATATCTACCATTAAATTACTGAGTAAACTAGGGCTAGCATTTCGGCGCAATACAAATTATGTTGCTCTGATTCTCGTGGAAATTATTTATCGTGTTTACATTATTTAAGTGAATTCAATGATTTTTTTAAGACATCACACAAAAATGTACTATGGTTCTGGCAGATCAAATTATCTTTCTTACCACACTTGTGACGAATTCATAACTACTAAGAACAAGAGAAATATTAATATCAGAAATTTAGGAAGCTGCTTATTTTTGCAATAATACTTGATTCAATGCCAGACGTTGCGCATAATGACCAACTAGCTATTATATTTAGGTACCTTACCGCAAAAGGTTAGGAATGGCTAAAACAACAGTCAGAGACCTGTCTGAAATCTGGAAGGATGGATCTATCTCCATGGGAACAAAGTTGAGGATTTTAGATGCAGTTGTTTTTCCAACAGCGACTTATGGATGCAAGACTTGGAACCTAAAGAAGTCAGATAAGAAACGGATATCTGCTTTTGAGATGTGGTGTTACAGAAGACTATTGAGGATATCATATACTGAAAGTTGTACAAATGAATGGGTGTTAGAAAAGATTAGTAGAACTTTAAGGCTCCTTAAGGATATTGACAGAAGAAAGTTAAAATATGTTGGACACATAGAAAGGATGGAAGGAGGACTTCTCAGAACAGTAATAGAAGGTAAAGTTCCTGGAAAAAGAGGCAGGGGTAGACCATCAATGAGATAGATGGATGGTGTGTGTCTGGAGTGACTGATCTTCAGAGAGTTGAGGCCAGGATCTATAAAGGGGACCTTGTGCAACAAACCTTTTTAGCGCCCTAAAATATTTTTCAAAGGAAAAATACGTTTATTTTTCGAAATAAACGTATTGTAAAACGTCTTACCTGCAAATGATTTTGGCACAGGAAAACAAAAAAAAACACATTCGAAATATAATACGTTTCCGCAAATGTGTACCGACTGTGCCCACTCGATCGTGGGGCCCGGGTTGCATTGCACCCACTGCACCCACGAGATGTCCGGCCCTGGTTGAAGCTGCCAGAAAAGCAAACAACAGGACTACATAGCGAGGCCTGGTGTGGAACATCACCGAGCATCGGAGTGACCATACGGCATCTGTAGATGCCCAGTGAACATAGATAGATAGATAGATAGATAGATAGATAGATACAGCAAATTCTGACATTAGAGAAAAAACATTTACCATTTTCATTAGTATTACACAACATAATTCCTTATATTTAGAAGAGGTAGTATTAAAAAATTAGAAGAATTATGTTTGGAGATAAAAATGTGCAGAGGACAAAGCTATGATAACGCTTTTACAACGAATAAATGTACTAGTAAATCTCTACAAGATCCTGATATGGATTTGCTGTTAGCTAATAATTTGTTAGTCTTTAATTGGTTTTATTTTAGATATGCAAAATTTAAAGATGAAAAGAAAAGAGTGAAAAAAATGAAAAAAAAATGTGTGGCGAAGTTTCATAATCTAACGATGAGATAATATTACATGGGAAAGAAATTTTCATTGTTAATACTTTTAATGTCATTTGCGATAAGCTAATAATGGAAATTAATGAAAGAGCAAAAACCTATTTAGACATATTATTATTATTATTATTATTATTATTATTATTATTATTATTATTATTATTATTATTATTATTATTATTATTATTATTATTATTATTCCTGATACCTCCAAGGAGTCCGAAGGCTCATCGCGGGAGGACACCTACAACTGCTACTACACCGAACCTCTACTACGGATCATCTCCATCTACCGCCCACCTCCACCAAAAATATGTTTGACATTATTTTTGAAAACAGATATAGATCAAGACTAGTATTAAGTTTTACAAAATTTTACAAACTTAAGGGACTGATATTGACTCAGAAAAATTTATTGGTGAAGTTAAGCAACTTTTAATAATGATAAAGGAAGAAAATTCTTCAATTAAAAATATGTACACATTTATAAATGATGGGTTAAAGTATACTTTTTTTTCCGAACGTAGAAACAAGTTATTTATTTTTTTTTTTTGACAATGCCTATTTCAAATGCAAGTGCATTTTCAGTGCTGCAGCGAATAAAAAATTATTTAAGAAGCAACTTGCACCAAAATAAAACGAGTGATTTGTAGTTATTATGCATTGAATCAGATGTAATGGACTCGATTAATTATGATGACATTATAAATATATTTGCTAAAACCAAAGCCAGAAAAAAAAACTTTTAGTTATTAATTTCTTTTATTTAAATTTGAAGTGATTTATTTTTTTATACTTTTTTTAAATATATGTATTTAAATAGATACAAATATATGTATACCAATGTTGAGTTGTACATTGGTACATTGTACATTAGTATACCAATGTATACCAATATATGTATACCAATATATGTATACCAAAATCAGTTATTATGGAAATGTTGACTTTTATTTTCAATTAACTAAAAAAAATGCGTATGAATTTGATTAACTGAAATAGACTTGTTCTTTCGAGACCTTGTAATGATGTTGCGCCTAGTGTCTCCAAAAGTATAAAGGCGACCCTGGTTCGGGGCAAGAATGTACAGCATATTTTTTTATCTTTCTCAGTAGTGCCGTTTTCAGCCATCTGTCCTTGCCGTAGGGTGATTAATTTTTTTTTAAGCAGAGATCCAAACGTCTTTCTTTCGTCGGCCCTCTGGGTGTGTGTGTGTGTGTTGTTCAGAGTTACGGAAAAGAATAATTTGAATGGTTAAAGAATTTCTTCTAAGTCAAACTTAGGTAGCGCTGTGAGCAATCTCATGTTGTGTACATTTGGATGTAAGCAGTCGGGAATTGTGAGTATCCTGTATCCGATGATTAGAAGCGGATAGTTTGTATTTTTGAGTTATTGGATCGCTTTTTGATGATAGTATTAACAATCTTTAGTAACTTGCTTGTTACTGATAATAATAACAAGATAATTTCCAGCTGGGAATGAGGCATCCTATGTTTCTTGCTAGAACTATTCTTGTTCAAAACGGACAAGTTGACGAAGCCTTCCGTCTCCTAGATCGGTTAGCAAATCAACTTTTCGATTGTTTATTTATCCTGAAAAATTAGCTAATTCATTACTTATCTAGTTATAGATGAAAGGAAAGAAATAAATTTCAATTTTTATTAGGATTTTACGATAATGAGCAGGATAAAAATGAAATTGTTTCACCATGGAGTTATTCAACATTAATAATTTTGTTATCTTCAAGTGTAAATTTTTAAATGTTTTGAAATAAGTATAAAACCGACTTGATTGACATTTCTAAAATTTCTAAGAATGTTCTAAAATTTACAATAGACTTGATCAATAGACAATCGCTTTCTTTAAATTGGTTGATAGAATTAGATAAACCTCCCCACACACATGCATAATATTAAAGTTTTATTTATGTGGCGATTGTATATAACAAAATTTTATAGAATATGCAGTTCTTGAATATCATGTGTCACAAGAGGCTGGTAAACTAAAGAGACGCTTATATTTTCCTTTATCAGCACTGAAGGAAGGAAGTATTTTGTGTGCGTCTGTACTTTTCACACATAAAAGGTTGTAAACCTATGGTACATCGGTAGTATGTCTGGCTGAGCTGAGTATTTTTTTAAATAATTTTTATAATTTGCTTTTTTTTTTATTTGTAATTGAGAAATCTTGCTCAAAAGACTTAACACGGAACTTTTTCAGACCACTTCAAGCTTCCAGTAAGTGAGGCAATGGTTTCATATTAGGTGATGAAACTTATCTTCTACCTAGATAAATAAGGATGTTTTAAGGAACATTGGTAGGGAGAAACAAAAGAAGAGTGCAGAGAAGCTCATTCACTGATTTTAAACTGGAAGTAAGTGGGCCAACCAGCAGTTAATTTTGGCAGGGTATATGTATACCTCCTCAATGGGTATTTCTGTGTCATGGTATACCTCCTCAGCGAATATTTCCATAGGTGGAAGTGCCTTATAAGTACATAAATAGACTATGCTATAAATAGGCCATGCTTAGATTTTTGTATATGAAGGTATTTGCAAATGAAGATAGATACACTACTATTTGCAGATGATCAAATAGTATTAGCTACATCAGAAGATGACTTACAAAGATCATTAAAATCATTAAATGATATCTCAAAGCAATATAATATGACAATATCCAAAGAAAAAACAAAAATAATGGCATTCAAAGGAGAAAACCCAATAAGAAGTAAAATAGTGATAGATAATAAAATACTAGAACAAGTAAACACTTTCAGATACTTGGGATGTGATCTATCATACGAAGAAGAAAAAGACATAGACACTAAAATATCAAACTTTTTCAAAGTAAATGGCATAATAAACAGTATATTTAAGCCATCCCTGGTACAAAAACACACTAGAATCAGACTATATAATGTCTTGTCAAAACCAACTCTACTATACGGAAGCGAAACATGGACCATGAAAAGGAAAGATGAAAAACGAATTCAAACAGCAGAAATGAAGTTCCTCAGAAAAACAGCTGGATATACCAAGTGGGACCACAAAACAAATGAAGAAATCTTACAATCCCTAAAAATCAAACCAATTAATTACTACATAAGACAGTATAAACAAAAATGGCTAGAACATTTAAATCGAATGGACAACAGCAGACTACCAAAAATATTATACAGATACAAAATAAGTGGAAAAAGAAGAATCGGAAGACCAAGAAAGAGATGGCATGAGACCGGAACAGGCCACATGGCCTATATTCCATGTTAGGAAGAAGAAGAAGAAGATATTTGCATTTTAATTTAACCATTTTACTTGTAGTTTGATTGACTAAAAAATGAATACAAAGTGTGCAGTAAGTAATATAGAAATCTGAAGTGAAACCCAAAATGTGATGTCATCTACCCTGCACTCCATATTAGATTTTACATTATTAGATTTTTACATATTTTATTAGATTTATTTACAGATGTTAGAATGAAATCTATAGCAGGAGTATTATATTGATTATTGTAACTTGTGCTAATCTAATGAAGCCTTTATTATTAAAGCTAATGGCTTAACTCTTTAATTTTAAGAAATTCAAACATGACATGTTTTTGCCATGCTCATTTTTTAAAATATGTAAGTTTGGTTTAAAATAGATTACTAGCATCATTTTTAACCAGCATCTGCTTTTATGTTGCAAAATAATTGGTTTAATATTTTAGACAGTTTTGGTGATAATATTTTATACAGTCTTCTTAAGGACCAATGCAATTTATGTGGTTTCTTTTTATGTTAAATATTGCATAAAATTCCTTGTTTCTTTCCTAGGCACTTCCAGAAACATGCTCATTTTCTTTTAGTATGACTTATGCATTTAAAAGTGCATATTTCCTTTTAATTGTCATAGTTAAATGAATTTCCTAGAGGTCTATAATTGTTCCAGGGTATATGTATATATAAACATATATATATATGCATATGTAAACAATTTGATAGACCAAATAAGGATAAAGAAACTTATGCGGTCTATCGAATTGTTTGTTATTCATTTTAGGTTGTTTAAATAGTATGAAGATTGTCATTATTATTACAAGAGAATCAAGGAATCAGGGACTCATCAAGGGAGGCCACATATCACTCGCACCACTTCTTTTGAATTCATTCACACACATCCTCCAAAGGCAAGCCATTTCAGTCATGCACCACTCAGAGAATAATCTAGCACTCACCCTTTTCTTGATTGGATTCATTCTCAACTTCCATTAATGTCCTCTCATCACCCTCCAGAAAATGAAAAATTCTATCTGCTGGTATCCTGTATGACTCTTTCAAATTTTTTAGATTTTTATCATATCACCCTTCTGCCTGTTAGTGTCTACTGTCCACAAATTCTCGATCTATCTCTTTCTCCACATAATCTACTTTCATCTTATCCCAATATCATCTTTAACACTTTCCTTTGCATCCTCTCCATCATATCTGTATCACCTTGGAAACTAGGAAACCAGATCTGTTCACAACAGTCGAGATGAGGTTATCAAAGTCTTATAAAGAGGCAAAATGATGTCCTTAATTTTACATGTCAATGTTTTATTGGATTCATTCTCAACTTCCATGGATGTCCTCTTACCACCTTTCAAAAAATGAAATATTCTGTATGATATTGTTACACTTATTGATGTATGTATTCCTGTATGGCATTGTTATACTTATGCTCTGAGTTGTATTCATAGTTTTTACTATATGACCTCTGAGCTTCAACTTCCTATTTACTAAAACTCCAGGATCCCTAGCTTGGTCAGTTTCTTTTAGCATAATCCCACCAATATATATTATCCATTTGATATCTCATTTCACCACAGTGAATAACTTTACATTTACTAGCATTGAAATGACAGCCATTTTCATACATCCACAATTCCAGCTTATTCAAATCATTCCGCAAATGTTACATGTCCATTGCATTCCTGATTACCTGACTGTCTTTTCATCATCAACAAGTAGCCAAAAGGTGTGACACCTTTTGACTACTTGTATATGAGAAATATGACTTCTGCATTACTTAAAGATTGGTATATCTTCTGAGTCTGACTCCTACTGATGAGATCTCAATAAAGGTCAAAACTGGTCTGGGTAGTGGCCTTTCCCATAATGCATAGCATTATACATGTCCGTAAGGATATGTATAATGCCATGCATTATGGGATACTAAAGCAATTAATGAAGTTATTGGTCTCTATATACAAGTAGCCCAGTTATGAAGTTTCTTCATGTGCCAACTTTGTTTGCTTACACTTGGATAAAAGATGAAACCCTTAAGAGAGGAACCTTTATGTAGGCGTTTTCAATAGTAGGTGAGTTAGCCAATCTCATATGAAGGTAGTAAAGTTGCAAAAAATTTTACTCCTGGAAACAGAGGTTTTCATCCTGCATCCAGGCAAATCACCATCAGAACATTTTCAATTTACAGACAAAAAACAGTGTTGTTGTTGTGGTGGTAGATGTGTGTAGTAGGAGAATTAAACTGTAGTGTTGTCACTGAGATGTTTGTAGTGGAGTGCTCTCCCACAATGAGTCCTTGGATCCTTTGCAGAATGTCATATAATAATAAATTTAAAATAATTACAATTTCCCTTAAGGATTTCCTCAGCTCATAATAATTTCCTTACTTTTCTCATTCACCTGTGTTGTTTCAAAACATATTCCAGATTAGAACATTATGATCATATTATTACTATTATTACTATTACTATTATTACGGGCAACTCCAGGGAGTCATTAGACTCATCGAGGGAGGCCCCAAATCATATTCATCACAACTATTTGACATTCATACGGTATCTATCATACCTCGCCTTAAACTCATTCACTGTCACAGCATCCACCACAGACTCAGGGAGCGCATTCCACTCATTCACTACTCTAAAAGTAAAGAACCCAGCTCTAACACCTTTACTAACCACACTTTTGCCCAGTTTCCATGGATGTCCCCTAGTCCTCCCACAACCAGCCCTGTTCTCAAAAATATCTTCTGAATTAATTTTATAGAAACCCTTCAGTAATTTGAATGTCTCAATCATATCTCCCCTCCTCCGCCTATCAACCAATTTTTGCAACCCACAAATCCTCAACCTGTTCTCATATGGTTCATTCCACAGACCTGCTATCATCTTGGTCACTCGCCTCTGGATCCTCTCCACCTCCTCCCCATCAAGAAGAAACCTAGGTGACCAAATCTGAGCACAGTAGTCTAGATGGGGTCTTATCAAGGCTTGATAGAGAGGAACAATAACCTGCTTGTTTCTGCTTGTCAACGTATTCTTCAGCAACCAAGTGATTTGATGAGCTGTTTTGGTCACTTTTGCAATGTGTCCCCTAAATTTCAATTCCTTATCTACCAACACTCCTAAATCTCGTGCCTCATCAATTTCCTGGAGCAGGGTTCCACCAATGCAGTAAACTGCCGCCAATCTTTTCACCCCAAAATGCATAACCTTACATTTTGCCACATTAAACTGACATCCATTCTCCTTAGCCCAGACCTCCAATGTATCCAAATCATCCTGCAAAATTTTGACGTCATCTGCATTCACTATTGCCCTACCCAACTTCGCATCATCCGCAAACAAATGAACTGTTCCTCTCAGATCATTTCCTATATCATTTATGAACAAATTAAACAGCAGTGGTCCAAGAACAGATCCTTGTGGCACACCACTAGTCACAGGCCGTCTTGTGGACTCTACTCCCGAGTAAACCACTCTCTGATATCTCTCCATCAACCACCCTCCTATCCATCTCACCAACCCTATGTCCATTCCCATATGCTGCAATTTACTGATTAGAATTCCATGTGGAATCCTGTCAAAGGCCTTGGCAAGGTCCAGTAGAATCACCGTAAACCCATTACCCTTATCCAGTTCAGCCGTCACTGTGTTATAATACGTGAGCAAGTTACTGAGGCATGACCTACCCTTCACAAAACCATGCTGTCCCCGATACAGTATCCCATTTTCTTCTATCCAATCTTGTATTTTCCTCTTGACTATTTTCTCTAAGACCTTGACAATGATTCCTGATATGCTAATCGGTCGGTAATTTACAACAGCAGTCTTGGAACCACCTTTATGCAGTGGAACTATTTTCCCCTCTTTCCACCCGCTCGGGACTAACCCAGACCCGAGACTCAAATTAAACAAAATGGTCAAGGGTACTGACAATTCTTTAGCTGCTTCTTGTACAACACGAGCTGGTATACCATCCAATCCCACAGATGTATTGACATTGAGGTTATGCCATAGACTACTCACCTCCACTTCATTAACCACAATTCCCGTATAATCTACTGGTTTATTCGTTTCTGCAATGTCACCACCTGGATGATATACTTTTGCAAAGTGCTCACTCAGTAACTCAACTATCTCAACTGATTCAGTTACCTCCCTACCATCGGCATTCTTTAAAATCAATCTGCCATGTACATTTTTCCTTTTACTTGCTACATATCTAAAAAACTGTTTAGGATTCTCTTTAGCCTGCATGGCCAATGTTCTTTCGTAATCCTTTTTTGCTTTTCTTACCACACTCGTCACCCTTCTGGCCTGCGCTTTATACCGTTCATGAGCCTGCCGGTCACCCTTCTCCTTAAATTCCCTCCATAGTTGTTTCTTTTTTTGCAACTCAAGCTTAATGGTGTTATTCATCCATTTAACCCCTACTTGATTTATTATTCGGACTCTAGGTGTACAGTCAGCCATTGCTTCATGCAAGCACTTCTTAACTACCTCCCATGCACTATCAACTTCTAGTCCTTGCAGTTGTACATGCCATGGCACTGAACCAATCAAACTCCTAAGCTTGTCATACTTTCCAGCCCGATAATTCCACATGTACCCTGTCTTAATTGAAAATTCTACACCTTTAGCCACCTCCCAAGTTAAGACCCTATGATCACTCTCACCGATTGGTGGCAATGTGGTCATGTTTGTTACAGCCAAATCCTCAGATGTAATTACTAGGTCAAGCACTCTCTGACCCCTAGTATTTTCCATTACATGCTGTCACAGATAGTTATCCCTTAATAACCGCATAAAATCCAGTTCCTTCCTCCCGTGTGTCCTCTCCTCACTCCAATCAATGCGACCATAGTTGAAATCTCCCATAATAATCACCCTCCTTCCACCCATTTCTTCTATTTGCTTGTGCATACTGTCACCACCATCTTTTCCATCACCTGGTCTATAGCAGCACCCAATTGTATATTTAGTTCTGCTAGCCACAATCTCACACCAAATGGCCTCAAATGTGCTCTTTTCTCTATCCTGCAATTCAACTTCTATTCTCCTTGGCTGGAGCTCATCAGCTATCATCAACAATACTCCTCCCCCCAATTTTATTCTCTCTGTCATTCCTGAACACACTATACCCATCACATTCAATCCCACTAGTTATATCATCTACAGTCAGCCATGTTTCACTAATACCTGTAACCTGTGGTCTGGAAGTGCCAACCATGGCCAAAAACTCTTCCTTCTTGTTCCTAATACTCCTAGTATTAGTGTACATGAATTTAAGACCCCCATTAGCCCCAACCCTACCTTGATGCCTTATATTAACTATCCCACTCAGATTTGTTGTCCTTATTTGCTCTGGCATATTATATTCATTCTTACATTCAACTGCCTCCATAAGGACTGTATCTCTACTCCCCCCCCCCCTAACAAATCTAGTTTCCCTGAATTTGCACATCCACTACATTCAGCAACACTTTCTCAAGTCTTCTTACACCGTAACCATTCAAATGCAAGCCATCCATCTTATATAGATCCTTTCGCCCATCAAACTCACTCCACACATCCACAAATTCCACACCACTCGTCATACATAACCCACGCATAAAGTCATTTACAATTATAGCCCTCCTTTTAAACATTTCACTGTCATACCATGGCAAAAGACTAATCATTCTAACTCTCTCACTCTTTTCTTTTGCTACCTCAAACAATTCATTCAGGTCTTCTATCATTTCCATTTTATCTCCTTTCAAATCATTCGTACCTGCCACAACAATCATTTCTTTCACCCTTTCCTTTTGCTCTCTAATAGACGCAGTTACGTCCTTTATGGTCGCACCAGGTTGGTACGATTTTGTCAAATCCTCTACTAACACACCTTGTACTAACGAGTCTCCATACAGCACTCTATCCTTCATTTTGTTCATGTTCACATTCATACGTCTATTTTTCCTGTCATACCTTTTATTATTGGTTGGTTCATTCAGTCTACTTTTGTTCATGCACTCTAGCTGCTGTTTTGCTCTTTCTATCGCACTATTCAACAACGCGATCTCACTCAATGCATCTATCTCATCTTTTTTGTTCTCTGGGAAACCATTTATACTATCATTCACACTTTCTACATTCACACTCTCACAATTTTCATGTACAACCTTGCCGTTTCTTGTCATATCCCTATTTCCTTCATTCTGAAGGTTGACAAAAATATCACACTCACGATCCGAAATACACTTCAATTCTGCATTCTCCCTACATTTTCTACACACATTCAATCCTTTATTATCATCTAACCACACTCCGACCACACTCCGCAAAGCGTACATTTCACAGCTAGTACACTGACTCATTTCTTTTATGCTACCGTTCTTTGATAACGATGGCGAACCTTCATTACTGGCTGCCATTTTCCTTCGCACAGGTGCCATACTTATCTGTAACGTGTTTTGTCAAATTATACGTTATAACACACCAAAAATAGATGCACTAAAATACGCAAAATACGCACAAAAATACACTACACAATATTAAGTAATTTGTATCGATAACTGAAAATGATACTTATCTTATCTGGAGCTTGCACGAACACTACACATTACGAATTCATCTAGCGGCGACTTCCCGACATAGATTATGTTATAAAACACTTTAGTACACTAACCATGCTAATAAAGCTCCAATAATATACCAAAATTAAACACTTAAGTCCATTAAATTGAATCCAAAACACCAATAAATCAACAAAAAACACAAATCTCTCAGGAGCTCTCCGATAGCAATGGAGCGATAGATTATGTCCAGTGTATTGCCTGTACCTGTATTATATCTTGCATGTTGATGCAAAAACAGTTTTGCAGATTCTGAAAAAAATTTATAAGCAGCTGAATATCCATCTCACCATCCATATCAATATCAGGGAAATTCTTTTGAAATATCATAATTAGGGTTGTTGCCTACTGTGTAACATGCTTGCATTCTTAAGCATGTTGCATAATAGGTTGAATTACAGGAAAACCTCGCTTAATGCGAATTCGATATGTGTGATAATCAGTTAGCGTGATTGAGTGAAATAATACTATTTCCTGCTTTAAGCAAGTGATTAATCAGTTAATGTGATTTTTTTATGTTACACAACATTTTTTTTCGCCAATCTGCAGCGAGCAGAAAAGCTGGAAGTCATTAAGAGACATGAAAATGGTGCTAGCAATACAATGATTGTTCGAGACCTGGGATACAGCAAGTCTACAGTTCAGACTATATTAAATAAGAGCAAAGAACAAGTTGCCACTGCTTCTTTAAGCATGCACATCACCCAAAATAGAAACCATTTAATGATCGAGATGGAAAGTCTTCTGTTACTCTGGAGTGAGGATTATAACCAAAAAAAACTTCTTAGTACAGGGAATATTCAGGCAAAAGGCCTCAATATTTTCACCTCATTGAAAGACACCAAATTTCAAGAGGAATGCGAAAGCTTTACTGCGAGTTTAAGATGGTTTAACTGTTTTAAAAATTCAGTTTTACTGCATAACGTAAGAATAATTGGAGAATCTACTAGTGCTGATAAAGATTCTGCTTTCATGTTTCGTGAAGAATTGTTCAGGAGGGTGATTATGACAATCGGCAAATATTCAACATCGACGAAATTGGTCTCTTTTGGAAACATATGCCACCAAAAACTTTCCTAACTAAAACTGAAGCATCTCAACCAGGGTACAAAGTATCTAAAGCTTGCCTTGCACTTTTATAAGGAGGCAATGCAAAAGGTGATTTTAAACTCAAGCCTATGTTAGTTTATCATGTGCAAAATTCAAGATCTAACATTATTGAAGAAATCAGCACAATTGGAAAAGAACTTGGATTTATTATTATTATTATGACATCTCCAGAGAGTGCAAAGAATCATCGAGGGAAGGCACCCACTCCACAACTCTCCGTCTCCACCACTCAATTCACCAACTTCAACTAACTGCAACTACACCAACAGCATCTACTGCCGACCACCACCACTAGTATTTTCACAGACAATCACAAACATCCATTCCCACAGTGGGATTTGAACCTGTAGCCTTTTGGCTGGAGAGTGGATACTGTACTGGATAATGAAGATGTGAGAAACTTGCTCGATTCCCATTCAGAACAGCTATGTGAGAATGATCTCCTTCAACTAGAAGAACAGCTTGCATATGAAGAAGAAGATAAGGAGTGTGAATAAGAGAATTTATGACTAAGAAGCTACCTGCAAAAGAACTTGAGCTAGTTTTCAATCACATTGAGCATGCTAAGGAAATTTTGTTTGATGCTGATCCTGAAATTTTGATAAAGTGATCCCCAGCTATCGCAAATTGCATGACAAGATGAAAAAGTTGAGCACGTTTCAAATATCTTTACTTAATTTTTTTGTTAAAAAGCTCAGTCAAATGTTTAGACATTAAATAAAAATTAAAGCAATTGATTTTTGTTAACTTTGATGATTATATCCTCTAATATAGCTTATACTGTAATTTTTTTCCAAATTTATGTTAACTGTTGGATGAATTTTAATTATTCCTATTGTTTATTTTATTTGCTTAAAGTGATTTCACTTAGCATGCATTAATTGATGGATTAATTAATCATGTTTAGCAAGATTTTCCCAAATTAAAATAATTCAAACTTTTAATAATTTAATGCTTTTAGTAATTCAATAAATAATTTATTAAAATCATATCAAACAGGCCCAATAATGGGGATAGAATTATTACTGAGTGAAATTTCCTGTACAGAACCAAAATTTTACTAATCAGTAACAGAACTTCACCTATTGTTCTCAGTTCTGTTTATAAGTAAAAATTCCATATTCAAATTCAGTTCTGAATATCAGGATGATATGCTGCCTCTGTTAGAGCTAATATATCTGGGTTTTTTTACTTCTGATCATTAGCTGAAATTCAATATTTATTATATACTCTTGATATTTGTATGTAGACAGATCAGTTGTTCCTCTTAACATTTTTTTGCAAGCCTTGCATAGCCTCTGTAAACCTTCAAGGAAGGTTTGTCTATCCGTGTAAAATTGCAGTGCCACTTTTGGGTGCTAAAGAGACTAATATAAATATTAAAAACTGGTATTTAGCTTTGATTTATTAATTTAATTTACTGAATTCCTTACAATTGCCTTTTTTTTAAATACTTTTTCTTTGTGTCATCTACCCATAAATGTTTGTAAGCTTATAGTACTCTCCGTATCATGGATGGGCTAAAGAATTTTTTTTATTATTTTGTATTTTTTATTTATCTTTTAATTAAATTTCCAGACTTACATAGTCTGGAAATTTCAATTTCAAATCTGAAAACAAACCCCAACTCAACATCACCAGAGTTAAAGATTGGTACTATCAACGTAAAAAGCCTGAATGGCAAAGAAATGGAGCTAGCTGAGGAATTAGATAAGTACCAGATCGACATAATAGGGGTGACTGAAACAAAAAAGACCAAAACTGGTGAGATCTTTCTGAGCAATAAATACAAAATGTTATATTCAGGCAATGACAATCAAGAAAAGGAAGGAGTAGCCATAGTATTCAACACAAAATACGAGGCTAATCTTCTTGAATGGCAGTCAGTCAAGAGTATGTGGGCAAATATGAAAATGGGGAACTGGACAATGAGATTTATTTGTGCCTATGGTCCCACAGAAGGTTCTACTAAGGTAGAAGTGGAGGAATTTTTTGAGGCTTTAGAGAAAGCAACTGACACAATGAAAAAGGAAAAGTTGGTCCTTGTTGGGGATCTAAATAGCAGAGTAGGAAATGATTGTGAGACATACAAAAATATTTTGGGAAAATTTGGAGAAAAGAGCAAAGCTAATAATAATGGCAAATATCTGTTGGATTTCTGCTCAGGACATGGACTGGTTATTACTAACACCATGTTCCAACATAAAAATGTACACAAATTCACATGGAGAGAAGAGGCTAGGAATAAGAAAAGTCTCATTGACTATGTTATTGTTGATAGTGATGTTTTCTCCCTGGTGCAGGACACCAGAGTGTACAGAGGATTTGAAATTGGAAGTGATCACTATTTAGTCTTGAGCAGGATAAAATTGAATTTCATATTGAAAGGGAATAACATGTAAGAAAGTTTTAAAGCGAATAAAAGTTGAGCAGCTCTCAGATGTGAACTGTAGACTAAAATACACAAAGATTATTGAAAAAAAAATGAATGAGTTTGAGAACAGGAATCAAACCTTGGAGATTCAGTGGCAAACTCTGAAGAAAACACTGATTGATTCTGCCAGAGAGGCATGTGGTGAGGTTGTCTGCAAGGATAAAAAAAATCAGAACTCCCTGGTGGACACAGGAAGTTAAAGAGGCAGTGAAGGAAAAGAAGAAAGCATATCAAAAGTTCCTGTCAAATAAGTCAGCTTGTGCTCTTAGAGAATACAGAAACAAATGAAAGAATGCTAAACACTGTGTAAAACTAGCTAAACAAAAGTCATGGGAGGACTTTGGCAAGAATATAGAAAATAAATATCAAGAAGGTGGCCAAATATTCTGGAGGTTGTTGAAGAAGCTTAGGAATGGACGAAAGAGTGCTTTAAAAGGAGTTAGAGATGATAAAGGTGACATGAAAACAGGAGAAAAAAGATTTCCTTGAAGTATGGAGTAATTTCTTTGAAAAGCTACTAAATGAAATAGGCAGTGATGACAGCACAGTAGTAAAAAACATTGACCAGGCATGCAATCAGGAATACATATCCATACTTGAAGTAGAAAAAGCCATCAGAAGCTTGAAATGTGGAAAGGCAGCAGGAGTAGATGATATTCGACCAGAAATGCTGAAGTATGGTGGTATAAGAGTCTTACAGTGGTTGCACTGCATAGTTCAGAAAGCCTGGACAGAGGGACGAATTCCCGATGATTGCAGTAGAGCTTTCATAGTACCCATATATAAAAAGGGAAATAAAACTGAATGTGAGAATTACAGAGGTATTTCCCTACTGGGTGTTCCTGGCAAGATCTATGCAAGTATACTTGAGAAACGGTTGGGAAGAATTGTGGAAGAAAAGCTTGGTGAAGAACAAGCTGGTTTCAGGCCAAATAGAGGCTGTCAGGATCAGATCTTCACTTTACGACAAATAGTCGAGAAAGCATGGGAATATAACAAAGATCTGTATTTAAGTTTTGTCGATCTGTAAAAGGCATATGACAAGGTGCCAAGAGAGAAGCTATTCAATACGCTGCAGTTATATGGTGTCAGTGGGGCATTATATCATGCAGTACTTAGTCTTTATTTGAGTTGTAAGTCAGCAGTTAGAATTGAAGGAAGTACAGGAAGATGGTTTAACGTTAAATCTGGTGTGAGACAAGAATGTACATTATCCTCTCTGTTATTCATTATCTATATGGATCACATTATGAAGGAAAGTGGTATTAAACATGATATCAAAATTGGAGATGTTAATGTCAGCTCTTTGCTTTATGCAGATGATGTTATACCTCTAAATAAATCCACTACAAGTCTGCAAGATTCTCTGACTAAATTGAATAGCTGTTGTAATAGATATGGTATGAAGGTCAGCAATAAAAAGACAAAGACAATGAAAATAGGCAGAATCATTGAAAATGTCAGCTGTGTTGTGAATGGAGAACCTGTGGAACAAGTAAAACATTTCAGCTACTTAGGCACGATTTTTACTGAAAATGGTAAATTAAATATAGAAATAGACAACAGAATCAGCAAAGCTGGTATGGTGGCAAGTCAATTGAATAAATTCATATGGAATAAGAGAGAAATTAGTCGGAACACTAAATTAGCTGTATACAAGACAGTGTTCAAACCAGTTTTAACTTATGGATCTGAGAGAGCTGGGTCAGAAGTAAAACACTTGACCAAAGACTAGAGACCGCAGATATGAGAGTCCTGAGAAAGATTAACTGATTAGGCGTAAACATTAAATATAGAAATAGACAACAGAATCAGCAAAGCTGGTATGGTGGGAAGTCATTTGAATAAATTCATATGGAATAAGAGAGAAATTAGTCGGAACACTAAATTAGCTGTATACAAGACAGTGTTCAAACCAGTTTTAACTTATGGATCTGAGAGAGCTGGGTTAGAAGTAAAACACTTGACCAAAGACTAGAGACTGCAGATATGAGAGTCCTGAGAAAGATTAACTGATTAGGCATAAACAGATGGCATCAATGGCAATATCATATTAAAAACGAGGATATTAGGAAAGAACTTGACATTGTCAGCATCCAGGAATGCGTTAGCAGAGCTAATCTCAGGTGGTATGGTCACTTAAACAGAATGGCGAGGAAAGATTAGCAAAACAAGTGTTCTCTGCCAGGTTGGCAGGAAAACGATCCAGAGGAAGACCAAGATATAGGTGGATTGATACGGTACAAAGTGCCTTAGACGATAGAAATATAAGATCTGATAATGTTGGAGTCTTGACAAGTAACAAACTGATTTGGAGGAAAATTGTAGATAGGAAGTTAGTAATGATGTAGTTTTTTTTCATGTAGTGCTATTATATCCTGTACACCCCTTGAGGGTACATGGCTGGAATTTGATGATGATGACAGTCTGGAAACCCAGCTCTAGAGACCAAATGTCATTTGGTCTCTAGAGCTGGTCTGTCATTCACTGCCAAGTTATTTTATTATGGGTAGCTGCCAATGAATTTATTAAAGTGTTATTTGCAACCAGGAGAAAGTACCTTATGTAATTATTATTATTATTACATGACACCTCGAGGGAGGGCACCTACTCCACAATCTCCTTCTCACCACTCAATCCACCAACTACAATGAACCACAACTACTTTCAGCATCTACACCAAAGTCATCTACTTTCGACCACCACTAGTATTTTCACAGACAATCACAAATATCCATGCCTATGATGGGATTCAATCCTGCTGCCCTTTTGGCTGGAGAGAGAACATGCTAACCACTCATCCAACCAGGCCGGCATTAAATTAATTAATTTAATAAGTTAATTCATTCATAAGCTCTTTCCCCATGCTAAAAGATAGTTTGGCTGTTTTCGAAAGATGTAGTAATTCCAATCTATGGCAAGCAACAGGTGGCACTATTTATCTCGCCTTCATTTAGAGTTAATTTGCAGTTAAGAATTCTGAAAACATCTTATTTTATATAGCTTGCAATCAGCACTATTTTTCTTACAAAGAAAAAAGAGGAAAAAACATTTTTCATTTCTTTCACTGGCAACTGTACAAAATAATAATTATTATTATTTGACACTTCCAGGGAGTCCAAGGACTCATCGAGGGAAGGCACCTGCACTACAATCCGTCTCCACCATTCAATCACAACTGATCGCAACTACACCAGTGCCATCTACCGCTGACAACCACTGGTATTTCCACACACAATCGCAAACATCCATGCCCAGAATGGGATTCAAACCCGCAACCTTTTGGCTGGAGAGTGAATGTGCTATCCACTCGGCCAACCGGGTTGGCAAGGCCGGCCTGGTTTCCAACACTGTCTTTAACCTTTAAGTCTGAGCTCAATATGGTATTGGCATATGCATATTTTCACAATTTGCGACATGTTAGCTTAGTGTAGTTATATACTTGAATATTTTCATAATGAAAAGGCTTTTTCATACTGTTACTTAAAAAATGCAGTTATCTTCTAATGGTAAGTCACAGACATCATGTGACTGACATTATATGGTGAAAAGCAAGTGTCTCCATAGTGAATTTTAATTACGTTCTCGTTGTTTACGTAAATTGTATTATTTATCTTTCCTGTTGAGTGGATTATTGTTTATGGATAAGTTATATAAATTCATTCTTCATTATGAACAATGAATGATTTAGAAAACAAATTACTGTAGAAAGCTTCTGGTATCGAGACCATGTTTTTAGATAAATAGCAAGTTTAATAAATAAATAACCAGAATAAAAAAAAAAATGTTAACATACTGTATACATGTCAGAACAATGTATCATGGGCTGTAGCATTGCGTGTGTTGTCATACGTCCACAACAGTTAGACTTTTAATTAAAGCAGAGCAAACTTGGTGTGGGATTAAGCCTTGCTTTTTGTTACATTGTGTGGAAATCCTTAGCATTTTTGAAGCTTGAGCTTTCATAATTGAACTTGATCATAGTTGTTTTACAATTATGATCAATATAAGGCATTTTTTGTTTGTTGCCAAAATTACTTGATGGCTTGTGGTAGTTGTATGAGATGCCCAACCTGATTTTCATGCTGCCTTCTTTTTGTTCTTTTTTCCTACCATGACTAAAAGATTTTTATGTACCACTTCACACCATCCATTACAAAAGATAGGCATGATTAAAACACCGTGGGATAGAGTACAACAGGGGTGTTCAACCCGTTGATCGCGGAGCAATTTTTGGTCAATCTCTTGTGTATTCCTCCTCACTTACAAATTTAACTAAAACTGAAAAAATAATATTATTTATCATTATTTTGTATTATTTTTAATTAGCTTTAAGTGTATTGCTATTGTTTATTTATTTTTCGTTAAAATTGTAAAATCAGTAAATTTCTTTAAAAGTCCAGGTAAATGAATTAATTTGGATCAGTGGAAGTCAAACAGTGCCGAGTGAATACGATTATAAGCAAAGTGTAAAAACTCGATTGTAGCTTAAATATTAAATATTCCAAAGTACATTACATCGATTTTTTACTTATTAGGTCCCATGTGAATATTGCAAAATAATAAACTTTGTTTGTCTCGGTATAGTTTGTATTAGATGTTTTTGTAAATAACTCTTTTGAAGCTAACTGTATATACTGCTTTAATAAGAATATGTTAAAGTGTTAAAAACAAAGGCAATGTTTTTGTCACCGAAGCTGTACATGGCAGCATTAGAAAGATTGTTATTGACACTTGTGTGTATGAGAAAGGCTTGCAGGCTCTGAGTGTAAACATCTCCAAAGTCAGTCAGAAAGAGTTCAAATAACTTTCTGATGGCTGGCAACTTACAATCAAAAGACAGCGGAGGAGAACAAAAGGCGTGCTGAACTTGAAACCTAAGATGAAAGACTCGTACCGATTCTTTGGGGGTTGCCAAACTTCATGCGAGGTCTCAGAGGAGCCCTAATAAAAAGGAACTGAAGCAAGCAGAAGGGGTCCTGGTTCCAGAATTGCTGTCAGAGAGGAGGGCCACCTGGTCCAGAGTCACCGTCAGAGAGACTGCCCGGATCACATTGCTTGAGAGAGGAGTTTCCCTCTTCCAGAAAGGAGCTTCTGGGTTCGAGACATCGCTAGAGAGAGACTGCTTCTAGGCCACAGACAAGGTTTCAAATTGCCGAAAGGAAGAGTTCCAATTACCCGAGAAAATTTTCCAGACCAGGTTAATGTCAGACATTCACCAGTGTGTTGCGTTTTCATTACAATTTGATGAATCAAACGACTTCACTGGTATTGCTCAGTTAATGGTATTTCAAGATTATTCAAGTAAAGAAAAACTTTTGAAAATTATACCATTATTGGGAAGGACTAGGGGAGAAACATTTCTTCAGCATTTAATGAATTTGTGAAACAACACAAACTTCCACTTTTTAAACTTGTGTCTATTACTACTGATGCTGCTCCTGCAATGATAGGTAATAAATCAGGTTTTATTTCATTATGTAAAAACGATGACAAATATCTAGATTTTTTAACGTACCACTGTATTATTCACCAACAAGTACTGTGTAGTAAAAGATTAAACACAAAAGTTGTTTTGGATATTACATTTAAAATTGTAAATTCTGTTCAAGGAAAAGCCCTGCAATAGTGGTTATTTAAATTGCAGGCAGATGATGATAGGGAACTTCTATTGTACAATAATGTTCACTGGCTCAGCAGAAGTCAATTTTTAGAAAGATTTCTTGTATTAATTAATGATATAAAAATTTTTCGTGATGAAAAAGGAGATATTTATCCATAATTGAGTGATAAAAGATGGTTGTTACACTTATCATTTTTAGTAGATTTCTGTACGAAATTAAGCAATTTAAATTTAGAGTTGCAAGGTAGAGATAAAAATTTAATTGACATGTTAAGTTCAATAAAAACTTTCCAACAATACTTCCTTTCATTAAAGAAAAATATAAATGACCGCAAATTTAAACATCTCCCATATTTATTAAAATTTTTTGAACAAAATCAAGAAATGCTTCGCTATGATTTAAAAGAATTTATTCGTGAAATAGAATTAGTTGAGGAAGAAATAAATTCAAGATTTAAAGATTTTAATAAAACTGAAATGACTATCTTTTATCAATAATCCATTTCAAGAAAACTTGAACATCATGGAAATTTCAAATAAAATTAGTGGGCTGTTTGATATAAACCAAGCTGAAGTAGAACTTGAGATAATAAACATTCAGAATAGTTTACATTTAAAATCAATAAACAATGAAGTCATTTGGAAAAATATGCACATGAAAAATTCCCAGTGTTAACTGATATTGCATGAAAAATTCTGTTGTGTTTCGGATCAACATACTTGTCAGAATCCGCTTTTTCAAATATGACCATCATAAAAAATCAATTAAGAAACCAAATTACAAATGATCATTTCAATGATTGTCTGCATTTGGCCACTTCTTCATATCAACTTGACTATGAAAATATTGTGAGGTCCAAACAATGCCAAATTTCGCATTAACTTTTTTTTTAAATCAACCAGCATTTCCTGTAACTTGTGCGTTTGTAATCAATCTGTTGTTTTTTCTAACTTTGGTTTTTCAAAATAGAGAAATATTTTATTCCAATATATTTGTTTTTTTTTTGTTGTTGTATTAAAATAATTAAAAGTGATAAATAAATTTTTAAATACATAAATAAAGTTTTTAGTTGTGTATTTTTTTTAGTTGTTTATTTGTGCATAATCAGATATCATTATGCACAAATAAAAAAAAAATTAAAAACTGGGGGAACGTGATCTGTATAAGAGAGTAGATCGCTGAATAGAAAAGTAGCTTGCCTAGTAAAAAAAAAGTTTGAACACCACTGGAGTACAATATGAGGGTGGTCTGAAAAGTTCTCAGCCTTGACCATAGATGGCAACACTATCGGCACAATTTTTTTTCTAAGTTTGTACATCTGTCATAAGCACCCATCTGAAATTGCAAGTCATTCTATCAAGTACTTTGTTTTATAGAGCTGTCTGAAGCAAAAGTGTTGTCTGTATCCCTTGAAATGGATAAAATTGAGTATCGTGCGTTATAAAATTCTTTGTAAAAGAAGATTTAACGCCAAAAGAAATTCATTCAAAGTTCATAAAAGTTTATGGGCACTCTTCTCCTTTGTTTTGACAATTAAGAAATGGGCTGCCAAGTTTAAACATGGCCGTACCAGATTTTAAGATGATCCATGTGAAGGACGTCCAAAAAAGTGAAACAACACCAGAAATCATTGATCAAGTGCACGATATGGTAGTGCGTGAAATTGCTAAGACTATAGGCATTTCAAAAGAATGTGTAGGATAAATATATCATTCATGCAAAATATTGCATGAAGAATTGCAAATGAAAAAGCTTTGAGGAAGATGTACTGCACTTGCTCACAGCAGATCAAAAATGCACTCGCATGAAAATTTCTGAACAGTGCTTGGAGCATTTTAACAAGAATAAAACTGATTTTGTGCATTGATTTATTATTATGGATGAGACTTGGATTCACCATTACACACCAAAATCCAAACAGCAGTCAAAACAGTGAACAGAAGCCGGTTGTTCAGCACGAAAGAAGACAAAGTCGGTTCCATCATCAGGAAAGGTCATGCCATTGGTGTTTTGGGATGCTAAAGCCATCCCAAAACACCAATGTTAAAAGATTGTAATAATATTCCCCAGTTATTGTTTTACCCTTTTCAAGATAATTAATAAACAAACTTGAAAAGGGTAAAACAATAACTGGGGAATGTTATTACAATCTTTTAACCAGACTAGACAAAAAAAAATCACGAGAATAGATCTGGTTTGCAGGGGAAAAAATCATCTTTCATCAAGAATGCATCCCCCCCACAAAGATGTTTTGGCAATGGGAAAATTAAGGGATCTGTACTATGAATTGTTGAAACATCTACCCCTATTTCCCACATTTGGCTCTTTCTGACTTCTATCTCTTCCCAAGATTAAAACTTTTCCTCACTGGTCAGCATTTTTCTTCAAATCAAGAGATGATTGCAGCTGTAGAGAGATATTTTGCAGATCTTGCTGAGAACCACTGTCAGCAGAGGTTGGTCGATTGGTTGAGTCTCCTCTATTAATGGCTCATGCAAGTTAAGCAAGTCTGATCGCGGTTAGTAGTTGGAAGGGGTCCAATCGTTCGATGCTGTTTGTACTTTGCTGAGGCCTGGTCATTCTCACAGGGTTAACTTCAGCCTGTAAACTGATGTACATGAGACCTCTGTACCCTCGAGGGCACATAGGGATATGAAAAATGACACTGAGAACCACTACAGGGATGGGGTAATGGCACTGGAGCATTGCTGGAATAAATGTATTAGTCTTACTGGAGATTATGTTGAAAAATAGATATAATTTTGAAATTATAAATTTATTTTTTCATTGTTAGGCAGAGAACTTTTCAGACCACCCTCGTATGTCCAGTATGTCGATTAACAGGAATGAAGAACTGCCCCTCTCCTACAGTGAACCCAAGACAATCAACAAAATTCTTATTATACCTTCAACAGTTCCATTACTTAAACAAGATTTTAAGAATGCATTCATGCTACCTTTTATTAAGAATGTCGGAGACAAAAGTGGCAAAATTTTACCTGAGTACAACATTAAAGTGGCTGTTTTACCTTTGGATAAAATCTCCAAATTCTTACATCCACCAAAGCCTCCATGTCATCCCATAAAAAAAAAAAAACAGGCACTTGTGATATTCATTGTTCTCGTGGCATTTGCTGTGTATGTATGCTAGATGAAAAGGTCAGGAAGGATCTACATGTCTGAACACATGAGAGAAGCTGAAAAAAGAAGGCAGCATAAATCAGATTTGGTGTCCCATACAACCACCACAGGCCATCACATAGTTTGGCCACAAACAAAAATGCCTTATATTGATCATAATTGTTTTACAAGGAAGCTTTGCAAATGCTAAGGATAACCACACAGTATAACAAAAATCAAGGCTTAATCCTACACCAAGTTTGGTCTGCTTTCATTAAAAATCTAACTGCCATGGTCTTAGGGTATGAGATTTGCAATGCTACAAAACGTGACAGCAACAACTAGAATTGTTCCAGCATGTATACAGTAATTAATTAAATGTTTTTATTCTGGATACTTATTTATATGTACCAGTTGTGAAGTCCTGATAACATCTAATATGCATAAGTAATTGTTTTTAGTCTTTTTTTTTTTTTTTTTTTTTTTGTACATCTTTTGCTAATACATCTGATGATATAACTCTGGTGACTTATGAAACTTGTAGTAATACCTTTTGTTTATTTTTATTAAACTCGTTATTTAGAGCCTGTGTAGCTCAGTGGATGTGGCATTTGCATACCACCGCACTTGGCCGCACGAAGGAAGACTTGGTTTCGAGTCTAGTCGGCGACTAGAGGAAATTTTTCTAAGCCTTTTTTCGACTGGTTCCCGAGTTAGTCGATCTCTGGCAAGGGCAAGCAGGTTTTTCCTCCCGGAAACTCGGGTTTTTCGTCCTGTAAACTCAAGAAAATTGACCGTAGAACCCACATTATTTCAGACATTAAATATATTGTGTTAGGGACCACGAGATGGCTGCACATTTGAGCCGTCTCTCTTCACTGCGTACTGCTTAATTAGTGATAGCCTTGGGCCATCTGTCTCTGATTGGGTGCCAGTGGAGATTGAACTGCCCACTCAGTCTCCAAAAGTTAGATAGGGCTAAATGGCCTCGCCTACTCCCGTATACGGGAATAAAAAGGCGTTAGCTGATTTTTTTTTAACTCGTTATTTATCTAAAAACATCTGGTTTCAATTATCAGAAACTTTCTACAGAACTGCTAAACCACAGAAACTTACTGTTGAGTTTTGTGAAATGGTGCAAAACTAAAGGAACTGTAAGTGTTAGTGATAGTAATAAATCGACACACAAAATCAGTTTGTGTGTCGTAGTTTAAAACACTCTAAGCACTTCAAAGATTTTCATGCGAGTGCGTTTTTGATCTACTGTGAGCAAGCGTGCACCCATCTTGCTCGAAGCTTTTTCATTTGCAATTCTTCATGAAAAATATATTCTGTACGTTCTTTTGAAATGCCTATAGTCTCAGAAATTTCACGCAATTTGACTCACCAGTCATCCAATACCATATCGTGCACTTGATCAATGATTTCTGGTGTTGTTACACTTTTTGGACATCCTTCATGTAGATCATCTTCAAGGCTGGTACACGTCGTTTAAGCTCAGCAGCCGATTTCTTAATTGTCAAAAACGAAAGAGAAGAGTGCCCATAAACTTTTATGAACTTGGAATGAATTTCTTTTGGTTACAAAGAATTTTATAACTGCACAATACTCAATTTTTATCCATTTCAAGGGATAACAACACTTTTGCTTCAGACAGCTGTATAAAACAAAGTACTTGATAGAATGACTTGCAATTTCAGATGGGTGCTTATGATAGATGTACCAACTTAGAAAAAAAAAAAAAAAGTCTTGCCGATAGCGTTTCCATCTATGGTCGAGGCCAAGAACTTTTCAGACCATTCTCGTATAAGAGTCACTTGATTTACTAATCCATTCAGTGGTCAGTTATTTGAAGATCATCTAATTGAAAAATATCACTGTACATTTGATATAAACTGAAGCTAGTAAATAAGTAAATTGTCATAAAGAATAATATATGATATCTTGAATGATACAATTTTAATTTCCTGTCATCTCAGCACACATGTGTTAAAGGGTTTCTGTATTATAAAAAATAAAAGAATAAATAATGCTATTGCACTGATTATTTTTCACCAAATCAGTATTTCTTCACTGATGAATAATTTTAGTCTGACTTGTAGTTTGGAACACATTTATAATTATCTACAAATTACTGTTATTATATAAATATCTTTTATATACAATAATAATAATTATTTCTTTTTGAATAGAATTTTGGGAAAAGAAGGAATATTTGAGCATTACAGGAGGACACGTCGTTATGAAAAACCTTTTCAAACCCGACGTAGAGTGAACTATGAAATATGTAAAGCAATATATAATGAAGACATGGCCCGCAAAATTGCTTTCACCTTAAGGAAAAACAGAGTAGAACCTTGGCCAGGCACTATATGTGAATGAATTATAATAATGATTTTGCTTTGAATCAAAATATTAAACATAATGTTTTTTTTTTTTTTAAAAAAAAAAAAAATAATTTCGGGTGCAGAACTATTCTTTGCATTTGCTATGATGTAAATATTTCTTAGAATGGTATAGCTGCTTATGTAAGGTAAATAGTCAAATAAATTTGTTTTTAACTCTTTGCCTAAAGTTTCCAGTATAGAACATGCTTTATCTGTTGTAGTTATGTTTGGTTATACATATATCTGAAAACTATATACAGTGATCTTTCAGTTATCCGACCTTCAAATAACCTTTATTAACTAGTTATTGAACTAGTTAGCATTGTAACTGATTCCTGGAATATCACTTTGCAATTTTAATTAAGTGACCAGCAAATAAATTTTCAGCATAACTGCTTAATTGACAGATCGCTGTGTGCATGTGTATTTTTTAGCATATTATAAATCAATATTTAATGATCTCATCTCTTACATATTAAGTGGCTTGTCACTGCTAAGTAATTTGACCTCTTAAAAACTTAATGCTGTAATAGAGCAGTTAAATCATTAAATCCTATCCGCATATTATGTCTGTCAATTATCTGTCCAGTTTGATTGCTTGCGGGATGAAAAACCTGGGTTTCCAGGAGAGGAAACCACTTCCATTTGAAGCAATACTTTCCTTCAGCTGCTTCAGTTCCTATTGCAGAATTCTTAATCAGCTTGTACAACAGCAGTAGTACCTCCTCCTCATACACTAGTTTCTTCCAATAGTGAAGAGGGCAGTGAGTTCAATGTTGCATATACCAGGTTGATAGCTTTTAGCAAAATGGCTACTTATTAGTTGAATATCTCTTCTGCATCAGTCACCCACATACCATCTGCATTCAATAGAGTTATTCTTTCAAATTCATTCTTTCTTTTACTTGCAGCATAATGATAGAATTCCTTTGGATTATCTTTAACTTCCAGAGCCAGTTTCTTTTCATATTCAGACCTAGCTTTCCATACAACTTTTGTGACTCTTCTGGCCATTTAGTGCATTAAAAAATTTGTGATATTCAGTAATTTTTTTTAATGTTTACCTAGTATATTTTTCAGTATATATTTTGAGCCCCCTTAAGTATTTATGACTGTAGATCCATGTGTGCTCACGGGGCTGGTTTGCCTGTTATGAGGGACAAAAAACTTGAGTTTCTAGGTGAAAAAAACCTCTTTTCGTGTGAGACTGGCTAACTCACCTTTAGTCAAAAGAGACCAGATAAAGGTTCCTCACATCATAGATGGAAATCGAACCCAGGTCTTCCTGTTCTATAAGAAGCATTAGTATATTGTTTTTTTTTTTTTTAGGAATCACGTGAAGCTAGGAAACAGTTAGGGGAGTCTTTAATGGAAATAAATGCAAAAATATAATATTGGTGATATTGCTGTTTTGTGGATGAGCACCGCACACCTAGCACTCTCTCTCTCTCTCTCTCTCTCTCTCTCCCTCCATGGAAAGAAATCCAAGGATACCCTCATGGGCAATGTGCATCATGCTATGTAACGAGTTACATGTTTGTAGCCGGTACGAATTGGAGGAATATGATACTCCCAAGTCAGTGCAACTGTGTCCAGGTGAAATGGCTGTGAGACAGAGTTTGAAAGAAGCATAGTGATAGGATGTCATGCTGCAGACCTATCTGTTTGGCAAATTGTCGACAAATTGGGCCATCCCAGGTCAACAATCAGTGATACCATAGTGAGATGGAAGCGCAGGGAGTCAGCTACAAGTGCTGTCCGCAGTGGACAACCCATCACACTCACCGAATGTACTGTAGGATGCTACGAAGGATAATATATAAAAACTGCCATTTGTCAGCCAACATGAATGCAGAGTTCTTGGCATCAACTGGAACATTAATCTGCACAAAAACATTCAGAACTGAGGCTCATAGCATGGGTTTCCATGGTAGGACCGCAATATGCAAGCCCCACATTACCCGAACCAGCATGCCGCATTGTCTGTGAGCATGTACAGTGGGATGCAGAAACTTGCAAAGTGTTATGGACTGATGAATCACGCTACACCCTCTATTGAGTAGATGGATGGATGTGGTCAATGCCCAGTGAACATCTTACTGGAGTGTGTAACCCAGACTATGAAATTTGGAGGTGGCAATGTGATGGTATAGTCCTATTTTGCCCTCAGTTCTCTGTTTGTGGTGCCACGAACATTGAGCTCCGAGTGATATCTGAACATTCTGGACAATGCAAAGCTTTCTATTTTGTGGCGTATGTATGGAACTGACCACTGTCTCAGCAAGACAGTGCACCATGTAAGGCTGCTGCTGTAACTGCGTGGTTTGCAGACATGAACATCACCACACTGGACTAACATGGGATGAACTGGAGCATCAGGTGAGGTCAAGGGACATCTGCCCTACAACAGTCCAGGACCTCATTACATGCCCACAGGAAGAATGGTCTAAAATTCCTATTGATCACTATTGTATGTTTGTGGAAAATATGCCTCGTAGGATTGCTGCAGTCATCGTAGTGAAAGGAAGGTCTACATCTTATGATTGGTGCCATGGATGTTTGTTCCTACACTATGGTGTCTGTTGACTTCTTTCCAAGCAGTGTGTGTGTATGTATATAAAGTTGTAAACAGGAGGAGAAGGCATACATAAGAAACTGCATAGAATCAGTGGAGGGGATTAGAAGTGGATTTCTGACTTCACAGAAGCCAATTTCACATGAAAAGTTGGATTGTGTGATGGTTAATGGCCTGATAGCTTAAATGTAGTCTAGGTTAGGGGCTGAGATGATTGGTTTCAGATACCATAGGATGATCGTGTTTCGTAATAATAATAAGAAAATTTGGCGTAATTTTGTTTTTTTGTCAGTTCTGAGATTTTTGACCCTGGAAATATCTTTCTTGTTAGGTATCAGATTTTTTATTTATGTCATTTATTTTTATTTAAATAATCCAAGAGCTATGCTCATATTTGTAAGAGAATTATATTTTAAATGTAATCTCTCATTTTACATTTCCAATGGAAGTAATTTATACTAGATAAGAAATTATATTATTGTTTTAATCCTTTACCCAAGTGTATTCAAATAAATTTTGTTTATGAGATACCATCGTGACTACTAGTACATAGAAGCTGTTGACTTCACATCATTTGTCTCAATATCAGAATGCACAAGACACTTCCTTTCAGACACATATTGAGTCAACAGCTTCTATGTACTCCCAGTGATGAGACCTCAGTAGTGAGTTCTCATCACTGGGACATATACAAATAATAAAATGATCTGTCACCAACTCTGGATCAGAGTATTTTAATAGTAATACAGCATTTTTACTTATGACTTTGTGCTGATTTTACCTTAGTATTTTTTCTGATCTAGCTTCCAGATACTGATATATCAATAAAGGTCAAAACCGGTGGTAGTGATCATTCCCATGATTTTCTTGTCTAGTATAATTTATTTGGTGACAAAGCCAACAACTTTTTTGTATCTTACCCAATGTCACAATTTTCTCTACTCCAGAACATTACATGATTTATGGATGAGTATATCAGAATTATTCTTCTGTTAGTATCTGTGAATCTTGGGTCATTGCTGCCATCATGCAAAATCATATAAGGTGGGAGAGGAAGAATTCTGAGAGAGCCCAGCTAAAATTATTATGGTTTTTAAAAAAAGGGTCCATCAGAAGTAATCATAACAGAGAGGAGAAGAATTGTAGTCATAATAATGATTAGCTGCAACCAGAACCATTTGGGTATCTCAAGTTTCATGCTCTTCAAGTTGAAATTCTTAATTTTCAAGGTTAAAATTATAATGTCTGAATTGCTTCATTAAATGAGTTCTTTCATAAACAATAATTTTAGGATATATGCCTCAGCATGTAAAGCATATTGCTGGTATGATTAGTTGAGTGAAGTAAATTCTGTACTCTTGGACTCCAACATGCAGGTTGTCAGCTCAGATCTTACTATAGCACAGATGTGTTTGTGATTGCCTTTGGTTCTAGAGTGGGGTTTTCCTGGATTAGCTTCTAACTCTTTGCCCACTTACAGTACTAAATCTGCTATATATTTACAGCCTTTCACAGGTGTCATAATAATACAACACACTGTATAACATTTTTAGGCGCATTTTGAACAGTCCATGACTTCATCCACTGCCTGAAACAACTTCAGTGATACAACAAAATAATTAAGATCTTGAAGAATATTGTGAAGCAATTTTTTTGTTAAAACTGGACAATAATTATCAGTTTAATTAAAATTAAACTTATGACTGCAAGAATAATGTGAGTGATATCACTGCAAGTATTATTAGTCTTTGGTACTTTTTAATCATTTCTTTGGATTAATTAACATCTTAATTATCCCAAAGTGTGGTTAGCTTTGTTTTGATTTTAATCATTCCTTTTGGATATAATTAACATATCTTCATATTACAAACATATGCAGTTTTACATTTTATCTACATATCCCAACTTGTTAAAATTTAGTATCAAGTAATTCAGGCAGGTATCTCTTATAGTAAAATAAGCTTTACTAATAAATGAAATAAAAAATAACACATCCACTGAAATTCCATGTATAAATCATTTACAAATAAATTATGCTTGTCTTTTTTTTTTGTTTTGTTTTATTTTTCATTCTGTCAGATAAAGACCTATTTCACATCTTGTTTTTTTGCAATGGTTCATTGAAGATATTGCAATTGAATTTAGGTTGTGCATTAGCATATTTTAATCATACATACCATTAAATTTGAAAACACAAAACACAACACAATAACATTTACTGCATATTATTAATTTCATTTGTTCTTTTTTTATGAAGTAACAGTTTATATTAATTATATAATTAAAATAATTATGAAATAAATATTAATTTTTTGGTTTGAGGATACATTGTGGTTGGTTGGCAAATTTTAGTGCTATAAAATTGGTGATTTTTGTCGGTTTTTATTGTATTTTCCCTTAGAAAATTAGTGTTTTGTAATATACTAGTGTAGATTTTAGTGTATTTAGTATTTCATCACATATTTTTATTAAGATATTTCAATATTTAGTATATGTTTAAAATGGTGCCAAAAAAGGGCAAGAAACGTAATGCTAAAAAAGCACTGCAGACGAAAACAATAAGGTTAGCCCGCTAACGAGGTTATTAGAGACATGGAGGAGGTTAATGAAAATGAATTAACTTCCAAAATAGCAAAATTGAAGCAGATCATCAGAGAGAGACAACTTGGGAATTGCAAGAGAGGCATTTAAATGAACAGTGGGAGAAAAGAAAATTAAACAGGAAAATAAGCAGCAGCAAAACAGGTAAGGCACGAAATAACGAAAATCAGGTAAGCGATGTTGTTAGTAAAAAGAAAGAAGTTATTTGGTATGGTGACTATAATAAAACATGCTATTGATCAGCGAGTTATAACATTTTCCTGCATCAGAAATTAAGAATATAAAGCAAGCAATTCAAAACCAGAAAAGAAAAGTAGAAAAATCGTAGCTGTAGGAGGAACTAATGACTTAACTGGCGATAAGTTCAGTATGAGAGAGGATATGAAAAGGTGAGAGCGAAGAGTGATAAAGTGAAAATCGTTAGTATTTTACCTCGCTATGATAAAAATTAATTAAGAAGAAGGGCTATGATGGCAAACGATTCGATATGTAGGCTGTGTAGAAGGAATGGATGCAAGTTTTTGGATGTGTGGAGTGAGCTTGAGGAAAGATTGGATTTGTATAAGAGGAATGGCCCACACCTTGAATACGTTTGGTATTCAAGGTGTGGGCCGTTCTAGACTTGCATTTTATGTGCAGGTGCAAACTTGACTTATTTGTCTGTTTGCTTACTTGAGAAATGGAGTAAAACCAGGTTTAAAACAGCTTGGTATCTTTAACATTTATTATACCCAAGGTAAAATACTTTCTACATTTATATCTCCTCCTGAGATTTTTATTTAATAATTTAGTTAAAACACCTTATGGTAACTTTTTCTGGTAAAATACTTATAAGCTCTGTATTACTAAAATCTTGGTATTTCTAGCCTGGCTCCCACTGATGAGACCTCAATAAAGGTCGAAACTGGTCTGGGTAGTGGCCCCTTGCCTTTAATACAAAGCATCATACATCTCCAGGAGATGTGCTTTGCATTATGGGTAAATATTAAGATTAGTGATCAGAGCTTATTCTGTTTTTACCATGAGTTACCTTGGTCTTGAACTACCTGCAGTGTCAGCTAGACTTGCATTATGTGCAGGCACAAACTTGACTTATTTGTCTGTTTGCTTACTTGGGAAATGGAGTAAAACCAGGTTTAAAACAGCTTGGTATCTTTAATATATATATATATATATAAATGGATATACAGTGTGTATGTGTGTGTATTCCTCTCTCCTCTAGAAATATAATGACATGCCTAGAATGGCACCATTAAAAATGGCAACAATTGTTTAGCATTTTTTAAATATCCAGATGTAACATAAAAAAAAGCAACAAAAAAAAAATCTATATAACACTTCCACTGTTGGATACAAATACTGTTTCATTTAACTGGCTGATTTTTTATTTTAGTAAAAAATCATATTCACCCATAAGTATTACAAGCATTAAATTTGAGTGAGCTTTAATGGCCTTGGTATATATTCTAAAATAAAACACTCCATTCTTTATTTTGGTACTATAAGTATTAATTAGGGATATAAATTATTAATTAAAAAAGTTAATTAAAGGTACAGTGCTGCCTATAGATACTAAGCATAAGGTTGATAATAATTATATCAGTGATATATCATTGTAACTATGCCAATGTAACAAATATTTTAATTATACTAGCGTTTTGATGCGATTCTTTCCTTGTATCCTTATTCGGTATATGAGCCATCTGCGTTAAACCAGGAAAACTGCATTGAAGTGAGATTTTAAAAAAATAAAATAAATCTGTTTAGACATCAGGAGAGCTCGAAGTTCTGTATCATGAGGTTATCACTAATTATTACTGAACCTTGTATGTTGAAGTACTACTCTAGTTTCCTTTGATTTTGCATAAGGGTAAGTAAGATGAAACACTTATATCTGATTTGACAAGCTGCTACAGTTTGTTTTCTATAACTTTCTGTGTTCCACAAGCAGGTTATTCTATTGTAGAGAAGTTTACACACTTCTCCATCACTATTCTGAAGTGATGAGCTTTACTGTATTTCTTTTTAAAAGTAAAACTTGCTTCACCAATTTTTACATGTGGAATATGCAAACACATGAGCAAGCTTGTTTTGTGATGTCTAGAAATGGTGTGTGTAGGTGGAGGGATCTTTTTAATACAGAGATTAAGGGCAGAAATGTTGATACTAACTACGAAGTCTATGGAGAGAAGTATTACATTTTTCTTTCTGTGTAAACTCGTGAAATCTTAATGTAAGAGAAAGGATGTGCATTTTTGGCTAAGTCTATGAAGATGCCTTAGCCAAAAATGGGTTAATTAATTCCATTTATATTAATTGTAGTGGAATATCACCTTTGTGCATGTTCAGCAGGTTTATACTAAATGATTGTGGGCATTATGGTTTATTTTTTTTTGGAATGGATTTGGCAGCAGGAGCCTGGAGAAATTAATTATTAGGGTGGACCTAATTCAGAGAGTCAAGGAAACTACATCATGGGAGAAACAGTAAGAATGTGTGTAAGTTCAGCAATGGTATGTAAAGTTTCCTATTAATTCAGGTGTTCTTCAGAGCTCTGTTTCAGCTACTCTTTTCCTCATATACATAAATGACCTGTTTACTGACCTCAAATCATTATACTAGCCTTTCCTAGTATAATCACATAATTTCTATAGCATCCTTAACTCCCAGTCATCTTTTTTAGCCATCCTTAACTCCCAGTCATCTCTGTAAGGCACATATTTGCTATAGGCCTTACAGCCTCTCGTGTGGGAGTAATACATGCACACACACATATACTCAGTTAGCTTTGCATTAGGAATACCTAATAACAAGTCTGTCCACCTATCTAATAATCACAGCCTGCAGATGCATAGCAACAGATTCTACAAAATGTCGAACATCTTCCACGCGTACCTGGACCCATGTATGCTGCAGCAACTTTGTCAGTTCATTCCATGGAGGAGGATCAGCAGTTCTCGCATCCTGTTCTAGCATATCCTACGTGTGCTTGTTTGAGTTACCATCAGAGGAGTTTGGAGGGCCTAGTTGAGGATGCTATAGGCAATGTGGCAAATTCATTATCTTGTTCCTCCAACCACTCAGTAGTTCTATGAACCCAATGACGAATGAAAGATGGCATTGTGGTCAGGGGTAGGCCTCCTGTAGATATGGAGATGGTCAGCTAACAAGTCCCTGTAGCATTCACCATTCAGTGTTTGTGGGATGATAACCAACAGACTTAGGTTGTGCCAGGATAAAGCTCCCCAGACCATAACACCACCTCCACTGCCCTGTTGAATCCTAACTGTGCAACCAGGGAATAGGGCTTCATGCTGATTATGCCAAATGCAAACCCAGCCAACAGCATAGTGCAGCAGGAAAGAGGACTCATTACTCTATACGACCCTCTTCCATCTGTCAAGGATCCATTGCCAACATTCCTTGGCCCATGCAAGGCATTGTTTATAATGCTGGCTGTCATCATGGATACCCTTATTGGCATCTGGCTGTGAACCCCACGCGAAACAAGGTATGACACATGGTGCATGTGGAAATGGTCAAAATGATCCGCTATTATACTGGTGTGCGAGCTGTATGACTATTGCATGTCGTTGCTCAGATACCAGTCGTGACATCTGATGCTCACCTCTAGGATCAACTATGCTTGGCTAACCAATGTGCATCCTTCTGCTGGGTATATGTTCATGTTTCTAGTCCTAGTAAACCCTTGATACAGTAGTACAAGAGCAACCAACAAGTGCAGCTGTTTTCAAAATACTGTCACCTGCCTTCCAGACTCCAAATATCTGCCCGTGGTCAAATTGGTTTGTCACCACATTGCCCCATTACTGGCAAATATTTACTGATTATGTACAGAGGATAGGTGTGCCCATTTATAGTAGCAGCATGTGACATTAATATCACATTGTACTTTATTATCATGCTGAATATGTAAATCAGGGTGGGTATTCCTAATGCAAAGCTAATTCAGTGTATATATCTAAAAAAAGTGAACAGGTTCAAATCCTGCCTGAGCATGGATGTTTTGTGGGAGATCAATTTTTTTGCCAACTGTGAGACCACCTTGCTTATTGGAGTCCCAGAGTGCTTGAAAAAGTTTCCTGTATGGTTTTTAGATCAAACGTAGAATTGTTCATGATTTCTGACCTAGGTTTAAAAAAAATCCTTAGCCCATCTACAGTATTAATGTTTACCGTAAGTTCCCTAAAACCTTTAAAAGAGGTTGGAGTCACATTAAAAAATATTTATCATGAGATACTGATATTAATATACAAGAAGAAATAATTATCATATAACCATTATTATTACGTGAGCATCTCCATGGAGTCTAAAATCTGATCATGAGAGGTCCACTACTCACCATTATTTACACAGTAGCTATGCATCTTAAACTTAGATCACTCATGATCATCTCTGGCAATCCGTTGAGAGGACTTTGCTTCAGTTCACAACCACTCCAAGCAAAAAATGTGGGCCTCATGCTCAAACATTTTTATATAACTTCCACAGTGATCCCTTTTTTTCCTCTAACTGAAAATTTTCTTCTTCTACTTTGTAAATCCCTTCTTTTGCACCTATCAACTAAGTTTACAAATCTTCAGTCTATCAAAGGAAGTTCTCTATATTCATGGACATCTACAGATGCCATATGGTCACTCTGATGCTCGGTGATGTGCCACACCAGGCTTTGCCATGTTGTTTGCTTTTCTGGCTGCCTCAACTCTCTGAAGATTAGTCACTCCACACACACATGCACCATCCATCTCATTGATGGTCTACCCCTTCCTCTTTTTACAGGAACTTTACCTTCTATTACTGTTCTGAGAAGTCTCCCTTCCATCCTTTCTATGCGTCCAAAATATTTTAACTTTCTTCTGTCAATATCCTTAAGGTGCCTTAAAGTTCTACTGATCTTTTCTAACACCCATTCATTTGTACACCTTTCAGTATATGATATCCTCAACAGCCTTCTGTAACACATCGCTGTTGGAAAAACAACTGCATCCAAAATCCTCAACTTTGTTCCCACGGAGATAAATCCATCCTTTCAGATTTTAGACAGGTCTCTGACTATTCTTTTAGCTTTTTCTGACATCTTCTGAACAGCAATTCTTCACATTAATAATGGATCCCAACTCTGCCATTGCCGGTCCCAAGCCCGGATGAGAAAGGAGGAGGGTTGTATTTGCAGCTAGCAACCATGATATAAAAAAACATATTGCTACAGAAACCTCAACCATTGTTGGAAAACTGACACAGAACCAAGAGGGAGAAGTACTGTGGAAAATGAAGCAAGCCAGTGAAAGCCCCATTGGGGAAGCTGACAGGCGACAAACTCCAAGAAAAAAACCTCTTTAGCCCAAAACGTTTAACCAAAATTGGATGCTGGAATATTAGGACTTTGTACGAAAGTGGAAAAGCTAACTTACTAACCAGAGAAATAGACAGATACAAAATAGAAATACTAGGTCTAAATGAGACAAGATGGAATGGTAGCAGAGAAATCCAACTAACAACAAACAAACACATTTTATATTCTGGAAATCAGAATGAAGATGACACACATAGCAGAGGTTTGACTTTCATGCTAACAACAAATGCTAGAAAAGCACTAAATGAATGGAAACCAGTTTCTGAAAAAATCATCAAAGCTAGATTTAAAACTAAATACAGAAATGTGACTATAATAAACATATATGGACCAACAAGCAATGCAAAAACAAAAGAGAAAGAAGACTTCTATGACATGCTGCAAAAAGAAGTAGATGAGTAGCTGAAGTAAAAAAGTAAAGATGTGCTTTTAATTATAAGTGACATGAATGCAAAAGTAGGAGATAGTAAAGTGGGATATGAACGAATAATGGGAAAAGAAAGTTTAGGAAACTGTAACGAAAATGGGGAAATCCTAAAAGACTTTTGCATTTTCAATGATATGATCATAGGAGGAACCTTATTTAAACATAAAGACATCCATAAACAGACTTGGATATCACCATATAAGAAAACCAAATAGACCATATTTTAATAAACATACCTTGGAGAACCTCTTTGATGAATGTAAGAGTCTTTACAGACCACTTATTGTTGATTGCAAAAATAAAAATGAAACTACAAAAAATATTTAAAGGCAAGAACCAAAGAATTAAATACAATATATCCAAACTGAAAAACAGGGATACAAAAGACAAATATAAAGTAACGTTAAGGAATAAATATGGAAGCCTTGTAGAACAGCATAAGGAAATAGACATTGAAGAGAACTGGGAAAAAATAAATAATATATTTAATAGTACTGCCGAAGGAGTTCTGGGAAGGCAGAGTAGGAATCACAAACAATGAATCTCTGAAGAAACCATCAAATTATGTGAAGAAAGAAAAGCTTTATGGAATACACTTCTGCAAAGTACAGAAGAAAACAAAAGAAATAGGATAAATAAAAGATACAGGCTTAAAAACAAACAGGTAAAAAAAAGTGCAAGGAAAGATAGAAGAGTTTTCCTGGAGGAAATGTGTAAAGAGGCTGAAGAAGCAGCAAGTAAATTTGACCCAAAGAGGTTGTTTGAGATAACAAGAAAGTTAGCTGGGAAGAGTTTTAAAAGAGAAGGGCCTGTAAAAAATGAACAAGGAAAGTTACTCACAAATGAAGCAGACATAGAGAAAAGATGGGTAGAACATTTCCAAGAAATTTTAAATGGAGAAATAGAAAACCTAGAACCAGAAATACCAGAAGAAGAAATACTTAAAATAAATACAGGAACTATAACTAAACTAGAAATAATTCAGGCAGGAAGAAAACAATAAAGCAGCTGGGAGTGACAATATACAGGCTGAACTACTTAAAGCAGATATAAACACTACTGTTGAAATACTACACCTGCTATTTAATCAAATATGGGAAAAGGAGGAATGGCCAGAAGACTGGAATACAGGACTCCTGGTGAAACTGCCAAAAAAAGGGAGATATAACACTTTGTAAAAATTGGAGAGAGATTTCACTTCTAAATGTTGCAAGTAATTAGTAGAATTTTGCTAGAAAGAATGAAACAAGAAATTGAAACTAAACTGAGGAAAGAACAGGCTGCATTCAGGCCAAACAGATCTTGTATTGATCAGATAATAACACTAAGAATAACTGTTGAACAGTCAATAGAGTGGCAGAGTAGCCTATATTTTTTGAATGTGCATTTGATAGCATAGACAGAAAGACTATATGAAAGTTAATGAAGCACTACGGGATTCCTCAGAAAATCATATATATATAAAGAAAACTCATGAAAAATCCAAATAATAAATAATGGCAAACTATCAGAACCATTTGCAACAAACACAGGAGTAACAAGGATGTATACTATCTCTCACCATCTTTCTGATTGTTATTGATTGGGTGATGAGGAAAACATCTAAAGAAAGAATTGGCATTCAATGGGGATGATCAAATAAAATCAGTGACCTGGATTTTGCAGACGATATATGCCTTTTGACACAAAAACATCAACACCTCCAAAAGAAAATAGATAATTTAAACCAGGAAGCAAATAAATGTGGATTGAAAATAAATCATAACAAGACTAAAGTAATGAAGATAAACCCCAAACAAGAATTAGTCTTTGAAATACTAAGGAAAACACTGGAACAGGTAGATAACTTTATCTACCTGGGATCAGTGATCAGCACACAAGGAGGAACCAAACAGGACATACAAAATAGAATCCAGAAATCACAGATTGCATTCAGTATGATGATAAAAATTTGGAGGTCCAAAGAAATAAAATTAAAAACCATAATTAGGCTCCTCAACACTAATGTTAAACCAGTTTTACTATATGGAGCTGAAACATGGTCAATAACAAAGGAAAACATAAATAAAATACAGGTCTACATAAACAAATGCTTGAGGAAGATACTAGGAATATACTGGCCAAATAAAATAACAAGCATAGAACTGGGAGAGAACAGATCAAACTAGCATCCGAAATGAAATCACTAAAAGAAAATGGAACTGGATAGGTCACACAATCAGGAACCCAGGTAAAGAAATAGCAAAAATTGCACTAGAATGGAATCCCCAAGGCAAGAGGAAAAGAGGTAGACCCAGGATAACATGGAGAAGAGCACTAGAAACAGAGGCAAGACAGCTGGGACATTCCTGGAAAAAGATCAAAAAAGAAGTGTTGAAGAGAGTCAGATGGAAGTCAATGGTTGAGGCCCTATGCTTAGCAGGGAACAAAAAGGATAAGTAAGGTAATAATGGATCCCAGGTAATCAAACTTGCTGACTTGCTTAATTCTTTCTCCATTAAGGTACACTTGTTTCTCAAGATCTTCTCTGTTTGTATTTCCTTTGAGAACCATAATCTTCTGGATCACCTCCAGTGCTTTCTCATTCCCAGGAAACTGATTTTGAGTCCATGTGTCATCAAATGAAAGCCTTATAAACAGATATAATTATCTCTATATAATCAGTGTGCTCTTTAACATCTAGTGATCCTCTAAGATTTTGTCCACTGAACTTCCACCTGTTTGGTGGAACGCATTAATTTTTACAGTTCAATTCCACCAGTGTAATACACAGCTTGTAATCTTTTTCATCACAAAGTGAGTAAATAACCTTACACTTTGCCACATTCAACTGAACTATTATCCTTTACCCACATCATCAGTCTATTTAAATCATCCTGCAGGATTTTTACAACACTATTGTTACCATCATCAGTAAACAGCTGGATGCTCCCCCCACATGTCCAATTCATTTCCTTTATTATTAATCCTGTCTTCCCTTTTTCATATTGAGCTCAAAGGCTTGTAATAGGCAAGTAACTTGGCTTCTTAGAAACCTGATATTGCTTATGTTGGCTATTTAATCCTACCTGCATGTCTGCTGTAGTTGTTGAAAATTTATCGATACTGTAAATTTACGTAGTCTGTTCATCTTGTGAACAGACCACGTAAATTTACAGTATCGATAAATACAGTACAGTACTGTAAAAGTATTTTTACTTCCTTAATTTTCTTTAATAACATTTTCCTTTCTCTAGGTTGCTTTATTGTAAGAAATATAGTAAATAATACATACATACCATACAAAATATGTGTTAATCGACTGTTTATGTTACCGATAAGGCTTTGGTCAACAGTAGCTTATTATAATGTAGAGTTAAGTTTTTGGGGTGTCAAAAGTTATACGCAGATTTTCGAACAACGAGCGGGGGGGGGGTCTATGTCCCTAACCCTCCGTTGTTCAAGGGTTAACTGTATTTGTAATTCATTTCTGTAAAAAGTACCTTTTTCTTTCTTTCTTTTTTTTATGGAGAAATTCGAGTATGAAGATATGGCACAAGTAAGCTTAACACCACACGTATGATGGTGATATGCTAGCAATGTTTTTATCGTCCGGGATCACACTTAAAGACGTAGAGGACTTTGCATACAATATGTAATATAATATACACATATCGGCCACCGAATTAGTAAAAAGCTTTATGCAGATATGTATGTAAAAGGCACTTTTGCAGCGTGTATGCAAATACCAGAATGTTTAATATCAAATATTTAAGAATGCTGTCTGTTAGTAATCGTCAATAATGTTGATAGCAAAGAAAAAAAAAATCTTTCGGAGTTCGATGATGGGCTTATTGTGGGTGCCCATCTGGCTGGAGCCACAGTTTTGAAAACAGCAGCTGACTGGTTTCTCAGGTGAGATATCTGGGGTGTTTAATCAGTAGAAAAATAACCTGCATTGCTTGTCTAAGAAGCCTAACTATGGTCCTAAGACTGTCTTCAGGAACGAGATCGCCCTCCTCCGAGTAAGCTTGTATGGACTAACAAAATTTTCTGCGTGTAGCACTTGACCGAAGAATTTAATGAAGGCTGTAGATACAAAATTAATAACGGAAAAAACGTACTAAGAGTATTTAATAGTATAATCTTCGCCTGGGTGTCACAGGCATCTTCAGTACATATTAAGCTCAAATTAAACAATAACTGACAGTTCCAAAAAGTGCTACCTAAGTAGCTGGTGTAAAATAACTAAAAAGGTCAATAAATTTCCTAAAAAAAAAAAAAAAATGTATGCAATAAAAAGTTAGGAAAGATTAGCTGATTTATAACATACTATCTCCCATAAAGGGGATAGATGTAAACCATCGGATCTGTTTAAGTTAGGAGAATGAAGTAAAGTTTCACGTTTCTTTATAAAGGCGTTCCATGAGGAACCGAATTTTGTGAAGGACTCTTGTCTTTTTCCAATGAACTCTATGTCTAGTGAAGATGGCATGTTCTGCAAGTGCAGACTTTACAGGTTTAAAGTATTCAATATAAGATTGGTGTTCTTCTAGCCGAATAGAGGCAGATCTTCCTGTTTGTCCGAAATAAGATAATCCACAAGCGCAAGGAATCTGGTAGACATCTGGATAATTAAGATGTGGAAGCTTCTCCTTATTATCTCCTTATTATTTATACTATTAAATAATCTTTGTACGTGAATTTTCCGTTATTAATTTTGTATCTATATGTCTACTCACAATATACCTCTTTTAAAACTTAATGAAGGCTGTTCCCGACCCATCTCAACGAACTATGTGCAGAGATTTGAAGATCGGTATTGAAGGTCCAACAGAATATATTTTCCTTACTTCAATTTAACATACTTATTCAGGCACTGAACTAGTCAATTTAATCATTAAAAATACAATTTTACACTGAGGTGGATTACAAAAAAAAAAAAAGTTTATTGAACACGCAAGTCATTTTTATGAACGTAGCATGAACTTCAGCAACCCTGAAACGGTGTTGTTGGTTTATGGGTGAAAGGTGAGGTGAATTTTTTTTTTTTTTTTTTTCCAGTTGCTCTCGTCTTGATTCGAATCCAGTCGGGCAACAATAGAATGAATGAATGAATAGTTGCAATGTTTGTTTAAACGAATGTTCATTGTCAGTCTGTAGTTTACTTTATTATTTGTAACAATGCCACAGTGTCATTTCTTTGACTTCTTCTATGTTGAATAGAAGTGTCTTATTGAGCTCTCCTAAAGTGTATAATTTTCAAGAGATTATTTCAAAGATTTTATGTAAAGATGTTGCCACCTGCTCCCAGAATAATTTAGTATGGGAGCCTTGTTGACGTTTTTTAGATGTAAGTATTTCGCAGATTACCTCATGTTTTTTAAGTGCTGCATTTAGTAACGAAATATTTATTTTTTCTCGTATGCAATCATAGCTATGAAACATGATTCAAGATTATTGTGTGAATTTATTTTATCTACGCCTGAGTTTATTTATTTATTGATCTATCCTAGGCTACCTCTGAGAGAACCAATTAAAGTTAACTATTTGATTAATATAAATGCGTTATCGGCTATGCAAATGAGCAGTTCTCCATTCCTTCCTTTACAGGATTACATCAATATCTGGAAAGTTTACAGTGCAGATGGACAATTGCAAATCACATCCCCCCCCCCCCCACACACACATACACACGACTGACAAGTAAAACTCAAATAACTTCTCCACCAGCCGGGAACCCACACGTCCAGCAAAACCTGGATAGGATTCATACCCTTGTTGAAAGAACATGGATAAGAAGTGCAATTTGGCCATCATGTCCATTAGAAGGTGCGATAATCCTTCACGCTGAGGAAAATACTTAACCAGATTACCTCGGGTACGTAGCTGCGTACCTATTGCCAGAAACGCAGTTGCTTGCCATTTGCTCGGTAACCAGAACCTAAATTATATTAGACTAAAAACATACGGTTATATTCATTTTTGCTGTTTGTTTTTATCGTATAGTTATTGTTTTTAATGCCAGCGCAAAATAAGATGTCCTTTCATACTTTCTTCACTTAATATTACACCAATTTGGAAGATCAATATCACTACCTTTTTTTTTCTTTTTTTTTTACTAATTATCTTAGTCGCCAATACATTTATTCTCTCAGAACCTAATTCAAGATAATTATTTTTGTCAAACAATTATTTTATAAATTCACGAAAATCTGATTCTTAAAATTCTGTTACAAATTAAGTTTTCTTTATTTTTTATTCATAATCTTCGTTCGAAAGTTAGTTCACAGACTGCATGAAGGTTCGCGCCTTTATGATTTTGCTTTATAAAGAATCATACGTAAATCTTGAATCATATCATGTAAAGATTATACATTTATAATGTGAATTTCAAATTTTCATAATAGAATTAAAATTGTATTTCGCCTTGGATAGCTAACTCCCTCCTCCAAACTCTCTCTCTCTCTCTCTCTCACTCACACACACACACACACACACACACACACACACACACACACACACACACACACACAAATACTACTAAGTAAGTGCACTTTCTTTTTGTTTGACTTCATCATTTTTCCAAAGTAATTGTACCAGATAATTTTTAATGTTCTGATACCGAAATTAAATCGTGATTATTATAAATCAGCAAATTTTGTATATTTTCTCATCTATATTATTTCCTGATAATTATAAATCATTAAATAACATGATATTGGGGGAATTAATGTTTAAAAAACATTAATTCCCACATTGTCATTCTACAAAAGCAATATCAGAATAAAATGTTTCGAATATCTGTAAATCAATCAGAAAGGTGTAAAAAAAAAAAAAAAAAAAAAAATCTGTGCGTATTCGGCTATTGTTAGGGGTTTTTTTAATTTGTCTACTGGACGTGTTCTTTCCTCGCTTTCTCAATAATTTTCGTTAGATTACAGCCTGCTACTCGAGCAGAAAGGAATATTAGCATGTAGTAGCAACAATCGCGTCAGTTTTGAAGTACTGCAATCCCTCGATTAGTGCGCCTAATGCGTTCTTTAAAACAGGCGCATTCATCGAAAGCGCACTAATCGTATATAATAACCTATGGGAAAATGTATAATTCGTTCCTCAAATTTCTTTTTTGAACCTTAATTTTTTTTTTTATAAAAGAATTAAGGTATGTCTCAGGGTCTAGTTAATGGAAAACCATGAAGCTGAAAGACAATAAAACATTTTCAGATTATAAATTTTATTATTCTACTTCTTAACAAAGAATTGAGCTAACGTAGTTTGGCGGGCATTTGGTTTCCTTTTTTCATACAACCGACGGTATGACTCTATTGCCTCTTCTACTCTTCTGTAAATTTTACTGCTTCTCTCTTCATCAGGGTCAGCCTCTAAGCATTGCTGCTTAAAAACTTCGATTGTACGAAAAATATTTTTAAATTGTTTCTGTGAAATCTCTTTTGGCTGACTATCGGTAGTTAAATTTTCTCCATATTCTTCGGGATCTTCCCGCTGTGCATCTAAATTTAGCAGGTCGGAATCACTCAGTTCTTCAGAATGAGATTTAATTAATTCTTGGACGTTATCATTGAAGGGGAGAAAGAAATGAAGGACGTACGAATTGGTCGCTAACACGCGAAATCACGTGCTTTATAGATAAAATTTACCAACTGTTATGCAAGCAAAATAGTTAACACCACTTTAAAAACTACAATGATCATAAAAGTTAATTTTCCGACGTGTAATAATAAACAGCTCATTCGAGAAGACGGATTGATTACCCTATTATGGAATGGATTCTCCCTCTGTTACATGCGCGGAAGTGTCGAAGGGTCTCGAATCTGTGGGCGTACAATAGCAAACGACATAAATTTTGCCGATAAAAATTTGGAACATAGTGTACATGGAATTAGTGTAGTATACCATTAAAAATAACTTTGTAAAATGTTTTAAATCAGTAACTGAATTATTTCATCCTGGTGAGTGATTTTTAAAATAATTAGCCATAAAAAATGTATAGATAGAAAATTTTTAAAATCTGTAACATTTATTTTTAAGATGTATATAGGCTCACTAATCGAATTTGGGTATCGAAAAAAAAAAATGAGCACTAATCGGGAGCGCATTAATCGAGGGATTACTCTACTGATACTTTCCCGTTTAGTGACGATCACCCATCTTCACAAAGACATGTCTAAGCAATACACAAAATCGATATCTTCGTAGCTAGAAAAATTTTCATGAACACCAATAGGATAACAGCTACTTGATAGGCCAAGGCTCCAACTTTTCTGCACCTCCAGAATTTTTTCTTTTTTTTTTAACCCCGTAGAAACAAAATTCCTGTATATGTGTTGCGCTGCACCTTTGCCATTCAAAAGCAGATTGAAATATAAGTGGTACATTCTCCAAAAGAAAGCAAAGTAACGCGTTAAAAAAAAAAAAAAAAAGTTCTGAAGATGCAGAAAATTGAAGTCGTCGTCTTTCAAGTAGCTCTTATTCTACTGATGTTGATGAGAGAAATTTTTCTAGCTGTGAAGATTTCGCGTGCAGTTCAGACATGCCTTCGTGCGGAAGATGGGTGATCGTCACTAAATGCATATCAGCTTGTCCAGTTTTCATTTACAGATAAGCCAGGAACTACTGAACATTTTCACACAGCAATATTTTATGTTTCTTCGTCTATTTATAGACGATGATATTCTTTCCTTCACAGTGGAACAGACTTCCCCAGGGCCACCGGGGGGCATATGAGTCGCCTTTGTGCAAACTTTAAAAACTGCCCCTCTTGAAAGTCAGTGAAAGTATTTAAAAATGGAAACATTTTATAATTATAATACATATTTATTACAATAATAAGTACAAGAGTAATCATACAAAAGAAGGAAATCGCATATGAAAAGTATAGTATATAATTATATGTATAACAAAATAATTTTGGATCATATATACATAAGAAATACATAAGTTTATAAATACAATCACATCATGAATGACATCATGTACCTTATAACATCACAAAATTTGTATCTTTCGTGCTTTTAATGCCACAGAATTCTTAATTAATTCACCCAAGTCTAAATTATCCATAATATCGTTTTCTCTAGATATTATAAACAAATCCGTTAAACGTTTTTGGGTTATGGTTGATCGTAAATAACTTTTAATTATTCTGAGTTTCGTGAAACTTCTTTCCCCTGAAGCCACTGATACTGGCAGTGTTAGAGAAATTCTTAAAACCAATTGAAATACAGCATTCGCATACGTATAATGTAAATTGTTCTCATATATGAAGTTCAATAAATCGTGAGGGGATAGATTTTTTTTAGGGAACATTGTAAAGTTTTGAGTTCTCGAAAAGGACATTGCCCTCAATATCACGATCATTTGGATTTTTTAATTTACACTTAATTTTAAGTGTAAATCTTGGTAATGTTTTAAGATATTTTCCTCCTTCCATTGTTTCAATGCGTTGATTAGGGTTGCTTTTAAACATTTCATTATTCTCCTTTAACTGCATAAACCTTTATGATAAAGTACTATCTAATATCGCAAAAAAAAGGTGTATTTTAAAATTATCTTTTGCGGTAGTCAGAGGTTCATCATTTGCTTCATAACCACATATTCTTTTCTTTTTTTCGAATACCTGGAAAAACTGGCTCTATATCCAAATCATCTGCCATCTTCTTTGCAGAATTAATAACACTTTCAAAATTTTGATCTGTCATGTAATCTGTTAATTCTTTTGTAATTTGTTCAGCACATTCAATAACTGTTTGTATATTAAATGAAGGGTTTGCATCATTTTATTCATGACATTCATGCCATATAATAATTAAACAAAGAAATTTAAACGACGTAATTTTTTAAAACAAGATTATTAGCTTGAGGTCTTGATTCGAGATCTTTGGTTGTGTCTTATTTCCAAGAGGGCTTTGATAAATTTCATGTATGTCAATTTTAAAGAAGCTTTATCGCTTTTATACGGCTTTCTCATCTTTAAAGTTACATTTTGAATAGGAGAATTCAATGTAGCCCATCACTTAGCAGAAGTAGAACAATAAGTGTACAATTCTTGAACGATGCAAAAAAAAAAAAGTTTCAAAAGATATTTTTGCCGTATCATGAACTTCTAAATTTAATATGCAAATCATGAAACAAAGAATTAATTAAAAAAATTTTTTTGTTGAAGCCCGTTATTTTTTTATTACTTTAAAAGAAGCTCCGGTAATTCTTTTCTGTTTTTGCTTTCCTTGCATGATCAAATAGTTTCTGATAATATGGTGTTAAGTACTCGGACAGGAGATTGAACTGTCCACACAGTCTCCAAAATCTAGATAGGGTTTAAAGGCCTTACCTACTCCCTATAAGGGAATAAAAGGTGCTAGCTTATTATTATTATTATTATTATTATTATTATTATTATTATTATTATTAAGTACTCAGACAGGTAGATTGGGGTATTGTCATTAGCTCCATTCAGATCGGTGGCTACTGATTTATTAATCCTGCTAGCTTAGTTGAATTACCGTGTCTTTTAAATGTGCCGTAGCAATTTCTGGGAGACCATCTATGAAGAGATAATTTTTATACTGTTGTTGGTTTAGGAATTTCTAATGTTCTTTTAAAGAATTTAATTCTTGCCATAGTTCCGTTGTCTTTAATTAAGTATGCTAGTCTGCAATACATCTTCTACAGAACTGTTATTAAATTTAATAAATTCCTCATATTCGTTGAATTTTTCAGCAATTTGTGCGATATGCTTTTCAAATAGTTCTCCAATAAATATGATTAAACAGTCTTTTAGGTTTTGTAATCTATTTTCTAGTAATGCATTCAAAGTGGGCTACTCCATTTCCATTTCCTCTGCTGCTGATTGCTGCGCTGGCTGTTTCCCACCTGCTGTTGAAGGTGGCATTCCTTTGTTTTCTCTACAGTGTGGCCACTTCCACTCATCATGCTTCGCATTCGATTTTCATTGCCAAGCGGTCTCGAACAATCCCGAATAGAGAAAATGCATATTTCTCTGGCAGTTCCTGATTGTTATGTGGTTTTCTTCCCCGTTAAGTCTTCCTGGCATTTATAGCACTTCATCTTTCTGGTTTTGGCGATCCTGGTGTGATTGCTAAAATGGCGACTGCCTTTGAACTCTTGCATTGACCACCGGATGCTTCAAGATTTGAAAATTTATAACTTACTTATTACTTAAAAGATACAATTTTTGCATCAATATGTTCGGCTTGGCGAATGGAATTCGTTGATACACTTTGAATTTTAATCAACAAGTAAAAATCTACAACTTAAAATATGGGAGGATCAAAATACTGTGCTTACTACCACTTGCTACTAAAGCGCCATCTATTAGTAGTAATAGTAATATTTTATTAAATGTGGGTTAAAGGGACTATTTATATTCCTTAATTATAATCTAAACAATTTTGAATAGTAGGCTAAATCATTCTCTGAGATGTTTTATTTCTTAATTTTTGAAATATTCTGTGTACTGCAATAATGCACCTAATGCAAATGTTTTTTTTTTTTTTTTCATATTATAAGATTGCTTTTAGTAAATAAGAATACAATTTGCCGAAAGTGAAACTTTCTCTATTAAATTTTCTAACAGTGTGTGCCACATATTAAACATTTTCAAAGTAGCATTAATAATAGTTATTACAAAGCAGTAAAGTTTTGTAACAATAAAATAAAACAGATTCAACAATATTATTAACTTATTTCTTTTTCTCGTGTGAGAGAAAAAAAGGTAAAATGTCACTCTTATAATTGTATCAGATGTTCTTTTGGCAAAAATAAGAAAATAGCCATTTGCACTTTCTTTTCAAAATACAAATAAAGAACATTGTAAATTCACCCAATGAAAAAGAAAATACTGCATATTTTTCTCCTGCTATTATCTTGTTTTCTCTAGTGGTACAAAAAAGAAATCACTACACATAACATGGGAGAATAGAAGAGAGAAAAAAAATATGTAAATTGATTACATTACAACTAATAGAGAAATCATGCCAGAAAAAATTATTTATGTAATAGTTCTAACATCAGCAGATATAACATTTACTTCTAGTTTAATGTGGCATTGTTGAATTAGCTAAACTTTTGCTACTAATTTACACTAAACTGCCTGAAGTGATTTACATTTGTAACAATTGTCTTGCGAACGATTTTTTAAATAAATTCTCTGAAATATCTGCAGATTCAATAGGTCTATAACCCTTCCCCCCCCCATAAAAAATGATAATGTAATACATATGCGCCTTTTCTTTTAAATAATTAAAATATTTTTTTTCAAGATAATTGAATCAAATAATTGATACTTTTTCGATAATAAAAGCGAAACTGATCATTATAAATTAAGAAATTACTTTGGCATAAATGCTATATCAGCCTGTAAAACAAATGTCAGTATTTCTGTGTCAGGATGTCTGCTAATCAACAGTTGAAAACAAAACAGGTCGTTTTTGGTGTATTCTGCACTACAGTTGAGGCACTTCAGTGTGACTTCTGGTGAAGTCTGTTTTCTTTCTCAGGAGCAGTGAGAGTAATTTAAGCCTTTAGCTTTTCCTCCAGCTAAGAGGATTATTATCAAGTATTTCTAAGACGTAGATTATTTCAGAAATAGCAACCAGCAGCAGCAGTAGTAATATTTATAATTTAAAAAAAAAAAAAAATAGCACTTCTGAGCTTTCTTTTGTGTGGTATGCATATAAACAGTTTTACATGGTGAAAATATATCGTAGTATTTCTAAAACTTAGAATAATTTCAGCACACAGCTGATTGTAGATTGCAAAGAAATACTACATAATTTGAAGTTTCCAATATACAACAATATTATTGCTTTATTTCTTTGTCGAAAGTAAAATGAAGTAATAGATTTTGGATACTGTCTGTAAAAGCTTTCAAACCTGTAGAAATTTAGAGTAGTTATGTAATTGAGTTCCAGAAGAGGATAAGGGGGGGGGCATTAAAATCTTCAAAATGAGCATAAATATTGAATTATTCCGTATATGATATCTTTCATATATTAGATTTTCAGCATATCTACTGTATTTATGCGCTGGATGTTATAGTAATGTGCATCCTATATATATATGTGTGTGTGTGTGTGTGTGTGTGTGTGTGTGTGTGTGTGTGTAATAAATTTTTTAACTTGGGGATATTGTATATTAGGATAACCAAGTTATTTTATAAACTTGGTTATTTTAACTCCTAATCCCAAGTATGCAAACAAATAAGTTTGCGCCTGAAACAGAGTTCAAGTCTAAAGATGGTACAACACCAGGGCAACTCATTGTAAAGGTGGAAAAAGCTCTGATCACTATTCTTAGTATTTTCCCATAATGTAAAGCACATCTCACTAGAAGATGTATAAAATGCAATGCATTATGGGTGTGGTCACTACCTAGACCGGTTTCAACCTTTTTTGAGGTCTCCTCAGTGAGTAGCTAAACCCTAAATACCAAGGTTATAGTTAAAATAACCAAGTTTATAAAATAACTTGGTTATCCTAATATACAATGTCCCCAAGTTAAAAAATTTATTACATCTATATCTCCTCCAGAGATTTTTATTAAAAATAAAAACACCTTAAATTAAGGGGATAAAAATCCCTTATTGTTTTTCAGCCAGTAAGCGAAACTAAGATCGAAAATTACGATCTGAACGTTTCATGCCGACGAACTGTCAGCGTATCCAAGCGTAAGTGACCACCATGGTAGTGCCACACCAAAACAACAAGGGATTTTTATCCCCTTAACTTATCAACTTCGCCAAAAAAAAAGAGCCGTTTTGGCTTTTCATCATAAAAACACCTTATTGCAACTTCTATAGGTAAAGTTGATAAGGCTCCGTACTACTATAACCTTGGTATTTAGGGTCTAGCTACTCAGTGAGTAGCTAGACCCAAGTTTATAAAATAACTTGGTTATCCTAATATCCTAATATATATATATATATATATATTAGGATAACTACATATAATATATATATATATATTATATGTAGAAATTTTTTTTTTTTTTTTACCTTGGGTATAATAAATGTTAATGATACCAAGCTATTATGGAGTAAAACCAGGTGTAAAATAGCTTGGTATCATTAACACACACACATACGTGTGTGTGTGTGTATATATATCATGGTAAATGAGTGGAATAAGCTGCCAGAGTCTGTTGTGGGTGCTATGACGGTGAGTGAGTTCAAGGCAAAGTATGATACATACTGTGAGAATGTCGTATAGTTGTGTGGACATGATGTTTAGGGCCTCCTCGATGAGTCTAAGGACTCCCTGGAGTCGCCCGTAATAATAGTAATAGTAATATATCTGAAAAATCACTGTATATAAATGTTTGTTACTAAAAAGATTCACAGTCAGAACCGAGTAATGTAGTTGAATATGATTCGTTGTCCATAATAATAATAACAACAACAACAAAAAAAAATCGTTTCTAACACTGAAATGTGACGATCCACATAATGGTATTTTGTATGGAAAGAAAGCAAAAGGTTATATTTATTTCAATAAATGTTATTTAAGAAATATAAATATTTGACATAATATTTTCAATGCAAAAAACATTTGAAAATTAGGGGGGGGGGGAATGCTTCTATAGTGTGACTAACGTGAAAGAACATAAAGTTGTCTTGTTTCATTGCACTGATTAGAAAAACAATATCCCAACAAAATCTACCACTAATAAATAGATTCATTGCAAAAGCTGATCTGGTCATTTCAAGATTGATTATTTATTTTTGCAGATGTGAAATTCGTTTTTATTTTTGAGAAGATACACAATAAATAAATTGTGCAGCAAAAAAAAAAAAAAAGGTCTAATCTCGTAGAACAGTAAAGGAACTTCCAAGTAACACAGCACGTGTAAAGACAAGTGACACAAAGGTTGCTCCACCATAATGTTAATCCGCAAAATGCTCGAAAATCGTAGTTGAGCGATTAACTGCAGAACAGAGTAATTATACGATAAAAGGTAGAACCGCGATTAAGTTTTGATCGATGAAAAATGCTAGGATAGACTGGCTATTTTATCCATTTCGGCCGGTAGGATAATATAAGATATACACCAAAATGGCTCCCAATTTAAAATTCTCACAGGCCTTTTCTTAATGATTCACATTCTTCATTTCGATATGAAAGCATCTCCTTCTCTGTTTGCTTGTTTATATATTGCAAACATAAATTACCAGCTACCGAATTTCTCCTTCATTCAAAATCCAGTTTCGAAATACACACTGGATCTATAATCAACTTCTACTATTTAGCTCAGTGTAATGGTCTCTAAGTCTGATAAAATTACGTGAAAAAAAATAAGAAATCGATCTAAGATTAGATTGATATTATTAAACGAAGATAATAATATGATCTTCATTTTTCATGTAGGTATTTGCCCAGGATGTGAGTCACCATCAGAAAATGACAACTCAGGCGAAGGGGGAAACGAACATTATTCTGACACCATCCAAATAGGAAGTAACGAACAGCTTATGGGAAGATCAACAGATGGCGAATCGATGAAACCCAACACACTTAATGCAAAAAGCGATTTCTCTGATGCCGGAAAAAGTGGACATGAATCTCATGCATTTAAAACACAAAGTCTGGATATAATTACTGGAGGATTGAAAGAGGAGGATCCCACTGAATCCAGCAATGATGCGAAGAGGATGCGAAGATTTCACTGATGCATTTAAAAGCCAAAGTCTTGATATGATTATGGAAGGATTGAAAGAGGAGGGTTCCACTGAATCCTGCAATGATAAAGCAATGTGCGAAGATTTCACTGATGCATTTAAAAGCCAAAGTCTTGATATGATTACTGAAGGATTGAAAGAGGAGGGTTCCACTGAATCCTGCAATGATAAAGCAATGTGCGAAGATTTCACTGATGCATTTAAAAGCCAAAGTCTTGATATGATTATGGAAGGATTGAAAGAGGAGGGTTCCACTGAATCCTGCAATGATAAAGCAATGTGCGAAGATTTCACTGATGCATTTAAAAGCCAAAGTCTTGATATGATTATGGAAGGATTGAAAGAGGAGGGTTCCACTGAATCCTGCAATGATAAAGCAATGTGCGAAGATTTCACTGATGCATTTAAAAGCCAAAGTCTTGATATGATTATTGAAGGATTGAAAGAGGAGGGTTCCACTGAATCCTGCAATGATAAAGCAATGTGCGAAGATTTCACTGATGCATTTAAAAGCCAAAGTCTTGATATGATTACTGAAGGATTGAAAGAGGAGGGTTCCACTGAATCCTGCAATGATAAAGCAATGTGCGAAGATTTCACTGATGCATTTAAAAGCCAAAGTCTTGATATGATTATGGAAGGATTGAAAGAGGAGGGTTCCACTGAATCCTGCAATGATAAAGCAATGTGCGAAGATTTCACTGATGCATTTAAAAGCCAAAGTCTTGATATGATTATGGAAGGATTGAAAGAGGAGGGTTCCACTGAATCCTGCAATGATAAAGCAATGTGCGAAGATTTCACTGATGCATTTAAAAGCCAAAGTCTTGATATGATTACTGAAGGATTGAAAGAGGAGGGTTCCACTGAATCCTGCAATGATAAAGCAATGTGCGAAGATTTCACTGATGCATTTAAATGCCAAAGTCTTGATATGATTATGGAAGGATTGAAAGAGGAGGGTTCCACTGAATCCTGCAATGATAAAGCAATGTGCGAAGATTTCTCTGATGCATTTAAAAGACAAAGTCTTCATATGATTATGGAAGGATTGAAAGAGGAGGATTCCACTGAATCCAGCAATTATAAAGCCACATACGAGGATTTCTCTGATGCCGGAAAAAGTGGACTTGAACGTGATGCATTTAATAGACAACGTCTTGATATAATTACGAAAGGATTGAAAGAGGAGGATTCTGTTGAATCCACCAATGCTAAGGTCACCAGCATTAATTCTCCTACTCAAGGGGGAACAGGAGCTTCTATTTTTACTGTCGACAGAGATACTATTGAACTGACTAGAGATGATATGAAAGTGAAGAATCCCATTGACTCCGATGACCAACTGATGTGTTTCTTAATCATTTTTTTAGGAATATGTTTAGTTTGATATATTTCATTGTTATTATTATCATCATTAGCGACAACTTCAATTTTGTGTTCATATTGTTTTAAATTCCTTATTTTTATAATTTTTCTGATATATTATTAATTTATTTTATTGAATTTATATTATTTCTAAATTAACACTATAATGAAGATTTTTAGTAGTGTATGAAAATATTTTTATTATTTTAATTTTTGTTTGTTAATTTCATTATTATTTCTTTATTATTATTTTTTTGTTTGTTTGTTTGTTACTATTATCGGCTATTATTTTTTTTTTCGAAATTTTATTTGTAAACATTGTTGAACGTAATAAAAAAAAAAGAAAAAAGAATCATTGTCCTGAATATTTTGGCTTAGTAGAATTTTTCTTTCCTCATCCCGACGTGCTCACTGAAAGTATAAAAAGGAATCTGTTATGTAAGTTTGAATTCTTAGAACATAAACGCTGTTGATTCATTCAGCAACCAGCGAAGTCTGCCCTGAAAGTGGGTTATAAATTTAAATAACTAACTGTCCTTTTACAAATGATAAATTATGTGTATTGTCAAAAAGTCTACATTTTGCAGTAACACCTTGTCGTCTGCCTCATTTAGACTTTATGGTAGGTGGAGAAAAAGTTATTACCTTCAGATGAGTAGGTAATGTGCAATCTCAACCTTAGCTACATAACAAGCTAAGGTTGAGATTGCACAGATTTTGTATAAAGCTAACACCCCCCCCTCTCATTCGAAGTTTTTTTATTATCTGAATTAAAAGCTCTTCGTTATTTACGCCAAAATAATAACATAGTAATAACGAAAAAAAAAAATTGTATTCAAGTGGAGCATTTTGGTTTGCTGCCATAACGCTTGATGTTTGGTATCAGCTGTTCGAACAGCCAGTCCTGGTTCCGAGTTTATTTTTGTTCTCTACATTATTGATTAATAAAAATATTCTAGCTCATCTGTTTCTTTCATGTTGAATAATACAAGCAAAAACACTTCTAATATATCCCGGAATGGTATTTGTTTATCCTAAGTTTCCGATTTTTTTTTCTTTCAAAACTATATGAAAGGAATCACGTGTTATTGTTCTTGGTTACCCAAGAACAATAACTCATTCGTGTTACATAATACAATGTAAACATAAGAATTTTGTTCTGGGCAGTCGCACACAATTTGTTCATTTTTCAAATCTACTAGATATATATTTAGAACATTCAAGATTCCCTGATCTAGTTCCTGTTCTTTATATTAGGCTTCGTTTCTTAAGAGATTACATTGTTAAAGGTTGCTGGGAACAAAACTTAAGTGTTCTGCATAAGTAAGCATCTTGTCTGAAGTTTAGATGTTTATCATCTTTTAAGCAATATCATTCACGTAAACTATTCAACGTAGTGCCTTTGCAGGTCAATGCATATCTGATACTTTAGAAAGGGTTGTAATTTATTTTGTGTGGGTTACAAAATACAAAAACTCGAGAAAGCACGCACGCGCGCACATATGAACCGACCGATTATTTGCTAATGACACCTATCATGGCAACTCGTGAGAAGTTCATTTACTGTAACAACCTTCATTTTTGGCATCGTAAATATTGGTTGCTTTATTTATAGATTTATATGTGGTTTATCATTGCCTAAACACGCGCTTCGTTAGTACTGTGATGGAGTGGTATAGCTAGAGCTTTTGCCGCCAGGGAAGATCCCTGCGTTTGCCGCCCCTCTCAATACACACCAAAAATACTACAAAAAATAAAAAACGACGTATAGGGAAATAAATTAAAACACTATTTACTTTTGAAGTAAATCTTTAATTTCTAAAATTTATTTTTCTTGCTTTTCTGTTAGCAAAATCGTCGATGACATTGTCGAAATCTATTTCATAATAATGTAGGTAATTCTTAATCAATTTTATTTAGAAACACTCCTCTCACAACTAGCAACACTTACAGCAATTATGAGGAAAATTCGCAGTAGTATTACGATATTTGGAACTGAGTTCTCTAGACTGTATTTAGAATTAACTGCAAAAGTTCAAAAATGTTCAAAGTGCCGCCCGGGGCGGACCGCTCCCCTCCAGCTACGCCTCTGCTGTGAATGTATTTATAACGAAAAAGACATTTTCTTTCCCAACTTCCGTTACGGATCATAGGTCAGTTATGATATATAAAGTTCTACATAATGAATCAGAATTATCGCGCATCATCTGTTTACCATCCGATTTCTTATACTGCGTTTTATTATTATTATTATTTTCCATGTCTTATAAAAATCAAACTTTTCGATGTCTGATTTTATCGAAACTACGCTAGTGGGATAACATGGCTAATTATTTCTTAATCGTCTTTTATACTTAATATTTTGCCAAAGGTGAACAATTTTTTTTACTGTAAATCGTAAATCAATATTATGCAGCTCAACGCAGATTCCTACACACACAGTCATCTGATGGCATGTGGTCCACATCCTATCCCGTAGTTCTTAATGGACCGTTCGGCTGAGCTATGAATGTCTAATGGGCAGTGAAGTCAGATGGCGCCCTCTCCTCTTCTGTCTTCGTCTATATGTCCTATGGCTGTATCCTGAATGTTCACGGGTTCGGTTTGCCTATTTGCGGGATGAAAAACTCCAGGATAAACTGGGAAAAAAACTCTACTGCCCACGACCGGCTAACTTGGCTATGGCTGAGGAAGATCCTTAAGCTCCTCACGTCTCAGACGGAAATCGAAACTAGGACACTCCTTCCCCAGGCATATGGTTGCGAAGCGCACTGACCACTAGGCTAACCCCGCGGACGTGCTCACATACAGCAGGTTTATATATGGATAAATAAACAGAGAGTTTATATTTGCTGGTTTTTTTTTTTTGGTTTTTTTCCGGATTGTGTGTAAACACATGCGCCTGGCTGGCAGATGGATTTCACTCGACAGAGTGAGATCGTCCCACTGCTTAACGAAGGCCTGGAGCGACTTGAAAAGTTCTATGTTTAGTCTGTACAGAAGAGTTAGGATTATCTAACCTTAGCTCGCATATGGTACCAAATGTACGACGAATTTACTACCGTCCAATAGGGTATATATATATATATATATATATATATATATATATATAGAAAGTTTTTTACCTTGGGTATATACTATGTTAAAGATACCAAGCAATTTTATAAGCCAGGTTTTAATCCTTTTTCCCAAGTAAGCAAAACGGACAAGTAAGTCAAGTTTGCGCCTGCACGTAGTGCAAGTCCGAGGCAACTCGTGGTAAAGGTGGGGTAAGCTCCGATCGCTTTCCTTAGTATTTTTCCCTAATGCAAGCAGAGATGTATGATGCAATTAAAGGCAAAGGCTATTACCCAGATCGATTTTGACCTTTATTGAGCCTTGGCATTTTTAGGTCTGGCTCCCACTGATGAGATCGTATTTTATTGATGTATATACTACTCACACACACACACGCGCGCTTTTTCTAACATAATCTGGAAACCCTGTTTCGGAGACGAAACATGGAAATTTTTCACCATTTCAAGACTCAATAAGCTATGCAGTTGATCTCGAACAGGGCGATGAAATTTATTTCCCACTTTAGTGCTAATTGAAAATTTTATGCTCGTATTTAAGTTGTAAATCGGCAATTAGAACTGAAGGTTGTGCAAAACTGTGTATCTTAGAAAGCATAGCAGTTCAATAGGAAAGCAATAACTCACACAACTTTAAGTAATATTAAGATGGCGGCACGGGACGAATCAGAATTCGAAAAAGCCCTAGTTCTGCGGCGCAACGTTGCCAAAGTAAGTGGCACTCTAAGAAATGATTTAAAAAAGAACATATTACCAGCAGTGAGCGAACTAACAAAGGTATTTAATAAAATGAAAAATGCAACTAAAGTATCGATAGAACAACAGACAACTACAAACAACCAGGGACAGCCTAACTTAGCTATACTCGCAAGTAGTTAAAAATAACGCTGAAAGCAAAGACAGATCCGAAAACAATCCTTGCTATAAATTAATAGTCAAACCGATAGCTTAACTAAACAGCGAAGAAACAATCTTATAAAAGAAAAAAACAGACCCAAGAAAAATAAAAATCGGAATCACAAAAATGAAAACTATTAATAACGGAGTGTTAATTGAATCAAAAGAAAAGACCGATATAGACTTGTTACATAAAGAAATCACGAAGGAAGGCAAAGACACATCCCAGTAAGAAACACCTTCCAATGCTGATAATATATGATATTCCAAGTGAAACAGATACGAGCAACGTAATAGACTCAATCCGCATGCAGAACGAAGAACTCTTCATCGGCGACACAAAGATGACACAGAAATTTATCATGACAGATATAAAAATGAATAAAAGAAACTTGATTATAGAAGTCGATCCAATGGTGAGGACCAAACTGCTGAAAACCGGTGTCAAAATCCTATGGAGAATTTGCTATTGCGTACTAGATACGAACGTATCTAGTACTAAATACGAATGTGAAGTAAGCGTTCTGAGATGCTTTAACTGCAATAAATTTCACCATCATGCACGAGACTGCAAGGGGGGGGGGGAACCACATGTCCATTCTGCTCTAAAGAATATAAGTTCAGCGAGTGCCCACGAAGTAAGTCGGAGATGAACTGCATAAATTGCCAAAATCACAACAAGCATGCCAAAACCAAAAATGACAGCAAACACATGGCATTAAGCAAAGACTGACCGACATACAACTACCACAAACAGCTCAAAATTCAAAACATAGATTGTGGAAAGCAATAATAAAGCTTGTAGAAACAGCACTACTTCCCTGGCCTGTCTTCAAATAAATCTACAATGCTCTATCAAGGCTGTCAATAATTTAACAGAACTCATAAATAGGAAAAATACAGGACTGGCATTAATTAATCCCGATGACGAAGTTGGTAATTAAACTGAAATGGATGGGACTGAATAATAGATTAGTTTGTGGATTGGAGATCGTACAATTGGTATGGATATCTTGAAGATTGGTGGAGGAAATGAGATCTAGGGAAATGGTGGATAAGGACCTAAAAAATTTCAAAAGGATGAAGAGATACTGGATAGGGTCCAGAGGCGTTAACTAAGGTGGTATGTGATCTCTGAAATGTTGAGAAAATGCATTTTAGAGTCTAGCAGACAGGAGGAGGAGGAGAGGGGGGGGACATGATAGACATATGGTTGCTAAGAGGTTTTTACCAGATTAACGTAGAAGAGGTTTTTCATAGAATGGTGGGAGAACAGAAGGTCATCCCTGGAAGTTGTATAAGGAGGATGTGAGCAGAGGAGCAAGAAGCAGGTGTTTTGCATGGAGAGTGAGTGAATGGAATTCATTGCCTTAAAGTGGAATGAGTGCAGAGACAGTGAATGCATGTAAGGCACAGTTTGATGAATTGTCTAACAGAGGGACTTCCCACACAAGGTCTTTTCACTCCATGGAGGTTTGATGATGATAATAACAACTAACATAATCTCTAAAACGGTTGTCAGCCAATGGTTTTAGTGCTTTCAAGTTTTAAAATCATAATTTGCTATCCATAAAAAAAAATGAGATTCTGTTTTTTTGGTTAGTAAATTATGCTAATATCAACTTAATGATATGTCACTTTCATTTTAAATGAATGTTCCAGGTAGGTGACAGTATTTAACAAGTCTTGCAACAAGGATGGTCCCAGAAGAGTGGAAGGAGAGTAAAATTGTTCAAAGGGCATTAACAAGACTGAGGTTTCAGATTAGTCAGTATCCATGTATCCGAACTGGTAGTTATGATATTGTAAAGAGATAATTTCAAGGATTGTGTTAATAGCAGCAGAATTCTCTATGAGGATCAGCATAGTTTTACTAATACATTCATGCTGGGTTATATTGTGTACTTTCTTTTAAGGTTACACAGTGGTCAGCATTCATAGTGAAGAATTTATGGAGACACAACACACGTGTTAGAATAATTATTTAAACTTTAGGAAAGTAACATTCATTCATCGAATACCAATGTCTTTTCTACTTCAGGCAAGTGGGCACATTTTTATGTATTCTGCAATCTATATGACATGCCAGTTTTTCAGTAGAATTTTTATGTTAAACTAAGATAGCATTAGATGTTAATAAGGTTGTGGGAATGGATGACATATTACCACATATTTTTAAAGAATGTGCAGAACAGTTATGCCTTTGACTAAATTTCATTAAATAACATTTAATGAAAGTCTTGCAGTGGGTAAAGGTCCCAAGAAGTGGAAAGAAGGTGAAATAGTACCACTCCACAAGGACAGACGTTTCTAATTATAGACCAGTCTATATACCTGCAGTTGTAGTCAAGGTGTTGGAGAGATTGGTTATTTAATGAAAGTTCTCGCAGTGGATAAGATTCCTAAGGAGTGGGAAGAAGGCAAAATAGTACCACTCCAGCATGGTTCTAGGACAGAAGTCTCCAATTATAGACCAGTCTGTATAACTGCAGTTATGGTCAAGGTATTCAAGGATTGGTTAGGAATAGAATACTGAAATGTCTTGATGGACATAGCATTCTTTATGATGGTCAGCATGGATTTGTAAAGGGTAGGTCTTGTTTTAGCAGTTTACTTGATTTTTATGATAAGACATTGAGCGTGTTAGATAGGGAAGAAACATATGCAGTGATATCTTGGATTTTGCAAAGAGCGTGTGATAGATTATCACATGATAAGTTGGTATGCAAACTGCAGAGGAAGATGGGAATAGATAGTATATTTGTTAGGTAGATGATAATTGGCTCTCTGAACGATACTAGCAAGTTGTGTAAGATGGAGCAGTCTCGATAACCAGTAGTGTGCCCTAGGGTTCTGTTCTTGGACCTCTGCTGTTTAACTTGTTTGTAAATGGTATACCATGTGCACTGTCAGGGGATCTTCACTTGTTTGCTGATAATGCAAAGTTGAGGGAAATAAGTAGCACTGCTGATATTAATTTCCTTCAGGAAGATTTGAATAGACTTTTTACTTGGACAAAGGAATGGGGTTATAGTTTTAATATTAATAAGTGCAAGGTGCTGCATTTTAGAGTGCAGAAATATAAAGCTTGAGAGTGATGGTTGACAGTACACTGAAGTTTAGAGGGCATATTACAAGTGTTGCAAAGACCACACATCGTTACAACCACCTCCTTATGTAAAATATATATGTTTTACATAAGGAGTATAATGCACTGGTCAGACCATACTTGGACTATTGTGCTCAGATTTGGTCAACTGGTTTCATTAGAGAGGGTTCAGAGATGAGTGACTAAGACAATAACATTGGAATGTTGGCCTTGAACAGAGGTTGGTAGATAGGAGGAAAAGAGTGATAGAGAGAGACTTTTAAGTTAGTGAGGGGATTTTATCAGATTAATCCAGAGGGTATTATAAAAAATAGTAGAAGGTGTCAGAGGGGACGAACCAGAAGTCATCCTTGCAAGTTTTGTAAGAGTGTGGTGAAGAAGGGTGTGAGTGAATGGAACACATCACTGGAATGTGTTTTTAATGCAGGAAGTGTTAACAATTTTAAGATTTGATCACAAAATTAATTAAATAAGATAACTGAAATTGGGTTTATTGGTTGGAATTGATACAACTAGTAACCGACTAGTTTTGCCACGTTGCTAGTGGATTCTTCTGGGTTTGATGAACATACAAATATAAACTTAAAACAACAGGCTTTGATTATCATTAGATAACTGAAAAAAAAAAATTATGACTGACCATGTGGTAGCATTCACGTATTGTAACGGTTCCTATGCATTTGGTATAATTTTTTTTCAGTTATGTATTGATTTGTAATCAAAGCCTGTTGTTTTAAGTTCATATTTGTGTGTTCATCAAACCCAGAAGAAGCCACTAGTCAACATGGCGAAACTAGTCGGTTACTAGTTGTATCAATTCTGACCAATAAACTCAATTTCAGCTATCTTATTTGATTTTAAGATTTTGTCACTTGAACGAACCTCCCACGATGAGGTTGCCAACTTCATGGAGGATGTAATAATAATAATAAATGCGAACTGTTTTCATGGTACAGAAAATATCTCAAGTAATTTTTTTTCTCAAAATATCTCAAAAGTTAAAGTAATTATGCATCAAGTATATATAAATATCTAGTGACATTTCTATTTTATGATTATACCATTGTACGTTATCTGCAAAAACATCAAAGAAAACAAAGCCAATCATTGCAGTCGGTGTCCCCCCACTCCTTATCTCGAGATAGATGCACTTGTATTTATTTTATACACTGGCGTTGAATATCACATATTACTGTTTTATGTAAATTTGGATTTCATTCTTATTTCCCTCCAGTATAATCCCCAGAAATATCAAACATTGCATAGGAAATTACAGCCATTGTTACTTTCATAAAATAATCAGATGCTTCCTTTTTTTTTATATTATTTCAAAAAAAAAATTAATATTTAATATTATAATATTTCTGATATTTCAGTCTCAAAGTCTCTGACACTTAACCAGGTTTGGAAATGCAGATCTTTTATAAAGCTTCATAATTCTTTATTTCTCAGGTGATTCCCAGAAACATGCCTTGCTAATCTTTTAGGATTAGTTAAGTTTTTCTTGAAATAAATTTTGAAAACTCAAGTCTTTTCTTTCTTTCTTGGGGAATAGATGATATGAGGTAATCGAAAATTTTTAGAAAAAGTTTTTCTTGCTTGTTAGCCTGTGATTGTGTGTGTGTTGGGGGATGATGGGGGGGGGAATAGTGCATAAAAATGAATCTTTTTATTAAAAAAATAAAATAAAATAAAACCTGCATCTGATAGTCTTCCACAAAATCTTACACATATTGATTTGCCTCCTGAGAGAGCACAATCGAAATGGGTAACTAATGTCATGCCCAGACAAATGATATGATCATAATTTATAATTCAATGGATTTGCCTTTCTCTGTTGCAGTTAATAAGCTAATGATATATATCTAACAGAAGGAAAAAGACATTCGTAGTAAAGGATTTAATTTTGCTGTTTATGCATGTACATTACCATAGGAATATTTATGATCAAAATGGAAAGGACTACCCTTTTCCTTCCTTCCTTAAGAGGCTAACTCATTACAGCCTTATAATAAACTAACTCATATCTGGCCTTATAATAAACAGTGGAAGAATACTGAAAGGTAACATTAAACTTGTAAAGAGTGTTTAAAAGACGATACTAACAATCATTCTCCTAACAGATAGAGGAAACGTCGTAGTAGTCCTTCGTACAAAGAACTGCGATTATAAAATTATGCAGTTACTTAGTACAGACACTTTTTTGAAACTTAAAAGATCCTACACAAGAACTCCAAAATTGTAATACCAATAATCTGCTTAAAACTACAGTGGAATTCATAAGAGAATAAGACTGTTACTATGATCTCATCATCTAATTCCTCACCTATATTGTGTGGAATCATCATGTGTCATCACTGTCCAGGAGGTTGACCCCATGATGTAACTCATGGTTGACTATGGGTGTAAGGACCCTATCTCTTCCACATTATTGTAGGTATTCATGGCTGTATCTTTGTGAATTCCCGAGGCCAGTTTGCCTGTTCTGAGGGACAAAAAACCAGAGTTTCTGGGTGACTACCTCCATATGAGACCGGCTAACTCACCTTTAGTGGAAAGAGGCCAGATAAAGATTCTTACAACATAGATGGGAATTGAACCCAGGTCTCTCCGACCAAAGGACTTCATCTATACCAACTGAGCTACAGAGGCTTTGTGTGGAATATGTGCTCAAAATGCACATAGAAAACGCTACACTGTGCCACAGGTATTGACATCTGTGTACAGGTTGTCTAAACATTTAGCTCAATTCTCAAAAAGATTGATAAGCTTAACCTTTTCATATATAATCTAATAATCTGCAATTTTAATTAATAACGATTAATTTTTCAAAATGGATGTCTCTTATCATCTAAAATGATAAGAGACATCCATTTTGAAAAATTAATTGTGGCAACCTTTGTCACTTTTCTTTTTACATTATTCAAATACATTTTCCAGAAAAGTTGACGCTTCTAAAGCATTGTACGAGGGATGTCCAGAAAGTAATTTCTGATGGGCTGTCAGAGAAACAAAAATATACTTACAAAAAAAAAAAACTTATTGGAAATGACATCTTTCACTACTTTTCTATATAATTTCTGTCATTGTTCAGGCACTATCATAATGAGGCACCAAGAGTTGTATACCTTCATCATAGAAGGTTGCTGCCTGTAACGCGAACCACATATTGACTGCTTCTTTGACCTCATTGTCGTCTCGAAACTGCTGACCACCAAGGAAAGATTTCAGATGTTTGAACAGGTGAAAGTCGTTTGCCGCAAGGTCAGGACTATATGGGGGATGATGGAATTGTTCCCAGCTGAAGGTGGCGAGAAGTTGTGTTATGCCAGTCATGTTTGGGTGGGCGTTAGTCCAAATCGTCAGTCACTAAAGATGGTTGCCCACTCCATTCTTCATCGTCTTACCCATCTTCATACCATTGAATCACTCATTGCGTGTTCTCCATAAACCTCAATAATTTGCCGATGAATTTCAGCTGCTTTAACATTCCTCGCATTTAAGAAATGGATAACTGACCTAATTTCACATGCGGCGGGCAATTTGATTTTCTTAGACATTATTATAAACACACACCAAGAAGTGTACGCACTGTGAGAATGTCTGAAAGTAGCAACGCCTTGCTAACGAATCAACAAACTCAGCACTCATGCGCATCATTGCGATCGCAGCGCTGCAGTGAAAATATTTAAAAACAGAACTTACTTTCTGGACTTCCCTCGTATAAATCCAGATTAATGCATATACAAAGGCATTATCCATAAACGAACTCATGTTTGGCAACAGGAAACCCTCTATGTCTGATACTCATCAATATCTATACATTTTATTTGACTCCCACCCACAAAAGGTTTTTGTATACGTATTCTATGCTCATACCATGAATAGTCTAATATAAGACTCTTGCTTTGAATGGAAACATTAGGAAAAAAAGTCATAAATACTTATCATTACAACTAAGACATACACTGGTATTTCCTTGATGAAAAGTTATGGGCGAGATGCCCTGAAAAAGTTTTTAAATCATCTGAACAGCCAAAAATCAAGTTTTATAGCAGAGCCAGACAAATGGTTTTTTTTCCATGACCTGAAGATATGACTTTCTACAAGTCATATCTTCATATACAGTAAAAATTACAATATACAGAAAACAACTGATTCATAACAGATATTTACATTCTCAATATTGACTCGAAAAGGTTCAGATCATGTCAATATTGGAAACTCCAGTCCCAAAGAACTCAAATTTTTTTTGTTGCTACATTCCAGAAAAAGAATGACTGGGATAAATTGTTAATTTATTCCATCTGCAAATGCACTATGAAACTGATAATAGTGAAATAAAAGAATCTCTCTTCCCCTGCCTCCCTCCCTGCTAGTCCATTATAATCAAACTGGTAAAAGTATCTAGGATTATAAAATCAGAATTGCATTCACACCTCTCAACTACAATTCTTGCGTTGTCTAACAGAATACAGTAGTCTGAAGTACCCAGGTTTATACCACCTTCAGTGTGATCGCAATGTCCCATAGCAAGTTGGAGACATCACAGGAGATCTTCTGTGATGTCTCCTTAAATCCAAATGATAACCAATCTACAAGGGATGAAATGGGACTCTTAGATTGATATCATGAGAGTGAAAGAAATATATTAGACTACAGAAATCATGCTTGATCCCAATCATCTGAAATATAAATCATAATGTAACTGATTAGACTTATTCAACTATGATTCGTTTATGGCATAAAGAAGAAAGACTGCACAATGCTCAACAATGCCAGCAGGTCTAGAATAGTTCCAAACAATGGCAATCCTTTTTTTTTTTTTTTTTTTTTTTTTTTTTAGAGTAGTGATAGTTATTGTATTTCCAACGTTTTGTCTGCATTTTTCCAAAACTTTCCTTCTCTGTATATTTATGCTTGATGAAGTCCTTAAGAAAGATGAAACTAGTTGTGCCAGTTAAAATAATAAGAATAGTTAATTCTGTTCTTTGTTTCCTTTGGTGTTAATGAACATATGCAATAATAACATTGCTTCCACAAGTTCTCAATAATTCTATCCACATTTCAGAAAAAAAATTTTTTTTTGGACCCTATCATGCCTCTCCTTGAACACATTCACTAACAAAGTACTAACAGATTCTAGTGAATGAGTCAACTCATTTACCGCTTTCTGTGAAAAATTAGTCCTGATGCCCTTGCTACACTTACTCAATTTCTATGGATGGCCTGACCCTTTGTTTTATCCCCCAGTAATACTTGACCTCTAGTCAAATATTGAAAATGCTCCTGCGCATCAATCCTGTTAAATCCTTTTCATGACTTGTGTCCATCATTATTCCTCTTTTCCTTCTATCATTCAACTTTTGCAATCTAAAGTCCCCTCAATCCGTCCTTTTGGGAGCATTCTACAGACCACCCAACAATCTTGGTTACTCACCTTAGATCCTTTCCACCACTTTTTTTATCCCAAAGAAATCCATTGACTAAATTTATGCACAGTAATCTGGATGTGGCTCTAGCAAATCCCTATTCTTCTTCAAGAAACAGTACGTCTTATATACTATAGACAAATACTTGCACCCAAAAGTGCATCATCTATTTTACAAAAATGTTATGAAGAGCTCATATTTGTTTCACAGATGTAGCCCTATAATAAGAACTCTATAATCAAATCAGTGATGAAAGGAAGTGGTATATAGTTTTATGTGATTCTTTGGATAACTTTTGAGCTATTTGAACTACATCCATTTTGTAATTATTTTTATTTTATTCTTTTATGTTAATCCCATACATGAGAGATTGCTAAACTTATATTTGTCCTGAAAATGGACAAAAAGTTGAAACTTAACCATGGAATTTGAAACCATTTCAAAAGATAGAACAAACGAGGAAGAAAAATGTGTTCTTAATTCTTTGAATTTGGAATTGAACTGTGAAGTAGTATTGCTTAGCTGCTGCATGTGTTAACAAATTTAGATTAGCAATTCTATACTGTAGACATCTGAAATATTCGGTATTAGTGGATTCCCCCTCCCCCCACTTCAGCTGTGATACCATCCAAGTGATTGGAACTTCCTCAGTTCTGCACTATTTTCAAAACCTTGAAATGAATTATCCACTTTTTTTGCTTTATATCAAAGATGTTCAGACAGGCTCCCCTGTCTCTGCCAGGTGTATATCAAGTATCATGGAAATAATTGTTTTATTTTCATTATTATTATTATTTTGGTTACAGAAGCTTATACCCTCATGTTGAGAAGAGGACTGATGACCATCAAGGCTAAATTCAGTGTGTCAAACTACATATCTGAATTACCAGCATGCAGTTGGAACTAGTCATAGAATCCACCAGAATGACAAGCTAATTCACTGAAGCAGTTTTAGACATCATTGCTTATTATGGCAAATTCTAAGTTACATTGCCTGAACTTGAATCAGAATAATGGATTAAAGATTCCAAAAGTTTGAAAGATTATATTAATTTTGAAGTGCACTGTGTAGTTGCAGAACTAACATCACAATTTTGCTTTAGGCTTCAATGTTTACAGTAATACCTGGATGTATTCATTGATACATCCAGGTATTACTATATCTATTCCAATTAGGAATATTTTTTTTTATCATTAGTTTCCTGATACGTACCCTAAAGGAGGATGTTCAGGCTATTATGACTATATGATTAAATTTACATTATTATTAATCTTTCAACATGTGGATTCTATCCACAATTTTCCTTCAAATTAGTCTATTACTTGTCAGGACTAATATTGTCATATCTAACATTTCATGCTTCTAAAGCACTTCTGACTGAACCAATCTAAAACCAATTAACTAAACATTAGCTCCCTTTGGGTCTTTTATCTGTCATCAAACACCTGTTTTTGCTAACCTTTCCTCTCTCCCATTATGTTTAAGTGACCATACCACCTTTATTAGATTAGACCTGCTCAAAGAATCCTGAATGCTAACAATGTCAAGTTCCTTCCTAATATCTTCATTTTGAATATGATTCTGGCGATACTATCTATTCACTCATCTAATTTTTCTCAGAACTCTCATCTGTGGTCTCTAATCAAGTGTTTTATTTCTAACCCAACTCTCAGATTCATAACTTAAAACTGGTTTGAACATTGTCTTGTATACTGCTAGTTGAGTCTTTTGGCTAATTTCTCTCTCTCTTATTCCATATAAATTTTTTCAACTGGCTCTTCACCATACTAGATTTGCTTATTCTGTTGTCTATTTCCATATTTAATTTGCTGTCTTCACTGAAAACTGTGCATAAATAGCTGAAATATTTTTATATTTTTCATTTTATACTTTTATTTGTATACTCTGAAAACGTTAAAACCACAAGTATGGTAAAAAGTTATGATATGCTATTAAAAAGCTATCAAGGCCATGATAAGAAGATGATTTTTTTTTTTTTAACTTAGTCAAATCTCATAGAACTTAATACCAAGTTGTTGAGAAGTTCATTAACTGCTGAGGCATCTGCATATGACTGAAATATGGGACATTGCAAGTTTTTTATTTGTATAAATAAAAATAACCAAAGGCATATGGCTTGTGATTAGTGTTCACTTGTAATATTTTGGAGTACTTTTTGAGCTTAGAATCTTCAAGATCATCTTCTCCTTCAGCTATATTAAGTAATTTTATCCCGCTCCCCTTTTTTGTTTCTTTAGATATTGCAAATGATTCTATCCTTACAATTTGGAATAACAGTGCCAGCTTGGTTGGCCAAGTAATTAGTGTACCTGCTCTCCAACCAACAGCTGCAAATTCCCACTATGGGCAATTGACAATTGACAATTGACATTTATGTCTTTAAGGGTGAAGCAAGATGCTTTTCATATTCCCCGCTATCTGTCGTGGTTACAGTGAGGGTAAAATTTACGAGCAGTTTGCTCGCCCTGAATGGGCATGGAGATTATGCATCGTTATAGGAGGCTAATATAGTTTTTGGTCTTCTATATTTGAATATGTCCGTTGGCTCATATGCTGCAGCTTGTTGAATCAAATCATTGGGGTGTGTGGACGTCTTTAGAAAAAACTTGGAAGCTAAGGATTGTAGATAAGAGAGAATATATGGAATATTTGTGTCTCTATGGAGCTGGCTGTTTCTAACATACCACGGGGCGTTCAGAATCATTCTCAAGCACTTGTTCTGCACACGCTGAATCTTGATAATGTTAGCGTTAGAGGTGTGGCTCCAGGCTGGAGAGGCATAGGTGATTATGGGACGAATCGTCATCTGGTAAAGTTGCAATTTGATTCTGTTGCTGAGCTTGCTATTTCTATTAATTAGCGGGTAAATCTGAGCTATGGCTTTAGATGCTTTTGCACATGCAGACTTGATATGTTGGTTGAAAGATAGCTTTTTGTCGAGAATTACACCCAGGTAATTTGTTTCTGTCTGCCAGGGAATTTTAGTATTGAATAGTAACACATCTCCTGCAGGAGACATTGGCCTTTTTGAGAAAAGAACCGCTGAGCTTTTCAGGGGGTTGACTTCCAATCTCCACCTAGAGAACCAACCCTCCAGCTTTAGAATGTTTTCTTGAAGCTTTCTAGTAACGAAGTGGGGTCTGAGGGATCTGGTTAGTATTGCCGTATCGTCCGCATACAGCGCTAAAATGGAAGTCATCGGATTGTGAGGGATGTCTGACATGTATACAGAAAACAGCAATGGAGCCAGTAGAGATCCCTGTGGCACTCCAGCAAAGATATGGCGCTGGGACGATATAGAACCGTTAATTTTAACTTGCATTGTTCTATTCTGAAGATATGAACGGATTAGATGAACCATTTTTAGTGAGATGCCGGCTGAGATAAGTTTGTGCAGGAGTCCAAAATGCCAGATTTTATCAAATGCTTTAGATAGGTCTAGGAAAACAGCTCCTGTGTACTGGCGCCAGTTGTAGCTGGTGATGATATATTCCACAATTCTATGGATTTGCTGGGTAGTACTATGGTGTTGCCGAAAACCAAACTGTTCTTTAGGGAGGATGTTTAGGTCATTTATTGAGGTTTGGAGTCGTGAGAGGATGACCTTCTCTGCAATCTTACCCAGGTTGGAGATGAGACTGATTGGACGATAATTCTGCGGTAAGTGTGGGTCTTTGCCTGGCTTATGTATAGGAATCACATCAGCCAGTTTCCAGGTGGAAGGAAAATAGTGAAGTCTTAAGATTGCATTTATTATACTGGTCAGATGCACTATAGCTTTTCGAGGCAGCAGCTTGATCACCCTGTTTGAGATGCTGTCTGGTCCAGGAGCTTTATTGTTCTTAAGTTTTTTAATAATATCATATAATTCAACAGGTGATGCGGGTGCAATATGATCAGCACTGGTATCCGGGAGGTTTAGTGCATGTCTAACCTGTCTGTGGATTTTATACAGATGATTGAAATCAATGTTGTTATAAGATGGTTTGCACTGATCCTCAAGATTTTTAAGTATGGCTTCTGCCTTATCTGCATCTGTGTGGATTAGGCCCTGGTTTGAGATTATAGGGGGGAGGGATCTGTTTTTGTTTTTGATGTTTCTCAGTAGGCCCCAGATAGAGTGATCAATAGGTGAGATAGAGGCTAACTTTTTATCCCAAACTTCGTTTCTATGCGTTTTAAGTGCATCTCTTACTGCTCCATTCAATCTATTAAGCACTGTCTTATCCTGAGGAGCGCGAGTGTTACGAAATCTCTTCCTAGCTCTGTTCTTCTCTCTGATCAGGTCCATAATGTCCTCAGGCAAACGATCAGGCTTGGGAACAGGTTTCTGGAAGGTTGCAACCATTATAGCGGACTTAATCTGTTGGGTGAGGCTAGTCACTGCAGAATCCACATCTTCTGGTGTGCATATGTGTGGGACGGGTCCTATTTGATCCCGAAGTGCTTTAGACAATCTCTCCCACGATATGCCTGAATGAGGAGGAGACAGGCATTCTTGTTCTCCCAATTGCAGTAGAATTGGGTTGTGATCCGACGACAGCTCGTTTAGTGATGTAAGGCTGTACTGTAGTTTAATGTCTTGCAGGATGGCTATATCCAAGATGTCAGCAGTGCCAGATGTACTGAGATGAGTTGGTTCGGTAGGTCCAGCCACAACAGCATGGTTTAATCCTGTGTAGCTAGAAAGGATACGACCATTTTTGTTAGTGGATTTACTGTTCCAAGCAGGATGCTTTGCATTGAGGTCTCCAGCGATGATGATCGGTCCTTTTACTCCAAGGATGGCATCCAGATCTGAGGTCAATAATGTCTTTAATGGAGGGTTGTAAGCAGAAAAAATTTTGAGGTTCCCAATTGAGTTTGTGAGAACATTGATTCCTGTGATTTCGAGGTTGGTGGTAGTAGGGTTGGTTATTGAGTGATGATTGATATAGCTTTTGATAAGAGTGGCTGTACCTCCACCTCTATACCCAAGCCTGTCGTTTCTGTAAATCTGATACCCTCTGATTTTCAGGGTGTCAGCAGGCCTCAGGTGAGTTTCATTAATTAGCAGTATATCTGGGTTGTATCTATTATTAAATTCCTGGATTTCTAATAGTTTGTTTTTTATACCGTTGGCATTCCAACCGATAATCCTAAGAGAGTTTGGGACGATTTTTTTCCTATGCATCAGAGAGTGCAGATAATATGGATTGGGTTTGCTGTAGGAATCTTTTTGTGACACTTAAGGATGGATTTGAGTTGCTGAAATCCTGGAGCATGTTTGCAAGAGAAGAGGTGATAACAGCTGATAGATTTGAGTGTGGAGTATTCCGGTTCTGGGTTTGTACTATCTGTTTGGAGCGGGCCACATCAGCATATGTTCTTACTTGATGTTGAAGATTCGTTTTCTTAAGGGGCTCAGTTAATGATGGGCGAGCACCAGTTGTCATGTTCTCACTCTTGGAGAACTGAGTAGCCTGAGCTTCAGGAACTCTCGCATTAGATGACGAGGTAGATTGATGACTGGGATCATTCCATCTGTTTTTGGGATGATGCATACACCCTCTATAATTAGCAGGGTGGGGACCCCCACAATTAGCGCACTTAGCCGGGGTGGTTTTTGGCTTGGCGCAGGTGTTTGTGGGGTGATTCTCGCCACATTTTACGCATCTGAACTGAGCTTTGCATAGCTTCTGGGCATGGCCAAATTTTTGGCACCGGTGGCACTGCCCAGAAGATGATTTCTTTCTCAATGGTTCTGTGGTGATTTTGAGTCCACAGATTGATTTTAAATTATAAATGTCTTTGTAGATGTTATGAATTTCTACTAAGACTAAAGGCATAGGTGTCTTATTTGATCTAAACATTCTAGTGACCTTTATGGGGGGTAGTTCCTGTAGGTTAAGGTCAGTAACTATTTCATCTGTGTCAATATCCTCAGAGACTCCTCGTAAGACTACTTTCAGATTTTTTTCAGAGGCAAGTGAAAATGTGTGATATTGGGTTCCTCTAGTATCCAGTTCCTTTGTAAGGTTTCTATAGTCAGCCACCGTGGTGGGCTGAATTCGTATTCCCTCGTCTGCATTTTTAGCAGACGTGTAATGAATTTGTGAATTTGCCATGATGGTTCTGAGTGTTGTCCATCTCTGCTTTTCCCTTAGGATAATCGGTGGCACCTTTTCATTGTGGGAAACAGAGGGATCTGAAATGGGAACATCCTCTTCCATACCAACAACATTTGTTGATTCAGCAGCAAGAATTTTTCTCTTCTTACGTGCGTGAGTTTCTTCTTGATCAGAAGGATTAGAGGTAGAGACAACTAGATTGAGTTTTTCCTCCACTTGTGGGGAGTCTTCATTTTCCTCAACTTCAACTTCAGGTGAGGAATACAAATTTAAGTAGCCGGGCCAATCCCGTTCAAACTTTTTGAGGAGCTTTTTAATAAAACTGAGTGCTAGCTTTTTATCGAGTGACTCAATAATAGTGTCGGGGTCAATCATGCTAGTAGGCCATGTCAACTTGAACTTCTTTTGTAGTTTATCAATGAGTTCAAGAGCTGGCTCTCTTTCGAGCAGATCAGCAAATACGTCCAGGTCAGGCACGCTCATATCGATTTAGTTGCGTATGTGCGTTAATAAAATATCCCGCAGGTCTAAAGACCTGCCAGCAGAAGTTTTTGTAAAATATCCCGCAGCCGCAAAGGACTACCAGCAATATCAAGCATAGGCGCGTCAACTAGCAACAAGATGTTAAAATACAACAACGACACTAATGGCAGTAGGCCTAGCGTATCGCCTTTGCGAAGTCAGTTGACTTACCTTGTATGGGAAATAAAATGTAAAATGCCTGTTTATTGCGGCAAGCAAATAACTGATATTACTAATGAATATAAGCATAAATCTCTGAAAACTTATCAGTCAAATACACAATTCACCATCAATAACACACGACACAAAACACTAACACGCGAGCCGCCATTTTTCCACTCAGTCTCCCCACTATGGGCATTGATGTTTGTGATTGTTTTCAGGTGGAAGATGAATTTCATCATATGGTGTGAGACCACCTCGCTGCTTACTGGAGGCCTGAAGTGGCTTAAAAAAGTTCGATGTTTGGTTGCTATGAGCAGGATTTCTGGACTATGTAAAAAATACAAAAAAAATTATATAGAATTGATAAAAATAGGGAAAAAAAAATCACTAGCCTGCCACGGTACAAAGTGTAGTGTAGGTTTGCATATAACTTTCATGGGTGAAAACAACATAAAAAATAATAATAAATAATAGACCATAGTTCTCTGTTTGGCAACTAACTGCAGTATCCTACTTGACCAGATGACTGTGTTATTTCAAAAAGTCATGAAATTCGAGTGATAAGTTTCAAGACAACTGCCAATCACCCATGTTGAAATAACATTTTCTATATTACTGCCATTATAAAGATTTTTTGCAGGCATGCTTCAAACAGGTATCACACACTTCTGACAACAATTTCAAACTGTTCATGATGGCAGTGTTAATAAAAGATTTTCTTAGCACTGCTTTTTAAATTTTGCTATGTAAAGTTATCCTCTCTGCACCAATGAAAGTATATCATAACTGAGCTCTTCAAAATGTAAATTAAAGAAGACCATTTGAGGGAGATCTCAGGAAAAGGCATTGATGGTAAAATCATATTAAAAATGAAGATATTAGAAAGGAACTTGACATTAGCAACATTCAAACATGTGAACAACACTAATCTAAGGTGGTAATGGTCATTTAAACAAACTGGGAGAGGAAAAGTTAAAAATACAGGTATATGAGCTCAGGAAAAAGGTCCAGAGGAAGACAAGGATCTAGATGGATTGATGCAGTTAGTACCTCAGAAGACAAAAAATATGGCATTTGACAATAAGATTGACAGACTGCAGATTTGGCAAATAAGAATAAAAATTTTATTTTTGTAAAATGGACTAGTTTTATTAAACTATCAGCCAAATTTCTTATATATAACTTAACTGCATCGATGTGCTATAGGTTTTACAGCTCTTCATATGTCTGTGTGTGGGGTTGAATATAAATCTGAATCTCAAATTTAATGAAATATTTTAAATTGGAATTGGAATGTTAAGAAGAGATTCTTAGATGAGTCAAATTGCTTTAAATAAATTTCCTGAGCCACTTACTGTTTTCTCAGAGGTCCTAGTTGTAGGTTATGACATTATTATTAACACAGAACAATAACATGAAGAGTGGTTCAGGAAATTAATTTGCTTGCTGATGAAATTGGAGTACTTGGAGAATGTAAAGGATTTAACTTTGGATGGGAAACAGAAGAATGGAACTTGGGTTTTTCGTCTCTCAAAGTATTCCTTCTGTTTTCATTAACAAGTTAACGATACTCAAAGCAATTGCTCAATGCTTTTTCATTCACCATTACAAACTACTTCAATCAAAGCAAGACAACCCCCCCCCATTCTATTGCTTTTTGTTGGCATGGTTATAATTTATTGCCAGAACCAAAAGAGCTAAGGGGAAAAAAATTCCTGCTAACTAGGAATTCAGTTGGAGTGAGGGTTCTGACTTAAACCACCTGAATTGTCAATCTTTAAGTTTTACTATCACCTCATCATTTGAAAGCTATTTTAAATTGCTCAAGACGGTACCTTAATTTTCCTTATTTTCACCAAAAACTTCACATTTTTCCCATCACTTGTTATCAGTTACTTTTATGTGTAACTGTTTGATGCTTGCTACAGATAAATTGCTTCATTTTTGAAGTGAAGTGTATTGTTGTTTTAAATATGTTTATAAGTTTGTATTTCCTGAAATAAAAAATCTCAATAAAATATAATAACCAAATTTGAATTCATTACAAAATGGCTATGATGTGAAATGTGACAGTGTTATTAAGTCACAGTTGGTATTTTTATATGGCAAAAGATATACACCAAAAATAATGAAATGTTCTTAAACATGCTCCATAAGTATCCAGATGTGCTTTATAGATGCCACATCTGGATTTTTCATCATGTAAATCATAACTTTTGATAATATTGCTTTTAGCAGTAAATATTATTATATAACTAAATGATAACTGAAAAAAAATTCAGCTGTAAGAGTGAATACAATATTTGTAGCCAGCAGCAAAAGCATTAAAAATAAAAAAATAAAAAAATTTTTTTTTTCTTGCATATATTTAAATTTTGAATTTCTGCTAACTAGGAATTAGAATGAGAGTCCTGACTTAAACTACCCAAAATTTAAAACCTTGTTTTTTACTAGGTTTATTATCCTATTCAGCTGCTCCTTGGTATGGCTTATGTTTATGGATGCTTGGAGTTATCCAGTGGGTATTGTTAAGTACATAACTGAAAAATAGAGTATATGCGATATTCATGTAACTGGTAAAAAAATAGAGCTAAGACATGAAGTATAATGAGTAATTTATATGTATAAGATTCTGTACTTTCTTGTGTCTACCAGTCCTCAAAAACTTCACTTCTTTCTGAAAGTGTTTTTACTATGATGTGTGTGTGTGTGTGTGTGTGTGTGTGTGTGTTGAGAGATTTCATTTCAATATAAGGGGTAATTTTCACAATATTGAAAATTATTATTGTAACAGTAGTGATCAGTTGCAGAGATTTTCAGACTTCCATGTGGAATAGACAATACTACAAACACATTAATTCTGTATCAATGGCACATACTGATATGTCTTAAATTCATTTTATGGCAAGGTGTATTTATATGATTCATTTGATTCATATATCTTTTGGCATATAAAAATACTAACTGTGACTTAATAACACTGTTTTATTTAGACGACAGTTACAGTTCTTATCTTTGACATGATCAAGTGTTCCTATTCCATCTGTATTCTTTATCCTATGGTTACTTGTGTTGTGTGGAACATCACACTACTCCTTCTATATCATAAATTAAAGATATCAAGAAATTATATACTTGGTTTAATCCTTTATCCAAGTGTAAGCAAACAAGTTTGCACCTGACCTATTTTCAGGACTAGAGCAACTCGTATATAGAAGCTTATGACTTCACATTACTTGCCTCAGTATCCCATAATGCAAAGCACATATCCTTACGGGTATGTACAATGCTATATACGAGTTGTCCCAGTCCTGAAAATAGTTCAGGCACAAACTTGTTTGCTTACACTTGGATAAAGGATTAAACCAAGTATATAATTTCTTGGTATCTTTAATTTATAGTATCAAGTGAAAGAAAAAACTTCCAACAACTATCTGTAATTCAGAGTATTTTAATAATAAGGTGACACCTTTTGGCAACTCGTATATGAAAATATGACTTCTGCATTACTTCAACCTTGGTATCACCTCTGGCTCCCACTGATGAGACCTCAATAAAGGTCAAAACAGATTTTCTGTATTGACCCTTCCCATAATGCATAGCATTATACATACCTCTAAGGATATGTGCTTTGCATTATGGCATACTAAGGCAAGTAATGTGTAGTCATAAGCTTCTATATATGAGTTGCCCCAGTCCTGAAAATAATTCAGGTGCAAACTTGTTTGCTTATAATTGGATAAAGGATTAAACCAAGTATTAATTTCTTGGTATGTTTAATTTATAGTATAACCAAGTGAAAGAAAAAAACTTCCAACTCCTTCTGTATCAGGTGGTATTTTTGGAAAATTTTTGGAAAATGGTTCCACTGTGTTAACATGGTCAGATGTCAGACAGGATCATTACAGGCACACAGAAATATCCATTCCAATTTCCACAAAACAATCCAAGATTTGAAGAGCCTGAGGGATAAGAGAACCAAAAACCAATCATCAAATAAAATGAAATTAGTTTATTAACATCATACAGAAATAAAATAAAATAAAAGATGTGAAATAAAAGAGAACCAGAAAAGTGGAAGGACCAAGAATATTTGAAAATAATAGGAAAACAAAAATGATTTTGGACCACCATAGTATTGGGATGTCAAAGATAAGGGAACTATCATATACTAAATTAATTAAATAGCAGTTTAATTTAGAATATATTGCTAAGGAGTTAGCATATGGAAAGGGAGAAGTTACTCAAATACATGCCTTAATAAAACGAATGCTAGAGAATTAATTGTTTTTAAATTTACCCTTGCAGAATTATAGTTTGGGTTACATGTAGCAAGTTCTCATTGTCAACTGGATTTATTTTACATACAAATACCATTACAGTTTATAATTTTGACAAATTACTGCTGCTTCATATGTATATTTACCCATTATATTCATACATGTTCTCTGTGAAGTATGTACCATGTACATTTTTTTGTAAATATTACAGTTGGATTTGGACATAGAAATGCAAAGTTCAGATTTATGAATAAATTTCCTGTATATCATATCTGATGAATGAGCACATAAGGAATTATAAGCAATTCCCAAACTAGCAGTTTATGACACACATGTATACATAATATATGATTTTGAACATATAACAGGCATTGGGTCTTTATTTAGAGAATTTTTCTTCTTGTGCAGACTTGTATTGTAGTTACTAAAAGATCTTGTTCTATGCATGTACATATATTACATAAATAATTCAATAAATAAATAAACTCATCACTATAAAAATATTGCTGATTTACAATTCTTTTACCACCATTAACAGATCATATACATACTGCATATGTATATATATATATATATATATAGGTATATACAACTTGTGCTATCTACAATAATAAGTTACTGCAGTTAATTTCTTTCAATATGGAAATAAAAAAGTACAGATTTTTACAAAGAATGATTTATATACAAGCAAGCAAAGATAGTCATTTCACAATTTAGTACTGTACCTTGTAGCAATTTATAAAAGATTTTTTGTGTGGGGTAACAGCATTATATATTCGTCTGCCTTGTAATATCAATGTTTCTTGCTTCATGCTTATTTAATTTATAAAATAACAAATAATTTATGCTTATACATATAAATTAACACTTTAATTATACTTATTCATTTAGCATTATTACTCATTTATAACAATATATCATATATTGAATCCTGCCTCTCCAATGATTACAAAATGCTAGTGATGATCAGTAACATGGACCATTTTCTAAATTTGGCAAGCAAGAATATCACAGACTTGACCGACCAGAAATGACATTTAGTAATCCACTTATGAACACAATGCTTCAAAATTTTCACAAATTTAAGCATATGGAAGTGTTTAGCAAGTTCACATAAAAAGAGAGATATATCATATAAATGAAATGAGATCTAATAAATATTGTTCATAAAAGATATATATATATACCTTGAACATATAACATGAAAAATTCTAAAAGGCAACTTTCACCATAAATTGATATAAGTTTCTGTAGGATGTTTCAGATAAATCCTGCAACATTAATCTACTAATCCTCTGTTAACTCCTGTTAAAACTGGATTAGTAGATTAATCATTACATTCATGTTAATATTATACATGGGTTTTTAATAGTCTTTAAGTAATTTTAACCCCTCATTTATTATTAAGAGACCTTCAGGGAGTCAGGAACATCGAGGGAGGCCATACTATTCTCACCAGTTGTCATACCTGGTGCGAATAGTATGGTACAGCTTATGTTGTTTAAGCTGATTGAAATTATAACTATGAGAGCTCTCTTCTATTGGTATTGTTTCAACTTACAATAAGTTGTAAGTTGAAACACTGCCAATATAGTTGAATGTTGGAAACAATACTAAGTAGGAGATTATATAGTTAGGAATCATTTGAAAATAGCTATAAAAACTGCATTCTGAGAGTGAGGAAAATTTGTAGCGTAAGTAGAAAAGCATCAATAAAACAGTGATACTTCTAAGAAGTGAGGAACTTTTTTTAAAAAAAAATGTTCTTCACTTCATGGATAAAATCTTGGTGTTTTCATACAGTGGGAACGATTCATTCTTCCAACTGTGAAATAGAAGTGCACTAAACATGTGTGCACTAAACATGTACAGAGCCAGCTGTAAAATAGATTAACACCATTTTTAATTAAATTTTGTTTAATTTAAATCAGAATATTCTTAAATTAAATCACCAGCTTCTTTGCGATACATTTGGAAGGTCAGCTCCTGGAACAAACACAAATTCAGCATTATCAGTATAAGAAGTATCAGTGGAAAAGACAAAGTGGCAAATTAGAGAGATATCACTTCTGCAAAATTGGTGTTAATGAAATAAAGAAAAAATTGTGAGTCTCCTAAATAACTACAAGATATATATTCAGTCACTAATAATTAAAAAAAAAGGAAGGGGCAGCTATATTATATTATTCAATTCTAAACACGAAGATAATCTCGAATGGCAGGAAGTGTCAAGTAAAGTGATGTAGACAACCATCAAAATGAAGAATTGAACAATAAGACTTATTATATGTATGAATTTTTTGATGACTCAAAAATTCTTCCTCACTAAGGAAGAATTTTTTGAGTCATCAAAGAAGAAAGCTGACATATAGAAAAAGTTTGAAAAGTTAGACCTTATTGGAGATCTCGACAGCAGAGAAGAAATGAATACCAGACATGGAATAGATGTATAATTAATTGTTTAAACTAAATAAATAATGAACAGCAATCACTTCCTAAAACTTAGAGATAAGCATACTGTCTGTCTGATTAAGATTAGGATGGTGGCATAGGGCCTCACACGATTCAAAAAATAGATGATCAAATTTGAACCTACTGTAGTGTAGCATCTTAGTATGCTACACTATCTGCTGAAATAATTTATTACGCCAAGTAAACTAACCAGCATTGATAGTAAACTTGAATAAATTGACGATATCATCAGGGAAATCTAATCGTAAAAACTAGTGAAGCTACATCAAAGGAAACCATAATTTCTGACTCTTGAAGATCTTTAATTTTTTCTTTTGAAGTCAAAATTATTTTTGATATAAGAGGTGGTTTTATGAGTAAAGTTTTGTAGACTTCTTGAAAGATATTTTGCCAAATAATAAGTAGGAGATCCCATGCAATCAAGTATTATTAGGATTAAATAAAATAAAACTGACTCTATTACTTAATAGATACAGCGAGACCTCGATACAGAAAATATTTGATAATTATCATCCCTCTTCCAGCTTGTGATCTGAGGTTAAAAGGACCTTTCAACCAACCCAGACATTATCTCTCTCTTATCACCTATCAAATACACATTATCACCTCTATCTTTGCCTGGTGTTTATCAAATACCCTGTTCTTTTCATCTTTGCTATTTTGGACAGACTGACAGTTCTGCTACTATTAGAATTGAAGAACATCAATCAAGATTACATAAGATTTTGGGAATCTGAAGGTACAGGCCTTTCTTCTCGTGCTATCGATGCTAGACATAGAGTTCACTGAAACCATACCAAGATGCTATAATACAGCAGGTTCAAATTTGATTATCTATTTTACGAATCGTGTTAAGCCCTATGCCACTGTCCCAATCTTAATCAGAGAGACTGTACGCTTATCTCTTAGTTTTGGGAAGTGAATACTATTCATTATTATTATTATTTTACAATTAATTAATTATGCATATATTCCCACGTCTCTGAATTCTAATAGTGTTTCCTCCTACTGTACAGCTGCGACCAAGACTTGTGATGTATGACTCGTCTTTGTATTCAGAATTTAAATGTTACCAGTTCTTCTTCCTGAATGAAATTCATGACATATTCAAAAAAAAAAAAAAAAAAAAAAAAAAATCAGCTAATGCCTTTTTATTCCCATATATAGGGAGTGGGCGAGGCCGTTTTAAGCCCTATCTAACTTTTGGAGACTGAGTGGGCAGTTCAATCTCCACTGGTACCAAATCAGAGATAGCTGGCTCAAGGCTATCACTAATTAACCAGCATGCAGTGAAGAGAGATGGCTCAACAAATGCCGCCATCTCGTGGTCCCTAACACTCGTATTTAATGTCTGAAATAATGTGGGTTCTACAGTCGATTTTCTTGAGTTTACGGGATGAAAAACCCGAGTTTCCAGGAGAAAAAATCTGCTTGCCCGTGCCAGAGATCAACTAACTCGGGAACCAGTTGAAAAAAAGGCTTCGAAAAATTTCTTCTAGTCACTGACTAGATTTGAAACCAAGAAGTCTTCCTTCGTGCAGTCAAGCACCATGGTATGCAAACGCCACATCCACTGAGCTACACAGGCGCCCGACTTTTTTTTTTTTTTTTATTATTTTTACATTTTTTTATTTTTTATTTTTATTTTTTATTTTGACATAGGGGTGCTTAAGAGTCAAAGCTGTATAACTGAGAGGAGACCTCCATATAGCCTTTAAAGGAATGTGCAGAACCGACCAGGGCTTCTGACCTAATGTCCAATCCTCACCTTCTCGTTGTGCACTCTGTTGGGTATCTACTTTGATACTGAACGAACGAGGATGGGCTGGCAATTTGGGATTTAGCCGACCAAATTGTATTCTTATTGGTTAAACCAAAATAAAAAATGATGGTACAACATGACAAAATTTCATGCCGGCTGGGGCGTCGCCCGGTTAAACAAGGCCCCCGTTGTTTTCGGCAGGGAACCAGGGCGAACAGCAAAAAGTCAGCTACTGGAACAAATCTGAAAAGAAACCCCAACTCAACATCACCAGAGTTAAAGATCGGTACTATCAACGTAAGATGCCTGAATGGCAAAGAAATGGAGCTAGCTGAGGAATTAGATAAGTACCAGATCGACATAATAGGGTTGACTGAAACAAAAAAGACCAAAACTGGTGAGATCTTTCTAAGCAATAAATACAAAATGTTATATTCAGGCAAGGACAATCAAGGAAAAGAAGGGGTAGCCATAGTATTCAACACAAAATATGAGGCTAATCTTCTTGAATAGCAGTCAGTCTCAAGTAGAGTAATGTGGGCAAATATGAGAATGGGGAACTGGACAATGAGACTTATTTATGCCTATGGTCCCACAGAAGGTTCTACTAAGGTAGAAGTGGAGGAAATTTTTCAGACTTTAGAAAAAGCAACTGACACAATGAAAAAGGAAAAGTTGGTCCTTGTTGGGGATCTAAATAGCAGAGTAGGAAATGATTGTGAGACATACAAAAATATTTTGGAAAATTTGGAGAAAAGAGCAAAGCTAATAATAATGGCAAATATATGTTGGATTTCTGCTCAGGACATGGACTGGTTATCACTAACACAATGTTCCAACATAAAAATGTGCACAAATTCACATGGAGAGAAGAGACAAGGAATAAGAAAAGTCTCATTGACTATGTTATTGTTGATAGTGATGTTTTCTCCCTGGTGCAGGACACCAGAGTGTACAGAGGATTTGAAATTGGAAGTGATCACTATTTAGTCTTGAGCAGGATAAAATTGAATTTCATATTGAAAAGAATAATATGTAAGAAAGTTTTAAAGCGAATAAAAGTTGAGCAGCTCTCAGATGTGAACTGTAGACTAAAATATAGAAAGATTATTGAAAAGAAAATGAAAGAGTTTGAGAACAGGAATCAAACCTTGGAGATTCAGTGGCAAACTCTGAAGAAAACATCGATTGATTCCGCCAGAGAGGCATGTGGTGAGGTTGTGTGCAAGGATAAAAAAATCAGAACTCCCTGGTGGACACAGGAAGTTAAAGAGGTAGTGAAGGAAAAGAAGAAAGCATATCAAAAGTTCCTGATAAATAAGTCAGCTTTTACTCTTACAGAATACAGAGACAAATGTAAGAAAGCTAAACACTGTGTAAAACTAGCTAAACAAAAGTCATGGGAGGACTTTGGCAAGAATATAGAAAATAAATATCAAGAAGGTGGCAAAATATTCTGGAGGTTGTTGAAGAAGCTTAGGAATGGAGGAAAGAGTGCTGTAAAAGGATTTAGAGATGATAAAGGTGACATGAAAACAGGAGAAAAAGATATCCTTGAAGTATGGAGTAATTACTTTGAAAAACTGCTAAATGAAACAAGCACTGATGACAGCACAGTGGTAAAAAATACTGACCAGGCATGCAATCAGGAATACATATCCATACTTGAAGTAAAAAAAGCCATCAAAGGCTTGAAATGTGGAAAGGCAGCAGGAGTAGATGATATTCGACCAGAAATGCTGAAGTATGGTGGTATAAAAGTCTTACAGTGGCTGCACTGCATAGTTCAGAAAGCCTGGACAGAGGGACGAATTCACGATGATTGGAGTAGCGCTCTCATAGTACCCATATATAAAAAGGGGAATAAAACTGAATGTGAGAATTACAGAGGTATTTCCCTACTGAGTGTTCCTGGCAAGATCTATGCAAGTATACTTGAGAAACGGTTGAGAAGAATTGTGGAAGAAAAGCTTGGTGAAGAACAAGCTGGATTCAGGCCAAATAGAGGCTGTCAGGATCAGATCTTCACTTTACGACAAATAGTCGAGAAAGCATGGGAATATAACAAAGATCTGTATTTAAGTTTTGTCGATTTGGAAAAGGCATATGACAAGGTGCTGAGAGAGAAGCCATTCAATACGTACGCTGCAGTTATATGGTGTCAATGGGGCATTATATCAAGCAATACTTAGTCTTTATTTGAGTTGTAAGTCAGCTTAGAATTGAAGGAAGTACAGGAAGATGGTTTAATGTTAAATCTGGTGTGAGATAAGGATGTACATTATCCCCCTGTTATTCATTATCTATATGGATCACATTATGAAGGAAAGTGGTATTAAACCTGATATCAAAATTGGAGATGTTAATGTCAGCTCTTTGCTTTATGCGGATGATGTTATACTTTTAAATAAATCCGCTACAAGTCTGCAAGATTCTCTGACTAAATTGAATAGTTGTTGTAATAGATATGGTATGAAGGTCAGCAATAAAAAGACAAAGACAATGAAAATAGGCAGAATCATTGAAAATGTCAACTATGTTGTGAATGGAGAACCTGTGGAATAAGTAAAACATTTCAGCTACTTAGGCACGATTTTTACTGAAGATGGTAAATTAAATATAGAAATAGACAACAGAATCAGCAAAGCTGGTATGGTGGGAAGTCAATTGAATAAATTCATATGGAGTAAGAGAGAAATTAGTCGGAACACTAAATTAGCTGTATACAAGACAGTGTTCAAACCAGTTTTAACTTATGGATCTGAGAGAGCTGGGTCAGAAGTAAAACACTTGACCAAAGACTAGAGACCGCAGATATGAGAGTCCTGAGAAAGATTATAGGCATGAACAGATGGCATCAATGGCAATATCATATTAAAAACGAGGATATTAGGAAAGAACTTGACATTGTCAGCATCCAGGAATGCATTAGCAGAGCTAATCTCAGGTGGTATGGTCACTTAAATAGAATGGGAGAGGAAAGATTATCAAAACAAGTGTTCTCTGGCAGGTTGGCAGGAAAACGACCCAGAGGAAGACCAAGATATAGGTGAATTGATACGGTACAAAGTGCTTTAGACGATAGAAATATAAGATCTGATAATGTTGGAGTCTTGACAAGTAACAGACTGATTTGGAGGAAAATTGTAGATAGGAAGTTAGTAATGATGTAATTTTTTCATGTAGTACTGTCATATCCTGTACACCCCTTGAGGGTACATGGCAGGAATTTGATGATGATGATGATTATTATTTTAACATATTTAGCAAAATAAAAAAAATTATATTTAGTTTTCTCTTACATGTGTGAAGCCATTAATAAAAAAATTATATTATAATAAAATTTTATTGACATATGTCTACATATTAGACATGCTGATCTGAAAAAATGATGAAATTATAACTAAAGCAGAGCCATTACAAAATGTCAATATAGAAGTTTTTTTTTTTTTACATTTAAAAGAGTCAATCAGTATCAGTGTTCACCATTGGGATAATGTAAGCTTAATTTTAAGTAAAACACCAATTTTTGAGACTATTACCACCCTGCATATTTATTTAGTAAGTTTTCTGTTTGATCTGTACAGTGGGATTTCTTGATTATTTAATCCCCTTGGTCTACTCATAATACTACTAACGTACTATGCGTTTACAACTTTTCATGTCTGTCAATCTGTTAAAAATACAGAAAGATGCATATTTAAAGTATGTTATTTATTGAGAACTTTATTATTTGTTTTCCTCTTTTGTGTTTTTATAAAGTATTTGTTATCTTTGATTTTTTTTTTTACTGAGAATCTCCATTTTTATTTATGAACAATAAAATCTATATTTCAAAATAAATATTTAGCTAAAATGTTCACTAGAAATATCAAATCAAATATGCTGTTAAGTTGCTTCTTTTGGTGCTTGGCTTTGCTGATATTTTTGGAATTATGTCCCTGTATCAATTTGCATCACAATCTTTAGTTGTATGAAGGTTTCACTTTCTTTGCAAAGAGTCTCTTGACTCCATGGAGGTCTGTTGATAATAAGAGTAATTTATTGTTTTTAAATAAAGTGGCATAACTATAACACATAATAGTGTTCGTTTTTATTGCTTCATGACTGAAATGAAAACCGAAAGTATGTCACGTATTGGAGCATGTGTGGAGAAAAGAACTCTCTAATATTGTAAGGCCTGGTTGGCCAAGTGGTTAGCGTATCCGCTCTCCAGCCAAAAGGCTGCAGGTTCGAATCCCACTGAGGGAATGGATGTTTGTGATTGTCTGTGAAAATTCCAGTGGTGCTGGTGGGCAGTAGATAGTATTGGTGTAGTTGTGGTTCATTGTAGTTGGTGAATCGTTGGAGAGAGAGAGAGCTGTAGAGCAGGTGCCCAAGGACTCTCTGGAGGCGTCATGTAATAATAATAATATAGCTGTGCAAGAAATGAGATTTTTGAAACTCGAAAGCAGATATTTATGAAGCCAGCAAAGGTTGGTGGATTGGTAAAGCCTCTGCTATTAATGGCTCATGCAAAAAGTTAAGCAAGTTTGAGTGCGGTAAGTAGTTGGAAGAGGTTCAATCGTTCGATGCTGTTGCCACACTCTCCCTCGATGAGTCTACTCCCTGGAGGTGTCACATAATAATAAGTCTTTCATATAGAAATAAATATGTTTAAAAGTTATCACTTGTTATAATATGACAATGATGACAGAATAACTGTTGGGTGGGGGAGTAAGTTATGGCAGATTGAGTTTTTAATTACAACGAAAAAGCAAACAGTTTTTTACCATATTTACTCAAATATAACTCGCTCTTTTTCCCCAAAATTGAAGTTACAAAATCGGATGCGGGATTTTCGGAAACTAGTTTCTCAGGAAAAACTAAATTGAGGTTTATAATTGAATCCTCGGTATTCATTATAATTTATAATTGCTCACATTATTTATAAAATGAATGCATTTAAATTTTAATTATCGACGTTATTTATGTGATCGGTCTCTTGCATTCATCATGCGATATATTTGAATGTTTAGCGACATTGATTCTGTAATTAAATTAAAACAAACAGCTTCATTATTGCTTATCTTTGAGTTTAAAACAAGCACTGTAACTTGAAAGTTTCTCCATATTTCAAACAAAAATGACCAGTAATTTAAAGATTTGAGATACGTTGAGAACAGTCCTTTGCTTGATATATTTGAAACATGAATTAAAGCATCATAAGACACATTATGAAACTTATTCCTTGCTTATACTACTTTATGCTATATGAACTGCATGGGTTATTATTATTACAAGACGAATGACTAATGAGAAGTGAAAGCTGAGCACTAAATAGACAGCAAAAGTAAAAATAGCACCGCTATGAAGACATGCATATGATTGGTGCAGTATTAACATAAGATCGTGTGACTCGACAACAAAGGCAAAGGTGGCTGTTGAGTTGAAATGCTGATTCTCTTCAACCGAATTCCAAAATAGTTGAAACTGCCATAACATTTACTACTTCTTAAAGTTTAAACTTTTTTCATGTGTGAGGTATATGCAAAACTTTTTAATTTCTTTTTTTCATAAAGTAAAATCGTGGTGTGAGATATACGCGAGGGCAACTTAAAAATAAAGTTCTAAACCTTAAAGGAGTTAAAAAGAGGGAATAAAGTGGAGAAGATTGGCTTATGTTATGACTTTTAGAGAAAGCCTGCAACTAAAATTACAACTGTTTCTGTGATTCTTTAAAAGAGAAAGCTGTAGTGTTCAAATTAAGGATTTCAGATTCAGAAGTTTTATTTCCAACTCTCTGGAAATAAAACTTCTCATTGGTAGCCATCCGTGATCAGATAACTTGATAGTGAATGAGATGTTTTAAGGGGGGGGGGAGGAAATTAGTTATGTGAAAAAAAATAATATATTTTGAATACATTTACAATGAAGCTGAAAATTCACTTGCCACTTGTCTCGCTTTACTCATCTGTGGTGAATGGTTGAATGTCTTTCTGGAACCTTGCGTGTGTAAGTTGTCACTTAATATCAGTTTGAGTGATCACTTGACTAGTCTGCCAACACTGCTTTGTTAAGAGGAAGTCTTGCTTTAACATTTTATTCAAAATTTTATAATAGCATGACTGCAGAGTTGGATAAGGAGAATGGGTATACCAAAACAAAATACTTTCAGATTTTTCCAAAGTATTTCAAACACAAACTCAGAGGGATGGATATACAAAATGGACCTGCGACATGGATAAGATAATGGCAGACTGACCGTATCAGAGAATAATGTATGGTAGTGCTGAGTTTATGGAGGATGACCAGAAGAGTACTATATTATATATATATTACTGATATTTAGGGTTGATCTGGATAGTAATATACAATTATTTGCTGATGATACAAAGCTAGGAATGGTGATAAGAGATGTTTCTAATAACAGAATCCTTGTAGGCTTATATGGACAAATGACAATAGATATCAGCTCAATGTTGCTTAGTGCAATATATATGCATTTTGGACTGATGAGGTACACAGAATATTATATTAGTGGCCATTGAAGCTACAGACCTAGGGATGATTGTGAAAGTTTGGGGCTACTGCTACAGTAATTAAGTCATCATTCTGGATAACTGCAATTTGAACTAATTGCACTACCTTGTCAGAATAAAGAAGTTATTCTTCCTTTCTACAAAGCCTTGATAAGACCAAATGTGTATATTGTTACTGGGTTCAGAGTAGATGGAGACAATTGAAGAGATCTGGCAGAGAGGAACCAAAATGACTGGCCTATAGAATTGTGCATAAAAGGACAGTGAGGGAACGTTTGAGTAACTGATGAAAGAGAAGTATGATAGAAACATATGAATTGTGTCTATACTGTAAGATCCCCTTACAAGTGAGATTTTACAGCTCATGGCAGGTGGAGAACTTAGGGTTATTATCTGAACATTAAGTAAGGATATTAACTTGTATTTAGAACATGTCTCACCCTGCTTAATAGCAGCTGTCTAATCTCACCAAGAGCAATTTTGTATGTCCTGGTGCACAAATCATTTACCTTATTCCTCAAAATGTTATCTTTATGCCTGAATATATTTTATTATTATTATTATTATTACATAACACCTCCAGGGAGTGCAATGACTCATCAAGGGAAGGTACCAACTCTCCAGTCTCAACTATCTTCATCATCTACACCAGGGTTTCTCAAACTTTTTCGACGACGGAACACTTCACAAATCCTGAAATTCTCACGGAACACATTGGTTATTTTTTAATGTATAAATTAATAATTAATTGGTAATTTAGCTGATTTTTATTATTAATTATTAATTGATAATTAATTAATAAATAAACATCAATTAAACCATCATTAAATTAATTTGTGCTGACAAATTAATTTTAAAATGACAAATTCTAGAACTTCTTGCAGAACACCGATTCACCTTCTGCGGAACACTAGTCTGCAGAACACAGTTTGAGAAACTCTGATCTACACCAATGCCATCTACTACCAACTACCACTACTACTATTTTTACAATCATCCATGCGCACGGCGGGATTCGAACCCACTTCCTTTTGGCTGGAGAGCAGATATGCTAACCACTCAGCCAACCAGGCCTAATGGTGTGGTCTAAAGTATAAAAAGAAAAACTTTTTATGTGATAAGTAATATACATAATTCATATAAAAATTTGCATTAAATGGCACATGATGTAAACACATCAACAAAGTATTGTTTTTGCACAATTTTTTAATTTTAAATATTTTAAACAAATTATATTCTTAGGATAATGTTTTTATAAAATAAAAGGGAAAAACCACGTGTCAATTAATCATGAAATAATTAACCTTGTCTGTAAGGGGGAGGGGGGGACATTGTGGCAGTTAATGTGTTAAGTAATCTAAATATCCTTAGGTGACATACAGTATGATACATACTTACCCCTTTTTTTTTTCATTGCTTGATATATTTGAAACATGAATTAAAGCATCATATGACACATTGTGAAACTTATTCCTGGCTTATACTACTTTATGCTATATGAACTGCATGCGTTATTATTATTACATGACTAATATGAGTTACCAGATACTCTACGACAAGGCATTATTCAGGTTGTTATTATCAGCTAAAACAGAAGAAAAAAACACTTTGTTTATGTATGCAATTTTCATTTAACCTAATTCTTTTTTGAGCACACAATTTCTTAATTAACCAGCTAACTCAGAATGGTTAAAAACCATTCTGAGTTAGCTGGTTTGCTTTCAATATAAATTAATTTTTCTTGTCTGTTTGTGGAAGGCCAACTTTCTGTTTAAAATAAAATGTGGCAATTAAAGTCTGCAAGAAAAAAAAATTTTTTTTTTTTGCAGTGCATCCTCCAGAAGAGAGTACAGTTTATGATTTATGTGGGATCAATTTGAGAGGAAGGTGAAATTGTATAAAATGATAGATTGCACTGAAATAATTTGATGTGAGTTATCTGAAGAGGCTGCTTGAAATGAATTTGAAATGTTAAGACAGAGAGAATTAAAGTGAGGAGAAATCTAAGGATGTTAGGTGAGCTGTGAAAGAGCAAGAACGTGCAAATGAAAGGTTGTGAATGAACAGAGAACTGCGAGAGTCAGGGTGACCAGTAATATATGGCATAGGAGAGCATGAATGGTGGAAGTTGTGAACGTGTATGGTGAAGATGATTAACATTCATGGAGAATATTTGGGTCTAGGTTAAAAAGGATGGTTATGATAAAGTGGAGGAGCTCAGCAGCCACAGATGAAAAGTGCATAAGTTAGTGTGATTAGAGATCCCAAAATTAGTTATTGTATTTATTTATATATGCCAAGAGTATCAGGAATAAGTGGGAATAATTTATTGATTGAGACATATATGTTGATGAGAGGTTTACATTAACCTGGTATAACCAGGTTAATGTAGCAGACTTTTCACACTTGAGGGAGAAAAAAGTGAAACAAGAGGCCCTGGAAGTTGTATAAAGAGGAGTTGTTTTTGCTTGGAGAATGGTGGATGAGTGAAATACATTGTTCTGAAAGTGTGGTGAATGCAGAAACAGAAAATAAGTTTAATTTGATATGCTATGTGCATGTGTCTGTAAGTGAAGACCTTCACAATGAACTGACTTCATATATATTTTTTAATGTTTCACCTGCCTTGATATGTCTTTGTTTGTGACTATTTAAAAAAAAAATTGACTGCATATATTTTTAATATGAAATTTTTTTGTATAATACTATTCTTGATTAGGAAAATAAAGAAGCATGCATTTAGTCTTGTGGTATTTTGTTTTTATTATAACATGAAAAACTGACAGTTTTTCATTTTCAAAGTACTGATTTTAATAAATACTAAGAAACAAATTACATAACAAAAAGGCAGTAAAAGAGCAATTTAATTTTTAGAGGTCATTATTTTGTCTATGATTCTTGCTTTGTTTTTAAAAGTGTTTATTGTAGTTTTACCACCAAAATACATTAAAGTTGGCAGACAAACACTAGTTAGTAAAATTCCCATTTTAGTAATTGCTTTTGTTTAATGTAGTTAGTTTACTGTGATCACTGCATGTTTGTTCAGAGTAACAGACAGTAAAATACCATTAAAGGCTTCAAATATCAACAGTAGGAAGGACTTGTCTGTACTACCCAATTTTTTTCCTCTTATTTTTAGATACTCCTTTCCTTCTCTAACCAAACTAATATAATTATTAAAAGAACTTTAAGATTTCTTACTAAGATTAATATTACAGAAATTGTTTAATTATCATTATGCAATGAAAACACCTTACTTAATGAAAAAGTCATGGTTTTGTCCAAATGTGTTATGCTTGGTCAATGACAGACTAAGTTGGTATGCAAAACTCAACAGCACAGACCATAAAAGTTGGTACAATCTAGCATAAGTAACAGTATCATGGTGCACATAGAATAAAGTGTAGCCTATTGATCAGTTAAAGTTAATTGACAGAGCACCTAAAAAGCCTGCAAACTAAGTGATAATTCATGTAGTTTTTTCAAACTTCCCTTTCTAATCCTAAAAATAATGAAACCGAAAAGCTGTTGCTGTGGGTCTAATTTCTGAAATCTCCAGTTTAGTACCATTGTTTCTCATTCACTTAACATCAGAATTTACTCTTCTTAGGTATCAGGGCATGGATGAGAATACCTAAGTTCTGATAGTTTTTAAGTCTCCGTTAATTTTGGCTTATATGTGGCAGAATGTAGAAGGAAGCAATCCAGATGCTGAGATGTTGAAAGTTTATTTTCCACTTGGTTAGAGTATAATAAATTTAGTTTAATCCTTTATCCAAGTGTGAGCAAACAAAGTTTGCGCCTGAAAGTATCTTCAGGACTGGGTTAAGGTGGTACACACCAGGGCAACTCGTTGCAAAGGTGGAGCAAGCTACCAACACTCCTATCCTAGTATCTCCTATAATGCAAAACACATCTCCTTGCGGATATGTCTATTGTTATGCATTAAGGGAAGGGCCACTACCCAGACCGGTTTCGACCTTTATTGAGGTCTCTTCAGTGGGAGCCAGGCCCAAGTCAAGAAATCAGGCAGAAGCATTTGCAGGTCATCTCCACCTATAGGAATTGCCAATTGGTGTGCCACCCTTTTTTAATAAATTACTCTGGATTTAGAGAAAGATGTTGAAAGTTTATTTTCCACTTGGTTAGAGTATAATAAATTTAGTTTAATCCTTTATCCAAGTGTGAGCAAACAAAGTTTGCGCCTGAAAGTATCTTCAGGACTGGGTTAAGGTGGTACACACCAGAGCAACTCGTTGCAAAGGTGGAGCAAGCTACCAACACTCCTATCCTAGTATCTCCTATAATGCAAAACACATCTCCTTGTGGATATGTCTATTGTTATGCATTAAGGGAAGGGCCACTACCCAGACCGGTTTCGACCTTTATTGAGGTCTCTTCAGTGGGAGCCAGGCCCAAGTCGAGAAATCAGGCAGAAGCATTTGCAGGTCATCTCCACCTATAGGAATTGCCAATTGGTGTGCCACCCTTTTTTAATAAATTACTCTGGATTTAGAGAAAGATGTTGAAAGTTTATTTTCCACTTGGTTAGAGTATAATAAATTTAGTTTAATCCTTTATCCAAGTGTGAGCAAACAAAGTTTGCGCCTGAAAGTATCTTCAGGACTGGGTTAAGGTGGTACACACCAGGGCAACTCGTTGCAAAGGTGGAGCAAGATACCAACACTCCTATCCTAGTATCTCCTATAATGCAAAACACATCTCCTTGCAGATATGTCTATTGTTATGCATTAAGGGAAGGGCCACTACCCAGACCGGTTTCGACCTTTATTGAGGTCTCTTCAGTGGGAGCCAGGCCCAAGTCGAGAAATCAGGCAGAAGCATTTGCAGGTCACTGAAGAGACCTCAATAAAGGTCGAAACCGGTCTGGGTAGTGGCCCTTCCCTTAATGCATAACAATAGACATATCCGCAAGGAGATGTGTTTTGCATTATAGGAGATACTAGGATAGGAGTGTTGGTAGCTTGCTCCACCTTTGCAACGAGTTGCCCTGGTGTGTACCACCTTAACCCAGTCCTGAAGATACTTTCAGGCGCAAACTTTGTTTGCTCACACTTGGATAAAGGATTAAACTAAATTTATTATACATATGCTGAGAGTAAATCTATTGTTTTTGTTGATATTGGATTAATTTATACCTGTTTCAACTGTTTCATATTTGTAGCCAGCATTTCTCTCTCAAACTAGTCATAAGCTTTTACAGTCTATCCTGTAGTCTATATTTAAGGCAAGGTCTAACGTTCCTCAGTTTATAGAACTGCATGAATTTGATAATTATCGATTTACTGGCCTGGTTGGTCAAGTGAATAGCATATCTGCTCTGCAACCAACTGGCTGTAATTTCAAATCCCATGGGCATGGATGTGTGGGACTGTCTTATGTGGGAGATGAATTTTATTATCTGGTGTGAGACCACTGTCCTGCTTACTGGAAGCCTGAAGTAGTTTAAAAAAGTTCCATGTTTGGTCTCTAGAAAAAAGAAAAAGGCAAAAAATTATATAAAATTAATAAAAATAGAAAAAGAAATTAGCTTACATTAGTCTACTCATGGTATGGTACTACTAATGAGCCAGATTCACTCTCTCTCTCTCTCTCTCTCTCACACACACACACACACACACACACACACACACACACACACACACACACACACACACACACACACACACACACACACACACACATCCTCCTATCTCATATAGAAGGAGTGCTTCAATTCAGAATTAAGGACTCATTGTTTGTCCTGATTTGTGCTATACACAGTACAAATATGGACCCTCGAATATAATTTTAGTATAGTGATTGAAATTTCAAGGGCACTAGACCTTAAAATTATATTATCCCTATTACAAACTAAATGTGTAAAGGATTACTTTGTGCCTGTCAGGAATGAAAGGAAATGTTTAATCCTTAAACATTTCCTTTCATTCAAAGGAAAGAGTGAAGCGGATTGAAAGATTACTATAGCATTTGTCTTAGAGGTCTCAGATTATCTAAGCATTAGCCCACTTACAAGTATATTGACACAGAAGTGCTAATAGGTTTACATGTTATTTTTGTGTACCAGATTGTCATAAAAAATAAAAAATGTAAAAAATTGTACCCAGCAATATAACATATTTATTATGTCTACATATACCATAATTATTAATTCTTTATAAGAGGGATGTGCATTCAACATTAATGCGAACTAATGTTCATTAACTGCATTAACACTGTCACCATCTGTAAGATTTAAATGACTATGGTGTAGTCAGAAGAATGACAGCACCCTTTGTTGAAAAAGACCTGGCTTGAATCGCATTTAAAAGCAAAGAAGATGTATAAGGACTTTTCAACTGGAAGTGGGCTAAGAGGTCTCATACACAGGTAGCACGATTTTCCTTGCCAAGAAAAAACATAATAATCAACTTTTGTTATTTATTATTTATTTATTTATTTTTGAATTTCACCAATGAAAAGTTATAAACCAGTACATTAGCACCATTGGTGGCTTAATGTACCAGTTTATAACTTTGTGTTAAGTAATCCAGACCAATAGCAAAGTGGTGGCTCACACTGGGTGACGAAATTAATCTAACACCTAAAGACATTCTCAGATATCCATGACCAGAATGTAATGTGAGCACATAGCATGTTGATTATTCACTTGTGTAACCAGGTTGGCAAAGCTAGAAATCACATGCAATTTAGTAGTTAGAATATACTCATATTAGTTGCCATTTGGAGTAACCCAAAACTACTGTAACCACAGTAGCTTCCTGTAGTACATGCTACTATTTTGATGGATACTGGATAACAGAGATTATTGCATTTCATTATACTAGTGACAAGGCTATTTTTTTTTTTCCAGAGCAGTCTGAAAGAATATAAGGGTTTGCTTGCAAGTTACATGAAATACACTTTCATCTGTGGCTACTGTCTTTCATGGATGCAGGAAGAGGACAGAATGGAAAATTTGAGGAAAGGGTGGGTATCTGTGATGGAGAAATCTCAGTAAGAGAAGACCATACTTTTTTTCATCTTCAGATTAATGTCAAACCACAGATAAGTACTCTTTTATTTATGTAACTTACAAACAAAAACCTTATGCTCTGGCCTACTCCAAATAAAATAACTTGACTAATAATATAATTAATGCAATAAGAACATGTTTGCACTATTAGGAAATACTTTTATGAACTGTGTCTTTGAAAATAATTTAAATTTTATTCAGAGCAGTTTCTAAACACTGAAGCATTGATGTAGTGATGGTTATAAAAAAAATAATTTGATACAACATACAATATAATAATAAAATCCAGTAATAAACCATCAAATTGTATATAAAAAAGTGTCATCTTAGGCTTCTACACTTCATTGGCCTATGATTATATCCTACTACAACTATTGCTTTGAGGGGATCAACAGATAAAGGATAAAACCACCTTTTCTCCATCATCCGAATCCTACATATATCATAATAATCCTACATGTAAATATATAAAATTACCACATGTAACTATAAAGGTTTCTTCTCCCACAGAAATTTTTGTATGAGAGAGAGAGAAATTTTTCTTATATCAGCACTAGCTTTTTTGAACAATTTGTTTCAAGTTCCTAAAGTATAAATATTGTTTTATGATGTAATGAAAAATTCTAAATAATGTTTTATAGTTTTATATATGTATTCTTTAATCAATTTTTGTGCATCAAAGTAGATTCTGCAAACATTTTAATATTTTAAAGAAATGCCCTTTCCAAACAGGTTAGTAAACTAGGATTAAGTAGAATTTACTATTATGTTTAGTTATTCACAAACCTGAAGAAGAAAAAAGGTCTTCATTTCATATAGAAACCTTGAACTTAAACTTTATTGATTATGGGATTTTCTATGAGTGCTAGTATATTCTATAATTATGTATCAAACAAACCAAAGTAAGTTTTATCAACTCCAGTATCTCAAGTAGCATTGGAAAATACACTTGTGTTTTCCACTTAAGATTAATTTGCTTAACATCTGGACATTTACTCAACCCAAGTAACACTTTATTTCTTTATTCTGTGTTTGATGTATGTACAACATATGCTACAAAAAACAAAATGCAATGCATGAAAACCAGAACATATGATGCTATGTAATAAGTTTTTTTTTACATATAACTGCATTTCTGTGCTATGCAGATAGATAAATTAAATATGGGCTTGTAATGCAATATCTGATACACTGAAATATTATCAAGAAATTAATAATAAAAAGAGTAAATTTTGTTTTATATGTTGACAAGCCCAGATTTAATCCATCACACCTAGGTATTACTATGCCTCTTTAGCTCACTGAAGCATGCTATGCGATTGGTTGATTCTAAAAATGCAATAGCTATGTCCGGCCAACCTCCCAGATTTGGGAGGTTTCCCTGAGCTGATGGAAAGTTTATGCAAAAAAAAAATAAATAAATACAAAAAAAATACATTATGCTTATTTGAAAGCACAAATGAAAACAATTACAATGTTGGAAACAACATTCTCTTTCATGCATATCACTGATCTACTATCAAACCATGTATCAACAAATGATTCCATGAAAGAAATAGATATTAGCTTCTATGTTGTTAAAGGATAGCCAATATACTAAGTATAAACAAATCTGAAAAAAAAAAAAAAGAAAAAGTGTTACATGTATTTGTGGAACAGAAGAAAAAAGCTATACTGAAATAAAAATATAACAAAGAACAATAAAATAACCTTTGTTTCAAATTTCTGATAAAAATATAACAACAACAAAATGGGGTGAGAAAAATTTCACTAATTAATGTTGAACTCTTTAGTAACAAATATTTTTATGAATGAAATACATATTCACCTATGTAGGGGTTACAAAATGTAACAAATATGAAAATAACTATGAAAACTAAATACTGAATATAAAAAATAAGATTATTTTAAAATAAAAAAATATACTCAAAAATTTACAAACTACGATAACAAAAGCATATGAAAAACAATTTCTGAGATGAAGATTTAAAAACTATCAGTTCATCTATTCATAAAAGAATGAAAGATACCCCAATATCACATTCTGGAATGATTTGCAGAGTACTCAAGTGAAAATAGTTTATTTGCATAATAAAACTAACAATGTATAGATCTAAACAGTCATATTTTTTGTTACCCTGAGTGGAACTGATTATTCTCTGATTAACACATAAGATTATTGCTAAAGGAATTAACTGTTACTGCATATACAGTAAATGAAAGTTTCATACCAAACAGTTTTCTCAGAAAAATTAAAATTTATTTGTGATAAACATTGCTTGCCAAAACAACAGCAGCCCTTTACTTTTATACTTAAACCATAGATCTTAAGTTTTTAAATTAAGACAAATTTCTGGAGTCACAGTACTGATGTTATGATTTAGGTAGTATGGATTATTTGAAGAAGGTCATTCTCATAAAATGTGGTTGAATTTTTTTCCCTCTTTCAAAAATATAGTTAAAATTATATTTATATACTGTATTTTTCCCTATAAATTTGGCAACATTGTTTGGTAAAGAATAATATTCTGAAATATTTTTATCAAAATGTCACTTAATTGGTATACTGTAATGGTGATCTTCTTCATCAATAACTACAATTTCAGGCCATGCACCAAGTGCATATTCTGGATAATGGCATATAAAGCTTTCGGTGTCTTGATGGATTGGAGAAATGACAGTCAATATGACTGACAGACTGCAAGCAAGAAGTGGCAGATCAATCTGGAAAGGAAACAAGCACAGTTTTAGTTGATATATAAATATATTCAAGTGTCTGTAAATTTATCAAATCAGAGTAGAATTAATGGTCTCACAGATGTGCAAAAAAATCACACTTAAATGGAGAAAAATTCCAATAATGTTATATATACACTACTTGGAAAGAAGTCAACTGACATCCCCCATGGGCAAGGTGCATTGTGCCATGTAACCAGTCATGTGTTTGTACCCAGTAACCCAACTGTGTCTGGGTGAAATGGCTATAAGAAGAGTATTGACGGTGTTTGAAAGAAGAGTTGTGATAGAAAGCTATGCTGCAAGCCCATCTGTTCAGCAAATTGTTGACAAATTGGGCTATCCTACATCAACAATCAGTGATACCATACTGATATGCAAGTGCTACCCACAGTGAACGACTCACCATGCTCACTAAATGTGACAGTAGGATGCTATGAAGGATAATATGTAAAAACTGCCATCTGACACACTGAATGCAGAGTTTTGGGCATCGACTGGAACATGAATCTGCACAAAAACATTCATGCAGATTTGAGGCTCACAACATGGGTTTTCATGGTAGGACCACAATATGCAAGCCCCACATTACTCCAACTAACAAGCAGCATTATCTACAGTGGAATGTGGGAGCTTGTAAAGGTGTGTTATAGAAGGACAAATCATGCTACATCCTCTACTGAGCAGATGTTCAGTGAACGCCTCTTACCAGAATGCATAACCCCAACTATGAAATTGGGAGGTGGCAGGGTGATGGTATGGCCCTGTTTTTCCTGGTTTGGCCTCCCAGCCTCTGTTTGTTGTGCCATAACCATTGAACTTTGAGAGGTATCGGAACATTCTGGACAATGCAATACTTACTACTTTGTGGAGTTTCTACTGAACTGACCATTATTTCTTTCAGTAAGACAATGCACCGTGTTGGTTTGTGGACACGAATGGCACCCACACTTGTCTGGTCTCCTCAGAGCCCTGATCTCAACCCTATTAAACACCTATGAGATGAACTGGAGCATCAAGGTCAAGGGACACCCACTCCACAACAGTCCAGCAGCTCATGTGCCTACAGGAAGAATGGTCTAAAATTCTCATTGATCGCTAGCATATGCTTGTGAAAAGTATGTCCCATAGGATTGCTGCAGTAATTGCAGCAAAAGAAGGTCCTACATCTTATTAAGGCGGGTGCCATGGCTATTTGTTCTTCACACTATGGTGTCTGTTGACTTCTTTCCAAGCAGTGTATATTATAACATGCATTATAAAATTTCTTATTAAAATACATATATAATCAGGGCTGCAGAAATCCACTCGATCACTTGAGATAAGTGGAAAGTGAATTTTTGGTTTCTTTTTAAATGCATTCAAAATATATTATTATTATTATATATTTTTTTTTTGCATAATTTGCAATTTTTTTTTTTTTAACATCTCATTGACTGTCACGTTATTTGATCACGGTGGCTGCCAAAAAATTCATTAGAGAACACTTCTTAACAAATTCACGAATTTGTTAAGGGGTGTACTACATGATAAACTGATATTTAAGCGGCAATATATGGGATTTGATATAAAGTTAGTGAAGTGGATTGGCAATATCAGGGAAAAGGAAAGTTACTAGTGGAATTTCACAGGGCTCTGTGCTGGGACTACTACTTTTCAGCTTTCATATCAATAATATTGCTACTGAAATTCAAGAAGAGATATTCAATTGTTTGCAGATGACATGAAGCTGGGGAAGGTTATAATAAGCTAAATAAGCTAAAAAATAAAATAAACTGAATAAGCTAAAAATGTGGAAAGATGAATGGGGATGACAGTTCAATATTGCTTAATGTAAGGTTTTGAATTTTGGGAATATAAAGTTAGTGAAGTGGATTGGCAATATCAGGGAAAAGGAAAGTTACTAGTGGAATTTCACAGGGCTCTGTGCTGGGACTACTACTTTTCAACTTTCATATCAATAATATTGCTACTGAAATTCAAGAAGAGATATTCAATTGTTTGCAGATGACATGAAGCTGGGGAAGGTTATAATAAGCTAAATAAGCTAAAAAATAAAATAAACTGAATAAGCTAAAAATGTGGAAAGATGAATGGGGATGACAGTTCAATATTGCTTAATGTAAGGTTTTGAATTTTGGGAACTACAGATGGGATACTGCATATTAATATGTAGAAGTATGCTGGAGAAGTTAAGGAGGCAATGAGATCTTGGGGTTATGGTGGGCTAAAATATGAAATTTAAGGGGCATGTTGCAAAGGTGATTAAAACAACTCAGAGTATTGCTGCAATATTAAGACGAACATTTAATCAGCAGAAATAAAATGGTAGTGATTCCACTGTATAAGGCCCTGATCAAGCCACATGTGGATTGATGTTCAAATCTGATCACTGATTTGACAGTCATTAGAGGGGATGAAGATACTTTGGAGAGGGTGCAGAGGTGGTTGCCAAAAATGATTTCAGGACTGTGGAATGTTAGCCGGCCTGGTTGGCTGAGTGGTTAGATTGTCTACTCTCCAGCCAAGAGGCTGCTGGTTTGAATCCTACCATGGATGTTTGTGACTGTCCTAAAAACTATTAAAAAGGCAATCTGTAACCCTACCACTTATTCTAGCAGAAGACTTCACCCCCCCCAAACCCGGTGAGGTATGGGTGGGACTATACTGCATCTACAGATGTCCAATGTTAAAAAAAAGCAATCTTCAGAATGTTAGCTATAAGAATAAACTGAAGTCATTAGGGTGATATGATTGAGATGTTTAAGCTCTTGAGAGGTATTTACTGGATCGACATGATAAAGATTTTTCAGAAAGTGGAAAATCAGGAAGGGGTGAGAACTAGAGGCCATCCCTGGAAATTGTGCAAGGAAGCGGTGAATAAGAGGGTGAAAAGTACTTTTTTTACATGGAGAGTGGTGGGTGAGTGGAATTATGCTGGTGTAAACAATGCCATGCAATATATATAGATGGGAGGCAAGTATTAGGAGAATTGGAAGTGAAAGAATCAGAAGTGTATCAGGTGTTAGTTGGGTTAGATGTTAATAAGGCTGTGGGAATGGATGACATATCACCATGTATTCTTAAGGAATGTGCACCACAGTTGGCCTGGTTATTTAATTAAAGTCTTGCAGTGGGTAGAGACTCCTAAGGATTTGAAAGTGGTACTATTTGGTCTTCTTAATCTCCAATTATAGCATAGCATGGTTCTATAATTAGAGATTTGTCCCAGAACCATGCTTGTGGAGTGGTACTATTTGGCCTTCTTTCCATTCTTTAGGAACCCTAACCACTGTGAGACTTTCATTAAATAACCAGGCCAACTGTGGTGTACATTCCTTAAGAACACATGCCCTTGACCACAACTGCAACTATGGTCAAGGTATTGGAAAGACTAGTTAGGAATATAATACAGGATTGGGTTGATGGACATAGCATTCTTTATGATGGTCGCAATGGATATGTAAAGGGTAGGTCTTGTTTTAGCAATTTACTTGCATTTTATGATAAGGCATTGGGTGTGTTTATATAGGGGAGAATCATATAAAATGATATTCTTGGATTTTGCAAAAGCATTTGATAAGTTGTACACCAACTTATCATGACATGATAAGTTGGTGTACAAACTGCAGAGGATGGGAACAGATAGTATATTGGTTAGATGGATTGGAGATTGGCTCACTGAACAATACCAGCAGGTTGTGTATGATGGAGCAGTGTCTCAAAACAGGAGGGTAACCAGTGGTGCACCCCAGGGTTCTGTTCTTGGGCCCCTGCTGTGTTTAACTTGTTGGTAAACGATATATCCTGAAGACTGACTGGGGATCTTCAGTTGATAATGCAAAGTTGGGAAGAATTATAAGTGGCACTGCTGTTGTTAATGCTCTTCAGGAAGATTTTAAGAGACTTTTACTTGGACAAAGGAGTCGAGTTGTTGTTTTAATATGGATAAGTGTAAGGTGTTGCATTTTGGAGTGCAGAATTACAATACTGTGTACTATATTGATGGTGCCGTACTGCAGGAAGTGGATGAGATTAGAGATTTAGGAGTGATGGTTGACAGTAGGCTGAAGTTTAGAGGGCATATTTCTGGTGCTGCAAAGGCTGCACATTGTAGTGCTGCTATGATAAGAAGTACTCTAACATATAGGGATATGGAAGTGGTTATTCCATTTAAAACACTGGTCAGAACCGCACTTGGACTGTTGTGTTCAAATCTGGTCACTTGGTTTTCAGTGTGATGCGGAGACATTGGAGAGGGTCTAGAGGCGAGTGACTAAGACAATATCAGGACTTTGGACTGCTGGCTATGGAAAACTAAAAATGTGGATTGCAGAGTTTGGTGGCTAGGAGGAAAAGAGGTGATATGATAGACACATTTAAGTTAGTGAGAGGATTTTATCAGATTAATCCAGATGAGATTCTAAAAAGAATAGAAAGTGAGAGGGAGAAAACCAGAGGTCATCCCTGGAAGTTATATAAGAGTGTGTGAGGAGTAGATTTTTTTACATGGAGAATTGTCAGTGAATAGAACACATTGCCAGAATATGTTGTTAATGCAAGGAGTGTTAAGGATTTTAAGATTTGATATGATAAATATGTTGTCAGTTGAATGAACCGCCCATGATGAGTCTGCTGACTCCATGGAGGCTGTAATAATAATAATAAAAAAAGAGTGTGAATAAGTTTAAGCTTCAGTATGATAGATTACAGGCAGGAGAGATTTTCCATAAGTCTGTGGACTTTTGTAATATATGTATACTGATTTCACACTATAATGTAATATAATGTATATATCTTATATAGTGTATGTAACTGTTAATGGTATAAACCTCTCTCTCTTTCCCTCGATGAGTCTTTGACTCTAGGAGAATTGATATAATAATAATATGCAAGACTTCATAAATATCTACTGTCAAGTTTCAAAAATCTTATTTTCTCACAACAATATTATAGGGTTCTTTTCATCCACACATGCTCCAATATGTGACACACCTCTGTTTTTCATTTTAGTCATGAAGTCATAAAAATGAGCTGCCAGTAAGTGTTATAGTTACGGCGCTTTACTTGAAAACAGTAAATCCATGCACTTTAAGTGTGCAAGAAAATCTGTAAGTTTTTCATATCATATATGCATCTAAATTAAATTGCAGTTTTCATTTCCAATAAATATTAATCAAATCAACACATTCATTAAGTTCAATATTAAACTTACATGTATATACAGTATGCGTGACACATGTAATAGACAATCTATTCTTTTTAAAAAAATTATTGTACTTTCCTTACAATACAAAATCATCAGTAAAATAAACCAAAAATTATAAACACAAAAAAATTGGCACAATCTAATTAAATATTGCAATGCATCTATACATCTTATTCTTCGAACACCTCTACCTCTGAAGAGGGTACACAATAGTAATACAGTATTGTCCTAAGCTGATTTTTACAGCTCACAAGATGAATTAGTGTAATTAAATGCATGAACATTTTACATAACTCAGATTCTTTTTAATACTGTTATTTTTTAAAAGAATTATCTTGCAAAGACAAGTCAAACTGGAATCACTTGACTAAGTGCATTGTGAAAATTGAGACTGGCTCCACATGAAATACTACTTACTTTCTTGTTTTCATGAATTTTATTGCCTTCCTTGTTAAATTATTGTTCATGCGTAATTAATATAAATTCACCCTTCATTATGAACAATAAATGAAAGAAAACATAAACCGAGTTGTGTTGTGGCGTACATTTTAAACCCATCTTAAAATAAAACATCACTTCTGAAAACTATCTAAAAATCTCTAAACTGCAATTTTCTTTTTGACTTACCAAATCTAAACTCACTGAATTGCCTACTAAATTTAAATGATACTGCATCAAATCAAGTGGACTGTTAGTTCTATTTCTTCCAAATAACATCATCACAAAAACAGGAACAATTTTACGAGACCTGTAGTCTTCATAGAAGTCTATTGCTGTAACAATCATCAAGAGTTTTAATGCTTCCATTAGTTGAACATCCTTCTCACCATTATTCATTACATTTAATATACACGCTTCACGATCTCTGCTGTACTTAAGCTCTTCTTCCTATTGAAATGAATTTAAACATTCATTATAATGCATTACATGTGTATATTTCATATTGGTATTTCCTGTTTAATACAAATATTTAATATCAAGGAAGAGGAGATCAAACAAAAAAATTTAGATTCTCCACACAAACACGTACAAAAAGGATTTCAGAATCATACAGGAGTATGTTTCAAGTAGCAATTTTTCCCCCCTAAGTTTTAAAGAAATTCTGGTTATTCTAGGAAACTTTTTTTGGAAAGAAAAATTGATAAGAAGCATGCACATGACCACTTCACTGCCAGTAGTTGATTTTTATAATAATCAGTTACTGCAATAACAAAATGTTCTCAGCTTTTTGATAATTAAGCTTTCACACAGTTTTATGTTTATGAACTAAAAGTTATTCTCCTTAAAACCAAATGAAATGTGTTGACAAATTATAGTCTAGATCACAAATATTAAATTTCATTTCATTGAAATCCATCCAGAGTAGCATTAGGATATGGTAGACAGGAAAAGTAGTATTAATAAGTGATTAATTGAGACAATTAAAAAAATATTATAATATAACAGGTGTAGGTGGAGAGCCATGGAGCAGGTGCTCTCCCTTCATGAATCTTTGGACTCCTTGGAGGTGTCACATAATAACAATAATAATATATCATCATAATGCTAATTATGATGATATATTATTATAATATATATCATATATCATCATATATGATATATGATGATATATAAACATGTCTGGCTGGTAGGATGGTCAAGGATAATAAACAATCAAATATATTTAGAAAACCATGAAACAGAAGTCAGATTCTGAAAGTGACTATGAACATATGGAGCAAGAAAGACTTCAGGATCTTAAAGAAAGAGATGAATTCACTAAAAGATTAAAGAAGAAGGATAAAGAGCATACTCGAAATATTGTAGAGAAATCAGACAAAAAAGTAACAAGTTAACTGAATTAGTTTTGGGAATTTTACATTACGTTTTCATGTATTTCATTGTTTATTATAAAATGTTTTAGCTTCATTATTTGTTGAAGTAGGTTTGTTTAACATTATTAATTATGATTATTTTAATACTAAAATTTCCATAATGCTTTATAAATAACTAAATCATTTATTAATCACACAGATGTTATGAACCCCAATCACTTTTTCATCCCTCTCGTTATATTTGACTTATAGCATTTAAATATAGAGGTGTAATCATTTTACATGCGAAATGTTCTAAAGTTTGAATTCTAGATGGTGGAAAGGTAATCTCGTTGCACTAAATCTATAAGAATAGAAATAAAACCAAGTGTGAGAATTATGCAGGAATTTCTGTACTGCATATCAAAAATCAGGGCTCAAGAGATACAAAATCTTGCCAGCATGCAAGTAGCTGCAGACTGGACAAAATGGAATATTCTTTATTTATTTATTTTATTTTTTTAAATTTTCAAAACAAAATCTTTTTAACTTTGAGAAAATGCAGGAGTATTTTTTGTAGAAAGAATGACAATGCTACCTTGATAACTGCTTCTTTAATGGATTTGGCTTATCACCGTTAATAATGCACACTATTCTTGTCTGCCATAATTCACATCCGTACCATCCTGGATTATAGCATTTAAATATAGAGGTGTAATCATTTTACATGTGAAATGTTCTAAAGTTTGAATTCTAGATGGTGGAAAGGTAATCTCATTGCACTAAATCTATAAGAATAGAAATTTTGAATATTATAGAACTTTGAATATTATAGAAATATATATACGAAAATAAGGGGTGCTTAAGGGTCAAAGCTATGTAACTGAGAGGAGACCTCCGCATGGCCTTTAAAGGAATACGGGGAACCAGTCAGGGCTTCTGGCCTAATGTCCAATCCTCACCTTCTCATGGTGCACCCTGTTGGGTATCTACTTGAATGCTGAACGAGCGAGGATGGGCTGGCAATTTGAGATTTGGCCGGCCAAATTGTACTCTTGTTGGCTTGGACCGAAATAAAGAAATGGTGGTGCAGCATGGCAGAGTTTCATGCCGGCTAGGGCGTCGCCTGGTTAAGCAGGACCCCTTGTTTTCGTCAGGGAACCAGGGCAAACAGCGAAAAGTCAGCTACTGGAACAAATCCTAAAACCCACCCCAACTCAATATCTCCAGAGTTCAAGATCGGTACTATCAACATAAGAAGCCTGAATGGCAAAGAAATGGAGCTAGCTGAGGAATTGGATAAGTATCAGATCGACATAATAGGGATGAATGAGACAAAAAAGGCGAAGGCTGGTGAGATCTTTCTGAGCAATAGATACAAAATGTTGTATTCAGGCAGTGACAGTCAGGGAGAGGGAGGAGTGGCCATGGTATTCAATACTAAGTGCGAGGCTGGTCTTCTTGAATGGCAGGCGGTCTCAGGTGGTGTGGGCAAGTGTGAGAATGAGGAACTGGACAATGAGACTTGTTTGTGCCTGTGGTTCCGCAGAGGGTTCTACTGGGGTGGAGGTGGAGGAGTTTTTTGAGCCTTTGGAGAAGGCGGCTGATGCAATGAAGGGGGAAAGGTTGGTCCTTGTTGGGGATCTGAATAGCAGAGTAGGACATAGCTGTCAGACATACAGGGGTATATTGGGAAAATTTGGAGAAAAGAGCAAAGCAAATACCTGTTGGATTTCTGCTCAGCACATGTAGTATTCCAACATGAAAATGTGCACAGGCTCACATGGAGGGGGGGGTCAAGGAATGGGAGGGGGTCTCGTTGACTATGTTGTTGTTGATGATGATGTTTTCTCACTGGTGCGGGATGCTAGAGTGTGCAGAGGATTTGAAGTTGGAAGTCATCACTATTTGGTTTTGAGCGGGATAAAGTTGAGTTGCATATTGAAGGGAGGAACATGTAAGAAAGTTTGGAAGCGAATAATGGTTGAGCAGCTCTCAGATGTGAGCTGTAGACTGGAATATACAGACATTGTTCAAGAAAAGATGAAGGTGTTTGAGAGCAGGAACCAGGCCTTGAAGATTCAGTGGCGGGCCCTGAAGAAAGCACTGATTGATTCAGCCAGAGAGGCGTGTGGTGGGGTTGTCTGTAGGGATGGAGGAATAAGAGCTCCATGGTGGACACAGGAATTTAAAGAGGCAGTGAAGAAGGAGAGGAAAGCGTATCGAGGGCACCTAGCAAATTGGTCAGCTTGTGCTCTTGGAGAGTACAGAGACAAATGTGGGAAAGCTGAACACTGTGTAAACCTGGCTAAGCAAATGTCATGGGAGGACTTTGGTAGGAACATAGAAAATAATTGTCGGGAGGGTGGCAAGATGTTCTGGAGGTTGTCGAAGAGACTCAGAGGTGGAGGAAGGAGTGCTGTGGGGGGGAGTTAGAGATGATAGAGGTTACGTGGAGGCAGGAGAAAGAGATATTCTTGAAGTATGGAGTAATTACTTCGAGGAGTTGCTGAATGAGACAAGCAGTGATGACAGCACAGTGGTGGGAAACACTGACCAGGCATGCAGTCAGGAATACATATCTGTACTCGAGGTAGAAGGAGCCATCAAAAGCCTGAAATGTGGAAAGGAAATGATGATATTCGACCAGAGATGTTCAAATATGGAGGTATAAAAGTCTTACAGTGGGTGCACTGCACGGCCTGGACAGGGGGACAAATTCCTGATGATTGGAGTGGAGCTTTCATAATGCCCATATATAAAAAGGGAAATGGAACTGAATATGAGAGTTGCAGAGATATTTCTCTGCTGAGTGTTCCTGGTGGGATATATGCAGGTATACTTGAGAAATGGTTGAGAAGGATTGTGGAAGAGAGGCTTGGTGAGGAACAGGCTGGATTCAGGCCAAATGGAGGCTGTCAGAATTGGATTTTCACTTTACAATAGATAGTTGCAAAGAATCATGGGAATATAACAAAGATCTGTATTTAAGTTTTGTAGATTGGAAAAGGCATGTGACGTGGTGCCAAGAGAGAAGCTGTTTGAAACGCTACAGTTATATGGTGTTGATGGGACATTATATCAACCAATACTTAGTCTTTATTTGAAAATTGAAAGGTACATGAAGGTGATTTAATGTAGGGTCTGGTATCAGACAAGGATGTACATTATCCCCTCTGTTATTCATTATCTATGTGGATCACATTGTGAAGGAAGGCTGTATTGGGTCTGATGTCGGAATTGGTGATGTTGGTCTCAGCTCTTTGCTTTATGCAGATGATGTTATGCTTCTGAATGGGTCTGCTGCAGGATTCCTTGATTAAGGTGAGTAACTGTTGTAATAGATATGGTATGAAGGTCAGCATTAAAAAGACAAAGACAATGAAAATAGGCAGAAACATTGAAAATATCAACTGCATTGTGAATGGAGAACTTATAGAGCAGGTAAAACATTTCAGCTACTTAGGCACGATTTTTAGTGAAGATGGTAAATTAAATATGGAAATATTTAATCAACAAAATCAACAAAGAATCAACAAAGCTGGTATGGTAGGAAGACAATTGAATAAATTCACATGAAATAAGAGAGAAATTAGTCAGAACACTGAATTAGTTGTATACAAGACAGTGTTCAAACCAATTTTAACTTATGGATCTGAGAGCTGGGTCAGAAGTAAAACACTTGACCAAAGACTAGAGACTGCAGATATGAGAGTCCTGAGAAAGATAAAGGGCATTAACATATGGCATCAATGGCAATATCATATTAAAAACGAGGATATTAGGAAAGAACTTGACTTTGTCAGCATCCAGAAATGTGTTAGCACAGCTAATCTCAGGTGGTATGGTCGCTTAAACAGAATGGAAGAGTAAAGATTAGCAAAACAAGTGTTCTCTGCCAGGTTGGCAGGAAAACAACCCAGAGGAAGACCAAGATATAGGTGGATTGATACAGTAAAAAGTGCCTTAGAAGATAGAAATATTAGATCTCATAATATTGGAGTCTTGACAAGTAACAGACTGATTTGGAGGAAAATTGTAAACAGGAAGTTAGTAATGATGAAATTTTTCATGTAGTACTATCATATCATGTACACCCCTTGAGGGTATATATCAGGAATTTGATGATGATGATGATATATTTAGAAGAAGGGACAGGTATTCCAAGTTTTTTATTCCTAGTGTTGCAATTGCAAGGATTTCATATCTACATCTCTAGCAACAAAGAAAATATCTTGTATGTTCAAACTCTTGTTATATCTATAGTAATCTAACATTTATATGACATTCAAAACAAAAATCCTTCAATTAATGAATCCACATGTTTCAAATGGAGGTATGAAAGTTTTACATTGGATATACTGAATAATTCTGAAGGCCTGGTCAAATGGTCAAGTTCCAAATGACCAGAGTAGAGCTTTCATAGTACCTATTTATAAAAAGGGAAATAAAACAATTGGGAATATAACAAGTATCTGTATTTTAAGTTTTGTAGATCTGGAAAAGGCATATGACGAGGTGCCAAGCTGTTCAAAAAGGTGCAGTTATATGGATAAATGGGACATTATATTGGACAATACATAGTTTATCATCATCATCATTATCAAATTCCTGGTATATCCTCAAGGGGTGTACAGGATATGATAGTACTACATGAAAAATTTACATCATTACTAACTTCCTAATTACAATTTTCCTCCAAATCAATCTATTACCTGTCAAGCCTCCAACATTGTCAGATCTTATATTCTATCTTCTAAGGCATTTTTTACCGTATCAATCCACCTATATCTTGGCCTTCCTCTGGGTCTTTTTTCTGTAAACCCAGCAGAGAACACTTGTTTTGTAAATCTTTTCTCTCTCAGGAAAAACATCTGCATGCCTAATCTCAGGTGACCATACCACCTAAGATTACCTCTGCTAATGCATTCCTGGATGCTGACAATGTCAAGTTCTTTCCTAATATCCTCATTTTTATCTGCGGTCTCTAGTCTTTGGTGAAGTGTTTTACTTCTGACCCAGCTCTCAGTTCCGTAAGTTAAAACTGGTTTGAACACTGTCTTGTATACAGCTAATTTAGTGTTCCGACTAATTTCTCTCTTATTCCATATGAATTTATTCATTTGACTTCCTACCATACCAGCTTTGTTGATTCTGTTGTCTATTTCTATATTTAATTTACCATCTTCACTAAAAATCATGCCTAAGTAGCTGAAATGTTTTACTTGTTCTAGGTTCTCCATTCACAATGCAGTTGATACTTTCAATGTTTCTGCCTATTTTCATTGTCTTTGTCTTTTTAATGCTGACCTTCATACCATATCTATTACAATAGTTATTCATTTTAGTCAGGGAATCTTGCAGACTTGAAGCAGATTTATTTAGAAGTATAACATCATCTGCATAAAGCAAAGAGTTGACATTAACATCTCCAATTTTGATATCAGGTTTAATACCACTTTCCTTCATAATGTGATCCATATAGATAATGAATAACAGAGGGGATAATTTACATCTTTGTCTGACATCAGATTTAACATTAAACCATCTTCCTGTACTTCCTTCAATTCTATTACTGCTGACTTACAACTCAGAGAAAGACTAAGTATTGCTTGATATAATGCCCCATTGACACCATATAACTGTAGCTTCTCTCTTGGCACATTGTCATATGCCTTTTCCAGATCTACAAAACTTAATAATACAGATCTTTGTTATATTTTCATGATTTCTCAACTATCTAATTAAGAGGATAATAAATCCCTCATTATTTCAAAGCCAAATACGAAAGTTGAAGATCAAAATCTAAGAGTTTCATGCCGAAGACTCGTAGATTTTGATCTTCGAATTTCGTATTCGGCTTTGAAATAATGAGGGATTTATTATCCCCTTAATTAAATAATTTGCATCACCGAAAAAAAAAGCCTTTTGGTTCTTTATTCTCGACTATCTGTCATAAAGTGAAAATCTGATCCTGACAGCCTCTATTTGGCCTGAATTCAGTTTGCTCTACACCAAGCTTCTCTTTCACAATCCTTCTCAACTGTTTCGCAAGTATACTTGCATATATCTTACCAGGAACACTGTGTAGAGAAATACCTCTCTCATATTCAGTTTTATTTCCCTTTTTATATATGGGTCTTATTAGAGCTCTACTCCAATCATTGGGAATTTGTCCCTCTGTCCAGGCTTTCTGAACTATGCAGTGCAGCCACTGTAAGACTTTTATACCACTATACTTCAGCATTTCTGGTCGAATATCATCTACTCCTGCTGCATTTCCACATTTCAAGCCTTTGATGGCTTTTTCTACTTCAAGTATGGAGTCTATCAAGTCTATCAAGTATGCCTGTTCAGTGTTTTTTGCCACTGTGCTATCACTGCTTTTTTGTTTAGCAATTTTTCGAAGTAATTACTACATATTTCAAAAATATCTTTTTCTCCTGTTTTCATGTCACCTTTATCATCTCTAATTCCTTTTAAAGCACTCTTTCCTCCATTTCTGAGCTTTTTTAACAACCTTAATAACAAGAATATCTTGCCACATTCTTGTTATTTATTTTCTATGTTCTGACCAAATTCCTCCCATGAGTTTTTGTTTAGCTAGTTTTACACAGTGTTTAGCTTTCTTACATTTGTCTCTGTATTCTTTAAGAGCACAAGCTGATTTATTTGTCAGGAACTTTTGATATGCTTTCTTCTTTTCCTTCACTGCCTCTTTAACTTCCTGTGTCGACCATTGAGGTTCTGATTTTTCTGTTCTATTACTATTATTATGGGCAACTCCAGGGAGTCATTAGACTCATCGAGGAAGGCCCCAAATCATATTCATCACAACTATTCAACATTCATACAGTATCTATCATACCTTGCCTTAAACTCATTCACTGTCACAGCATCCACCACAGACTCAGGCAGTGCATTCCACTCATTCACTACTCTAAAAGTAAAGAACCCAGCTCTAACACCTTTACTAACCACACTTTTGCCTAGTTTCCATGGATGTCTCCTAGTCCTCCCACAACCACCAGTCCTGTTCTCAAAAATATCCTCTGAATTAACCCTAAAGAAACCCTTCAGCAATTTGAATATCTCAATCATATCTCCCCTTTTCCGCCTATCAACCAATTTTTGCAATCCACAAATCCTCAACCTGTTCTCATAAGGTTCATTCCACAGACCTGCTATCATCTTGGTCACTTGCCTCTGGATCCTCTCCACCTCCTCCCCATCAAGAAGAAACCTATGTGACCAAATCTGGGGTCACATAGGTTTTGTGATGGAGTCTTATCAAGGCTCGATACAGAGGAACAATAACCTGCTTGTCTCTGCTTGTCAACGTATTCTTCACCAACCAAGTGATTTGATGAGCTGATTTGGCCACTTTTGCAATGTGTCCCCTAAATTTCAATTCCTTATCCACCAACACTCCTAAATCTCGTGCCTCATCAATTTCCTGGAGCACAGTTCCACCAATGCAGTAGACTGCCGCCAATCTTTTCACCCCAAAATGCATAACCTTACATTTTGCCACATTAAATTGATATCCATTCTCCTTAGCCCACACCTCCAATCTATCCAAATCATCCTGCAAAATTCTGACGTCATCTGCATTCACTATTGCCCTACCCAACTTCGCATCATCCGCAAACAAATGAACTGTTCCTCTCAGATCCTTTCCTATATCATTAATGAACAAATTAAACAGCAGTGGTCCAAGAACATATCCTTGTGGCACACCACTTGTCACAGGCCATCTTGTGGACTCTACTCCTGAGTAAACCACTCTCTGATATCTCTCCGTCAACCACCCTCCTATCCATCTCACCAACCCTATGTCCATCCCCATATGCTGCAATTTACTGATTAGAATTCCATGTGGTATCCTATCAAAGGCCTTAGCAAGGTCCAGTAGAATCACTGTAAACCCATTACCCTTATCCAATTCAGCCGTCACTGTGTTATAATACGTGAGCAAGTTACTGGGGCATGAGATACCCTTCACAAAACCATGCTGTCCCCGATACAGTATCCCATTTTCTTCTATCCAATCTTGTATTTTCTCTAAGACCTTGATAATGATTCCTGTTATGCTGATTGGCCGGTAATTTTCAACAGCAGCCTTGGAACTACCTTTGTGCAGCACAACTATTTTCCCCTCTTTCCACCCCCGTGGGACTGACCCAGACCCGAGGCTCAAACTAAACAAAATGGTCAAGATCACTGACAATTCTTTAGCCGCTTCATGTACGACACGAGCTGGTATACCATCCAATCCCACAGATATATGGACATTGAGGTTCTGTAATAGACTAGTTACCCCTACTTCATTCATCACAATTCCAGTATAAGCTGTTGTGGTTCTTCCATTCCTGCAAAGTCACCACCTGGATGATATACTCTGGCAAAGTGCTCGCTCAGTAATTCCACAATATCGACTGATTCGGTTACCTCCCTACCCTCAGCATTTTTTAAGATCATTCTACAATGAGAATTTTTCCTTTTACTTGCAACATATTGAAAAAACTGTTTGGGATTCTCTTTAGCCTGCATGGCCAATTTTCTTTCGTAATCTGCTTTTGGTTTTCTTACCATCCTGGCCTGAGCTTTATACTGTTCCTGTGCCTGATGGTCACCTTTCTCCTTAAATTCCCTCCACAATTGTTTCTTTTTTTGCAGCTCAAGCTTAATAGTGTTATTCATCCATTTAACCCCTACTTGATTTATTATTCGGACCCTTGGTACACAGTCAACCATTGCCTCCTGCAAACAGTTCTTAACCACCTCCCATGCACTATCAACATTCAGCCCTTGCAGTTTTACATGCCATGGCACTGAGCCAAGCAAACACCTAAGCTTGTCATACTTACCAGCCCAGTAATTCCACATGTACCCTGTCTTAATTGTAAATTCCACTCCTTTAGCCACCTCCCAAGTCATGACCTTATGGTCACTCTCACCAACTGGTGGCAACATGGTCATGTTCATTACAGCAACATTCCCAGTTGCAATTACTAGGTCCAGCACTCTCTGCCCCCTGGTATTTTCCACTACATGTTGCCGCATATAGTTGTCCCTTAATAACCGCATAAAATCCAATTCCTTCCTCCCATGTGCCCTCTCCTCTTTCCAGTCAATGTTACCATAATTGAAATCACCCATAATAATTACCCTCCTTCCACTCATTTCTTCTATTTGCCTATGCATACTATCCCCACCATCTATTCCATCACCTGGTCGATAGCAGCACCCAATTGTATATTTTGTTCTGCTAGATTCTATCTCACACCAGACAGCCTCAAATGTGCTCTTTTCTCTATCCTGCAGTTCAACTTCTATACTCCTTGGCTGCAGCTCATCAGCTATCATCAATAACACTCCTCTCCTCTTTTTATTCACCCTGTCACTCCTGAACACGCTATACCCGTTGCATTCAATCCCACTAGTTTTATCATCTTCTGTCAGCCATGTTTCACTAATACCAACAACCTGTGGCCTGGAAGCCAACCAAGGCCCAAAACTCTTCCTTCTTGTTCCTAATACTCCTGGCATTAGTGTACATGAATTGCAGAAGCCCATTTGTCCCATCCCTACTTTGATGCCTTATACTAACTATCCCATTCTGATTTGTTGTCCTTCATAGTCGCTCGGGCATAATATACTCATTCATACACTCAACTGCCTCCCTAAGGTCTGCATATCTACTCCCCCCCCTCTTAATAAATCTAGTTTCCCTGAGTCTGTACATCCACTTCCACATCATTCATCAACACTTTTTCAAGCCTCCGTACACCAACTCCATTCAAATGTAACCATCCATCTTATATAGGTCCTTTCGCCCATCGAACTCATTCCACACATCCACAAATTCCACACCACTCTCCATGCATAACCCACACATAACATTGGCAATTATGGCCCTCCTTCTAAACACTTCGCTGTCATACCGCAGTAAGATACTCACCATCCTAACTCTCTCACTCTTCTCTTTTGCTACCTCAAGTAATTCCCTCACATCCTCTATCATTTCCATTTTGTCCTCTTTCAAATCATTTGTTCCTGCCACGATTATCATCTCTTTCACCCTCTGTTTTTGCATTCGAATAGATTTGCTGACATCCTTTGTGTATGCACCCGGCTGGTATGACTTCGTTAAACTCTCAACTATCACACCTCTTAATAGCAAATCCCCATACAGCACTCGCTCCTTCATTTTATTGACGTTTACAAACATTCTATTATTTGCCGTCATAGACTTTCAGCGGTTATTTGTCGGTACATTCAACACACATTTTTCCATACGCTCCAGTTGCCTTTTAGCTCTGTGTATTGCACCCTTCAAACGGGCAATTTCACTACTCGCATTTATCTCACCATTTTCATTATCAATCAAATCATCCATTCGTTCTGTATTTCTATCTTCATTTACACTTTCAACGACGCTCTCACACCTATCTGGCACTACCATGCAATTCTCTAGCACACCGCCATTTTCTACATTCTGACTATCTTTAACGATATCACTCTCACCACACGAAACATGCTTGAGATCCTCATTCTCTTTACACTTTCTGCACATATTAACTCCACTATCACCCTCTAACCAGACTCCCACCGCTCTTCGCAAAGCATACATCTCACAGACAGCACGTTGCATAAATTTGTTTACATCAAAACTCTTAAACAAACATGGTGACCTGGCCGCCATTTTTTTCTTTATCGGTGCCATATGTACGCTATCTTATCTTAAAAATAATAATTAAAATAACAGAAAACATGCAAAAATTGCACAGACACACCAAGAAAGAAAAAGCAAACAATACTACTTAAAATTCTAGTAAAGTTTCCAATGTTAACACAAAATACTACTAATCTTTTCAGGAGCTCTCGACAAGCCGATGATCTAATTAGTGCGACACCAAGCGGACTTTCTTGCAGACAACCTCATCACATGCCTCTCTGGCAGAATCAATCAATGTTTTCTTCAGGGCTTGCCACTGAATTTCCAAGATTTGGTTCCTGTTCTCAAACTCTTTCATTTTTTCTTGAATAATATTTGTGTATTTTAGTCTACAGTTCACATCTGAGAACTGCTCAACTTTTATTCTCTTTAAAACTTTCTTACATGTTCTTCTTTTCAATATGAAATTCAATTTTATCTTGCTCAAGACTAAATGGTGATCACTTCCAATTTCAAATGCTCTGTACACTTTGGTGTTCTGCACCAGGGAGAAAACATCACTATCAACAATAACATAGTCAACGAGACTTTTCTTATTCCTTGTCTCTTCTCTCCGTGTGAATTTGTGCACATTTTTATGTTGGAACATTGTGTTAGTGATAACCAGTCCATGTCCTGAGCAAAAATCCAACAGGTATTTGCTGTTATTATTAGCTTGGCTGTTTTCTCCAAAATTTCCCAAAATATTTTTGTATGTCTGACAATCATTTCCTACTCTGCTATTTAGATCCCCAAGAAGGACCAACTTTTACTTTTTCATTGTGTCAGTTGATTTCTATAAAACCTCAAAAAAATTCTACCTTAGTAGAATCTCCTGTGGGACCATAGGCACAAATAAGTCTTACGTTGAGTTCTCATATTTGCCCACATCACTCTACTTGAGACTGCCTGGCATTCAAGAAGATTAGCCTCGTATTTAGTGTTGAATGGCTACTATGGCTACTCCTTCTTTTCCTTGATTTTCATTGCCTGAATATAACATTTTGTATTTATTGCTCAGAAAGATCTCACCAATTTTTGCCTTTTTTGTTTCAGTGACCCCTATTATGTCAATCTGGTACTTATCCAATTCCTCAGCTAGCTCCATTTCTTTGCCATTCAGGCTTCTTATGTTGATAGTACCGATCTTAAACTCTGGTAATGTTGAGTTGGGGTGTGTTTTAGGATTTGTTCCAGTAGCTGACTTTTTGCTGTTTGCCCTGGTTCTCTGGCAAAAACAACGGGGTGGGGGGGCTTGTTTACCCGAGCGATGCCCCAGTGGCATGAAATTCTGTCATGTTGTACCATCATTTCATATTTTGGTTTAGGCCAATAAGAATACAATTTGGCCGGCTAAATCCCAAATTAGTATATAAATCCCAAACCAGCCCATCCTCATTCGTTCAGTATCCAGTTAGATAACTAACAGGGTGTACCACGAGAAGGTAAGGATTGGACATTAGGTCAGAATCCCTGGTCGGTTCTCTGCATTCCTTTAAAGGCTGGAGGTCTCCTCTCAGTTATATAGCTTTGACCATTATATCCACTGTTATTTGTCATCTATATGGATCACATTATGAAGGAAAGTATTAAACCTGATATCAAAATTGGAGATGTTAATCTCAGCTTTACTTTAAGCAGATGAGAAGATTCACGAAGATAGTCAGTGGTCTTTGGAATGTGGAGTATGAGGAGGGGGGGGGATATGAATGAGACATATAAGTTAGTCAGGGATTCTTATCAGGATGATATGGAAGAGATTTTTTGTAGAATGGGAGCGGGGATTAGAACAAGAGGCCATCACTAGAAACTGTATAAGGAGAAGGTTCTTTACATGGAGAATGGAATGCATCACCTGAGTGTGTTGTGAATGCCGACACAATGAATCAGTTTAAGGCATGGTTGGATGAGCTTTGTGAATGTGTGTGGTAGTGTGTACCTCCCACGATGAGTCTCTGATTCCATGGAGGTCAGATGTTAATAATAATAAACCTGTTCAAAGAGAGGGGGATTATATCAAATACTGCATGAAAATACAGTAGAGACTTCAAATTATATTTTATTATTTAGTTTAGTGACCTCTCTCTTTTGGAGGGGAGGGGAGGGAAGCTATAATGATAGCAACATTACTTTTGAAATGCTCCTTGTATAAACTGGTCATGTGTTGAGACAACCTGGGAATCCAATGCCAGCCATTTACATTTGTGTGTTAAAATCTAAAGACAGCATTTAAAATGTTCATGTGAGTCTGGTGAAAAGAGATTTTTGATGTGAGTGAAAACTTCTTCAGGACATTGATAAATAAAAATATAAAATCTGTAGCTAAGTATAAAGGATTTTTCTAGTTTTGATATAATAATCAGCGATTTATTTTTTCTTCTTACCCATGATAGGCGGTTATCTATAGTGTGTGTGTGCATGCACGTATATATAGTATCGGGCTAAGGATTAGATAAACAGACCAAACAGAGAGATTTTTTCAAGCTACTTCAGGCCTTCAATAGGTGGAGTAGTAGTCTCAAACTGGGAGATGGAAATTGTCTCATGTAAGGACTCTTGCAAACATCGATGCAGATATCAATATATATGAGCTTTGAATCCACAGCCCGTTGGTCAAATAGTAGTGAAGCTATCCACTTGACTACCAGGCTGGCATATCCAATGTGATTTTTTAAGAGCAGATGAAACATATTGAGAATAGTTAAGTAAAAGAATTCATTCCATCCATGATAGTGTTTCACAATGATTTGTATTCACAAGAACAGAGGCATCTCCAAGATAATTATATCTGTGTGAGCTGTGTTGTGCATTGCTGTTATATTACTTTTTTTGGGAATTGCATTTAGGAATGTGTCTGCTTATTTTATCTGAAATCATTAGTATTATTTTTTGATACATTTCTTGTTGCCCTTTTAATATTTTTCAATAATATTAATGTTCACTGCTGTCAGGAGTTAGATTTTTCAACAGATTTAGTTTATAACTTCTGGTTAATCTAATTCACTTTGTTAATAAGCATTCTATCTATTTTATTCCAAAACTCATCTATTATATTTGAAAACAATCGATATATTAGTTGTTGGTTTGCAATAAGCTCATTAATAAGGCAAGTTAAAAAAAAAACATAAAAAATTCATATTCCATATGAATTTATTCAATTGACTTCCCACGATAACAGAATCAGCAAAGCTGGTATCGTGGGAAGTCAATTGAATAAATTCATATGGAATAAGAAAGAAATTAGTCGGAACACTAAATTAGCTGTATACAAGACTGTGTTCAAACCAATTTTAACCTATGGATCTGAGAGCTGGGTCAGAAGTAAAACACTTGACCAAAGACTAGAGACCGCAGATATGAGAGTCCTGAGAAAGATTAGAGGCGTGAACAGATGGCATCAATGGCAATATCATATTAAAAATGAGGATATTAGGAAAGAACTTCACATTGTGAGCATCCAGGAATGCGTTAGCAGAGCTAATCTCAGATGGTATGGTCACTTAAATAGAATGGGAGAGGAAAGATTAGCAAAACAAGTGTTCTCTGCCAGGTTGGCAGGAAAACGACCCAGAGGAAGACCAAGATATAGGTGGATTGATACGGTACAAAGTGCCTTAGACGATAGAAATATAAGATCTGATAATGTTGGAGTCTTGACAAGTAACAGACTGATTTGGAGGAAAATTGTAGATAGGAAGTTAGTGATGATGTAATTTTTTCATGTAGTACTGTCATATCCTGTACACCCCTTGAGGGTACAAGGCAGGAATTTGATGATGATGATGATGATAAAAAAAAAACATCAATATTGAACATAAATATTGAACATCAATATCGAACTTCAGTTTGCAGTAATTTCAGACAACATAATAACTACTGATATCAGTATTAAAAAGGCCAGTCAATGATCATGTCATATAAAACACTACAAACACACTTCTTGTTTTTTTGGAATGTTAAAAAAAAAAAAAAAAAGGAAGTATATTTGCAATGCTTTGTTAATATAATCATATATAATATGATTAGATTATATATATAATACAATCAATATCACTAATAATAGTGATTAGTAATAATTAATATGATAACCAAAAAAAAAAAAAACATGAAAGATAGCATACATCTAGCACAATGCCAGTTTTCTGTCTGGTTGTTTACTACATGTCATGATGTATGGAGTTTACTCTCTTCAGATTTTTTATAATAATGACCTTCTCTCACTAATCTGAAAGCTTATTCACATTTGCAGGTGAAGTAACCAGATGTGATTGTAAATTTTAAGATTTTTAAAAAATCTTTATATTTTTAAAAGATTTTTAAAAGTCCACTATGCCTGATGGAAAATTTTGGGCTAGAACTTCTCTTGTCTCTTTGTGAGGGATATTTGGGAAGAGAGAATGTCAAAGCTCACCATTATGTATGTAGAATCCAGTTTTATGTCTTTTATTCTTGTGAGAAATTCTGTGGAATTATTTTTATCAATGAAGCTAAGTGGCCAATGAGAGGGCAGAGAAGGTTAGACACAAATTTTGAAATTTTATATGTGGGACATAAATTTTATATGTTAAGCTGGAAGTATAGAATCCACAGTAGGTCTAAGGGGCAGTCGTTTTAAGTAATTTCAGTGAGCTGTACATTCTAGGGGAGGGTCTTGCATGGTATGTTGTCAGTCTTTTGATGTTTTCTTGATCTATGGATGTTGTTTTGTCCAATATCTTGAGTTTATTGAGTTGATATTTGGTAAAATCTGCATTAAGCTGGAAGTATGTAATTTGATCATGAAGAGTAATTTCATTAATTTCTCATAAGATTTGGCATCCAAGACTACAGTAGTATTTCTTTTGTTGGATTTGGTGATGGTGATAAATTTGTTATTATTGCATTTTTAAGGACTTCAGGGCTTTTAGTTCTGATGATGGAATATTCAGCTCTGATGGATGTGCATCATAGATCACTTTGGCTATTCAAAAACATAGTCTGTTAGCTTCATCACTAGATGGATGTTCTTTTCAATACTGTTCATGAAATCTAGATAGGGAATTCATTTGGGAGAAATTGCAAACTGGTGGCCACATGTTAGTGCATTTAGTTTGCTTTCTGTCTTCTGAAGGAATGCCCTGATAGGTTAGCAATCCATTTGTCCATGGGTAATCTGGGTGTATCTTTTTGCAATCATTCCAGTAAGGTTCAGTATTTCTTGTTCAGACTTGCAATACAAAAAATCGCATTTAGGGTGTAAAGAATCATTATTATAAGGACTTTTCAACTTAAAGTGAATTAGTCAGTGTGATATAGAATGAAAGGGTCTTCCCCCAAGGAAACTCAGATGTTTTATCTTCCCAGACAAACTAGCAGAACAGCATAACACAATTTAGTCATACAGACTTTGCAAAGAAAATTAAACTATATAATGTAACCTTCTGTAATAAGAAGGCCTTGAGAAAGTGCTGTTCTGTGAAAGTTCAGAAGCATAGAGTCATGGAAAATGAAATTGGTGAGTGTGTGTCCAGTCAACCTAGAGGTTGACTAGACTAAGTGGGCTAAGCAACACAAGTTGTAAGGGAAGTTGGGGGAGGGATGAAGAAAGTATTGCAATATATGTATGCTAATGCCAGAAGTATTAAGAATAAGAGTGATGAGTTTTTTTGAAATGGTTAACTACAACTTAGCCAAAAGTTGTGGGCAGCATTAGTGAGATTTGGTTGACCAAGGATGATATAATCATTAGAATAGAATGCAAAGGATATAGTATCTTCAGAGAGGACAAAAGGAACGGGATGGGAGAGAGAGATTTTGCTAATGATAGCAGAGAAATTGAAGCCAAAAAGAGGACTAGTAGTACATCAGGAGGGCAGGGATGCAGAGCATAGTTCACTTGAGGGTATCGGTGTGAGATAGAGGCCATCAGGATGAAATATATAATTGATTGCTGCTATAATATATGGGATATAAGGGAGAATGTAGATGGCATGCATTGGCAAATGAGCATGATGAGTATAGGTTGGAGTAATTATTATGGGGGATTTCAACTATAAGGAAATAGATTGGGAGGAAGAATGGTCACAGGGAGGGAAGGAAACGAAATTTATACAGCTGCTACGAGATAATTATCTGATACAGCATGTCTCAGGAGGGGTCACTAGGTTTGAGAGTGCTGTATCTGGTAACAGCATCAGAGAACTTAACAGGAGAAGTGTACATTCCCTGGAAAGACTGAGAGACATGTAGAATTATATGATATATAATTATATATCTATCTATCTATCTATATATATATATATATATATATATATAATTATATATATATATATATCATATATGATATATAATATGTGGAATTACAAAGTAGATAATTATTTTGGGGGTAGAGGAAATAAGAGATCTGGGGGTGATAGTGGATAAGCATCTAAAATTTAGGGGACACATCGCCAAAATTGTGAAGACAACACAAAGGCTTCTGGGAATGATGCAGAGGACACTGATGTGTAGAAGTGGGAGATTCTTGTTCCGTTGTATAAGGTTTTGATTAGGCCACACATGGACTATTGTGCTCAGATTTGGTCACCGGGTTTTCAGAAGGATAAAGAGATGTTGGAAAGAGTCCAAAGGAGACTGACTAAGGTAGTTTCTGACCTCTGGAATGTCAAGTATGAGGAAAGATTGAGAAGATGTAATTTGCAGAGTCTGGTGGACAGGAGTTGGTAAGGGGTTGTTATAGGATCATTGCTGGAGAAGTTCTACAGAAAATAGTCAGAGATCGGGGGAGATCCAGAGGTCATCCCTGGAAACTGTATAAAGAGGGTGTGAGTAGGGGAGTGAGAGGCAGGTTTTTTTCGTGCAGAGTTGTGAATGATTGGAATGCCTTGCCTGAGAATGTGGTGTCTGCAAAGAGTTTGAATGTGTTTAAAACACATTCTCACATACATACTCGTACTCACACACACACACAGCTCATCTGTATGATGAGCTGTGTGTGATAAAAGGACCTCCCAGATGAGGTCTGTTTTAGGGCCAGATGGCCCTAAAACAGATCCCTGAGGCACTCCACTAGTGACTTTCCTTTTCCTGGATATCGCTGCCCCCATACACAACTTGTTGATACCTATCAGATAGCCAGGTTTTCAATCCAATGCACTAATCTAATATCCAACCCCATCTGCTCTAGTTTGACTATCAATTTATCATGAGGTACTCTATCAAAAGCCTTTGCGAAATCTAAGTATGTCACTGTGTATCCCTCTTCTCTGTTCAAGGAAAGCAGTCACTTTATTGTAATAAGTAAGTAGATTACTAAAACATGACCTCCCTTTAGCAAATCCATGCTGTCCATCAAAGATAACATCATTGTTGTCAACCCAACTCTGGATCCTAGTTCTCACAAGCTTCCTCCAACAACTTAACCACAACACCTGACACACAGATAGGCCTATAATTTGATGCTTGAGTTCGATCACCTAAGTGGCACAATCTTGCCCTCCTTCCACACTGAGTGCAAGACTCGTTTTAAAAAAATATGTCAAGGCCGGTGTCAACTCCCTGACACATTCCTTCAGAATACGTGGTGATATATTATCAAGTCCCACAGTCTTATTAACATCTAGTTTACTCAACTCTCCATACACCTCTTGCTCACTTACAGTCAGTCTCTCCTCCCCATCATCTACTGCTCTCAATCTCTCTCCATGTAGTCACATTCACAAGATTGAAAGACCTTTATGAACTGCTCATTAAGTATCTCCACCATACATTCTGCAACAGCTGTCTTTATTACCATTTTCTCCTATCAATGTCATCCTTCCATAATCATTCTTTCTTTTTCTGGCTACATATCGAAAGAACTCCTTAGGATTCTTTTGGCTTCATTAGCTAACTGCTGTTCATACCTCTCTTTAGCTACCCTCACCAACCAAGTCACCCTCCTTGCCTGGTCTTTGTAGTCCTCATGGAATTGGTTATTTCCACTTCTCTTATGCTGCCTCCACAATGCCCTCTTTCTCTGTATCGCATGCTTAATATCTTTATTCATCCATCTCACATCTACCTTATTTAACCTTCTCACCCTTGAAATACATTTAGACATTGCATCTACTCCCCCACCCCCCCCCCCCCCCACCCCCCCCCCCCCCCACCCCCCCCCCCCCCCACCCCCCCCCCCCCCCACCCCCCCCCCCCCCCACCCCCCCCCCCCCCCACCCCCCCCCCCCCCCACCCCCCCCCCCCCCCACCCCCCCCCCCCCCCACCCCCCCCCCCCCCCACCCCCCCCCCCCCCCACCCCCCCCCCCCCCCACCCCCCCCCCCCCCCACCCCCCCCCCCCCCCACCCCCCCCCCCCCCCACCCCCCCCCCCCCCCACCCCCCCCCCCCCCCACCCCCCCCCCCCCCCACCCCCCCCCCCCCCCACCCCCCCCCCCCCCCACCCCCCCCCCCCCCCACCCCCCCCCCCCCCCACCCCCCCCCCCCCCCACCCCCCCCCCCCCCCACCCCCCCCCCCCCCCACCCCCCCCCCCCCCCACCCCCCCCCCCCCCCACCCCCCCCCCCCCCCACCCCCCCCCCCCCCCACCCCCCCCCCCCCCCACCCCCCCCCCCCCCATACAGACAAAATGGCCCAATTACTAAACAAACATGACATCAAAGTTGCTTTTCTATTGCTGGAAAAAATTTAAAGATTTCTACATCCCCCAAAACCTCCACATCATCCCTTAAAAATACCAGGTGTTTATAAAATTCATTGTTCCTATTGCATCTGCTACGTAGGCCAGATGGGAAGATTAGGGGAAATTCGTATGAATAAACACCAAAAAGACATGCAAAAAAGAAGAGAACACAAATCAGGCCTAGCATACCATACAACTTCCACCAGGCATAATGTACTCTGGTAAAAACAAACATGTCTTAGATTGAAAAAAAAAATTATTACATAAGGAAATTTAAAGAAGCTACAAACATGCTTAGAATTCCAATGCGATGCAACAAAAACCAAGGCCTAATTCTACACCAAGTTTGGTCAGCATTGATAAAAAAATATATCCAAGTCAGACCTCGGACAATTTGAACGTGAACAACAGAACATGACAGAATCCAGCATTGTTCAAACTTAGCACTGCACTGAATTTGCATTCGGATATTTAATTTAATGTTTCTCATTTCTTGTTTTTAAACTTTTAGTTACCTTTGACCCCTGAAGATGTAAGTCAAATGACTTACAAAACTTGAGTTTGTTTTTTATTGTTATTTATCTTAATAACATGTGGTCCAATTACCAGAATCTTTCTTATGAACTGCTAAACCACAGAAACACCTACGCCTACAATACTGAGATTGTATAAAGAAATCTGTGAATTAGACATTTGCAATAAACCTTAACAAAAATGATTGCCTTAAACTTTCTCAATTTTGAGAAGTTATCATCACTAATACTCACCATTCATTTGTTTCATAAATTGTAATTAGTTATTTAAATTTAAAATAATTTATTTTATTTTTAATTTATTTCTTAATACCTATTAATGCAGATGAATTATTCTCCTGCAGTCAATAGTGCATATAATATCACATACTTTCAATTTAATTGTTCTCGCTTTCTGTAGCTGTCTTCCTATATTGAAAATGGCTATGAAACATAGCTGAAAATTCTACAAATAAACAATTTTACCAAAGTGACTTCTGTAATTATTTAGTATTATATAAAAATTTCATGTTATACAGTAATTTGCTTATTTATTTTTTTTATCTTTGTTTTGCTGTAAACTTTGCTGTCCTTGTACCAATAAACCACAAACCAACCAATCCTATACACTGCTGATATCTCTCCCTTCCAAACTTTCTGCCTATGAAACTAACTATCCCTGGCTGATTTCTAAGATTATTATTGTCATCTTCCTTACAATTTCACATAAATTCCTTTCTCCTTGATATACTTCTGCATATCTGTTCATCCTCCAACTCAATATTACGTGGTCATTCTCACCATGGGGGTAAGGATGACATCTCAGTTACATTCAGATCCTATGATGCTAATGCTAAATCCAAACTCTGGATCCTTGTTTTCCCTACACTACATGTTTCCTGAGACATTGCCTGCGAGAATTCCAGAAATTTCATTCCCTTATACTCCATTTTGTTTCCTCTATACAACTTATACTGTTGTAGTTAAAATCTCCCATAATGATCACTTGCTTTGCACTTGCCAAACTTATTTGACTAAAAACTTTCTGTAAATCACCTTTTATGTTCCCTGGACTATAGCAACATCTTATTAAATATTTTGTCCTCTCCACTTCATCATACGCTTTCAGAATGATTGCTTTCATTTCAATTCTGAGAGGATTCGCTCATCATAAACAGCACTCCACCACCCTGTTTGCTCTTCCTATTCCAGCAAAATATTCTATACCTTTCTAATTTCTATTAGGACATTTTCTGTCAGCTGTGTTCCACTGTTTTCAGTAATCTTTGGACAGGCTGAGGTTACCAGTGCCATCGATTCATTTTTTATGCCTGGCATTTGTACACTGGTGTCCAAAACCTTAGAACAAACACTATTTCCAAATTTCTTGCACCGATAAACCACAAGCCAACCAATCCCATGCACAGCAAATAAATAAAAAATAGGTTATTTACTGTGGCATACGTGTTATTATATAATTATGTATAATTGATAATTTCAAGTAGAAAGCAGATACACATTCAAATTTTCAAATTGTATGTGAAGAGGTCATGTGGTAGCTCTTAACAGGATAAAAGGCAAAATGCTACACTAAGCAAACTGTATTTGAAGAAAGCTCATTTCATGAAGAAATAAACTTGCAAACTTGGATGTCTTGTAATATCTCAAAGGCATCACTAGATGATTTCACGCAGGGGAAAAATTATTGGAAAGCTCAAAGAAGGCTCCAGAATTACTGATATTGCAAAAAAGTTTGGAATTCACAAAGCATTGTATCCAGACTCTGGACATCATTTTAAACCAATGTTTCAGATGTTTGCTAAGTGGTTGCCCTTAATGTACCATGTACCATGAAAACAGATTTTTGGTTATAACAGCAAAACATAATTAATGCACCATGGCAGGTCACCTTGCAAGTCTGTTCCATTCAAGCACAGGAATGCTGATATCTTGACAAACTGTGGCAAGACATCTGCAACAAGTAGGCCTATATGCCTGAAAGCCTGCAGTCTGTGTCCCTTTATCCACAGCTCATCGCAGAGCATGTTTTCAGTGGGATTGTATCCATAAAAATTGGACAAAACACCAATGAACTAATGGACTCTTTAGATGATAGTTTTTTTCCTCCATCCCCCGTAGTTCCACATATACCCTTTTCTCACAGAGGTCCTCACACTGCTGGCAACCACCCAGGTATTCACCTCATGGTCACTCTTATCAATTGGTGGATGATTCGACACCTCATTTATAATTACATCCTCTGATGAGATGACCAAATCCAAGTCCCTCAATCCTCACGTGCCCTCTGCCCATCATACCCTTCCATCTCTATTCCTGTCAGGATGTCGTACTTTTCCAATCATGTCTCACTTATTCCGACAATCTTTGGGTGAACAGACGCAATTAATGCAACCATTTCATCTGCCTTGTTTCTTATACTTCTAGCTCATATCATATTGCTCTCACTTCAACACTTTCTTTAAGGCATGCTTTGTATGGATATAGTTGAGTGATGATCAAGCATAATTATAAAACGTTTTAAGAACTGACAACACTTAAAAAGAATATAACTGTCTTAATTATGTTTCTTATTGCAAATTAGACATATGCAATAAACCTTAACAAAAATGATTGCCTTAAACTTTCTCAATTTTGAGAAGTTATCATCACTAATACTCACCATTCATTTGTTTCATAAATTGTAATTAGTTATTTAAATTTAAAATAATTTATTTTATTTTTAATTTATTTCTTAACACCTATTAATGCAGATGAATTATTCTCCTGCAGTCAATAGTGCATATAATATCACATACTTTCAATTTAATTGTTCTCGCTTTCTGTAGCTGTCTTCCTATATTGAAAATGGCTATGAAACATAGCTGAAAATTCTACAAATAAACAATTTTACCAAAGTGACTTCTGTAATTATTTAGTATTATATAAAAATTTCATGTTATACAGTAATTTGCTTATTTATTTTTTTTATCTTTGTTTTGCTGTAAACTTTGCTGTCCTTGTACCAATAAACCACAAACCAACCAATCCTATACACTGCTGATATCTCTCCCTTCCAAACTTTCTGCCTATGAAACTAACTATCCCTGGCTGATTTCTAAGATTATTATTGTCATCTTCCTTACAATTTCACATAAATTCCTTTCTCCTTGATATACTTCTGCATATCTGTTCATCCTCCAACTCAATATTACGTGGTCATTCTCACCATGGGGGTAAGGATGACATCTCAGTTACATTCAGATCCTATGATGCTAATGCTAAATCCAAACTCTGGATCCTTGTTTTCCCTACACTACATGTTTCCTGAGACATTGCCTGCGAGAATTCCAGAAATTTCATTCCCTTATACTCCATTTTGTTTCCTCTATACAACTTATACTGTTGTAGTTAAAATCTCCCATAATGATCACTTGCTTTGCACTTGCCAAACTTATTTGACTAAAAACTTTCTGTAAATCACCTTTTATGTTCCCTGGACTATAGCAACATCTTATTAAATATTTTGTCCTCTCCACTTCATCATACGCTTTCAGAATGATTGCTTTCATTTCAATTCTGAGAGGATTCGCTCATCATAAACAGCACTCCACCACCCTGTTTGCTCTTCCTATTCCAGCAAAATATTCTATACCTTTCTAATTTCTATTAGGACATTTTCTGTCAGCTGTGTTCCACTGTTTTCAGTAATCTTTGGACAGGCTGAGGTTACCAGTGCCATCGATTCATTTTTTATGCCTGGCATTTGTACACTGGTGTCCAAAACCTTAGAACAAACACTATTTCCAAATTTCTTGCACCGATAAACCACAAGCCAACCAATCCCATGCACAGCAAATAAATAAAAAATAGGTTATTTACTGTGGCATACGTGTTATTATATAATTATGTATAATTGATAATTTCAAGTAGAAAGCAGATACACATTCAAATTTTCAAATTGTATGTGAAGAGGTCATGTGGTAGCTCTTAACAGGATAAAAGGCAAAATGCTACACTAAGCAAACTGTATTTGAAGAAAGCTCATTTCATGAAGAAATAAACTTGCAAACTTAGATGTCTTGTAATATCTCAAAGACATCACTAGATGATTTCACGCAGGGGAAAAATTATTGGAAAGCTCAAAGAAGGCTCCAGAATTACTGATATTGCCAAAAAGTTTGGAATCTCACAAAGCATTGTATCCAGACTCTGGACATCATTTTAAACCAATGTTTCAGATGTTTGCTAAGTGGTTGCCCTTAATGTACCATGTACCATGAAAACAGATTTTTGGTTATAACAGCAAAACATAATTAATGCACCATGGCAGGTCACCTTGCAAGTCTGTTCCATTCAAACACAGGAATGCTGATATCTTGACAAACTGTGGCAGGACATCTGCAACAAGTAGGCCTATATGCCTGAAAGCCTGCAGTCTGTGTCCCTTTATCCACAGCTCATCGCAGAGCATGTTTTCAGTGGGATTGTATCCATAAAAATTGGACAAAACACCAATGAACTAATGGACTCTTTAGATGATAGTTTTTTTCCTCCATCCCCCGTAGTTCCACATATACCCTTTTCTCACAGAGGTCCTCACACTGCTGGCAACCACCCAGGTATTCACCTCATGGTCACTCTTATCAATTGGTGGATGATTCGACACCTCATTTATAATTACATCCTCTGATGAGATGACCAAATCCAAGTCCCTCAATCCTCATGTGCCCTCTGCCCATCATACCCTTCCATCTCTATTCCTGTCAGGATGTCGTACTTTTCTAATCATGTCTCACTTATTCCGACAATCTTTGGGTGAACAGACGCAATTAATGCAACCATTTCATCTGCCTTGTTTCTTATACTTCTAGTTCATATCATATTGCTCTCACTTCAACACTTTCTTTAAGGCATGCTTTGTATGGATATAGTTGAGTGATGATCAAGCATAATTATAAAACGTTTTAAGAACTGACAACACTTAAAAAGAATATAACTGTCTTAATTATGTTTCTTAATAAATATAATTAAAAATTAACAAAGAGCCATAATTTTAACAAGTCATTATGGCCAACAGTAAGTATTTGAAAATACTACAGTCATTTGGCTGTTGTACTGAGAACAGCAGGTACTATATGGATTCCTGCATTAATAACATATTTAAATAACTTTCATGGCTTACACATGTAACAAGAATTTTATTCAAACACTTACATGGACATCGTCAGGGAGACAGACCATTAGCTACATTCAAAACATGAATCATAAATTATGCATAAATTAGCTTGTGTCTCAGTTGCAGCTGAAGTATATCATTACACTATTATAGAGTAGAACCAGACTGCAAATACATCATCAACAAAACTTAACCATATAGGGGCTGAGGAAATATGGTGTCAAAGAGTTATTTTTCTAGATGTGCTATAAAATAATCAGCTAAGGCTGTCCTATCTCACCAGCCTTAGCTCATTATTTTATGGAGAATCTCAAAAAAGAACTCTTTGATACAATATTTCCTCAGCCTCACATGTGGTTATGTTTTGTTGATATATTTGCAGTCTTGCACCACTCTGAGTCAGAATTACTTAAATTCACTACTGAACACGAATTCAATAACTAACTTTCCTTTTTGGATACATTAATGATTTGTAATCCCACAGGCCATGTTGAATTTTCAGTTTATTGGAAGCCAATCTTCACTTGTCCTCCCACCATCATTCATCACAAAAGATGGGTATTATCAAGAGTCTTGTACATAAAGCTCTTATGATCTGCTCTTCTGATTCTCTTTTGTTAGATGAACTGGATAAAAGCAATTCGATATGTAATGGATACAATAAAACTACTATTCAAAAATTTCCTTAATTACCATCCCTCTATCAGACTACAATCCGATGTGAAAAAACTTCAATACCTTACCTTAAAGGAACCTCAGAACAAATAGCAAGGATATGCACTTCCTTTAAACCAGCTAGAAAACTATCTTCCATCCTACCATCTACAAAGGATACATTACCACCTCTTTCCTTATCAGGTGTCTATATGTACCCTGCTCATGTATACCGTTGCTACTTTGGACAGACCGACTGTTCTGCCTTGATTAGAATTGGAGAACCTCAAGACATTTTTGGAATCCAGCAAGTCTGCCCTTGCTTCTCATGCTATGCCAATAGCATGAGAACAGACACAGAGTTCTTTGGAACCAGACACAATTTCTTCATTCTTACAAGTTCAGATTTGATCATCTTTTCCTTGAAATATGCGAAATGCTACAGAATTGTCCAAACTGCAACCGATCAGACTGCATATCAATTTCCAAGTTTTGGAGAGTAATCACTATTAATTGTTCGCGAGTTTTTTTTTAATTAATAATTACTTTTTATTGATGCAAGTTTTCACAATTGTTCCTTTGAACTCTAATAGTTTATCATATACTTGAGCTGTGACCAAGACACATGCTAATATATGCAGGATTTATGACTCATAATTCATGTCCACATAATTCATGTGTTGAATGTAGCTAATGGTCTGTCTTTCTCTCTCTCTGATGATATGCACGTAACATTGAATGAAATATATTGCAGTTTCATAAAATTCCATATAATTTTTGTTACATGTGTATGCTGTGAAAGTTATTTAAACATATCTAGTGCATATGTCCCATTAAAACTATTTATTGCATTAATAACTTGTAAAAAAATTAAAATATTAATAAGTGTAAATAAAACTGAAATGCAGATAAAATATATTATATAGTTGACTAATCAAAGCAAACTTGCTTACTGTAACAAACCTCTGCTTAAGTCCTGATCAAAGCTCACAAGTACAATGCTAAGCTAAAAGATAGTCACTAAATCAAACTATTCCAATGGTCACTATGAGTTTGCTATAGTAAGGGATGAATGTGTTACCATTGAAATAAGTAGATCAATGCCTAAACAAATAATCAGTTAAGTTAAATAACAGCAAAGGAATCCTACAGTTGCTTCAATAACAAAAATCTATGTTAAATAGGTGCAAATTAATTATTATTATTCTGGACCTGTAAAGAGTCATATGACTCTTCACAGGACATCCATTGTATCATACCATTTCTTAAATCCATTCATTATCTGTACATTTACTACCCTATCAAACAGTGAATCAATGGTCCAATGACCTTTAAAAAAAAGCCACTTCTCACCTTCCTACTCACTAGTCCTTTTCACAATTGATTGTAGTCTGGTAGTAAGATGATAGAAGGGTGAAGAGCAGTTCTAAAGAACTGCTCTTCACCCCTCTATCAAGGTTTAGAAATGCAGGTTCCACTTGCATTTCTAAACCTTGAATCCTCACCATCTCTATAGTATTAAAGCCTACTTCTGTAGGATGAAATACTCCAATAAATGATCATTAACAACTCCTTTGCATCATTCACTCTGCTCTCATCTGAAAGAATTCTTTAGGATTTTACTAATGCACTGATCTTACTCATCCTTCCAATTACTCCATTTGCAGAACTACCCAAGCTGATTTCTAAGATTATTATAATCGCCTGCCTTATAATTCTACATAACTTCCTTTCTCTTTGATATTCCTGCATATTAATCCTCCAAGTCAAAACCTCACGGTCACTCTCTACAACTGGAGTCAGGGATGCCATCTCAGTTACAATCGGGGCCTTTGATACTATGACCAAATTCAAAACTCTCGAACCTCGTGTTCCTTCTACTACATGTTGCATAAGACATTTCTCCCCCAAGAATTCCAGAAATTCCATTTACTTACTACTACATGCAGTTGCTTCTTCCCATTTTATAGTGCTATAATTAAAATCTCCCATACCATAAAGATCATTATTTTTGTACTCACCAAGCTGATCTGCCTAAACATCTCCTGCTCTTCACCCTCTATGCTCCTTGGCTTATAGCAACACCCACTAAATATCCTATTCTTTCCACCGCACACTATATGCTCTCAAAACCATCAGTACCATTGTCCTTCAAATCCTCCACTCTGAGAGGACACAACTTATCACGTATAATAAGTAATACTTCACCACCTGCTGAAAAATGCTATACCCTGTGACTTCTATTCCTGGTAGTATATCAACTTCTCTCAATCATGTTTTAGTGATCCCAATAATCTTTGGATAGGCTGAGGCTATCAGCACCACCAAATCATCTCCATTATTCTGAATACTCCTGGCAGCAGTATAAAGAAACATCAATGCATTGTCAGTGTTTCTATAACTATCATTATTACCTCCAGACTCCATTGGTGTATGAGTTGTGTATGAGGGATCAGTGTGAAAGCAGGTTCTAAAGGGCTCAGTACTGAGACACACATGTTGTTTAACCTTTATATCAATGGCACTGTCAATGGATTGCAAGGGGATATACAGTTGTTTGCATGTGATGCAAAGTTAGGAAGGATTATTAGTAATAGTGCAGGTTTGGCAGTCCTTCAGGAGAATATGAATAAGCTGAACAGATGAGCAAATGAATGGGGGGGAGGGTATCAGTTTAATCCAATTAAATGTTTAATTCAACAGTTTAATTTCTGTCACTTTAATTCAACTAAAATCCACACATTTTTGGCAAGGGAAAAAAAGTGGTAAATCATTTTGAAATTATATATAGGAACTAGCACTATCTTGATGGAATTTAATAAAATTTGGTATTTAGATCTCTGAAAGTTTATTTTTCACTTGGTTAGTTTATAATAAATTTAGTTTAATCCTTTATTCAAGCGTGAGCAAACAAAGTTTGCACCTGAAAATATTTTCAGGACTGGGATAAGGTAGTACAACACCAGGAAACTCGTAGCAAAGGTGGACCAAGTTAACATCACTCCTATCTCAGTATATCCCATAATGCAAAACATCTCCCTGCAGACATGTATAATGTTATGCATTAAGGGAATGGCCACTATCCAGACTAGTTACGACCTTTATTGAGGTCTCTTCAGTGGGAGCCAGGCCCAGAGGTGGAGATACCAGGCAGAAGCAATGGCGAGGTCATCTTTACCTATAGGAGTTGCCAAAAGGTGTGCCCGGCGTTGTACTACCTTACTCCAGTCCTGAAAATATTTTCAGGTGCAAACTTTGTTTGCTCACACTTGGATAAAGGATTAAACTAAATTTATTATTTAGATCTCTGTTAAAATGTGTTCAGTTATTTCACTGGACCATGTATAGTAGCAAAATTATGCTAAAAAAAATAAAGAATACTCACATCAAAAATCCAATGCTTGAATAATTTTAAAACATATCACATGTAAACCATAATAAGAGACTACTAATGGGATGTATATTATTAACAAATATGAGGAGTATACACTCATCACAGGAGGTCTTATTCACCAGCAACCCATCTATTATATTCTATTAAACTCCTTCACATTCCAAGCATTCACAAGCAATTGTGTAATGCATTCCACATCATACAACTGAACATTTAGTTCATTAAAAAAAAACTTACGATATTGTTGGTATAAAATTTTCAGTCTTTACTTCTCTGCTATAACACAAAACTGTTTTCAATGGTAAAAAAATGATTCAAAATAATTCTCTCTGACTGGATTTAAAAATATTTAGGATCTCTATTAAAATTTGTCATTTCAATTTTAGTTTTGACTAGAATTTTTGTGGCAAAATTAGGTGCAACAAAATTTATGTCTACTGTACACAATGTCAAAAATAGCAGTTGATCATTTCTGTTCACATACTGAATACTATTATCTAATAACTTTTTTTTATGACTGGTTATGATCAGTTCCTTGTGTGTTAATTATTAATAGTGATATTGTAAAACATGGTTTAACTCTCAGTTTTATTGAGAATGATAATTTGCATATAATACCTGCTCAGAAATTGGTTGGCAATAAAATTCATATCGAAAGAATGGGAATAAAAGAATTTGAGAATATAAAACTGCTTTTTTGCTACTAAGTAATTATCCTTATTCATAGTTTTATAATAGATTTTTGCATTAACTTATTAGTATTAATGCAACCACAGTGTACAGTTAAAAAAAAAAAAAGTATGGCACATTTCTCTGATAATCAGCTGAGTCAATTACAGCATCTATATTTAGATCACCAGAGATTCCTAACATCTGATAGACCAAGAAGGACAAGGACCCAACAGTACTGGTAATCCATAAAAGGATTCTTGTATTCTAAAAGAATAAAAAGTTTAATTGCGTGCTTACGGCAGGAATATAATGTGCTTCAAATATATATGAAGAATTTCTTAATGCCCCTTTTAATTCCTAACACCAATTTAACAACAGTTTTGAACTTTTAAAATCAATGAATTGATTTGAATTCTGTATGAACACTTAAATGGAAATTATGAAAAGGAAAAATAGTGTGTGTGTATTTATTCATTTATTTTATTTCATTATTTTTTATGTGATCCCATCAGTGGAAGGTGAATAATAAATGCACAGTCAACAATACAAAAACCCTGTTCTAGAATTCAAACATGGAACTTTTTTCAATCTGCTTCAAGCCCCAAAACAAGCAGGTAAAAGTCTCATTATGGTTAGACAAGTTCACTGTATTGTGGTTTGAAATTTGCTGATTTTACAATTCAATGATTGTCAAAGTGAAGAAATTCAATCAAATGCAAGTAAATGACAGGAGTAACTATGACTCTCACTATAGGCAACTATTGACACTGGATAGAGCTCTGGTTTGGCTGGTTCACTTAAGCCTGTGTTTGGAAATTCTAATTGAAGACCAAGTCCAGAATGCCTCATTGAGAGTTTCATAGAGAGAATGCTGAGTTATGAAATGTGGAATTGGCTGCCCACATCCATGCACCTATCATGGGAAATTAAGACCCATTTTGATGTGTTGGGAAAAGGTGGGAGTGCCCATAAAGGCTCTCACCATGCCTTTATGCATGTAATCGTAGAGATTTTCTTTCTGACTCTCTAGCAATGGTGAACTTATTAGATTGAGTTGGTGGTCTTGAAGGGATGACTGACCATAGATTTAGTCAGTAATATGTTGTGAACAAGCTATTGGACTAGCGTGGGTCATAGTTTTAGTAGTAAGTTAGTTTAATATAGACATAAGTTAGTATGTAAGCTAAATTTAAAAGGAACTATGGAACTGATCAAATCCACTAGAAAAAGGTGCATAGTTCAACTGGTCTAATCTGTGGCTGGCTCTGACTTAGCATTAACAAGTTTGCAAACAATCTGGCAATAATCTTGGTCTGTCTCATTATGAATATATGGCTAATGGTCATACTGTGATAAATGCATGAACTGAATGATTATAGGTTCATGTACCACTAAACACCGAGAACTGAACATCTTTAGGTTCTTGATGTAAGATGACTGAACGTCTCTAAGCCAGAATCCTGTCTAGCCACTGTAACAATACTGTTCATGCCTCGCATGTCAAAAGGCAGAACTAGCCAGAGTTGCTTTTGTACTGTATGGTGCAATCACTCTGGCAATGAGGCCACTAGAACAGAAGCATCAAGGCAGTCATTGAGACTATGTGGCTGCTGCATCATTCAGGTGACATGTGGGCACTAAAAAAAGGTGGCACACCTTTTGGCAACTCCTATAGGTAAAGATGACCTCACTATTGCTTCTGCCTGGTATCTCCACTTCTGTGCCTGGCTCCCTTAATAAAGGTTGAAACTAGTCTGGGTAGTTGCCCTTCCCTTAATGCATAACATTATACATATCTGCAAGGAGATGTGTTTTGCATTATGGGAGATACTGAGATAGGAGTGATGTTAGCTTGGTCCACCTTTTCTACGAGTTGCCCAGTGTTGTACTACCTTACCCCAGTCCTGAAGATATTTTCAGGTGCAAACTTTGTTTGCTCACACTTGGATAAAGGATTAAACTAAATTTATTATGGGCACTAAATAGTCTGCAGATGACCTAGGTACTGATCTGAGTGTCATGCCTAGAAGAGCAGCCACCATACTCCAATCAACTCAGACTCATCCTCTAAATACATTCATAAGCATCTATGCCTATAGTGACCTGTTGAATGGAAAGCAGAGAAGCTATTGACTCAGTCAACCTGCTAGCCATTCATTTAATTATTATCATTATTATTCCTGACACCTCCAAGGAGTCCGAAGACTCATCGCGGGAGGAACACCTACAACTGTCTCAACCACTACACCGAACCTCTACTATGAATCATCTCCATCAATGCCATCTACCGCCCACCTCCACCACAACTGGTGTTCTATGTCTGTAAATTGCATGTGTTCTGAAGGGTTAATTTGTCTGTATGCGGGATGAAAAACCTGAGTTTCCGGGAGAAAAAAACCCTGCTACCTCCGTATGAGATCGGCTAACTCACCTTCGATTGAAAATCATCCAAATAAAAATTCCTCCTGTCGCGACGAGAATCGAACTCAGGCCTATTCTAATCAAAGGGTGCAATGTACCGTCGTTCTTCCAATTGTGCTATGGAGGCACTTTTTACCAGTTATTCCTCTGAATTAATTATGCATAGAAGTTAATTCAGTTTCTGCTAATGATATTTGGTATGTTAGTCAACAAATAAAAGATTTAAATAATTGAAATTGCTTATATAAGACAAACGGTCAATTAAAAGACATTATCTTGAAAATTATAATAATAATAATCACGAACCTAGCATAAGAAAGGAACTCTATTCACAGAACCAGGTAGTAAGATGTCTCCAATGTTTTTTTTTTTTTTTTTTTTTTTTTAAATCAAATGTTTGGTGGTCTGGATAAGATAGTTTATTGCAGGCTTCCGCAGTTATTAGGCCCTGTTTAAATGTTTGGTAAAGAAAGCATTGAGAGAGTGGGATGAGCTCAATTTTAAATTTGTAAGGAGTTGCACTAAACATACTATTTGATTCAAAAATGTTTTCTGGATTCAGTTAGTAACACATCAATAATAATATTATCTTAATAACAATTTTATCTTTAACCTTTTTTTTTAATAACTACATTAAGTGCATTACAAAAACAAAATTTAATTACATAAAAATAAAAAAAAACTGAAGCAAATACTAACCAAAATTTCTAATGTTTCAAAACACTGATGCATAGTATCAAGACAGCTGACACCGAGATTTAAACGATAACCAAATTTCCATTCATTTAACCAAGGATATGGTCCATTCATCCACATTTTAAACCTCTAAAGAATCAACAGAGAGGGAAGAATCAACAACTACATCTATATAAACACAAGTTCTTAAACTGCAAAATAAATTTAAAAATTCTGTATAGCATAAGATACTATCATTTGAAGAGCTTGCCATAAAGGCAGCTCTTTGATATATATATTTTTGAAAGCTTTTAATATTCTGGAAATATATTTAAAGAATGGTAACCAATTCATTTAAAAATTAACATGGGAAAAATTCAAAATACAATAACCTTACTTTTCTCTATTTTCTTTAGGGATAACAAAACATTGCACATTTTATATTATTATTATTATCATCATTATTTGGCACCTCCATGGAGTCACAGGTCTCATTATGGGAGGTCCAGCCTAGACAACACAATGTCTACCATACTACTCCTTGAACTCATTCATGCCCTCACCACCTATCAGGCAATGCATTCCATGGTTTCAATCACCCTTCATGCAAAGAATTCACTCCTCACCCTCTTGCTCACAACTTACTTTTGAAACTTCCAGAGATGGCCTCTTATCCTGACTCCTTGTTCTACCATACAAAAGAATCTCCCAGTGTCAATCCTGTAACTATTTCTTAACAGTTTAAATGTCTTAATTATATTACCTCTCCTCCTATCAGCCAAACTTTGCAGTCCACATTTCCTAAGTCTATCCTCATAGACATAATTAACATTGTACAGTCTTAATATCATTTTTGTTATCTTCCCCCTCTGTACTCCTTCCAAGGTTTATTTATCTCCTTCAAATCCTGGAGACCAAATCTGAGAACAATAGTGCAGGTGTGGTCTGATCATGGCTTTATACAACAATGAAATGACAATTCTTGTACCTTTGATGGTCAGCGTCCTTCTCAGTATTGCAGTAATTCTCTGGGCTACCTTCACCACTTTTGCAATATGTCTCCTGAACTTCAAGTTTCTATCAATCATCACTCCCAAGATCCCTTGCCTTTCTGACTTCCTCCAGTACAATTCCTACAAAGTATGCCTCCCATTGATGTATCACAAACTTCAATGGGAGGCATACTTTAATATAAAGGTTAAAAATACTAGTCCCAGTACCCCCAACTTTCTGATATCTATCAGACAGCCAATCCCCAATCCAGTTCACTAACTTGATATCTTAATCCATGTGTTGTAACTTAAACATCAGCTTATCATGTGGACTCTGTCAAATGCCTTTGTAAAATCAAAAAGGGAAGCATATGCCTTTCCCTTATCAACCACTCTTGTTACTTTACTAACAGAATACCTCATAACAAATCCATGCTGACATTCACAGATAACGTTACCCTCAACTGCCCAATGTGTCATGCGATCTCTCACTACTTTCTCCAAAATCATAATAAGTACTGATGAAATACAAACTGGTCTACAGTTTGACACTTTCATTCTGTTACCACCCTCATGCAATGCCACTTCTTACTCTACTTCCACTCCTTTCCCATAGCCAGACTCATTGAAAAGCCAAGTCACGGGAGCTGTCAGTTCTTTAGTACATTCCCTCAAAATCCATTGTAAAATCCTATCCAGCACCATTGTTTTATTGTTCATTAAAAAACTCCACTATATCTGCATCTCTACTGATGCAGAGGATACAGTGGAGTTGTTATTCATTATTCAACTCCACTATATCCTCTGCATCAGTCATTCTACTTCCATCTTTGTCTAACAATATCATTCTACCACAATCATTCCTTCTCCTACTGATCATATAATAGAAGAATTCCTTAGGACATTCCTTGGATTTGCCTCTTCTCAAGGCAAATCTCTTCTCATATTCATGTTTTGCCTTCCTTATGATACTAGTCACTCTCCTGGCTTGAGTCTTATATTCTTCATGCAACTGTTCTCCACCTCTCTTCTTAATACCTCTTTCATAAACCACATTTTCACCCGAGGTATATAACTTGCCATTGCTGCTAATAAATATTTTTCATCAGTTCCCATGCACTGATCATATCTTGCTTTCCAATTCCTCCATTCATGGTACTACTCCAAACTGATTCTAAGATTCTTATAACCACCTATCTTATAATTTCACATAAATTCCTTTCTCTTCTCTTTTATACTCTTGCATGTCTATTCATCCTCCAAGTCAAAACTACATGGTCATTTTCTCCAACCAGGGGCAGAGATGCCATCTCAGTTACAATGAAATTCTTTGATGCTATGACCAAATCCAAAACTCTTGAATCTTGTGTTCATTCTACTACATGTTGTCTAAGACATTTGTCCCTCAAGAATTCAGAAATTCTATTCACTTACTACTATATGAAGTTTCCTCATCCCAGTTTATAGTGCTGTAGTTAAAACCTCCCTTAACAATAATTCTTTTTGCACTTGCCAAGCTTACTGATTCAAATAACCTTTGGACAAGTTCAGGCCATCAGCACTACCAATTCATCTTCTGTATTTCGATACTCCTGGCATTAGTATAAAGAAACATCCGAAGCATTGTCAGTGTTTCTATACATATCATTATTCCCTCCAGCTCCACTGGATTCTGCATTTCTCCTTCTGCCAACAAGTGACTATTTCTACATAAAGCCTCCCTGCTGCCATCCACTCTGATAATTCCATTTTCCAACACTTCTATTTTTTTAGAGAACGACATTCTCTTCAGATGCCCATGTCTCTCCTCCTCCAAGCCATTTCTTGCATAGTTTTTTCTGTCCTCAAATGCACTCGGTATCCATATATTTTTTGACACTCTTCTTCTCAGCTGTATATTATCATATCAGGGTAACACGCTTGCTATCCTTTCTCTCTCATTATCATACAACCTTAAGTATGAACCTCACATCGCACTCTGCCTGATTCATACTACCTCTCAAATCATTCATACCTACCCTAACAATCATCTCATCCTCACTTTCACCTTACTCAATTGCCAAAGTCATGCTGTCTATTATTCCTCCAGGTAAACGCTTCTCTGGCATTCTATTTTGCACTCCATGGACAATAATATCTCCACATATCACATTTCTTACCACTGTTTTCTTTCCTTGCTCATCTCTCTCTCTCTCCTCTCTTCCACTTACCTACCTTCCTGCGTAAATTCCGGCTCTTGCAATGTTTTTTTTTTCTCCTCTCATTCCCTCCTTTCTCCTGGTTCTTCTATTCTCTCCCCTTTTATCATTCCCATAACTCTTTCCATTCTCCTAATCTCTTCTTTCATTTTCATGCTTGTTGACTCATTCCTCATACATCACATTTCCTTTGGTACATCTATCACCCACTCTCTCTAAGTAATGCACTCTTGCTCAACATCCACCCTCCCAATCAACTTTCAAATACCATCTTTCAAACCTACTACACTCCCTAATTTTATATTCTTATTCACATGCTGTCATCTTCCTCTCACTATTCATTCTCTCAGTTGGCATTCACTTGTTTCTGACATAATGCTGCTGAAGTCTGTTATGCTAATTTCTATATCATCAAGCTTCTTCCATTTTCTATATTTTAAGCAGACCTGCATTCCCCGGTCTTGCCACATTTCTAACTGCCAGGATGCAAACATGTTGCAAGCACAGCATACCACAAACTCCTGCAGTATGCTGTATACAATGTAGTTCTGAAGTGGTGGCAGACTGAACTATGGCTACTATCATTATTCAAACACTGAACCAAGAACACTAACAAATTATACTAAAATAATACATTAAGATACAAATTCAAAAAAAGAACACTATCTACAAACTAAACATTCTATCTAGATTAAACCTCATAAATTTAAAGCAAAAACTCTAATACATTATAATGAAAACTTATCATTTTTTTTCTGCTGCCACTTCGTAACACGTCCAACTATAACTCTGCCCTCTCAGTCTCAATCAAACATATATGCATGATTAAAAATTCTGATAGATGAAATGCCTGAGGGTTGCTAGAGGTAATTACAGCCATGCCTGTTGCAGCGTTGTCCACAACTGTGCCTTAGAGATGTTGGTCCTGGATACATGGATCTGATGTCTTGCTCTACGACATCCCAGAGAGATTCAATTGGATTTAAATCTGGGGACCCAGGGGGGGGAAGGCATTGGATGGTCCCAAACTCAGATGAGTGTTCCTCCAACCATGCCTGGGTGGCTGTAGCCTAGTGGAGTGGTGCATTGTCCTGCTGAAATAGGCCATTGGCTACAGGATGTTTGAAGGTCATGAAAGCATGTAGGTGATCAGCCAGCACATTCTGGTAGCTCACTCACATGTCATAGAGCAAGACAAGGCATCCAAGACCAAGACATCAGATCCATGTATCTGGGACTAACATCTAAGGCACAGTTGTGGACAATGCTGCAATGCAACAGCGTTTAAGGACCTCTCCAGACACACTAAGGGACCTAACGTGTCACATGAGACACCTCAAACCATCACAGAGCCACCATCTCCTTGAACAGAGCTGACCTAGGACAACTGGGCCATGACCTCATGCTGTTGACACCACACCTGCACCTTCCTTTCAGCTCAGTACAAATAACAGGATTCATCAGACCACACGACTCTGGTCCACTCTGCAGAGGTCCAATTTTGATGGTCCTGACACCAGGCGAGGCACAATCAATGCCTGATGACAAGCTGTCAACAGTGGTACATGATTAGGGTGTCGGCTCCCATAGCCCACAATATGCAGGGTACATTGTACCAGTTGCTCACCGAGGCTGCTTGGACCTCTGACCACTTGATTTCTGGGAGCTGGAAGTCCATTGATGGTGTACTTGCTGTAGACTTTGATACAATTGCCCTCAAGAACACAGAGTTCTTATTTCCCAAGAACCCAGAGTTCTTGGGAAATAGAACAATCCATCTTTCTTGTGATGATAATACATTCATGATCAAAGTTGCCAAAATTGTCACATTTACCCATGTTCTTCAATTGCAATACACTGTTGGGAAGCCCCAATGTTTGCCTTTTACCATCTGCATTTAGTTTGGGTATGTTTCACTCTGCATGGAGGATGCCAGTGTCAACTGCCCATCATCCCTATCTCTAATGTTTTGTCCATTGAGTGTACTTGTAGTATTAAATATACTGTAGAGCTAAGATTTAGAATCCAGATATCCTGTTCTAAAACCCAAACATGGTACCTTTATAGGCCATATCACATAAAGTGATGAAAATCATCTGCTGCCTAAAGTTCAAAGTTTTATGCTACAGTGGACTTTGAATCTACATTCTATTGGCTGAAAACCAGATATGTTCTCTACTCAGTCACCTAAGACAGCTATGGTTTTGGTTTATTTAATCCTTAATTGCATTTCATGGTGTCGGCTCCCATTATTTGCTCACTAAGGCTAATTGGACCTCACACAAAAACAGGCAAAGTTTCAGCAGTTTATGAAAGACTAGCGAGCTCCCACATCTTTCTCAAATAACACACCAAGGAATTTATATAAATTAACCACCTAACTGGCCATGATATGTATATGCTAAGTTACCATGGATACAAAGTACATATTAAAATTGTAATACCATTGATATTACATTAAAATATATGATGGGCACAAAGTGTATGAGGAGTGATGTACTTTATCCATATTGATGTCAATGTGGTTAATGAAAAAGAATTAGTCAAAGAATTCTCAGATTCCTTGTTCTCACATTCCAGAAAAAAATGGTTATGATGAAAGGACTATTAGAAGACGTCTATTTCACCCATAAGAATGTTGCAAAACAGATAAAAGCAAGTTAAAAGTATCTCTCCCCCCTCCTTCACCCCATCAGTTGCATTACAACCCAGCTGGGGAAAATTTTCAGGAATTTCAAAAATTGGGTACTGTATATCACTGTGCATGCAGTTACTGATGCTACAGTTACAATGCAATGTGTGAACTAAATTACATCTGAAAAATTAGCACTAATCTTTTAAGTGTTCCCCAAAGCTGTTTATTTACCCTACAATACTACAACTTCAAATAAAATGCTAATGGTAAACTATCACCAAATTTATTACAGTAAAGTTAAATTAATAACTATATAATTATATAAATGACTTGGTTGCCAATAGATTGGACTGGAAACTTATTGTTTATGTTAACCTCAACCCACCTTAGGCAGATGAGGAAGATGACAAAAGTTATATTTTAAAAAAATTCAATTTTTTTCAAAATTCTGAATTTACTATTATTGTTTTTAATATATATATATATATATATATATATATATATTAATAATAGTGAATTAATATTAATGATTAATAATAATTAATAATGATAAATCCTGTTCAATGTATATATATATATATATATATATATATATATATTGAACAGGATTCATTGTTATTAATTCATTTTTACATATTCCACACAAATTTTTCTCTATACACACAGCATAATGCAATAAGTAGATTCTCATCTTTTCTTTTCTGTGAAAGATATATTGAAATCATGTTTTCCTTTTAGAGGAAAGTGTTTTTCAGATCCAAACTATATGCTAGTATGGGTTGGAAGTTGCAATGAGATTTTTCTAACAAACTCATAATAGCATCAAAAGACATCGATCTATAACTTAGCAGCATCATCATCTCACAAAGTGTCAGTATTCTAAGGTAAGAATCCTAATAGTAAGCATTGCTATGGGAATGCCCTAAGAACTCTAACACCCAAGAACAAAAATAATAAAAAAATAGTAAGTACATGTTGGATTTCTATTCAGGACATGAAGTAGTCATTACTAACACCATGTTCCAACATATTAGTGATGACTATGTTGTTGTTCTTCTAGCTTTACAACTTTTTATGAGTTTTAGCTTGCAAAACAATTTTTAGCCATTCTCTTCTTTTCTGTGCAATATTCTTCCAATTCTTAACTTTTAAAATTGTAAGATCTTTTTTGTACATCATCAATCCATCTTTTCTTGGTCTACCTTTCTTCCCTTGTCCTAATGGTTTCCATTCAAATATATTTTTTTAATTCCACTATCTTTTTCCATTCTTTCTATATGCCCCAACCATGCTATTCTTTGTGTCTTTATATATCTTACTATATCTTCACCATTAATTAGTTGTTCAAGTTCATTATTTGCTCTAATTCTTCATATTCCAGTTTTTCTTTTATTGTTCCATATATTTTCCTTAATATTTTCCTTCCAGTCTATCTTTTAGTGTTGATGGCTATGTTTCACATCCATATGTTGTTACAGGTCTTAAAACAATTTTAAGACCTTTTAGAATTACAATTAAGAATCGTATTACTCATTAACTTTTTATAAATATAATAACACTTATTTCCAGCCATGATTATACTATTACTTTCTTCTGATATATTATTGTTTGTTGTTATTAATGAACCCAAATATTTAAAACTATCTACAACTTCAAAACTGTATTCACCTATATTATATCTTGTAATATTTTTATTTACTGTCTTTCCACATTACATATGTCTTCTCTACATTAATTTGTAATCCAACTTCTTTAGCATTTCTATTAAGTTCTTATGTTGTTGTTATTGTTGATAAATAGGGATTCAAGAGTATACAGGGAATTTTGAAACAGGAAGTGATCATCATTTATTTCTCAGCAGAACAATGAGTATCACACTGAAAAGAAAAACGTCAAACAGAAATAAATTAGATGATGATTGAATAACTTCAGAATTCTGTTTCTGTCACAGAGATACTACCAGGGATGCAATATTAAAAAAGAGATAACATGCATACAGCTGACAAAAAATGAAATGGAAACAATTTAAGAAGTCTCAGGAAGTGCACCCTCTCTAACAGCCAGTAAGAAGCTTGGTTTTTGCGCAGGAGGTCTAAGAATCAGTTTCTAATCTTCTACCCTTCGAACTGATCTATTATCCATTTTCCCATGCTTGTACCAGTGTGACATGAGGCAATTTTTCAAATGACTGCACAAAAAGTTCAAAATCATCATTATATATATATATATATAATCCTTATCCAGCATGTCACATTTTCATAAAATGTAATGTGTATACCTATCACCTAAATCCTGTAATTAACCAATCTTTCCAATACCTTAACGATAAATGCAGATATACAGCTGGTCTATAAAGGAAACATCTGCCTTAGCACCACCACTTTTGGGTAGTGTCATTATGTCCTCTGTTTCCACCATCACTGGCATTCTTCCCTATCACAAGACTTATTAAACTACCAGATAAAAGTTGTTTTGACATTATTTTGCATTCGCTTAACACAAATATGAGGACATATATGAATGAATTTGAACAGGTTCTCAACCAAGTGGTATGTGATCACACACAGCCCCATATCTTTCACCATTTTATTGAAGCTCATTTAAGAATTGCTTGTAGATTTAATGTTATGAATAGTGAAAAGTGCAGAAATTTGTTTACTGCTTACTGACTGGTAACCTTGCCAGGAAAATGAACATACTAGAGAATATACAAAAATAGATCTGAGCATACTTAACAGCAGTTGTTTTTGAAACATACAGGGTGTTCGGGATAAATTTGACAGTTTCGTAAGGAAAAAGAAAATCTTCTTTGTATCTATTAAATTTAATGAATTGACAAAAAAACATTACAGGCAGAGTTAATTACAGTACTATCAACAAGATTTACTCAAAATAACCACCATTAGCATCGATCACAGCTTCAATTCTGCTTCGGAACCTCGAACAAGCTGATGCTACAGTCTCCCTGGGAAGGGCCGCAAAAACTGTTTTAATTTTATCCATTAACTGGGCTTTTGTATTACTGGAAGTGCGATTGGTGTCTTTTTCAACTGCGCCCCATACAAAATAATCCATGGGGTTAAGGTCTGGGGAGTTTGGAGGCCAAACATTTGGACTGGTGAAGTCGTAGAAATTTTCAGACAACCATTTTTGACTTTTCCCAGAGGTGTGGCAAGGGGCCGAATCCTGCTGCCATACATACGGCCTACCATTGGCTACCCTTGTTATCCAGGGCTTGACTACAGTTAGCAACTCCACGAACAAAGCCCGAATTCCAATGCCAGGGTTCTTCAACACCTGTTCCTGCAGATTTGCGAGGAATTCTGCTGTACGAACGCAATCAGATCGTCTGCTAGGGATCTTTCTTCTTGCTACATCCTCGTAGTCACCATTGCAAGTCTCTAGTTCATGCCTGATTGTTTTTACTGTATTCAGGGAGCATTGGGCAGCAGTCGTAATATCCTTATTTTGATGGCGGGCACGAATCATCATGATACAAGTTATTCTCTTCCATGATTCAGGTGGGTTCCAGCTATCCATCCTTTCTGACATCTTGTATGTGAATGAAGAAGGGTCCAAACTTTTAAATGAAGAGAAGTGTGTGTTAATACATGTAACTTACGGAAAAATATAATTAATTATAAATATGTCAAATTTATCCCGAACACCCTGTATATTATATATTAATGTAGGCTAACCTACATTAATAATATTATTATTAATGTAGGTTAGCCACACAAATCATTTGACACATCAAGCATAAGCAATTCACTATTGTGCAAGGCTTTTAGATGGTTACTGACATCAGGTCTGATAAATCATATATTTGTATAGGCGACTTCTAAATGTCACGTAGTATGAGGTCCTGATGAGCTGAGAATCCCTAACAGTGTTGGGAATTCTCAGATCAGTTTAGTTTCAAAGAAAACTCTGTATTAAAAATATACTTGAAAATGATACTCATATACTTTTCTTACCTGGTAAAGAATATAAGCACCCCCATAGAGATCCAAAACTGGAAGCCCATAAGTCAACACTTGATATAAACAGGCTCTTATCATACAGTAGGTGTCTGCCTGTATCCTTCGAAATTGTGTATACCCAAACATGAGAAATACTTCTTCATATTTCTGTAAGATAAATGAACAGAACTGACAAAATGATTCAAAACAATTAATGATAATTATTAAAAACAAATCACTTTAGAGCTTTGCTTTAAAAGATTTAGTATTTAAAAGAAGTTTTAAAGAGAAACTTGATACTTTTCAAATAGCCACATCTTCTGAATAAGAATGATATGTAAGCTAACAGCATTAATTACACAGAAGAGTTGACCAAATTCTAATAGAGTGAATAGAGTTATGATTTTGACTTTAGGAATGTTCACCAAGGCCTTAACTTCTTTAAATATTCTCTTGGTTTTTCTTTGAAGCGTTATTCAGCTCTTCGTATACATTTTAGGTGATCCAAAGGAAACCATATACTGTCAATAGAGTAAAATAACTAAAATGATTCTATGGAATGAAATTACTATGAAAATAATATACTAATAATCAAAAATGATTTTGGTGGCAATGATAACCAAAACTTGTGAATCCATAAAGTTGAGTAATACCATAATTTAGAAACACCTAAGGCATTTATGGCAAATGACTGGATGTAGATATGAAGGGTATTCCAAGCTGTTATTATTACTATCACTACTATAATATGAGACTTCCAGACAGTAAGACTCATTAAAGGAGGCTATACATCACATATACCAGCAGCCATGCTTTCTCTTAAACTCATTCACACTAGATGCACTCAATTACTTCAACAAGCAAACTGTTTCACTCACTCATTTACTGCTCTGCAAAAGAAAAACCTAGCTCTAACCCCTTTCTGAATTGCACACAAACTTCCATGGATATCCCTTTGTTCTCTCTCTCTCTCTCTCCACTTTCCATATGATGAAAAATTCATTAGTTCGATATCCTAAAATACCCTTTCAAAAGTTTATAGAACTAACGTCTATTTGTGCTGTTTACCAGTGCCTGAAGTCTATATACTCTACATCTGTCCTCATAATCAACATTTCATAATCCTTGTAACACTTCTTTGCAACCTTTTTATAATTTTGGCCAAGAATGCTGAAAAGAGATTTTGTTTTGATATAGTTAATCTCTTTTGGTATTCAAGTTTGGAGTGGAAGGAATGCGAAAGCAGATGACTCTTTATAAGATCACTCACAGAGTTTTGCTGATTCTGAAGTGAATGTTATTTCTGACATGTACTTGCAGACAACTCTCTATAAGCATCTCTCATACGGTTTTGCTGAAGCAGGTGTTTATGACACCTACTTGCAGACAACTGACTATGAAGGCTTCTCGTACAGTTTAGCTGGAACTGAAGTAGGTGTTATTTCTGACTTGCTTTCTTTAAAACATCAAACCATCTTTATTTCTACCCAAACTGCACCCACTGCAAGTTTGCAAATGAATGGTTAATAGCTTTGTTATCTCTTTCAAGACCAAATCTGTGCACAGTAGTCCAGGTGGGGTTGTATCTAGGCTTTGTAAATGCTTATATATATATATATATATATATATATATATATATATCAATGTTTATTTCAAAACTGCAGTTATCCTCTGAATTGTATTTGCAGTTTTGCTATATGATCTTTGAACTTCAAATTTCTATCCACTATAACCAAGATCTCTAGTCTCATCAATTTCTTACAGCATAATCTGACCAATGTAATCTGTTGTTTGGAGATCTCATCACGTCAAAGTGCATAGCTTTAACAATTGAATTGAGAGCCATTATCATTTGCCCACTGTTCTAGCTTATTCAAATCATTCTGTAAGCTGGATATTAGTGGCATCCCTGATTGCCTTGCCTATCTTGGCATCATCAGCAAACAATTGAATATCTGTCAGATCCTTCCCAATATTATTAATGTACAGAATGAACAACAATTATTCCTGGGATACACCACTGATCACCTTAAATTTGGTAGATACATCTACTGTATATCACTTTCTGATAATACCTCGTCAACCATCCACTTATCCAAGTCACGAGTTTATATTCCAATCTCCCTATTCTCTGGCTTATGCAACAGCCATTCATTTGGTTTTCTATCAAAACAATCTCCTCAGCTTTTGCCACAATAGCACCATATGCATCCAGTTGTTATTCTTCAATGTTCATTCTTTATTTTACTTGCGGCATAACAATAAAATTCTTTTCAATTGCCTTTAGCCTGCATAGTCAATTTCTTTTTGTTCTCCAATTTAGCTTTGAGCACAATTTAACTTTTCTGGCCCGTGCTTTATATCTTTCATAACTCCTTTTACTCTAATTCTCATGATATTCCTAAACAACATCTTCTTCTGGATCGCTTGCTTAATAAGGTTGACCATATATTTCACTTCCACTCTGTTTCTTCTTTGAACTCTAGGAACACACTCAGATACAGGCAAACATTTAAGAATCTTTCCAAAGCATTACATGCACTGCTGATATCTTTCCCATCCAGTAACTGATACCATGGGACCAAAGATACTATTCTTCTGAGTTGGTCATAACTTCCAGCTTTTAGCATGTAACCTGTCTTAACTGGAACATATAGATACTTCTCAGGGCAGTACAATATGATCACTGTCCCCCAACTGGCAGCAAAACAGTCACATTTTTAACTGACATCCCCTTCTGATGATATGATCAAATTAACACGCTTTGACCTCAAGTTCTTTCTTTCATACGCTGCTTAAGAAAGTTCTCTCATACAGCTCAATAAATTCTCTCCATTCTTATCATGAAATTTCTCTGCTAACCAGTCAACATTAGGATAATTTAAGTCACCTATAATGAATACTCGTTTAATAATGGGTAATTTGGTGAACAGTAAATTATACTGTTCGCAGCAGCTGAACCAACAGGCCTGGAGCAACAAATCCCTATATATTTTATCCTCATAGCCTCAACTTCACACCAGATAGCCTAAAATCCACTGCTACATAGGACTATTACTGCTTTCAAGAGTTTCTAACCTAAACACTTAAATCATCAGATATCATCATTAGTATCCCTCTCCTACCTCTTCTGTTCTTCATAAAAAAACAACAACCTTATTATTATCTGAGATCTCCAGGGAGTCAAGGACTCCCTGAGGGAGGCTATAAATCATCCAAACCAGCTGTCATACCTTCCCTTAAATTCATTCACGCTAGATGCACTCACTACTCTCTGGGAGAAAAACCTAGCTCTTACCCCTTTCTTGACTGAGAACAAACTTAACTTTGACAGATGTCCCCAGTGTTCTTTCCCTAGTTTCCATATAACGAAAAATTTCATCATACACTATCCTACAATATAATACCCATTCAAAGGTTTATAGACCTCTATCATATCACCCCTCTTTCTCCTGTTAACCAGAGTCTGTAATAGACCATAGAGTCTGGTTACAGACTCTGGTACAGAGTCTGTAACCAGAGTCCACATAATCTAATCACATAATCTAGATATAATCTTTGTAACTCTTCTTTGCACCCTTTCCACAGCTTATCGCCTTGGAATCCAGGAGACCAAATCTGCACCCAATAATCCAGGTGTGGTCTTATCAAAGCCTTATAATAGTATCTTCCTTATCCTTACATGTCAGAGTTTGCTTCAACATCACAATTATCCTCTGAGTTGTATTAGCAGCTTTTGCTATGTGACTTTTAAACTTCAAATTCCTATTCACCAATAGGCCAAGATCCCTTGCCTCCTCAGTTTTTTGTAGCATAATCTCGCTAATATAATATGCTGCTGGAAATCTAATCACACCAACTTGCATAACTTTACATTTACTAACATTAACGTGACAGCCATTTTCGTTTGCCCAAATTTCCAGTCTATTCAAATCATTTTGTAAGTGCTGAATATCAGCAGCATCCCTGATTTCCCTGGCTATCTTTGCATTATTAGCAAAACTGAACCCTGAGGTACACCACTGGTCACCTTAAATCTAGCAGATTCACACCCACTGCATACCACTTTTTGATATCTGTCTGGTAACCTTCCCCTGATCCAAGCCAAGAGTTTATATTCCAATTCCATATTCTCCAGTTCATGCAACAGCATTTGGTATCCTATCAAATGCCTTAGAAAAGCACTTATATCCAACATTATGATAGCATATCCTTTTCCTTTATCTAACTCGGTTGTAACATTGTTATAAAATATGAGCAAATTGCTAAAAGATGACCTTCCTTTAATAAACCCATGCTGCTCTTAGATAATATAACTTGCTTGTGATCCATTTCTATATGTGAGTTCTTACCAACTTCTCTAAAATCTTCTTCACTACCATACCAGAGATACTGATAGGTTGGTAGTTAGACACTTCAGTTTCTGCACCACCCTTGTGCAATGGAACTATCATACGTTCCTTCCATTCCTATGGTATCATTCCTGAGCTGAGATTCAAGTCAGACAAACATGTGAAAGGCCTAGCCAATTTGGCTGATATTCCATCTGTCCTTATAGCCAGATTCTTATTCAAGTTTTGCATCAGATTTTCAACTTCATTTTCATGAACCTCTAGCTCTTCATCCAATGTAGCAGTAACACTGTGCACCATGTTACATACACATGATTGATATATCTTAGCAAAGTGAGCACTCATTAATTGAACAATCTCATTAGCTTCTGACACTTGACTGCCATCTGCATTTAATAAAGTTATTCTTTCATGTTCATTCTTTCTTTTGCTTGCAGTATAATGATAAAATTTATTTGGATTGCCTTTAGCTTGCATGGCAATTTCTTTTCATACTCTGATTTAGCTATCTGTACAAGAACTTGTTACTTTCTGGCCTGAGCTTTATATATTTCATAACTCTTCTCACTCTTATTCTCATGATATTCTTTCCACATCATCTTCTTGTGGATCTCTTGCTTAATAAAGTTGAACACCCATTTCACTCCCAACCTATTTATTCTTCAAACGCTAGGAATAGATTCAGATACTGCATCATTTAAGCACTTTTTCAAAAATTCCCATGCATTGTTGACACTTTTCCTAATCAATAACTGATCCATGGTACCAAAGATAGTATTCTCCTAAGTCCATGATAATTTCCAGCTTTGTAGTTCAGCATGTAACCTGTTTTAATCAGAGCATCAACACAATTAGATACGTCCCAAGAAAGTACAGCATGATCACTGTCACCATCTGGTGGTAAAATAGCCATATTCTTGACAGAGACACCTTGTGATGCTATGAGCAAATCCAGCACTCTTTGATCTCGAGTTCCTTCTTTCATATGCTGCTTGAGAAAGTTCTCTTTGCAACAATTCAATAAATTCCTCTTTAATTCTTGAATTCTTGTCATGAGAATTCTCTTCTAGCCAATCAATGTTCGGAAAATTAAAGTCACCTAATGATCACTTGTTAAATAAAAAAATTAATAATAATACATCCTTTCCACTCGATTCCAGTTACTGACTCTGAGAGCCAGGCTTCACTAATGCTAATAATTTTAAGCCAAAACATATTCACTAAAGTATGAAGTTCAACCTGTTTGTTCCTGATGATCTAGGAATTAGTATATACATATTAGTTCTCTCTTGTTTTTTTTTCTTTCATATACAGTTTTCTTGGCCATGTTGAGCAACTTTCTCTTTTAAATCCCCAAATACTCAAAGCTTAGTTTCCATCTGTCCCTGGATTCATAACCATGTTCAATGACATTCATATCATTGTCACATGTACATATACTGAACTTACAGATTCTCAGCATTCCTCCCATGATGAACTAGTTTCCCTTGCATTAGGTCTCACCCCAATAAATAATTTTTCCAAGCTCCTGATGCCGAATTCAAGTGGAGACCAATCCATCTTACAAATATTTTTTACTATCAAAATCACTCTGCACATCCAAAAACTCACATCTGCTTCTTCTACATACCTACACATTGAATGATTTCTTTGCTATCATAGCTCTCCTCTTCTTGACCCAGTTCTATTGCATCTTGGTAATAAACTAACAATTTCACTTTCTCTCTCTTTTTTTTTGTTTTTGCTTCTTCAAGCAATCCTTTCATACCCACTCTTAGGTAATAGTGGAAGTAAAGTTCAGTAGAGAGTCTTCAAAAAAGTAATCAAGTTGTTAAAAGCAAGATATCACAGTTTGGTGTTAGAACCATTAATGTTTAATATATTCATAAATGATTTAGATTCAACAAATTCAGGTTCAATAAAATTTCTTTCGTTATTGGCCCTAATTGGTCAAGGAGCATTTGCAGGAGGTTATGGCTGACTGTATACCTAGAGTCCGAACAGTAAATCACATATGGGTTAAATGGATGAATAACACCATTAAACTTGAGTTGCAAAAAAAGAAACAACTGTGGAAGGAATTTAAGGAGAAAGGTGACCTGCAGGCACATGACTGGTATAAAGCGTAGGCCAGAAGGGTAACGAGTGTGGTAAGAAAAGCAAAAGAGGATTATGGATTATGAAAGGAAATTAGCCATGCAAGCTAAAGAGAATTCCAAACAGTTCTTTCAATATGCTGCAAGTAAAAGAAAAACTGTACACGGCAGAATGATTTTAAGGAATGCTGATGGTAGGGAGGTCACTGAATCAGTCGATATAGTGGAATTACTGAGTGACACTTTGCAAGAGTATATTGGATTGTTGCAAATGAAATGGCTATTGAATGACTGTCAGGTTTCTACTGGTTGCTGAAGAAAGCAAGCGCTGAGGTATATGGAAATTTTTTGTCACGTGACAGCATCACATGTGGGTGATGCAATTGTAGTATTTGTTTCGTTCAATGAGCATTAAACATTGAATACTACCGACATCAAGTCAATCATGGAACCCAGTCAATTAAGGTACGAGTTCAAATTGGGAAATTCTGCAGTGGCTGCAGTAAAAAACATCAATAAAGCATTCGGTGGAGGAACAACTAATGAGAGATCCACTCGCCGTTGGTTTGCAAAATTTCGTTCAGGAGATTTGAGGCTACAAAACGTGGCCTGTGGCCATCGTCCTTCCTCCATTGATTTGAATGAATTAAAGGATTTAATCGAATCCGATCCGAGACAAACTGTACGAGAGATCGCCCAGACACTAGATGTGCACTTCTCAACTGTTTCACGGCACTTGGCAATAATAGGAAAAGTAAGGAAGCTCGACAAGTGGGTGCCTCACGAACTCACTGATGAAAACGAAGCACAGCATTTGGAAGTGTGCTCTTCTCTCTTAAGAAGTAAAGAAGAAGGGTTCCTGCAACGAATTGTGACTGTGGATGAGAAGTGGATATTCTATGACAATCGTACACGTTTGTCGCAGTGGTCGGGAGTGAAAGTATGTGTCCATTGAAGATGTTTACTGTATGGTGGTCTTCTGCTGGTGTTATTCACTACTCATTCCTTCCACGAGGTGAAACAATAAATGTATTGTACATTTATTGTACAGATATGTGGCAAATGCATGACAAATTGTGCCTTAAGCAACCAGCACAATCAAGATTGTGCTGGTTGCTTAAGGCACAATTTGTCATGCATTGTGATTTGCAACCAGCAAATCAACAATTTGGGATACGAAATTGTGCCTCATCCTACTCTTTTGACATTTCCCCAACAGATTACCATTTTTTCCAGCACTTGAGCCATTTTTTGTCCAAGAAATGCTTTGCCAATGACGTATCAATTTATCAGGCAGTGGAGGATTTCATCACTTCCAGAGACACTGATTTTTACAAATGTGGTATAAATGACCTTGCCACACATTGGCAACAATGCATTGATGCTGCTGGAGATTACTTCGATTAAACAGGTATTCTTCTTCTTTTTATTCTGTTCTTTTTCAGTTGTCCTTAAAATCGGCCATTTCATTTGCAACAACCCAATATCATCCAGGTGATGACATTGAAGGAATGAAGGAACCATTAGTTTATATGGGAATTGTAGTGAATGAAGTAGAGGTGAATAGTCTATTACAGAACCTTAATGTGAATACATCTGTGAGATTGGATGGTATACCGGCGGGTCTTACGTGAAGCGGCTAAAGAATTGTCAGTGCCCTTGACCATATTGTTTAATCTGAGTCTCGGGTCTGGTTTAGTCCCGAAGGGGTGGAAAGAGGTGAAAATAGTTCCACTGCATAAAGGAGGATCCAAACTACTGTTGCAAACTACTGGCTGATCAGCATATCAGGAGTCGTTCTCAAGGGGACAGCATGGTTTTGTGAAGGATAGATCATGCTTCAGTAACCTGCTCAGGTTTTATAACACAGTGACAGCTGAACTGGATAAGGGTAAAGGGTTTACAGTGATACTGATGGACCCGGCTAAGGCCTTTGACAGGATACCACATGGAATTCTAATCTGTAAACTGCAACATATGGGAATGGATATATGGTTGGTGAGATACCAAAGAATAGTTTACTCAGGAGTAGAGTCCAAAATATGGCCTGTGACTAGTGGTGTGCCGCAGAGTTCTGTTCTTGGACCACTGCTGTTTAATTTGTTCATTAACGATATAGTGACGGAACTGAGAGGAACGGTTGATTTGTTCGCTGATGATGCAAAGTTGGGTAGGGCAATAGTGAATGCAGAAGATGTCAAAATTTTGCAGGATGATTTGGATTGATTGGAGGTCTGGGCTAAGGAGAATGGATGTCAATTTAATGTGGCAAAATGTAAGGTTATGCATTTTGGGGTGAAAAGATTAGCAGCAGTATATCACATTAGTTAAAGTGTACTCCAGGAGATTGATGAGGCCAGGGCCTTGGTGGATAGGGAGTTGAAGTTTAGGGGGCACATTGCAAAAGTGGCTAAATCAGCTTATCAAATCACTTAGATGCTGAAGAATACTTTGACGAGCATAGATAAGCAAGTTATTGCTCCTCTGTATCGAGCCTTGATAAGACCCCATCTCGACTACTGTGCCCAGATCGGTCACCTAGGTTTCTTCTTGATGGGGAGGAGGTTGAGAGGATCCAGAGGCGAGCAACCAAGATGACAGCAGGTCTATGGAATGAACGTTATGAAATCAGGTTGAAGATTTGTGGGTTGCAGAAATTGGTTGATAGGCGGAAAAGGGGAGACATGATTGAGATATTCAAATTGCTGAAGGGTTTTTTTAGGGTTAATTCAGAGGTTATTTTTGAAAACAGGACTGGTGGTGGGAGGACTAGGGGACATCCATGGAAGCTGGGCAAGAGTGTGGTTAGTAAGGGTGTTAGAGCTGGGTGTTTTACTTTTAGCATGGTGAATGAGTGGAATAAGCTGCTGGAGTCTGTTGTGGGTGCTATGACAGTGAATGAATTCAAGGCAAAGTATGATTGATATTGTGTGAATGTCGAATAGTTGTGATGGACATGATGTTTAGGGCCTCCCTCGATGAGTCTAAGGACTCCTTGGAGTCACCCGCAATAACAATAATAATGATTGTGAATTGTCAGAAAACATGGACAATTAATTACTACAAATAAAGGTGTCAGGTTCGAGACTCAAAGTCGTATTTTTGCATGAAAGACAAACAGAAGTACATGAGAGATGCTTGAAATTATATGAAACGAACAAAGAGTAATGAATTAATTTTCTGTGGAAGGGATAGGTTGTAGTGATGATTTCTCCCTACCAAAAGAATGAAGGAAAGTGCATCTGATTAAAATTTCTGTCCCATCAGTGTATCAATGCATTCATATAATTCTGCATAATGTTTCTACTACATTGTAACCATAGCATTTTGAACAATTTTTTTCTTGAGCACATAATATGCTAAATAAACAAAACTTAACACAGATGTTTGTTATAATACCATGATTTCTTTATTAGTCATAAAGATAATTAAAGAAGTTTTCCATGGATAATAAGGCTTCTAAGGTAAAAGTAGGGCAGCTAGCAGATGATATCAATAACAGAACTACATTAAATATGAAATATCAGAAAAAAAAAAGAACAACTTGATATTGTTAATATTCAAGAATGTGCATAAAGATCTAATCTAAGACAGTAACAGAGAAGATGGTATAGTCAAGCAAACCAGTAAAACGAATGATGAATGAGGGTTGATGCAATTCAAACAAAGCAAAGTACCCTTACTTTGCTAAGAACTGTTGATTGCATTTTGTCTTTTCACTGAAAGAAATTAGAATTCTGTATACCTTAGAACACCAGCAAGTCATCTGGTCCTGAAGAATTAGCTACCTTAATTTCCCTTTGCAGTCTTTCCTACCCCACTGGCATCTATTCTACAGTATGAAAACAAGCCTATAAGTGATAAATATCATCTAAATGTTTTTTTTAAGTGAAGTAAATTTATCTTTTTTATTTCATTTACCTTATTATTTTCTTGATTAATCTTAAATTTATATTACTTCAGTACCTTCAAAAATTAAGGAGAGAGAGTCATTAGCAGCCAACTTCTTTACTATGTAGAGGTCCACCAGTTAATGACCAGCAGTACGTTTCACACTTGATCCACAGCTGATCTCATAGCTATCAACCACCCACCTTTGTCCACAAGCCACAGAAAGGTATGGAAACCCACAGGTCATTCTTGACATTTTTAGGACATCTAATCAGGTCTGACATAGAGACTTGCTCAGCAAGTTATCACCATGGGCTGCCTTCTATCTATCCTTGCAATTGGGCATAGGCTTCCTCTCCTCAGATTTCTCCATTAATGCTGAAGTATCCCAGGGCTCTACACTTTCATCCACTCTCTCTTCCTTCTGTACATAAATGAATTTCTCTCAATGACTTCAAATCTTATCCATAGCTTTCCTGATAACAGTAAACTTCATTTTACAAATCTTGTAGTGCACAATCAGAAGTTTCAAAATCTCCAATAACTAATGCATGATTTAAACTATTATCTCCTTTACAGTGGAATAAGAATAACCTTTTGAACTTCAATGCTTCCAAATCACAATCCTGTCGTATTTCTTGCAAGTACAATCTCACTTCTCACTCTTGATAATATCCCAATTTTCAAACACGATTCTATTTCTCTTCTTGGGCTGACTTATGACTTTTTAATCACAAAGACATTTCAATAATAGCTTCTCCAGCTTCAAAAAAAACTTGAACTTTCCTGTTCAAGACACTACTTCTCACCTGTACAACTACCAAAACTGTATAAATCTCAAATATGCCCAACCTTTGAATAATGCTCATCTTATTCATCCACACACACACACACACACACACACACACACACACATTGCACTGGTATGCCACATAAAATTTTGCAACCTTTCATGTGTGGGTCTGATACAAAAAAACAATAAATAATAAAAATAAATAATAATAAAAGATTAAGAACTTTAAAAATCAAAATGTAAGAGCTGATCAAAGCAGAGATCTAACAAATAATAGACTAATTTGCATGAAAGGTTGTTGATAGAAAAATTGGTCATGAAATATTGTTGGATTACCATAACTGGAACATCCTCTGCAGGTATATACAGGTAATCCTCGTATAACGCGGATGTTAGGTTTCCACAGAAATGCTGTGTTATATCAATCACGTTATGCAAGACTCAGATAGCTTAGAAAAAGTAGGGTTATGTTCCGATATAATGTTTTTTTTTTTTTTTTTTAAATTATATAAAAAACAATGATATATCCAACAAAAATATATTTTTATTTACTTCAGGTAATTCATGTAAGTTAAGAAAACTATGAAACAAATACATAATATAAACTTATAAAAATTATGAATTGTATGTAAACTTCATTGCACATAATGCATAAATGTTTTAGGCAAAATAAAATAAAGTGCATATTTTAATCATCATCACTGTTTTCAAAACTAACATTTCGTAGATATTCTTTATTTACAAGTGGCCGGACGTTGTCATCACTTGAAATCTCTTGGACATCATTTGTATAATTCTCATTGCATACTTTGGCTGGTTTAGTTATCAAGAAGTGAGTAATAAAACCTTGCTTACCGCTATGCTGCAATTTTTTTTTTTATTAAGTTCATAATATGGAACTAAACAAATATCCAATTGTCTTGTGAATTTTCCAGAGTGCTCCGCTGAGAGATCACTATGGATGGCAAGTTAACAGAGGCTCAGCTATTGCTGTTACCCCTCAGATGAAATATGAGTGGCTCTGCTCAGTGGTGGGGTGGGCCTGCCACTGGGTGGCGGCAATGCTGAGAGTTCTTCTTGGTGATGGGAGTGAGCATTTAGCCAGCCCAGTTGGCTGAGTGGTTAGCGTATCTGCTCTCCAGCTAAAAGGCTGCAGGTTCAAATGTTTGCGACTGTCTGTAAAAATACTAGTGGTGGTGGGCGGTAGATGCCGTTGGTGTAGTTGGTGGATTGAGTGGTGGAGACAGAGGTGTAGAGCAAGTGCCCTCCCTCGATGAGTCTACGGAATCCCTGGAGGTGTTAAATAATAATAATAAAATAACTTCCTAACTTTCTTGCCAAGTTCAATCCTTCTGCTAATTTCTTTAAACTGAATTCTTTAATGGATTCTTCACAATCAGAATCTTCAGCAGAATTTTCCTCGCCATTTGGTTCAACATCATCTATTAATTGTACCAGTTCCTCCTCATTTAAATCTATTTCCCCATCAATTAATTCACTAATTTCATTTTCGACCATCGCAAAAGCCCTCTAAGTGGCCATTACTATAAAAATCATTTTTTTTTACATAAAAAAAGCATTACATATTGTATGTAACTCATCAGAAAATAAACTGCTCAGCTTGAGATTAATACACTTATGATTTTTAATGCGCTTTCCAGACAGAAAACGTAATTTTCAACAATGAACACATATTGTTGAAAATATACAACAGTAAACGTATATGCGGGCTAAAGGGCATTTCCCTACTATAATTAGCTACTTATAACTAAATGTGCCATAAGGCAGACACAAATTTAACGAAGATAAAATTTGATTTTTTTAGTCACATGGTGAAAAATATATGAAAAGATAAAGGGTTACTACAATTTGTTATAATGAAACCACGTTGTACAAGTACCGCATTGAACAAGGATTACTATACAATTTGTAAACCGCATTATACGAGGGTTACCTGTACCAGAAAATGGTAATGATGGCTATGTTCAACACAACTATTTCTTTCTCAAGTTTTTCTTCAACAATTTTTTAATTTCTTTTTATGTATGCTTGCATAAATTTTATCCTCAAACACTCAACAGGGTGTTGTGGGATGAAATTCTCCTCAGTAATTCTTCTGTTCAGTTTTCTTTTTCTTGGAGTTAAGATTTTTATATCTCCATATCTTTCATATCAAGATGAATATTACCCTATTTCAGCTATCTTTTCATATTTCTTATCACTTTTCTACTTTGTCAATATTGCAATTGTGCTTGTGACTGCATTTCTTCTGAATATTTTATTATTATTATTCAGGCCTCAATGGAGTCAAAAGACTCATCGTGGGAGGTCCTTCCTAAGAAACACAGTCTACCAAGACTCATCGAGGGGAGGTGCCCCCCCCCCCCCCCACCTAAGAAACATGAAGTCTATCATACCACTCCTTGAACTCATTGACTGTTCTCATTGACTCCATCAGGCAATGCATTCCGTGGTTCAACCACCCTTCATGCAAAGAAACCACAGTTTCCTTTCATAACTTCCAGGGATGGCCTCTTGTCATCACTCCTTCCCGCTGCTCAACCAAGCGAAAGAAATCCCCAGTATCAACCCTATAACCACCTCAACAGTTTAAAATTCTCAATCATATCACCTCTCCTATCCACCAAACTCTGCAGTCCACATTCCCTCAGCCGATCCTCATAACTATCATTGTACAATCCTGAAACCATCTTTGTTATCTGCCTTTGTAAATTTTCCACAGTTAATTTATCCCCTTTAAATCCTGGGGACCAAATCCGAGAACAATAATCCAAGTGTGGTCTGATCAGAGTCTTATACAATGGAATGATAACTATTTTATCTCTGCAGGTCAGTGTCCTTCTCATTATTGCAGCAATCCTCTGTGTTACATTCACCACTTTTGCAATATGTCCTCTAAATTTCAGGTTTCTATCACTCATCAACCCCAGATCTTGTCTCCCCTACTTACTCCAGTATAACTTCTCCCATAGAGTATGCAGTGTCCCATCAATGTTTCCCAAACCTCAAGACCTTACATTTTGCGGCATTAAACCAATACCCCCATTCATTTGACCATCTATCTCGTAAACAGGCTTATACGTTGGTTATGCATTACTAAATCACTTAAGGAATTGAACAACGTAGATATGAATATAAATTAAATTACACTTTAATAAATATTTCCGATATTTCGCCAACGTCACGTTGCCATTTTCAACAGGAACTTACAAAAAGGCATGTGCAAGCAGGCACTACAACACAGTAACTGAGAATGAAGAGATGAAGCTATTGTTCTCCTAGAAGTCCTGATGGTGCCCTCTAGCAGGCTAAGTAGGTGTTCTTGGCCATTAGGCTGAAAGTCTGCTGATGTAAGCCTCCCAAATTTGGGGCAGTCGCATACAACCAAATTTGTTGAGGTTTGGAGAGTTTCTTAGGGCTGAGGCTGATTCCATAAATAGTCTTTAGAATTTGTATTTGCTACGGTGTATTACTGTAGCTTTCTTCCACCGTATTCTGTAGCGTGTATCCAGAGCATGGTCTGCAAGACCAGAATGGCTGTACTTGTAAAACCAGATGTAGTCCTTGTGTTCAGAAATTCTGATATTCACTGTCCTGCCTGTTTGGCCAAAGTATGACAGTTTACAACTGCAAGGGACCTGGTATATACCAGGTAGGTCTAGGGGAAGTGGTTGGTCTTTGGTGGAGCAGATAAGGGATGCCAATTTTCTGTAAGGCCTGTAACAGGAGGTCAGGTCATGTTTTTTTTAAAATTTTGGTAATTTTTCCCGAGGTGCCTCGGATGTAGAGAATGGTGATGGATTTAGAGTAATCCTTGTTGTGGAGGGGGGGAGGCTATGGTTTGTAGGTTTTAATATTTTTTGGATTTTTTTTGGGGGGGGGGGGTAGCCATTGGCTGAAAAAGTGTTGAGGATGTGATTTAGTTCAGTGTTTAGGGCCATGTCGTTAGAACAGATTAGTTTAGCCCTGTTGTATAGTGTATTCACTACTCCATATTGTTGTGATGGGGGTGGAGGGATTGTTGGTAAATGTATCTGCTTGTATGGGTGGGTTTTCTATAAACTGAGAAAACCAAGGTTCCATCAGGCTGGCAGGTGACTAGTGTGTCTAGGAAAGGGAGTCTGTTGTTTTCCTCTTTTTCCAGGGTGAACTTCATTCTGGAGTGTTGGTTGTTTAAGTGTGCTAAGAAGGAGAGGAGTGTTTCAGAGCCAAGTGACCAAATAGCGAACACATCATCAACATAGCAAAGCCATATGATTGGTTTTTGTGGGGCAGAGGCTAAGTCTTTTTCTTCAAAGGTCTCCATAAAGAAATTGGACAAGGGTGGAGAGAGTGGTCAACCCATGGCTGTCCCCTCTATTTGTTTGTAGAATTTTCCCTGCCAAATGAAATAGCCTGAGTTCACTGTGAACTGAAATAGGGCTGAGATATCGGAAGAAAATTTAGCTTGGATTAGCTCTAAAGTTTCCTTGAGTGGGACATTTGTGAATAAGGAGGAGACATCAAAGTTGACCATTATGTCAGTATGTTGGAGCGTAAGGTTTTCTATGCTGGCTTTGAAGTGGGCTGAGTTTTTTATGTGTGACGTTGTGCTGCCAGTATAGTGTGTGAGCTCTTAGGCCAAATGTTTAGCTAATTTGTATGTGGGGGAATCAATGCCATCCACTATGGGATATAATGGCACATTTTCTTTATGTGTTTTTGGGAGTCTGTAAATACGGGGGGGGGGGGGGGTATAGAGTTAAACGGCTTTAATCTGTTGGTAACTTCTACAGGCCAAGAAGTGACTTTCTTAAGGAGCCTGTGAAGTTTTCTAATTTGTGAGTTGGTGGGATTGTATTCGATAGGGAGGTAAGTAGCCCGATCTAATAATAGAAGAGCATTAAGCTTACCTTTGTAGTCCTTTTGATTAAGTACTACAGTTGCATTTCCCTTATCTGCTTTGGCGATAACTAATTCTTTATTATTCCTCATTTCCTGTAGAGCTTTGAATTCCTTGTTGGATATGTTGGTTTTCAGTGGTCTTGCTTTAGAGAGGAGACACAAGCTACATCCAGTCTTACAGTCTCACATTATTACAGAATTTGAAAAAATACGAGACCGACAGATGAAAAAATTCTAAAAATTAAAACAGAATTCTACCGTCAATCCAAAACTTGCTACCAACACCGTAATCGACCTTTCTTCAGTCACCCCGAAGCCTGAATTACTCAACGTGCTTTCACATGGCCACAACTTCGCCATTTCTCCCAGAAAAATACCTAGTGAGGATATTATGATCCAGATCGAACGTGGAATCTGCCACCTTCCACATCAAATCTCCACCAGTGTAAGACTGGATGTAGCTTGTGTCCTCCCAAAAGCAAGACCACCGAAAACCAACATATCCAACAAGGAATTTAAAGCACTACAGGAAATGAGGAATAATAAAGAATTAGTTTATCACCAAAGCAGATAAAGGGAAATGCAACTGTAGTACTTAACCAAAAGGACTACAAAGGTAAGCTTAATGCTTACCTTTGTATTAGCCCGATCTAATCTTCTATTAGATCGGGCTACTTACCTCCCTATCGAATACAATCCCACCAACTCACACATTAGAAAACCTTCACAGGCTCCTTAAGAAAGTCACTTCTTGGCCGGCAGAAATTACCAACAGATTAAAGCCTTTTAACTCTATACCCCCCCCCCCCCCGTATTTACGGACTTCCAAAAATACATAAAGAAAATGTGCCATTACGTCCCATAGCGGATGGCATTGATTCCCCCACATACAAATTTGCTAAACATTTGGCCAAAGAGCTCACACACTATACTGGCAACACACCAACACACATAAAAAACTCAGCCCACTTCAAAGCCAGCATAGAAAACCTTACACTCCAACATACTGACATAATGGTCAGCTTTGACGTTTCCTCCTTATTCACAAATGTCCCACTCAAGGAAACTAGAGCTAATCCAAGCTAAATTTTCTTCCGATAACTAAAAGCCCTATTTCAGTTCACAATGAACTCAGGCTATTTTGTTTGGCAGGGAAAATTCTACAAACAAATAGAGGGGACAGTTATGGGTTCACCACTCTCCCCACCTTTGACCAATACCTTTGAAGAAAAAGCCTTAGCCTCTACCCCACAAAAACCAACCATATGGCTTTGCTACGTTGATGATGTGTTCGCTGTTTGGCCACAGGCTCTGAAACACTCTTCTCCTTTTTAACACACTTAAACAACCAACACTCCAGAATCAAGTTCACCCTGGAAAAAAGAGGAAAACAACAGCCTCCCTTTCCTAGACACACTAGTCACCCACCAGCCTGATGGAACCTTGGTTTTCTCAGTTTATAGAAAACCCACCCATACAGGCAGATACATTTACCAACAATCCCTCCCCCCATCACAACAATATGGAGTAGTGAATACACTATACAACAGGGCTAAACTAATCTGTTCTAACGACATGGCCCTAAACACTGAACTAAATCACATCTTCAACACTTTTTCAGCTAATGGCTACCCCCCACACCCCCCCAAAAAAAATCCAAAAAATATTACAACCTACAAACCATAGCCTCCCCCCCTCCACAACAAGGATTACTCTAAATCCATCACCATTCCCTACATCCGAGGCACCTCGGGAAAAATTACCAAAATTTTAAAAAAACATGACCTGACCTCCTGTTACAGGCCTTACAGAAAATTGGCATCCCTTATCTGCTCCACCAAAGACCAACCACTTCCCCTAGACCTACCTGGTGTATACCAGGTCCCTTGCAGTTGTAAACTGTCATACTTTGGCCAAACAGGCAGGACAGCGAATAATAGAATTTCTGAACACAAGGACTACATCCGGTTTTACAAGTACAGCCATTCTGGTCTTGCAGACCATGCTCTGGATACACGCCACAGAATACGGCGGAAGAAAGCTGCAGTAATACACCATAGCAAATACAAATTCTAAAGACTATTTATGGAATCAGCCTCAGCCCTAAGAAACTCTCCAGACCTCAACAATTTGGAAGGCTTACATCAGCAGACCTTCAGCCCAATGGCCAAGAACACCTACTTAGGCCCACTAGAGGGCACCATCAGGACTTCTAGGAGAACAATAGCTTCATCTTTCATTCTCAGTTACTGTGTTGTAGTGCCTGCGTGCACATGCCTTTTTGTACGTTCCTTTTGAAAATGGCAATGTGAAGTTGCTGAAACATCGGAAATATTTATTAAAGTGTAATTTAATTTATATTCGTATCTACGTTGTTCAATTCTTTAAGTGATTTAGTAATGCCCATCTATCTAGCTTATTCAAATCCGCTTGCAGGGCTGCCGCATCTTCACTATTACTAATAATCCTTCCCAGCTTCGCATCATCTGCAAACAACTGAATATCCCCTTGCAATCCACTGACAATGTCATTGATATAAAGGTTAAACAATATAGGTCCCAGTACTGAGCCCTGTGGGACCCCACTTGTAACCCTCTGCCTCCTTGAAACTGCCCCACCATACACAACTCTCTGATACCTATCAGACAGCCAATCCTGAATCCAGTTGACCAATCCGACATCCAGACCCATGTGCTGCAACTTAAATATCAGTTTATCATGTGGCACCCTGTCAAATGCCTTCACTAATTCTAAGAAAATGGCAGTATATGCCTTTCCCTCATCTAATGATCTTGTAAATTTATCATAAAAGGGCTAGCATATTGCTAAAACAAGAGCACCCCTTCACAAATCCATGTCGACTCTCACAGATAATATTAGCCCTCATCTGCCTAATGCTGTATATGGTCCTTCACTACTTTCTCCAAGATCTTACTAACTACTGATGACACACAAACTGGCCTATAATTAGACACTTCCAGTCTGCTTCCGCCCTTATGCAATGGCACTATCTTACCTTCCTTCCATTCCATGGGCACCTTTCCCGCAGCCAGATTTTCATTGAAAAGCCAGGTCAAAGGCACTTTCAGTTCCCTAGCACGTTCTCTCAAAACTTCTGGTGAAATACCATCCAGTCCCACAGCTTTACTGACATCTAGAGTACTCAGTATTTGAAACACACTCTCCTCCTGTACCTCTAAACGTCGAACCTGCCCTATCCCTCTAGCATTAAAACTGACTCCTCTAGGGTGAAATACTCGAATAAAGTGTCCATTGAACAATTCTATTAAGTCCTCTGCATCAGTCACTCTATTCCCATTGTTATCTCACAATATCATTCTTCCACAGTCATTTCTCCTCCTACTGGCCACATATCTAAAAAATTCCCTAGGATTTTCTTTGGATCTTAGGGCTAATCTCCTCTCATATTCCACTTTCGTCTTCCTTACCATACTAGTCACTCTTCTGGCCTGTCTCTTATATTCTTCATGCATCTTCTCTTCATCTGTCTCCTTATATCTCTTCCACAGCCTCTTTTTCGCATGCAATTCCTGTTTAATATTGTTTGTCATCCACTTTACTCCAAATTGTGTCCTCTTCTTCACTTGTGGAATACAGCTTATCATTGCTGCTAACAAATATTCTTTCATAATTTCCCACATACTAATGATATCCCGACCTTCCAATTCCTCCCTCCATGAAACTTCCCCAAGTTGACGTGTTAGACTATTATAATCACCTGCCTTATAATTCCACATACGTTCCTGTCTCTTTGATACTCCGGCATGTGTATTCATTTTCCAAATCAAAACCATATGGTCACTCTCTCTCCAACTGGTGGGAGAGATGTCATCTCAGTTATTATCAACTCTTCTAATGCTATAACTAAATCCAAAACTGTTGATTTAGTTATAGTTAAAACTGAAAATTTTAGAAAAAAGTATTGTCTTATACACAGAAAAATACATTAAATATGCAAAACATCATATTTAAAAGGTATATTCATCTGAGGAAGGGGCAATCAACAGGATCTTCTATGGCCTCTTATTGTGAAACCAGAATCTGGTTTCACATCAAGAAATTATCACTTCAATCCACTTATTTTCCACAGGAACAAACTTGAAATCATAAAATTAACTGACCATTCTATGCTTATTTCAGAATTTCAAGTTTTTTCTCATATGCTCTTACAACACACAAATGTCTTCCATGCAGAAATAGAATTCTGGAGTTTTACATCTTTATGGTTAGTTAATACTCCATACTTTATTATTCATATTATAGCATTTATATTATATAATATTATATACTATATGGCAGAATAATAATAATATTATTATACACCTCCGAATCAAAAAATTAGAATATATGGTGAGGTGTTGCTACAGACCTGGCAGCTCAGTTGTAGGGGTACAAAGAAATGCATCACCAATTTAGCCTTATGGGTATCAAACAAGCAATCATTATGAGTGACTTTAATTTTCCAAACATTGATCGGGTAGAAGAGAAATCTCATGATAAGAAAGAACAGGCATTTATTTAATTGTTGCGAGACAAATTTCTCAAGCAGCATGTGAAAGAAGGAACTTGAGGTCAAAGAGTGTTGGATTTACTCATAGCATCAGAAGGGGGGTCTCTCTCAAGTACATGGCTATTTTACCACCAGTTGGTGACAGTGATCATGCTGTGCTTTCTTAGGAAGTATCTAATTGTGTTGATGCTCCAATTAGAATACGTTGCACGCTGAACTACAAAGTTGGAAATTATGATCAGCTCAGGAGAATACTATCTTTGGTCTCATGATATCAGTTACTGAATGGGAAATCAGCAATGCATGACAATCTTGAAAAAGTGATTAAATCAGGTGGTATCTGAATGTATCCCTAGTGTTCAAAGAATAAATACATTAGGAATGAAATGGATATGCAACCTTATTAAGCAAGAAATCTACAAGAAAATCATGTGGAAAGAATATCATGAGAATAAGAATGAGAAGAGTTATGAAATATATAAAGCTCAGTTCAGAAAAGTAACGAGTATTGTGAGAAAAGCTAAATCTGAGAATGAAAAGAAATTGCCCATGCATGCTGAAGGCAATCCAAAAGAATTTTATCATTTATGCTGCAAGCAAAAGAAAGAATGAATGTGCAAGAATAACTATTGAATGCAGATGGCACTCGAGTGTCGGAAACTAATGAGATTGTTCAATTAAAGAGTGCTCACTTTGCTAAGATATATCAACCAGATGTATGAAACATGGTGCTTATCCTGCCATTGCACAGTGATACTGCAACATTGGATGAAGAGTTAGAAGTTCATGAAAATGAAGTCGAAGAGCTGTTGCAAAAGCTGGATAAGAATTTGTCTATAGTGACAGACGGAATATTAGCTTGTTTGCTAAAGGAATGTTCAGCCGAATTGACTAGGTCTTTCACATGTTTGTACAACTTGAGTCTCAGTTCAGGAATGAATGATAGTTCCATTGTACAAGGGTGGTGAAAAAACTGTTGTGTCTAACTACTAACCTATCAGTATCTCTGGTGTGGTAGTGAAGATTTTAGAGAAGTTGGTAAAAACTCGCATACAGAAATAGGTAGACAAGCAAGCTATATTATGCAAGGAGCAGCATGGGTTTGCTAAAGGAAGGTCATGTTTCAGCGATTTGCTCATATTTTATAACAATGTTACAGCTGAGTTGGATAAAGGGAAAGGATACACTATTATAATGTTGGATTTTTCTAAGGCATTTGATAGGATACCACACGAAAGGCTGTTGCATAAACTGGAGAATATGGGAGTGGAATATAAACTCTTGACTTGGATCAGGAGAAGGTTGACAGACCGATATCAAAAAGTGATATGTAGTGGGTGTGAATCTGTTAGATTTAAGGTGACCAGTGGTGTACCTCAGGGTTCAGTCCTTGGGCCATCATTGTTCAATCTATACATTAATTATCATGCAGGGTCTAACATCAGATGTGCAATTGTTTGCTGATGAGTGCAAAGATAGCCAGGGCAATCAGATATGCTACTGATATTCAGCACTTACAAAATTATTTGAATAGACTGGAAATTTGGGGAAATGAAAATAGCTCTCAGTTTAATGTTAGTAAAGTTATGTATGTTGGTGTGATTATATTGTATTATATTGGCAGGGTTATGCTACAAGAAACTGAAGAGGCAAGGGAACTTGGCATATTTGTGGATAGGAATTTGAAGTTTAGAAGTCACATAGCAAAAGCTGTAAATACAACTCAGAGAATAATTGGAATGTTGAAGTGAACCCTGACATGTAAGGATAAGGAAGTCATTTTGCCTCATTATAAGGCTTTGATAAGATCACATCTGGATTATTGTGTGCAGATTTGATCTCCAAGGCAATAAAAAAAGCTGTGGAAAAGGGCAAAGAAGAGTTACAAAGATTATATCTGGATTATGCGATTTAGATTATGTGGTCAGATTGCAAGTATGTGATTACAGACTCTGGTTAACAGGAGAAAGAGGGGTGATATGATAGAGGTCTATAAACTTTTGAATGGGTATTATAGGATAGCGGCTGATGAAATTTTTCATTATATGGAAGGTGGGGAGAGAACATGGGAGGCATCCGTGGAAGTTAAGTATCTTCACAATCAAGAAAGGGGTAAGAGCTAGGTTTTTCTCCAAGAGAGCAGTTAATGAGTGTAATAGTTTTCCTTTAGGGATAGTGAGTGCATCTAGTGTGAATGAATTTAAGGGAAGGTATGACAGCTGGTTTGGATGATCTATAACCTCCCTCAATGAGTCCATGATTCCCTGGAGATCTTAGATAATAATAATAAAAGAAAATGTGTTCAGTGATTTGAAATTCTAATTTATTGCTTAGAAAATAATTATTACCAAATATGAATTAGTATCTATGTACTTTGTAGTTATATAACCATGTAAACATATAAAAATGCAATATAAATTATAGTAAAACTGTTTTCGAAAACATTCAAAAAATTAGAATAATTTTTAACATAGTTCAAAATATTAGAATATTCCAAATTTTTCCGATTGGTTTTGAGTAGAGCATAGAAATAGCATATATTTCTATAGCTGCAGGACTGATTCATGTGTGAGGAATCGTTTGCATGGATTTCAGTTAAACATTTGCTAAATATTGCTCGATCGAGTGACATATCGGAAGCTAAGAAGTTTTGTATGGTGTTTCTACACAAAGAGAGCCAAACTCAACAGTTTATAGCTAAGGAATTGAAATGTTCTCCAGCAAGCGTGATAATTAGAGTTTTCAAAAGAATTGATGCAATATCAGTTGAAAGGTAATAACGACATCAAGATCTCATCTCTTAATGTAGTTATCACCTTTTGAAGACTGAAGAATATTGTGAAGAAAAACTGCATCTGAAGTGCAAGATATTTTCACAGGAGATGGAAAGAACTAGATGTGAATGTGTCTAAATCTACGACATTGAGACAACTTCACAAATTGAGTTTTAAATCAAGTGTGCCTAAGACAAAGCCACTTACGACTTCCAAGCAAAAAAAAAAAAAAGGCAGATAGCATGCAATGGTGTAAGAAATGATTGTTGTTTGGTCAAGAGAACTGGGAAAAGGTACATTTTAGTGATGAAAGTATGTTATGTGTGTCCCATGGTCATCATGTGTCCCATCAGGGATACGTGTTTAGTGTCTTAAACAAGAAGCATTTGATAAAGAATGCATGAATCATTTAGTGAAATTTGCAACCTCGGTCATGGTATGGACTTGTATGACTGCAGAAGGTCTAAGGTAGGCTGTGTATTGTGTACAAGAGTCAATTCCAAAATGTGCCAAGAAATTCTTGATATTTTATGTTACCAGTATCATAAGATTTATGTTATTTTGATTTCCTTTTTCAGCAAGATTCTGCTTCTTGTCACTCTTCCAAAACGACTACTAGATGATTCAAAGAAAGGCAAATCAATGTAATTCTTTGCCTGCAAACTCAGATTTAAACCCCTTTGAGAATTTGTGGGGAATTATGAAGAAACTTGTTCAAGAAGTTGCCCTAAGAGACAAAAATGAACTTGTTTCTAGTCTGCAGATCATATGAATATGCTTTGATAAAAAAGACTGAACTGCTAGTAAATACTATGCCCAAGCATTTATGAACTATTATAAAAGCTAATGGGAATGCAACAAAGTACTAATTATCATGTTGCTTCCCTTTGACTATAATTTTTGTGCATTATTCTTTTGTCACAAATATTTTCACATTATTCTTTTATTTTGAACCATGTTAAAAATTATTCTAATTTTGTGAATATTTTCAAATAACAGTTTTCTTATAATTTATATTACACTTTTATGTGTTTACATGGTTATATAATCTACAAAGTACGTAGAATTAGATGATGCTAATTCACATTTGGTAATAATTATTTTCTATGCAATAAATTAGAATCGCAAATCATTCAATATGTTTTCTTTGATTATTCTAATTTTTGATTCAGAGGTGTATTAGCATTTATATTCTTGGGGCACTGGTCTATGCTGCCAAGTGCATCCCCAAGTTGTGGATAGAGAAATTTTTATTATTATTCAAGCCTCCATGGAGTCAAAAGACTCCTCGAGGGGAGGCCCCCCCCTAAGAAACAAAGTCTATCACACCACTCCTTAAACTCATTGACCGTTCTCGCTCTCACCACTCCATGGTTCAAAAACCCTCCACGCAAAGAAACCACTCCTCACCCTCTTGCTCGCAGTTTCCTATCATAACTTCCAGGAATGGCCTCTGGTTATCACTCCTTCCTGCTGTTCAACCAAGCGAAAGAACTCCCCAGTGTCAACCCCAGAACCACCTCTCAACAGTTTAAGTAAAGTCTCAATCATATCATCTCCCCTTCTTCTATCCACCAAACTCTGCAGTTCACATTCCCTCAGCCGATCCTCATAACTAACATTGTACAGTCCTTAAACCATCTTTGTTATCCACCTTTGTACCCTTTCCACAGTTAATTTATCCAATTAGTCTAAGTGTGGTCTGATCAGAGACTTATTCAACAGAATGATAACCCTTTTATCTCTGCAGGTCAGTGTCCTTCTCATTATTGCAGCAATTGTCTGTGTTACCTTCACCACCTTTGCAATATGTCCCCTAAATTTCAGATTTCTATCAATCATCAACCCCAGATCTCATTTCCCCTACTTCCTCAAGTGTAACTCCTCCCATAGAGTATGCAGCGTCCCATTGATGTTTCCCAAACCTCAAGACCTTACATTTTGCCACATTAAACCGATCCCCCATTCATTTGCCCATCAATCCAGCTTATTCAAATCCTCTTGCAGGGCTCCACATCTGCACTATAACTAATAATCCTTCCCAGCTTCGCATCATCCGAAAACAACTGAATATCCCCTTGCAATCCACTGACAATGTCATTGATATAAAGGTTAAACAATATAGGTCCCAGTACTGAGCCCTGTGCAATTTAAATATCAGCTTATCATGTGTTACCCTGTCAGATGCCTTCGCTAAGTCTAAGAAAATGGCAATATATGCCTTTCCCTCATCTAATGTTCTTATAACTTTATTATAAAAGGCTGGCATATTACTAAAACAAGAGTGCCCCTTCACAAATCCATGTTGACTCTCACAGATAACATTACCCTCATCTACCTAATGCTGTATACGGTCCCTCACTACTTTCTCCAAGATGTTAACAACTACCGATGACACACAAACCGGCCTATAATTAGACACTTCCAGTCTGCTACCACCCTTATGCAATGGCACTATCTTACCTTCCTTCCATTCCATGGGCACCTTTCCCGCAGCCCGACTTTCATTGAAAAGCCAGGTCAAAGGCACTATCAATTCCCTAGCACATTCTCTCAAAACTCTTGGTGAAATACCATCCAGTCCCACAGCTTTACTGACATCTAGAGTACTCAGTATTTGAAACACACTCTCCTCCTCTAAACCTCGAACCTGCCCTATCCCTCTAGTATTAAAACTGACTCCTCCACGATGAAATACTCCAATAAAATGTTCATTGAACAATTCCACCATGTCCTCTGAATCAGTCACGCTATTCCCAATTTTATCCCACAATATCATTCTTCCACAGTCATTTCTCCTCCTACTGGCTGCATAGCTAAAAAATTCCCTAGGATTTTCTTTGGATGTTAGGGTTAATCTCCTCTCATATTCCAGTTTTGCCTTCCTTACCATACTAGTCACTCTTCTGGCCTGTGTCTTATATTCTTCATGCATCTTCTCTTCACCTGTTTCCTTATATTTCTTCCATAACTTCTTTTTTGCCTGTTTAATATTGTTTGTCATCCACTTTACTCCAAATCGTGTTCTCTTCTTCACTCGTGGTATACAACTTACCATTGCTGCTAACAAATATTCTTTCATAATTTCCCACGTACTAATGATATCCCGGCCTTCCAATTCCTCCCTCCATGAAACTTCCCCAAGTTGATGTCTTAGACTATTATAATCACCTGCCATATAATTCCACATTTGTTCCCATCTATTTAATATTCCTGCATGTCTATTCATTTTCCAAGTCAAAACCATATGGTCACTCTCTCTCCAACTTGTGGGAGAGATGTCATCTCAGTTATTATCAACTCTTCTGATGCTGTAACTAAATCCAAAACTGTTGGACCTCTTGTTCCCTCTATTACATGCTGCCTAAGACATTTGTCCCTCATTCTAGAAATTCGATTCCCTTATTGCTACCTGCATCTTCCTCTCCCCAATTTATACTACTGTAGTTAAAATCTCCCATAACAATCATTCTTCTTGCACTTGCCAAACTCAACTGTCTAAACATCTCTTGGTGCCCACTCTCTGTACTCCTGGGTCTGTAGCAACACCCCACTACATATCCTGTCTTGCCCACCTCTACCTCACACTATATGCTTTCAAAATCATTAGTGTCACTGCCTTCCAAAGCTTCCACTCTTAGAGGACATAGGTCGTCATTTATCATAAGCAGTACTCCACCACCACGCTTTCCCTTGCTATCCTGCTGAAAAATGCTGTACCCAGCGACTTCTATTCCTGTTATTATATCCTCTTGTGTCAACCACGTCTCAGTGATCCCAATAATTTTTGGCCAGGCTGATGCTATCTGCGCCACCAATTCCTCTCCCTTATTCTGGATACACCTTGCATTAGTATAAAGCATATAAATGCCGTTGTTTCTATACCCAGCATTATCCCCTCTGGGCTCAATGTTACCTGATGTCGTCCCCCTTCTCCCAAGTACCCATTCCCACAAGAGGCCACTCCTGCTACCATTCTCCCTGGGACACACTGACTCACTCATTCAGAATAGCAATCTCTCCAGATGCCTACGTCCTTCCTCATTCAAATGTAAGCGGTCTCTTGCATAGAATTACTCTCTGTCCTCAAACGCACTCCAAGCATCCACATATTCCAGTCACACGTTCTAGACTCTTGTCACACGTTCTAGCTATTATGTCATTCAATATTACTGTTGTTCTGCTCAGCTCGTCATTATCATACCTAGGCCTCTGGATATAGAAGTTAGGCATATATCCATTTTTACAGGGATAGCACGGCTACCGCTATAAAAAGCCACATATTTCTAATGACAGGGATGAGACGTGGCAAGATCTAACTGCTATTATATTATATAAGTTACGGTCAGCTTGATGTTGGGGCAGCAAAAGCATTCATCCAGATCAGCAGAAGATCACCCATAAGCAACAATGGTGTGAAGGATATTGTGGTAGGCATATAGCCATGTAAATGAGAAATGGCTAGCACACCAAACCTCTTTTGAAGGCTATTGCTGGACAAGGAAGGCAAAAGGAAACCCACCTTTCTGTTTTTCCTTAGTAAGGTAGCAAATATGGATGGAAATTCTAAGAGATAATAAAGCATACAATGACTCAATACTTGTACGTGGTAGGGGAAGGAACAAGACCTCCCAGGTCATAAATCAGTGAAATCCTTGTACACTTATTGAGATATGGAATATGAGAAACCTCCTACAAACTGGAAAGTTAAAAAATATAAAGAGAGAAATGGATAGATTAAAAATAACTATACTAGAAATTAGTGAGAGGAGATGGAATGGAACTGGAGACTTTTAGAATGGTGATTATAGAATCACTTATTCAGGTGATGTGACAGCAAAAAATGGAGTTGTAATAATCCTCAGTAAGGAATGGGGAAGAAGAATAATCAACTCAATAAAATGTAGCAGTAGACTGATAATGGTAGAGCTCAAAGCAAAACCAACAAATATAATAATAATCTTAAAAATACGGAAACAACTACTGAGTTAGTGTGAAATGTGAGTTTAATACAAACCAAAATAATCACTTGACATTTCAACCTTCACATTAAGGTCATCATCTGGAGTATACACATATATATAAAGAAACAAGCTGCACTACAATCTACGTGGCATGCTGAATAATAATAACAATATAAGTGTACATGCCTACCAGTGACCAGAGTGATGATGAAGTTTAAATATTTGCAGATATTGAGTACTAGATAAAACTCACCAAAAGTGAAAACAATCTCATTATTATGGGCTATTGGAATGCAGTTATTGAAGAAGGAAAAAATGGTAGAGAAGATATTGGAAAATATGGACTGGGATGCTGAAATGACAGAGGTGACAGTCTTCCAGAGTTCTGTCACTATTTCATCTAATAATCATCAACACCTTTGGTTTGAGGTACCAAAAAGAAGGTATACATGAAAAATGCCAGGGGATACAGGAAGATAAAAAATAGATAATATTATGACAAGTAATAAATATAAAAATCAAGTAAAATTGAGCAAAAGTTACCCTGGAGCTGATGCAGACAGTGACCACAGTTTGGCTTTATTGAAATTCAAAATGCTGGTAGAATGAAGGAAAAGGCTCAAATGGAACAGGGATAACCTTAAAATACAGGAAAATCATAGAATCTATAAAGAGAAGATTGATGAAAGCATTAAAATGGAAGAAAGCAACAAAAAAAAAAAAATAATAAACACAGAAGGAAAGTGGACTCATTTTTAAGACACTATCATCAAAGCAGCCAATGACCGCATAGGAGTAAAAAACAGGTCAACATAAAAAGCCTTGGATCACCCAAGACATTCTAAACCTAATAGATGAAAGAAGAAATAGAAAGCCTCCTCACATGAAGAAAGTAAAGAAAAATATAAACAACTAAAAAATATGATAAATAGAAAATGCAAAGAAGCAAAAGAACAATGGTATATAGAGAAGTGCAAAGATTTAACTAAGACTGGGAGAATCGATAAAGCATATAACATTATAAAAGGAATGAGTCAACAGAACAAAACAAGAAGCACAAGTTATTAAAAATAAACATAAACCATATCATGAGATGAACTTGAATGGGCACTAAACAAACTGTCTGTCAACAAGGCATCAGGTGTTAATAACATGCTCTCCGAATTAATAAAATATTCAGGAAACATAACTAAATCAGCTATTCAATATCATAAAGGATATGTATGATACCAGAATCACTCCCAAAGACTTTATGCAATGATCTGTCATTCCATTCCTAAAATAAATAATGCAGAAAAGTGTGAAATCTTCTACTGAAATTGCTACAAATGCCTCAAAATTGTTATTAAAAGTATACAAAAAAGATTAACAAATAAGGCCAAAGAATACATCAGCAATGACCAGTTTGGGTTCAGGAAACAAGGGACAAGAGATGCAATCTTAGTTCTTAAAACAATCATAAAAAGAAGACTTGAGAAGAATAAAACATACTGCTCTGGAACCAAATGTTTCAAATTTTAAAAACAATAAAGGTAAATTGGAGAGATAGAAGGCCCATATTTAATCTCTATAAGCACCAAGAAGCCCAAATAGAAACAATAAATAGCAAAAAAAAAACAGCAAGGATGCTTAAAGGTGTAAGACAATAGTGTTCTCTTTCACCAATACTGTTTAATCTCAACATTAAAGAAGCAATAAACAAATTAACAGAACTAATAGAAACAGAAATTAAGATAAATGGAATTGATATTAACTGGCTACGACTTGCTGATGATATAGCAGTATTGCTGACAAACTGAAATTTCTTCCATCTCAACAAAGATGGAAGAAATTTTCACATGGTACAACCTAAAAATTAATTACTAGAAAACTAAGCTACTAATCACAAGTGAATCCCAAGAAAATAAACTTGGAAATAAATAACCCATTACAACATGTAACGTCCTTTAAATACCTTGGGAGTCTCATTGCAGAAGATGGAAAAAGCCAATCAGATATAAAAGCGAAAATAAACTTGGCCAAAAAGGCATTCGACAATAGAAGATACATTTTTACTAATAAAGGACTCAGCATTCAACTAAAAAAAGAGACTGGCAAAAAACATAAATATGGAGCACAGCAAAATGCTACCAACATTGTTGCACAGCTAGGAGTTGAACAAAACAAGACACCAAATGATGAAAGCAGTTAAACTTTGGTGCTGGAGAAGGATGATGAGAATTACTTGGATAGAAAGAAAGACTAATGAAAAAGTCCTAAACATGGTTCAAGAAGAGCAGTTACTGCTGAACCACATCAATAAAAAACTCTAATTGGATGGAAGAACTGGTTATAGAAATAATGGAGGGAATGTTAGAAGCCAAGAGGCAGACCAAGAATCTCCTATGTAAACAACTTAACAATAACAACTGGAGCTAAAAAGCTATGAAGAAACAAAAAAAGAAAGGGGATAGGATAGGATAGGATGCAATGGCATACTGCTACCAACTAATCTTTGGATTGATGCATCCAAGAGAAAGATTATATCACTAGTTACTAAAGAAAAAGCCATCAATGTCAGGCCAGTGAAACCAAAAAAAAAAATTCCAATAAAAGATGAACATACAGGTGCTGGGGCAGGGGTCATGTATGCCAAGGATTGTATTCTCATATGCTCTCAGGTCAAATTTTACAAAGCTTGATCTTTAATATCCACTTTTCCTATGTAATATCAACTAGTGTTTCAATAAACTTGGAACCATATTATACACCTAACCAGGACTATTAGATATGACACCTAAGAATTTTTACCTACATTATATTTTGTTAGAATAGTGCAATTTTTTCAGTCCACTAATCATGACTTTAGACATCAACAAAAAGTGGAATATAGGGGATGTGAGTTTGTAAGATTTAGGGTAACCAGTTATGTCGTTTAACACCTGCATAACTGACGAATAACTAATACATAGATGTTACTGGAGTTGAATTTTTATATATTTACTATACACAATTTTAGATTTATTTAAATGTCACATATTTATCCCCACTCCCAATAATAAATTGAAATATTCACATCCTGCTATCAAATGTGAAAGGAACACTGTGTGCATAAGGATGATGTCAGTTATGAAAATTATAAGGTGTAGGATGAAAAGTTACAACTGTTGTGCAGAAAGCAAAGTCTCAGAATGAAAAGAAACTGGCTTTCTGCAAGCTAAAGACAACCCAAAATACTTCTATCATTATGCTGCAATTTAAAAAAAAAAAAAAATTGAATATGAAAGAATAACTCTACTGAATGAAGATGGTATGTGGATGACAGATGCAGAAGAGATTCCCATAACATAGTGGTGCAAAGACTGATGTATCAGTATCTCTGGAGTGGTGGTGAATAATTTGGAAAGGTTGGTTAAGGCTCATATACAGAAGTAGTTGACAGAGATCCTATACTTTGCAATGAACAGCATGGGTTTACTAAGGGAATGTCATGTTTGAGTAACTTGCTCACATTCTAAAATTAAATTACTGTTGAGCTTAAAATTACCATAAGGGGAATGGATACATTTGGACTTTGCTAGGCTTTTGACAGATTACAGCATGGAAGATTGTTGCATAAATTGGAGAACATGAGATTGGATTATAAAATATTAGTATAAATAAGAGAATGGCTGACTGACAGATATCAAAAAGTGGAATATAAGAGATGCAAGTCTGCAAGATTTAAGGTAACCGGTAGTATATCATAAGGATAAGTCCCTGGTCCATTGTTATTCAATGCAACTATTTTCTGATGATGCAAAGATATGCAGGGTAATCAGAAATGCAGCTGATTTGAACAGGTTGGAATTATGGGCATGTGAAATGGCTATCAATTCAATGTTAGTAAATGTAAAGTCATGCACTTTTGGTGTGATGAGATATCCAATGTCATATTATACTAGTGGGATTATGTTAGAAGAAACTGATCAGTCTAGGCATTTCAGAGATTTAGTAGATAGTAAGTTGAAGTTCAAGGGTCATAAAGGCTTATGGTATGACTTTCAGAAAACCAGCAACCAAAATTGCAAGTGTTTTGGTGATTCTTTAAAAGAGAAATGCAGTAGTGTTCTTAAAGATTGCAGATCCTGAAGTTTTATTTCCAACTCCCTAAAAATATTCTTGAAGTGTGCGAGAACTACCATAGTTTATTCATTATCATAGCTAAAGGAATTAGAAATCAACATCTTTCATCAAAAGACTGCAGCAATTTACAGTGACAGTAGAAACACTATAGATAGCATCAAAAACCAAAACTACCTAGAGTTAGCAGAACAAACAAGAAATCTGGTAAGGAATTTCACTCTAGGGGGATGGGAAATTAACTTCTGCTGGATGAAGATGAATACTGGAAAGTATTTGTTTTCAATAGTATTAGTAGGAAATGAGAATGAATAAGTTGGCTAAAGCAGCAGCTATAAACAAACAGCCAGAGACTCAACTTTGAAAATGCTTGCAGAAGAAATAAGCCTAAATTTGTGGGAAGAAAGAATGGAAAATATTTAAACATGGATCAACAAGAAAAGAATTCATGCCAAGCATCATCAGAAGCATACTCCAGCTGAAAATAGATGCCATCTCTCCAGGTTCAATCACGTTATCAGTGGGACATGGAAAATTAAAGCACTACCTCTGTAGATTCCACATTCTGAAATCACCATTCTGCATTTGTTATCCACACCTTCAACCGACTGTCAATTACCTATTCTATGACTCAAAGGTACGTGACTCTATCCAAATGTCCCTAATACAACACATCGCTTCAGGAGACATATGGCCAGTGTCAAAATAGAGACTTATCAAAAATATTATTTACTTTTGCCACCATTATGATCCATTTCAAAGCATTGTAATAATATAAACTACTCATAATGTCAAGATTATATAGTGTAAATATATATAGTATAAATATTATTAAATTATGGAATATGTAAAGTCATGCAATTGTAAATACATACAATAGGTTGCATTGTACACAAAAAACACAAAAGAATGTCAGCATTTTTAAATGCAGTTTTTTTTTTTTTTTGCAGAATATGATACAAATAAGAACAAATATTATGAATGGCAGCTTGGAATGTAAAGGTTTTTTTTTTTTTTTCTTAACTGAGTAGAAAAGTTCAATAGGTGATCAGCATACATACAATCTGTAACCTGGCTCCCACCATATGTGCACTCTAACATTTGCAATGTAGCAATAGTAACAGCACTTCTGGCAGCAATCATTTCTAATTAGTACATTTTTACCTTGACATAGTCGAACCTAAAGAGTTTAAAGTTTGGGACTACAAGATGAACCAGAAACAGGTTCTTTTCTAACTACCTAGTTTCAAAATGGGTAAACGTTTTCACACAATATTTCTGAAATATGAGGATGATCCCTCTAGCTGGAAAATTATGTCATGACATCCTCAAGCTGAAGAAGAGTGCAAATTTTTAATATATGAGAAAGAGAGAGAGACAGTCTGTCTAAATTCTCATCACACGTAAATCAGTGACTTAAATTTTGGTTACATAAAAACATACAGCATTTTTGAATTGTCACCATAATTGTTTAGCAGATGAGAACATATGCACACAGAACTTTGAATAGAGTAACAACTATTCTAGGTACATAAGTAACTCATTAAATATGTAGTTTGAAAGATATTTACATTTAAAATACTAGCATTCTTTTGCAGAAACCCTGAATTTATAACCTTTATTAAATTACATTTATTTTTCTAATCAATCAATCAATCAGGATATTTCTTTCTATTATAAAAACATTGTTTACTATTCCTCTGAAAGTTAACCTCTACCAATTTTCCTTGTCTTGTTTATAGAATTTATTTAATCTCTCTAACGGCCATGGTGGATGAAATAGTGAGACCAAATTGCATTTCTTATCCATGTTATTCAATAGGTATTACAGAATCTTATCCAGATTTTGCTGGACGTCTATAGACGTCATGGCCAGTTGAGGTGTTAAGGCAGGCTGATTTCCACACCTCATCTTTTCTTTATAGAATTCTTCCTTATAGCAAATAGCAAACCACATTTTTATGCAATGTCTTTGCTGATGTGTGACTTTTATTGCATTGGTTTTGAATGTTTACAAATTAAAAATGTTTATGTCAGAGCAGTAATTTCATATCTTTGTATAGGTCTTTAGTTAAAAAAAAAAAGAAAAAAAGTGTGTTGAGAGGGAAAAATTTTGTCTGTTAATGTGTTTTATACTAGTGTTCATATGAAACTGATCTAATGTGAAATATTTGCAAGTCAAAATCGAACTGGAATATGAATATAGAGGCACAGTGACTGATACAAAAACCTGGACGATTACACACATAAACCATTTTATACAGGAGACAAATAATTACAGTAACATCAATACACGCATGCTCTGTATGAAATTAATTTTATTCCAAAACTTTACTGACATAAATTTAATTACAATTTAGAGAGAACAAATTATAAAATATAATAAAAATCAAAGTAAATAAGGGCACAGTGATAAAGAACTACAGCTAGAAAGGATACATTAGGATTATAATCAGTCTAATTTAATGATCACAATATATAAAGTAATTTAAAATTGATCTTTATTTTCATCAATAATTTAAAATTAAAGGCAATTTCAGATCTTTATGACTGTGTTTCGTCTCATGATCGGACATTTCCCCCTCTAGGATATAAGCATTTTGCAAATAATCAGATCGAAAGATAGCTGGAATAAAGACAGGTTTCTTTTTTTCTGAGCAATAACTCTCCTAAAATGAGTCACTTAAAGTAAAATCTAGATAACATCAGCTAGATAACTGAAAGGAAACCTTTACATGCCTATAAAGAATGTGAGACTTCTGATCTAATGCCTAATCCTTCCAATAGTATACACTCAGATGCTGAACAAATGTATATAGCCTAGAAAAATTGTAGCTGGAAGAATGACTGACAAGCATCTTTCGAGTAGAGAAGACCTGGATTTGATTCACATCATGATCAGCATAATCTTTGTTGTGGGCTTTTTTCAATTGAAGATAAGTTAGTCAATCTCATACAGAGGTGGCAATGTCTTCCTCCCATAAACATTTCAAGATTTTTCATCACACAAAACAAGAAAATTGGCCAGAGAATATATGCAAGCAACGCACTGAAGTACTGCATAGTGGATAGTAGATGATACAAGGCAAATGTTGGATTATATAGTGTAGATGGTGTCATGTAACAATATAATAACAATATGATTTATTCAGCTTTAGTATTAAACTCTAAACATGAAGATAAATTTCTTGAATCAGAGGCAGTTTCTAATAGAGTAGTCATTTATACAAAATGGATAATTGGACAATGCAACTTATTTGTTCCTATGATCTTGAGCCTCTGTATTTTGGTCAACTAACAACAATGCCTTCTGGATGGAGAGAACTGGGTTCAATTAATGTCTAGAATGAAAAGAACATTTATAAGTCTCCACCCCCAATATTAAGATAAGACAGCCACTTACATACAGATGTGGAATGGTTTTTCTCCTGACAAATCTGGTTTTTCATTTTATTAAATAGGCAAGTCAATCATAAGATCACATGCAATTTAAAAATATAATATACTGCTTCATAGCCTTAGCTACTTTGGTTGTAATTCCAAACCAACCAGCCTATGGTTTTACTGAAGGTAACAACAGAAAAGAAGTGAAACCATTAAAAAGGGTAGCTGACATCAAGAAAATGGAAACACTCATTTTTGTTATAGAGAAACCAAACAGCTGAGCAAGGAATGAATCCCAGACCTACCATAGAAATGTCTTAGGAAAAATCTGGTGAAAAGGACAGAGTTACTAACAATAGTAATTATCCGCTATTTTTTTACTTTTTACTTGGGAGATAGATTAGCCATGGCTTTGCAAAGTTCCAGTATAAAAATGTAGATAAATTGATATGGGGCACATGCAAAACAAGAAACCATATTATGTTATTACTGACTAATATCTTAAAACTGATCCAGAATACCAAAGTGTACAGAAGATTGCGACAAAGAATGATCTTTGTTGTTTGCAGCAGACAAAAATGAACAACACAAAAAGGGAAGGAAAGTTTTAAAAGGAATCAAAATCGAACAGCTTGAAGGTATAAATTGTATACATAAATGTTAAAATCAACATTTAAGCATTGAGAGAATAAAATTTGTTTTGATTTTCTGAGTTTGAAGTTTGATATTGACCTATGAACAGGTGGTTGATTAATTGCTACATGTTTTACAAAGAAGAGAAAGGAGGAATTACCAATTCAGATTCTGATTAGTGACAATATAATTTTCTGGATAAAATGCACATAACAAACACAAGTCTTTGTGAAACAAAGTGAGTAGAGGGAGGTGAAATGGGTCATTAACCAACCTAACTGCTCTCATCATCATCATCATCAAATTCCTGACATGTAGTACTATCATATCCTGTATCCTCAAGGGGTGTACAGGATATGATAGTACTACATGAAAAATTTACATCATTACTAACTTCCTATCTACAATATTCCTCCAAATCAGTCTGTTACTTGTCAAGACTCCAACATTATCAGATCTTATATTTCTATCATCTAAGGCACTTTGTAACGTATCAATCCACCTATATCTTGGTCTTCCTCTGGGTCGTTTTCCTGCCAACCTGGCAGAGAACACTTGTTTTGCTAATCTTTCATTGCCCATTCTGTTTAAGTGACCATACCACCTGAGATTAGCTCTGCTAACGCATTCCTGGATGCTGACAATGTCAAGTTCTTTCCTAATATCCTCATTTTTAATATGATATTGCCATTAATGTCATCTGTTCACGCCTATAATCTTTCTCAGGACTCTCATATCTGCGGTCTCTAGTCTTTGGTCAAGTGTTTTACTTCTGACCCAGCTCTCAGATCCATAAGTTAAAACTGGTTTGAACACTGTCTTGTATACAGCTAATTTAGTGTTCTGACTAATTTCTCTCTTATTTCATGTGAATTTATTCAATTGACTTCCCACCATACCAGCTTTGCTGATTCGGTTGTCTATTTCTATATTTAATTTACCATCTTCAGTAAAACTCGTGCCTAAGTAGCTGAAATGTTTTACTTGTTCCACAGGTTCTCCATTCACAACACAGTTGAATTTTCAATGATTCAGCCTATTTTCATTGTCTTTGTCTTTTTAATGCTGACCTTCATACCATATCTATTACAACAGTTATTCAATTTAGTCAGGGAATCTTGCAAACTTGTAGCGCATTTATTTAGAAGTATAACATAGTCTGCATAAAGCAAAGAGCTGACATTAACATCTCCAATTCTGATATCATGTTTAATACCACTTTCCTTCATAATGTGATCCATATAGATAATGAATAACAGGGGTGGATAATGTACACCCTTGTCTCACACCAGATTTAACATTAAACCATCTTCTTGTACTTCCTTCAATTCTAACTGCTGACTTGCAACTCAAATAAAAACTAAGTATTGCTTGATATACTGCCCCATTGACACCATATAACTGTAGCATATTGAATAGCTTCTCTCTTGGCACCTTGTCATATGCTTTTTCCAGATCGACAAAACTTAAATACAGATCTTTGTTATATTCCCATGATTTTTCAACTATTTGTCGTAAAGTAAAGATCTGATCCTGACAGCCTCTATTTGGCCTGAATCCAGCTTGTTCCTCACCAAACTTTTCTTCCACAATTCTTTTCAACCATTTCTCAAGTATACTTTCATAGATCTTGCCAGGAACACTCAGTAGGAAAATATCTCTGTAATTATCACATTCAGTTTTATTTACCTTTTTATATATGGGTACTATTAGAGCTCTGCTCCAATCATTGGGAATTCATCCTTCTGTCCAGGCTTTCTGAACTATGCAGTGCAGCCACTGTAAGACTTTTATACCACCATACTTCAGCATTTGTGATCGAATATCATCTACTCCTGCTGCCTTTCCACATTTCAAGCCTTTGATGGCTTTTTCTACTTCAAGCATGGATATGTATTCCTGACTGTATGCCTCTTCAGTGTTTTTTTACAACTGTGCTATCACTGCTTGTTTGTTTCGTTTAGCAATTTTTCGAAGTAATTACTCCATACTTCAAGGATATCTTTTTCTCCTGTTTTCATGTCACCTTTATCATCTCTAATTCCTTTTAAAACACTCTTTCTTCCATTTCTCAGCTTCTTCAACAACCTCCAGAATATTTTGCTACCTTCTTGATATTTATTTTCTATGTTCTTGCCAAAATCCTCCCATGACTTTTATTTAGCTAGTTTTACACAGTGTTTCGCTTTCTTACATTTGTTTCTGTTCTCTAAGAGGAAAAAGCTGACTTATTTGCCAGGAAATTTTAATAAGCTTTCTTCTTTTCCTTCACTGCCTCTTTAACTTCCTGTGTTCACCATGGAGTTCTGATTTTTCTATCCTTGCAGACTACCTCACCACATGCCTCTCTGGCTAAATCAATCAGGGTTTTCTTCAAGGCTTGCCACTGAATCTCCAAGGTTTGGTTCCAGTTCTCAAACTCTTTCATTTTTTCTTCAATAATCTTTGTGTATTTTAGTCTACAGTTCACATCTGAAAGTTGCTCAACTTTTATTCGCTTTAAAACTTTCTTACATGTTATTCTTTTCAATACGAAATTCAATTTTATCCTGCTCAAGACTAAATAGTGATCACTTCCAATTTCAAATCCTCTGTACACTCTGGTGTCCTGCACCAGGGAGAAAACATCACTATCAACAATAACATAGTCAATGAGACTTTTCTTATTCCTTGCTTCTTCTCTCCATGTGAATTTGTGCATATTTTTATGTTGGAACATGGTGTTAGTAATAACCAGTCCATGTCTTGAGCAGAAATCCAATAGGCATTTGCCATTATTATTAGCTTTGCTCTTTTCTCCAAATTTTCCCAAAATATTTTTGTATGTCTGACAATTTTCCTACTCTGCTATTTAGATCCCCAACAAGGACCAACTTTTACTTTTTCATTGTGTCAGTTGCGTTTTCTAAAGCATCAAAAAATTCTTCCACTTCTACCTTAGTAGAACTTCCTGTGGGACCATAGGCACAAATAAGTCTCATTGTCCAATTCCCCATTCTGATATTAGCCCACATCACTCTACTTGAGACTGCCTGCCATTCAAGAAGATTAGCCTCGTATTTAGTGTTGAATACTATGGCTACTCCTTCTTTTCCTTGATTGTCATGTCCTGAATATAACATTTTGTATTTATTGCTCAGAAAGATCTCACCAGTTTTGTCTTTTTTGTTTCAGTCACCCCCTATTATGTCGATCTGGTATGTATCTAATTCCTCAGCTAGCTCCATTTCTTTGCCATTCAGGCTTCTTATGTTGATAGTACTGATCTTTAACTCTGGTGATGTTGAGTTGGGGTGTGCTTTCAGATTTGTTCCAGTAGCTGACTTTTCGCTGTTTGCCTGGGTTCCCTGGCAAAAACAACAGGGGCCTTTTTTAACCAGGCGATGCCCCAGCCGGCATGAAATTTTGTCATGTTGTACCATCATTTTGTATACTGGTTTAAGCCAATAAGAATACAATTTGGTCGGCTAAATCTCAAATAGCCAGCCCATCCTTGTTCGTTCAGTATCCAGGTAGATACCCAACAGGGTGAACCATGAGAAGGTGAGGATTGAACATTAGGTCAGAATCCCTGGTCGGTTCTCCGCATTCCTTTATAGACTATGTGGAGGTCTCCTCTCAGTTATACAGCTTTGACCTTTAAGCACACTCCCCTAACTGCTCTCTACTGAGTCAATGATTATTTAAAGAGCTCTTGGTGACACCATCAAGAATGTAAGAGCATATTCAATGGTTGGATAAAGATTACTTCTTTACTTTATGCAGATGATATCATTCTCTTAATAACTCTTCAAAACAATTAACAAAATAAACAGCTGATATAACGGATTTGATGTGAAACTTGGAAGTAAATAAAGACTGAAGCATGAAAATGGAAAATAATCTAAACAGTAAATCAATATCAGTTATGCATTTGGACTAGAGACACAATTTAAATAAGAGGAGATGTTTAGATGAATAAATTTATAAGGACTAAATGAAATTAACCACGAAAATAGCAGTAAAAAAAAAAAAAAAAACACGGTATTATGAATCTGACAACTGTGGCAAAAATAAACAGTTGATCAAAGATCGAAGTTCAGTGATACAAGCATATATCAATGAAGTATCAGAAAGGAACCTGCAATTATTAATATGAAAGAATATGTAATGATAACTAATTTTAGATGGTATGGTCATATAAACATCATGAGAGACAGGAAAGATTAGTTAAGCAGCAGGTTTCTGAAATAACAATGGCACACGAAGGAAGGAAGGTAAATGAGAGAAAAATTAAGACAGAAATGGGCCAGTGCAACCATAATAATCTCAATCTCTAAGAAGAAAACTTGATAGCAGACTAGTAAAGAAATTTTGCATTTGCTTATGTCTTATATATCCCCTCCAATGGTATCAGCTGCTAGGAAAACAATTTTGTATATTTTCTTTAAATCACTTATTTTTCATGACAAAAAATAATAAAAAATATACTAAATCTATAACAACCAGAATTCTTTCTTTCTTTTTTTTTTTTTTTAAATAGTTTTTCAATTATGCATGATAGTAGGATCCCTAAAAAAAAAAAAAAAACTAATAATTTCATTTCACATTTAACAGCAGTAAAGAGGTAGGTTAATATATACCTTCCTATCAGTGGATACACTGGATGTTAATCCACTGACCAAAACATGAGTTTGAAATGCAGGTAATACCATTAAAATGAAATGATTACAAATTTAAGACAGTTGACATGGCCAGGTGGATAGTTAACAAACATGGAATGTAATTAATAGTGAAAAGTTTTTTCTGTTGTCACAATAGCATCTTCAAACACAAAATATACTGTGGAGATGCAGAAATACATTACATTAATGTACTCCTGATGCCAGTTGCCAGTGATTTCCTTACTGTTAAGATTAGATATAAATGCAAGCCAACACTTGAATTTAAATACATGACATGCCATGTTTGAATGCTTTTTGAGCACCAATACTGACTTGAGGATGGCAAATGTAACATTAAAAATTTCTATAATAACCTCTGAATTAAACATGCAATTTCAATTAAAAAAAAGTGCATATTACAAAAAACAGCCATGAGGTGTGGTCTGTGATGACAAGCTTAGAAATAAAGCATGCAATACAGAAGTGACAAATAAATAATACTGCATGCTTTGTACACACCATACAAATCATACCTTTGAATACTGATGATTACATTTTCCATTTTGCCAACATGAGATATGTTGGGGTTCACCAATAATTTCCACAAAGCCACTATCAGCAAGATTATCACTATATAAGTTATGAACATTTATGACCTCCTGATTTCCATTATCTTCCTTTACAGCATTACAGTTTGGATCAAGAAGACAATGTTCAGATTCAAGTGGTAAATGAATATTTACAGGAATATCTGTATTATTTATATAGTCTTCAGTACTAGATTTGTCAGATGGACTTGTGACTTCACTGGCATCACCAAACTGTAATCTATTTATGATGTCTTGAAACCCACTTTCTTCAGAACTTGGTGATTTTATCATAGATAATTCCATAGCATTATTGCTGGGCAAATTCTGAGTAGAACAGATCTGCAAATAATCTGAAGTATATAACACTTTTTCATGAACAAAGGCACTAAAACAAGGTTCCGTGATACTTCGTTTCATCTTTGATGATGGTGCCAACTGCTTTTGTGTAATGGCAAAGCGAATTTGTTGAGCAAGTGTATAAGTAGAATTTACAGACTGGGATTTAGGGATATTAAATTGATTCCTATCTTGTACTGAAGAACTACTTTTTCGCCTCATTTTTCCATCAACCATAGAATCAGAAAATCCTGACTTAATGTCTTGTGCCTTCAAGAAAGAAACTGGATAACTGGAACAATTCAGATCATTGTTACTATCACCATCTGAACTGCTACTATCATTACTGTCACTATGTGCTAAGGACTTATTCCGCTCACTTAAATCATCCATACTTTTCTCAACGAGTTCATTTTTGTAGTCAGGCTCAGGAACTTCCAAATGGTCAATAATGCAAGCATTAATATCCTTTGTCTCATTTTCTTGTATTTTACTTTGGTAATCTGAAGGCAATTGCTGATGAATTAACCCTGAACAATGAGAAGCACCATATTCTTGTGAAGACAGTTTATCAGCATCATGATATGATTCTGCACCAAATGAAATTTGAGAAGGTTCACCACTTAACAAACCTTTGCACCACAGTTTTCTCTTGTGATGACTGACTACTTCAGAAATGCTACTATTGCTTTCATTTACAGAACTGTTGTCTAATTCTGGATCAGATACTGAAGTTAATTTCCATATGCATTGTGAAGGTTGTTTATAAGTAACCATACCAACTAATTCTTCATCTAATTCCAAAACAAATTTTTTTACTTCATGAATTTCCATTTGAAGATCATCTAGTTTTGCAGTAGTAGCAACACCAATATCTTCATCAGAAGATTCAAAACATAAACTTATATCTGAAATATCACTAGCTACTGAAATTTCGCGTTTTAATCGCTTCACAAGTTCATTATAACTTCTGCCATGGAATATTTCCTTTATTGCTTTTAATTCTGATTTTGAAAACATTAATGAAATATCACTTTCTTCCTCCTCTGTATTATGCTCTTTGTCAGCTTGATTCCCTTGGCAAGTAAATTTACTGGAAATATATTCTTGCATTTCCACATTTTCTATTCTTTGCAAACTGTGAGAGTGTTGCGATGCAAGCGGAGAGCTAATCTCTGGAGAATTACTGTCATAAGATAATGAATCGCAGAGTGAAAGGGTATCTTGATCTTCTAAGGAACTCATCAGACAATTATTATCAATCTCTGAACTACTGCTTTTTTTAAAAGAAAATGTTCTGCTTCTTTTTGGTAGTAAATGATCTTCATAATTTTCATCTTCAAGCCATAATAATGAATTGTATCCCCGAATTCCATGTAATTTGAAATCAGCATAACTATCACTACTAGTATGAACAGATGTCGCTTCCTTAGCTATAAAGAGAGATGATGTCTGACCTTTCTGAAGAATACATGAATTCACAGAATTTTCATCAAGGACTGATGAGGTAAAGTCATTATGGCAGTGTTGAAGCTTTGAAGAAGTTAAGGCAGGGCAATGGACAGAAGTGACTGTGGACCCAGCATTTATCACACTTTTAGAAGGTTCCTGCAAAAGTTACAGCAAAATTAAATTTTTAGAAAGAATACTAATTATTTTTGAAAAACTAATAATTAAAAAATTGCTGAAGTATTATTTAGTTTTTTTAAAAAATATTTTTATACTAATATAAAATTCATGTTTATATGAAATTAACAAAACTTTTCCAAAACTGATATCAGATTAAAGACAGTTGGGTATGTCACTAATCATGGGAAAGGGATCATGAATATTCATTCTTCTTAATGTCTCTTGGAAGAATATTTTGTTTTGTTGCATATGTTTCACACAGTGCCCACAGCAACACTTGGAAGGCCAAAAGATTAATACTCAGGCCATAACAGTCTTTTTTAGCTATATATATATATATCATCATCATCAAATTCCTGCCATGTACCCTCAAGGGGTGTACAGGATATGATAGTACTACATGAAAAAAATTACATCATTATTAATTTCCTATCTACAATTTTCCTCCAAATCAGTCTGTTACTTGTCAACACTCCAACATTATCAGATCTTATATTTCTATTGTCTAAAGCACTCTGTACCGTATCAATCCACCTATATTTTGGTCTTCCTCTGGGTCGTTTTGCTGCCAACCTGGCAGAGAACACTTGTTTTGCTAATCTTTCCTTGCCCATTCTGTTTAAGTGACCACACCACCTGAGATTAGTTCTGCTAACGCATTTCTGAATGCTAACAATGTCAAGTTCTTTCCTAATATCCTCGTTTTTAATATGATACTGCCATTGATGCCATCTGTTCATGCCTATAATCTTTCCCAGGACTCTCATATCTGTGGTCTCTAGTCTTTGGTCAAGTGTTTTACTTCTGACCCAACTCTCAGATCCATAAGTTAAAACTGGTTTGAACACTGTCTTGTATATATATATATATATATATATATTGAAATTCAGAATAATCCAGTTGCTATGTTATTATTAACATTTGACCATGGAGTCAAAGTACTCATTGCATGGGGGGGGGGGTAATACTCTCTCATGCAAAAAATCATCGAACAGTGCCTTAAAACCTCTAGCTCAATTATCCTCTGCATTCGTTGGTAACCAATGCAGAGGATAAGTTGAGCAGGGGAATGAATGACTAGCATCATTCATTCATAGTTAATTTTTTTTTCTTTTACTTGCTACATATGGAAAGAACTCACTATAAAATTTTTCTTTGCTCAAGTGGCTAATTTCTGTTAATGATGCACTTTTGCTGTAGTTACTGAGTTACCATCCTGGCTGGCCTGCTCTTTATACCCTTCATGCAAATGAGTACAATGAAATGCAAAATACCAACATTCATCTTGTGTTGACTCCACAGTGTCTTCTTCCAGATTTCATGCTTATTTTCTTCATCCATTTTACTCCAACCAAATTTAGTCTTTTCATCTTTGGAATACACTCAGACACTGCTGTTGTTAAATAGCTCTTAATCAATACCCAAGCTGCATCTGTCTCCTTTGCAACTAATTCTTCTTTTTATGCTCTAGCTACTAGTCTCTTAAGCTTTTCATAATCACCAGCCTTGTAGTTCCAAATATATCCCTTTTCACAGAGGTTCTCATATGACTGGCTACAACCTAGGTAACCAGTTCATGGTCACTCTCACCAGTCTGAGGAAGATTAGACACTTTTCACAATCACATCCTCTGATGATATAACCAGATCTAAGATTCTTAACCCTGTGTACCTTCTGTTACATATTGCCTAAGAATGTTGTCCCTTAAGAACTCAAATTCAGTCTCCTTATTCCCTGATGCTATCTCTTCATGCCACTTAATATATTTGGGCACGATGCAGTAAAACTTACATCATATCCAAAAGGTACCCATGCATTTTGGTCTCTTGCTATAATTGAAATGACCCATAATGCACTTCGCTTGCTCACTAAACCGAGTTGCTCATACCTTTCTTTGTCTCCACCCTCCACATTCCCTGTATTGTAGCAACACCCAACCAAATATCTCCTTCTATCAACCATGTGTGGACATAATTTCCCTGCTATTATCAGCAGCACTCTCCCTCCTGTCTTGCCCTTCCCATCATCATGATAAACATCATGTCCTTCCATTTCTATTCCTTTCAAGATATCATTCTTATCCAAGTATGTTACATACATACATAGTTTATTCACAAAATGATACAATGTGAAAAGGGAAAAAAGATTCATATTAAAAATTAAATATTGCAAATTATGGTCTTCCAATCTGTCTAGCTTGAGCTAACCGGTAGATGTCAGATGGAGTTTTGCAATCTAGCCTACTGATGGTTTCACATATGTATTGGCAAAATTGTTTGCATGCATGGTCTTCCTCTAATGCATTTGCCATCTTCTGGTTTGTACAGGATGAAGGATTCCAAAAAGGGTGAGTCTTCAGGTGCCCAAGCCATCTGAGTTGTAGTTTTTTACTATACTGACAAGTGGTTCTCGCTTAGCCAGATTTAGCACAGCAGAGTTAGTTACGTGGTCCATCCAGGTGTATCCAAGGATCAGTCTGAGACAAGTAGATGTTCCAAAGGAGTTAATTAGATCTGTAGTTTTTTTGGTGCTTATTGTCCAGGTTTGAGAACCATACAAGAAGATGGATCTACTGGTTGCATGATATAGTCTTAATTTTGAGTTTAATGATACTAATGATGATTTCCAGATGGGGGTGGGGAGTTTGTTATGGAAGACTAGAGCCAGCTGTTTACATTTTCTGATATCACTTTCTGTATTGCTGATGTACGATCCAAGGTATTGAAAGTCCTTTACTCTTTCTAAGGGTTTATTGTTGATATGAAGTATAAAGTTGTCACAACCTATTGAGAATACTTTGGACTTTTGATCTGCAGACCAATAAGTTTAGCCTGTGCCTCTAGTAGACTGAGATGTTTTTGTGCATTTGTTGGTTCTGTATCAATAAGTACAACATCGTCAGCAAAGCTCAGATCAGTTATTTGCATGGTATGGGTGGATGTTTTAATGTTAAAACCAAGATCTTCTGTGTTGAAGGTCCGGAAGATGTAGTCCAAGCATATTAAAAACAAATAAGGTGATAGTACATCACCTTGCAGGACTCCTGTTGTCACTGGAAATGATTCAGATGTTTCTGTTTTAAAGATTACTGTAGCATTGTAATCTTTATAAGGTACTGAGATTGCCTGTATGAGTTTTGACATACATGCATTCATTGCTGCATTTTGAATCCACTCTCCTTACGCTGTGCCTCCCTAGCCCAATTCCATTTCCCTGTTCAATTTGCATTTCTATTCTCAGATTCTCATCTCCATTCTCCTGCTCATTTACATCATCTTGGACTTCCACTGATGCCTTGTTTGCGTCACTGATTGCACTTCCTGGTGGCTCACTCCAAAACCATAGATGCAGTCAATTACTCTTATACATTTCAATTTTTTCCTCAAACTCATTCTACACATTCACAAACTGCACTCTTTTTTTTTCTACACACATTTCCACTAAGATCTTTGTTCTATGCCACAACTCATCATTGTCACACTAACACACAAACTATTCTTCCTACCACACTGTTGTCTTTCATCCTACTCAATCATTTCTGTATTCATTATCACATTCTCCACACTCATATTCTCATACTTACTCTTCTGGCTATCATTCTCAGTCTTACACCCATCACTGCATTTCATCTGGTATTCTTCGCTTCTCATTTAAGATTTTCATTCAAATCAACGTAGTCCATTAATATATACTTTCTGTAGACCCTCACTTTCTCACTTCTCTTGTTTATTATTATTATCATTATTATTATTTGACATCCAGGGAGTCCAAGACTCATCGAGGGAGGGCACTCACTCTACAACTCTCTGTCTCCATCACTCACCCTCATTCACCAAATGCATCATCTACACCAATGCCATCTACTGTCCAACACCACTAGTATTTTAACAGGCATTCACAAACATCCATGCCCACGGCAGGATTCAAACCCACAGCCTTTTGGCTGGAGAGTGGATATGCTGTCTGGCCAACCAGGCCAGGTAATCTCTCAACAAACACATCTACCACATTTGCCCACACACACATATATTACACTCCCAACAATGAACCATCTTAGTAAAATCCACACTGCTCAACACACTCAATTTTCATGCTGTGTGAAAGTGTTGAGCAATCAAAATACCAGAACACATTCGGGGAGACAAAGTAACTAATAATGTACACATCAATTTGGTAATGGTACAATGGCATCCAAATGAAAGACCATGACTATGTGCCAAGTGATTTATATCACCATATTTAATGGAAGTTTGGGTTTCCAAATATTCATGCATGATTTTTATGGATAATACTGAAATATTTTTCAAGATCAGTAAGGTGATCATAAACATGGAATGCCACAGAACAGGCAGAAGGGAGGGGGGGGAGGTGTATTAACATATTAAATCACAAATTCAAGTCAAACCATAAAATGATAAGTTCTATGCCCTTTTACTATGATAATAACCAACCACGATTTTATTATAACAACTCTTTCAAGACTAAATAAACCTCTTTGGGTAAAAAAAAAAAATTTTTTTAAAAATAAATAAATAAAAAAGTGGTGAATTGAAATAGTTAAAACTGTACAACTGTAGTGTTTAGGGCTAATCCATAAAATTCTAAAATCCTGTTGGAAATGATGTTCTGGCCACCATAACGTAGAGCATGCTGAACTTCACTGAAATCTGATCAGCCTAAGCAACTGATTCCTCAGCCTACACACTAGTGAGTCTGTTAGTAGCTTGGAATATATGCCCCAACTAACAGGACATGACACCAATTCCTGGTTGGCTGAGATGTGAAATTCACACTACTCAGATGGGAACAAAAATCAAGCCTCTGTGTTAGATGAGTTTCATCACCTGGTGTAATACCACTAGTATTGAAAGCTTGCCATTATAAGAATGCCAAATGGGATGACCTCCGAGATTTCTATGCCACATTACCATGGTTGGACTATTGCTTTCGATCTCCTAACCCAAGCATATGCACTGAATGCAATCACTCAAGTAATCCTCTTGGGAATGGAAAGAATATTCCCCATTCCATGCCAAAAGATGCACCAAGGCTGTACAAATCAAGAACCAAGAATACTGCAAATGGCTATCAACAGAAACTCCACCTTCTCTCATCATTTACACCAAAGCACAAAACAGTTGCAAGAAAATTATCACTGCATCAAAACCAATCTGCAAAGAACCAAAAAGCAGTAAAACTTGTATCATGCCCAAAAGGAAGCCATGCATTTTGGTCTCTAACCCAAGCAGTTGGCAACAACTTTTGTTCAACACTCCTCCCCCAACTGCTCCTGCACCCAGATGGGTCTATTGCATCATCATCTGCTAAAAAAGCTAATAAATCTCTTGCTAGTGGCTATGTGCTTCGCAACCATATGCCTGTGGAAGGAGTGTCCTAGGTTTGATTCCCGTCGACGATGCGAGGAGCTTAAGGATCTTCCTCAGCCATAGTCAAGTTAGCTGGTCTTGGGCATGGACAGCAGGGTTTTTTCCAGTTTATCTAGGGTTTTTTCATCCCACAAGCAGGCAAACCGGTCCAGTGAACACACACGGATTACAGCCAGGAATACTGACCCAGCCAGGTCCGATTCGTCAGCTATGCCAGTTCTGGAGCCCGGATAAAATCTGGGGGGATAAAATTGCATTATCATCCGCTAAGAAAGCTAATAAATCTCTTGCTAGTGGCTATGTGCTTCGCAACCATATGCCTGTGGAAGAAGTATCCTAGGTTTGATTCCCGTCGACGACGCGAGGAGCTTAAGGATCTTCCTCAGCCATAGTCAAGTTAGCCGGTCTTGGGCATGGACAGCAGGGTTTTTTCCAGTTTATCTGGGGTTTTTCATCCCACAAGCAGGCAAACCGGTCCAGTACACACACGGATTACAGCCAGGAATATTGACCCAGCCATAGGTCCGATTCGTCAGCTATGCCGGTTCTGGAGCCCAGATAAAATCTGGGGGGACTGAGATGGTCCCGTACTTCCCTGTAAAGGGGGGGTTCACGGCCGTGTATCATCATATGATTATTATTATTAATCTCTTGGCATCATATTTTTCCTCAAATGCTTGGTTAGATAATTTTGGTAAATGTCCCCCAACCATTCCAAACACCCAGCACTCGTTGCCTCCTCTGAACTTTCATCAGAAAGTGATTAGAAAAATCTTATCCAAATTATATATCAGAAATTGTTCCCTGGCTCTGACAGAATTCCTCCAATTGTGCTGAAGATTTTTGCTCCAGAGTTGACTCCTATTTTATGTTGCCTCTTTATACTCTCCACCAGCATCTATCTATCTTATGCCCTGGAAGTTAGCCCATGTCCAACCTATTCCCAAGAAAGGTGACAGATCCTTACCATCAAACTATTGCCCAATCTCTCGCAGCTCAGTCCTCTCTAAATTAATGGAGAGAACCATCAACAGCCAACTTTTATGCTATCTTGAAAGTACTCAACTAATAAACGACTGCCAGCATGGATTCTGCCAACACTATTCAACAGGGGATCTGCTGATCTATGTCACACACACTTCTAGGTAAGCACCATGGAAGTTTAGTGAATCCCAAGTGGTTGCACTAGATATCTTAAAGGCTTTCAGCCAGATCTGGCACAAGGGCCTATTAAGTAAGCTTCCATCATTCAATCTGTTCTGTGACTTTTGCAACTGGGTCACCAAGTTTTTTCAGTAGATACACATTGCATGTAATAAGTTTCTTCTATACATCAATGAGCTGCTCCAGCTGACTACCAATCCAATGCAAAGTTATGCGAACAATAGAACACTATATTTCTCCTCCTCCTTTGACAAACTTTGCACAAAGCAAACCACCACAACTACAGAGCAACAACCTCTGCAAGCTTAAATTCTGATCTCCATATTTGTAAAACACAGTTCTGCTTTATTTCCCCCCCAAAAAAGACCATATTATCCTAGCCTTACCTTTGACATCCAGATTCTCTTGACTCTCAAGACACATTACAACAACTACCTTCACGGAATCCAAAAAAATCAGGATTCCTCTTTTGTTCAAGGCATTAACTTTACTCTCAAACAACCATTAACCTCAAATGTACAAATCACAAATCTGCCAATCCAATTGAATACTGCTTGCACATCTGGGGAGGCAAGATGTGCCATTAAGATGTGCTCCTCCCTAAAAACACAGTAAAAAAGAAAGCAGTCAAACTAATTAACTTTTGGCATTGGTTAGCACAACTTGGCCAAAAGTTATAGGCATTGTGAGACACGTTGGCTGAGGATGATATGGTCATGGCTGATACTGGGAGAAGGAATGGTCACAGTCAGGGTAGGAAATGGAATTCATACAGCTGCTAAGAGATAATTACCTGAAGCAACAAGAGATTTTAGAGTGCTGGATCTGATCATTGCATGAGAGAACTTAACACTAAACAGTCTAGCTATGCTGCCTCCACTTGGAGAAAATGATATGTAGTCTTGACCTGAAAGATTGCCAGACATGCAGAATTTTCTATTAAGAAGGGATATGTGTTGAATTACAAAGCAGGTGATTATGACAAGCTGAGGAGTACGCTTTAAGAAGAGCAATAGCATAACAATTTGGAGGGGAGATATAGTGGTGCATGGGAAATGGTCAAAGGGTATTTGAAGAAAGCAGTATCTGAATGTATGCCTAGAGTCAGAAGGATAAATCAGGTAGGAGTTAGATGGATGAATAACTAGTTTCATTAACAAAAGTTGGACATAAAGAAAAAGGTGATTAGCATGTCCATGAGAAGTATAAGGTGTAAATAAGAAGGGTGACTGGTATGGTAAGGAGGGCTAATTACGAGAGAAAGCTAGCTATGAGGCCAAAAGAAACCTTAAGGAGTTCTTTAGCAATGTGCATATAAAATAGGAATGATTACAGAAGGATGATTTTAAGAAGTGCTTATGGAGGGGAGGTAACAGAAACAAACCAAACAGTTGCATTATGGGATACGCAATAAAAAAGTACAGTTCAGGTGCAAACTTTGTTTGCTTACACTTGGATAAAGGATTAAACCAAGTATATAAGTTCTTGGTATCTTTAATTTATTCCAACAAACCAAATAGTTAGATTACTGAGTGAGCATTTTGCAGGAGAGTGTACCATCTAGGTGATGACATTGCAATGTCAGATGTAACACTGACTGATAGGAGAATAGAGGTTGAAGGAGGTGCTTAAAATATTGCAGAACCTCAATATAAACACAGCCATGGGATTAGATGGCATATTGATCTGTGTATTACGAGAATGTGCAAAGAACAAGCAGTTTAATTTAAACCTCAGAGCTGGGTAGGTGCCAATGGAGCAGAAAGAGAGATTGGAGTCTCCTTTATTTCACTGAATAAAGGAGACTCCAATACAGAAGCAGCAAATTATAGGCTAATCAGCATCTCAGGAGTGGTGAAAGTATTGGAGAACTTCGAAAGACAGAATTCAGGACTGGATGGATAGGAATATTATACTCTATAAGGAACCAACATGGTTTTGTGAAGGAGAGATCTTACCTTAATAATTTGCTTACTTTTTATAATCAAGTGACAATGGAGTTGGATAAGGGAAATGGCTACTCAGTGATATTGCTAGACTTTGCAAAAGCATTTGACAAGATTCCACATAGAACCCCATTGCATAAATTGGATCAAATGGGGATGGATAAGAATCTAGTGATTTGGATTAGAGGATGGCTGATTGATAGATATCAAAGAGTGATTTATGGAGAAGTTGAGTCTAGGACAGGAGTTGGCAACCTTTTTGGATTGAAGAGCCATTTTTAAAATTATATCTGTTAAAAAAAAATTAGGAAGCCGCACTTTTTTCTTTTACTGTAATAACACATTATCATACTTTGAAAACACAGGGGTTACATGTGTTTTTAAAATTTAAAATATCACATGAAATTATATGATATTTTAAAATATTAAATAATAAAACAAAGATTTCCTTCTCCTTACAAAAGGATATGTATAAAATCCAATAACATAACTATTTCTTTAATTTTTTTAATTTAAAATATCTTCTTAGTGCAACTTTTGCTGTTGAACTTCTTCGGATAGTTTCTCAATATGTGGCAAATACGCCGTAATTTTCATTTCCAAACATGACGATAGATTCACGTTGTTTAGTTGGTTTCTCAACTTACTTTTAATAAAATTCATATTAGAAAATATTTGCTCACACAAATGTGTTGATCTGAAAATCAATAGAAGTCCAAATGCGTATGTTTTTAATTGAATGTAAGTGTCCGGTAAACAATTCCACGTGTCAAATACAATCTGATCTTGCTTTTTAAGATCTTCTATTTCAGACCATTTGTGTTGTATTGCAAGAGTAGATTTTTTTCTTTCCTACTCCTCCAGGTCAACTCAAGATTTCTAAATTTTGAATTCCACAAATCCTTGGTTTTTCAGGTCCTCTAACTCAAGTTGAAATGCTGCCTCATCAATTCCAGCAAAAGGTGAAAAATTTAATTTGGCAGGATTAATTTCATGTGGTCGCAATAAAAATGACAGTTGCCTTGTTCTTTCTAAAATCCTGAAATCTCCCATTAAATTCAGATCACATATTTACCACAATTTCTTTGAAAAAGGTTAAATTTATGGAATTATCAGCTTGTTCTTGTTGATATTTCTTCAACGTAGGAAAATGTAATAATGTGCCTTTCTCTAAGTCTGTCACAAACAAATATAATTTTTGTTCAAACGAAATCACTTCTAAAAGCAAAACTGCTGCCTTTCCCTGTAGTTTTTTATTTAGTGCGTTTAAATGGAAAGTCATATCCACCATAAAGTAGAATTTTTGTAACCAATGAGTATCTTCTAACTGTGCATATTCAAGGTCCTTTTGTCTTAGAAACAATTTAACCTCTCCAAGGGTGGCAAATCGCATCAACACCGCACCTCTGGAAAGTCATCTTATTCTGTTATGCAAAAGAAGATCTGAATATTCGCAATCGATTTCTTTAAGAAGTTCACAAAATTTCCGATGATGTAGCGGTATTGCCATTATTTTGTTAACAATTTCTACAACCAAATCCATCTCTACTGTTATCTCTTTTGGAAAAGTTTGTGCACAAAGTATCTCTAGATGGATTATGCAGTGAAAGGAAAACACGTCATGCAAAATTTGTTTTTTAAATAAAGAAACAAAACCTTTTTTTGTACCTTTCATGCTCGGCATCCCATCGGTCGAAATAGATATTATTTTGTTAATATTAATACCCCTACTTTTCAAGCAAGTGGTAACAGCAGATTCAATGTCTTCTCCACGAGTTTGTCCTGTAAGTGGCAGTATATTGAGTAATTCTTCCTGAGGTCCTTGAGAGTTTATGTATCTACAAATAAGTACAATGTCATCCACATCACATGATTCATCACAGGCAATGGAGAATCCCAGTGTTGAATTTAGATCTGTAACCTGTTGATTAGTTATATCTTCTGCCATTCATATAGTTCTGTCCCTTACAATCTTAGCAGATAATGGCATGTCTTTTATTTTTGTAATTATTTCCGCTTTGTTTTTAAAATTGCAGAAAAGATATTTGGACATTCTAATAACATTCTTTCACGTATTCGCCATCCATAAAAGGTTTTCCTTGTTTAACAACTTCTTAAATGGCCACAAAACTAGCAATAGCTGTATTTCTTGATTCTTTTATCCATTTGGAAAATGAACATTTAGTTGGATTTACTTTGCATTGCAACTCTTCTACTGCCTTTTTTCTTTCATCTCCCCATGGGTATGCTTTGTCAAATGTATCGTGTTTATTTAAAAAATGTCTTTGTATATTTGATTTTTTTATTATTTGAAAGCTTTTCATGGCATATTAAACACATTGGAAATCTTGCTGTATTTGCTACAAATGTATAGGTTTCGGTCCATTCATTTTTAAACTCCTGATTTTCTTGTTCTATCTTCCTCTTCTTTGTTGACATTTTAAATACTATAAAAATATTTTAATTTTGTTAATATTTAATTGAATGTTACAATATTCACGTTATCTAACACAATCACCAGTAAATAAAAGCATGGCAATGTCCACTACAAAACCTTTACTTATTTTAACAAAGTGAGCAGATTTACATACCACACCTGCACTATATACAAAGACAATGGGCACGTTCAGACAGGTAAGCGCTACCATAGCGCTACATGTGCTAGCCTAGTGTGACATCATAAACGTGTCCGAGCCAACTGCTTGATTGTAGCGATCGCCATTTGTTAAAAATTAATTTAATTTGTAGCGATTAATTTTTGCTACAAAGTAGCGCTCTGCCTGGCTGATCGTGCCGAATATAAATTGACGTTTTTTGAGTATCGGCATATGGTTAAGGGTCATTTGACCTACAAAATATTTCTTTTTACTTCTATGCTTAGATAGATCATTTAATAACGAAAAGAGCCGCAATTATTCATTCAAAGAGCCGCATGTGGCTCTAGAGCCACATGCAGCTCTTTGAACAAATGAACAGGTTGCCGAACCCTGGTCTAGGCCAATGACCAGTGGAGTACCACAGGGCTCAGTACTTGGTCCTCTGTTGTTGAATTTGCCTATTAAAGATATAGGAATTATTTGATAGGAAATATTTGGCTATTTGCTGATGATGTTAGACTAGGAAGAGAAATAGTAAATGGAGGTGATGCAGAAATCCTGCAGGATTTCTGCATCACCATGACAAACAGACTGGCAGTATATGAACAGGTAAATGGCTGCCAGTTTAACATGGCTAAGTGTAAAGAGAAGAATAATCACAGTGCAATTAGCTTTCAATAATATCTCTAGTTTATTTTCTTCTTTCTATACCTAGCTCGAAATAGTTTACAAACAACTTATAATCACATTAAATCTACTAAAGGGCTGTCGATGTGCAACATATATCCTCTCAGTCTAATCATTCCCCCCTTCCTGTGGTATAGACTGTTTCTAGAAACGGAGCTCTGGAGAGCCTTGTCACCACAAAAGTATATCTTACTTAGTTGGAGGAAATGCCAACTAGACCACTAGGCGGTAGATGTCTTTCATCAGATAGCGAAATACCACTGCCTCACTCATTCGAGACCTGAAGTGGCTGCTATCATGTTTGGTCACTAGAGCTAGAGTTCTGGTTTCTATCCCCTCCCCCACTCTTCCCACATGCAGTGGGAAGAGTGGGGGTGGGGATAGAAACCAGAAGAGTGGGGGTGATGTCCTCACTGACATACCAATCTCACTGTAGGGGTGCCTGGACCTTCTCCCATTCGAAGGTACAGCAGTAAACGGTTCCAAAGGCCAGCTGCTTGTTAGCACACAGGACCGAACCAGTTAGTAATGAATCTGGAGGCTTCCGATCAGCTAGTATCAAAGCCTGCAACCACATATTTTGTCAGTTTGTTAGCTGGAGGGAAACCAAATATCATGGCACCAGGGGGAACTGTTGAGTCATGGAGAGGAGACTAGGTCTCCTGTCCAAAAATCCAACCAAACAACATTAATTCTTATCAAAAAAAAAAGTTTTCACATCCACCATTTAGTCATCTCTTTTATTACTATTATCATTATTTGTCACCTCCAGGGAGTCCAAAGACTCATCAAGGCATCTACTCTACAACTCTGTCTCCACCACTCACAACTCCACCAACTAACCGCAACTACACCAACTGTTATGTCGGAAGACATAACGTTATTATCGTTTAGAATAAGAAATTAATAATCTACCAGAAGTGAACGTTTATGTATAATTTTGTAATATAGTATTGTATAATCTTAATTTAGTATTGTGAAATTTCAGTGTACAAAGTATATAACAGTTACTTAGTTGGAAATTTTTGTATGTGAACAACCAATCATTTTGTTAGAAAAGAGAAATCAAATACTATACCAAATGTGTACGGCCAACTTCAGTAAGTCTGTTGTGAAGAACTGTGCTTTCCCCCCTTCATTTTATGGAAAGTTACGAGAGTTTAGTTAGGTTGCTGCGAGTGGCACTATGTGCTGGGAGAGATGCAATGAGAGTAGGATGCATGCACGTCCGACGACAGTGGGAAAGAGAGGTAGTTTAAAAGCGAATGCATCGCTATGTTCAAGGCCTTTTTTCTCGGAGACGTTTTCCTGTTGCTGTTCACCTGTGAGATGTGAGATGGATCATCTGACTGGTAGGAGGGAAGCTTCCACGTGGTTCCCCTAGTTGTGGAAAGTATAATTGTAAGACAAAGGAAACTACCAGTCGGAGATAAAGAAAGCCCAGCAGACTTAATGGTGGAAAACAAGAATGTGGATGTCCATTCGAAATTACAGAAGGAAAGCCTAGGTATTATTGTGATGAAATAAATCTGAAGTAGCCTAGAGATTTAGTGCAGCAAATCGGTAAGACGAACTTTATATTTTCTAATCTGTGAATTTAATTGCGAGGATCTGAAGTGTGTGGAAAAGGACAATCCTAGAACTGTGGCCGAATATAACTGCAAGAAATAATGTCATTGTTTCGTATTACGTATTTGTAAAGGAACTATTAATGTTACTCAGATCTTGGAAAAGAGAAAGAAATGTTAAATTGGATAGGACTATTAAGGAAAGTTTTGATTCCTAGCGTGTTTAAGAGAGAGAAAAATAAGTAACAAATCTTTAACTTTGGTATTCTGTGATATAAGCTTTAAAGTAATGTATTTCTGTGATTTATAATTTAGTATTGGTATTCTTAAACATGAATTTTCAAAGGTTTTTTTTAAATATGTGTACAAGAATGAGATAATATGTATGTGTATTCAGATTGAGAGACTGACTAAGTTTATATAAATGACTTGTATGCTTTATTTCAGTGAAATTAAATTGTTCTGTTATTACAATGAAGTTAGTTTTCCTTATGTCTAGAGCTACTGCACTTGTTCATAAAAGTTAAACGAACCTCTTAAAGACAGGAAATAGTTAAGGATCAGGTCACGATTGCAAGTTACAAAAAAATTTATTGAGAAGAGTGAATGCTGACTGGCTTCTAACTCCCTGGTTTTAATTTCAATATATCCATGGACTCAAAGTGGCATAACAAAAACAAATAAATTTCTTTGAGTTTAAATAGGTAGATAGAACCAGAGCTGAGACGAAGAAGTTGGCATCCACCATTTGCATTTCTTTGTCTCACAAGACCTCAGCTTCATTCTTGTCAGAGGTACGGCCATATTGGGAATTGAGAATTAAGAATAGGAAATTTTAAGAGAAAGTCGACACGACACAACGCCATCTATCACCAACCACCGCTACTGGTATTTCCACAGACAATCGCAAACATCCATGCCCGAGGTGGGATTCAAACACGCAGCCATTTGACTGGGGAGCAGATACGCTAACCACTCGGCTGGCCGAGTCATTAACATACAGTAATCTTTCAGTAATCTAAAATGGTACTTTCTATTAGAGCCCCAACTGGCAACTTTAACAACCACTGTCCATCTCAACTGGCTGAACTACGCATTACACAGTTATTTTTACCACAAGGGTAGCACTTGTGCATTCATCAGAACTGACATACCACATAAGAGACAGCAAATCCCTGAATCAATACTGTTTGACTGCTTTGGCTCAAAAATTCCCTACTAAATCCTGCCCCTTTTCATATGCCCTCTATTGCTCTCCAAACTCAGTCAACCACTTGACTATCTCTCTCTCTTTCTCTAAAGTTCAACTTTCTGCAGTCGTCAAAATACCCCAATAGTGAGGTCATCCTTCTTGGGGAATTCAATGTCCACAACTCATATTGGCTTCCCTTCTCCAGTTTCACCAATCAAGCAGGCAGAGATGCTGAGGTGTTTGCCATCAACAATGACTTATCTGAGATCATCAATCTTTCTACCAGAATACCTGACAACTCCCTTCAATTTGCTAACACACTTGACCTCTTCCTAAACACCTCTTTCAAGTATACTGTGGTTGTCAGTTCTTTCTCTTTGAAACTCAAATCACAACCTCATAGAAGTCTCTTTTGCCACTGACCAGTTCACAGTCTCGTGTCCTTTGGCACTATACGAGTGCCAACTAGGAAGACCTGCGTGACTTCTATTACTCCTTCCCATGGTCAGACTACTGCTACAGTTCTTCTGATCCAAACACCTGCTCAGACCGAATAACAGACATCATCCTCACAAGAATGAAGACTTTCATCCCTAATTCCACTCCAAATTCTCAACCACTATCCAAACCTTGGATCCCAAAAAAGTGTGCCAGTTCAGTAAAGGGAAAAAAAAACTTTGCTTACCACAAATGGCTCCAGCTGCTTACTCTGCCTATACTGCAACTCACAACAGTTATAAAAGAATCACCACTAAGTCCAAGTCACACTTTGAAAGGGCCAAATGCTGCAAACTCACCTCCTGCCCAAATGGAAGTTGCTCCTTTTGATCCTTTGCAAGGCCATTGAGTGCAACTTCTGAGTGGTGAGAGTGGTAGAAACCACTCAGGTTTCCACCACTCTCACATCCAGATCGTACTGTAGTTACCTCACCTAAAGACAGAGCCTCTGTAGCTCAGTCAGTATAGACAAAGCCCTTTGGTTGGAAAGACTTGGGTTTGATTCCTTTCCAAGATGTGAGAACCTTTATCTGGTCTCTTTTGACTAAAGGTGAGTTAGCAGGTTTCATATGGAGGCAGGGGGTTTTTCACCTGGAAACTCAAGTTTTTTGTCCCCAGAACAGGCAAACCAGCCCTGTGAACACACACAGATGTATAGTCATAAAACACATAATCCCTAATTAGGAGGGCTCAATCTGTCCTAAGGAAAGGGGGAGAAATCCCATATGAAATAAATAAACCTAAAGACAAGGCCAACTTACTGGCATTACTCTTCTCTTCCAATTCCCACTGATGAACTGGGCAAAGTGGAGCACTTTACCAATAATGGCTCCCTTCATGTCACCCACAGTCTTCTGACAAAAAAGAAATAACCTGAACACAAGGCATCTGGTTCTGGTGATATCCTACCTACTGTGTTAAAAATTTGAGCCCCAGAACCAACACCTATATCACCTCTTTAATCTGTCCTATTCAACTAGCATCTATCCTACAATGGAAACAGGTCCCTATTCAGCCCATCCCAAAAAAAAAGAGGTGTTAAAAGTCAACCAACTGTGTTAAAAATTTGAGCCCCAGAACCAACACCTATATCACCTCTTTAATCTGTCCTATTCAACTAGCATCTATCCTACAATGGAAACAGGTCCCTATTCAGCCCATCCCAAAAAAAAGAGGTGTTAAAAGTCAACCAACAAACTACTGTCCAATTGCTCTCACTTCTATTCTCTCTAAAATTATGGAGAGGGTCATCAACAACCAACTTTTGAACCACCTAGAGACATACCAACTAATCAGTGACAAGCAGTATGCATTCTGCCACTTGCAATCTGCAGCTGATCTTGTTTTCACCACCCACCTCTGGACTCAAGCCATGGAAAAATTTGGAGAAACTCATGTGGTTACCCTCAACATTTCAAAAGGCATTTCAAACTGTCTTCCACACTGCAACTGGATTGCCAACTTTCTCACTGGCATGATGGTGTTCTGTTCTTTCACCCACTCTCTTCCTCTTGTATATAAAGTTATAATGATAAATGACCTACTCTCACAGATTTCCAATCCTATCCATAGCTTTGCTGATGACAGCACACTTCATTCCTCCTTTATCATTCAACAAACCTAACCTTGTATTAGATTCCTCAATATCTACCATGACCAGTGACCTGAACACAGATCTCTCCTAACTATATCCCAGTGGAGCAAAGACAACCTTGTAAACTACAGTGCTACCAAAACTTAGTCCTGTCTGTTCTCTTGCAAGAAAAAAAGCTCACATCCCTCTCTCTCCTTACCTTCAGTAATACTGAGATCTTTCTGGCACAACCAGCTACCGAAAAAACATACTTTTTTTGCACAAGACTACTTCACACCTCCACAGCTGCTAACTCTATCAAATCCCAAATCTGCCTATCCATGAAATACTGTTCTCATATATGGGGTGGTGCACCAAAATCCTCTCTAAGATTGCTCAATTCTATCCAGAAAAGGGAAATCTGCCTAATTAATAATCCTTCTCTCACTCAGACATTCAGTTTTTGCCTTGTGCCTCTCCAACAGATACGTTCATAGACAGTGCTCTGCTGAATTGGCCACTATTATTCTTCCACTCTCCTCCAAAATCATTAAAACAAGAGCCACTAGCTAACCAACACCCTTTTGCAGTCCATCTTGAAACTCACCGAACCGACTTCACTGCCTCCTCTTTCATTCCATCTATTTTGTCTTTTGTAACAGTCTTCCCAACTCTGCCTTTCCCATAGATTACAACCCTCAAGGGTTCAAGCAAAATGTGAAAGATTCCTCCTTTCTTATATTCCTCTTGCCCACACACTGCACTAATGTGCTATAGGTCTTGTGGCCTTTCGCTTTTGTGTGAATCAAATATTTAGGGGAAAAAAAAAAAAAAAAGAAAATCCGAACTGATTTTGAACGAGTATATACTATCCAAACTTATACAATGTCTAAATGACAATCATGCCTTCTGCTCTCTGGCTAAATAGTAGCTTCTTACTTTTCCTCAAATTCTTGTATACCTAGTAACAGTTACTTTATGCTTGTAATAAGTCAGTGGCAGTTTTTCACTGTGCAGTGGAAGTCATATGCCATGTTACACTATGGGAATAAAAATATGCTGATATCATGATATTATGAGAAAATAGTAGATCTCATTTGACAAGCCATAACTATATAGATTTCAATGTGCTCATGCAACTAACATATTAAAGGATCTTGAGATAACTTCCTATAAATAATGAAAATGTACCAAAGGATGTTTCTCAACCAATACAATTATAATGATACATATTATTCAATATAGAAGAGATGGTGACATTACCTGTAGAGAAGCGGAATTTAGCACAGCATCATTGTAATCAGTATTTACTACCTGTTCTTCAGAGGGATGCTTTGAATGTTTGGTAAGAAGTGAACCAGAATCTTTCTTGTCAGGCTTACCAGGAAGTCCATGACGTAGATGATGATATACTTTGTAACATACCAAGGATCCAACACCAACAAAGAAAATGAGACTGGTTGCTCTAACTATAAAACATACAAACAGTACCAAGACAATTAACAAAAGTTTTATTATATCAATGAATGAAGTTACAAAATAACTATTACTATATAAATAATTGCTACTTAGTTAATATTAATCTAAATCACCAATTTCCATTGAAATGAATATTAATTTCAAAGGCAATTTCAACAAAATGGGTATTTTGTTGGATTTAAGAGCTAATTTGTCCATGCAATTAGCCATAATATGCCTGGGAAACTTCACAACCGTATGCCTTGGAAAGGAGTGTCCAGGGTTCGATTCTCATTGCTGATGCGAGGAGCTTAAGGATCCTTCTCAGACATAGCCAACTTAGCCGGTCTTGGGCATTGACAGCAGGGTTTTTCTCCCCAGTTTATCTAGGGGTTTTCCTCTAACAAGCAGGCAAATCAGCCCTGTGAACACATGCAGTTACAGCCATAGGGGAGGGCTAGTCACTTTATCCTCAGGACAGGTAAGACTTATAAGGACTTCAGATAGCTCTGTAACAGGCCAGTAGGCCTAACACGTAGAAGGGAGAAGAAGATCTACTTTATTACATTTAAGGAAATAACTTATTTGTTTGTTTAGTGATATTAAAATGCTTCAATATTTTTTTTTTTTGTGTCACCTCCAAGGAGTCCAAAGACTCATCGAGGGAGGGCACCAACTCTATAAATCTCCATCTCTGCCAATTAATTTATCAATTACACTAACTGCTACTACCATCATCATTTTATTATGTTATCATAATCGACACTAATGACATCTACTGCCCACTACCAATATCCACATGAATCTTCTGCAGTGGTGAGCAGTACATTCAATGACTAATACAAGTTTTAATCTTTGATTAACAACCTAACTGGCCCTTGTGGATAAAATACACATCCTCGTATGCTTCGTATCTATCATATATTTCAATGTAATGGTATTACAATTTTAATATGCACTTCACTCCACGATAACCTTGATGTCCGTAGACGTCTTAGCCGGTAGCGTGGTTAACATTACAGCCATGCAAACTTTGGATCATTACAGAAGGCCTTAATTAGCAATCCAACTTTCTTTGAAAAATACAAAAAGTAAAAACTTGTTCAACAAGGTAACTTTTTTTTTATTTTAAAGAAATAAGTTCAAAGAGATCTGTAGTCTACTAATTACGAGTTCTGGTGGACTTAGATTAGAATTTGGTAAAAGTTGACTGATTACATTAAACAATTTCAGGGCATGTGCTAGCTTCATAAGGTAAGCCAGGCCCTATAGAATCATGATTATGCAGGATTACTACATGATTGTATGGCATTTTTAAATAGCTGCTGGTAGATTAACTGCCAAATATGAATCAAAAATTACTCTAGAATCAAAAAGTTACTGGTACAATAATTGAATAAGCATGAATGGTGGTTATACATCATATCTTAAAGAATAATAGTCAGGTGTGTTTCGCAAAATGCATTAGTGCCAATAAGAACACTTTTGTAATTCATATGTATGCTATTTCCATATTTTGCTGTGTTGGTCTGATTGAAACATCGTAAAAATCTGTCAAGATGTGGAATAGATTGTATGTCTGTTGTTGCTATTAAAACTAATTATTGGTTCAATACTACCTTAAGTGGTAATGTAAGTTGGGCAGCGAGAGATATGAGATTTTTGCTTGACACTGTACGGAAGAAGACAGAGAGAGAGAGAGAGAGAGAGGAAAAATAGTGTGCGTGTTGCCTAGGTATGATAATGATGAGCTGAGCAGAAGAGCAGTGTTATTGAATGGCATAATAGCAAGAATGTGTGACAAGGGAGGACTGGTATATGTGGATGCTTGGAGTGCGTTTGAGGAAAGAGAGGAATTGTATGTGAGAGACAGTTTACATTTGAATGAGGAAGGACGTAGGCATCTGGAGAGATTGCTATTCTGAACGAGTCAGTGTGTCCCAGGGAGGATGATAGCAGGGGTGGCCTCTTGTGGGAATGGATACTTGGGAGAAGGGAGATGATGTCAGGTAACACTGAGCCCAGTGGAGTCTAGAAGGGATAATGCTGGGTATAGAAACAATGGCATTTATATGCTTTATACTAATGGCAGGAGTATCTGGAATAAGGGAGAGGAATTGGTGGCGCAGATAGCATCAGCCTGGCCAAAAATTATTGCGCTCACTGAGACATGGTTGACAGAAGGGGATATAACAACAGGAATAGAAGTCGCTGGGTATAGCATTTTTCGTCAGGATAGGAGGGGAAAGCGTGGTGGTGGGGTACTGCTTATGATAAGTGATGACCTATGTCCTCTAAGAGTGGAGGCTATGGAAGGAAGTGAGACAAATGATTTTGAGAGCGTATGGTGTGAGGTAGAGATAGGTAAGACAGGATATTTAGTAGGGTGTTGCTACAGACCCAGGAGCACAGAGGATGGGGACCATGAGATGTTTAGACAGTTAAGTTTGGCAAGTGCAAGAAGAATGATTGTTATGGGAGATTTTAACTACAGTAGTATAAATTGGAGAGAGGAAGATGCATGTAGCAATAGGGGAATGGAATTTCTAGAATTCTTGAGGGACAAATGTCTTAGGCAACATGTAACAGAGGGAACAAGAGGTTCAAGAGTTTTGGATTTGGTTATAGCATCAGAAGAGTTGATAATAACTGAGTTGACATCTCTCCCACCAGTTGGAGAGAGTGACCATATGGTTTTGACTTGGAAAATGAATAGACACGCAGGAGTATCAAAGAGACGGGAACTTATGTGGAATTATAATGCAGGTGATTATAAGTCTTAGACGTCAACTTTGGGAAGTTTCATGGAGGGAGGAATTGGAAGGCCGGGATATCATTAGTGCGTGGGAAATTGTGAAAGAATATTTGTTAGCAGCAATGTGGTAAGTTGTATACCACGAGTGAAGAAGAGAACACAATTTGGAGTAAAGTGGATGACAAACAATATTAAACAGGAATTGCATGCAAAAAAGAGGCTATGGAAGAGATATAAGGAGACAGGTGAAGAGAAGATGCATGAAGAATATAAGACACAGGCCAGAAGAGTGACTAGTGTGGTAAGGAAAGCAAAACTGGAATATGAGAGGAGATTGGCTCTAAGATCCAAAGAAAATCCCAGGGAATTTTTTAGTTATGTGGCCAGTAGGAGGAGAAATGACTGTGGAAGAATGATATTGTGGGATAAAAATGGGAATAGAGTGACTGATGCAGAGGACATAGTGGAATTGTTCAATGAACACTTTATTGGAGTATTTCATCCTAGAGGAGTCAGTTTTAATGCTAGAGGGATAGGGCTGGTTCGAGGTTTAGAAGTACAGGAGGAGAGTGTGTTTCAGATACTGAGTACTCTAGATGTCAGTAAAGCTGTCGGACTGGATGGTATTTCATGCAGAGTTTTGAGAGAATGTGCTAGGGAACTGACAGTGCCTTTAACCTGCTTTTCAATGAAAGTCTGGCTTTGGCAAAGGTGCCCAGGGAATGGAAGGAAGGTAAGATAGTGTCATTGCATAATGGTGGTAACAGACTGAAAGTATCTAATTATAGGCCAGTCTGTGTGTCATCAGTAGTTGTTAAGATCTTGGAGAAAGTAGTGAGGGACCATATACAGCATTGGGCAGACGAGGGTAATGTTATCTGTGAGAGTCGACATGGATTTGTGAAAGGGTGCTCTTGTTTTAGCAATATGCTAGCCTTTTATAATAAAGTTACAAGAACATAGATGAGGGAAAGGCATATACTGCAATTTTCTTAGACTTAGCGAAGGCATTTGACAGGGTGCCACATGATAAGCTGATATTTAAGTTGCAGCACATGGGTCTGGATGTCAGATTGGTCAACTGGATTCAGGATTGGCTGTCTGATAGGTATCAGAGAGTTGTGTATGGTGGAGCAGTTTCAAGGAGGCAGAGGGTTACAAGTGGGGTCCCACAGGGCTCAGTACTAG